>NC_140586.1:233091330-234291330 GCF_964204655.1 Triturus cristatus
GATAGCACAAGGGTAAAATGTACTATTCCAACTTCAGCAAGTTCAACAGTAGAAAGTGTTGGATTGAAGAGGTTAAAATTTAACATAATGTACGTCCCACAATATACCCCCTACAAAACACATGACACACTCATAAAATGTACGAAATATAATTTTCGCAATTAACATTATTAATTATTAGAGTATTGAATAATAATAATACAGAAAATATGAATTGCTTTAAATTAATTTACTCCCCACAGCATACCTCTTCAAACCCACATATACAATGTACAACCAATAATGTAATAACACAATTATCATAATGAAATATCTATTAAACAAATATTATTTATTAAAAACAGAATATAAATTTATTAACATTAAATAACTTCCAACCCTTTACCCCTATAAACCCCACAAACCACACCGAAAATCAAACGGAAAAAAATTATTACATAATTAAAACAATTAATTGTCAATTAGGTTGCTCCGCACCCTTTACCCCTATAAACCCCACAACCCACAAAAAAAATTAATGAAACAATTAAACATAATTAATTATCAATTTATCAATTTTAATGTCTAACTAATTATTAAATAATTAAAAATACATTACTGCCCACCCTTTACCACTATAGCCCCTACAACCCAGGGTACAAAAAAGAATTAAACAATTAACATAATTAATTAATAAATATTAATTTACAAAAAAATATTCATTAATTACAAATAAATTACTTTCCACCCTTTAACACCACAACCCGCACCAAAACAAAAATACACAAACATATTTACTTTTAATTAATATTAATGAACAATTAGTTATTAATGAATTGCAAATACATAACTTCCCACTCTTCACCCCATAAACCCCACAACCTCCACATAACATTTTCTTATATATATTAACACAATTAACATAATTAAATATCAATAAAATAAATATTTTAAAATAAAAAATTATCATACATTTGGTATAATTAAATAACCTCCCACCCTATAGCCCTATAAAACCCACAGCCCACTAGGGACGAAACAACACCAAACTGTATTAAATTACATAAGATAATTACTAAAAACGTAACAAATATATGAAAAAACATAAACAACAATTATACAAAAAATTACATCATACACATTTAAAATATAAACTAAAATACATAACAATAATTAAAAAACGATATTTTAAACAACTGTATTTTTGCAAACTATATTAATGACTTTGATATTTAAAAAATCTGACATTACATACCTTCAACTCAATATTCTTGACGTTGATATTCTTGACATTGATTTTTTCAACTCGCTATTTTATCTGATTACCATAAAAGAGTACTCCTGTGGTACTACTTTGTGTATTAATAAATATTTTTGTGAATCAGCCTGGTAGTTGTTATATGTTGCATGTAGTCCTAATATCTATCGTCAAATAAACAGTGATTTTGATACAATTTTATGATCTGTGCTAACATTGTCCTAATATCTATCATCAAGTGAACAGTGCACCATAAACAGTGATTTTGATACAATTTTATGATCTGTACTAATATTACGCAATTGACTGTGCAGACTGCAGTTCCTAGGCAATCCCACACATTTTCGGCATTGCTTGACTCCAGACAGTCATGTCAATATATCCATGGTCTCAGCTCTTGGATATACTTCGTCCATTAGAGAAATATAATACAATATTAAGAAGATATGTGAAAAGAAAATTATCCCCTCATTTTTCATTATATCTTCACACTTCAACCGGACCACCAGGTTATTGCAGCATGGATTCATGTGCAACAGTCAAACTTTGCGGAATCAAAAGTGAAATTTTGATGCATACAGTTGTGTTTTTGTATCATTTTTAGGCACTATGTTGACCCATATCTTGTTGTCCTGTCCCACTGAATCACTGAGGATCCAGCTAATCCACTTAACACTTTGAACCCAGTATTTCCCATTTAGAAGTGTAAAAGGAAGGTTAAAAAGTGTACTTAAAAGCGGTTTCAGAGCCTAAGTGTACAGGAGAGGTCAGTGAGAAAGTGGTGATGCTGGCGATATTAGGACTTTAGCAATCACAAGGAGATGATGGACGGAGTGCTGAATCTTTTAAAACACTCACCCCCAGTCAGAGATCTGGGTTGAATCCATCATCATTCTTTAGCTCACATTGCCGCCCCAGTTCAGACACAGCCATGTCTTCCCTGGACCGGAAAAAAGCATCCTGGGACCGGTTTCGGACTAACAGCCCTCTTCAGCCATTCTAGCTTGAATCCAGTGGCAAAGTGAGCAAGGGACCCACCACATCTGGGCATACCCTGCCAACTTAGGGCAAACAAAGCAAATACAAGGAGATGATGGACGGAGTGCTGAAACTTTTCAAACACTCACCCCCAGTCACAGACCTGGGTTGAATCCATCATCAATGGCATGGTGAGCAAAAAAACGATGGATTTAGGGCCAGATCTCTGTACTGGTGTGAATGTATGACATTGTTCTGCATTCTGTTCATCAACTGTTGTTTTTGCATTTGTCACCCCGAGTGGGACGGGTAGGCCCAGACGTGGGTCCCATGCTCTCCATGCCACTGGAATCAAGCTATCCTGGCTGAAGAGGGGTGAAACCCCAAAACCGATCCTAGGATGCTTGTTTCCAGTCCAGGGAGGACCTGGCTTGGCAGTTCGGGCTGGACTGTTCCCATGAGGCACAGGGTCAAGACTGATTTGCATATGGCTGGGTTCAAACTGGAATGGCATGGTGAGCAAAAAAACCGATGGATTTAGGCCATTTAGGGTAAATGTATGACATTGTTCTGCATTCTGTCCATCAACTGTTTTTGATATTAGCACTTTAGCCAGCCTCTTCAATGTCAGCCCTGCCACCCCCGTCTGTATTAGAGGGGCAGCTTTCTATAGTGCAGCAGGTGCAGTGGAGAGAGGGGCACACTGCATCCTAATTATTGCTGATGTTAATAGCCATCCTTGTGTCAGAGCTCTGTTTTTTTCTGCATGCATTAGTGTCCCATAGCATTAGTGTTTATGGATCCTTTCCATTCCACGGACTGTGACTAGGACTTATAAAGAAAGACCAAAACACAAGCACCGTTCTCTTTCACAGTCCTGTCATTGTTCTCCTTTCCTGTCAAGCTTTCCCTCTTTCTTCCTACTGAGTTCCTTGTTTCCATGTGCTACCCCACCTTGTGTCCTTCATTATAATTGTATGCCTATGCACTGCCGCACTTCTTATGCCTCTTTGCCCTTTTTATTTGGCCGCCCTTCTCTATTACCAGTGCTTCTATTTCCATTTCACTTTTTTCGCACCCCTCACTTCCCCATCGCTCTCCCTTCCTGTTGTATGCCCCGCGCGATATCTGATACAGGTGTCGGACTGTACTCCCATCATGTCCGCTCTCCAGCTGACCTCAGACTGTTGGGTACATTCCATTCTGTGTGGCAGGTGAGCACAAGTCAAACATCATAGGTCGAATCCGGCTATGTGGGCGATTAGCTAAAGGTCTTCCCCCTCCCATATTAAAATACTTCTTTAAACAACTGATATGTGCAGGAGAAAGGGGGAAGTCCAATACACTTCAGTTTTCTGGTGAGCAGACCTGACTTTTTTGTTGCTTCTACATGTGGGAACTGCAACTTAAATTTTGCTGGTGGTTACAAGTGTTGGGCACTGCCACTTATTTCTGGAGTAGAGGCATTTTTATCATAAGATTGACCCAGAACAAGAGAGGGGAAGTCAGAAAGGGGAGCAAGAGGGGAACGAGAAAGACAGTAAAATCATGACAAATGGAGAAAGCAGGGATGAAAATGTATATTAAAAAAATATATAAAAAGAAAGGAAGTATGGGTGGTGGAAGAAAGAGGACTGATGGGGGTGAACATATGGCACGGGTGACACTTAAGACAAATCCTGAACACCAAGCACTAATTTGTTGGGTGGACTCACGGCGGTCCCAACACCACAATTACATTGTGCGGTCGCAAGCTCCCATTTCTCTATGGGAGCTTGTGCTGCAGTCGGAAACTGGCAGCAGCACAAGCTCCCCATGGAAAAATGGGTGCTTCAGTTAATCCCAGCACCGTGTGGCAGGCACCTCATGGTCCCTGCCACATGGTGCAGGGATTAACAGGGGGGCACCATAGGTGCCCCTCTCGACCCACAACCGAAGGCCACTGAGCGAGGGGGACACTGCTAGGGGCTCCCAAAGTCGCTCTCCGACAGGCTTTTCATGTTGGAAAGCCTGACATGAAAAGCCCGTTGGAAACTGACATCATAGTCCCCACGGTAGAAAAGCCGTCCATAGGAGACTATGAAAGGTATCCAACTGGCCGACGGGCTCCTTGAGCCTGTCAGAAGCCAGTCTGAAAGACTGGCCGGTTTACAATCCGACAGCCTACATCGGTTGGTAAGCCTCCGACGAGCGGTTGGAGGCTTACCGACCGACTGGGCGTAGTGGGCGTAGTGGGGCTACGTGGAGCAGCTCGTAGTGTGGGAAAATCTACGCACACTGGCGCGCTCCGAGTAGCCCCACTACGCGCTGCCCGCCTCCCGCCCGCCCTAATTTTAAAATAATTAAAAGAAGGTTTAAAGTAAATATAAACCTCTTACCTTCAGCGCGGCGTCCCGGGGCTCCCTCTTCTTGCTGATGGTAACTTCTTCACGCAAATGTGCATGCGCGGACGCCCGCGCATGCGCATTTCTTGCGAGGAATGTGCATGCGCGGGCATCCGCGCATGCGCATTTACATGAAGAAGTTACCGTCAGCAAGAAGAGGGAGCCCCGGGACGCCGCGTTGAAGGTAAGAGGTTTATATTTACTTTTAACTTTCTATTAATTATTTTAAATTAGGGCGGGCGGGAGGCAGGTGGCGGGCAGCTCTGCTTCGCTACGGTGTGTGCGTAGCGCTGCCTGCTTCGCCTACTTCGTAAATTGCGAAGCAGGCAGCGCTATGTGCACTCCGTGGGCGAAGCGGAGCACGACGCCCAGGGTTAATCGTAATCAGACCCTCAGTGACTGCCAGCTCATGATGAGCCTCAGATAAAAACGCATACATCATTTCACAATTTTCATTATCTGCTCCTTTTGGTCAGTGCTCCCAGTGTACCAAGTACGTGCAGGCCTTGGGAGGTATGCAGACATTTTTCAAATCAACCATTGGGTAGGTTTTAGTTTCTACACATACACATATTGCTTATCCAACACTAGGTGGCACGCACCATGCGGTCGGTGCCTGCCACATGGTGCAAGGATAGGTGCCCCCCAGGTCCCATGTCTGAGGGCCAGGGCAGAAATGGGGGCCGCTATGGGCCCCCAATGTCCCTTTCTGCCTGCCTTTTCTTGGCAGGTAAACCACCATGAAATGGCTGTTGGGAAGGGGTATTGTAATCCCTACGGCAGTGCCTGGCAGGCACCACCACCATTGTAGGGATTGCGTTTCCCGCTGATCCGTGGGGTTCGGTCTTTCCGACACACAAGAATCTGCCCGTCATTGGCGGGTAGTAATGCAGGCTCCGATGGCAGTGGGACCGCCACTAACGGGTTAATGGTGGCGGTCTCACCGCCATCACAATGAGGCCCAGAGTTACTAGTCCCTCTAACAATTCATCTTTCTTTTTGCTGATAACAGAAACTGAGCTACACTGTAGAAAACAAAATACTAATTCCTTTATTTCGAAATGTGAATAGGAGTTGTGCTTTTAAAAACCATTTAATTTCCACCGTTTGTCAGATTTATGCACAACATGTTTAGTTTCATCAGCACTGTATATCACGGTCAACAAGACATGCTGCTCAGATAACAAATGAACAGGCTCTCCTTAACCTCTTCTGTGCCCATGACGAGATAGTCTCGTCATGGAGCACGGTCGCGCTGTGCCCATGACGAGACTATCTCGTCATGAACCCCACCCACTAATGAAACGCCCGGCACAGGAGGGGGAAAGGGCGTGGCACAGAAGGGGTTAAAGCCGTTCGAAAAGTGTGGAGGAGGCGGAGGGAAAGCCATCTCTCTTTCAGGCTGCAGCATACAGCTGTTGTTTGTCCTCCACAAATGCTGCAGCTAAAGGAAAAGATCTCTTCATCATCTGCTTCACAAGGCTTCACTGAAAACACGCAGAGGAACGCAATGACGTCCAAACTATGAGAGCCAACGACAAGACGTCATTTGTTTTATTATAGCAAGCATGAGAACATCAAAACAAACACAACGGGAGAAAATGCTGGCCGTTTCTGGTTTTCACTCCAAGTTAGTTTAATTACGCGGGCCTCGCTGAACTTCAAGAAATATTGCGGAAAATTCGCGAATTGCAAAACCGCGATATGGAGGAGGGTCTGGTCTATGCAACAAGATATTGATCGGGTTTGCACTAATACACATAGGGGCAGATTTACGTTCCCTGGCGCATCCCTGCAAATCAGCAGGGATGCGCCAGGGAAGATGCGTCACGCAAGTTTGCCCTTGCGCCACCGCAGATGCGCCACATTTACAATGCGGTGCATCGTGGCGCAAGGACAAGCAGATGCGTGACGCATCTGCCGGCGTAAGGTTGGCGCAGTGCTGAAGTTGTGTCGCAAGCGCGATGCAACTCCAGCACTGTTCCAACCTGCCCTATCCCTAACATGGTGCGTCACGCCTTACGCCTGCTTGAAGCAGGCGTAAGTATTTGACGCACCAGCGTCGGAAAAGTGACTGTGTGAAATCTTGTAGATTTCACTGCGTCACTTTTCCGAGGCTTTTTCCGACGTAAAGCCCACCCTGCATATATCAAACCTGACGCGGGTTTAATGTGGCGCAGGGCTTTACAACGTGACGCATCCCCTAGATGCGTCACGTTGTAAATCTGTCGCAGCATGGCGCTAGCTTTGCGCCGCCGCTGCGTCACAAAAGTGATGCAACGGCGGCACAAAAGTCGCGCACGGGGCTTGTAAATCTGCCCCATAGTTCCTTCTTTATTATTATTTTCTCATTCTCTTTTGTTTTTCTCTCCCTACTATGTAGAAATTCTTGATTTATCGAGTGAATTAACCAGTGTGTTCACCCCTTGAATTTACCTACCGGAGAACTTTCCCTTTCCCAATGTTGTCTGTCCAGCCGTTTATGCCCTGAATCTCTTGGGAGTTTACTACATTTTAAACCCCTGGGTAAGCGCTGGTTGATATATATATTGATCCTTTTATACATTTCCCCGTAGGATGTGTTTTTTTGATTATCTTTTTTACTCTATCTCTTAGAATATTATCTTTTCGAGCCGAACGCGGCCCTGATATTTGTTCTATCTAAAGATTTAAACTGACACGATTTACCCAGCTAAGGTATCGTTTCTCTATTTTATGGCTATCTAAACTCTATTTATTTGTACCTCCTCCGCACATTCGTTTGCTGTTCATTCTCTCCACACTAGGTTGGTGTTGGTACTTGTATTGTATTTTATTTACTTATGGGTTCCTATATTATTTTAAAGGTTTCTTCGGTGCACTTGATCCCTAAATTCTTACATCCTTATTATTATTTATTCCTTTTGGACACCTCCATGGCTGACATTGGCTCTATTTCATTTTTTGATTCTTTGATTCTATTTAATTTATTATCTGATTTCTCTGTTTAGTTGCCATTGGCTTGTCAAAGCATATATAAATTGAATGTGTTATTTAAGTTATTTTTTTTTGCATCTTGATTTGTTTAGGTGCATTTGTGTGTCCCGCACGATTTTTACATCCATTGCCCTGATGAAGGTGTAGCCCTCCTTGGGCCTGACACCGAATCGCGCATCGGCGTTTATTTTCTCGTGTCCATTTGGAAACTGTGCTTCCATCGATGATTAGGAGGAAACACGAGATTCTATGATTTGTCATTCTCTTTGAATTCTGATCATTTTAAATTTGTCTATGATTTATTATGTATGATTATGTTGAGTTTATGATGAGTAAATGAGTATGTTGTGGAAATGAATGATGGTGTGATTGATTTTTTGGATTGTTTAGTGTGGGACCTATATATATATTTTCTGTATTGTGTATTTATTCAATTATTATGTGAATATTGATATTAATTGATTTATTATCTTGAATCATTACATTAAAATAAATTGGTATTTTGTAATTAAGTGTTTATTTTTAATTTTGTTGTGATTATTGTTCCATTGTCAGCTCCGGTGTTGTTTGGTTCATACTGTTCTGACCCATTTTGGGCTCATATATATCTCAATTTTGTAGGCAGGTGGTTTTTTCTAGTAGTCTTTTGCACTAATACACAGCCTTGAGTGTGGCAAAAAAATCAAAAAACATATTGTTTGTTTGGATGTGAATAGAAACCAAAGAAACACATGTTTTAACAATGTAATGCTGTTTTTTCTTAAAAATTTGGAGAGGATGTGGCGTAAGTAAGGACCGGAGCTGACGACTTTGAAACTGGGAAACCTGGGGGCATATCAGTAAGGGGCCGCGATGGAATTATCGCCACTTTAGTGTCCGTTTTCGGACGAAAAGCGGCGATAATTCTATCGCACTATCAGCAAAGACACGCTAGCGCGTCTTCTCATGCCTCAGCGCACTTTCCCTTAACGCCCAGCTTTGCATCTCTAATGAGATGCAAAGTGGGCGTTCCTCACCAGAATAACGTGGGAAATGTCGCTAACCGACATTTTTCCTATTATTAATCTGCACGCTAACCTGCACAGCGATAAGAAAAGTAGCGCTAACCGCGCTTATCGCTACTTTCCTTATGCCTGGTTTCAATCTGACTTAGCCATTATATCCAGTGAAAGGTGGATATTATTGCTAAGTCTGCCCTGCCTTCTCATCAAGCTATCGCCTTTCGTTGTGCGATTATCGCTGGATTTCCAGCGATAATCGCAAGTTCAGCAGCTATCATTGGATTTTTTTCGCTTTGGAGATAAGCGTTGCTGATAGCGCGCTATCTCAGCAATAACCGGCGATAATTATCCTTGCGCTAAGCGTGCAAAGCGATTATTATCGCCGGCTGTTGCTGATATGCCCCCAAGTTTGAGCCTAGCATCGGCTCTGTAGCGCTGGTGCCTGCGATAGTTGAGGGCCTAATCACAGCGCTCAAAAGGACGACACCACTTCATCATCTAGGTGCGGCGGGAAGACCCCAAGCAGTCTCCCGTCTTTTATTTATCACCTCGGGACAAGCCCGCCCAAGGCATGAATGCAATAGTAACATTGTATGAGAGAGCCCGGATGGCTCTCTACAGGCTCAGCATGATGTGATTTTGGGCAATCACTTAATCTGCCGTGCCTACCACAAATGAATGTTTGTACTTATGTAATGTAACTGGTGCTCTTGTAAATCGCTCCAAAACATTTGGATCAGACTTGCAACTCTCATTGGGTTGAAAGGGCTTCAGCCCCCCGTTGTGTGTCTCAGCCAGGACTGATGCAGATTGAGCTGCTGTGGGCTCGGCTGGGCAGTGTCCGGAGTCTTATCTCCAGCACGGCCAAGGTTTTCACAGGTCTTTAAAGACCATTTACATTTTTCCATACATTTGTAAACTTGTTACCGATACTTAGTTTTTTTCTGGTTCCAATACCCCCTGGGCTCCCACTCTGCCTATTCCTTACATAGTATTTTACATTTACTACCGTAGTGTGAGAAAGCATTTTGTGAAAAGGAATATAAATTAGGGTGGCCAAAAGAAAAATGCCATCCATGTGTTGTTTAAAGAGCCTGCAAAAACCTTGTCTTGACACTAAATAGAGTTATAAATAAAAAAGTATGTATTCATTTATAATGTGACTTCTCATTTTAAAATTGCTTTCTATTTATATTTGCTGTTTGAAGTATGCACAGATAAATGCTGAAAATACGGCTTTAGGTGACTGCTTATTTTTGTACCGTCTGGGCCATCAAAATAAGAATCTGGCAACCCTAATCATAAAACTGGAATTTTGTTGCAGGATCAGCACATTATTTATTTCCTCACCCTTGATCCCTGATTAATGCCATAATAGCAGGGCTGTAGGTGAGCCAGGTCTTGCCTGTGCTCAGCACCAGCAGTTCGTAAAAGCAGGCGCGGAGACAGGTCCCTATCGGGCTCTCCATTTTCACCCTCACCTAGATTGGAAAAAAAAGATCTTAACTCTGCAGCAGTTCACTGTTTTGATGTAACTTTTATTTTTTTGCAGTTCTGATTAAGTGATTTGCACAAAAACACAGGATGTTGAGCTGATGCTGAGACTCAAACCTGCTTCCTCAGCTCCAAAGTTGTCAGGTCTAGCCAATACGCCACAAGCTCTTGCACAAGAACTAAAGCATTTTCAAAATTATATACAACAAAGCCATAGTTATCAATAGTTATAGAAGAAAGTAGCTAGGTTATAAATGAATGCACTGTCTAGACATGTCACTGTACAGTAGTAAGGGTATTGCCCACCTCAGATGGCCAGCTGCCTAAGAGACCATAAAATAAGTTTACATTCACAGGGGTATGAGAGGCAACACAATACAGGTTTCACTGTGTTCACACGGTATTAAATTGATTGGAGAGTCCACACAAGGCTTGTAAAATTCAAGTGCTCATTTAATCCAAAGTTCGGTACAACCACAGTCACAGCCAACGCGTTTCGCCCAAGCATGAGCTTCTTCAGGGCTGTTTGGAATCATACAAAGGGTAATGGTTGTAACATTGATGATTTAAAACGATACATAAAAGTATTTCACAGAAAAGGGATGAGGAACGTGTTTGTGGAAAGAGTAATGTGAACAGTGCGGTAGTGAAGGAAACAAGGTGCACACTTGTCGGATTGTAAACTAACCGAGGACCTACTTGTAACCGTGATGGGGGTGAGAAGTAGGGTATAGTGACAAGGAAAGTACTAGGAAAGAGTGCCCTTGAGGGGCGAACAAGGGCATTAGTAAAGTAACCATCTACTGTGAAAAGTGAAACTTCAGAGGGACGGTGATGATATATACAATGAACCCATAGGAGAAAGAAAGAAACTAGAGCATGGCGAATAATGTGGCTTACCAAATAGTGTCAGTCAATGATGCGCTGAGGCTTTCGCGAAAAAAAGGGGGTTTTCTGTAGTTAAAGTCAACCTAAAAAAGAGTAAGAGGTAGCGGTAAATAAACTGGCCTAGGATGGAGTAGGCGCCAAGGCATCAAGGCATTAGTGTAAAGCTGCGAAGTCAACTAACTTCACCGTGCAAAGGCACGGTCGTAGTAGGAAGGCGATTACAGGCACTAGGTAGATTTATCAATTTTAGAAAGAATCCTGGGTACTTGGATCTGATGTAGAAAAATGACATAGAATAGCAGTTTAGAGTGAAAAATAGCGAGTATTGGGTCCGTATAGTTAGTGGCCAAAATCGTACATGGAAAACAGTGTAAAGAAAATCAGGACACTAGTAAAACAGTCAGTCTAGCCAAATATATGTTCAAAAGGGCTGAGTTAGCACGAGTGGGCGAACAAGAAGGAGGGTAAAAAATAGAGGAAGTGCTAGAGAGGTAAGGACCGGGGAAACTACGTAATTAGTGGCTTTTGCAAGAGAAAACATAGTAAGCTCGAGACACTAGATGCAAAACACCAATTTCAGAAAGGCAAAGTGTTAGGCATGACAAAGTGAAGATGTCCCAACTAGGTTCAGTGCGACTTCTGTGAACAAACATAGGAGTCAGGGTAGGCATATGGTGCGTGAAAGGAGTAAGTATTTACCTATGTTGCAGTGGTAGATGCGATTACACTATAAGAAAAGAACGTGAAAAAAATGGAGCGCTCATGTATAACGCGTAAGCGATCTGTGAGTAGTTAAACGGAAACATTAGTAAGCCGTAGTCGAGAGTAAAGACAAGTGCTGGCGCTAGTATGGTGTTCCTAGTACATTTAAGGCTAAAGATGTAAAAAATATAGAAAAATATATATATCAAAAAAGGGCACTAGGTAGTCCCTAAGCAGTAGAACTAGTAGCGAGAAAGACTCTGAAACAGTCTATATAAATGAGTTGTATGTATGCCTGTAGTATATTTATCTTATTCAACTAACAACCTTTGACAAAGTCAAAAGTCCAGGCTTGTTGTAGGTGTAATGTTACTTATGTGGAGGCAATAACAGAAGCAACGAAATACCAGTCGGACGGCACATTATGCTGAGCACAGATTTTTAGCATAAATGTTTTAAGCCACACCCTTAATTATATCTCCCCCTTGAGAGACTGGAAGCTGTCTCTCTATATACTATACCAAAATGAGGTATAGTGTGCACAGAGTCCAGTGGAACCCCAAAGGTAGGCCGAGGTAAAATGAGATAGTACCTTACTCTCTATTTGTGGTAGTGTGGGCGAGCAGTAAGGCTTTATCAGAGGGTAGTGTTAAGCATTTATTGTACACACTCAGGCAAGAAATGATGTCACACACCCAAACACTGAACTCAGACCAATTTGTTTGTATAAAAATATTTTTTATTTATTACATTTCTAAAACAAAGCCGGGCCTGGTGCAGGTAAGTGAAATAATACTTAGCAAAATCTTATGCAGTGATTTACAGTAGAATGCAGGTTCAAATACAGTTGGTTGATTTACAGGTAAGTCAACAGTTCGAAATTACTTTTTAGTTACTTTACAGATTACTGTGCACATTACTTTTTAGATTACTTTTTAAGTTACTTTTGCTAATCAGTGTGATATGCCTAGATATCACACACAGATATTTCCTAGACAAAAGGTAAGCAAATCAGTTTTTACACATATGCAGTTTTTCAATGTTTCATATAAACCAACTCCACACTTAAGATGAATTTTCAAGGAAAAGCAGCCAATGCAATCCTATGGCAGGAAATTAAGTTATCGGTTTGCAGGTAAGTACTGATTTGTAGGAGTTGGTGTTCTTGGGTTAGAACCAGGGTTCCCCCAGGGTCGAGGATGCACTCTCAGAACACCCTGAGCGGGACTAGGGCGGCCGGGTGCAGAGTTCTGAGGCCCAATGATATCCAATGAGGGATAGGGGCCTCCGGTTGGTGGCTGCTCACAAGCAGGCCACAAGGTTGTGGGAGCAAAGCTCCTGGTGTTAGGCTCAGGGCAAAGGGGGGTCAGAGTTAGCATACAAGATGCACCCACAGCAGCACAGGGGCGGCTGGGTGCAGGGTGCTGTATTGGCATCAGGTGCCCTGTTGTTTTCAATGGGAATTGCCGGTATTGGTTTTTGGCTGAAGGCTTGGTCCAGGAAGACTTCTGGGAGGAACCAACAGCTGGGCAGGTAAGTTGGAGGGCTCGGGGATGTAGATGCCCATCAGGTTCTCTTCTCCAGGGAGCACTGCGGCTGGATGCAGGGGTGTCTTTTGAGGTCCGATTTCACCTTACCGGGCCACTCGCGGTTGGGGGGGGCTCCGTGCAGAGGCTGCAGGCGACATTGGGGAGTCCTAGAGGGGTCAACCCACAGTGGATCGAACTCTGAAGCACTGGGGGACCTCGCTGGGACCGGTGGGACACCCAGATTCGGGCTATAGGCATCAGGTGCAGTGGTGGTTCCAGGTGTTGGGTTTCTTTGTCCTCAGCAGGCTCAGAGTCTGTCTTGGGAGTTTCTTTTGAACAGAGCTGCTGTTCACAGGAGAACTGGTCTTTGTTGAAGGCAATCAGTCCTCCCAAGGGTTCTGGAAGTCACTGGCTGCAGGAAAAGGTGACTTTTGGCGCAGGACCTCTTGAAACTGCAGACGGGCCGGTAGGGCTTGGGCCAAGGCAGTTCTTCTCTGCAGTCTCCTCTGCTGGGTGTCTTCTTTTGTCCTTCTTCTTCTTAGGTTACGGGAATCTGTCTTTATGGTTCAGGGCTGCCCCATAAATACTAAATTTAGGGGAAGTTTTAGGGGTCTCGAGGTCAGTAGCCAATGGGCTACTGACCTTAGGGTGACTGCACCCTTGGTGTGCAAGATGGCGTGCACTGAAGAGTGGACTTCACCACGCCTCCCCCACAAGTGGGGTGGGATTGGCAGAGGTGGGCACACCTGGGCTGTGCTAATTTTTCCCACCTGTCTTCCTGCCGAAAAGGAGGGAAGACAGGAAAGGGGCCTGCTCATGATAGCAGGAGAGGCTGGGGGTCATGTTACAAAGGCAGCAAGGCCTTTGAAGCTCCCCTGCCACAGATGGCTCTTCCTGGCCTGGGGGAGGTGTCTTCACCTCCGCCCAGGAAAGGCCTTGTTTCTGTGCTCAGGGAGAGAAGGCTCCCTCCCCAGGGGGTACAGAAACGTCTTGTGGTGGAAGGCTGGTGTGTACCAGTCAGGGAATCCATCAGAGGCTTGTCGTTTTTCAGGCGACATCTCTAAGAGGCCCTCTGAGTGCATTGTATAATATATCCCACAATGGCATCTGTGTGGGTTTATTATTTGCTACCAAACTTCCCAGAATTCAGTAATGCCATTATGGTGCTGTTTAGTTTGTAATGGCAAACTCCCAGACCATATACTCTTTATGGCTTTACTGCACTTACAATGTCTTAAAATGGACTTAGACGCTGTAGGGGTACATTGCTCATGCAACTGTACACTCACCAGTGGTATTGTACACACAGCTAGAGGGGTGTCTTACCTATACCATAGGCAGTGGGTTCCAGGCATGGCACACAGGAATGTGTGCCATGTCGACTTTTCACATTTCCCTGCACCAAAACACGCAGCCTGCAATGGCAGTGGGTGTGTGTTAAGGTACAGGACCTCTAAGGGTGACACAATATGTGCTGCAGCCCTTAGAGGCCTTCCTTGGTCACAGTGCCGTTGGTACCCATGGTACCTTTTACAAGGGACTTACATGTGGCCAGAGAGGTGCCAATTAGGGGTACTAAGGTACAGTTTTGGGAAAGAACACAGGTCCTAGGAACCTGATTGGCAGGGACCCAGGGCACATCAAGTCAAAGTGCATCAGAAATCTAGCAAAAAGTTGGGGGGGGGTTACTGCAACAGAAACCCAGCTTCCTACAGTCCCCAATTTTTTCATCCCACTTAGAGCCCTGCATAATAACAATAGTTTAACTTATATTTGAAACTCTATGCCTCCGTCAACAGCATGCTAAGTTGCTTCAAGTGTCTGGGAATGCACCCTGCATTCAGAAAACTCATTCCTCATTCTAGCCCTTCACCATCACACTCACAGCGATTACAATGCACTCACACTAATCACTATGCACTCATACCATTCACCCGCTCACCCTTCACGAACAGCGATCACTCTGCACTCACAATGCACTTGCGCTGTTCACCTTGTACCTCACCCTGCAGTCACACGAACACATTACTCACCAGCACAACACTTCACCCACCTGTCTCCCTCACTGCTCAATCTGCAATCTCACTCAAACAAGCCATCACTAACCATGCATTTATTCGTCCCACTCTGCACTTACATCCGCACCATATGGTCACTTCACTCACCCTGCAGTCACTCCTCTTACCCTACTCTCACACTGTTGCATCGCTAACCGTGCACTCACATGGGCACTCATGCCACTCACACAGTGCAGAGCATTAATGTGCCTGGTACAAAGAACGTGTACCATGCAGATCACAGAAATGAGCGTGAGTGTACTATGATTAGTGCTATAAAAAAATTTAATGTTGTTAGAAAGGTGCTATAGAGAGGTGAGGTGCATTGCTGGTGAGTGGTACTGAGGGAATTGATGGATAAGGAGGAAATGGGGGAGGGATTGCCAAAAATAAATGTTGCACCGTATGTCACCAGTACTAGGGCCAGCCCTGGCTGGGTGTGTTAGCCCCCGCAACCCCTCCCCCTCCCCCAAAGTTCGGGTCTAGTTGCACCCCTGATTTGGGTCGAGTTTGCACTATATAAAACTGCACATGGATACACCAACCCCCTAGCAGTGGCATTGACTGTGATAACACTGTTAAATGCTGTATGCAGATATATTGGTACATGGAATCTACCTGATTAGCATAGTATGCTAGGGTTTTGGTGTTGGTCCCTTTCTCTCAAAGAGAATATTTGCACTCCTTCCTAGATCTTCATAGAAGGGGTTGTAGAAAATTTTGGCAACAATGATTTTGTACATATTTGTAATAAAAATACATACATATAAATACATGGAGGGACATTGGTTCAGCCCATATCAACAGTTGTATGATGTTAAAATGCATTCCGTTGCAATGCATGCCTTTACAACGCGCATGCCATTACCACATGTAACCTTTATCACAAATATGCTTTTACCACGCATACCTTTACAACAAATTTTGTTGTGAAAGCATGCATGTTAAGGGCATATTTGTGATAAAGGTTTTTCCTGACCCCCTGCTCCAAATTTTATCCCTTGCGCCCACTGTCCTATTAAAAAAAAATACCCCCCCTTGTACCCCTGTGCGACCCCCCCCAGCACCATACCCTTCTAACAAATACTCTTCCCAGACCCTAAAAATGGATCCCCTGTGCGAATCCTTCCCCCACCCCTTGGCCCTTCTTCAAACTACCCCGCACTTGAGCCCTAGAAGCGGAACCCTACCCCCCACCCAGTCCCCCAGCCCGTATAAAAACTACCCCTCTGCCCTGAACCCTTAAGAGGGGACCTTCTAACAAATACCCCTCCCCAGCCCTGAACCTTAAAAACAGACCCTTGCGCGACTCCCTTAGCCTGGCCCTTCTTCAAACTAACCCCCCCCTTAGCCCTTAAAGCGGACTCCTACCCCGCCCCCCACCCCGTCTAAAAACTACCCCTCCCCTGCCCTGAAAATCATTAAAATCATTTAACAATTTTTTTAAATAAAGTTTTTGTTTAAACATTTTTTTATTATTTTCGTACCAACAACCAATACAATTCCCTCAGGTGCCCCAGCACCCCACCGGAGAGTGTTACATACAACAGGGCAACTATTTATGCATAGGAAAAGTTACCCTTCCCGCTTGGGCTCCCCCCTCCCCCTCCCTCCCGCAACCCATGTCATTGTGCCCCCGTCTTCCTGTCCTCCCCCTGATGCGGCCCCCCCTCCTACTATGACTCGTGCGTGTAGAGGTGCTCAGACCCACCCATGGCAGCTTGGGCTTTCCCCCAGGGTCAGCCGTGTCGAGCGTGTCCACCCACCATCATGGCCCCCTTCCTACTCCCCAATGATCGCTTCCTCCTGTCCGTCAGGTATGCTCCCTTCTCCTCTATTGTCCGACCCCAGCCCCTGAAGTTCAACCACCAATGACTCTCATGCACGGGCCGATGCCAAGACCTTGTCGTCGTTCCTCCTATGTGCTAACTGCAAACGAAGTGTGCCCTCCGCACCTGCCCATTTCACAAAAGCCGTCCTCCACCTCAGAAAGCTAGGCCCCGCCCTCGACTTCCAATGCATGGTTAGCTCCCTCTTAGCCATAATCAACCCTAAGTCATAGAACTTGCTAGTAACCTTCGTTCGGCGGGTGTGGGGCAATTTTTTTAAATAAAGTTAATACATTTAAACATATTAATTTAAAATCCCACTTACCTCTCCACAACATCACCGCTCCAACTCTCCTGAGACGCGACACATGTCAGAAAGAGAAAGCGGAAGGGTCAGTTTCCTCTAACGACGCAGATAGACCACCCTTGCCACACACATACCTTTTCCACACATAGCTTTACAATGTAATTCCTTGTAAAGTCTAACCCTGGGCCTAACACTACGCTTCGCCCGCGTAGTGTACGTAGCGCTGCCTGCTTCGCAGTTTTCGAAGTAGGCGAAGCAGGCAGCGCTACGCACACGCCAGGGCGAAGCGTAGCTGCCTGCCGCCCGCCACCCGCCTCCCGCCCGCCCTCCTTTTAAATCATACCCGCATGTAAAATAAATAAAAATTAAAGAGACTTACCTGAAGCGCGGCGTCTCCGGGGCTCCCTCTTCCTCATATCCAACTTCTTCTGACAAATGCGCATACACGGATGCCCGCGCATGTGCATTTCTCGCAATAGAGTGCCATAGCTGGTTGTCTAGTCCCTTAGATTTCTATTTTCTCATTTTGTAGGTTCCCTTACATTTATTTCCTCTCATTTTCAGGTCTCAACTGCAGATAGCATCACAGGCTGTAGTTTGTGATAATCCATTGTCTCTATAAAAAAAGAACCTCTAAAACGTCCTTTTAGCCCATCAATTATTGATCATTAGTGAGCTGCATTCTCACTCGCATTTCCTTGCATTTCATTGGTCAGCAGCAGGCAGATTCCACTTCCTCTTCGTGTGTTCGTCCATTTGATTGGTCATGACCAAGTACTGATTAATGTCTTTATTGGTGTCCTTCCTCTCCTCACGCTCAGATGGAGGTAGTTTTTTCTTGCTTCTCCGTCATCCTGCTTCCTCTCTCGTTGCTTGTTGCCTCCTTGCTCCTGCACCGCTCCATCCCGCATTGTTGCTGCTGTAATTCCCCACAATCCATTTCCCTTCAAATTTATGCCGCCTTTGTGAACCTTGTGCGCATGCCATCCGTGGTGGGCTGGGTGTGGGAGGGGGGGATTTCGACAGACGACGACGAGGGAAAATTAAATATATAATTAATGTTCGCTCGTCGTCCTCTGTCGAAATCCCCACCACCACCCAGCCCCGCCGCTCCTACCTGCACAGGCCACAGGTGGCGCATGCTATATTTATTTTAGAATATTGATACTTTTGCTATGTTAGTTGTTGCTGATCAGCCTCCAAACAGAGATCGTTGCTATGTCTCTCACTAGTTTGCCCTTTTATTAATAACCTTTCTATATTGTCGTTGGTGCCTCGCAGCTCCGCCGAGTGACTAAGAATGAAACAAGACCTCCCTCGTCTTCGTGTTACTGTGAGAGACAGGACAGGGAAAAACAATCAGGAAATTCTGATCTTCGTTTTCTTGGCTGTAAAAAAGAAATCTCAAGCATCCAACAATCCGACACATCTTCTGTGGGGTTCCTCAGTGCTATGCATTCCAGCCACTTTCTGAAAAGTCCCAAAAACTTAATTTTTGTTTATTTTAAACGAGATTCATCCTCCGTGGAGACAATCACTATGATTCTTTACTTTATCGCTATGGGTTATCAAGATTTTCACTCCAGAAATGAAGCACAGCAGCAAACGGTGACATGAAGATATACCCTATAAAAGGTATCCACTCAGAGGCACCCACTGCCCCCTTCCTTCCACACATCTTCCACAAAGCTGCAACCACCATAGCACTAAAACTCAGACGCACCATCAATACCACCTTCGAAACCGGCAGGTTTCCCGACGACTGCTGGAAATGCACAGAAGTCAAGATCCTACTCAAGAAGCCCTCGGTAGATCCTTCGGACATCAAGAACCATCGACCCATCTCCCTCCTCTTCTTCATGGCCAAAGTCACTGAGAAGACCGTCAATGCCCAACTAACGAAATTCATCAAAGAAAACTCCATCTTCGACCCCTTCCAATCCGGATTCTGCAGCAACCACAGCACCGAGACCGCCCTAGTCGCCGCCACAGATGGCATCCGCACCAGAGGCGTAACTAGAGCTTGTGGCGCCCGGGGCTATCCCTCAGATTGCCACACCTGGGGAGGGGGGGGGGGTTGCTGGGGAAAAAGGAAGGCAAGCACTTGAAAGAGGACCGAGAGACACGTTGTATCGCCGCTAATAGTTACCTCGATCATGCAAGTTACATGCACATACATGACACGGTCCAAGGCTACACAGTTGAATACACAGGTGACTGGCAGTACAAAAGAGAACACACAGACTGCATGATCTATCTGGGGACTCAGAAAAACCGCATGTGACATCCATCAGAGAGCTGCGGGACAGGAAGTTCCGGACATGGATAGTTGGATGGAGCCATAACATTGCAAATCGCTTTCACATGTGCACGTTTAGGCGTGATGCCCTGTCCTCCTATTTCATGTCCCAAGTAGGTGACGGACGTCATTCCTAATCGGCACTTTTCCCATTCAGCGGTCAGGCCGTTGTTTTCTACCACACGGAGTACCTTATCTAACTTCTTATCATGGTCTTTCCTGTCTGTCCCCATCACCAGTATGTCATCTTGGAAGTACTGACTACCCTTGATGTCCTGAAATAGACGATGCATCAATTTCTGGAACATCGCCGCTGCTGAGGCGAGACCAAAAGGCATTCTGCGGAAATGGTAGCATCCGAAGGGTGTTATAAAGGATGTCAGTTTCCGGCTTGTTGGATGTAGATCTATCTGGTGATAGGCAGAAGTAAGGTCAATAGTGGAGAACCACTTTACCCCCTTCGTCTTGGACAACATTTCTTCAATGCGCGGCAAGGGGAATTTTTCCACTATTAGGCACTTGTTCAGTTCTCGAAGGTCTACACATAGGCGGACTTTGCCATTGGGTTTCATTGCCACTACCAAGGGGGCTAGCCATTCAGAGCTGTCTATAGGCTCTATTATTCCGTTTTCCTCTAATCTGTGAAGTTCCAGTTGTACTGCTTCTTTTATGGCTAGAGGAACGTTGCGGACTTTGTGGGATACCGGCCTGGAGTTCTCTTTGAGTACAATCTTGTGTGTGAATTTCTCCAGTTTTCCAACTTTCCCTCCAAGTACCTTCGGGAATTTGCCTTTCATCTCTTCCAGTTCCGGCCAGCTCCCGGGCGCTGTCATAAGCACTTGCGTGTCCCCTCCTGGGTCTAACTTGATCCCTAGGTCACCTTGATCCATCCACCCTAGGACGGGTGGGCCTTCTCTGCTACGTATAATTTGCACTCCGCGCTTCTTCCTCTAAATTCAAAGTTCAGCTTCCTGTATCCCACCATGGGAATGGGTTCGCCTGTGTACGATACTGGTCGTATATCCGGTGGTTCTAACCTTGATCCCAAACTGGGCTCGAATTCTTCCTTCCACACTGCTCTTTGGACGATGGTGTATGGAGATCTATCTTGATTCTCACTCCTCCTATCACCATGTCACATTGCGGTTTGCGGGAGCGCTTGCCCTCAATGCCTAGCACTTGTTCCTCCACGCATAGTACACCATCTTCCTCATCTTGTTCTTCTTCTTCCTCCTGTTGATCCTGCATAACGTACTTCACCATTGGTCTCTTCATTTTCTGGCCTTTTCGTAGTGACCCATTATGCCGCAGAACATACATTTCGCTCGGAACGCTGGGCAACGTTTGTCCTGGGCTGCATGCGCTTGACTTCCTCACCTGTAGCACGTCATATTGTTGTCTCTATTCTGCCTCCATGTTTGTCCTGGTTTCCCTTTCCATTTATTTTGTCCTTTCCCTTCAGGCGGCATGGCTTTGGTCCTTCCCTGTGGTTCAGCGTCGTCCACCTTGTTCACCATGGTCTTCTGGAGGGTCTCCCTTTTCGCTGTGTCAGCACACCTTTTTGACAATTCCGCCTTTTTTACCATGGCAATTATTTCTTTAAGCGATGCCTCACTGTTTGCCCACAACTTGTCTTGCACTGTTTTGTTGGTGGTGTGCATGACTATTTGATCTTTTATGAATTCGTCATGCAGGACCCCATACTTGCATGTCACCGCCAACTTTCTCAACGCTGCCACATAATCATCTATGGATTCACCGGTTTCTTGTTTCCTCTGCTGGAAATTGTACCGGTCAATGGAAACACACACCGCAGGGCGGTAGTGGTTGTCTAGATCTTCTATGGCGTGCCTGAATACGTCGTCGGCGGCGTTCTGTCTGGGTGTGGGTGCCAGGTTCTGAAAGACCTTTATGCCTTCAGGGCCTAAGTTGTGCAGGAGAATCCTTTTCTTCCTCGCGCTGGGGAAGGCATCTCCATTTTCGTCTTCTAGGGCTGCAATGTAGTTCTTGAAGTACTCTCTCCAATCCTCCCACTTCATTTGGGGTTCTCCAGGTCTCGGCAGAAACGGGATTGGTGTCGTTAGTGAAGATGCCTGCGTGCTCATCGTGGCACGTCTTTCTGGTTCCGCCCCAGGGCCTCTCAGACTGCCTGGCGCGTCCGCGCTTTCACTTTGCGCTTGATCCTGTCGGGCTTCTCCTGCTCCCCTGTCTCTGCGTGCTGCTGCTTCCGCCAGGGTCCCTTTGGATTGGAGTTATTCTCCGTCCTTCTCTTGCTTCCTGCCCCAACTACTGGTACCTCACCTTGTGGTTGGCTTCTGTCCCTTCTTGCTGCATCTTCCGCGCCCTCCCGCCGTGTTGTGCACCTTGGTGGTAGTCTTCCTTCCTGTGGTCCCTGGTGGTGGCTTCTAGGCTGGCCTGTGCTTTCAGGTGTGGTGGCTAAGTTCTATCAATCTTCCTCACCACATATTTCTCCAAAATCCCATCCTCGTCGCCACTGTAATGTAGCTGGCGTAGCCTGAATAACTGCTACCGAAGCCAGGAGTGTGTAACACGGTAATTATGCTTTATTATCTCACAGCGAGAGAGCGCCGGGCAAGACGCGACCTCGCGGTCTTATTCCCGACTCGCGCATGCGCAATCCCCGCATTGACGCTGTCCTCCCGCGCAACGTAACCGCGTAGCGCGCGAGGACTAGAGCGCAACACTACAACATACGAAACATCTTTTTAGCAATATTACTCCTGGGTCAACAGTTAAAAATACTTTTTTGAAATAGGCCTTCACACTTAACAGTCGAATACGGTTTACTGGAACGACCTGTTTATGTTCCTCGGGCTCTGGACAAAGCAACCTGCACCGGACAGGAATGTGGGATGAATAGCGCCCTGGGTGATAAGATTAATGGTGGTCTTCTGCCACAAACCCGTTCACTTACACGACCTCCAAAACTGCAAATTTCCCAAATATAGCATGCATGGGCAGTTTGTAAATGTGCTTAATCTAAAATACTGTGCTGTGTAATACTGATCCAAATGCACGATGGCCCTACCTCTCCCCATCCCATCCCATATTTATTTTTATATTTATGTTCATGCTGCCCCAGACAAACACTGCTATTCCATGTATGCACAGAGCCCCAGCTTGAGGTATTCCAGATACAGTGAAAATTATCTGTGTAAAGCGAGCCCTCGAGGAACTAGACTTGCACAACGCCAAATAGATTAAACAAAATCTATATGTTAAAAGTGCAATAGCAGAACACCAATACAACAATACCTGTATCGACTTATTTTTTTCGCATTCCGTATTTTTCTCATCTGGGAGAATTTTACATGATATCCTTTGCCAGAGCCAAAGGGTAGGATGACCCACACCCTCCCTCCAAGTAAAAACAGGCATTGAGAGAGGTAATGAGTCTCGCCTATGTGAGAGTATTGGCTTAGTCAAAGTGTTTTAGCCATGTTGTACAGCAGTGCAACTGCGGTGCATCATGGCCAAAAGGGAAAAAAACTCACTATGATGTGGTCAGGGCTGGCTTCATCATAATGTTTTTTTCTTTACTTTCAGTCATGCTACACGGCAGCCCCACTTCTGAACAACATGCTAAACAAATCATTGACAAAGCCAATAGCTTTTTTGTACGTGAGACCTGTTTGCTTTGCCAATGCTTGTTTTTGTTTGAGGGCACTAGGTAGTTCCTCAGAGAGTGCTACTGAGCTTCTCCTTTCATCTGCAATGAACTGCATCCAGCCACTGCTTCTACATCAGCAGTCATCTTGAAATGATAGTGTATCCTTGTTTACTGTTCGAAGGTGGTGAGCACATCACTTCTAAATGGAGAGGTTATGACAGAACATGAAAACAGTGATACACTATGCACACTACCACTTCAAAAGGGCCACTGACTGCTCTGTTTAATTTTTTACTTATTTTTCATTGCAGGCATGTACCTACCGCAGTTAGGATGCAGCCTGTTTTAATTTTTTTGATCTTGCATTTGCTTGTTGAATTTCTGCATGGTTGTGAATAGTGAGTGGATGAATGCAATAATGAGTCAATGAGTGGATGAACAGATGCATGTGTAAAAGGATGAGTGGCCTCTTGCATATATTATTAGTTAAAGCGTGCCTTTACTCACTAGTGACTAAAGAGTAGGTATCACCAATAAGCCAGATTTATTGTTATTGCCAATGCTTGCTCTTGTCTACACACCATTGTAAAATATACTTTAAATTGGTCTATTGTTACTATTATGTAGGCCAGTGGTCCTTCACACTTTTCTGTGAAGCTGTGGCTCTAACTACCTCAATAGGGATAAAAGGAGGCTTAAAATGACAGATCACGGAGTTTACCAAGGTTCCTACAACTAATAGAGGCCATTATCAAATGAACTCGGGGCAATGCTTCAGAGATGGGGGCAGAAACTCGAAGTGCGTAAACCAAGATGTTTGTCAGTTTCTGTTATTTGCATACATTTAGGCACGTCTATAACTGTGGCTGTCTGTCACTTTGTGCATTTGATTTTGTTTTACTTTGTGACGATGTGCCCCATGTATGCTTATGAGTGCACTCTCTGAGGGGCCTATTACGATGTTGTTAGGAAGGGCTCCGGATGGGATTCGGTATTGTTGAATCCGATTTGGAACCCTTGCTTCTGACCGAATCGGTCAGTTGCCCCACCAACATATTACGATGCAGGGAAGCCGTCTGGGCTGTCCGACTGGGTTCCGAATGGGATCCAAACAGCCCACCTCATTCGAATCCGACTCGTACAGCCCAATGGAGACGGTTTCTAAACAAGCGAGTACTATCTCCGAATCGAACAGCCGTTCTGAATCGGTTTGACTGAGACGAAACAGCTTTTGGAATCGGTCTTTGTGGACCCTTTGCGAGCCCCCCCTTCACCCGGAGATGACTGAATATGGCCCGTGTCTGTACCCAAGGGACCCCTCTTCCCAACCATGCACAATGTGGCAGGCACCATGGAGTGCCTTCCACAGGGTGTAAGATTTTTGCCAACCAACCCTTTTTTCAATGGGAGCCTGTGTTCTCATTCGGGACACAGGCTCCCATTGAAGTTAATGCAAGTCCGTCCAAAACGAGTCCATAAGCATCCAGACGCATCGTAATCGATCGGTAGGACTACCAGAATACAAATTGTTTGGAAAGCATTCCTAACCCCGATTCGGTGGGAATGCTTTCCTAACAACATCGTAATCGGCCTCTTAGTTGTGCTTATGCTTGTCTGTTTTTGAGCCTATGAGTCAGGGGCGTAACGCAGGTCCCTGCAGCCCCTGAGCCGCACAGGGAGCCCCACCAACCCTTCAGGTGCCCTCTTACAGCCCAACATGAATTAATGTTTGTGAGACATGGGAGACTCAGGAACCCATCATCACATTTTACGGGGAGTGGGGTGAAGGGGGAGGCAGCGTCATTTTGTTCTCGCTACTGTTGTGAGTTTGCACTTGTGTGCATGTTTACATGTGCCCCATGTGCTTTTTTATGTGTGTGTTTGTGTTCACATGCGCATTAGTCTTTGTGTGTATGTGTATTTCTAAGCGCGGGCGTGGCTTGGACGCCGATGAAGACGGTCGTGTGAGCTGAGGGCTCCGTGCCGACCTAGCCGTTTATCCTGCACGGAGAACCGGACTGGCGCTCCTGTGACCCTGGGAGGGTTCCTCCACGGGCGGGGGCCTGCACCGCAAGAGATCGAGTGCTTCGTTGCCCTCCTCCGACGAGCTTTGAATCCGGGGAGAGAGAGACCAGGCCTACGCATGCAGAAAATGGCGGCCGTCTCCGCGAGTCGATCTGCAGGGAGCGGCCAGGAGGAGGCATGGACCGAAGTCCTGGAAGAGTGAGTGCTTCCCCCCTTGATAAGGTCCGGTGCCGAGCGCCTGCGATTGGGTCCTACTCTCCCCCCGTGTACTGAGCGAGAGGTGTGGCAGCTTCCGGCGGTACGGCACCTTGGTGGTCCCGGGATCGCCCGGCCACAGTGGAGAAGGGAGCTGATGGCGATGGAGAGTCCGGGAAGGCCGCGCATTACCCTGTGACTGGTGGAAGAGGACGGGCGGGGGTCCCGGCTCCTGTGGTCTAGGAGCTGGAGCCCTGCGCAGTTGAAACCGGCAACAGGGGCGAGATAGGTCCCTAGGCTCGGCCGAAGAGGGCTTGGTGAGCCACTACCTGATTGCCTGGCCATGACTGGGGATCCGGACCTGCCTGCTGCGAGGCCCGCTCTGCCCCGCGGACTGGAGAAGATGGCGAAGGCCGCATACGGTGCTGGGGGACCCTGGCCTCAAAGACTCAGGGTGACGTGGGGCCACTCGCAGTTTGGCCGACGGTCTGGAGTGAGGACCTGCTGGACGTGCCAGCGTGAGTGGCCTGCTACAGCGGAGCCAATTATGAGCTTGGGGTCGACCTCCAGAGCCGGTGGCGGGGACTGGATGTGGCACAGCTGCCCGGCGGGCGGCGCAGGAACAGACCGAGGTACTCTGAGGTGCACTAGGGTTGGGAACGTGGGCGGCCGGACATTCCGTGGTGATTGGATGAGCGACAACGCTGGCGGGCCGGAGTGGTAACCCCCTGCGGCTTGAAGCGGCCTCGGGCTCGGATTGGAGCGCTTGCTAGGTGGCTCCCTGTAGAGGCTGGCTTTGAGGACCTTGGACTGGGGAACCCCGCTGGGCTATATCAGGCGTGGGGTTTAGTGATAAGGCCACAGTGGTTCTACTGGGCCTGATGCACCCTCGCCTGGCAGCTGGAAGTTTCACCTGATAGTAGACTGCTCAGTTGGGAAAACTGCAGGAAGCAGAGACGGGCGAGGAATCTCCGGGAGCGCGGTGGACGGCGTGGGCTGGTGGCTCGGAGAACCCATATCCCTATCTGACAGGGGGACCCACGTTACCGGACTACAGGAGGTGTTGTACGGTAAGACCAGGACTGGGGGCCAAGTAGTCTGACACCCATGGGGAAACCACGAGGCCGGCAGAGGGGGCTCACCCGGAGCCGGAGGATGAAGCGGTGGAGCAGAGGAAGCAAGAAGTGGTTGACCCGCACCCAGAGGGGCTGATGCAACAGCAGGTGGACCAGATCCTCCGAGCTATCACGGACACAAAAGAAGCTCTCCAACAAGACATTGCTCAGGTGTCGCTGGGATTGGGACTCCTACGGGCAGATCATGCGAAGCTGGCTGATCGGGTGAAGCAGGCTGAGACTACCTTGGAGGTCTTAGAACCATCTCAGAAAGCATTGGCTGTTCAGATGGGAGAAGTCACTCTAGGCTCCAAGTGCTGGAGAGGAGGGCTGAGGATGCCGAAGGGCGTAATAGACGGAACGACATATGTGTGGTGGGCCTTTTGGAAGGAGTAGAAGGGGACAGTATGAAAGACTCCCTGGAACAGGGGCTACGTACTGAACTTGCTCCGGCGGGCCTGACGCCATTCTACACTTTGGAGAGAGCGCACAGGGTCCCTGCCCGTCCGTTGACACCTGGGAGGCCACCCAGGCCTGTGGTGGCCCTCCTGCTCCATTGTAAGGACAGGGGCCCCCTGCTAAATAAAGCTCGCACCGCAGGTCCATATAGAGTGGACAATATTAATGTGTCACTATTCCCGGATTACACTTTTGATGTACAGCGCCATCGAGCCTCGTTTCTGGCGGTCAAGAAGGCCCTCTGAGATTAAGGCATTCAATACTCCCTGATGTTCCTGGCGCGCTTGCGAGTGACACTGAATGGCAAAACATTCTTCCATAACGACCCTGATGAGGCATGGAACTGTTTGGAAACCTACCGGGCAGGGGCGGGTGAGGCAGGAGGCACTGGAGGGCGGACAACAGAGGCACCGCAGCCGCTCTATGCAAGACGCACCAGAAGACGGCGTCCTGGGACACAGAAGCCTTCCACGACTCAGACGGAGAGAGAAAGGTCAGCGGCACTGCAGGCTGTGACAGAGATCTCACAGGCGAGCAGCACGACGCTGCTGGGAGTGACCGAATTGGAAAGAGGGTTGGCAGGGACGGATTCTGATGGGACAGACACGGGGAGTGTCACTCTACCACATATCACTCCAGGGACAGCGGACGAGATCGTTGATGCCTGAACTTATGCAGTGTCTCAAGTGACTAGTAAGAGGGGTCGACTGGTCCTGGTGCTGTAGCCCTCGGAGGGGGGTAATTGGGACAGACAGGGTGGTTCGGCGGGCTTAGACGGGAGGACATTCGCACTTTGCGGCTGCCTGCCCACCTGGAAGCCCTTCCGGGGGAGATGAAGACTTTCTTATAGTGGGGTTTGGCGTTTGGATACAGTGAGGCTGCAGACCAGATCTTCTTGGCGCTAGGGCTCTCCCCTTAGTTTCGCTCCTAGAGTGAATCCCTGGTAGCTACCAGAGGGACTGTTAGTGGATAGTTTGGATGGGTACTAGCTGTTTAGAGCCTGTTCTGGGGAGGGGAGGTGGGGAAAATTTGGGGGTTGTTTTTGGGGTAGTTAGAGCCACCGGTGTGCCAAAGCAGGGAGTGCAGTTGTGGAACAGGGATAATTCGCACAATGGGGACATCACCTGAGTTCAAATGCATTACGTGGAATGTACGGGGGATGCATACGATGTTGAGACGCCACAGGGTCCATGCTTATTTAGTGTGTAGAGGGGTGCAGATAGCTTTTCTCCAAGAAACCCATATGGACTGAGTTGAAGGCCAGGCTTTGAAGCGCCGGTGGAGGGGGCGGCTTTTTTTACAACGTATTCTGCTTTTGCTAAGGGTGCACTGGTTTGGGTGAGGGCGGGGGTTCCCTTCCAACCGACTCAGCAGATAGTGGATCCTGAGGGGAGGTTTGTGGCTGTTATGGGGCGGTTAGATGGGAGGGACGTGACATTATGCAGTGTGTATGCCCCTAATGTAGAACAGATGTTCTATTTTGCTCAGTTATCAGGGAAATTGGCGTCATTCCTGACCGGTTCGGTGATCTTAGGGGGCGATTTCAACTCTGTCACAGATACTGAGATGGATAGGTCACATCCACCGCTACCCTAGGCTCCTATACATAGGCTCTCGAAACTCCAGAGGGATTGGCAGGCTGAGTGGGGGCTGACAGACACATGGCGCGCGAAACATATAGGGGAGCAGGACTATTCTTATTATTCTGCCCTACATGACTTGCATGTGCGGCTGGATGCAGTGTTGTGTTCATGCGTTGATCCGCCATAGTGAGTACCTGGCGAAGACAATATCGGATCATAATCCGCTGCTCTTGGCGTTGAGATGGTCTCGGGGAAGGCCTGCAATCCCTACGTGGCGATTACACCCAGGGGCTTTGGAAGACCCGTTGTTTCGCGCAGAGGTGCAGAAGGGTATAGAGCATTATTTCCTCGAGAATGAGGGGACAGCTTTGACCCTGGCTCTGGAGTGGGATCCCTTTAAGGTGGTGGTGCGGGGCTTGTGTATTGCCAAAACAGCGGGAGTGCGGAGAACGCTTTTGCAGGATATAGAGAGGGAGGAAAAACGGCTGCGTCGGGCGGAGAGGGCCCACCCTGAGAACCCGGGAGTACAGGTCGAAGTCTTAGCTGCGAGAGAGGGAGTGGCGACGCAAGTGGAGCGGTTGCGCCGCTTTGACCATACAGAGTATTTGGTACGGGCACACGCGGAAAGGGATAAGGTGGGCTCCCTCCTGGCATGGCTGGCCAACCCGGCACCGAGCGGTACACCCATCCTGGCTTTGAACACCCCAGCGGGTATACCGGAGTATACCCAACAGGGGATTAATGAGATGTTCTTGGCATACTATGCGGACCTATACGAGAGTAAGTTGCAGGGTACATGTGATGGATTGGGTGCGTTCTTAGCCAAGATAAGACTGCCGTGCCTTAAGGACGACCAGAGGGATACGTTGGGACAGGAGATCACAGAGGGGGACATACGTAGTGCGATAAAACATATGGCGCGCAAAAAAAACCCAGGGGCAGATGGTCTACCGATTGAATTTTACTCGACATATGTCGATATCTTGGCCCCCAAACTGCTAGCGGTTTATCGGGAGGCCTGGGATTTAGGGAGATTGCCAGTTTCCACTCACAAGGCTATCATTATCCCGCTGCTGAAACCGGGTAAGGACTCATTGTCTAGGTCGGCCTACCGCCCATTATCGATGTTAACAACTGATTATAAGATCTTGAATAGGATTCTTGCGACCCGGCTTCTTCCCTATATAGCGCAACTGGTCCATAATGACCAGGCGGGCTTTATACCAAAGCGCACTACCGCGACTAATGTGCGACGCCTTCTACGGATTTTGGGAGAGGACCATAGTGAGACCCCTGCTGCAGCGCTTCTCTCTGTTGACATTGTAAAGGCATTCGATAGCCTAGAGTGGCCGTATTTGTACCGGGTCCTTAACGCGTTTGGACTAGGGTACTCCTTTGTGGGGTGGCCGGAGCTCCTTTATAGATCGGCGATGGCGCGTGTGCGGACGGGGTTGATAATCTCCTCAGGCCTGCCAGGTGGGGCGGGGCATGCGACAGGGATGCCCGCTCTCTCTGTTGTTGTTTGCCTTGGCCATTGAGCCTCTGGCCTCCCATGCCCGGTTGGGGAGGCATTATCCTGGTTTATACCTCAGCGGGGACGTGCAGTTTATATCCCTCTATGCGGATGACTTGTTACTCTTCGCAAACACGGATATGGCTTTGGAGGGCGTGCGGCACTTGCTCCATGTGTTTGGGCAATACTCAGGGCTGAGGGTGAACTGGGCAAAGATCTGCTTGTTTGCGGTGGCGCCGGCTGAGGTGAACCCTTCGCAGATGGCGGACATTCGCTGGGAACCCCACTATTTACCTTACTTAGGCACCAACATTTATCATACCACCGAGGATTTGCTGGAGGGTAATTGGGGTCGGGCCATACGCGGACTTAGGAGCAGTTTTGTGTTTTGGAGTATGTTGCCGTTATCGGTAGCAGGACGGGTGGCGCTCCTGAAGATGGTGGCGCTCCCGCGCTTATTGTATTATTTTTGGACGTTGCCGATCTGGGTGCCGGGCTCCATCTTCTGACAGCTCCGCTCTATGGCTGGAGGATTTCTCTGGGGGACGAGCAGGCGGCGGGTTGCAATGTCTACAATGATACGCCCGAGAGCTGATGGGGGTATGGCAGTGCCAGACTTTGAGTGGTACTACCTGGCAGCACAGCTGCAGTGGCTCACCCAAGCTGTAGCTCAGGGGTTCCAGGGCCCGGATGGCCCTGAAGGACGGTGGGTCCCACGCTATATCTTGCCCTTTATAGTGCTTCAGCAGAAGATGCGTCTTGAACCGCTCACTACTGAGGAGAGGACGCTGCGGTTGTGCTGGAACCGGAGCCAGCGCCGGGCTGGATTCACCCGCCCGTATGCCCCGGAGATACCGCTGGGTATGTGCACGGCCTTCCTGCATGGCGGGGATTGGACGGCACTGGCTAACTGGGAAGAACTGGGAACACAAGTGCTAGGGGACCTCTACAAAAACGAAACCCTATTGTCATTTCAGGCCCTGCAACATAGATATGATCTCCCGCGAGGGGATTATTTGCTGCATTCAGCGCTTGTCTCGGCAATGCAACGCTACTGGGGGACGGGACTGTCGGAACCACGGACCTCAATGGCGTGCCAATATGTGGTAATGGCAGCGGGGACCTTTAAGGCCATTACGTGCCTTTACAGGCGCATGTTAAATGAGGCTCTGGAACCATTGCGCGCGTTGCAGGGGAAGTGGGAAGTGGACCTTGGCAGGGAAATTCCTGAAAAGACTTGGGCTCAGTTGGTTAGAAGAGCCTGGAAGAGCACGAGGAATGCCAGATTTCAATTGGTGCATTTCTATGTCCTGCATAGAGCGTACTTGACACCAGCTAAGCTTAATCAATATTTCAATGCGGCGGCCGACTTCCAGCATATGATGTGGGGATGTACGAGTCTGGGAACGTATTGGGAGGAAGTGCTGGAACTGCTGTGCAGTATAACTGACCGTACAATATAACTAGTACTGGGCACTTGTTTACTGCACTGGTTCCCGCATGCCGCTAAAACGAAAGTGACAAGTAAATTTCTAGACCTGGGCCTCGTATTAGCCAAGAGGGAAATCACAATGCATTGGAAATCAGCGAGGGGGCCAAGTGTGGGGAGATGGCGGGCGGAATTACCCAGGTGGGCACGGAGTGAAGGTACAATTAGGCTACAACAGGCCCTATGTACTAATAATGAAAAGGCACAGGAGGCGGCAAGGGCGTGGGAGGCCTTAGTTGCAATATTGCAGGCTCTGGAAACAGGTTCGGAGGAGGGTTCGGTCTTGGAGGGTCGGGGGGATCCAACTGACACCTTGGCACAAGGAGAATGAACCAGGGGATGATCGGCGGAACGAGTGGTGATCTCTAATGAAAATCTATACCATGTACTGCATTAGTGTTGTTCAATATTGTTACCTTATTGGATTCGGATGCTCCTTATTGTTTATAGTACATGCTCTAAAGGCACACCGGTGGCAGGGGAGGGCTGAAGGGGGCGGATACAGAGAGAAGCGGTTTGAGATATGCTATGCTGTCATTTACCTATTTGATATTACAATGCTGCTCTTTGTCGTTGGTTGTTTGAAAATCAATAAAAAATATTTAAAAAAAAAAAAGATGGGAGGTTCGGTAATGGTCTATTTTAATGTCTGTGCATCTTCCATCAAAACACCGGCCCAGTTTGGTGCTCAATCGAGGGATTTTCAGTGACTGCCCAACTCTAAATCAGGTCGAGTCTCTTTGGCTGTCACCATCAAGGTGGAGCATAATAACCTGAAATCATGCCTTGGTCTGTGACTTCAACTCAGAATGTTCCAGAATTCCCCAGTGCTCCTCAAATGTTTCAAAACAGCCGGCTGAATGTAGCCTAAACATGCTTGTGTAGTGCATATAGGTTTACACCCGCTTCTTGCATTCCCTCTGCACTTCAGCAGTACAGATGTTTGTGTAGCCCCCATCTGCAATTTCGTATCGAAATAAATGATGTCTCTTGCCGAGCGCACATTCTGCGCCAGCACAATCACACAAGGCACTCCCTCGTGTAGTGCACTGCACCTGTCTGTGCCAGGCGCACCTAGTTAAGTGTGCACCGTGGTGCAATCTGGCCCAAATAATTGACAGCATCATATTTGTTTCCAAATGTATTCTTTTTTGCCTTATCAAGAGTGCCTGGGATTGGATTGTATGGGTGAAGAGTCACTCTTTAGCTGTCTGTAGTGGGCACTCAAGGACGATAGTGAGGTTGTGGGCGTGCAGTCACGACATTGCACTTGACGTTGGTAAGTAGTGTGCAAGCTGCGTCATAATACTACATTCCGAGTATTTCTGTCACATGCTAGCATACCTGAAGGCCACAGTGCTGCATGCGAAGTTCCATATGCGAGAACAGACACTCTTGATGTTCCCGCGGGAGCCAAGGCCGACCATTGTGCACACAGTGAATCGACCCAACGTCAGACGTGAGGCCTACGCAGGCCTTCATTTCTGGAACAGGCCTCATCCGCTACCATGGCAGCCAGGCTACCAGGGCCACCGGTTTCTGAGGCACCAGAAAAATCCTGTCAATTCTTTTTTTTCTGCAAAAAAAATGAGCACTTTGATGCGGTGAGAGCCCTGAGCGATGAGTCAGTCAGTGAGCCATCGCCGCAACACACAATGCCTACAGACAAAATCTCTCTTGGAAAAAGAACTGGTGAGGAAAAACACAGCGACTTTCTTTGCTCCTACTGCAAACCACGTGGAAGCCAGGACAGGCTTTTATATCTATTTGGGTGTTTCAGTCTTGGGACTTAGTTTGCAAATGACATCCATAGGCTGGTCTTTCCTACAATCATGGTGTTTTATTGCTGCAGCCACCTATGTGGTATAGGGGATTGCTGACTTTAGTTCTTCAAATCAGGCATCCGTAGATTGGTCAAGCGCAATAAAGCAGTTTCCACTGAGCACTTCTAGGTGAGATGTATGACCGGAGAGGAGCTCACTAAAGTATCCACCTGTTGCTTACCACGGATCTAGGGGTGCCACTTTTTACATAGAAAAATATTAGCCATTGGTTCATGTTATAAGATTTTGCAATGGCCAAGACATGATACTTAGACATTGTTTAAAACCGTCCGTATTCATTGGGTGGAGTCTACTAGACAGTGAGTGGTCTGTTGCGAGGCATGTTGTGGCTTACCAAAAACACAGAAGGATTGGTGGCCACCCATTGCTTACCATTGGTTCTCTTTCTTTGTCACTTTCATTTGCCTGCTTCTTATTCGTGTCCCAGCTTATCAATCTCGTGTCTTCAAGCATTGCTTTTTTCTTTTGTGTGAACCACTCCATTAGTGTGAGTGTTTTTCGAGCTGTCTCTCGTGTGTTCGTCTCTTTCCCTGCACTCCATGTTTTTCTCTGTTGCCAGATTGCTTCTCCCCACCCTATTCTGTCATTCTCTCACCAGTGTGCATATCACCATTGCTTCTTCCCCTTTCCGCCCCACTTTGTTGCTTTCCCCATCCCCATGTTTTGCCACCAACCTACCAGCCATTGCGTTCATATCCCCTCCATATCTTCCTGTTGCTTGTGCATTGCCTCCTGTGTTGCTGCAGTGCTCCTTCCCAACCCCGTGTTTCTTTGCGTTTTGCCCCCCACACTCCTGCCATGTTACTTCCATGGACGCTGCCGGCCTGCTTTAAAAAAAAAAATAACAGCTGCAGATAACAGGGCGCGCAGGGCAAAGAGGGACGAATTATCCAAACAAGTACTGGAACGGGAGGGAATCCATAAAAGGACAGGAGCCCCTCATATCTAGAGGAAGCTTGCAGCAGCGCGGGTCTATCTGGCCAGTCTTGATCTTGATAGGGCGGAATATGCCGCCCTGCGCTTGAAGCATACCTTTTATACAGCGGGGGAAAAATGCGATTGTTTATTGGCTCACAAGCTGCGTGCACAGCGGCAAGCGGCGGCGGTCCCACTCCTCCTGGCCGATGAGGGCGCAGAGATCATGCGGGATAAGGATATCGCGAATGCATTTAGGGATTTCTACGCAGCCCTATACACTGCCCAGCCCTTGCCGGCTCAGAATCCTTCCACGTACTGCCAAGGTTTGACACATTCTAGATTGACGCCTGATCAAGCTGCTGCCCTGGATAGGCCCATCAGGATCGAAGAGGTGATTTCAGCCATTGCTCGGCTCAAACTCCTTAAATCTCCCGGTTCAGATGGCTTCACCGCCCTCTTTTATAAAACTTTCTGCCCTATTCTAGCTCCAATATTAACTCAACTCTTTAAAGCTATCGACGATACCACCGAGCTACCGCCTACGATGCTCTTATCATCGATAGCAGTATTACCCAAGCCAGGGTAGGACAATAGATGCTGCGCCTCCTATAGGCCGATATCCCTGTTAAACATCGATTTTAAAATCTTCACCGGGATATTGACGTCTAGACTGTGACCTATGATGCTGGGACTGATAGAACCGGACCAGGCCGTATTCGTAGCGACTAGGTAGTGCAGTGATAACACCAGATGGCTGCTGAACCTCCTGGACAAATCCCACCATCAGTCTGAGGAGCGTGTCTTCCTGTCGATAGATGCCGAAAAGGCATTCGGCAGGGTCCACTGGCCCTTTCTGGAAACCGTCCTGGGGGAATTTGGAATTGGGAGTAGATTCCATTAATAGGTGTTCAGCTGTTATAGTCACCCTTCAGCCACTGTACGGGTAAATGGCTTTCTATCCGACCCCTTCCATATCACCAGGGGCACAATGCAGGGCTGTACGCTCTCCCCCCTTTTATTTGCTCTTTATATGGAGCCATTTGCCCAGAAGGTCCAGGAAAATCAGGGGATCCTGTTCGGGGGTGAGAGGCATACCATTAGTCTTTACGTGAATGATGTCATCGCAACACTGGAGTCCCCCCGGACTTCCGTCCCGGCCTTTTTGCCGAGTTGGAGGAATTCTCCATGGCTTCTGGCTTCAAAGTCAATGTGACTAAATCCCAAGCGTTAGGCTTTTCCTTGCAGCAGCCCACTGTGTACGCTCTGGCCTTATCGTGTCCCATTCAATGGGAGCAGAAGGTTATCCCATATCTGGGTATATCGCTTTCAACATCCACAGCGGAGACGCTCTCTCTCAATTACACTAGGTTGTTGCGGAAGGTCAGATCGGAGCTTAGAAGTTGGCGACCATTCAATCTTTCCTGGCTGGGCAGAGTGGCAGCTCTTAAGATGAGTGTTCTCCCTAAAATCTTGTATCTGTTCCAGGCTCTCCCGGTAGAACCACCGCCGGGCACGTTGAAACAACTCCAGTCCAACTTTGGTGCTTTTGTCTGGGCAGATAAGAGGCCACGGATGACTAGGGACCTGAGTTTCTGACCGCATGAAGAAGGGGGTCTGGGCATTCCTGATCTCGCTTGTTATTACACAGCAAAGCAGTTGCAAATGGTACTAGAATGCGCTCAACTGGAGTCCGAGAAGAGCTGGCTCTTCAAGGAACGGGCACTGGCAGGAAAATCTCTTTGGGAGGTTCTCTTCCTCTGTAAGGCCTCCAGGCCCCCTGGATTATATGGCTCCCTGGTGGCACGAGCTACACTGAAAGCTTGGGATGCCACAGCTGTGCGTCATAAATTGACAACCTTCCCATCCCCTTACACACTCATCACTGAAAACCCGAACTTTTCCCCTGGCCTTGATCTGGAAGCATTCTCTCTTTGGGATAAAGCGGGTCATAGATCTATTGGGCATTTTTTCGACTTGGAGGGTCCTCGATCTTTTGAGGACTGTAAATCAGATTTTAATATGCCTGAAACTGAACGTTATCACTATTTACAAATCAGGCACTGGGTCTTACAGCCACAGGCCCGCCCGGGAGCGGGGCGGCTTCTTACCCCGTATGAGCGCTGGCTGCTATCAAAACAATCCACAAAGCGACTTATCACTGAACTTTATCATATGCTGTGGCCCCCTGAACAGGTAGTCAAATTGGTGGGCCAGAGACAATGGGAGACTGAGCTTGGACGGACATTGACCCCCAAAGAGTGGACAGATATCCATTATAGGGCCCGCCATTCTGCACGGAACACCTCTAGCATAGAAACAGCCACCAAGATCATGATATACTGGTATCTCACACCGTCCCAACTGCATAAAAGTGACCCAGACTGCTCTCCCACCTGCTGGAGGGGCTGTGATGCGGATGGCACATTACTGCACCTCCTATGGGAGTGCCCTAATCTCACATCCTATTGGACACAGGTATTAGACGAGATACACCTTCATTTTGACACTACACTCTTACGCTTTCCGGAATATGTGGTCCTCGGAGTCTCTGATAGGCTTACATACCCGCTCAAGTCCCGTAAAGGTAAACAACTAGGCATTGCCCTGGGGGCGGTATTACAGAACATACTTTCCTTGTGGGACACAGATAAGACATCTACTCTCCAGGGATGGCTCCATCGTCTATGGTATGTGCTGGGGATGGAGCACATCTCCTTTTCGCTTCAAGGGGATGGGGCTGTTTTTGCTGACGTGTGGCAATTTTTTATCTCCTTATTATGCTCCAAATTTCACGAGTTATCCTGCCCTTGATATCTGCGGCTATTGTGCCTTCCCGCACTCAACCCAGATGTACCCCATGGGTCACCGCCTTCCGCAACAACGCACTAAACCCGACTTACACTCTTAGGTATAGACAGCTTATACGGGGAAGGAGACGGGAGGGGGGAGGACAGAGTGGGGGTGGGAGGGTTGTGGACAGTTTGTTTTGATTTTATTCGATGCTCTGCAAAGCACTCAGACGATTACTAACCCAAGAATAGGTTTAAACTCTCGATGCATCTTGTTTGTTGTTAAAACAATAAAAAGTCTTCAACCTAAAAAAATAAATACACACTTTTGCAGTTTTCTTTTCTTTTTAGTTAGTGATCCAGCTTAGATCAGTAAAAAGAAAAAAAGGGCATGTGTCATTTTGTAGGCGGTTGCATGTGTGGTTCGCATGCATGCAGAATGATGCAGGCAACTACGTCAAAGGCTTTTGCATTTTTTTTAACTTTATCCATGTTGTACAGCACTTACTTTAACTATTACTCATGGATCAATAAGGCAGCTGTAGAATACATTTTAAAGCACTTTCTTTTTATATTTGCTATTTTAAGCATTTATTGATAAGAAAAATATTGACTTTAGGTGATATTCCTTCGTTTTTTAAAATTTTTTAGCAGCAGGACCATTAAAATACTGGTCATGCCGGTGAAAAACAGCTTGGTGGTAAACCTATTTGGATCATATTTCAGAAATGTTTGCATAAGGCAGCCAAAGTAATGATTCTAATTACACTGCCCATCCATATTGATATTAATCCTCCCCACTGACCTTCTCCTCTTAGATCTATCTCCAGCTTTTGACATGGTTGATCACTCCATCTTGATGGATGGTGCTGCGGAAGGTGGCTTTTCCAGCCCAGCTTTGGGGTGGGTTAATTCCTTTCACACTGACAGGTGCCAGACAACGGTCTTGCCGCCATTCACGCCCAAGGAACTTCCAGTGAACTGTAGGCTACTCAGGATTCAGCCCTCTCGCCTATTCTATTCTATACCTACATGGAGCCACTGGGGGATCAAATTAGGTCCCATGGCTTCAAGGCACTATTGTATACTGATGACAACCAACTCTTACTGAGGTTTAATAACCAGGTGCCCAGTAACATCAGTCACCTCAGAGCTATCTCAATCCACTTCAGAAATGGATAACACACACCATATAAAACTCACTAAAGATAAGACAGAGTTCTTGCTAATTGGAGTTGAGCAGATGGTAATGACCGAGAGTCATTTGACACTGTTGATACTCATTTTCCCAATCCAAGATATGACAGTGATAGACATTTATCATCTCAGAAAATTCACCCCCATTTCCTAATCATCCGTGGCCCTGTACTGGCTTCCTGTTCCTCAAAGGATTGATTTCATGGCTCTTTGCATTGTACACATGGCCCTTCATCAGACTGGTCCTAAATTTCCATGCTCACGGCTTTGCTTCGCTGTGTTTCAATGTCGGCATTTGGTCTGCCATGCTCCTGCTGTACTGATCTAATACAGCATTTGTTTTACTTTTGCCTCAACCCTTCACTGATGGAATATGCGTACATGAACCCCAGCAAGACCACGTGAAGTTTCTTGGCCACCTGAACCTATAAGAAAGTGGACATTTGTAGTCAGGAACAGCATCACATAGTGTTAGCAGTTCTGTAGTAAGGTTCAGGCTTATTGTATGGTATTGTAATTGCATTATATAGAGCGTACTACCCCTTATTAGGGAATGAAACACCTTATAGTGGGTTGCTTGCTACTCCTTAGCCCAAAGTTAGTGGTTAATGGAGTGGTTATTAATTATTGTTGGAATTTGTTTTTATATTTGTTTAATTTTGTGCTCTAAGGAAACTGAAGAATATGCTCCATTTTCAAATGATGGTGCATTAGGTTAATAGGAGTTGGGAATACATATTGGAGTGAGTTATTGTAAGTGGAAAAGAGGGGTGAGGAAATAAGGTGGAGGAGGTTAGATATTGTGAGATAGCAAGAAGAAGTTTAAACGGAATGACAGTTTGTGATTTAAGGGAGCTGGATTAGTAGATTGGTTAGAAAGGTTTTGTATTGCAGGAATAGCTCCTCAGAAGGAAAGTTTATGAATTACAAGGAAGGGTATGGTTAGTGTAATGAATATTTGTAGAGAGTAGGGTGACAGGCATGTGAAAGGGTTTGTGTAAACTCAGAGGCGCTAAAGCACAGAGGCTGCTCTCTCACTAAGGCGGAGGAGCATCGCCCCACTGCCTGCAAACAAAAAATCTAAATAAAATGATAATAATGCAATGTTATTATCATTTTCTTTTTCTGTGCTCTGGCAGCGTTGTGTGCAGGTGAGGGGAGGAGTGGTTTGCCCACTCCAAGTGGGCGTGAAAGTTTAGCCGGCCCTCTCGGGCCAGCCAAACACTCATGCACACTTTGCACGTTCTCCATCCAGGCTGCATTACAGCCAGGTTGGCGAACATGTCCCAGGCTCCCATTCCCTGTATCAGCGCCGGAAAACAGCACTCAGACCAATCACAATGCTGCATTGCAGCGTTGTGTTTGGTCATGGTAGCCTGGGTGGGGGCTTCCTGATCCTGCCTCTTGTTAAGCAGAAAGGAAGGAAGAGAGGACGCAGAGGACCGAGGGGAGGTGGCGGCCGGCCAGAAGGCTGGCCGGCAGCTAAGTGTCTATTTTTTTTTTTTAAACCCCCCCTTCCTTTCCCTGCTCACTAATGTCATCGGGAACAGCCACTGATGCTAAAAGGGAGTAGAAACAAAGGCTTAATGTTGATTACCTTTGGGAAGGGTCGATAAGTTGTTCTGTTTTAGCTTGCTCTGTTTGGCTGTTGATGCTGTTGATGCTGTCATAGATATTGAACATTCTTGAAATTATTTGACTTTTTCCTTGGTTTTTAACATGGAGTACTTCGTTATTGGGTATTTCTGGATAGTGGGGTGTTAGCTATGTCTGTTGAGATTTTGGTAAGTGGACAATTAGTAGGGTTTTTATTGATCAAATAGTTTTTGTTTGAGAAAAATGCATGGGTCTTGGGTTTCTAAGGGGATGTGGTCCTCCGAGATGTCAGCGGCAATAGGGAGGAAATGAGAATGTGTGGATTCTTTGTTGAATTAGATTGGGAATAACCAGGTGTTAACTATCCTTCTGACCTTTAAGTAATTCTCAGTGGCTCTAATCTTTTCAGGGAGGGTATTTCAAAGTTTTGTCACTTGCATGGGGAAAGTAGTTTCACCAATGGTTTTCTTCATATAAGCAGGAATATTAAGGGCCTCATGTAGGTAGCCAAATACCGGTCGGTAACGGCCGAAATTCGGTAAATATCCCGTTACCGACCGGTATTCAGACAAGTGAGATGTAGGAGTCCAAAAACCACTTTTCGGTAAATATGAGGCGGTAAATACCGATTCATAGTTACCGAATTCTAAAATACCGATTCATATTTACCGAATACATTATTAACGAATCGGTAAATATGAAGTGGTAAATATGAAGTGGTAAAAATTTAAAATGACATGTAGGAGCAGTCGGTAATTAAGAAATCCAGGAAAATCGGTAAATAAGAGTCGGTAATTAACACGGATGGAAAGCAGGTGGTAACCATCAACAATGCACATAAGCAATCCCAAAATGCAACAGCGTGGACAACATGGCCGCCATGTACGTCATTGCAAGGCGCCTACGTCTACAGGCAGCAGGACTGAGGGTGTGGCGACGGGAGGAACAAATCTACAGACAGCGCATCACACTATTCCAGCTGACTGATGCAGAGATACATGAGAGGTACAGGCTACACCCCGAAACCATCATGGACTTAATCAGGGACCTTCACCCAATCACACTATTCCAGCTGACTGATGCAGAGATACATGAGAGGTACAGGCTACACCCCGAAACCATCATGGACTTAATCAGGGACCTTCACCCACTCCTGGACCAGCCAATAAGAAGGGCGCACGCCATACCCCCACATGTGCAGGTGCTCTGCAGCCTACATCTGTTGGCATCCGGCAGTTATCAGGTGGGGATAGCTGCGGTGGGTGGGGTATCCCAGAGTTGCCTGTCACGTTTCTTCAGGAAGTTCCTGGATGCCATGATGCAGAGAATGCACCACTACATAAGCTTCCCAAACACACAGGCTGCACTGCAGAAAACAAAAACAGACTTTTATCACATGGCACAGTTCCCCCATGTCATCGGCTGTATTGATGGTACACACATCCCAATCTGTCCTCCAGCTGACACAGAGCACATCTACAGGAACAGGAAGTCCACCCACTCCATCAATGTGCAGGTCATCTGTGATGCAGGGAACATCATCACAGATATTGTTGCAAAGTTTCCTGGGAGCACCCACGACTCTTACATCTTCCAGAATAGTGGGATCTACACACGACTGAGAGCCGGAGAATTCGGAGAGGGATACCTGCTGGGTAAGTAACAGTGACGCCCCTTGAAACCTGCAAATCAGAGTGTATAGAGGCATGTAACTGATGGTTCCCTTTTACTCATCCAGGCGACAGTGCATATGCATGCCGTTCATTCATCCTCACTCCCTACCTACACCCAGCAACCCAGAGTGAGAGACGATACAACGTGGCCCACAAATCTACACGCAATGTGGTGGAGCGCACGTTTGGACTGCTGAAGAGCAGGTTCCGCTGCCTCCACAAGAGCGGAGGCGCACGCCAGTACAAACCCATCACCTGCTGCAAGATCATTGCCACTTGTGCAATGCTGCACAACCTTGCCACGAAAAAAGGTACAGATGTGGAACTAACATATTTTGAGGACAACGAGGATGAGTCAGGCCAGCCAGAGGGCAGCGCAGCTAGAGTGCCAACTGCAATCGATGGGAGAGAGAGACGGGCAGAGATCACATGCAACTATTTCTGAGTAAGTGAGGGGACACAGCGAGTCGTGAGAAGTCATGACGTAGTTTAATGTGGCACCACGCCATGAACACATGAACAGGCCAATCTGGCAATATGCCATCTATACAATGAGTATGTCCAGGGTTACGTCACCCAATGGCAAGTGGATAAGCAGGGCCACATCAATGTTTGCGCATACGCGCTGCAGTGGTGGATTGCACGGCCTGTGCATCCTCACTAGAGCCAACCCCAAGCCGCCTGCTGCTCCTGCGTGCTTCTGGGACGGGGGGTGTGATGCTGCTGCTGGTGTCGATGCTCTCCGCAGCATCCCCTGCAGCAGTTGTCGACGCCTGACTTGTCAATAGCACCCCTAGTGCACTTGTCACCTGCACCATCCCCCGTGACAGGTCGCTGCAGCACTGTGTTAGGCCCTCCTGCATCGTCACAGAGCGCCGGCAAAGTAGGGAAGTCGCAGTTGCCAGACGGTTGAGTGCCCTGCTGGTAGTGTCCCTTCTCTGGCGTTCCCGGCGCCGTGCTTCGATGTCAGCATCTAATTTGCTGCACAACTGCTGGATTGACTGGGACATGTCCCGAATGCCCGCAGCCATGCCGCCAATGTTTGTGTCCATGTTGACTAAGCTTGTCCTCATCACCCGCATGTGCCTCTGGACTGACATTACTGCCTTTGATTGCAGGCGCTGTTGCTTCAACATTTGGCCCTCGAGCCCCAAGAAGACACCATGGCCGTCAGTGGGTGCTGGTGGACTCTGGACACGCGACCTGCGGCGCCCTCTTGCTCCCGTCTGTGCTGCCTGTGAGGTGTGGGGCACAGTGGGATGGCTCCCTTCCTGGGGCCCGGTGCGGTCTTCTGGGCCCATGCTGTCGTCTGACGAGGTGTCGAAGGCTCGTAGCCTGGCTGCTGGACGCCTCCTCATTCTCACACCTGCAAGCGGAGATGTGGCCGGTGAATCGAACATGAGTGGCGATGCTGGCTCTGGTGGTGGTGATGCTGGCTCTCGGTGAGGTGATGGTGGCTCTGTGTGCGGCGTGGCTGGCTGCGTAGGTGGTGCGGCTGAAAGTGGGCCTGCTCCCTGGTCTGAACTCGTGGTGGCTAGAGGTGATTTTTGTGGCCGGTGTGCCGTCTCCCCTGCAGCATGCCCTGTACTGCATGATGTCACATCTGTGGACAGAAAAACAACATTGGCTCAGTGTCCCCGAAGGGCTGCATTGCAAGCGTCACAATAAATCATTTCACATTCCAATCTGTCCTCTGTCTCCTTGTGCCTCGAGTGCGTGACATGCCTTGTTGCCCTGTGACATTTACGTCATGGTTAGTGTTGCCCTGACTACATCTCCCGGAATGCATTGCCTGTCTGCACTGACACGTGTGGACTGCAGTGTGATTCTCGTTTCACAATGGGGGATGTGGGATAGGGGTAGGGGCGGCTACATTGCTGTGCTTTCGTCTTACCTTGGTGTGTTGCGGCTCTGGCAGAGCTGTCGGCGTCCCCAAGACCCACGACGCTCTCTTGCTCGAGTGTGGCCGCCACCAGCTCCTCCAGTTCGGTGAGGGCAGGTGCCCTGTTGGTTCCACCTCCGGTCTGGCTGGCCTCCTTCTGGATGTCGCCCATCTTCCTCTTGGTCACAATCCTCAGGTCATACCAGCGCTTTTTGAGGACCTCAATTTCCCTGTGGGTCACTCCCACAGCATTGACCTGCGCCTGGATGGCCAGCCATATGTTGCGCTTTTCGGCCTCAGGCACTTGCAGGGATTGCCTCCCAAACAGCTTCTGGTGCTGCTTCACCACCTCCTCCACCAGCACCTGGAGTTCCTTGGGGCTGAATTTGAGCTTCCTCCTCCTTTCCCCTCCGTCTTTCTGTGTGCTCTGGCTGGACATGCTGTTCGTTTCCCGCTCGCACATGCAACTGCTCCCTGCCTCTCCTCTGCACTCCGAGCCTCTCCAGGGTCGGCTAATTATGTACACCTGCCTGGGTGTGGCCACTTCGGCTAATTGTGTACACCTGCCTGGGTGTGGGCAGTTCCTGGTTGGGTGGGCTGTCGTTGCACAGGATTAGCTGTTTCGTCAAGTCATGTGATGTTATTTACCGAATCCGTACGTACCGATTCGGTATTTTCCGATTCGGTAGATACCACCTCGGTATTTTCCGATTCGGTAGATACCACCTCGGTATTTTCCGAATCGGTAATTATCACCTCGGTATTTACCGATTCGGTGAATTCCGATTCGTATTTACCGAATGTTACCGAATCGGTAACTGTTACCGAATTTTTACCTACATATAACTTACCGATTCTAATTTACCGATTCGTAACGGCTCGGTATTTAAGAACCGGTAACATTTATTTACCTACATGAGGCCCTTGGTGTGGTAGCAGTCTCGAACACAAGTTCCTGGATTGGAACTATTTTGTGATTTTTGCTTGTATGAATGTTGGTTCTTTGCCATTAATAGCTCTGTGAGTGATGCACAGTGGTTTGAAAGAGTCTCTTCTTCCTATTCGAAGTCGGTATAGAGCTTTCAGGGACGGGAGAAATGTGGGTTCATATATCTACATTTTGGAAGTAGTACTAGTAATTTGTTTATTTTGGGGAGAACCCTCATAAAACAGTACCACACAGTTTTTCATATGCAAAAACTTGATTATATTATTCAAAAAAACAAATTTTACATACAAATACACAAACTGTTGATATTTAGCTTACAATTATCCAATAGAAACTGGCTTACTGATTGTGTTACAGAAACGGATCATAGTAATAAGTCATTAGTACAAAACAGCAATATATAATGATAAATGGACTATTGTCAGAGCCGAAGTCCTAACCTCTTCTTTTGGATCCAAACAGCATAAAGATATTTGCTGATTAGAAATACAAGATGGTTGGTATCAGTTTGAAAAAACCTGGAAGCTGTGTAGAATAACGCATAGTGCCTGAATTAAAAAAAAAAGAGGTCTAAGCCATGTCCTTCTCGGTTTCTTTATACAGTGGACAAAAAAATAGCAGATGGTCTATATTCTCAATTGTATCTTTACAATGTAAACAAAATGCTTGAGCCTCTTTATATTGCTTTCACTTAGAGACAAAACTGCCTGTGAATAAAATACCTAACCTGAATTTGATGAACAGTGATCTAGCATAAAATAGACAGATGGCACCCATGTACCTATCTAAGCCAGGGATGGATCTATGAACCAGGAACCCATCTATCAAACTGACAGGTTTTTTCATTTCTATGGCACTGTTCAATCGTATGGTTTCAAAACAAAGTTTTTACAATATCCTGGGTGCCACCTGTTGTAGTAGTTGGGTCACTCCAGAGTTTTTCTAGTCCTAGAACTTGAAAGTATAATTGTATGTGTCCTACACAAGGTGTAGAGTGAGACTTCTCAAATATCAGGCTCTCTTGTAGACCCTGCATGCATGACTTTAGTTCTGAAGCCGACCACAACCTGATCCAAAAAAGAAGTGGTTTCAAAGCAGTGATATCACCTATCCTCTTGAGCCTAAGTTAAAAAATAACGATAAAGCAGGAGTACTTAGTGGAAGCTAGACACTCTTCTATGCACAGTCATCTAGGGCGCCAAGCGCTGCTGCATCACCCTTGCAAACCTACAGCTACCGGTAGATCGGGAGTGGGGGGGGGCTTGGGCATCCCCTGTTTCGAGGTGTGCTTTCTAGCAGCAGAGCTCCAGTGGTTGTCTAGATGAACCATTGGGCGCTATCTGGGCAAAGCCTGCCCCTAACAATGACCCTTCTCGTGTCTTTGATCCAGGGCTTCCTCCTTCCGAAGGCCCTGCACTCCTTTCCCTGGCCCTCCTTCCAGGTGGCACAGACACGCATGGCTCGTGCCTTTTTCGTGGGGCCCGCTGTTTGTCCCGGCACTACCCCGGTCGTTCTCCCCCGTAACCCCCCAGGCTTGGACAATGCCAGTGACATGAGGGTCATACTTGCTGCACTCTCTGAGGCCCCATGGAGGGGGAGCCCGCCACGCACCCTGTCCTACAGGCCATCATCGCCATGGGAGACGTCCGTCACTGTATTACCTAGAGAGCCATTCGCGACCTGGAGATTGCCCCCCCCACCCCCCCCCCCCCCTTGCCGTACTGAATCAAAAATAGGAAGATGACTTTAGGCGGGTGCTACATGATCGGGAATGGGATTGGGCACTTCAATTTCCTAGACTAGTTTCTTGCAATTTGCGATTCAAAAACATCCAGTTTTTCTGCTGCACAGGGCTTACTCAACCCAGGCTCAACTAAACTTCCCTGACGCGCAGATCGCCTGCCTGCACTGTCACCTCCCCGACGCAAACCTCATGCACATGTTGTGGTCCTGCCCTACCTTGGAGAGCTACTGGCACTCAGTTCACAAAACCCTGCGCGAGGTTTCAGAGCTACCGGATATCAACACACATGTGAGGCATGCGCCCTGGGCATCTCTTAAGTGTCGAAAGTAGCAGAAAGAGCACACCCACTTCTGAGGCCCTAGTTCTCCTTTTTGTCAAGCATACCCTCACACTCCTCTGGCATTCCCCCACTGAGCCCCGCTTGTTGCTTATACCTTTGGGTTTTGGGAAAATTGAAGATGTAGAAAGATGTATCTACGTGTTTTCATTGTGTAGGTTTGTTGTGACAGCCTCTCCATTTGAGTATTCATGTAAAGTGTAGTCAAGGAAAATTAAAAGATTTTTCATTTTTCACATTTGTTGCTATTTTTGGATGTTGTCTCAGTTCATCTTGCCAGAAAGATATAGGTTCAGGTTTTTTCAATCACTCCAGCGACTACACATTTTTCTCAGCACCACATAACACGTATACAAGAATCGACTATATACTCATATCCGGCTCATTTACACATCTAATTGACCAGTCTAATATCTCGCTGTTAGAAATGGGGGTCTCTAGTTGGCAGAGGTAGGTACGTTTCTCCAAATAGGGACCATTGCTTCTAGTCAGGGTAAGGGGAATACACACTTGCATCCCTGCTCACCCCCTTGGTAACTTGGCACGAGCAGACAGGCTTATCCCAAAGGCAATGTGTAAAGTATTTGTACCAACACTCACAGTAACACAGTGATAATCACTGCTGGTCAGTTTTTCCGATTGTTTTCTCAACCTTTATTTTTCACTTATAACAAACAACAAGCAGCAGTACGGTTATGACAATACAGTGTACAAGGCAGGGCACAGGTGTGGGCAACACCTGTGATAAGTAGCATTCGGATATTCCATATTTAGGGTGTACTGTTACGTGCATCCTCACCCATCTTACAGTCCAACCATTCAGTCATCCCTGTAAGGGAGGCACCGCCCCTGTGCATTTCATCCTCACCCATGCTCCCATCCGTATCCACATAATCTGTGGAGTCCGCATCCAAATCAGGGTTCAGGAATGGATCACATACCTACCTCCATAAACTTAGGTCATTTTTTCATGCCATATGCTCAGTTTCATGTTTCTCTTTATCCACCATCCACTCCTGCACATCCCGGTGCCAGAGTTCTACTGTGGGGGCACGCTGACCCATCGAGGTGATGGCTACTCAGCGCCTAGCTAATACCAAAGCCAGATGCAAGAACTTATATGTCATCTTACGTCCTTCAAGCTTTTTGATGTAGCCCAGCAAACAGTGAAGTGTTCAAAAGCACTGTACCATGGGGCACCGCAATGCCAGGTGCAGGAAGTGTGCACCACCAGCATTCCACAGCGAACAATCATTAGGCCATGTGGGGTTTATACGGTGGAGTCTCTTAGGGGTCATATATGTCCTGTGAAGGAAGTTACTGTGCGCCAGCTTAAAGTCGGGCATTACAAAATACCGTGCGTGTCAGTCCACTAATGGCTGTCCACATACCATCCCCTAAAGCGGTCCATAGGTCAGCATTCCTTGCTACTCAGGCCCGGGGCGCAGGACCAGTCGTGTCCTGTCTCATTGCCCTATACAACTGAGTGATCAGGTGTCATCCTGTGCCTCAGGACAATGAAAATTCGAATGTGTGTGTGGTCTGAGGGACAGCAAGGTATGTGGGCCAAGTCATTCTGGCTATTTCAGTCAAACCGGCATGATGCAAGTAAGGCCCCTGTCCCAGTGCAGAGTCCTCACTAGCCTGTTTGTACGGAATGAAGAACTCAAACCGGATACAGGTCCCCCAACACTGCCTAGCCACCATCTTTCCATGCCTGAAAGAACATTTGCAGGACCAACACCAGTATCCATAGGGGGAGTTCTCAGTGAAAAGGAGCACGCTTCAAGACCACTTCTACATATTGTTGCCATATTTGAGTGAGGTTCTGTGTTATTTGTATTAAGTTTCTTCCTGTATTCAGAGTTGCAGGTGGATTGTATTTATGGCCAACCAGTATATTTCACGTCCTTTAGCAGCAGCGCAGAATTCAGGGTTGCGGGCGGACTGTATCTATGGCCCACCTGTACATCTTACGTCCTTTGGCAGCAGTGTGGAATAGTGACCCAATCCATGCACATGCATGTTGTCTCCCCATAGTCGCTGGATTATTTTGGATGTAGTTTAGTGTCAATTAACACTTTCAGTTAATGGTTAAATAATTCTTCTCCTTTTTTCTGCAGTACATAAAGTGCATGCATTAATAATTTTTTGTAAAGAAGGTTAGACTCATTCAGGTCTTTTTTCTACCTTCATTGTAGAGTAGTGCTATTTTAGATGCGTGGTATTCTGTGTCTGCACACATTCGATTTTGGATGCAGTGACGAGAGGAGCGCGCAGTGATTTAAGGTATTTGAGATCTGCGTCATTGAGACAGGTTGCTCTTTTAAGTTCCTTTTGTCTCTACATGAATCAAAGGATGACAGTGGTCCATACAGGTGCTAGCACATACACAGTTTCAGGAAATTATCTGTAACATCCATATAATAAAGTGTGCTCCATGAAGACGGGTAACACTATGTCATCCCAATAGTGTCAATTATACAGGAGGAAGCCCCCTATATACAAAGACTATCAAAAAAATGTCCAGAGCACCACCACAATGAGAAGTGAATTGTCTGTGACTCTAGCGGTTCCGTTAAAGTAGGATAAGCTTCAATACACATCAAGTAGGTACAGAAATCCGATGATTCCAATAGTTTTTATTCCATATTCTTATGCAAATAAACTTCAAACAACAGCCGGCACATGTTTCGTCGTACTCAATGACTTTTTCAAGGCTTCTAAGTGTTATATCTAATTTGTTTGAAGGAATGTTCAAAGAAACCTGAGTCCTGGCCCTCGTAGCCCAGGGGGCTACAGAAAAGATGCTCTTACTCAAAAGTATAACTGTCAACGTATTCAAGCACGATAAGCATCCAATTACAGGCAGCACGGACCTTGATAAGTCCAGGTGTTTGTAGCACGATACGTGGAAATCACCGAACGCCCGTTCAGAACTCCGCTTAAAAGTATAGTTTTAAGCAGAGTTATGAACGGGCGTTCTTTATTGGAATTTATCCTACTTTAACGAAACAGCTAAAGTGACGGACCTTTTACTTCTCACTTTGGTGGTGCTCTGGACATTTTTTTGATTTCCTTTTGTCTCTATTTAGTTTTCTATTTATACCTTGATTTTTTTCTTTTTGATAGTAATTAAAACAAACACGCGATTGGAATCAGGAGGTGTCGCTGAGACAATTCCTCTGGAAGTCTTTATGCCACATCATAACTCAACTGTCTTGATTAAATTGTAAGTGGCTGATTAGTCCTTATCTCGTGTAAGACTTCAATACAAAGTACAAGACAGTTTGTATAAAAGTGTAATCTTGTTGCAGATATTTTGGACTGGTTATAGTGCAGGACTCTCATTGATTTCATGCTTGAAAATGGATCAGAATTGGTAAATATTAGTACCAGGAGTTATGCATGGGGATTTGGTCTCCTTTGGTGTGTTTCTGTTCTTTTTTCTTGGGCACATCGGTCTATATTGATATATATGGCTATGTGATAAATACGATTAATTGTGTTTATTCTGAGGAATTTTGTTATATTATAGGATGTATGACGTAACAACGCGAGTCATTACAACGCGTGCAGTTACATCGCGGTCGTTACAACGACTGCGATGTTACTACGCTATGCCATTACAACGCAAGTCTTTACATCGACTTGCGCTAGATGGCGTGCTAACATTAGAAAAGCGTAATTTACTATTCCAACTCCAGTCCACCTAACAGTAGGGAAGGTGTTGGGATAGTAAACTACACTATTTGTAATGTTAGCACGCCATCTAGCGCAAGTCGATGTAAAGACTTGCGTTGTAATGGCATCGCGTGGTTACATCGCGTTTGTTGTAACAACCGTGATGTAACAGCATCGCGGTGTACTGAATGCGATGTAAATGATGTTTCCCTATATTATATCTTTTCACTTTTGGGTAGATGAAGTATATAGACTATTGGTGCTGGACTCTCTTTGACCACCCTCTTGGTCTCTACTTTACTATTTTTTTAGAACATGGTTGTTATCCCATTTATTGGCTATAACCAAGAAAACGCTTTTTAGTATCCCTTCTTCTAAAAGTAATTCCTCTTATGTTCAGCTTGAATATTTGATGGTTGCTCTATACATTATGTCCTGATGATGACCTGATAAATTAGAAAGGTCAAAACGCCGTTGACTCCTTACTTGGCAAAAAAAATCAAGAGGAAGCATTTATTGTGTTTTGTGTTTGACAAACTTGTCTCTGTATTTTTTCATTTACATTGTATTTGTTTACACCTACGTTTGTCCCCCTTTTTATATATGCCTGTGTAACCTTGTGAGCACCATTGTATTATTGTGCATTTGAATATTTTATATCGTTTTATTAACAAATAATTTTTTGCTATAGGTTTGTGGGAACTTCATAATTCATTTTTGTGTTCTTTGAATGGACCATCATAAGTTATAAATTGGTATTTTTCTTTTTAATTAGTTCTTGAACCATTGTTGCGTTAATATTGTTTATTATCCCCAGGTTTGGGTTACAGGGCTGCCCCTGTTTGTTGCAATCACTATAGTACTAAACGTAGGCTCGTTATCACCTGTGTCCCTAGATGGAGAACCATATGACTGTCTCCACACCACTACCCACCTATCTAAACCTGACTTAACTCTTACTGATGCACCCTTGCCTAATTGTGACATTGTATATTCAATAGAGACTTCTAGCTGCAGATTCCTTACCTTAGAATTCCCCCCAGGTGTCAGAATGGATCTGTAAGATTTTTCATCAGCAGTACCCATGATGCCGGAATGCTTTTGCCGGGCATGCAGATAGAAATGCTGTTCTGGCTCCCAATTCTGATATGACCCTGAATGACCCTGTATGACTCCCTGGACTCTTCACACCCACCATTTATGATATTGCCACCTTATAAGAGCAAGTACTGGAGAATGAAAAGATGGTCTTGTTAAAGTGCAAGTGCCCTGAACATCCGAATGGGTTGTGATGCAAGAAGGGTGGGAGGATAGTTGCTTCTAGGATACTCTTACCCAGTCTGGACTGTATGCAAACGCTACTGCACATCAGTCAAGATCCTATGATCTATGCTACTGGTTTGCACCCCATTGCCCCTCTATGACACAGCTTTATTACCATTCATGTGCTGTTTCTCAGGCATACAATGATAGTAAAAGCACAAAAAATACCCAAGCTATCCACCATGCTTTATAGGGATCCCTTTCTTCATGTTGATGTAGATTGTATTCAAATGCCCTAATGTTTGTGTTATGTGTTTTGTTAGATTTTGTCTGAATGTCCTCAGGATGGACAGAGACTTATCCCTGTGCCCAAACTGATACTACCGCTGTGTCCAAAAGACTGATCCGAAACTTTGTTCTCAAGTTAGTAATCCTGCTTAAGATTGGATTTGGTGCCACCTGTAGTTTAAGAGCTGTGCAGGGCTTAATTTGAGCTGGTGGGGGGCCCCAACACTTATACTATGGAACCAGCACTTGTTGTTCTGTGTCAGATATTTACTGAGTGCAAGTGAGAGAAAAACACACAGATCGGAAAGACAGAGGAATAAAAGACACAGTAAAACCTTCACAAACAGAAAGCAGGAACCTGCAGGAGCGGGAAATATGGGCATGGAGTATCTGGTAATATGTATTAAAGACTACGGGCCTTGGCATTCTGTGCACTGACATTTAATTGCACAGGCTACCAGCTTCTGAGCAGAGCTTCGGCACAGATACTCTTTCTTTCTCAAATTAAACTCTAGAGCTGTGCAAATCTTTAGAAATGAAACATTTCCATTGGGCTCATTATACTGGGTCCTGGGGGAAAGTAGACCAATTTAGTATAACACTGAAAAATAGAATATATAAAATATGCGAAGAAAATGGACATACGTGGTTCGATGCCTTGCCCTTAGCCCTAACATAAATGAGAAACATTCCTCATGAAAAGACTAAGCAGAACAAACATGAAATTATCATGGGCAGACCAGCAATTCCCCCATACACCCCTCCAGCTTTTGCAGCTTTACACAATTTACATGATGATGTGATTCGTTATGTCAGCAGCCTTCATTCTCAGGTACAAGCGGTGTTAAGCACCAGCCCTACCAGAGCCTCTCCCGGGCTACAGTCAGGCGGCTGGATTCATATGAAGATCCATTGGAGAAAGTCAGTGCTTTGACCCCAGGTGGGAGGTCCATTCGAAGTCTTGCTCATCATCAACACTGCAGTCAAGTGCCAAGGACTGCACTCCTAGATCCATGCATTACAATGAAAGTGACCACTGAGCCAAAAGCCACCACAGCAGCTGACAGAGGAGCTACTGCCCGTGCAGGCGCATCACAATATCGCAGCAGAGATGCAGTCACGCCTCCTGCCTGTGCTATGGACTGCGGCTCTGATGAAGGGAAGCCTCCCAATAACTTGAACCCTCATTGTGTCTGGTCGGTTTGCCTCACAGCAATGTTGTTTGGTTGGTTCATCTTGTGACTTTGTCAGGAGAGAGAGGGAAGGTTGAAGGGCTTTAAAAAATCAATTGCAGAGAGTCTAATGCCCTTTCAAAAAACAAGCAAACTATTTACAAAAAGAGCATTATCCAGCAGGAGCGGAACCAGTACAAGCAGGACCTGAACCTTTCTTCTTTCTGGCTGTGTTCCCATGTGCCTACTGACTCAAATGGGTGCATGGCCATAATACCAAACCCTTTGAAAGGGGAATAACAATACACTGATTTACACCCAAAGAACACTTGATACTATATACCATTGTGTCCCTCTTGAAATGATGACCATGCCCTTGCCTGATAAAGAAAGCTTGGCTCCCGCCATTCCTCGGGCTTGAGCTACCTATGGTCTGGTTTGCGAGAAAGGAAACAGAATTTATAAGATAAGCAGCACATACAATGTCACTATACCTAAATATACAAACCCCATTATCCTTCCTGATCTTCACCCAAGTTCACATTTCCAGAACTATGCTTCTGGAGTGCTGTTCACCCAGGGTAGCATCTCTGACCGAAATGGGACTTCTAGAATCTTCATTGATAGTCATAAACACTTGAATGATTTGTGTGGATCCGGAGCACTTTACGCTAGATATGTTGTTCATAGAGTATTGCACAGAGTGCCAAAGTCCATTTGCCGGTAGGATACATCACACCATTAACAGTTTATCAGAAGTGGATCTTTTTTTCTGGAATAATCGAACAAGTTCAAACTGTCAACATTTTAAAACTACATTGCAACATCCTACGTGCAAAGGCAGGCTAAAACGTCAAATGAAATGAGAATTTTTTTTGTTTAACCTGATAGACTTCTGTATCAAACTGTGTAAAAAGAGTCCTATCCCTTTAAGAATACCAAGAGATTCATTTACCCATAATGCATTGTACTGTTCGTTTGTATCACCGGTTAGTTCTTTTTTACTGCTCCTGTGTGAAGGAAATGAGAGCACTTGAGAGGTTTTATACCTCATTTTTCCTTCATAATTTTTTTTTAGACATGATTTTCACTCAATGTTTCAACACCAATCTGTTAAGTAGGAAAAATCCTTACCGCCTTTAGAATTTTTTGCTTTTCAAAATGCCTTGTCTGCTTGGGAAGTGTCCCTCCTGTGGTAGAAAGAAAGTAGTCTCAGACCCTCATAAGCTCTGTGTACTATGACTCTTCCATCTCATATGGTTAAAGACTGCAGTTTCCGCCAGAACAAAATATCAAAAAGAACACTTAAGGACAGAGAAGGCATCTGACGTCAATGGCTGCTTCAGAACATGAAGAATGAAGAGGACAGGGAGAAGAGAAAATTGCTGGATAGGACAACTACTCAGGCATCTCTTGCTAAAAAGATACGCTTTGGTTAAGGACTCCCGAAGAGGGATATCTTTAGAGAAAAGGCGAGGCAAACATGTTTACCGTCTACACCATCACTCTAGATGTAACTCGAAGTTGATGTCAGTACTGTCACCGTCAACATCGAGTGTCTCAGCCTCTACATGTTCAATCTCCAAGATGGGCTCTACACCTTCCCACACACAGGCATAGAGACAAGAGTGATCAATCGCCATTGCATGCCCCATTGATTATATTGAAAACAGTGGCATCAGAGATAATCAGATTCTTGTTGAGGGCAAAGCCTCATCACAGATCCCTTTCATCATCAGGATCCCAATGGTAGCCTGTGTCACTGCTTCTGTCAATATATCACCATTAAATGCTGACAAAACCAACTTCGCTAAAGCAGAACCGCATGACAATGAAACCACCTTCATCGACATTGAGAAAACATCATTGAGGGGAATCCCTAGACATTGCAGTGGGCTCTGCTCATTCAAGTGGAGAAATAAAAAACTCCTCATCATGGTCCCCATATTTGGGGTCTTTTTCAATATCGCCTACTCATTCTGGAGAGACTTCACAACCCCAAATGTATGATAAAGAGTATTGGTATGTGGCTGTATTTCAGCCACACTTTGGACTACCAGGTTAAGCAGCCTGCTACTAACTGATTTGGTGTCCTGAGACTATTAAGAAAGGTTCTTAGTCTCATTCCTTTCTAATCTAGAAGACTAACCATCCAGGCTCTTATTATTTCACGCATAGATTATGGTAATACCCTGTACCTTGGTTCCCCCAATATGTGATTAAGAGTCTGCAAGTCACTCAGAATGCCATGGTGTGGCTTCTTATGAATCTTCCAAAGCACGGCCTACACTGGCTTCCAGTGGAACAGTGAGTACAATTTAAGGCCTTCTGTATCTTGCATAGGTCACTTCACAAGAAAGAGTCTTCTCTGCAAAGGTCACTAGTCACTCCTAACATTCAGTGGAGGTCACTTAGATCATACTCAGCCCATTTGTTCTAGGTCCCTAAGTTGGCTCAAAAACTTTGGAATACACTTCCAATTGAACTGCGTCAGCTGACCAACGAACTCACCTTTTGTAAAACCTTCAAAACATGGCTCATTAGTAACTAATCTTCCCCTTTAGTGGCGTCTTGGCTACTATGATGACTGTTTCGAGATCTTGTAGACCTACGGTAGCCATGCGCTCTACAAGAATCATAGAATAGAATTCTACAAAGGGCACTCAATAGCAGGCCTGTCACTATCTCCAACCTCACCCTTGATGAAGAAATCGAGTACTGAGGAACAGTCAACATCCATTTTTCCTCAATCAATGAGAACTTCTTTAATACCAGATCCTCATCCACTGCTATTCAAGGCAATTAGATCTATCATTCTCTTTGAGGATCCAGTCAAGGAACATCTTTGTCCTCTATAGTTATCTCATCCATAGGATGGTTTCCAAGATGACAATAACGTCTCTTTTGTGCCTTCTTCTACCCAGATCTCCTGAATCTCATAGAGGGCTTACTCCCGAAAAAAGAGCGCTCAACTTTCTACATCAATATTAAGATCTTCTTTCTCAGACACTGATGAATCATATTCATCATATATTCTAACATCACCTGCAACTTCTCCCTCTCATGCAACCCCTTTCATGAGGTTTAGACTAGGGCTACATTGAAAATGAACATTCCTGAGGAGACTTCAAAACCAACTTTTTCAGTTTTCCCAAAACACTTCAATCAAAAGCAGCTCCCAAACCCCTGCTTCCTTTGATATCAGGACTCTGGATATAGCGCAAAAACAAAATTCCTGACACCTGCAACAATTGAGTCAGCTACACCATGCTCCACAAAAGATCCAGGCTCTCTATAAAATGACTCTAAGCCAGACGTGATCATTGCTAATTCGGTAAAAGCCCAACTTGCATCAGCTCCGGAAACCACTGTGCCTCTAGAAAAGGAGAGTAAAAATGAGACTTAGCAGGTAAAATGATGTGTCGTACAGCTGGAGTCTGTCTTGAAAATGCAAGTGCCACTGCTCTTTTGGGTCAATACCAGAGAGGCATTATGGATTGTGAAGAGTCTTATCGGCAAAAAGAATTTTAAAAACAGTTAAATAATAGTTCACCGATATCCAATTGAGTTATCAGTGCAGCAGTGGATTTAAATCTAGACTCCACGTGTTGCAATGGTGTGGCTGTCAGAAGATCCTCCTGGCTTCGCTTGACATTGTTGATGCCAGAGGCACAACTAATGGTAGCCTATCTGCCATTTTTGGGCTCATCTTTTTTTGTGAACATGCACCTTATGAAATGCTCAAAATGATGAATGAGACAGAAACCCTGCCTGCAGTTGGCATAGAGGAGGAGAAAAGATTTTTCAAACAATTTAGGATGGGGGAGAAATGATCTTACCAACGGTGCTTTCAGTGTATTCGATGACCCTATTAATCCTGTCAACAAAGGTAAAAATATCAGTGCCAAAAAAGGCAGGATCTAAGACAACTTTCCAGTCATCACTTCTCTGAAGAGGAAGACATTCATCTGGAAGACATTGACTACTTTTGCCGCCCTGCACCCCCCCCCACCCCCCCTCCAAAACCCCACTTCCGTTTATCACTCCGGTGAGAAGAGCGGAATCTCTTCACATGGAAGGGTGGTCTAGCATCACAAAATACAAGTGGGGGCTAAATATTGTATCTCATGGATGTCTTCTTAATTTCAAAAGGATTCCTCCATCTGTATCACCAAAACTAATGTCAAAGCACAATCTTGAAATACTAGAAAAAGAAACTTCTGCCTACTTTTAAAAAATCAACAAAGAAATGGTTCCACTCAGCCAAAAAGGTCAGAGCGTGTATTCAAGATATTTGTTTATAAAAAACAGAAAGTTCGAAGGCAGGTGTCAGACCAATTCAAGAATTACATATTTTCTTGTTCTAATTATTTATTGGATCACACTATATCAATACAAACGACTCCCGTCACTGAGGAGAGGCATGGAGGATAGTATACAATTGGTATCATTGCACTGGTAAAAAAGAAGGTGTGTTTTTTATAACAAAAAAACAAAGAAAGTCCACACTTTATTTGTAGAATAATGCTATCCTTCCGAGACCAGTTCTATAGTGAGTGTATAGAAGACTGTAGGTTTTCCTAAAGATGTATAGGAAAACAGAATGCTTTGTTAAAATAACCATGATGGTTCATCGGAGCCACGGGTAGGAATTTGCTTGGGTGAGAGAGCAGCTTTGACCACTGTTTGACTACAAGCTCTCATCCCCTCCCGTGAATACGCTCATGGGGCTTTAGTTGTTGTATAATATGCACAAGAGACTCTGAAATTGATCAGGCAGACCACATTGTTTTTTTGAAGAGTGGTGCAGGGATCAACCGTTTTGGTCCTGAAGAGAAGGCTTCGAAACATGTAGACCAGGGAGGCAACAGTTCATTATAGTGTACATTTTTACTAATACCAGCTATAGGGAGTATTAAAATGTAGTTTCCACACAGCCAGGTATTTTTTAACTCACTATATTCCCTTTGACCCTTAGACTCTCACACATAGTATCACCTCACTAATAAGTGCTCCCACGTCTTCGTCGGTCACAGCACGCCCCACCCCGCAGCAGGGTGGGAAGAACCTGATGATGAAGCATGCCTCCAAGGGACATTTTGGTGGGTGAGGGTTATTTTAACAAAACATTCCGTTTTCCTATACATCTTTAGGAAAACCTACAGTATTCTATTCACTCACTATAGAACTGGTCTCAGAACAATAGCATTATTCTACAAATAAAGTGTGGACTTTCTTTGTTTTTTCGTGATTTATAGAGGAGGGCAAGTCCACAACTTACAGAACCTCTTCACTTACTTTCTTGTTTGTGTTTACTAGTGTTTTTTATAATAACAGCAACTCAACTGGAAAAGACATAAAAAGAAAGAAAAGAGAATAGAATAAAAGGGCCCTTCAGGGGCCAAATTAGTGGTAACAGTACCCCTACGAAATCACACAAGATAGCGGGAAACATCCTCTCAGTAACAGCTGGGGGAGTTAATCAGGAGACCCATATGTAGTCCCACTGTCTCAAGCCATGGGGTGAGGAAAAAAGAAAAGGAAAAGGGAGTTTGGGTGGTAGTACCTTCATTCCCTGATCCAGTTCTGCAAATGTAATCATTAGCAATGATGAAGGGACTATGGGTGTGAAGCTGTATTAGCTAAAAAGGGCTCCCAGATTTGAGTGAAGGTATCCACCTTGTTTTGCAACCTGTAAATGAGTTGTTCATACTTGGCCCTCTAGTATATTTTGGATGACCACTTATCATGTGTTGGTCTGTGCAGTACTTTCCAGTGTCGCACATTTTCACTGCGGTGAGTTCTGTGTCCAGAAGGCATCTCATGTGGGACGTCAAGGACGGAAGATCATTGATGTCATGGAAAAGGACTAACGGTCCTGTCCGTTGAAGAGGTATCTCTAGGGCCTCACTAAGCAAGAACCGTACAAAAGACCAGTACATGGTCAGCTCTGGGCAGTATACAAATATGTGGGACTTGTCACACTGCTGTGAGAGCATCTCCAGCATTTCATGTGTTGTGACAACCCAGCATTGTGAAGTTTCAGTCATGCCCAGTACCTCTCTTGGTGCGTCTTGAAGAGGTTAAATTTGATCCTAGATTCCCTGACACCCATATTAAAGTTTTCAACCACTGCAGACATATAAGCCTTAAGAGTATTCCATGTTAAGCAGACGTTGCCAAGTGGTGCTCAATTGAAGTAGGAGAGGTTGAGCATGGAGGTGATGTACTATTAGGCTATAGAGACCTGAAACTACTCCCATGAACTGTCCCCAGTGCGTGAGATGGACTCCTCGATCTCCCACAGAGGGGAGCCAAGCCGGTTGTAGTGGGTGTGTTTCAGTTGCCAACATTTCCACTGATCTGGGTAGTATGTATTCATCTTGATGCCATCCCCTTTCCAGAGCGCCCATGAGAAAGGTTGGACCACTGCGCCTATACTGGCATTATGTCAAATCGGTGCTTGCCTGTGTATCTGCGCGTTGTTGTGGAGGAGGCAGTGCATCTGAGACCACACCTTGAGCATAGCCTGAATTATAGGGTTAGCGATGTGGGAGAGTTATACAAAATGAGGAGGCCCAGGCTGGTGTTTAGGTATGCTGTTCTATATGGCCCCATAAAGGGATGTCCTTTCTAATCGGCCAGAGATAAGCCAATTAGGACAGGTGAAGTGCTGTGTGGTAATGTTTCACAAACAAGAGACTTAGTCCTATAAACTGTCTATGGGCAATCAATTTTGACATTTTCTGTGATGGCTGCATGATCCCCCAAATGAAGGATTTGATGCCCCAATCAATATCTCGTAAAATTGAGGTATTGACTGCGAGAGACAGCATACTCAGGACATATTGGAAGCATGGCCCCATTCCATTTTAATTGCCTGGACCCTGCCCATAAGGATAAGGTCAAGAGTGCCCATTTTGCGTAGTATAGGTTTGTTTTGGCGATAAGTGGGTCGCGGTTGTCCGCTACCATCTGCCCAAGGCCTCTGTTAAGGTAGATTCCTACTAGATATTTCAGGTGGTCTGTTTTCCACTGAAATCTGTAGCCCACTATGAAAGCTTCATGGTTGTTTGAGAGAGCCGAAGAGCTTTGCTTTTACCCCAGTTGACTGATATCCTGCAATCGCAGAACAGCCAGTGATAGTAGGCAACATTGTTGGCAAGGATAAGGGCAGATCAGTCATGGTGAGCAGAATGTCCTCAGAATATAGCATGATTTTGGAGATGCCTATCGGGGTAAGGATTCCCAAGATCTGTAGATTTTGCCATATGGCCACCTCCAAAGCTTTTAGTATGAGTAAGAATATCAAAGAGGAGAGAGGGCACCCTCGGCACATCACCTTCTGGATTCTGAAGAAGTCCTAAAGAAAACATCTGCAGTTCACTTGAGCCGTGGGCGCTTCACATAGCTATTTAACCTTGAAGATGAGGCCATCTCCAAGTCCCAGCCTCAGAAGCGTCATTTATCTGATTGAATGCCTTCTCAGCATCCCACGAGAGGGCCACTCTGTCCTCCTAAGAGCCCTTGGAGCACCAAAGTATATGGGCTACGGTGTGAAGATGATTGTGTGACGTTCTTCCTGGCACAAATCCTATCAGGATACTGTGGATTAAGGTAGGGATCACCCGCTTGAGTCTAGTGGCTAATATTGCCAACAGTACTTTCCTGTCTGTGTTTAGTAAGGAGATGGGATGATAGGTGCTATAGAGGAGTGGGTCCTTTCCGGGTTTGGTAAGAACCATGATAAGCTCTTTGTTGGAAAGAGCAGCCAGGCTGCCTCAGGTACCAGCTTCCTTGTAGTCATCATAAAGGGAGTCAACTGCGTCCGATTGGACCACTTGTAGAAATACCATGAGAAGCCATCTTCCCCTGGGGCTTTATTGTAGAAAAGGTTGAAGATTGCCTGGGCTATTTCTTCCTTTTTTCTTATTTTGTCCGCTAGAAGAGCGTGCCCCTCATCATTCCGATAAGGAATAGTTAGACCTTCAAAGAAGTGGTTTTCTCTATGGACGTTGTCCTTGACTTCCATGGTGTAAAGCTCCATGTAGAAGTCTGCAAAAGCACTGGCTATGTCTTGACGGTCTATAAGCAAGAGACCCTTGCGCCTCACACCCTCAGATGGCCATCATGACTTCCCTCTGTCGTAGATGGTGGGCCAGTGGGAAGCACACTTTTTCACCCTGTTCATAATAGCGGGCCCTGAGACGGGGCAGCATATATTCAGCTTTACTATCATGTAAGATGTTCAATTCCATTTTAGCCTGTTCTACACTACATCTATAGTATTCTGTTGGGAGAGCTGTATGGATGTGAATCAGAGAAGTAATATTCTCTCCAAAGCCCCTTGTCACTCCACCTTACTTCTGTTGGCCATGGCCGAGTCTCTCATGATTTGATCCCTGAGAGTAGCCTTCTTCACTTCCCACAATATTTGGGGAGATGAAACTGTACCTTCGGTGTCGGTCAGGCAAGTGAACATGTGTATTTCAGTTGCTCCCGCTTGGTGCGTAGTTTAGAACCGTTTCCAGTGAAGGCGGCACAAGTTCCAGTCCAGACTCAGGCCTATGGGAGCATGACTGGAGAGTGCTTGTGCAAGGATGTACTGTCTAGTATGTGCGCAACCTCCAGCTGAGTATTCAGTAAATAGTATAGCCTGGACTAGGTGATGTGTACCTGTGAGTGAGAAGTAAAGTCCCTGCTTTCTGCATGTAGTAATCTCCAGACATCAGTCAGGCCATGATCGTCACGTAAATTCAACAGTAAGGCTCTATCTCTGCCATGCGTCAAGTCCAGCGGACCTGTCCTATCTATGATCACATCAGGAGTCAAGTTCCAGTCACCTCCCAAAAGCGTTTGGGTTGTATCCAGTTCAGTCAGTGTGCAGTTGAGGCGGTGAAAGCAAAGCTTGTTGGTCCCAGTAGGGGATGAGGTCGATCCCACCGAGGAACCAGCGCCCATTTTGAGCTTAGTCACCGCAAAGCATCTGTCATCATCCACCCAAGAATGTAGGGCCTGACATGGGAGTGACTTCCGCACCATTATGGCAACTCCACAGCATCAGCAGCTAAGATGCTCAGCCAGTTGCTCCAGGGGTGGCGGCAGGGGGCGACAGATGTACAAGACCTGACCAACCCAGTCCCTCTTAAATTTCTCAGATTCAGTATAGGTCGGGTGTATCTCCTGTTGGAGGCCTAGATCAGCCCTTTCAGCAGCCAAATATTGAGAGGATTTTCTTCCCCTTGACAAAACTTGTCAGGCCATTCACATTAAAAGAGATGATCTGCAAAGGTTTGACTGCCAATGAATAGATAAATTATGATTCCAGCGGGGATGGGGGGTGGTGTCATTGACCGCTGGAATGACCAGGATCCCCTGCGGGGGACATAACATGCAGCAAAAAGATATTATGGGAGGCGGGGATAGGAAGCACTATGAGGACCTCTGTAGGGAACAAAGAGAGTGTATGTGGCACATATATAATCCAGGAATTAAAAATTCTTCAGAGGAGTGCTCATCTGCGCCCATCAGGCCATCTCAGTAGCAGTGGTCTAAGACCAGGCAACAGTCAATAGCAATGGCTTCAGGGGCAACTTTGATTTATCCCTGATAGTCTTGAGTCAGTTCTTCGCCACAGCTGACAGCCCTTTTCATGTTTGATGACTTTTTAAAAGGTCTGTCCGGTAGTCTGTCTGTGTGTTGCATCATTTGTCTGCCCTGAGGAGAAGTGCCATCCACAGGCGGTATGAAATCCATGCATTGGTCATTGTAAGCAATCCAGAAAATGGACCAGGTCATCTGGGTCAGTGTAGTCCTTAGATTTACCGTCCATTGTTATTGACATTGTGACCGGTTCCAGAAGTACATATTTGATGTCCCATTTACGAAGGCGTGGTTGAAGTTATAGGAAGGCTTTCCATTCGGTGTTGATTTCCGTGGAGAAGTCAGCAGCAATCTGCACTTTGTGACCATCCAGGTCATAAGGACAATGACTCCTGGCAGCCGACAAGATCTGACCTGTCCATGGTGAGGAAAAAAAACAATGATCGGACATGGCAATCTTAGGTTTGCTGAGAATGGCTGCCTGGAGTGAATCCTATGGGTTCTCTGAAGTTCAAGTGGATGGGTGAAAGTCAAACCTAGAATGAATGGCAGCATATCTAACAGTAGGCTCCTTACCTTGTTATTGGGTTACAGTTTCTCAGAATGACATAAAAAATGATGTTGTTACACCGTGCCCTGTCCTCTAGGTTGATCACTTTGTGCTTGTGATGCCGGATCTCTGGGCCCCCTGGAGTCTGAATTGTCCAACTTTTCTTCCACTTGTACTATACTCTTGTCAAAGTCATCCACTTTGAGTGGAAGAGGCACACATCCATCCGCAGAGTCTTCATCTCTGTGCAAATGTACAAAATCCGGGCACCCATTTACTCCAGTCAGGTGTTGATAAATGAGATCTCCTTTAGAATAAGCTCCATGAAGGCCTCCTGGGAGGGGACAGATTTAACGCTCAGTGACTACCTAGAGCCTCCCATCACCTTCATAAATGGCAGCTTTTGTGCGGCCTTGCCACTAGTCATAGTGGTAAATCTGAGGTCAGGGAGATCACAATGGCCTGGGGGGGAATAGGGGGGTATTGTGGTGCGGCAAAGTCAGAAGTGCTGTCAGTTCAGTCTGGCACTGGGACAATATCCTGTGGTACAAAGGAAGGCAATACAAAAGTAATAGGCTCCAGGCACGAGTCGTGTAGCCTAAATGCTGACCCATGGAATAGATAGTCAGCCAGTGATAGTCTCTCAGGAGGCCAGTATAGTGGATAGGAGGGGGCCCTTATAAGACTATGAAGATGTATGTGCTGTAGTGCTGTGAACTAGGGTGTCCCCGGTCATCTTCAGGAGGGTGGGATGGTGATGTGGCCCAGCACCCCATTCGGCAGAGTTGCTGAGTATGATGTGAATGGGGGGGGGGGGGCAAATGCCCCCTCAGTCTTCATCACCCGCACTGTAGACTTTTTTTTGGGCCATGAAAGTGGGGGTGGCCCGTTAGCTGGCGTACCCTTCCAGGAGACATAGTAAAGTCAGGTACAATCAGGCAAGGATCACAGCAAAGCTGTGCAGAGCAGGAGGCACCCTGGGCAGGATGAATATTGAGACCTTGGCTCACATCAGGGGTGCAGTTGGCACCATCGCCACAGTGACTTCTCAGCGGTGGAGACTGCGAAGGGGGGGTCCCCCAGGAGGGTGAATTGACACGTCGATGAAAGCAGCAGGCCAAATTTCTCCCCGCGAGCCAGCGGACCGTCACTCTGAGGCCGCCATGTCAGTTGGCAGCCAAACTAATTACATTATTAAGCAAACATATCAAAAGAGAGACATTTTGCATGCTGGCAGTACATCAAATCATTCCTCCTCTAAAACAGAACGGTTGGATTTGTTCCATAGACCTTCAAGATGCATACTTCCGCTTTCCAAAAAAACACATTGCAGGTAATTTCTGAGGTTTCTGAGTAGGTGACTGACATTATCAATATAAAGTCCACCCTTCTGTCCTTAAATCGACACTACAAACGTTTTCAAAATGTATGATGGTTAAACAGCTCATTTAAAAAAACTGTGGACATACATTTACCCTTATCTGGATGATTGGCTTCTGAAGGCAAGCACCCAACACAAGCTAAAGCAAGATCTAAAATGGACCTGTAGACTGTTAAACATCCTAGGTTTCGAAATATATCAGAAGTCACACTTGACCCTAAGTCGAAGACTGCCCTATTTGGTGCTAATTTGGATACAATAGAAGGAAGAGTGTATACTTTGGAGGAGGGAGTAGTATCAATTTGGAACAAATGTAGCACTCTGCAGAAAGTACTCAAACTATGGCTCCTATACTCTAATGCATCTTGTATCTGCATTGTTATGAACACAAGATTACATATGTGACCACTCAAGTAGTGTCTGGAGAATCAATAGCGTCAGAAAGACAACTGGGAAGACCATCTGGCACTGTCAACAGCAGCAAAAGAATCTCTGAGCTGACGGTGTGTGAGAAAATGCTGAGAGTTCCATTTTCAAAAACAGAAACTAGAAAAAACAATTCCTACAGATGCTTTGCTAGTCAGTGGGGATTCCCATCTGGATCACCTCACCATCCAAGGTCGATGGATGATAAAGGAACAGAATTATCATATAAATCTATTGGAACTGAGTACCATTCATCTTGCTATCAGATCTTTCTTTCCAGAAAGTAGTGATGCACAAAACTATCCATCTAGCAGTATATTGTTTTGAGGTAGAAAAACAAGTTACTTACATTTGGTAAAACTTGCATTTTGTAATGCCTTATCTGGTAGAGCCTCTATCTAGCTGCAGATTCCTTACCTTAGAATTATCCCCAGGCATTAGACTGGATCCGGAATTTGTTTCATGAGCAGTACCCCTGCACACCTGTAGGTTGCGTTGTTCGACCCCATGTGGTGGCAGCGGCATCCCCACCATAAGTGATGTGCACGGTGCCTATATAGGCGCCAGCTCTTTTCTTTACGTGCCAGTCAGTGCAGATTCACAGAAGAGCTACCATTAGTCACTTATTGACTGACCTGTTTTCGACCTTTTTGTCAAAGTTTTTTGAGACATTGTCACCTGATGTGGTAGGGATGTCCACAGAAAGGTTGGTTTCAAGCCCTTTGGCTCCTATCACCGGCAAATATTGGTGACGGATCCACACCTCTACTGCCTTTGGTGTCTCGAGCGTGACCACTACGACAAGACCTGCATGGAATGTCACACCATGCAACCCATGACTTGAAGGGAGCATTCCATCCAGCTCCTTGCTGCTCGATGTGCGATGCTGCAAAGGTCTCGATCCTGGTAGAGAGGAAGGTCCCAGGATTAGTTGCAGACTCATTACAAATGCTCGTTGTTTCAGTTGAAGTCATCCGGGTGTTCGGGTAAGTGCCACACGCATAAGAGGAACAAGAAGTTGAAGAGGTCTTAGACGTCTCCCCGTCTGCTGAAGTCATCTAATTAGACGAGAGAATGTAAGCATTCAAGGCCTGACTCTGCGGCACCTCCCCGTGTTTCCTGGAGCGAGCCAGCACGTCCCCCGCCCAACTCCGTGTGTTTTATGAGGCCATACAATCTATATTTGTGCAGCCCAATACTACAGGGGTGCAGGAGAGACCCCTTCCGGTCTCCTGCTAGCAGGTTCATCACTGGTGCCAGTCGGGCCTCCTGGATCCATGAACAGATCCGGAACAATGCCAATGCCAGCACCGGCTCCATTGCCAAAGTCCCCAGCACCGCCGCCTCCATACTCATCCCTGACTCTGACACAGAGTTGCATGGGTGTCATCAGACGCCGATCTGGCGCTGAAGGGAATCTTTCCTTCCAGACAGGAGCCCTATTCCTATTGACTAGGACTTGGGGATGATTGGGATAGGCCACTGGACCCTTATAAATACTGGTTCCTAGATGTCACAGAGGACACCTGGTGTGAAGATCTGGCTGAGGATAGTTGTCTGGACACCTGCCCAGATACTGGCTTGGACTCTCCTTCTACCATGGCTGTGTAGGAGGGAGACTCATTTCTGTGGTGGTGAGAAAGTTGACGGAGGTTCTGGACCTTCAGCTGCCCTCTGTGGCTATCAAGACAAACATCTTGATTGAGTTGCTTCAGCTGAGAGTGACTCCATCCGAACCACTTTTCCCATTTAACAAAGCCCTCATGTATGTCCTACTTGGGGCCCGGTTCAAGACCTGCACAGGGGCTTCCGTGTGATAGGTCAGTTGCCTGCGGCCATCGCCCCACTCCAGTGGACCCCAATTTCCTCACCTAGCACCCTACCCCACCCCACCCCTGAGAGCTTGGTGCACTTCCAGAGTAAATCCTGGCACATTCCTTATCACTTCAACAGACAAGGAGTCCAGGAGGCTGGATACTTTAGGAAAGAACATGTTTACTTCCACCAACCTGGCACTGCGGTCAATGAACACTGTCCTATCTTAGACACTAGCCATCTCAATTTCTTCCTGAAAAAGGAGAAATTCAAAATGCTCATGCTTGTTCAAGTTCTGTTTGCCCTGGAAACGGGAGACTGGATGGTAGCGTTAGACTTGCAGGAACGCATACTACCACATTCCCATCCTGCCCAGTCTATAGACATTACCTGCAGTTCACAGTAGACCACGAGCACATTCAGTTTGCTCTGATCCCCTTTGGAATTACCATCACCCCTCGGGTGTTCACCAAGGGGATGGTGGTGGTTGTAGCTCATCTGTGGAGATCAGAGGTACCAGTCTTCCCTTATCTCAACAACTGGCTGTTGAAGGCATGCTTGCCCCAACTGGTCATCTTCTACCTCCAGAATATAGCGGACCTCCTGCACTCGCAGGGGTTCACTATAAACGTGCCAAAGTCACACTTTTTTGTTGTTGCAGCTTTTATATAGCATAAACTCGGCCTGAAAGTATTAGAGCACTTTATAGGCGCACCAGTTACATTACACAAGGACACATTCATTTTTGTTAGGCACTGAAATATTAAGTGATTTACCCAGAATCACAGGATGTTGAGCCTAAACTCGAACCTGGTTCCCAGTCCCAAAGTCAGCTGCTCTGGCCATTATGTCTTTCGTTGGAGCTGTTCTGGACCCATGCAGTTTCTAGCTTATCCTCCCGAGCAGCTGGTCCAGGATATTCAGGCTATGCTACCAATATTTCAGCCTCTAACCTGGGTTTCAATGAGACTGACTCAGAGGCTGCTGGGGCTTGGGCCTCATGGCCTCCTGCATCCTGCTAGTGATGCATGCCCATTGGCATATGCAGGCTCTGCAGTGAGACCTGAAGTTCCAGTGGGCACAGATCTAGGGGAATTTCTCCAACATGGTCCAGATCTCCTAGAGCACTGCAAAAGATTTTCAATGGTAGATGACGAACCACGATTGGGTCAGCGGCAGACTCCTCTCCTTTCCGCATCTAGATCTCATTGTAGTGACAGATGTGTCACTCTTGAGATCTGGGAGAGGTGGAGATTAGAAGACTCTGGTCCCCGACAGAATCCAGACTCCACATCAACCTGTTTGAGCTCCATGTGATCCGACTGGCATTGAAAGTCTTTGTACCCTCCATCAGGGGAAGGCTGTGTGTGTATTCACGGACGACACCACTGCCATGTGGTACTGTAACAAACAGGGCTGGTGTCAAGAGGCCCTGCGCCTCTGGGCATGGGTGGAACATCAGGACACTCTAAACGCCAGAGCGGACAAACTCAGCCAAAGATGCCTAGAGGATCAAGCATGACATCTCCAACCGGAGGTGGTGCAAGGTCTCTTTCAGCAGTGGGGAGATCCTTGGTTAGATCTGTTTACCACTGCCAAGAACATGCAATGTTAGCAGTTCTGCTCATTGGAGTTTCCAAGGCCTTTTGCTCAGAGATGCGTTTTGTCTTGAGGATAGCTCCGGCCTTCTGTACGCTTTCTGCCCATATCACTCCTGCCCAGAATTCTCAAGAAGATCAGTAACGACCGGCCCAAGTAATCTTTTTGGCTCCGAACTGGGCTTGGAGAATCTGGTATCCCGAGCTGCTGAGCATGCCCATTGGATTTTTTATCAGGTTGCCCCTTCAGGAGGATCTCCTGTTGCAGTAGCAGAGGAGGGTTCTCCACCCAAACCTATCAACACTCCGCCTTCATGTGTGGAGATTGAGCTGCAAAGTTGATAGCTTTTGAGCTTCCACCCAAAGTCTGAAATGCTATTTTGGCAGCTAGTTTTCCCTCCAAAAAGATTGTGTATGCCGGGCGGTGGAGCCGTTTCTGGCATGGTGTACAGCCATAAAGGTTGAACCTTATTTGCACCCCTTTCCCAGATTCTTTTGTTTATCCTTTCCCTGGCCCTGCAGGACTCTGCATTGAGCATGTTGAATGGTCAGTTATCTGCTATCTCCGCCTTTCTGCGGCTGCCGCATCAGCCCTCTCTTTTCAAGTCCCATATTGTAAATAGATTCCTTAAAGGTCTGCAGCGCGTTTCCTCCAGCTCCCATTGTTATGCCTCCATGGGACCTTAACTTGGTTCTTACCTTTCTAATGTGCGTTCCCTTTGAACCACTTCATACCTGCTCTCTTAGGCTTCTCACCATCATGTCGGCCTTTCTTGTGGCAATTACACCTACCCTGGGGGTCAGTGAACTGCAGTCACTGTCATCTCAGCCTCCATACATCTCTTTTTTCCCAGGCAAAGTGGTCCTTCGGGCTCGAGCATCCTTCTTGCCTAAGGTAGTCATCCTGTTTCATGGAGGCTAGTCCATCACTTTGTTTGCCTTTTACATGCCACCTCATTCCTCTAAGAAAGAGGAGAGACTATACCCGCTGGACCCAAAAGAGCATTGTCATTCTACCTTGATCCCACAAAACCATTCCAGGTGTATGACCAACGCTTCTTGGGGTATGTTAGAGCCAAGAAAGGGAAGGCGGTGCAGAAACAAACTATCTCCTCATGGATTGTACTCTACATTAATATCTGCTAAGCTTTGGCAAAGAATCAAACCCCAGAGGGTTTGTGTGCTCATTCCACCAGAGTGAAGACTGCTATTGAGGCTCTCCCATTTGAAAGTGTATAATATAATCTTAATTACTTTCTTTTTCAATTTTTATACATCACAACCAGTAAAAACTATTGAGGACTTGGAGTCTACTGTCTCTGAGCTAGTGAGAAAAGAACCTACTGGTGTTTCACTTATATGTGCGGGTGATTTCAATATTGCTAAATGTCTCAGAGTGGGAATTGCGTTTGTGGTATTACACATGGACGGGGCGAGGACGGGGCCCATTTCTTGCACTCCCCCTATGGAGAGCCATTTACGAGACTAATGCTAATCAATAATTTGAGGTTCACGTCAGAGCTAAGCAGTGACCCTTCTATGAATTTGGTGACTTTTGTGGGGAGGGGTAAAGGCAGCCAAATTGTTCTAATTTTAGTGACTGATGACTTGTTTACATTCTTGGGAAAATATGAGGTTCTCTCTTCTGCTGTTAGTGACCATCGTCCAATTATCGCTATTTTTTCTTTTCAACAGGCTCCCTCAACCGTTGGCTATAACTAATCAAGGGCTTAACAGAAAATGGCAATATGTAGATACCAAAAGTATGTTTGCAGACTTGATCCTAAATGGTCGCACAGAAATCTCGAGCTGCCTTTCAGAAAATGCAGACCCTGAATTCATACGGGACAATTTTGCGAAGATTTGTACATCAGTCTCTGACATGCTACTAATAGACAGGCCAAAGAGGGCCCTGTCAGGAACATTCTTGGTTTAATCCTGAATGTGCAAATAATTATAAAATCTTAAAACAGGAAACCAATATAATCTCACGACCCTTCTATGAATTTGGTGACTTTTGTGGGGAGGGGTAAAGGCAGCCAAATTGTTCTAATTTTAGTGACTGATGACTTGTTTACATTCTTGGGAAAATATGAGGTTCTCTCTTCTGCTGTTAGTGACCATCGTCCAATTATCGCTATTTTTTCTTTTCAACAGGCTCCCTCAACCGTTGGCTATAACTAATCAAGGGCTTAACAGAAAATGGCAATATGTAGATACCAAAAGTATGTTTGCAGACTTGATCCTAAATGGTCGCACAGAAATCTCGAGCTGCCTTTCAGAAAATGCAGACCCTGAATTCATACGGGACAATTTTGCGAAGATTTGTACATCAGTCTCTGACATGCTACTAATAGACAGGCCAAAGAGGGCCCTGTCAGGAACATTCTTGGTTTAATCCTGAATGTGCAAATAATTATAAAATCTTAAAACAGGAAACCAATATAATCTCACGACATCAAATTGCGGTTAGAGTAGCGAGATATACCTATACTCAAGCAATTTAAAATAGAAAGAATGAGTTAAGATCTAAGGTCTTGGATGACTTGGAATGTGCTACCTCGCTAAAGGATTATAGGGCCTTTTGGGAAAGAGTGAATGGCCCCTTCTTTTCTGGAAAAGCTGACTGCCATATCCTGGAGCAGGACTGGGATCTTCACTTTACCAAGATTTTTAAGCCAGATGTACGTGATGTAGTTACCCCAGCACCAGCTGCTACGACTGTTGCCCCCATGGCCCTTGTAGATGTCAGGAAGTCCATCTCTGTGGGGGGAGTGGAAAATCCATTGTCAGCTCGGCGACAGAAAAGGCAGCAGACCCAGATGGGGTACCAGTAGATTTTTTCAAGCACAAATTAGATCTTAGGGCCCCACTGCTCACAAATGTTTTTAGAGCCTTAATAATTAAGGGCTCTGTTGAGTCTTGGAGAGAATGGGTGACAGTTCCTATTTATAAGAATGGAGACAAAAATACTCCCTCCAATTATGAGTCTATTTCGCTCCTTGACTCTTCAGTTAAAATATTTGGGAGAGTGATCCTGGGAACGTTGGAAGAATGGGCGGAAGAAAAAGCCTTCTTTACAGCAGTCCAATATGGGTTCTGCCCAGGATTGGGCACTTCCGAGCAAGCATTTAATTTGTCTCTTATCCTAGGTACATACGTTGAAGCCAGGAGTGGAGCCATTTATATGGCTTTTATGGATCTGTCCTGTGCTTTTGACCTAGTGGATAGAGAGAAACAAAGGGATATCATGGGGCGTGCAGAGGTTGATTCCATCTTATTGAAAAGGTTAAGAAGTTTACATCAAGATACTTTCATGAGGGTTCGATATACCCAGCTTGGGAACTTGAGGTTTCCCAGTTGAGTCACGCGCAGAGTAGACTAGGCTGCATATTGGCCCCCTTTTTATTCTTATTTTATATAAAGGCTTTAGATACTTTTTTAAGTGCTTTCACACCTGATGTTCCCAAAATTGCCTCACGTCTGGTTCCTGGACTCTTGTACATGGACGATGCAGTTCTTTTAGCTCGCACCGCTATTGGTTTGCAAGCACTTTTGGATGGGTTTTATAGTTTTATGCAGGGGCTGAAGCTTAAGGATAACCACAATAAATCATATATCCTTATTTGTGGCCCAAATAATTCTAAATTGTTTTAATTGGAGGTACTCCTATAGTGAAAATATCAAATTTTAGCTACCTGGTGTTTTATTCAATGGTAATGTGAGCTGGGAGCATTTAATAAACCAAAGGAGGCAGCATGTGAAACGGTTTTAATGTTTGTGAAGAAATTGGGACACACGCCTAACAAAGAAATTGTTATGCTTTTCAAAAGCATGTGCATCCCAGTGGCTACATACAGAGCAGGAGTGTGGGGACACTCCACTGTGAAGACTCTATAGTCTCAAGAGAACAGATATTTGAACAGACTTTTAGGACTCCCCAGATTCACCTCGAGTCTCATCCCCCATAATGAAAAGGGAGTGTGGGCTTCTTAGAAGATCTGGCAGGACTTGCTCCCATCTTGTTATGGGTCAAAATTTAGACAACACCGAAATTAAACTTCAAAAGTAGTATAGTTGACGATTGCTTAAATGCATATGCTACTCCCTGGATCAAGTATGTAAAAAGCAGCTTGCGAGATTTAGGTTTGAGCAATCTCTGGGAGAACACAGGAAATATTAGCACACAGTCCAAGATGCAGATTAAGGAAAAATATCTAGGACATAAAGAGAATTTGAGACTCAGGAAAGCACTTGCTATGGTAAAAGTCCAATCCTTTATACTACTTTCAGCTAGCAACGACATGGAGCCCTATTGGGGCGGGACTGTGTATAATTATCAGGTGTTCCTTTGCATGTCTGCCCCTGCTTCTGTTCTTCCGTGCCCGTGAACAAGGACACACGCTGTCTGAAACATGTAGGGCGGACTTGGCATTTAATTTGCTATTTGCTGTGGTGATGAAGCCTGCAACTTGAGGTGTCTGCGATTAAAGGAGTCAATACTCAACTGTGTGTGGCGTTTTGTTGCTGGGCAAGTTTGGATGGATATTAGCGGTTCGCCTATACCGCGAAAACGCCCCGCTGTGATTCTGCAGATCCGGCGATTTGTATTTCATTTCGTCTTGGGAGCGGTGAGGTCCATGTCGCAAGACTAGATATGAACATGTGGCAGTGTCTTCTGATCTCCATCATCCCACTGGGGTAATTATGTGAACTATGATCGGGGGCAGGCGCACCAACCACTGGGTGAAACGCGAAGAAACTACATGTACCAAGATGCAAGTAAGCACACGCCCACTGGGGCGGGACTGTGTATAATTATCAGGTGTTCCTTCGCATGACAGCCCCTGCTTCAGTTCTTCCGTGCCTGCGAACAAGGACACACGCTGTCTGAAACGCGTAGGGCGGACTTGGTATTTAATTTGCTGTGGTGATGAAGCCTGCAAATTGAGGTGTCTGTGATTAAAGGAGTCAACACTCACCTCTGTATGGCGTTTTCTTGCTGGGCAAGTTTGGATGGATATATATATATATATATATATATATATATATATATATATATATATATATATATTTTTTTTTGACTATTCATATCGAACATCAAAACCCCGGGCCCGGACGGATTCCCTCCTGACCTCTTGTGGGCCGATGTGGAGATTTGGGGGCCCCCTCTGACTCTGGTTATAAACGCGGCCACAAGGGAGGGGGCGTTGCCATCGTTGTTCACGGTGGTGATTTTGCCTGTATTTAAGAAGGGGGATAAGGACAATCCCAAATGTTACTGCCTCATATAATTAATAGATGCAGTAGTGAAGGTCATGGGGCAGGTTATCCTCAATAGGCTTTTAGAATGGTCCGACGAGAACAACATCTTGAGTGATGTCCAATATGGCTTTAGGTCGGAGAGGTATACTTCTGACAAGTGTTTGAATCTCCACCTTATAAACAAATACACAGTTGCCCAGTCTGAATCCCTGCATCTAGCGTTCATGGACCTTATGTCCACATTTGACAAGGTCAATCGTGTTAAACTCTGGGCCCTGCTTTTACAGATGGGGTGGACCCTAACATTGTGGCCCCCTTAGTCAGTTTATACGACGACATTACTCCCTCGGTGTGTTTTTCACAAGGTGCAGCTTACACACAGTCATTTCCCACAAGTAGAGGTGTTCACCAAGGGTGTATCCTTGTACCATTCTTGTTCACCCTATATGTGACCAGGCTTGAGCTTGCCCAGGCAGATTGCCCGAAGGTGGGAACCAAACCCCTCCCTGTATTGTTATTGCAGACAATATGGTCCTTATGGTGTGACGGCTAGGGGTCTGGACCTACTTTTGGACATGTTTGTCTCTTTTATGTGGAGCTTGGTCTTATCTGTTCAATTTTCAAAGTCCTATGTTATGGTTGTTGGTCTGTGATCTACTAGCTCCAAGACCTTTAAAGTGGCCAATCACACCCTCAGCAAAGTTTTGGTGTTTCCCTATCTATGGGTTCTATTTGACACGATGAATAACTGGTAACGCCTTATTGAGGGAAAGAGATCTGAGATCCTCAAATCCACTGAGCAGGATTTAGCTTTGCTCGCAGGCTGGGCTCTTGGTCTCCAAGTGTCCTCCTAAAAATGTATCGGGCAAAATGTATGGCCTAGCTATGGTATGGAAGTGAGGTCTGGGAGTTTGTAAAGACTGACAAACTACAAGTAGTGAAAAAACTGTTTTTGCATTGATTAACCCAGGTTCAGCAAAGCACCCTTCATTTTCAGTGAATGCAGAATTTGATTTAAGGCATATAGCAGCAGACATAGTGGTCCTTAGACCACTACTGCCCTGGATTAAGATCTTGTCTAGGGAGGATTTGAAGCTTAATCAACTGATTCTCTCGGACTGCATGGCCCTTGACCTGGCACATAGAATCCCATGGATAGTGTATGTTGAGGCAGCTTTCACTTCTCTTGGGAGATCGGATTTCTTGACTGCTCTCCATTCTTTGTCCTCTTGAGAGTTGATTGTTCCTGGTGAGGGCCCAGCTAGCAAGAGAACAGCTCAAGCTGCTGAAACCCTTGGTGCGGTGTCACGTGCTCTTAGAGACTGTTCGGGGTATAGAACCATATTTAGTGCAGGTGCACCATCAGTTAGATTGCTTTTTATTGTCCAGGTTTAGGTTTAGCCTGCTACACCATGTCTTGGCCTCTCCAAGTGGCTGTGCCGAATCTGGTAGTGGGGCGCCCTGCGGCTGCAACATTAGGTCTCCACAGGACACCCTACACTTTGTAATCTTTTGTTGTTATTTTAGTAGGCCTTTCAAGCAATGTTTAGCTCCTTTGCTGAAATCCCTGAACTTTTCTCAAGTGCTCCCGGCACTTGTCTACTTGCAGATGCTTCCATATTAACTTGTATCATTTACTGTTTTATGTTTTTCACAAGCTGCATTGACGTCTAGGAGATCGAGACCTGATTGATTTTCTTGTTCTGCATTATACTGTTAGGGTTTTATACGAGATGTATTTTATGTGAAAGTGCAATATTACGATTATTTTATATGATAATTATTGTGTTCTTATATGGTTGTTTTGTCAACTGATTTTTTTATGATGATGCTGTAAATACAAAAAAAACTATGTGTTAATTATTGCATGTTATTTATTTTCCTTCTGTCCAACAGCCGTTCATTTCTTATTAAAACTTGCTTTTCTATTTATGCGTTTATAACTATCAATGAAAATCCTACAATGCAGAAGAAAATGTTACTTACTTGTATTGCCAGTTTTGCATCGTAGGAATGTCAATGAAGTCATAAACAACTCACCCTCTGTACAGCTGTGCAATGGAAAATATTCCATAAAAAGAACTGACTGGGTGAAGCAACCTGCCAGTACAATGCACTATGAGTAGAGGAATCTCCTGGTATTACTAAAAGGACATGACTCTATTCACTCTGTTTTAAGTAGAAGTCTATATAGTTACATTATTTTTCTGTCTCATTTCACATTTGAACCTGCCTTTGCACCCTAAGATGTTGCAATGCAGTTTTTAAATGTTGACAGGATGAACCTGTTTTTTTATTCCAGGGAAAAAATCCACTTCTGATAAACTGTTACATGGTACTATTCATCCAACAGACGAATGGACTTTGGCACCCTGTGCTCTCTTTTTTGAAGAGCATATCTATGGCTAAGTGCTCTGGGTCCACGTAGACAACAGTTGATCATTCAAGCGTTTAGACTTCGAAGTATAACTAGGACTGCAAGTGAGTAATCTTTCCTGACTATGTTTGTGGCAACCATGCCTATTCACAGATACCCAAAGGCTGGTCTGGTTCATTCTGTCCTGGTTATGTAGTGCCTGTCACCAAATGTTCTACCACACTGCCCTCTTCCTTGCGCGGTCAGAAGAAAAGAGTTTTTTGAAAGAGTTCACGATTCTTTGCCATCTTAATACCAAGCTACGCAACCAACCTTTTCATTAATGGGGTTCGGCCAGTTGCTGCATGCTGTAGGAAGTGCTCCATTCAACTGCAAATTATCTTGAGCTCCTAACTTAATTAGTAGCACAAAAATGTATTTGACAGAACACGGTGGCTTTCGACTTCATTGTAGTGTTTAAGAGTGATGTGTTTGTCATTGTTGGTGTTTAAAGCAATACTTATGTTCCTGACACCTCTGTAGGGATTTGTCGACAGATTAATAACCCACAAGGAACTGTGAAAGGCTTGCAACATGTGGGGGAAGGAGTTGAATGGTGAGCCATCTGGTCTGCTCACTGGATGTGCCACCCTTGAAGTGAGACTTATCTTGGCACTCGATACATACATTCTGTAAATCAACTTCCTGAACCAGAATGTGTTGTATTATTGTTGCTTATGAAGACCACCTACCACCTATCATGAGCTCCGCTGTGCACCTTCTTGTATTCTTGGTAGTCATGTGAGCTGATACTAAAAACTGTTAGTAGTATGGTGTAATTGTGCACCTTGCTTTTGCTAAGGCAGCTTTTCTCCATTTGCTGGCACAGTGGATCCCCTTGTTGGTACACTCTGTAACTCACAGACTATCGGTACACTCTGTAACTCACAGACTACTGATTGTTTACAATGAACACTTGAAAAACTCAACACAAACGTGACAGGTTTTTCTTCAAAAAACATGGCCCACTCCTTTCCTCTTATACAATTTTAAAAATAATAGTCAAATGAACGCTGAGTATGTTAATATCAAGAAACTATTATAAAGTGACTCAAAAATTAAACCTTCCTTATATGTACTATTCGTTTTTTCTAATGAAACTATTAAAATGCATTGCTTTTTAAGTGAGCAGTTGTAAGATCTATATTTGTTGGCCTTAGTTTTGTATTTCAGCATAATTCCTGTAGGTTCTATCAGCCAGCCACCGCTCCTGACATGTCTGCACACTGCAGGCCTGTATCAGTGACTCAGGCGCTGGAGTTTCTCATACAATAAAATATCATAAGTTCTATTTTTACATCCCTCAACTGGCAACTGGTCTAAGCCCTTTCCCCTCCCGCCTGCGGGATACTGAACGGCTCTCGTCCGATGCGCACTTGACATTCTCGTCCAATTTTCCGGTTTTCTGAATTCCGATCGATAGGCCTCCGGGGGCGCATTATTCATCTTAACCAAAGCATTGCTCACCGCTGCACAATCATCGCAGTCTCGCGAGAGCCTTTGCAGCCCTTTTCTTTTCTCGGTTGCCAACTTACATACGTGGCATACCCGTGGATATTATGCACTCCGTGCCGCGTACACACGGTTATTAATATAACATTAATACAAACTCAGTGTGGTGATAATTCAGAGCAGTGCTGGTTTAAAAGCCTGTGAATGCACCTAGGCAGACGAAATTCGGGGTCCCCCTTGCAAATTATCTCCTAATACCCAAAGCACTGGATTTTTTTTACAAACAAACAGCTGCCAGAGGATGAGCTTTTAAGAGTCAAAAGGGTATATTCACAAGAACGTGTGCTAATCATCACCAAACAATATTAACGCAACTTTACACATCGCAGTCTATCGCGGGAAAATAACCCCGTGTCAACGTGGAATTCCCAACAAGGCAGCCCCATGCGATTGTTTGCCGAAAAACCGCGGCCAATACCCGCGATACAACCACCTCGACGGAGATAAAAACACAAACCCCAACGCGAAAAACCTGCGATGGGCCAAAGCACAATGAGGAAATCAGCGACAAGCAGCGCCAGGACTGCAACACACACCTGGCAGGCGGGAAAAATCACCATAAAAGTAAAAATAAAACACCCAAACACAAACTGACCAACACCCAAGCACAATGGAGGCAGCCGGAGCAGGCGCAGCGGACGAGCGCAACCCCACAAACACCCCGGACGACCAGCCCGGACCTCGGGGACAGGGAAGGGCACGGACAAGAAGAGTAAGATGAATTTCAGTCCGCAGGCGAACAGGATCATAGTCACGGAGGAGATGGAACACCATGAACAACTATGACCTGAAACGTGTCATTGGGCACCAAAAATGGAATATGGCGGGACATCGTGGACAAGGTGAATGGCGTCGGAGAGCACAAGAAGACAATGGACGAGGTCAAGAAGCGATGGAATGACATCAAGCGAAAGATCAAGGAGAAACTCGCAGCCAACCAGAAGGCAGCAATGCAGACTGGAGGTGGGGGCCCAGCGCCACAGCTCCTGCTGGATGACGTGGAGGAGCTGGTGTCGACAGTCATCAGTGTGGATACTGTGGCCGGAGTCGGGGGACCGGACACTGCTCGACAGGACACAACACAACCGCAACAGGGTGTGTGACCACCAGGTCCTGGGGGACGGTTGGAGATGCCTACGATGGCACACATGCACATTCAAGCAGAGCACAGTGCACACACTCAATGACTCTGGGTCATCGCCCAGATCTCTAGACTGTCACAATGTACAATGCCATGCTGTCTGAATGTCAACATGTACCATGCGGCTACATACATGTGGACACATAGCAATACACCATCTCCCCTTCACATTGCAGGGCCTCCGTCAACACCCCCTGCAGAGCAGTCCCAGCCACTCTTCACTGATGACGAGGACAACCCCAGCATCGACGCACAAGCCTTCCTAGACATCATTGACATCATCCGCGACTCACCTCCAGGATCAGGGCTGCTCAGCTGCATCGAGGAGACCCCACCCACCACCCAAACCACCCAGCAGGAGGCACCCATGGCCCCGGCAGTCCCCCAAGATCCCCAGGAACAACACACCGACTTCCAACGCAGTGTTCTTGAGGGCCAGAGGGGGACGGCTGAGCAGGTGCGGGTGGGGTTCGACCTCATGGCTACCAAACTGGACGCCATCAATGGGTGTCAATGCCCGCTCCATGGTCTCCAACGAGCCCTGATTGACATCGCTGGAGTCATGACACGGAGAGAAGAACACCTGACCGCTCAGAGGGGCTCCAGCGATACCAGCCGTGAGCAGAGGCTCATGGAGGACATGGTGCGGATGGAGGCGGAAAGGATGGCAGCCACTGCTGCACACCAGCAAAATGTAGCTGGGATCTACCATGCCCTGCAGATCCTCATCATGGGATTGCTGCCACAAGGCGTGGCGATGATGAATGCTGCTTGTGTTTGGGTGTTTTTTCTACTTTTATGGTGATTCTTCCCGCCTGCCAGGGGTGTGTGTTGCAGGCCTGGCGCTGCTTATCGCTGATTTCCTCATCATGCTTTGGCCCATCGCAGGTTTTTTTGTGTTGTGGTTTGTGTTTTTATCTCCATCGAGGTGGTTGTATCGCGGACATTGTCCGCGGTTTCGGCAGACTATCGCATGGTACCGCCTTGTTGTGAATTCCACGTTGACACGGGGGTATTTTCCCGCGATGCGCTGCGATGTTGAGAGTTGCGTTAAGCTACTCTTGTGTTAGTTATCACACGTTCTTGTGAATATACCCCTCAGTTTTTTGTACATCAAAACCTTGTTATGGGACTTTTGTCTGCATATTTTTTTAAAATAAAAATGCTAAATGTTATGATTTTGGCAGTGCTTTTTAAAAAGTTCACTAAGATGGTGGATGCCAAGTTGGCACCTGTCTAGTTCTAAAACCAGCGATACTACATTCATTTAGCGAACATATCCTGCGTTCATAACCCATGATTTGCAATTACTGTCACTCTATTTATGAGACAGTGCAGGGATCCAAGATGGTATTTATTTAATTATGCCCCAAAGCATTAGAGCAATTTTACAAGAAAATAAATATGACAGTTTTATTAATCCTGCTCAGCATTTCTCTTGCACCTTGTACTGCTGATGCATGTGACGTAGGGTGTGCTTTATTAAGCGTTGTCAGTTTGAAGTCGAGTTTTAATGATGGCATCATTTCCATCCACAATCTGCTCTGCTCCCACCACCTCAGCATCGTCGGACTTTGGGCCTGAAGCACACCTTCCAGCATGAGTAGGAAACCGGCAAACTATTGCAATGTCCAGGCTGCTGTGACTTCGTTGTGGCGCCAGGCCTTCAGATGCCTTTGCCCGAGAGGGTAAGGCCAGGCTTGTGACCCAATGAATGTGACCACATTGCCTCCAAGTAAGGCTGTGGGACATCATCCTAACCACCTGGTAACCTTTATTTTCTGATATATACCTCCTGTGGTCCTTTTATTTATTTAACTGGCTCTTTCCCTTCCTCCTTGGTTCATCCTTAAAGTGTTGGGGGTGGTAGGGTTCTATGTTTGACAGATGCCAAGAACATTACCTATGAGGCAATGTGCTCTAATGCACCAGATATATGGCGCTTTCGGAACAAAAGTTACAGGCTTTTGCCTCAGTGTTGCTACATGACAAAATTGACGGCTAGGATGGGATACTCTAGGATACTCTTGCCTTGACTAAAAGAGCTGTTAGAATTCTATTCTGAGGTGTTAATGCGCAGCCATCGAATCCCAGGGGAGAGCGGTCGCTCGCATCCACTTACAGCCCTTAAGAGCTGTTCTTGTGCTACTCGGCTGCCCACGATTCTACCACAGTAGCCCACTTGAATTATTCCACCATCTGGTGCTGCTGTGTTTTGTCATTGCTCTCTGCTCGCCATCTGTAGGAAATCAAGGGCAGCCCCACAGAGCGAGTTAACTCAGTCTTTACAGTGGACTTGCAACCATCTTCAGTTTTAGGTCTCGCCTGAGCCAGCGCTTTAGCGCTGCTCTGGCGAGACCTTTAGTAAGCGGGATTTGGAAGTGCAGACTAGTGGCTTTTCAGGCCTCCAAATACAGTGCATGTGCGCGCGCACCATTTGTCAGCCTGCCTGCTCACTTTCGCGGCCGCTTTGATGTTCTCAGTGAGCCGCGCGGCCACTGAGAACATCAAAGCGGCCGCGAAAGTGCTCACCATTTGCCGCCTTATCCCACTTCCTGCTTGTTAAATGAGCCAGCGTGACATGGCCGCGCCTTTCTTTTATGTGCCTTTCTCGTGCCTGCTGTTGTAAGCAGGACAGGCTCTTCCGCAACTTTTTAAAAAAAATTGAACCAGCGCGGCATGCCTCAATGGCGGCCACGCTTTTATTTGCTGTTAATTGCGATCTTGTGATCACCGAAGCAGGCACATGCATTTTTTGTCTGTTTATTTACTAATGTTTACAATAGCGGCACCAGTGCTTTAGTTTTAAGCATCTTAAGCTAAAGCGCGGGTGCCGCTATTGCTTCAAAAGTAAAGGAATAGAAAAAAAATCATTTTTTGTCTATTTCTTTACTTTTGAAGCAATTGCAGCACCCGCGCTTTAGCTTAAGATGTTTAAAGCTAAAGCGCCGGTTCCGCCATTGTAACAAAAGTAAACAAATAGAAAAAGTGTGTGGTCGCCATTTTTTTCCTATTTGTTTACTTTAGTTTCAGTTGCGGCACACGTTCTTTAGCTTTAAACATCCAAAGCTAAAGCGCGGGTGTCTCGACTGCTTCAAAAGTAAAGAGATAGAAACAAAATGCACATTTTCTATTTCTTTACTTTTCAAGCAATTGCGGCACCCACACTTTAGCTTCAGATGTTTTAACCTAAAGCGCGTGTGCCGAATTTCATTTCTTTAATACTCATTAAGCACTGCTCTTATGTCCCCCACGTAACCCCGCAGCTGCACTCTGCTCTGCACATTCCTTGCAATCCTAGTAACCTGGAAGAGTGAAAGAGCGCTCTCATCCAGAACTGCCCCATTCCCTCACAAAACTACCCCTTCATCTCTCCCTCAAACACACCCACTCTGATACGGGTCTCTACCTACTTTAAGGAAGCCGTTCATGTAAGGGCATCAATCTTCACCTCTCCTCTGTACCTTTGTCCAGCCCACGCAGCCTCCTCAGCTCTCCTTGCCTAAGCATTGGCATAGCCAATAGGTCTCGCCTTTGGGACCTTATAAGTGTTTTCCCATGCAACAGTTGTTGTTGCACCAAGGATATTGTGCTGCATAATTAAATACTTATAAAGTCCCAAAAGCGAGACCTATTGGCTATGCCAATGCTTGTTTTAGTTGCGTCCAGTTTTCCATGGTACCATGGCCGGCTTTAGTGCTGGTGGCGCCCAGTGCGACAATGGTTGTTGGCGCACCCCCAGTGACCACCTCTGCCATGCATTCCCTCACTACCACCCTTTAACAGTGCCCCTCAAGTCTCCATAGCCACTCCATCGCTCAGATGCATTAAATTAGTTGTATAGCGCCACTAATAGCTCACTGTTCTATGCTAGGATGTTAACTTATTAACTGCAAGTAATAAAAAGGATCTCTCAGAAATAAGCAATGACCTACTGATCTATTTAAATTATATGCACGTTGTGATCTGCTGTTACAGGTTCTTTGCAGTAGGCACATTAACCATCTGTGTTATCCTACCATGACTCATAGCTTCCACTTGAGGTTCCGTGCGAGACGGGACGCCACTTTCTGAGTGGTGACGAATATGGATGAGTTTGGTATCTATGAACCGCAAATGACGAGTATAGTGGGTGTACGAAGTTTCGCTATGCAGCCACGTATGGTTCGCCTCATTTTTGGGTTCGTTCATCCGAGCCCTCGGGTTCCATTTTAGATACAGCGTCCATTTTGTTTCTTGCCCTCAGGTAGCCAGCGAACGGGCTTCTTGTCCGCTTCGTGACCCTGGAACTCTCAAGCTTACGCGAAGGACACGTGTTCCTTTGAGGTGACTTTTATGATGAGGGAATAACGCGACTAAAGCAGATGGCCCCGCTCGAGGCTCATCTTGCCGCTCCGGTCTATTGTTTTAGCCACGCATACATTAGACACGAGGTCTTTGACCCCTCTATCGAGTTTCCTTTATTGCCCCAACCCTCTTTTCTAACCTGTTGTGCATCCTTGTCCTTTCCTTACATCTGTTTTCCGTCTTTCCTCTTAATGCGTTTATGGTTAGGATGGAATGTGTTTATCGCGGAGGGGATATGTTTTTACAGTTGGGAACCGGCAAGACTGTTGTAATTATGTTCCGGCCTCTTGAAACATGAATGCGACCCTTTTGCAGTTTATTGTGGGAACTGAGCTGTAACCTTTGTTCACCATACTGTGCTATGGCCGAAACCTGTATAAAAGGAGCGATCCACTTCTACGAATTTGAAGCAGTCTCCGAGAACCTACACGTTGTGTACTTCTTGTGACCTCTGTATCCCTGCAGTAAATAAACGCTGATCTCTGACGTCGCTGGAAGTGTCCCGTGTCTCTGTGTTTAGTACGCCAGAACAGGTAACCCACGAAGGTTTCAGGTGTTGTTCCCTGGCACCGCTGGGTCTTAAGAATAACCCAGTCCTTCAGTTGGCGCCCAACGTAGGGCAACATCAACGGTACCGGTCCAAAGCCCGACGATCGTGAGGAACTTCGTGTGAAATCTCCGAGGGAAGGTGCACCCCGCTTCATCGATCCAGTTGTCGAAATAAGTGGCCCGACGTCTTTTCCCGCGAAGATCCCCGCCTCCTGACGGCTGCGACGGACCGATGCCCTGACTGTCGGCCTGTTTTGGCGCCTGGCGTAGTCCTTTGAACGGCGAGACGATCAACGGGCCTTCCTGGTGACGCCATTGTTCTTTCAGTTAAGTATTTGTGGGTCGCTCCCAGTGTTGCTTTGTTGTTTGCATGGTTCCATAGCATTCGTGGTTCTTAGTTGTTGGGCTTTATTTGACGATTGCAATTGCCAAAAACCGAGGGTCTTGCATTTTTGCGAGGACATCGTAATCCGATAGCCCTTGAAGTTTGTATACTCGGTTAGTGTGCACGATGCCTGGCCGTAGTACTTTGTTTGGGTTTCTTAAATGTTGCAGCATGGATTCCCGGCTGGAGGATTCATGTCCGATACCTCCGGCTGGAACTCCGCTTTACGAGCTCTATAGTCGCCATGGCGTGGGTCCTATCGTATATAATGCATATTGGGTTCGTTACACTAAAAAGGATGGTGTCCTTAGTTGGCCACCTCATGGTAGTTTCGAGACTGCCATTTTAGATAACTTGGAAGCTAAATTATTTAAAAAGAAAGCTAGGCCGGCCATGTTTGATTCCTTCCGGTTATGGCGGAAAGAGGCCAAACAGAAAGAAATCAAACAGAATAAGAAAAATAAATGAGAAGGTGTTATTACGGTGATGCGCAATGCAGAACAATATCAGTTAGATAAAGATGAGAAAGAGCAGGAAGTTAGTGCTCGGCTTCACCACATGGCAGTGGACAAATGTTATCCGGCGCTACCTTCTACGACCGATAAGACAGGAGAAGAATCGGTGGAAGATTCGCTTTTGTCTTATCTGATGAAATCGCCACCTCCCTATGCTCCTGATGTTATGGGTCCCGTTCGTGCACCTCTTCCTCAACCCGCTGGTTTGGCGGCTGCTGGTCAGCCCGCCGTTCCTCCCGTACTCCCGAATCCCCTTGGGCCACAGATCGTACATCCTCTTGTCCCGGCTTCTCTCCCTACTGCGCCTTTCCAAGTTCCTCCTCAGCCTGTCGTTCCCGCTACTCCTGCTGCTGCGTCTACTTCTACCGTTTCCACCCCTATGGCTGCTACGCCTGCATCTTCGTCTTCTTCTCCTTCTGTTCGTAGTCGTCTTTTGACTGCTGTTTCTTCTCTTTATTCTCCGCTTTTTGGGCCGATACTTGGCTCGACTCTTTCAGATATTGCTCAAAGACGCAGTCAGCTTCCTGATGGTAGGGAACGTGAATCGTTGGTGAAAACTGCACGTAGATGGATTCGCAACCCTGTTAAATACACCCCACGTGTAGTGTTCGAAACGTTTTCTCAGTTTAATGTGCCCACGCAACGGTTTGTGTTCGAAGAATTGTGTAAGTCATTGAAAGAGGAGTGGGACGATGATATAGCTGATGATATACCACCTGAGGTTTCCGAGCTACAGCTTCGGTTTGCCACGGGTGTCATTATAGGTGACAAAGTTCGAGAGGCTCTGGAACGCTTGTTATCCTTTCGATGTACAGTGCAACCGCGTGCGCTGTTTAAGGACGCGACCGCGGAATGGATGGCACAACCTGGCCAATATCCTATGCGGGAAGTTCCCCCGGTATGGATGCCAGGTGACGCTGCTGCTAACCCTCCTGTCCCAGGCCATTTCCAGAGGGTGTGGATACACCTCCCTTGGAAGCGATCGGAGGTTTTGCAAGTGAAGCAATCCCTACCTGATCCCCGTAAGAATCCTGCAGGGTACTATAAAGAACTGTCCCAATTGGTGGATGCTACTGTTATGAACCTAGCCGATGTTGATATGTTGTTTGGCAATGTGGTGCCTCAGCCGATTTGGGCGAAAATTCGTCACGAGAATCACGCAGCCGAGTTAGGCGGTGACTGGGCTGCCCTTACAGCGGCAGATGCCCGGCAGGTCGGTGGGGCTAAACCCGAACAGATTATTGTGGCTTTGCCCCAGAGGATAATTACCCTCATGAAAACGCTTATGCCTGCGATGCGCGTCAATTGGGACAAATTATCGGCGTGCAGGCAAAAGAGAGATGAAAGTGTTTCCGATTTCTTTACGAGATTTGAGGAAGCGTTCATTGACCATAGTGGTCAGGACATGGGTTCCGAGGGTGGTCAGCGGCTGTTCGTTGATAAGTTTGTATCGAATTTGTTGCCCGACCTTAGCAACAAGTTGAAGAATTCTGAGAGTGCGTGGGCTGTTTCTACCACTGCCCAAATATTGGCTACGGCCCAATATTACGAGAATAGAGAAAAGGAGGAAAGTGAGCGTGCAGAAAAGAAAACGAAGGATCTCAAAACTAAGGTCTTGTTGCAGCAAGCCTACCCACCGCGTCCGAATTTCAGTGATACACAGCAGCCAAACAGATCGCAATCACAGTTCTCTAGATCACAGCCGCGAAATGTTTCGCCTGCGCCTCGCCTTGTGCTGGGCTATAATCAATGTGCATATTGCCGTGGGGAGGGCCATTTGAAGTTTGACTGTCCGGTTCTCCGTGATAGGAACAATGGTGTGTCGGCTCGAGGAGGACGTAGTGGCCCTCAACAGGTTTCTCGTGGTAGAGGTCGCGGAGTTACCCAGAATCAGGCCGAACGCTTTGCGACGTCTTCGGATTCGCAAAATTGTTTCGATCGCCGCACCTGCCGTCCGGCCGGTCTACACAGTATCATGTAGATGATTGTTATGTTGAGTGTGATGTTGATGCGGACGGTATCTACTAGGACAGCCATAGACAAAGGAAGGGAGAAGTATCAGTTCCGGTTGATCAGAGAGGGCCATATGTTGCAGTAGCCACTATGGGCGTTGTTGAGCCTTTTCTGTTGGACACTGGTGCGGCAAAAAGTTCCATCATGCATTCAAAACTCCCTGGCGCGCCTTTGTCTGGCTTAACGAATGTTTCCGTTGGATTTTCTGGCGCCCCCGTTAGTAATCCAGTTTCTAGCCCTTTGCCCCTTACAATCGGGTCTCATGAGCTGGAAGCTCCTTTGATTTTGACTACTGGTTGTGGTGAGAATCTTTTGGGTTTAGATTTGTTGAAAAGGTTACATGCGACTTTGTACTGTTCTCCTACGGGTGTTGAGCTTACGTTGGGCAAGAGCGTGATTTCCCCTATGTATTTATCGATCGACAAGCTCCCATTGGAATTGAGATCTCTTCCAGACTCCTTGTGGGCGACAGGTCCCAATGACGTGGGCCTGTTGGATATACCACCTTATGTTGTCCAACTGAAAGTTGGTGCGCGTTTGCCACGTATACCTCAGTATCGTATTTCCCTTGATGGTGAAAGGGCACTATTAGCGATCATTTATGATTTGATCGGCAAGGATGTTATTGAGGAGACACGAGGTAATGTGTGCAATAGTCCCGTGTTGCCTATTCTGAAACGAACGGATCCCTCCAAACCTCCCGTGTATCGTCTAGTTATCGACTTACGGGAGGTGAATAAAGTAGTTGTTCCGCAATTTCCTGTGGTGCCAGATATTACAGCTTTACTGACTCTGATTCCAGCCACTGCATCATGGTTCTCGGTCATCGATCTGAAGAATGCGTTCTTTAGCATTCCAATTGCTGAGGAAAGCAGAGATTTGTTTGGTTTCTCATTAGGTGGTCGTAGCTTCAGATTCAAACGCGCTCCACAGGGCTACTGTGAGAGTCCATCAATCTACAGTCAAGCTCTTAAAAGTCAGCTTGACGCGTTTGTGTTACCGGCTGGTGCAGCCTTGATTCAGTACGTTGATGATCTGTTAGTTGCTGCTGACACTGAACAGCTCTGTAGAGCCGCTACAGTGTCTTTGTTACAGCATCTCTGTGCTTTACATCATAAAGTGTCACCTTCCAAACTACAATATTGTTGTCAAGAAGTTACCTATCTCGGTCACTTATTGTCAAAGGCGGGAAGAAGGTTGACCCCTGAACGAATTGCAGCAATTGCTCGAATGCCTGTGCCAACAACTCAGAGAGATGTGCGTGCCTTTTTAGGTATCACGTCATACTGCAGACAGTGGATCCCGAATTTTTCACTGTTAGCGAAGCCATTGGTAGCTCTCACGTGCAAGGACGTTTCGACTCCTTTGCCTTGGACGGAGGAATGTCTGAAAAGTTTTTCTGAACTACGTGATGCGCTGTGTTCGGCTCCTGTGTTAGGTACTCCTGATTACAGCAAGCCTTTCACATTATACGTCCATGAGAGGGACGGTTGTGCGTTGAGTGTTCTAACGCAACAATTTGGTGATAAGCAGCGTCCGTGTGCATATTTTTCCTCGACCTTAGACCCGGTGGCTAGAGCGTTGCCAAGTTGCTTGAGGGCGACAGCGGCAGCTGCGGCGTCTATTCGGCAGTCCGCAGGTCTGGTCATGGACAATATGCTCATAGTAATGGTTCCGCATGCAGTTGATACTCTCTTGAATCGGACAAAGACTCAACATCTGACGAGTGCAAGGTTGTCTGGGTACGAGCTGACCCTTTTGGCAAGTCACGTACAGCTCAAGCGTTGTAATGTACTGAATCCGGCGACATTGTTGCCGATTAATATGGAATCAGATGATGTGCTACCACATGATTGTTATTTACGGACTGAGGAAGAAACAAAAGGTCGTGTGGACCTGAAAAACACTCCTTTGTCAGATCCCGATGGTACTTTGTATGTGGATGGCTCTTGCTTCAAGTTGCCGAATGGTGATGTGACGACTGCGTATGCTGTAGTGACGTTGAGTACGGTTGTGGAAACTGCAAGATTGAACCAGAATTCCGCGCAAGCGGCAGAGTTAATTGCATTGACAAGAGCGTGTGTTTTGTCGAAGGGAAAGCGAGTGAATGTGTTTACTGACAGTCAGTATGCGTTTGGTGTTGCGCACAATTTTGGAAGATTGTGGAGAGAAAGAGGATTTATGACATCGCATGGTACAAAGATCCAGCACGGGCATCTCGTGAATGATCTTTTGGATGCACTCACATTGCCTAAACAAGTGGCGATCGTCAAATGTAGTGCACATCGGAAAGTAACGGATGATGTCGGTCGTGGTAATGCATTTGCGGATGAGATTGCTAAAGAAACGGCTAAGAATCTTGCGACTCGAATGTATGTCACGAGTTTAGTGAGGTGGCCGGCGGAGACTGGTATGTGTGAAAATACTGTTGAAAGTGTGAAAGCAATTCAGAACGAAGCTACGGAAGCTGAAAAGACCAAGTGGAAAGAAAGTACAGGGAAATTGGATATGCATGGATGTTGGGTTGACCTGACGGAATGCCAGAGGTGGATGTTACCAGACGCATATGTATTAGCTGTTGTGACGATGGCTCATGGGTTGTCACATATTAGTGCGAAAGGAATATGTAAGTTCTTGTCTCCTGTATGGAGGAATGATGGTATCGCTAAGTGTGCCGAAAGAGTGGTTAAGAATTGTATGGTGTGTTTGATGCATAATCCCGGAAAAGGCACCCCCACTCCACCTGGTCATTTCGCTCCTCCTGCCTGTCCCTTTGAGGTTATCCAGCTGGACTTCATCCATATGGAGAGATGCAATAATCTGAAGTATGTTTTGGTTGTGGTTTGCGCGTTCTCCAGATGGATTGAGGCCTATCCTCTTAAGGATAATACTGCCCTGTCCACAGCAAAAAAATCCTGCTGAAGGAATACTTTCCTCGGTACGGAATGCCCCGGATTGTATGGTCGGATAATGGGAGTGAGTTTGTGGGAAGTGTAATGCAGAGTGTGTGTAAGGGCCTTGGAATTCGTCAGAAATTCCACAGTGCTAATCATCCTCAGGCAGCGGGTTTGGTTGAAGGGTACAATGGTACCCTGAAGCTGAAACTTGCCAAGATTCAAGCTACGACTGGTCTGTCATGGCCTGATGCCTTGCCTCTGGCTCTCCTATCGACCAGAGCAACCGTACACTCTCGAGTAGGGCTTAGCCCATATGAGATTGTGTTCGGTCGCCCTGCGAATATTTGGGGAGTCCCGAGACCTAGGGCTTTTGATAGTCTTGAATATCCAATGTTGATCGATTACTTGCATGATTTGACCACTAAACTACGGTTAATTCACCAACAGGTCTTCGAAGCTCTACCAGCGCAGACAGAGGGTCCTGGACACCAGCTTCGGCCAGGAGATTGGGTGGTTACCCGAAACTTTGGTCGAAAGCGTAATTTGGAGCCAAGATTCGTCGGACCCCACCAAGTCTTGTTGACGACGAGGACAGCGGTTCGACTGGCGGGCCGGAAAAATTGGGTTCATGCCAGCCACACAAAGAAGGTACCGATCCCCTTACCAACCGACTGTTGGGTGAGAACTGGGATTTCGACCGCAGAAACTGAGACTCCTTTGCGCTTTGTGCCATTTAGCGACGCTCACCCTGTGGAGGAGGATTCGTCATTGTCAGATCCACAGGTGGAGTCATTAGTAGCAGAGAACCCAAGGTCTGACTCGTCATCTGTTTCATTGAACACTGTTGCGCCATCTGAACAATTGTTCGTAGAGCAAACTCGACCTGGAAGAAGTCGATACTTTCTTCGTTCAAGGACTAATAAAAATTGACAGTATAGTGGTCTTTAACGTTACGAATATTATGAACAATTACATCCTTTCTTTCTGAGTTTTTTTGTGCTTTCCACTGCTAAGAGACTTGTAATAAATCGAGGAAACCTTGCCATCCGGGTCACCGTAGGGCCGTGCGGGTACTTCTTTCTGTTTAGCAGGTTTCTGACGTTAGGTTGGTTACTTTTGTCGATCTCTGGGAACTCCTGGGGATTGATAATCGCCACTCAGAACGAAGTGCGTCAAGTACGTCACGGACGGTTTGTAGAGGATGGCATTCTCTAAGCTAGTGGACGAAGAAAGGGTGTCAGCGCAGAGATCAGAGTTATGGAGGGTTGTACAAACAAAATGTTTTCTGTTTCAGGTGTTTCTATTGTTTCTAACTGTATCTATGTTATTGGTGGGTGGAGTGTATTTCGGAGTATCGTTGTTCTTGCCTTCTGTTTCACCTACTTCTGCTCTTAACCTAAATTCCCTCACCACTGTTTCCCCACATTCCTTTCATCCTTTGCCTCAACATGAGCAGGTTAGACGTGCGGAATTTATGAATAATTCCTTTATTCAACTCCTACATCAGCATCAGTTGGTGGTGAATACTACCAATTGTTGGGTGTGTGGGTTAATGCCACACACTATGGATAGGGGTATTCCGTATTTGGTCCTTCCATACAGCTCCCAGGGTTCAGCTCGAGCATTCCAAACTATGTTTCGCAGTGCACTAGATTCCTACCCCAGTCGAGAGCCACGGTCTGTCAACTTTGGTCCTGGGCCGTACCACAAGCCTTTGGCGATAGCCATAGCAGATCTGGATAGAGATGTTTTTGATGCATCACTCATTCCAGATGAAGAAGTGCAGGCCTATAAGGATCTGAGCGAGACTGAGTATAGTACGTCAGTGGGTGATAGACAACTTAAGAGCTCGTCCCCAATATGGATTGTACCGCACCTTGGAAATTTCTGTTTGCAGGGTTTGGGTCGAAATCCGAGAGCACAACTTGGGAACAGTGCTTGCACTGAAACGTACGTCCTACCGATGCTCTCCTCCCCTGTTTTTCTGACTGCTAAGGGCACCTATTTTGTGTGTTATGAACGCGCATATACATGGTTACCCCGCGATTTTTCGGGTACCTGTTATATTGCGAATCTTTTGCCTCCAACCTTCACAGTTGCTTCGGACTACCACAGAACTAGAGTCATGAGAGGCGTTATTAGCAAAGAGGATACTGCTGGTCAAGAAGCAGGAGACTTCTTTAAGGGTTTCTTGCCGTTTTGGGGACCTATGGTTAATAGTAGGAACCTAAGACAGTTGACCCGTGTGGTAGAGTCGACTGCTAATATTACTGCAAATGCCCTTGGTAATCTAACAGCTGAACTACAGGCGGATAGACTCATGACGTTGCAGAACCGTATGGTTCTAGACGTTGTTCTTGCAGATAGAGGGGGCGTGTGTAAAATTATCCATTCGAGTTGTTGCATTTTTATTCCTGACAATGCTCCAACTGTTTATCAAGCCATCTCGAAGTTGCACAAGATTTCCGAGTCCATACACGTGGACGAAGGTAATTGGACGCTCCTAGGATGGTTTTGGGGCTTGATGTCAACCTGGGGTTGGAAGATTCTAATGATCGTAGGGGCTGTTGTAGCATTTCTGTTCACGTGTTGTCTTTGTGTGCAGTGTGGTCCTGCCTTATGTGGCCTATGTGCTACGACGTGTATAAGGCGGCCATCTGTTACCAAGGAGACATTGATGGATAGAATGATGTTCCAGCAGCAGCTGAACGATCTGATGAATATCGATATAGATTCCGATCTTGACTAGTGCTTGCCTACATGAGGGCAAAAGGAGCGTCTGAGGTTCCGTGCGAGACGGGACGCCACTTTCTGAGTGGTGACGAATATGGATGAGTTTGGTATCTATGAACCGCAAATGACGAGTATAGTGGGTGTACGAAGTTTCGCTATGCAGCCACGTATGGTTCGCCTCATTTTTGGGTTCGTTCATCCGAGCCCTCGGGTTCCATTTTAGATACAGCGTCCATTTTGTTTCTTGCCCTCAGGTAGCCAGCGAACGGGCTTCTTGTCCGCTTCGTGACCCTGGAACTCTCAAGCTTACGCGAAGGACACGTGTTCCTTTGAGGTGACTTTTATGATGAGGGAATAACGCGACTAAAGCAGATGGCCCCGCTCGAGGCTCATCTTGCCGCTCCGGTCTATTGTTTTAGCCACGCATACATTAGACACGAGGTCTTTGACCCCTCTATCGAGTTTCCTTTATTGCCCCAACCCTCTTTTCTAACCTGTTGTGCATCCTTGTCCTTTCCTTACATCTGTTTTCCGTCTTTCCTCTTAATGCGTTTATGGTTAGGATGGAATGTGTTTATCGCGGAGGGGATATGTTTTTACAGTTGGGAACCGGCAAGACTGTTGTAATTATGTTCCGGCCTCTTGAAACATGAATGCGACCCTTTTGCAGTTTATTGTGGGAACTGAGCTGTAACCTTTGTTCACCATACTGTGCTATGGCCGAAACCTGTATAAAAGGAGCGATCCACTTCTACGAATTTGAAGCAGTCTCCGAGAACCTACACGTTGTGTACTTCTTGTGACCTCTGTATCCCTGCAGTAAATAAACGCTGATCTCTGACGTCGCTGGAAGTGTCCCGTGTCTCTGTGTTTAGTACGCCAGAACAGGTAACCCACGAAGGTTTCAGGTGTTGTTCCCTGGCACCGCTGGGTCTTAAGAATAACCCAGTCCTTCACACTAGACAAACATCCAATCTTTCTGTAGGAAGAAAATTAATCACGGAGTTATCTTGACATTTTTATTGAGGGCTGAAAACTGCTGGAGGCCAGAACGCTGGCAGAAGGTGCTTTTAAAACTAATATTAACTTGCAAACACGACGCCCCCACCTAAAGTCAGCGCCCGGTGCGGTCGCACCGCCCTAAAGCCGGCCCTGCATGGTACCTATGTCCTTGCAAGCCCACCGACCTGCAATTCTACGGAAGGGGACTTATCTGTTCACTTTTTCTCCCTCATTTGAAAAGAAATTAACACGGCGCTCCAAACTTTCCTTTGGAAAGTGCTCCATCTTTGATTATTATCGTACTCCATGTATCTATGCGTTCAACTGCAGAAGGAGGCACCCCAGGGCTAAAAAAAAGACAGGTTTCATGCCTCCAAATCCAACCACTGCTCTGCATTGAAGGTGCTCATTTGTCTTTAACTAATGCAAAGTTATTTCTTCCTCTTCATTCTGACTGTCTACAATTAGGAATTATATTTAATTTTGGCCACATTTTTATTTTTACATTTTTACATTTTTGCTGCTTTATACAGCACACATAGAAGTTGCAACTCGTCATTTTTAAAATGATTGTTTATATGCACCTTTCTGCACATAAACAATCATTCATGGCGTTTTGCTGTTTTTATGTTTGCTGCACAATGCAGCACACATAAAAATAGCAAAAACAAGGAGAAATAAAGCATTTCTCCTCGTTGCGCCCTGTTAAGATCAGGTTTTCCCTGGTCTTAATTTTGGCACAGCCCCATATTTACACCACTCTTGTAAATATGGGGCAGCATCAAAATCAATGGGTGTTGCAGTAGAACGCCCACCGCAACACCCGTTGCCCACCTAGCGTAAAAGGGTGCCTTATTTACAAGGCAGCCTTAAGCCACATTAAGTGGCTTAACCCGCCTTGGGAATAAGGCGAAGCCCGTATCGCCACCACACCGTCAAGAAAGTGATGTTCTGGAGGCGAAAAGGGCTTATAAATATGCCCCTTTTTTTGTAAAAGCTTCTCAAATCTTCCTAATGATTTAAATGAAAATGGGCTATGGGTTGCTGAAAACCATTAGCTACAGGAGAAAACTTGGTTCAGTAGCCCTTCTTTGGGGCATGTTTTTTTGTTTTTGTATTCTCTCTCACTTTTCACCTGCTTCTTTCCTTCCTTCCGCTCACTTTCCTCTTCTCGACTCTTTACTAGTGGAGCCTCTGTCTATCTCGCTGTACAATTCCCTCTTCAATCTAATGTCTACCTCTCACATCACCTTTACCTACCGCTTGCTCCCCACCCTCAGTCTCAACCCCCCACATTCCTTCCCGCTTCTACTTAAATGCTTATCCGACACCTTCCCTCTACCGCTTCCTTCACATCTCAGTTTATCAGTACCTCTGCACTCCCCTCCACTTCTTCCTTGCTCCTATCTCCAACTCCTCACTCACCTGTCCCCTGCCTGCAGCACTCTTCAGCCACCCATGAAAACCTTCTCTCCCTCCACCCCACCTTCTGGTTTTCACTCTACATCAATTTCAATAACCCTTCATCCGTCCTCTCTGTCTCAGTCCTTACTGCGTGAAGAGAATATACAGCATATAATGTTTACTTTATTACAGTTTGATAACACATAAACTGCTCATATATAAGTATTAATTTAAGTTATAATATGTAGTATATTATAGTAGATGTACAACAGAATTCATGTACTAAACCCTGTATTTTACATAATTCACCACAAGATCTGGACTTTTCAAGATAATCAGAAGGTGTATTTAATCTTGACCCAGACACGTATTAAGCAGAGAGGCAATTCCAGCACTTCCGCAGAGATTATTGCAAACTGCGCTACAAATATCCCTAGTAAAGACAACCAGGTCTTCAGAGCCAGCAGGTTCTTTTCAGCTTGGGAATGCCATAATTGAGACAAAGAGCAGCAACCTTCTCCAGTTACAGAAGCGGACTGACAAAAGTTCTGTTCATCAGCTACGGTATGCAGACTAGAGTCTATCTATCTAAGAAACCAAGAAAGGTACTTTTGGTGCTAAGAAAGTTTAAGGAGAGGCTAGAAGGAAGGGGTTGGTTACCTAATGCTGATTTCATCATTTGATGCAATGAATTACCGGACACCATCAGAATGTTGGAATTCTTTTTTAATATTTTGTTTATTACTCACTTTCACTGCCGCTGTTGCATTTATTTTATAGTCACATCTATTCACATAATCCACACTACCTTAGAGAACTAATTTCAATAAAGGCTGTAAAGATATGTAATCCTGAAAGGGAACTAAGGGCATATGTATCAAGCAAAATTGCGATCGCAAACGCTGAAATTCGCCGAATTTCGGCATTTGCGATAGCAATTTTTCAAATCTGCGTGCAAAATAAGGAATCGCAAAATTTGAAATTCCTTAAATGCAATATAAGAAGCACCAAAAAAGGGCATTTTGGCCTTAAGGAATCGCAAATTACCACCAACTACAGGTTGGTGGTAATTTGCGATTTCTTTCAAAAATGCATATTTTTGCATTTTTTCAAAGTGGCATGTGGCGCACACACATGCCCTTAGGGCATGTATGTGCGCCACATGTGCACCCATGCTCATTTCAGGGGTGCAACAGGGTGCCCTTTTGACACCCTGGCACACTTGAAATTGCATTCTCAATTTGCGATTCTCTAATTGAGAAACGCAAATTGAGAATGTCTTCCCATTCATTCCTATGGGCCTCTAGGCCCATAGGAATGAATGGAGAGGTATTCCTTAATTGCGAATTGCAATTTGCAATTCGCAATTAAGGGATATGTAGGTTTCGCAAAATTATTTGGAAATCCTGCATACATAGCATTTTGCGATTCTCAAGTAGCGATTCTCTAAAAATCGCTATTTGAGAATCGCAAAACCAAAGTTTCATACATATTGCCCTAATAGACTATGATTCTAATGAGGCTATGTTCCTAAAAGAAAAATACATTTATAAAGGGGCAACCATTTGTGGATATGATGAATCATATTAAAGAAGTTTTGAATTCTGAATCCGCTCCACAAACGTCACTTAAGGGATTTAATTCACAATATAATGTTTAAAATTCGGATCTCTATTTCTTTTCATGAAGTATTGAGAAGTATTTATTTAAGAAATTGAAGTACATAGGCAAGTCTTCATTTCCATGACTTTTAAACGAGAAACGTGCACTGCAAAAACTTGTTGAAAAGTTCCCACAAATGCCAAAAGTGAACTCAATACTTTCCAGTATGCCATCGTACTTAGCTTCTGAAGAAGCATCATTACAGATCCTTTAGATAAGAAGGTCGACAGTATTCTGAGAAGTACCTATTCAGTGTCTGATTTGGCAATTAACACAAGAGCTTACACAGCATATGCAGCTCAGACATTGTTCAAAGACTTTTAATCTCGGACTGCCTTCAGGAAGATGCAGATCCCTCCACAGTTCTGGGTAATATGGAGTTGTTGATAAAATTGCTTTCCAACACAACGTTTTGATAAATGTGGTCTACAGCTCCTTCCACAAGAGCTTCCTCAGTACACAGAATATTGCTGTGGATGAAACTGGAAGCTCAAGCCCGGACAAAGAGCTTTAATCCATCGCCTCCAGATTTTGGTCTGAAGCTTTTTGGTCTGGAATTGAATGACTTTATACAAAAGATGGCAACGTAGGAGAACATTTTAAAGCCATTCAGATCCTTTTCTTTGAAAAAAATATTTTCTCCAGAAACAGTTCATGCAAGGTGTACAAGAACATTGTTGTTGTCCCTTGTACGGCTGGGACCGTGGCCGGAGGGGTCATGCTGACTCAAAGGCTTGGCTTCTACCAGCTCAAAAATAGTGGCATGGGGAGGAAACAAAGTTTACAATGAATGGAAACTCTAAATAAAAGACAGATGGGGTGTGTGATTTTTTAATAACAAATTTTATTCAGTTTTCCTGATGCAATCTGGGCCTTATCCCTACAAATAACTGTAGAAAATAATATGGGTCAGGAGTACCATAGCATTTAAACAACTGCAATGCACGCAAAACTTGCAGATTAAACAACATGAACACAGTGCAGACTGTTCTAGATCCCAGTGATTGTATAAAGGTTACATTTGTCAAAGACAGACAATTACATATTATGGAATGATTCGTTCAGTAGTCATTTGTGCGAACGGTGATTCAGGTCTAAAGATGGACGGGGGGAAGGTCTATCCCACGGTATGTCAACCAACGGGTCCATATTTTTCTATGCTTCTGGGGGCAGCCACGGGCCTGAAACACTGCAATCTCTGCTCCCATATACCTGTCCAGTTCAGCTTTCCATTTACCTATGGTCGGAGGAGATGTTCCCTTACATAGCTGGGCAATATCGCGTTTGGCGATGGTAAGGGCCAAAAAGAGCAAATGTTGTTTGTACCTGTTTCCCCCTATCTCATCAACGCTGCGCAGGAGAAAAAGTCTCGGGTCTAATGGGAACTCCCATAAGAGTATATTGCCTAGGCAAGACAAAACCTTTCTCCAGAATGGCTGCAGCGCAGTACAACTCCAGACTGTGTGTAGAAATGTCCCTTCCTCCCTCTCACACCTCAGGCATATAGGGGACTGGATAACTCCCATTTTCCAGAGTCGAGATCGTGTGTAGTATGCGCGTTGTATATACTTAAATTGTATGAGGCGGTAGTGTGTGGACACAGCAGCGCCCCAAGGGCTGGCTATGGATTCCGCCCAGTGATCGTCCATCAAGTCAGGAATGTCGTCTTGCCATGCTCTCCTAGTCTTGTTGAGTGTTGTTTGTGTATGCGTCGTCAATGTTTGATAAATTTGCCAGATTTTATGTGACCCCAGGTCCCCTATTAGTAGGCGGCCCTCAAGGGGATGGAATTCGGCTAGGGACTCTAGAGCATGAATCAGGGGGCCCAAAGCATGGCGTAGTTGAAGATATTTATAAAATTGTGTCTTGATGTCAGGGGGTGGAGATCGGGGCACCATTGCCATCTACGGTTGGGAAACAACAACAATGACAACATACTCACCAAGTAGAAATCAGACTCCGAGGGTCGGAACGAGGGAAGCCGCATACATGAGGACAGACACACCCACCTCTCGTATTTTCCCACAGCGAGGCGTGGATCCGGAAGGGGGAGGAGCTGACCCCGGAAGCAGTGGTTTACAACCACTGAAAACGGACCAACACCAGGAAAGATCGTCATCGACCGGCGGAGAAGACCAGGTGTGCGAGGAGCGGAGAGCGGAGAGAACAGGCGGTGACCAAAGCAGCGTCGAAGAGGAGGAGCCCGACGAGAGCTGGAGCGAAGAGTGGTGATGCCCACTGGAGGACGCTGGGGAGCGGCCGCAACTCTGGAGAGTTGCGGTGGAGCCGGTGAGTGAAGGCGGTTCCAGGGAAGGTGGGGGTGGATACAAGGGAGGCGGGAGGAGGGTTGACAGTGGGCATGGGTTGGGTTAACTGGATCTCCTCGCTAAAGCACGTACCTTTTCTTTTATGACCGTACATCCCTGACAACGTTCCTTCACACTTTCCCCACCCCGGTTCCTATCAAGCCTAGCGTGTGCAACAAGAAGCCATTTGCCCGCCCAAGAAACACTACCATGGTTTTAAGGCAGGTTGTCTATCGCCCACATCTGATATAGTGTACACCGTGAAACCTTTGAACTTCACCAAATTATGATGCAGGTAACGGGTAGTTTTGTTCAATCCCCCTATAGTATAGTATCACTGATGGCGTCCTTTTTCTTCTCCCTCTATGAGCCTCAGGGAGGAAACCAGTGCGACGGACGAGTCAGAGCAAGTAGGCTCCAGCATCAGCCCCAAGACGAACGAAGCGGATCAGGCACTTCCCGACCCCCATCCAAGAGCGGAGGAGACAAAGCAGGAAGAGAAAGAAGACCAAATCCATATTGTCAAACCCAAGGCAGTAACCCCTGATACTAAAACACGATCTTTTGGGAAATACATCCAGCCTACGCGTCTGTACATCCGACCCGCCCTCCCACACTTATGTAGCTGAAATTCCTCATGTAGCCATTGAAAGGATTTCAAGGTGGTGCCCTACGTTACGTCTCGCAGAGTGGATATTTCCACCAAGTCCCACTTGCGGAACCCCTTCAGGGCCGTCACTGGGCGTAGGTATGTGCCATGCCACTGAGGAGTTGCCTGGGTTAAGCTACCGCGCCACCCCATCTGCCCCACCATGTAACGCCAGAGCTGAATTACAGTTCTGCTTGCCGGGGGTAATATATCTAGGTTCCTGGAGCTATACAGGAGCTGAAGAAGGGGGACTCCCTCCATTGCCGCATGCTCTAGTGCAAAATCCGGTTCAGCTGGGGAATTATACCACCATTAAAGTATGCGTATATATTCGAAGCTGCAATACCCCCACAGTACATGGATTGTGTGCATGTGTGGATCGCCACCCGGATCGCCCCTCCATTCCACAGAAATTTATTGTGTATGGCATTGACTTGTGCAAACCAGAATCGTGGTATTTTGTAAGGGAAATTTTGTAATCGATAGAGAATTCTAGGCAGAGAGACCATCTTTTTTTTTTTTTCTTTTTTGTCCTCATTTTGCAATACATGTGTCAGATTTTGATATAGGAGACCAGTGCTATCGTTTCGGGTTCCTAAGGCCACGACTCAAAGTTTCGTCAACAGTGAGTTTTCCTTGCAACTGGAGATCTGTTTATCACCTCGACACCTCAAGGAGACCGATAGCCCTTAATCGTTTGGAGTATTGCCAGTAGTAAAATCATTGGACTTGATTTTGGTCATAAGAATTGTGAAAGCACTCCCATAATTCCCAAAAGTTGTATTTTTTTCTAGGTCTTCCACTTCTGTCCAATTTGTTAACTCTAGCTATTGATTTCCACCAAACTAAATGGTTAGGTGGAGTAGTACAAACCCAGTTTATACATATTTCTCTAAGCGCCAAAAGTATTAATATAAAAAGAAGGTTCTCTTGTTTTAGGCCTAGATTACTTGTGTTTACCTCTGTTTTATGGATCCCAAAAAACACCAGTTCCATACTTACAGGTATTTGTTTGCCGAAGAGATCCGTCAGAGTCTTACCAACTTTTATCCAGAAGTCTTCGAGCTGGGGGCACTGCAAAAACATATGGATATCGTCTGCCTTATCTTCCCCGCATTTCGGACATTTTTTCGGTTGTTGTTGACTTTTGAACTTTGAAAGTTTCTTTGGGGTCCAATAAGCTCTATGAATAGTGAAAATATGATTTCTCCTTAGTGCGGCGGACTGGATAATATCCCAACATTTTCTCGTTGATGCATGCCATATGTACGAAAGATCTGTAGTCGGCAGTGAGGTTCCCCAGGTCGATTCTGGAGTCGTGAAATTTTCTTCTCCTGCTGTTATTAGAGACCAGTACCACAATGAGACTTCTTTTTTCTGGGGGGCAGATCCAATCATTTTAAGTTCCAGTTGCTGGTTTCCCTCAAAAGGTTCTGTTATTGAACGTATCCAACTTGATAGTTGGTAATATTTAAACTTTGATAAGTGAGTTTCTGTGATGTCCGTCAGCAAGTCCCAGCTAATTAGTTTGCCATTTAGGATTAGTGCCCCCCAGGTCATGATACCTGCTCTCCTTAACGGTAAGGCCAGTTGGTCTTTAAGGCAATCCGGAGTTCCAGGGGAATCCCAGAGTGGGGCATATTGACTGTAATAAGGAATTTTGGTGGATTTCCTAATTTGCAGCCATAACCTAGCTGCCGACTGGAGAATTTTCAGTTTAATCTTTTTGAAAAACTTTTGGTGTCCAAATTTGTATAGGAAGTGTCCCCCTGTATCTACCATCGCTTTTAAGTGTGGTGGATATGCCTCATAATTTTGTAGGAGTATCCTGGTGTATTTGAATTGGAAGGCCTTGCAATATTCTAATATGTCTGGGCTTGCTATTCCGCCTTGGATTTTTGTTCTTCTGAGTTTTTTCCAGGCTATTCTTGGGCATTTGGAATTCCATATAAAGCCGTTTATTTCTCCCTGTAATTTGAGTATGGCAGGTTTGTTAAATTCCAGGGGAATTGCACTGAATAGAAAGGTGAATTTTGGGAGTATAGCCATTTTGACAATATTGGATCTACCTAAAAAAGTTAAAGGAAGACCACTCCATGTTCTTAGGAGCTTCTTTACTTCTGTTGTGACTCTATTAAGATTGGTTTGTGAGATCGTATCTAGATCCTTGATTATATCCAACCCAAGATATCTAATCTTTGATTTTACCAGCAATGAGTTGCTCCTAGTATTCCATTCCATGATTTCTGATTTTGATTGGTTTGTTTGATAGCCTGAGATAGTTCCGAAGTCTTTTATCATTTGGTCAATGTCAGGGCTTGCTTCGGCGAAATTGTCAGTGAAAATCATTAGATCATCGGCATACAGTGCAACTTTTTTTGTCCAATTTTTGTAGCAGAATGGTTTTATCTTTATGTTATTTCTAATAGATAAGGCGAGGGGTTCTATGTATAGGTTGAAAAGAAGGGGGGAGAGCGGACAGCCCTGTCTAGTGCCTCTTTTGATGTAGATTTTTTCTGACAGGCTGTCATTTACAAGGATCTTAGCTGAAGGGGAACTATAGATGTTTCTAATGGCCTCCAAGAAATTTGCCCCTAGTTTGAATTTCTCTAGGACAGCATGTAGGAAAGCCCAATTAACTCTGTCAAAGGCTTTCGCCGCGTCTAGTGTTACGATTGAAAGAGGTATCTTTTGTTGGACTGAAATGTCTATTGCCCCAATAAGTTGATGAGTGAGCTCTTGTAACTGTCTACCTTTTATGAAACCTTTCTGATCTTCATGGATTAAGTTCACTGCACATTTGCTCAACCTTTTTGTGAGGATCTGAATATAAATCTTGTAATCACAGTTCAAAAGTGATATGGGTCTGTAAGATTCACATTTACAAGAATTTTTGTCTGGTTTTAAAATTAGAGTTATTGTTGCTTCATCCCATGAGCCTGGTTGTTTCATTTTATTCACAAAGATCTCGTTAAATAAAAGTGTTAAATGAGGAAGTAAGGATTCCTGGAGAGCAGTATAGAATTCATTTGGGATGGAGTCTGGGCCTGCCGCTTTTGCTTTTTTAAGGTCTTTTAGAGCTTGGGTAATTTCCTCTTCTGAGATTTCTTCATTTAGCTCTGCGATCTGGGCTGGAGTCGTACTCGGGAGAGTTACATTTTCTAAATATCGGTCGATCTGAGATTTGGTAGGAAAGCTATCTTCTAAGTAGAGGCCCCCAAAGAATTGTCTAAATTCCTCCTTAATGATTATTTCATCTAGGGTTTTTTTAGGGGGATTCCCTACTAAAAGTTCTTTGATTTTATTTCTAGAGTGATCTGATTTTATTTTCCAGGCGAGTAGCTTACCACATCCTTCGCCATATTCATAGTGAGCAAGCTTACTCGTCTCCCACTTTTCTTTTGCCCTCGCCTCCAGGGAATCTCTTAGGAATGCTTCTTTCTCCTTCCTCTCCTGATTAAGGGATTTAATTATTGGATCAGGGTTGGTCCTGTGGAGCTGTATGTCAATCGCTCTTATTTCTCCTTCTAATTTATTTATTAATTGTCTCGCCGTTTTATTCTTATAAGTGGCAAAGCTCTTAATATTTCCCCTCATCACCGCCTTGTAAGTGTCCCATACTACCCGGCTGCTCATTCCATCACTATTCTGGTTGAAGAACTGAGTAGTTTCTAGCTTCAAGTGATTTATAAAGGATTGATCTAAAAAAAGGGATCTATCAACCGTCCATCTCTTGTGAGTGGGTAGCTGTTCTAACTTCAAGTCTAATCTAACAGCAGAGTGGTCTGATAGGTGTGCCGGTAAGTGTTCCACTTTTTCTACTTTTACGGCTAGGGTGCTATCGAGGAGGAAGAAATCAATCCTAGAAGAGTGACCCAATCTTTTATTTTGGAAGGTGAACCTTGCTAGTTGGTCCCCTTTAAGACTCCAGATGTCCCTGAGCGCTAGATCTTTCATTGCTATTTTCAACCATTCTCTCATTTTCGGGAGAGGGATGCCTTTTTTAACTGGGGTTCTATCCAGTTTCGGATCAATGATGATATTAAAGTCCCCCCCCCCAGATTATAGGTGATGTAAAATCGAGTAACTGTGAGTATAGACTCTGGAGGGGTTCTGGATCATCTAAATTGGGGCCATAGTATCCCACTATAGTGAATGGTTTTTGATGTATGATTGCCTCTGCTATTGCCCATCTTCCCTTACTATCTACCCTCGAAGAAATTATTCTCCTGTTCAAAGACTTTTTAAAAATAATTGACACACCTTTTATGTTACATGTCTGGTTTGTACAAATTGAGGTGTCTATCCACCTTAGATTTTTAGTGAAAGCTTCCCATTCCTGCTTCAACAGATGGGTTTCCTGTAAAATTAATATTTCACATGCCGAGTTTTTAAGATATTCGAATATGATTTTTCTAAGTTTTTGTGTTCTTAGGCCATTAACATTCCAAGATAGAATGCTAGTCTTTACATAATTGGCCATTTTTTTTTTTCGGCCTTGGTTTTCGTTACAAAGTGGCTGTGGGACTGGTTTCCTGCGGTCTTTGTAAACTCTGCAACTTGAGGACTAATTTTATATGGTTTTTTCCCTACTTTGCACCCCACCCTAGTGAAGTTTTTTTTCGTGTTTTGTTTTTTGTGTTTTTTATGTTTCTTCACATTTGCCCACCCATGGGGGACCTCCCTTTTTCCTTTAGTGGGCCTCATACAGGCCCTGTTCATACTCCTTGGCTCCGGACCTTAAATTCATTAGTGCTGTAGGATTCTGCTGCTTCTATTTTTTTATGGGTCTTTCATCTTCTCCATTAGCGAAATGACTTCTCTGGGTTCTCTTATGTTAAACATTTTATTTCGCCACATAATTCTCAGACTGGCTGGAAAGCGCATCTGTGCATTGGCCCCCAGAGCTTTTAGTTGGGGTATCAGCTGGCCCAGCTCCCATTGTCTGTCCTGCGTGGCCTTCGAAATATCTGAGCGTATTTTGTAAGTCCAGTCACTGCTTCTGAGATTGCCTTTTTTCAGAGCCTCCGAGAGTAATCTCTCTTTAAGAGTGTAGGATTTGAAGTTTACTAATATTTTCCTTTGGTTCTTTTTTAACTTATTTCTTCCAAATGGGTCTCGGTGTACTCTTTGAATGTCTTCAGCTAAGTTTTCAGATTTAGCCCAAGGGAAACTTTCTTCCAGCAAAGAAAGGACAAATTTTTTTATGTCCTCATTTTCCACCCCTTCTGGAATGTTCAGGAGTCTTAGATTGTTGCGTCTAGAGTGATTTTCCAGCGACTCAATCTTTTCTCTTAATGCGCCTTCATTAAGTTTTAAGGCATCAATATCTTTCTGATGTGTTTTGGTCTCTTTGTTGAGGAGTTCCATTTCCCTTTCTACTGCTGTGACCCTCCCTGTGAGGGCAGTTAGTTTGGTGTCTAGAGCTTCACAGGTGTCTTGAATCTTTGACTGGTTTTTTTCCGAGACGTCAAATCTGTTTTTGATCTCAGTCAGTAGTAGAGCTAGAACTTTGTCTGAATTGGATTTGCCCATTTTCTCGGGGGTACAATCCTCTTCTTCATCTTCAACCTCCATTCTCGTATTTGATGTCTGACTAACTTCTCTTTCTTTCTCACTGGTTGCTCCCCCCCCTCTGTTCATTTCTTCATGTGCGAGTCCTGCGTCAACATCTGGCGCTACATCCCCATTTAGGGCCGTTTCTCGATATGGGGGCATCAGGAGAGATTGTGGGGCGAGGGGAGACACAGGAATATCAGGGGTTGTTTTTGGGACCCTGGGCTCAGTTGATGTCGGCGGAGCCGGCTGAGCCGGCCCCCGAGAAGTTATACTAGAACATGACGAAGAAGGCATCGTAAGATCGAGTAGTGGACTTGACCCCTGAGATGTTACGCTGAGAGGTGACGTGGAAGGCATCACAGCGCCGGAGAGTGGAGAGGTCTCTGCCAGTAAGTTCATCTTTCCTGGCCCTTCGACCTTTTGTAACTTGAAAAAAGTTCTGAGTGAAGGAGTTATTCGAGAGCTTTAGTCAGTAGATGTAGAGGGCACCTTAGGTCTATTTCCTTCTTTAGGTAAAGATTTGAGTGTTTTTTTCTCAGGACCACTTAGTTTTTTAGTTTTTTTCTTTGTATTCAGGGGGGTAATGCCCGAATCCGTGGTGTTCAGAGGATTTTTTGCAAAAAACTGTTTGCTTCTAAGGCAATAGCTTATCCCTTTAGGTCCTTTGTTTCCACTGCCCTTTTCTGAGTTTACAAACTGACTGTTTATTTCCCCTGGGGTCTCACTATTTAGTTTATAGCTCTGGTGGTCTGCTACAGAGTCAATCCGCCCTTCTACCACCCCACGTGTGTTGTCTGTTCGATGCATGCAGGCTCGAGGGTTCTGAGTTCTCTTTTCCACCTCTATTATGGAGCTGGGTAGAGGGGCTGGATTGAGAGATCGCCGAGAGAGAGGGAATGCTAACGCTGACGCTGATGCTGCTGAAACCGCGGCTCTGCCCTGCCCAACCCGGAAGGAAAATCTCCCCGTTGCTAGGCGATAGCTTCGCCGAGCATAGAGCGCTGCGGTCCAAGCGCTAACGGCAGACTTCATTGCATATGCTGAGGCAGGGGAAGACGGGGACTTGCCAACAATAGTAGAGAGCAGTACCGTGGCGTTATCGCGCATTTCCGTGTCTAAGACACTCTAAGACGACGAGGTGAGTGAGTTCTGTACTTCTCGCTGGATTTTTTTTGTTTTTTTTGTTTCTTGTTCTCACACACCCGTTCTCTCACCTCGGCTCACCCAACTCCTGCGATCTTCACCCGATCTTCATCCGACTAACTGATGTTGGGAATGGTGACTCCCGCTTTTCATGCTCTCCCGTACACTCTGCCCCCAGGGATCTCCAACGCTGGCTGGAGACGTTTTCCACCGGTGATTCGAAAAAATGCTCCTCTGATTTTCGCCCAGCCGCCTTACGAAGCCTTACGGAGCACACATCGGCACGATCTTTTCAGTTATCAGCTAAGCAGTTAAGCAGTTATCAGGCAGAAATCCTGTGTCGTTTCAAATCAAGTCACGCCATTAGGACCGGAGCTTCAGGAGCGTCCGACCGGGCTCCTTAGCCGGCCGCCATCTTCAGAGAGACCATCTTAAAAATCGCAGAACTCCCATATAATGAGAGTGGAAGGGAGGCCCATATTGTTGTTTCATTGCCTAGACTCCTAAGTAGCGGGTTAATATTGTGAGCCCATGAAATCTTTGGACAAGGCGACATGAAGATGTCCAGATATTTAAAACCTCCAGTCGCGTGTGATAGCTGCTTCGCCCAGGTGCCTCGCCCACGGTCCCCACATACAGGAAAAAGCACAGATTTTGCAGGGTTAGTGAAGACCCGTAGTTCCCCCAAACACTCGGAGGATTTGCAGGAGACGTAGACCCAAGAACCACGGGTCAGTCAAAAAGAAAAGGACATCATCTGCATATAGCGCGATGTGATCCGATCTCAAATGAGACCATTTAAATCCACGCAGTACCGGGTCACCCCGAACGCATGCCACCAAGGGTTCCACCGCTAGGGCAAATAGCATTGGGGACAGGGGGCAACCCTGCCTCGTACCGCTATAGATAGGGAAGGGATCTGAGCGATGTCCCGCTATGCGAACTGAGGCCGTTAGATTAGTGTAGAGTAAATGGACATATGCTATAAACTATGGGCCGAAATTTACCACTTCGAGCAATTGGAAGAGGTAGACCCAACTGAGTGAATCAAATGCTTTGTCGATGTCAGCTAATAATATAGCCGCTGGGCGCCCCAGCTCTGGGTCCATTGCCATGGCATTATGCACCCTTCGGATGTTAGGACGGGTGGCCCGGTGAGGCATAAAGCCAGATTGGGAGTGGCTGTTCTTTTGAGTTCAGATAATTGATGCCATAGCCAAATTTTGGAGACACTCATTTACCAAAAGCAGAGATCAAGAGACAAACCCTTACATAATGGACAGCAGATCTTCTAGAAAAGGCAGCAATTGCAGAAGTCCCACATCCTCAAAGACATCAGGGCATGTATTCCATCCTATTTCTTCCTATTTCTGGTCCGCAAAAATAATGGAAGATATTGACCATTTGTGGACATGACATTTTTGAGTCATTTTGTACAGTACATAACATTCAAGATGACCACAGTACAAGCAGTAATCCTGTTGATTTCCGAAGCAGATTGTCTGGTGACACTGGATCTTTAGATCACATGCTTTTACATTCCCATTAATATGAGAAGTCAGTCCTAGTTTTAATTTGTGGTAAAAGGTCAACATTTTTATTTTCAGAGTCCTGCCATTCAGTCTTGCTTCTGCATCAAGAGCGTTTACAAAGGTATTAGCGGGATAGTTGCTTTATTGCATTTAGAATGCATTCATATTTATCCCTATCTGGATGACCAGCTAATATCTGCCTCTTAATTTTTTAGGTCATAGACCGTCATCAAGAGGGTTTCCAACTGTGTGCAGGGCATTGGATTTATCATCAATCTGCAGAAGTTAGAGCTCAAGCCGGAACAAGAGAAACTGTTTATTGGTGCATTTTTTCAGCACAAGACTGGGACGAGCTTCTCTAACAGAGTCACTACAAGACAATCTTTTAGATCTTCTGTCCTTACGTCAAGCAGTGGTGAGATTCTGATTGAAAGTCCAAGTCTGATGGCAACAACAACTTAAGTAGTCCAATGGACATGGAGCCATATGAAGCTGTTTCTTCATCATGTGTTAGATCATTGGTATTGATTCATGGCTCACAGAAGATATCTCAAAACCGAAATTGGTGATTGGTGTCAGAGAATCTGCAGAAGGGAATGCCAGTGGTATCTCTTATGCCCCTGATGCCAGGTAGTGTGGGTGGGGAGGCACCATTAAAGGGATAAAAGTTTAAAGAATCTGTTCCCAATCAGAAGCCCTTCATTTATAGAACTGGGGGGAGTTGTCAGTGTTTTTGAAAGTCCTCCAAGAATTGGCTGTCCAAGTGGAAGAAAAACCAGTGGTGGTCCTCACAAACAATGGGGTGACCCAGAGCCCTTTCAGTCATCAGGGAAGAGAAAAAGTGTGATCCTTGGCAAATGTGGCAAATTCCCGGTGCTCCTGGGCAGAATTTTTTTTGATGTCCATAAAAGCATTGTACATTCTTTGGCAGTAGAACTTTCAGGCAGACAATCCTATCAGGAGCATCCTATCTTCTGTGACTTTTCAATTGGGGATGGAGGCATTTCAACAGATCATAGACTCTTACAGCCAACCTTGGCTGGATCTGTTTGCGCCTTAATCCAGTGCCATCCTTTTCTAATTTTGCTTAGAGACTTGGTACAGTAAAAAATGGTGATAGATGCCCAATACGCTGCCTAAATAGTCTCCTTTATGGGTCGCTCCCATTCCCCTTTTCCTCAGTAAACTTCAGAAGATTGAGGATAAGAAGGTGATATACATCCTGATTACCCCAGTCTGGCCATGGAGACCATGATTTTCTATGCTGCAGCACCAATTTCCTCCCGCTTATCCACATGTATCGCAGCAGAACGTGGAATTACTTGACCTCACAGGATGAAAGTTGAAAGGGTCGGATCACAGCAGTAAGACTTTTCAAGAGAAGGAGCCATTTGCATACAGGAATTAAAATATTCTAGCCTTGCTTCTTACACAAAGCCTTGGGAAACTTTTACGTGCTGGTAGCTGGGTCTGGTGGCTAAGTGGGCTAATGTATCTACTTAAGGGGCATGTGTTCGACCTCATGGTCACAGATTCAAAACCCGGTGCGTCCACTCAGCCTTTCATCCTTCTGAGGTCGATAAAATGAGTGCCATTGAGTTGGATAACAATAAACCTCTGTTATTCAGCGCGAAGATACCCTTGAGTGAACATGCTCTTTATAAATACATCTGTTATGGTGTAAGAATAAAAAAAAATGAGTTCCTACTTTCTATAGTCCTCTCCAAATACTACATTTCCTAAAGGATGGTTTCCAGGAAGATCTGACTCCTGGCACGTTAACAGCTCAGTGGGCAGCCATAACATGTTTTAGATAAGCTAAAAACCTTTTCCCAGTAGTAAAAGATTACTAAAACGTTTCAGGTAAAAAAAAAAAGGTATTATCCAACTCTCTACCTCCTTGGGGCCTCCCGAATATGCTAAAGGGTTTACAAGAGCCACCTTTTGAGCATTTGGTATGAGCCATTTTGCAATGGTTAATGACAAAGGTATTCTTGTTAGTGGCACTTACCTCATCAAGGAAACTAGGGGCCTTATTTCGACTTCGGCAGTCTGAACGCCGGACCGCCGATGCTGTGTGCACTGCAAGACTGCTGTGCTGGCGGTCTTAAGACCACCATATTCTGATTTGACCACAGGGCCGGTCGTGTGCCGACCACGGTCCTGAGCTTTTGGCATGTTCCGGCTCATTGAGTGAGCCTTAAGCCAATGCAGCAGCCCAGCGCCTGCACTGTCGTGTGTGCACTGCTGGCATGCACAATGCCGTGCATGCCACACAGTGCACGCACAACAGTGCAGACGTAGGGGGCCCATAGTCACATTACAAAATGGGCAACGATGCCTGGGGGCCCTATTTGGGGCTCCCTCCTTCCCTTTCCGTCAGATTTTTCATGGCAGTTTGACCTCCATGAAAAGGCTTGCGGAAGGGAAAGTCGTGATATTGTCGGCAGTGCCGGGCTCAGCACTGCCTCCATTCCTTCCTACTCCTAACACCGCCAGCACCATTGGATCCAGGATTCTGGCAGTGACGGCGGTGTTGTAGCGGGCTGGTTGCGGTCCAACCACCACACTCACAATATGGCGGTTCGTGGAGGTCGGACTTCAACCATGGGTTTGGCAGTCTCGAGACCGCCAAACTCATAATGAGGCCCTAGGTGAAATAGGATTTTTACTTTTCACCATCCTCTACATAAGGTTTTTCCTAGATAGAGTGGTTCTCCACCCAAATCATAATTTTAAAATAGAGGTTTAATCTCAGCTTCATGTATCTCAGAAAGTTATTCTACTGGTCTGTGAAGCAGAGTCAAAATCTTCTGATATGCCCTTGACAATAAATGCAAGGAGGGCTCTTATTTATCTGGTTGGAACAAAATCATTCAGGAATTGAGATTCCCTCTGTGTTTAAACTGTTGAGCTAATAAGAACAAGAAACCAGCCATGTCAGCAATACGTAGATGGGCTCGACAAGCAATTTCCCAAGCAGACGAGAACGTGGGAAAAACTGTGTCTGGAAATATCTAGGGTCGATCCACCGGGGTGAGTTTACCTTCATGGGGGAAACAAATGGGGTTCCCCTAGATGAAAGCTGCAGGGCTGCAACTTGGTTTAAATATACTTTGTTGAACATTATTGTTTGGTTACTTCCCGCAATGAAAATATTTCTTTTGGTTCTGGAGTTTTGGAAAACTGTGATAACGTAAATAATACGTTTTCATCTTCATTTAATTAAATTTCAACCTATCAATGTAAATTTTTGTCAGATTATTTTTTGGTGCTTGCAGAAAATTTAAGCTTTAGCATATTTTCAAGTGGTTAGAATGAGGCAAGGAGGACGATCAAAGGCGCAATGAACCTATTCCCTACCAGTAATCCTCATTACCCTGCGCTCTAGTCTTCCCCGTCACAGTCCTATATTACCTCCCTCTCACAGTTCATTTTATTTGATACCTAATTGGCTCTTTCTCTATCCCTTCAGCTCATTCACACCTCTCCCAGCACCCTCTGACTGACTCTCCCCATTATCCACACAAGCTCTACAGAACTCCTCCCTCTCACCGAGCCATAAGCCAGTGGTGCCCAAAGTACAGCCAGTGCGCATGCGGCCCTAATGACCTTTACATGCCCCCTGAGCAACAGCAGCTCTGGCAGCTGTTCACTCGACTCCACAATAACGTTTAAAAAATATTGAATACACAGGCAAGTCTCTGAAGGTTAATTGAAGGTAAACAAAGGAAGTAACTAGGTTGTCCTACACCACTTAACTTTAGGAAAACCTTCATCTTGCAGCAAAAGTGTTAAAATATGCTATGGTCTTTTCAAAATTAAAAAAGTGTATTTCATTAACGTGCAAAACCATTTCACCTTAGTACATCAGATTATATTGGTGCATTGAGAAGTATTTTTTTTAAGTGATAGGTTTCAAACATGAATTTAGAAACATTCATTCTTCCCCACAAACTGAAATCATTGCCTATAGAGAACTAAGAGGCAAGTCAGTTGTTATGTGAACCCTTAGGTGGCCTGGGTTCCTAATATTCATGAACAACATTATAGTTTATTAAATCAAACACAGAAGGATTTGTACAGTGCACATCCTGAAGTCATGTATTTTCGAGTTCCTCTTTTATGTGATAATGAAAAAAAGGAGGGAAAGTGAAATATAACAATTGCCTAGGATCACACAATTTGGTAAAGTGGGGAAGCAGGGATTAATCGCAAGTTTTCTGGTTTCAAGTTGTGCAATTCAGCTACTAGATGTACATGCTTTGCATCCCCTATAACCTCCTTGCCGCCACCCCACCCCCAAGACCGGATTCAGTAGAAGACAACATGGTTTCCAGCAAATAGAGAGAATAAACCTGACAAAAACTAGTAAAAATGCATAGATAGCAGAATGAACAATGACGTGTAACATATCGGTCATACAAGCAGTAATCAGTGAGCAATAGAAACATCACTCAGCAGTGTGTGTGCTCTCTTGTGGGCTGGTCAGGGTCAGTGAGTGCCCCCTCCCCCCCCTCCTTCAAAACGTGCTGCTCTCATTATCAGCCGACCTTTCTGACGAAAAATCAACTCTTCATTGATTTTTCATTTACCCTCAGGTGAAGGTTATGAGCTGGAGGGAGTGTTGTGGTGATCAATGAGGATGAGAGAGCGGAATTGGGGGAATGTATTCTTGACAAACTGAGAACAATTCCTTCCCCGAGCCAGCTAACCTTCCTTCTAAAAGACCATTGGAACTCCTCTGCACCATCCTAGGCACGTTCAGATTGCTCAAGCCACCTACAGATCATCGGAGCTAGGTGTGCAAAATGTGGTTCTGTGTAATTAAGTGAAATCCAGCAAAAATTATGCGAAATGCAAAATCACCACATAGCACTATATTTTAGGACAAAATGCATTCTTGCAGCCATTTTGGATGGGAGGATGCATTTCGCACTAAAAACATAGCACAAAAAAACACAAGTACTACACTAAATTCTGCTTGTGTTCTGATCATTCGGGTTGTTCAGGTGCTACAATTTTGTAATGAATACAGCATAATTACACCACATGATGTAATGGAATAATTTTGTGAATTTTACGTAACAAGCATAGAGCAAAATCTACAAAATTACACATGAGTATGCTGATGTAACAGAAATGTTGCCTGGGCCTAATCGCAGCCACCTTGAGACCGTTCAAGCGACTGTCAGATTATTCTAGCCACATTGAAGTCATTCCACCCTCCCTTCACTGCCTAATTCAAACCTTCACAACCAACTCTAAACAATTTCAGCAATTTTCACTCCACATCAAAATCAGTCTTGTCTTCTATAGACCATTCATGCCATCTATAAAATGATGTAGTAACTATCAGACTTTTACAGCTGAATATAACCATGATGAGGGAGACAGTGGGGGAGGTTATGGTCTGTCACACATCCACTCAAAATAATAAACGTAAGCAAAAAGTGTGATTCTGAGGATCTCCTTTTTAGGATGCACAGGCACTCACCCGCCAAGGTGGCGTACTTCATCATGTTGGGTGGGATGTGCAATATCCAAATAACTCCATAAAAGGAGCTCTTTTCGAAGATCTTTTTCCATATTAAAGGACCCCGCAAATGTTGGGTCTTAAGATCTTTTTAGAAAGAAAGTGTTTGAGGGTTTAAAATTACCTGAGGTTAGATTAGAGAGACTTCATTATTTCTATTTTTACTAGTCATGGTAAAGTTAAAAAACAAGAGAGGGGACTTGTGGGATATAATAATCCATGAATTCCTGAGTTAAAGGGTGATTGACATGTTTCTGCCATATTGCTCATCCGGGTCATCTGCATCCGTAGGGCTTACTGAGGAAATGCCCTAATCTAAATTGGGTCCTCTAAGCAAATGCAAGAGTTTTAATAGTAGGGCAAAACACATACAAACAAATAAATTACTTGGACAAGTACGGTCAACTAAATCTTGTACTCTGGAGTATCTTCGGACCCTAACCCAGGTGTTTAAGGGGCCCATGGGGATCAAGGCTTTGGATACTATCTTTACATCCACTTACAAACTATTCTAACTGCCTCCATACCACTTGAGCCCCCATCAAATCAATACAGCTAAATTCCCATAATTCTAATAGCATTCAAAACATTATAGCCACAGTCAACACATTCTAGCAACCAGCATTCCACCTAACCACCTCCAAACCATACTAAGTACAAGCCATTTCAGCCAAACATTATTCCAGCAACCTTTAAACCAAACCAGTCACTGCCAAAATACTCTAGCCACATGCAAACAATTATAGCCATCTTGAAATTGTCCCAGCCATCTACAAATCATTACCACCACAATATTCCAGCCAATTTGTTGTCATTTCAGAAGACCACAAACTAGTCTAGGCACATTGAAACCATTCCACCGTAGTGTAAACCAAAACAGCCTCATTCAGATAATTTAAGTCAATTTGAAACCATTCCACCCATTTTCAATCCGCTGCAATTTCAAACTAGCGTACCTACAAGCCATTCTTATCACTTTAAACTAATTGCAGCAAACTACACACCACCCAAGCCTCATTCAGATCATCCCAGATATCTTTAAACAAATCCAGCAACAAATTATTCCAGCCACTTTCAGACCTTTCCAGCCGCTTCCAAACCATTCCAATAAATTTCAGACTATTTCAGTCACTGTCAAACTGTTCTAGCAACAAACCGTTCCGGGCACCTACCTGCAAACCATTCCAGCCAGTTGTAGTCCGAAATATCAAACAGAAAAATATTTAACTACCACAATATTGATATCAAAACATTGGCAGCCATATTATCGATTTTCTATACCAATAATTTAAATGCCAAAAATATCTACTAAATAAAGGTGGTATTTTGAAAATTATAATTGACTTAACAAAATATCTACTGCAAAAATGTAGCGTACCAAAACATCAATAAATCAATTATAATATATATTTTCAAGTAATACAAATTAAAAATAAGTATAATATTTAAAAGTACATTTTTCTAAGCCAAAACAAAAAGGCACACTGAGCAAAGCAACAAGGTCTACCCACAGCAACTCCAATAGGCATACAAACCAATGAATAGATTCTATCTTTTGCAAATAAGACATCCATATCAACCAATCACAACTCTTCCTTGGGGCGTGTTTTCTCTTTCCGACCTCTCAAGAGACTCTTGCGAGTGTCTCGGGGGATCTTAAAAAAATTATTGCTTTCTATATTGGATTAAACAATGTGTATTTAATTTTTCTTACTTAATCAACACCTCTAATTTCTTCCTTTGTTCAGGATAACAAGAACAAACTGTTAATAACTTAATTCAAAATGACGATCTCGAAGGTGCCTCATGAGAGCTGACCAGGAAGGACAGCCCCCACGGAGTCCATGCAGGGATTGTGAGTTTGACTCCTGCAAGCGTCTTGTGAGAGTTATCTGTTTCTAAAAATTAAAATAAATATAACAAACATATCTTAATGACTGCCTTAATATAGATTACCATTAAACAATAACTGAACACTAAAAGAACCCTATCCAATATGGTAAAATTCACTTTATAACTGGTCATTCTGGCGAGTGCCCCACAAGCGGAAACTTAGCCTCTTGCAAGAGTAATGAAACACCTTAAAAATTGTTTGGCTTAGTGAAAGCTAATACTATAGATAATTGCAAAAGCTGATCTTTCTCTTTCTGAATTATAATTACAACTTTAATGTAAAACAAATGCAATGGCTTTGAAAAGTGTGGTATTAGAATATTAATAAACTTGAAAACAGTACTTCATGTAAACAAAGTAAAGGCTGAGCGCAACTAGTGTGAGTTGCAGGTGTATGTTACAAATAGGTTGTGGGTTAAATCATAGCCCTGTTGCATTATGCAGTTCTTTAATTTAATTTAATTTGATGTTGCATATTAGAGCATGAAATTGGCTGTTTGTGTGAATTTGTATAAGATCCTGTTGATTTGTCACAAGTCATGAGAGAACAAGTAATCACTCCAAAATGGCGCCTGTGCTATTCCCCATGTAACAGCTTCTTGTCGTCCTTTCTATATGTCAATTGATTGCACTGTTATGTAAATCACAAATCTTGCTGCCTCATAAACTTTCTGTCCTGTGACCAAAGGGAAAGTGTTACCCGAAACGATTTGGGCATCTTGGCTGCTGCTAAATAAACCACCTGCAACATCCACACAGACTCTTGTTTTTTGGTGTTCTAAGTGACTGGAACACATTGTTTCGTACTTTATAGTTTAGCTTTTTGATCTCAGCTATCACTTGTTCACTAAAAATGTCAATCATGTCTCTGAGTGCTATCTGATTAAAAGTCGACTTTAATTTGAACAGTGTAATCTTTGTGCCCGATTTCCGTGCCTCCATAGCTAGTTTCTTGATGTTGACCCCCTCTGGATTGGGAGTATTTTTGGCTATTAGCACTGTTGTTATCTTCCTGTAGTTTTCTTAAGGTCTCCAACAGAGGTATATCTAAAGCAGTCAAGTTTCCTGGAAGGAAGTCAATCTGTCCCTGGCTCTCTGTTCCTAATCTTGTACTTTGTTGTTGTAGGGCATGGAATTTCTTCAATTTTAATTTCCATACGAAGCGATAGACATCCATTCTGGTGTTGGCATAATTGAAATTTGACTCAGGACAGTAGGAAAGGCCTAATACAAGTAGTTTTTCTGCATTGTTTAGATTGATGTTAACCAGATTGATTACTGTTTTTATGGTTTATTCACCATCCAATATTTGCGGTTCCATCTCCCTCTTCCGCGTTTCTTGTTGATGGTTGGATTTTCTTCCCGCTTTTCGCCTCTGCCTGCGTTTGCGATTGTGCCTTTTTCCTAGATTGCTCCTTTGTATCCTCGGGCAGAGAGTGTGCTGCCGGTCCTGACACAAAAAATCTAACTCTTCGGCTAGGGATAGCTTGGATTGTGCCGCACCAGAATTTGTTTGCCGGGTGTCTGGTTCTGCTTCGCTCTCTAATGCCGAACTTAAGTCTGAATTAGAGGTATTGCTGTAGCCCTCTCTGCATGATGGGGCAGTCGGTGCCGGGTCATTTCTCATTTAGGATTTTGACATTTTTAAGGCGTCTTTTTTTTTTTTAAATGTAAAGATACATCCGGTCTCATAGTCCACTTTATATATAACTTTGATTGGTTTCATTGGTTTGAGATTTATTACTCTAATTCTAAGCCAATAAACACTGAGGAAAGTGTATATATTTGGGACGTCAAATTTACTATGCTACCTCCAACCCAACTTAAATTGGAGAAAGTGCACTTATTTAGGGAATCTGATATACTAGTCCAACCCCAGTTTACGCAAGCATTTAAGGAAAGTATATATATTTGGAGAAGGGTGTGTGAGAGTTGCTATACTAACTTCAACCAAACATAACATTGGGAAAGTGCATGTATCTGACAGGCCATATTTATTATTCTAACTCAGGCACAACATCAATTGGGAAAAGTATATAGAATTAGGGGATAAAGTGGGTAGATATAATATTCTAACCCAAAAGTCCCGCAAATATTGAGGAAAGTGCATATGTTTTGGGAGTGGGGCAGGTAAGGGGTCAGATGTATTAATCTAACTCCATTACTACTAACAGTCAGGAAAATCCATTTATTTCTGAGAGAGCAGAATTACTATTCCAACTCCACCCCACCATAAAATTGGTGAAAGTGCAAATTATTGGGGGGGAGCTCACACTTACTATTCAAACTCAAGCCCAACATAAATGGGGAAAATTGAATATGCGGGGGGCTGCACCAGTATAGATTCTATTCTAACACCAGTCCCACAAATATTGGAAATGTTCATATATCTTGGCGGTCAAGGGTTTCAAATGTACTATTCTAACTCCACTCTCACAAATATTGAGAGAATGCATATATTTTGGAGGATTAGATTTAGGGCCTTGTTCCGAGTTTGGCGGTATTCCCGTTGGCCCGCCACCGCCTCGCTGCTAGGAGGACCGACAAGCCCATCGTGCTGCGCATGGTGGATTCTGAGCTGAATCCCAGGCGAGCAGGCGATAATGTTGCGGTCTCATGGGGGCGGCTTTGTTAGGCTCATAGGAGACCCTTAACAGCAGACTGCTGCTGTGACAGCACCTGCAGCGCGTTCCTGTACAGTGTGGCATGTGTGTCACATCGTGCAAGAAGGGGGGTGCAATTCCATTTTCTTTTTTTACTTAGTAAGGGGAGGGGGACTTGTGTGTGCCCCGCTCTCAAGCCTTTTTAGCCCCAGAAACTCCATCCCCTGCACCTGATATCATACTGTCCTGGGGACCCCATCCCAGCTTGCTTGGTCCTTGCCTGCACCCCTGCCCATGACTGTTGAGGGGGACAGCTGCACTCCGGAGTGAGCCTCCTGCTTACAGGCAGAAGGCACTTTGAATGCTGCTCCTGCCTGCTGCTCCTAGTGCAGGTAGGAGCAAAGAAGATGCCTGCTTAACAGCCTTAAGCTGCCGGAGACTTGAGGCATCCCCTACGAACCCTCAAGATCTGGGTGCACCAGGTGGGACCAGTGATCCAGCAAAATAAAGGCTGCAAAAACGGCCCTGTAACAAAAACGGCCCCCATCCGTGCGGCGCACCGGGGGATTGCCCGGTGCCCGCTACAGCCAGTCCGGCCCTGGAGGTAGATACGGGTCACTCTGGTTTGGAGGCAAAGCACATTGCCTCATTAGGATTCCGTGTGCTCGTTCTGTTGAAAGCCACGGACTCAATTGAGCCACAATGCAGAAACATGTTGACGGTAACAGTGGTGATGGGGTACTGATTCCCCTTATCTACACAATTGATTTTAATCACCAAGTGTCATGTCTAGCGAATAAACTGTTTTAGGATGCCACATTGGCTTTTAACACACTTATATCACAGATCCAATCTTAATTAGAAGTGCCTCCCTGACTCCAGGTGTAGGCCCGCTCTCTATCAAACTGAAGTTTTGGAATGCGAGGATTGTCCTTTGATGAAGCATGACACCTGATGGTGTGTGAGGACAATCTGTTATATTTTTTTGTATGCCCAACACTTGTACTGAGTAGCGTTGGGAGGGATACATCACATATCTCTATAAATTGCAAAATTCTTGGGGAGCTTAATTTGTGTACATATGTTGTGTTGGGAGGCCAGCTCACCCTTAAGACCCCAGAGCCTCTAGTTCCCTACCCGGAGTACCTCCTGGGGGAGTGGGTTTATATCTTTGTCCTTCCACACAGCTCCTCAGTTGCCAGGCAGTTAGCATGTGGAGTTCCTCTCTTCCAGACAGCTTTCTTCTGCAGGTCCACCTCCGGTGCTCCCTTCTACAAAATGCCGGACCCTTCCCTCATTGAATTTCCAGGAGGAGCGTCTAGTAGGACCCAGTTCTGTGGCTCCCTTTCACAGCTACCAGTACATCCAGCCAGCTGGGCCAATGAACTCCACATTAAGGCTGTGGTAAATAGAATGTCCAAGGAGCCAGGTATATAAAATAGGTTCGATTTATTTAAGCTTAGTTACAAGGTAAGTTCATTAGTTTTTCCACACAGAAACAATGTCTTTTACCTTCAAATATCCCCTTCACCTACGAACCCCATATTGAACTACTACAAACACATCTTTACCCACAAGCCGTCCACTTCCAACTACAAACCATCTAGTTCAGTATAAATCACTCCATAACCTATAAACCACTCCAACCGTGCACAAACGGTCTGCTTTTTAGGTCTCACGCCTAGCAATGCAGTGCGTAGCACTGCTCGCGCAGGCGAGAGTCCTTTTGTGGAGGGTTCCAAAACGGACCCTGGAATCGCACACGCTCGTGCGTGTGCGATTCCTTTTGGTCCACGGTATTGGCGTTTGCGGTCGTCTTTTTCAGAAAGACAGCACGCAATAGGCTAAAGGCAGTCGCGTTGCTCTGCCCATGGCCTATTGGTGTCTGTTACCCGCACGCTGACCTCTGTTTTCAATTATCGTGCCCAGACACAGGTGCGATAATTGAAAACAGATCGTTCGCTGGGGCGCGCGCGCACCACTCGTTGCAGTATTGAAGCGATATCATCTACTTCATAGACCCGCACCCTGCAGTAGCGTTTGAGAAGAAATAATCTTCTCTGTAGCTGCGATAGCACAATGTTATTATCTTAAACTCACTCCTACAGCAAAACTAAGGGGGTGCCACCTATTAATTGCGAGTAATTCAACAATTAGTTGCGTTAGCTCTGTGAGAGCAACCGAATCTCTTTGATGAGGAGCAAATGGGCATGTTTTACTGCACCGTGCGCTCTCCGAGAGTGCTTACACTACGGTTAAAAGGCTTTATTTCACTAAGCTGGTTTTTGACAGATCGACTTGAACATGATATATATCACATCCCCAAGGGAAACATGCGAGTACGCTTCAATGTGTGGTTTAGCAAAATGGTTGTGACAAATAAGAGGTATTTACGAGCACTTCATCAAATCTGGCGGCGCACCTCCTTCGTGATAAATGCCCAGGGCCGAGGGCACGGTCTATTGAAGAACAGCGATCACCGAACCGTTTTATTATCTGTTTCTAGGGACGCAAATGTATTTCTGTAAAGCGTAATCTGTTTCATTCAATTTCAAATCGGCAAAGATGCTTAATTGCAGAAGTTATATGTCATGTGGGATGAATTTCATTTTTTTCAATGCGTGAGCCTACCCTTCGATTGACTCCACTGAGGTTAAAATGAGCAAAGTGATGCTAAAACGCATCTTTTTGGTTTTTTTTACCATAATACTACTTCTGCACCGCTACGGCAAATATCTTTTTAATTGAGGTTTACATTAGCTTTCGGCCTCCTGTCGACCTCGGACATGTGCTTATCAGTGAGTGAAGTAACCACTGATCGCAATAGCTCCAGATCCAAGGAATGAGGCACAGAGACAGTCTCGCAGACGCATGTAACCCCACACACCGGGACAAACACACTGGTTGGTAATCATCCACTCCTGGATAGATGCTGCTATCCAGGCACTTCCAGGCACACCGTCGCACCCAGAGACACCCACACTCCAGAAACATGCATATTCAATCAGACATTTCCAGACACATGCTTAGGTTCACACACTCTTTAATAGACTCTCAAAGGTATACAATCCCAGCCATACTCAAAGGAACTTACCCCTAGACATGCACTCTCACAGACACACAATCCTAGACATACACTTGCACACTAAAACATTCCTAGACATGCAGTCTCACAGACACACAGTCCTAGACATACACTCTCAGACACACAATCCTAGACATGCACTCTCACAGACACATACTCCTAGACATGCACTCTCACAAACATACAATCCTAGACATGCACTCTCACAGACACATACTCCTAGACATGCACTCTCACAGACACACAATCCTAGACATGCACTTGCACAGTTAAACATTCCTAGACATGCACTCTCACAGACACATAGTCCTAGACATACACTCTCACAGACACACAATCCTAGTTATGCACTCTCACAGATATATACTCCTAGGCATGCACTCTCACAGACACACAATCCTAGACATGCACTCGCACAGTAAAACATTCCGAGACATGCACTCTCACATACACACAGTCCTAGACATGCACTCACATAGAAACACATTCCTAGACATACACTCTCACAGACACATACTCCTAGACACACACTGAAAGATGCACTCTCACCATCACACACTCCTAGACACAATTTGAAAGACATACACCTGGAGGCACACTCACTAGGCACACATTTACAGACACACTGAGAAGCTCTCACATATGCACACACTCGCACCAGCACACACTTGAAGACATGCTCCTAAAGATTAATTTTCAAAGCCAAACGCTCCCAAACACAGTCTGCAAGATACCACTCACAACACCACACTGGCACACTTTGAAAGAGGCACTCCCACAGGCATACACTCCCAGACTCAGACATCTGAGAACAAACATTGACAAAGCCAGTAGGTTTCACCTATGCGAAATCTATTGGCTTTGCCAATTTTTTTTTACATGTTGCACAGCAGCACAAGCTGCTGTACAACATGGTTTACAGTTTTTAAAAAAACAAGCATTTGCAAGCAATAGGTCTCGCAGTTGTGAGAGTTTGAGCTATTGGCATTGTAAATGACAATGCCTTTTATTTATGTTTTAAAAACCAACACGTAAATAAAAGACATTGCCATTTACAATGGCAATAGCTCAAACTCTCACAACTGCGAGACCTATTGCATTGCAAATGCTTGTTTAATAAGCCACCCTATTGTCATACGAGCTATTACAGTCACGTGAACAACGGCCCAGCCTATGGCAAACAATCCCCTTCACCCACAAACAATTTTGCTCACAGACAAAACGTTCCATTCAACCGCAAATAATAAAAGTCCATAAGTGCACACATTGACATTTGACAAGAAACCATGCACTCATACCCCCACCCTTAAAATCCGTTTTCCCTAAATCTCCCCTTCCCATGAAACCTTTCTCTCCCCTTAAGCATTCCTATTACCATAAACCTTACTGTCGCTCTAAAATGTCTTGTTACCCAATTCTTCATATTGATTCAAAGGGCTTGTAGCAGCGTTTAACCCTTCGTATTCCCGTAAAGCTGAATTTCCCAACAAAACTTCAGGTTCCCCTCATGTATTTGTATTCTTGTCAGTGTTTCTGCTTTAGTTAATCTTCCTGAATAATCTTAAACCACTAGATTCCCCAAAACCTCTGGCTCTTCAAAGCCTTCCAGTTCCCTGTAAATCTTCATATTCCGCTTAACCTCCCCATTATGGCTATTCTTTTAGTCATAGTGTTTAATATAATACTTCATAATCCCAGAGGGTGTTCGTGGATGAGCGGTACATTTCAAATTAAGATGCGGAATTATTTCAGCGGACTGAGGAAAGAGACAGGTGCTTTGTCCCTAAATGGGGACAGAGCCCCATGATATGGTACAATTCAGGTAAAGACGCTGAATGACTCCAGGGGTTGGCGACAATGCATGTGAGCAAAAACACATAGCATAGTATGTCTCAAAGTAGATAAAAATGACATGTACATTAGTCCGAAATAAAATCAAGTTTTACAGTAGTTCTAAATCAAAACAGTAGTTGCGTATCCTACAGACACTCCAACAGGCTGCGGTCATAGGCGGTATTCAGTACTATGGTAGTATGAAGGTGAGACTGCAGACCAGGCACCTCCGAAAGGGTCAGTGGGGCCATTATTCCCTAGTCCTCCCACTGTTTCAGGAACCCCATCCTGGAACATTTATTTATGGATCTTTAAGCATTAATGGCCTACTTGTGAATGATGAGGCATCTAACTTGGCTAAAAAGACATTAGATGCTGCCATATCTGCCATGGTTTCTCTTTCCATGCATGACATTGACGAAAACTTTGAAACGGAGGGGGCCCCACTTTAGTTTATCAATCCTGGACACACAGAAACGTCTGACAGACCTGCTGCAGACACAGGGGGGAACGCGGAAAAGCAGAGTTAAACTAACTAATTATGTATAATATTAAAATTGAGTGAAAAAATACAAGATGCAAGTGGAAAGAGCTACAAGGTTTCAAAAGTGCAATCGGGCTTTACAAAACGCAGAAGGGTTCCAGACAAATGCTGATCACATGAGATATTCCCCTTGAAATCTCTTTTTCCTTCAAATCTGTCTGCTCCCTCCCAAAACACCATATTTTCCTCAAAATGTCACATTCCCCTAAACTTTCCTATGCCACTATTAGTTTCGTCAATCTTTTCTAGTTCGACTTTCATCTTCCTATCGTCGTGAACCTTCCCATTACATATAAACTTGTGATTTCATTGATAACACGCTTGTAGCAAGAGTTTACTTCAAAATGGAGTGCATTTCTTATGCCTCGGTCTAGACAGCGTAAAAAATCCATATCATAGGAGAAAAAATAAACATCAGAAGTAAACTACGAGTACTTCTTGAAATTCCAAGATCTAGGAAATTCAAAACTTTAGGTCAAGCCTTCTCTTGTCAAACGCCAAGATTAAGGAATTGCTTCTCATTGGCCCCAGGCTTAACACTAGTCTACTTTACATCCTAAATCAACTTGAAAAATCATCTGTTCAAAATCTAGCTCATATACTAACTTTTCTGCCTCGCACAAATTATTTACCAGTTTGTGTTCATTACTTTATTTCTTGTTCTCTGTGATATAAACATATTTAATAATTACATTCCCCTAACGCTCCATCTTTGATCCTCAATAGTGCCCAAATCCCTCCTATTTCAGTCAGTCTCCCCATATACCATAAAACGTGTCATTCCTATATGTGCCTCTTAAATTTCTCTGCCTTTGCAGTAAACTGCCTTTCCCGTATTTCCTTCAGCAGCAAAGCTTTCCTTGTAAATGTGCCGGCCTTCCCTTTCCCGCCCCCCGGGCGAGTCACTGACAGAAGAACTCCGTCCCAAACTTCCACTGCGGGCTGCATGCAGCCCAGGTTCCTTTGGAAAGACGTGGACCCCGGATCCCTGCAGCGACGCTCTCAGACGTCCGCCGTTCTCTTGGCGTTATGTATTGCATGGCGTGGTTGTGTTTAGCGCTCATACCCATGACGAGGCGCCGAATAGGTATATGACGGGAGCTCGTACTGCCGCGCTGTGAACCCAGACTGCTCCTACAAAGGATGTGTAGGGTCTTTCCAGACTGTCGTACTCACCCGCTCGTGGTCTGGAGTCCCTGTGCGTGCTCTGGGAGCTGTCCTGCGTCGAGGCGCTTGTCACTCAACACTAGCGCTCAGGAGTCGATTTGTTATAATTCATCATCACACCTTGAACACTTCGCCGAGATGCTCATTAGGGTCCGCCGTCCAGATATAGCTCCCACCTGCGCCGCCTAGCCCCAGTCAGCTCTGGCACGGCCGTCTCTCGCAGGCGTGCTGAAGGGACCAGTAACAGCGTCTGGAGCTCTGCGGAGGCAGCGGGAGCGGTGTCCACGCGCTCTCCTACGCCCCCACCGCCCCCGCCTCTTTTTCGCTCCCTCCTTTCCTCCTGTTCCTTTCGATCCATTGACCGCTCACTCCCTATACCTACAATCTGTGGCCCCTCCATTATCCTGATAAGAGTCATTATTTTTAATCAATGGAGTTCTGTCTATATGTGCTTGTGTGTAGCGCTACAGATCATACGGGTGGCGTCACAGGGCACGCCAGTTACTGCGCCAGCCCCGAATCAGTGTAGTCTGCTGGCCCGGCGTTCACATCTCAGCAAAAGCGTGAGTTGGACTAACATTCATTTGTGGTGTGCGTGCATACTATTGTGTGGTGGTCGAGGGGCTTCGGAGTGGTGGCCGAAGGTACCATCTGTCAGCAAGACAGCTTGGTAGGTGACAGCACCTGTATACAGGTATGTACTAGTGAGCGAGAGTTTGTTTCCCACCAATGATCGGTTCCCATTTCAGTAAGAGGGCTCGGTTGAGAACTGCGCCTGCTGCAGAGATGAGTATGGGGGTAGGTGGAAGTGGTCGCAGGCCCTCATCTCAGTCCGTCGGCAGTGGCAGTGGAGTTCAGTTAGTTAGTGTGCCAACGGCGTAGACGTATGTGTGGAGTCTAACCTACAAGCCACACGTTCTCATTTCGGCAAGAGTTCTCAGTAGGCAGGGCTTTAAGTGGGCCAGGTCCTGCAGGTGCTCACCACCGGCAGTTCTAGAAAGCAGGTGCCGGGACGGTCCCCATCGGGCTCTCCATTTTTGCCCTCACCCTCAGTGAACAGATAAATCGTAACTCTGCAGCAGAACCACCCTTCCCTGCCTTTGGAGTAAGGTAATAATACTTTATTGTACAGTTAATATAAACCATTACAAACCAACATCAATAAAAACCGTTTCGTGTGTCTGTAGCAGGGTAGAAGATTATATCAATACTGTGGTAAGATATAAAAAGCTACAATTAAAAAAATTACTAAGTCTAAAACTGTAAAACTATAGCGGGAAGGGAGATTGGCCCACTGCTAAGTCAGTTCTATCTTTACCATTGAGGAGCGTTACGTCATTGAGCTGACCTGCTTTCCTCTTCAAGATGCATTTAGTTGTTGTAGTTCATAAGTGGGTAACAAGACATTATCATCCCCATATGCTTATTCTTTGTAGCGTTGAGTTCCAGTGGGCTCCTAGATGCCAATTGGGCCCCCATTATTATCCAAGTGTTTTAGCCCTGAGGATGCAAGTGATGCACTGGGTTCCGCCAATTTAGCTGTTTCGGTTTGTTCTTTCTTTTTATTAAGGTGGACTTCTGCAGCTTTAATATATTTTACTAATCGGCAGCTCAATTGAACTTCGTCACCCGAAAAGCATGCCAGGACAGCTTGCCTGCATGACCTAATTCGTTTTTTGTTAAATAGTGGTCTCAGAAGGTTCTGGCGGTCTTGCCTTTGGAGTAACTTCATAGAGACTCGTTTTAGTTCTTTCACAGTCTCATCATTTCAGAATGAAAGCATTTTCAATATTATATATACAACAAAGCCATAGTTGTTACTTATTTATCTTATGAAGCTAATAACCATTGGCAAAGCCAATAGACCTTGCTTGTTGTAGGTGTAATGTTACTTGCTGTATTATTTATCGTGATGCAACGTATGAAACAGCAAAATGCCAAACTGGCTACACACTATGCAAAGCACAGATTTTTAGCTTGGGTGTTTTTAAGCCACACCCTTAATTACTTCGACCACGTCCCTTTAAGAGACCCCCCATGTTTTTCATCCCACTTAAAGCCCTGTCAGTAGTTAATTTAGCCTCCTGAATAGATGTGTGTGTGCACGCGTGTGTGTAGGGGGCAGGGTTGGATTGGGGCCACAATTCGATCCCGGGCAGCCAAAAAAAAGTGGCCCACATTCGCAGATCGCAATCTTTCACTATACGCTGCTTATTTAGGGTAATGGAGCTAAATGATGACAAACATTTGCGGTAATTGAAGTATTTTAAATCTTATAGGGTCAGTACATAAATAGGAAATTAGCATTCTAATAACATTTTTTACCTTAGAAGCACAGAATTATCAAAATTACTAGGAACTGACTTTTAATTGTGTTTTTTATCCATACGATTGCTGTGGGTGTTTTGATTAATGTTCACTGGGAAACATGATATGGCACAGACCTAAACTACCTTTTACACTCACTTTTTATGATATTCATCTTATTTTTTCAATACTTAAGAAAGGCCCTCCAATGTTCAGAGACTGGTGAAAGGTGCATCCGTGTTCTTGTTTTACTTGCGGCTAGCATCACGTGTACGTTCTGAGAAAGGGAATGATGCTAGTGGGTAAATGCAAAAATAAACAAAAGTAGTGTCAGTTTCCTTACATGCAGTTTTATATAGCATGAACTAGGCCCAGAGACATTTTGGCGCTTTACCTGAGAACCAGATAACATTAAAGAGGGTCATATTATGTTTTAGGTTCGTGTAGATTAAGTGATTTGCTGAGAATCATAGGATGTCGAACTGACGCTGGGACTTGTACCTGATTTCCCAGTTTCAAAGTCAACTAAGGCTACAGCCTGTCCCTGTTGACTGCAGTAAATGTTATGTGGCAGACAAAGGAGAAAAGCCGAGACTGATTTATCTCAGCTGCTTGCATGGAGTGGAGGAGGACAAAAGTAAACCGAGGAGCTCCCTCGCTGGCCCTCACCACCCCATGGTCCAATCCTCTCCGCTGCTGCGGTCCCCTGAAAAGTAAGTACTAATGGCTTCCCATCAGCAACTCCTTGCAGACTCTGTCACACCTGGAGGGAGGCAGGCACACCTCATGCTGTGACAGTCGGAGCAGCCCATTGTCATTCTGCCCTGACATCATGTGGGGTCATGTATGTGAAGGCTGTAACAACAGCCTTTCACTCTGTGCACCAGGGGTGGAGTCCTTAGGAGACCAAACAACTGGCCAACCAACCGGCCTCAACCAGAGGCCCATCGGCTGATGCCCGATTGCCCGCCTTGCCTGTCCGAGGCTGGTAGGGGGTGGCGGTCACAGGTTTCTATGTCTGTCAGCAAGCGAGCTCAACGTGTTACTGCACCAGTCGCATACAACTCGCGCACACATATGTGGTGGTACTTGCAAGTTAAGGGGCTCAGTGATTCAGCGTGCCTGCTGCAGAAAAATATGTGTGTGTTGTATAAATGTCTGCGCAAGTACCAGTTAAAATAGCTTGGTTGATTAATGCACCCATGATAGGGATAGTAGCGTTGTTGGCATTATGCCCTTGTCCCCTCTTGCTCCTTTAATTTTTTTCAATTCCTTTCTACTTGCCTCTCCCTTCCACAGGTTGCTTTGCCGTCATCCCCTGCCCTATCACCCTCCTTTGGCTCTCTTCTTATTTCAGTGTTCCTTTATTGAGTATTATAAATTCACAAGTATTTGTGAAGCTTTACAGGGAACAGCGTAAGTACTCTTTAGAGAAGTCCATTTATGCGCAGGGACTTCATGGAAACCTTGTCCATTGCATCTCTTTCTCTTGCATGTTTCTCCCTTTCTGTACTCCTTTACTCCTTTTCTTCCCATCTGTTTTTTCTGGCAGCCCCCCTCCTTTTCTTTAGAGTCCCTCCCCTCTGTTTATTTTTTTGTCCTTAGATTACTTTCCTTAGTCTTAACAGTTGTTATGTTATGTTGATTTGTATAGCGCACTAATCACCTAAGAGGGTATCCAGACACTTGGGCAGGTGTGTAGGTGTGTGGTCCCAAGATGCTTATACGAAGAGCCAGGTCTTCAGCTTCTTGCGGAGCTCATGAATTGAGGAGGAGGGTCTGATGTGTTGAGGTAGGTCTTTCCATATCTTGGGTTCGATGTAGAAGAATGAGCGACCTCCAATTTTGCTTTTGTGGATGTGGGGAGTGTGTGAGAGTGAGGCAGAGCGTTGGTGTCTGGTGGGTTGGTGAATGTGTATGCAGCTTGTTGGACTTGGCCCTTTTTCCCTGAATTTTTTCGTTTTTGTAGTGTTAAGGTGCAGGTGCTCCCTTCTCCCAAGATGGCTGCCACAGACCCCTGCTACTGCAGAGTGGTCTTTCATAGTAGCACCCTAGCTGCCAGGAGCTGGCTGGAACCCCACAACAATGTTGCGACACCAGCCCGCCTTTTTTGTCCCATAGGTAGAATGGGGAAGCTCCTGGAATGTGCTGGAACCTTCTAGAAGGGAGGTGGGGTTTTACTTTTGCCGCCTTGGCTAGAGGTCACCTGACCTAGGGCTACTTAAGTGAGGGAGGGAACTTTTTGTGGTGAGTTGGCCAGAGGGGTGAAGCAGAGCTGGAAGAATCCACCAGGAGTGTAGGCGGTAGGGCCTAGCCAGGGACTTATGCCTCTGAGAGTGACAGGATTTAGGTGCTGCCTCTTAAGTGAGTGAGGGACCCTGTGAAACCCACTGATCTTGCCCAGCAGTAGGAGGACCCAGAGAACCTCTGCCCAGCCTGACTAGGAAGGACCTAGTCGCCTTCTCCATCCCTACCCCCCTGTAACAGAACCCCTGAAGGGCGCCAGATACATCTGCGCCAACAAGACTTCATCTCACACCTGAGAACAGAAACTTATATGCCAAGCGCTGAGACTGCGTGTCCAGATTGAACTCTAAACCTATATGCCAAGCGCTGAGACTGCGTGTCCAGACTGACCCCTGAAGCCGTATGTAAAGCAGATTGAAGAGCCACCGGGGATCGGCCAGGTATTAGCGCTGTGACCCCTGCGCTCCCTGATCTGGCCTGGGACCCCCGGCAGCGTGCTCCGCTGAGCGCGGAACCCCCATCCTTAACTTGAGCACCCCCCTGTGACGTGGAAGCCAGCGCGCCCACCGCCGCGGCCCGGAGGCCGTAAGAAGCGCCCTGCCGTGTCGCGAGGCCCGTGGAGAAGCCCGGGGCCCCGCCACTGCCGTCGCAGCTGCGTGAGAAGGTGCGCGAGGCCGAGGTCCCCCCATCATCGCTGGAGCAGACGCCTTCCGACGTCGAGAACGAGGTAAGCCCGGAGGCTGGGATTGTCCCTGGTGCGCCCCCTACTGGTTGGGAGCCACACCGCACCCTCAGCCCGGGTCCCCTCTCCGTGGGAGTCCCCCTTGTCATCGCGACAGAGAGACCCCGCCGAGGGATCCCTTCCTGGTACCCCGTGACTGCACTGAAGCGTGGTGCCCTACGAACTGCACCGGAGCCCGAGAGACTCGCTCCGCAAGTCCCGTGCGCTCCCTGCGGACAGCCCCCGTGTGAAGCATTGACTGCCCCTGAGTACGAGTAGCGCTCTGATAGCCCTGTTCCGACCTGAAGTGCTAAATATCCGTACTCACGAATAGCGCTATGTTATCTATGCTCCGTAGTGAAATGCTGAATGTCATTGCTTACGAGTAGCGCTCTGTTATTCACGGTCCCTATTGAAGTGCTACACGCTATTGATTACGAGTAGCGCTCTATTATTCCTGTTCCATGTTAAAGTGCTACGTGCTATTGATTACGAGTAGCGCTCTGTTATTCATGTGCCATATTGAAGTGCTACGTGCTATTGATTACGAGTAGCGCTCTGTTATTCATGTGCCAGATTGAAGTGCTACACGCTATTGATTACGAGTAGCGCTCTATTATTCCTGTTCCATGTTGAAGTGCTACGTGCTATTGATTACGAGTAGCGCTCTGTTATTCATGTGCCATATTGAAGTGCTACGTGCTATTGATTACGAGTAGCGCTCTGTTATTCATGTTCTATATTGAAGGGCTAAATGCCATCGATTACGAGTAGCTCTCTGTGCTAGATGCCCCGTTCTGAGGTCGTCACCAGTTAGCGCGTATAGCGCCATAATCACCCCCCTAAGGCGCTACAGGAAAGTGAAGCGCGTGTGTACCTCTATGTGAAGGGTAGTTGTACCTCAGGCAGTACTGATATGTCATGAATGGAATTTATGGTATGACCAGCATTTATAGATCCTGACTGACATGTACATCGCTAGGAATGGTATTATCAGCTTATGAAATGTACTGCTACCTCATGAACTGCATCTAACGTGATCTGCTTGGATAAACTTGAGTATTTACCTAATTCCAACAGTGTGGCGTCACTTATTGTGTGTGTTCCTCGTCCCATGTGAGGTGCGTGTTGTATGGTTGCTTTACACACAGACCTTCGGTGGCCCGACCGCTCGTGTCACGTTACCGCCCCATAGGGCCTGGAGACCCCAGGTCCTACACAGCTGTTTAGGTATTCTGGTTTGTGTAGGGCCTTGTATGTGTGCGTAATAAGCTTGCATTGGCTGCGCTTGTGTATGATGAGCCAGTGAAGCTTCCTGAGGTGCTCTCTTTCCCATTGCCTCTATCTCGCTTACTCCTCTCTTTTTTCAATTCACTGCCCATAAATTTCCTCACTCTCCTTTCGCTTGCCTGTCTCACTGTTTCCTGTGCATCTCTGTCCATCCTCTCTCTCATATTCATTTTCTTTCCTCTATCTTTCCTCTTTTCTCTCTCCCTTTCCTCTCCTCCTTTTTAGGTCTGGCTTGGCAGCACAACTGTCATCAGACCTTATGTGGTCAACATGAAAAAGAGCTTTTAACAGTACTTAAGAGAGGGACTTGGGCTTTGCTCATATGTTGGTAAACAGGAGTACATATTTTGATTGGATAGGAGTTAGGCGCCGTTAAAGTGCCTTAGATAAGTTGGTGATTTACTGCGTTTTTCTCTGGCAACAACACAGATCCCCTCCCCTTCCCATACTTCATTAACTTTAGACTTCAAAGTGCAGCTGAATGTTTGACAGCAGTTTTGGATGTCCAGGGCTACAGTTATCCATTTACATGTTTGGTCTACCTCAACATCGCTGCTGTTGCTTGACCATACTTGACCAATGGAAAAGAGCTTTCAGAGCACCATTGAGAGAGGGGCTAAGGCTCCACCCACATGTAGGTTCTCCTGAATACAAGATTTGATTTGGTTGAAATTATGGGCTTACGCTACTTGTATTGCACTCTGTGGCTTGTGGCAAAGATTATACTCAATACATCAGAACAGATTGGTTATGGTGGCTAGCAAATAATCATGGCTAGAGGTCTGATTTGTTGATAGTGAAATGTTATGAAAAGGGCAACAGGCCTTTCTTGTGCAAAAGCACATGTTAAAGTCAATAGGCATTTAAGGTTGGATTGTTATTACGCTGTATCAGAGCCTACAGGTAGGTTTTTTGCTACATGAAATCTCACAGATTCCGTAGTAAGCAAGGGTTTAGGTGTTGGTTACCCCATCTGACAAACCACAGGTACAGATTTGCACTGTGAGAATCCTTGTTAGGCCCTCTTAGGAGATATAGCATTTTGCTTTGCCAACTTTAACTAGGTATAGAATTGTAATTTTATGACTGTATGTCTAATGGTTGCCTTGTGGAAAAACTCAAGCTCAGTACAGTATAACTGAGTTGGTTGTGGTGACAAGCTGTTGATAACATGTATAGGGCTCAGTGGTTCACAGGGGAAAATGATGGCATAGGTTTGATCTGTTTATTATGCATAGTTATGACAAAGGCATTTGGCTTGGCTTATTTGTTATGAACAGCATTTGTTACAGTCAATAGGCCTCTAACAGAGAATTGCTATCATACTATGGTACAGACGAGACAAGATTTTGGTTAAATGTAACTTCACAGATTACCATAGTAGGCAAGTGTTTTGCTGTTGTTCCCCCAGTCTGATATACCCTGGGAGTAGAACATTTCATGATTACCGTTAGGCCCCGCTGAGAGGGGGTATATATTGGTTTGCCAACTGTAATACTGTACAATTTTGTAATTTTATGATGGTGTGCATGATGGTTGCCAGTTTACGCGTACTTCAGCTAGCCTGTGTTGGTTATAGTGTCGAGCAGATGGCAAAAGGTATAGGCATTATTGTTTTACTGGGAAAGTTATGTCAGATTCCTTAGGAGTGATCTATATATAATGAAAAGTTATGACAACGCAACTAGGCACGACTTGCGTATATTGATAAGCTTGTGAGAAAGGGCATAGCTTTTAGGGGTGGACTGTTGTTACACTGTGCTAAGAAACCATATGGATAGAAGATTTTTTATTGAGATAATTATTAATAGACTCTTTTTTCCTGGATGTTTATAAATGTTTTGACCATTGTGATTTTTTACATATTTCTAATGCTATTACTATATTCCTGATGAATGTGTTGTGGAAAAGCTAATTCCTAAAACAGTAGGTCTGACTAGGTTATTATGAAAAGCCTGTTTCAGGCCAAGCCGCTCCCCCACCGCATCAGCACACCCTGCTGGTGCCGTGTCCCTGCCCCCCGCTACTGCTGCTACTGCTGCAAGTTCGAGGCCCTCCTCCACTCATAGGCTCCCGCCTGCGCCTCATCCCTGGTGGCCCAGTGGTGGGCTGTAAGTATTGTAAGTATTGCTCTGCCTGTTTCTGTCTGCTTTCTCTCTTTTTTGCTCATTTGTGCTTGCTCTGCCCATCCGATTGTGTTCTGTCTGCTTTCACTCTCTCTGCTCATCTGTGCTTGTTTTCTGTCCATCTGATTGCGTTGTGTCCCTGTCTACCTCGCTTTCTTTCCATTTTTCGTGAAATCCCGTTGTGCTGTCCCTGCTCCCCTCTGCTTTCCCCCCGAGTGAATAAAGTTGCCTCCTTGTCTTTTTTGCTTTTTAGGCCGTCCTTCCCTCATTTCCCCGCCGCCCGCTTCCCGCTCTTTCCAGCCTCTGCGTCCCCTGCGGCCCCGCCCCCCTCCCTCCCATTGGCTCCCGCTACCCGCCTCCCAGCTGCTCCTCCCTCCCTCCACCCCTTCTTAATGCAGGCCGCTGTGCGGCCGCGCCGCTGACGTGGCAGAGGCAGAGGCAAGCCCGTCCGCGCCTGGACCGCGCCCAGCGCCAGAACCCCTGGCCCCCGACAGGCCCACCACGCACGATGGACCTTCGATGCTGCCACCCTCCTCGCACTCAACACCGGCCGCCCGACTGCCTGCTACCAAGCCACCCCGAAGCGCACTCACGGACCATTCTCCTGCCGAAACTGCTGCTACACCAGGACCCGAACCACCGCCTCCAACACCAGCCCAGGAAACAACAACGACCTCAAGTGCATCCTACTCTACACCCGCTCCGTACACAAGCACGCCATCGAACTCTGGAACCTCCTCGACTCAACAGCCCCGGACGTCGCGTTCCTGACGGAAACCTGGATGAACGCCTCATCGGCCCCTGACATCGCCATTGCCATCCCTGACGGCTACAAAATCATCTGGAGGGACCGTACCAACAAGCCCGGAGGAGGAATAGCCATCGTCCACAGGAACACCCTCAGAGTCACGTCCAGCACCGAAGAAACTCTCAGCACCGCCGAGCACCTACACTTCCAGATCCACACCGACCCCAAGACCACCCTCAGAGGAACACTCATCTACAGACCACCGGGTCCACGCCCACAATTCAACGAATCCATCGCCAACTTCGTCAGCACGCACGCCCTCGCCACCACAGACTACATCCTCCTGGGGGACCTGAACATCCACCTAGAGAACAACAACGACAACAACACCACCACCCTGCTCGACAACCTCTCCATCTTCGGACTGAAGCAACTAGTGAACACACCGACCCACCACGCAGGCCACACGCTGGACCCCATCTTCTCCGCCAGCACCAACGTCACGGTCAGCCACACCACCACTCTCCACTGGACCGACCACCGATGCATCCACTTCTCCTACAAGAAACTCACCGCACACATCCAACCGCCGCAGATCCCCCCGAAGATGCTAGAGCAAAGTCACCACTGACCAGCTGACTGCCGCCCTCGCCCAGGGCCCCCCGGCCAACGCCTCGGGCACCAACACCGCCGCCCGAAACCTCACACAGTGGATCAGCAACTGCGCCGACACCCTCGCCCCTATCAAGAACCCTCCGAACAAGCACAACAGCAGGAGAACCACCTGGTTCACCACAGACCTCAAGGACTCCAAAAAATCCCGCCGAACTCTAGAGAAAGCCTGGCGCCAAGAACGGACTGTGGAAAGCCTCGAGGCCCTTAAGACCGCCACACGCAAACACCACCAGCTCATCCGCATTGCTAAGAGAACGGCCTTCGGAGAGCGCATAGATAACAACGCACACAACATTAAGGAGCTCTTCAGCATCGTGAAGGCGCTCTCCACCCTAAGCTCCAACTCCAACGACATCCCCCCCTCACAGGACCTCTGCGACTCCCTCGCGTCCTTCTTCCACCGCAAGATCGCCGACATGCACGACAGCTTCGCAAACCAGATGCCTCCACCAGCCACAGAACCAACGCCCCCTACGCCCTCCTCAGTCGCTAGACCCCCGTTAACACCGAAGACGTCACCCAGATCATGAACACCATCCACTCCAGCTCTCCATCCGACCCCTGCCCTCACCACATCTTTAACAAAGCAGACACCATCATCGCACCCCACCTCCGAGACATCATCAACAACTCCTTCGAATCTGCCACCTTCCCTGAGAGTTGGAAACACGCTGAAATCAACGCCCTCCTTAAGAAGCCGACAGCAGACCCCAAGGACCTCAAGAATTTCCGGCCCATCTCCCTGCTCCCCTTCCCGGCGAAGGTCACCGAGAAAGCAGTCAACAAGCAACTGGCCAACTTCCTCGAAACCAACGGCTCCCTCGACCCGTCCCAGTCTGGCTTCCGCAGCAACCACAGCACCGAGGCCGCCCTCATCGCCGCCACCGACGACATCAGAACCCTGCTCGACAACGGAGAAACCGCAGCCCTCATCCTCCTAGACCTCTCAGCTGCCTTCGACACGGTCTGCCACCGCACCCTAAAAACACGTCTCTACAACACAGGGATCCAGGGAAAGGCCCTGGACTGGATCTCCTCCTTCCTCACCGACAGAACCCAGAGAGTCCGCCTACCCCCGTTCCACTCAGAGGCCATCAAGATCATCTGCGGCGTACCCCAAGGCTCATCACTCAGCTCGACGCTCTTCAACATCTACATGAGCCCCCTCGCCGACATCGTCCACGCACACGACCTCAACATCATCTCCTACGCCGACGACACCCAGCTGATTCTCTCCCTGACCAGAGACCCAGTCACCGCCAAATCCAACTTCCAAGAAGGAATGAGGGCCGTCGCCGAATGGATGAAGATCAGCCGCCTGAAACTGAACACAGACAAGACGGATGTCCTCATCCTTGGACCATCCCCCTCCGCCTGGAACGACTCCTGGTGGCCCGCCGCCCTGGGCACAGCACCGACACCCACCGACCACGCACGCAACCTAGGGTTCATCCTGGACTCATTGCTCACTATGACCAAACTAGTCAACGCCATCTCCTCCTCCTGCTTCAACACCCTCCGCATGCTACAAAAGATCTTCAAATGGATCCCCACGGAAACAAGAAGGACTGTCACCCAAGCCCTCGTCACAAGCCGGCTCGACTATGGCAACACACTCTATGCAGGGACAATGGCCAAGCTACAGAAAAGACTGCAACGCATACAGAATGCCTCCGCACGCCTCATCCTGGACATCCCCCGCCACAGCCACATCACCGCCCACCTGAGAGACCTGCACTGGCTCCCCGTCAACAAGAGGATCACGTTCAAGTTCCTCACCCACCCACACAAAGCGCTCCACAACGCCGGACCCGAATACCTCAACAAACACCTCTCGTTCTACGCCCGACTCGCCAACTCTGCTCAGCCAGCCTCGCCCTCGCAACCGTACCACGCACCAGAAGAACAACAACAGGCGGCAGATCCTTCTCCTACCTCACCGCCAAGACCTGGAACTCCCTCCCCACCCACCTCCGACTGACCCAAGACCTTCCCACCTTCAGGAGACACCTCAAGACCTGGCTGTTCGAGCAGTAGCAGCACCCCCCCCCCCCACCCCCCAGCACCTTGAAACCCTCGCGGGTGAGTAGTGCGCTCTTTAAATGTACTGATTGATTGATTGAATGATAAAGGTAATAGGCCTGATTGTTTGTTATGGAAAGGTATGCTAAAGGCAGTAGGCCTGGCATATTGATTGTGACAGGCATATTTTAAAGTCAATGGGCATTTAAGGGTATATTGTTATTAGGGCTCCCGGATTTATGGTATATATTTTTTAAATATTTCTGTCTGTATTTATCCATATTTATTTTTGGGCCATTTTATCCGTATTTATTTTGTGTTTTGCATATAAATGAAGGTGTAAAACTGTACATTTCCATATTTATGTAACTGATAGACGCACACTCATACTTTGATGTCTGTCGTGTTTTAGCTATTTAAGCTGCCAAATATTACATAACATTACATCCACTGATGAATACTAGCATTATACCACAAATGTATATTGACACATGCCGATACTTAAAGCAATTCATCCTATTTTTTAATTTCCCACGCTGTCCATCTGCTCAGCTGTTGGGCTATAATTCATGATAGACAACACGGCGAGTAACTTAAAAGCAGCACAATTTTCTGTATTTATCCACTTTTAAAAATAAATGCAGACAGAGCACACATTGTTTTTGGTCTGTATTTATCTGTAAAAATCTGTAAAAACGGAAAACAGGGAGCCTTAATTATTATTAATCTGTATTACAACATTGGAATGTGGAGCACTCCATTGAATACAATGGAGTGCTCCGTGCTTCTACGGGCCGGTAAAGGCCCGCAAAGCAACATTCCAATGTAGTTTTCACAAAGGCCTCTCGGAGTCCGAGGGGATTTTAAACCCCTCGAACTCCGAGATGCCTTTGTTTAATTTGTTAGAACATTCTGCCCTCTAGTGGCAGAATGTTCTAATAGCCTTATAGCCCTCGTAGCTGGGCTATACTGGCTATTAAAGTCCCGCTCCCTTGTTAAAGTCCCTCGCCTTCGGCTCGGGGCTTTAACGCTAGAGCGGGCCTTTAATAGCCGGTACAGCCCGCTATGAATGGCTATAAGGCTATATTAGAACATTGGAATATTTGGAGCTCCATTGCAAACAATGGAGTAGCTCCGGGCTTATAATGGCTGGTATAAGCCCGGAGCTCCAACATTCCAATGTTTCTTTGTCCACAGTTGTGGCTATGAACAAAGGCTTCAGGGAGCCTGAGGAGATTTCAATCCCCTCGCGCTCCCTGAAGCCTTTGTTTTAATTGTTAGAACATTCTGCCCTCTAGTGGCAGAATGTTTTAATAGCCTTATAATCCTTCGTAGCTGGGCTATACCGGCTATTAAAGTCCCCCTCCCGTGTTAAAGGCCCTCGTCTTCGGCTCAAGCCTTTAACGCTGGAGCGGGCCTTCAATAGCCGGTATAGCCCACTACGGTGGGCTATAAGGCTATATTAAAACCCACAAATGGGTATTTTGTGAAATGGAGTTTTGGTTTTGGTTGTCCCCTCTAACAAACAGTGGGTATAGATTTGCACTGTAAGAATCCGTGTTAAACCCCCCTTGGGAGAATATTATTTTGCTACACCAAGTGTAATTTTGTATGCACTTAAAATGTTATGGCTTTATGCCGTATGATTGCCTTACGTGAAAGCTTTTGATCTGTACACTACGCCGGAGTTCGTTATGGCGAGAGGCCATGATAGCACCTATAGGCCTGATTGGTGAACAAGGGAAAGATATGCTAGATGGCATATGCCTGGTCTGTTCATTATGAAACGTTATGACAAAGGCAGTAGGACTGGCTTATTTATTGTGAAAATCATTTGTTAGATCCTATAGTCCTTAACAGTGGATCACAATCACACTACTTTGCAGGCTGTAGACAGTTATTCGGTTACATGTAATATAACAGATTGCCAAAGTAGGCAAGTGTTTTGAGGTTGATCACCCACTCTGACAAACCCTGGCAGTAGAAAAAGTTCCCTGTGATGATTCTGTGGCCCTGTTGTGAGGGATGGTATCTTGCTTTGTCAACTATAGTTCTGTATGTTTGTAATTTAATAATTCTATACACAATGGTTGTTAGCTAATGCACACTTCAGTAAGCCTGTGGTGCGTATAGTGTCAAGTCAATGGTAAAGGTAGCAGGCTTTATTGCTTCACTGGGTAACATTATGTCAGATTCCTTAGGAGTGATCTATTTATAATGAAAAGTTATGATGAATCTTCTAGGCCTGACTTACTTATTGTGTGTTAAAGGGAAAAGGTTTTTTAGGGTGGATTATTATTAAACTGTGTCTATAGCAAGGTATTTCACATAATTTCACGTAGTTCCACAAAAGTTTTAGGAATATTACCAGAAACCCACATTTTTATTTAGCACTATATTTTGTTGCAAAGTGCAACCAATTGTCAATTTGTGACTCAAGGAAACACGTCTCACTCAAAAACATAGGCAGAAAAATGCTAGTGCCGCGAAAATCAGCCTCATGACCTCATTCTTCCCTTTGTTCCTGTACTTCCACACTATAATTTCCCCACAAATGGCAGCATAATTGTGCTACATGGCATAATTACTGGAATTTCAAGCGCATAATACAAGATTCCGAAAGTACACGAATCTGGCAGTAATTTAGATTTTGCCTGTGCCTAATATTTTGTTACACTGAATCTCACTGATTAGCCTAGTAGGCAAGTGTTTTAGTAACTCACCAAAACATACCATGAGGATAGAAGACTTGCACCATGTTAATCCTCATTAGGCTGTATTAGTAGGGATTTTTTTATATTTTAAGGACAAATATAATTGTGTACATATTTGTAATTTTATTAGGTATACCTGATAGATGCCTTGTGGGAAAGCTTATGACCAACACAGTAGGTCCGAGTGGGTTATTGTTACAAGCGACTGTTAAAGATTATAGACAACACACGAAGATTTGGGGCAAGTGGACCAACTATGACGGACTGGGAAAGATAGACATACCGAATGGGGTGACTTGGTAAATGAAAGACCTCTATATGCGTACTGTGTGGTGCTCACTGTAATGTGCTACCATTTGTTTGCACATGCAATACAACTCAATACAATTGCTTATTCATAAAAATTATTATAGGCCGGATTGTTTATTTTGAAAAGTTGAGATAAAGGCATTAGGCCTGATATATTGATTGTGAAAAACATAATTTAAAGTCAGTAGGCATCTATTGGTAGATTATTTTTACGCTATACCTTGTTACCTGCAGCCGCACAGATTACCTTTGTAGGGATGGATTTTGGTATTGTTTTTCCCCTCTGACAAACCCAGAGGTTCAAAGATTTTCACTGTAATAATTTTTGCATGAATCTCCTTGAAAGGTCTTACAGGCTTAGCCTTCTGCCAGGGTCTTGTAATAAAACAAATTACACACCCATCACCTGTGAATGATGGCAGTTTATGATCCCATTTGCAAATTTACCTGAAAATGATTGTGCTTCAGTGTCAAGGCTGGTTCACTAGTCCTTTAGTTTTAAATTTTCTCCTTGTATACTCCCCTTTTCATTTGTTTGTTTCTCCTCTTTTCTTTTTTACAAGGATACTACAGCTGTCTAAGCAGTGGCAACAGGTTCGTTGCCGCTTATTTAATTTACAGTGGACCGCATCCCGCGTTGTCACTTACTCTAAACCATGCAACCATTATGGAATGCTGTTGTCCACAGGGTGTTATTCTTTTACAATTTAAAGATGGCTAACACATTGATTCTGAATGTGGTAGCCATGCTACAACCTTAAAACAATGATAAACTAGGAACAGTAGCACTCCAAGATGGACACGTGCCGCTACATTCAGTTTCGTTATTGCAAGCCTATTCCTACTGTTTGGACAGTAGCATGTTTACTTTTTTCTACTTGTATTCTTTTAATTCTTCCTGCATTTGTTGTGGAGTGTGTTTTATTGCAGTTGTGCCATAGGGTGAATGCAAGAACGAGTCAGGGGCTAGATAAATGGATGCATGAGTAGAAAGATGGGTGACAGATGTATGTTCGATGACTTGTTGAGTGCCTAAACCCATCAATGAGGAACTTCCATTCATAAGCCGGACCTAGTGCTATTGCCAGTGGTTGCTATTTTCTCTGTTTCCATCTCTTTTCTTCTCCATTTTCTCTACCATTCCTTTCACCATAAACTTTACCATATTCTCTCCTTCCCGCTTCCCTCTTCCTTTTCTCATCCCCTCATTTCTTCTCTGCTCCCAGATCTGCCTAATTCCTCTTCATCCATCATTCTAACCCCACCCACTCTGTTGCACTCATGTTTTGCACCCTCTTCTCTCTCCATTTCTTTTCTGCTGTACTTTCCCCTTAAACACCTCTCTTCTCTCCCCTTTTCTTTACATCTTTTCCTCCACTTCACTCTTTTTCTCTCAATCCCCTTATACGTCAACTTTCAACTTTCAAATCCACCACCCTCTTATTTCCTGTCTTCCACTTGCCACTCTATCCAGTCTTTCTCTTTCCTTTCGCACTCCTTATTTCATCCATAGACAACTCTCTTTTCTCTCCATACAGTCGCCCCACTCTTCTCTCTTCTCTCCTTTGTAGCCTCGCCAACCCATTTCCCCTCCTTACCTTCTCTATCCTACCCACCTTTCACACCCCTCTCAATGTCACTTACCTACACTTCTCTTCCATTTCTCTCTTTCATCTGTCCCTTCTCTTTCAAATTCTCACAACGTTCCCTCTCTCTGTTCTTTTCCCATCCCAAGATCCCAAGCTTTTTACTTTTCTCTCTACCATTAACTACCCTCCTCCTTATCCCACTGCCCCGCCCCTTTTTCTCCTGTCTCGTTTTTCAGTCTCACTCATTCTTTTCATCTATGATTTTCGTTTCTAAAGTCTCTCTGTTTTTCCTCCCTCGTGCCCAGACCTTATTTAGTCTCTAAATTCCCTTCCACCCTACCTTTTTATAGCTTCTCTTTTCCACACATCTCAATTCTCTTAATTTACTTTCAGTTGAGGGTGCCCCCATTTGGACTCATCTTCACCCCCAAACAAGTTGTTGACTTAACTGCGATCCACTAACTTCAACATCTTCCTCACCCCCCCAAAAATGTTTCATCTTCTTTGATTTCAAAAGAGACCGCAATCCCTCAGCACCACTCAATCTCCCCTTTCATGGAGACTCAAAGGTTGATAGGCATGTGTCTTCTTTATTTTTCTTTCACTTACCTACATTCTCTTTCACTTGTAATTCTCTCCTCCACACCACCACCCCCCCTCCACCCCCAACACACCTTCTCAGATCTGCTTTCTCCCCGCTGCGCCCTTCTCCCTCCTTCAGCGACCTTGGTGTTTCAGACAGGGTCAAAAAGATAGGGAGCCTGACTCCTATCACCACCAGGTACAGGGCCTGAAGCCATTCAGGAGCGGGAACTGGACGGAGAGGGCGGAGGAAGTAAAGTCAAGGAATAGTGTTGGGGAGGGGGCAGGGGCTGCTGAGGGAGGCAGTGGGAGGAACGTGAGATATATAAAAGGAGAGATACCAAGGCGAGTGGGGCGAAGGAATGAGAGAGACCGAGAAGACGAGAGAGATAATGTTGGGAGTGCTGGTGTGAAGAACGGTGGTGCGCACAGAACAAGAAAGGAATGGATTGAGCAAGGGAGAAAAGAGCCGAAGAGCTGAGAAAGAGGGAGGGAGGACCTGCCGGGCTGGCAGGGAAAGGCCCGGCGCGGCACAGGTGAGGTTAAACACGGCCTCACGGGGAGAGAGTCTGGAGATATGAAGCCGGGAGAACGAGAGACAGAATGGCGAGCTGCGAGAGGGAGAAATAATTGGAAGCCCGGAGTAGCACCGTCTCTAGTAATGACTGTCACCCGCCGCCCCCTCCAGCAGTCATGGCTGTCACCTGCCAGCCTGCCCTCTCATATTGGTGCTGGCATCTCTAACCATGCGCAGCATCCAAAATAGCTCCTTAATTGGAAAATCTCTAACATCTCTCCCTTCAGCATACCGCCCCCACCACCCCCTCTATACCCTTTCTACCATCCCCCCCTCTGCGCTCAATCTCCACCCTACGCCGCCTCCTCCCCCTCATCTCTCTCTCCATTCTGCGCCTCCACTACCCACTCTACACCTTTTCTTGAACCCTCTCCCCCAGCTTTCCTTGTACCACTTCCCTTCCACCACCCCATGCGTTCTTTCCTAACCCCCCCCCCCCCCCCATTGTTCCACCTCCGGCTCCCACCTCAATTCTCCCCCTCAAACCCACCATATAACTCCATGCAACACCCCCTTATCCCCTTTCAACACTTCATTCATTATTCGTCCCAGCACCCCCCCCCTCCTTCAACTGTTGCCAAGATCTGTCCAATCTGAAGTCCTTCTCTCCCCCTTTAACAATTTTCCTATTACCCATCTCCTTCTTTTCTCCCGAACTTCTCCCCTCATTCACTGATCTGAAAGTACATTTTCACTTCCAGTTGTGCCTCAAATAAAGACCTAATAAAGAGGGTCATCAGCTCTGTTTTTGTTCAGGTATCACCCTGGCTGGGAGCCATCTGGAGCCCCACAACTAGTCCTAGACCTAAATAAAATTGAAGAAAACAAAGGCACACAAAGCTTATCACTTCACAGGTACTTTAGAAAAACTATGACTTGGAGGCAGGCTTTTGACTTAGTTTAACACACCAACCATGTGAGAGATGTGCATGCACTGTAAGAATGCCAGATGTATCTGTGTATACGTAACTGCACAAATCAAGATTTAAAAGCCATCTGCTAATTTATTTTGTATTTAATTCTTTGGTAGCGCATTGTCGGGCCCCGGGGGAAGCAGGATCGCAGACCAGTCTTCCACCGGGGTTTTTCGCGCACAAAAGGACTCGGTGGGGGTGAGAGGTCAAGGGGTGGGATTAGGGACGGGCCGTGGTGCGCATGAAAGGTGCTGGGGGGAAAGGTTCCGGCCTCTTTCCGGCCTCTTTCCTAGCACCTCGCACCACCCGATTAGGGAGGGTTTGAAAAGTTAATTGATTGGCCTTGTCAGCGGTGTAGCGCAGTGGTGCCTGGAGTGACAGGTCCAACGCAGCGCTGTAATAAAGACACACCACACCGTTGGTTCTGTGCTGGCGGGAAGAACCCGAGCGGTCTCTCGCCGTTTATTATATCACCTCGGGTCGGCCCGCCCCGAGGAGTGCATGCCTAATACATTATCCGGGAGAGCCCAGATGGCTCTCTACATCCCTCCTTTTCTTTAGTGATTGTCCATCATGGTCGGCATGCTTAGGGGGATGTGCAAGTCCTTCAGCTTCTGGCTGGGTGCAGGGTTCGACCGGAGACCATACCTCTGGCTCCGGGAGTTTGAACTGGCCACTGCATCTGCCTGGGTATGCGGGGGATTTTGAGTCACAATGTCTTGGTTGGGCCTTTGAGCGGCAATTGCAGCTTCTCCACTTCCTACTCGCAGGTGAGGAGGTCACGGGTTCCGGCGAGCTAACGGGCGTGTGACACTGGGCTCCATCTAGATCTTCTGTCTCCCCTGAGCCGGTGTCCCGGCCACCGGCTCTCTTGAAACAAGATTGCTGTCCTCTTTGCGCTGTGACCATGGTTCCTTGTACCTTGACAACGGTCCATTCTTCCAGTTCGTACGGCGTTCTGAATTTCCAGCCCGGGTGCCTGTCTTTAACCACGACGCTGTCTCCCACTTTTAGCTGTGGTTCCTTCGTTCCCCTGGTAGCACTCGCCTTCTGGTTGGTCACAGTCCTTCTAGCCTGTGTGGCTGCGTTGTCTCTTTCGTGAGGTGCCCACGCTGGATCGGCTGGAATGCTGTCTCTCAGTTCTCTTTTGAACAGCAGATGGGCGGGAGCCACTTGGTAGTGCCGTGAGGCGTTTGCCAGTAGGCATTTAGAAATTGATTAAGTACCAAATCGACATCCTCCCCCTAATCCACGGCGATTCGCTGAACACGGTTGAGGGTTCGCATGAACCGTTCCACCTCCCCGTTTGCTTGAGGCCAAAGAGGGTTGATCTTCCTGTGAGGAATTACTTTGCTCTCCAGGTATTCTTGGAATTTGTGGCTTTGGAACTGGGGTCAGTTGTCTGAACGAATCTCGTCTGGCAAACCCAGGAGAGCGAAGATATTGTCCAGGATTTTCCTGATGTGCGTGAACGCTGTTGATGCCACCACCTCCACTACCGGGAATTTTGAGAACGAGTCGACTATCACCAGCGTGTGGCGACCATCGAGGAAACACCCAAAGTCGATGATGACCTTGGACCATGGGAGTTCGCTTGGCTCTTCAGTGATGACTGGGGCTGGTGCCAGGTCTCCGCCCGTGATGGTGCACGAGTGACATTGACGCACCATTTCCTCCACTCGGGTATCTATCGCTGGGAACCAGACTTTGTTTCGTAGGCGAGCTTTGGTTTTCGCCATCCCTTGGTGCCCCACATGTGCCAGCTGGATGATGCGGTTCTGCAGCGCCTTGGGGATCACAATGACATGCCCTCTCAGGACGACTCCCTGTTCCCCTTGCTCAACTCGTGTCGGATCTGCCAGAGCTGTTGCTGAGCATGGCTATCGTCCGCCCGGAGTGACTGGGCTCCATCCAGGAAGTGGGTCCACCCGTTGTTCAGTAGGGCATTTTTCACCCTGGCGAGCGTTTCGTCTTCAGCCATACCTAGGCCAATCTCCTCCAGCGTCATGGCTTTAGGGCACGCCTCGTATGAGACCATCTTCACGAATGCTTCCGAGTAAGCTATGTCCATAGGTGGGGCCTAAGCGACCGATGGCTCGGGGTGTCGTGAGAGGTTGTCTGCTGGATTACGAGCCCCATGGCGGAATATGACCTTGAATTTGTACGCCTGTAACTGGACGGCCCACCGTTCTATTCTGGGAGGCGCCAGTCTTGATGACCCCACAAAGAGTGGGAGCAGTGGCTTGTAGTCCGTCACTACTTGGAACTCCTGTCCATACAGATAAAGGTGAAAATTGTGACACACCCACTTTATCGCCAGGGCTTCCCTCTCGATCTGGGCATACCTGGTCTCGGTGTCTGATAGTGCCCGGCTGGCGTATGAGACGGGTTTCCATGTTTCTCGGTCATGTTCCTATAGGAGAGCTACTTCTAGGTCATCTGGGGTGACGTCTACCACTAACTCCGTGCGTCGCCCCGGGTGAAAGTAGACCATCACCGTCTTGTCCATGAGGGCAGTTTTGATGGTATTGAACGCTGTGTTGGCAGCTGTGGTCCACTCCCACTGACGGTCACTGCGGGTGCGGGCTTGGAGTGGTTCCGACAGAGAGGCCAGGTTCGGAATGAACCTGCCACAGTAGGTGGCCATGCCAAGGAAGCTGCGGACCTCCGTGGGGGACTTAGGGGTGCTCGCTGTCCGGATGGCCACCGCTTTCTTGGGGTCCACTTTCAAGCCATCTCTGGTAAAGATGTAGCCGAAGAAGTCGACTGACTCCTGGTAAAAGGAACATTTTACCCTGTGGAGGGTCAGTCCGCAGTCTTCTAGCCGTTGGAGGGTGGCTTGGAGGTGGTTGTGGTGCTCTTCCAGTGTGTTCGAGAACACCAGGATGTCATTGCTTAGATATATGACGCCCTGCTGGCCAGACAGTGCTTCCTGGATGGCATTCTGGAAGACTTCGGCTGCAGACGACACCCCAAAGCTCAGCCTCTTGTACCTCCAAAGGCCACCGTGGGTAGAGAACGTGGTGAAGTACCTGCTCTCAGGCTCAAGCTCCAGTTGGGGGTACTTCGCGTTTAGGTCCAGCTTGGAGAACCATTTGGCTCCGTTCATGTCCACCACAATGTCATTCATGGTGGGGGTGAGATGACGTTCCCTTTTAATAGCCACATTTGGGAGCCTCATGTCCACACACAGCCGTATGGCACCCGGCTGTTTCGGCTTGGGGGCCACGACCAACGGGGACACCCACGGGGAGGGGCCAGACACCTTCTTAATGACATTGAGGTCCTCAAGCTTCTTCAGTTCGGCCTTTACTTGTGGGCGGAGGTTGAACGGCACCCTCCGGTATCTCAGGGCTGTAGGTCTCACGGTGGGGTCAATGTGGAGCTTGAACTGCTTCTCTTTCAGCTTGCCAAGCCCTGTGAACAGTGCCAGGAATTCGTGCAAGATGGCGTCGGCGTGGGAGTCGTGGACTTGATGAGCGAAAAAGACCAGACCAAGATCTTCTGCAGTGTGGAAACTGAGAAGGGTACCTTTTTCTCCCTTCAGTGATGTGGAATCGGGCCCTCTTGACATGTTCATCACTGGTGACTTCAGCCTTGATGACTCCTCTGAGGGGCAGAGGGTGCGTGCCTCCATAGGTGTAGATCCAGGCCTTGGTAGGTGCCAGAGGGGGTCGTGGCGACAGCCGTTCATACTGCTCCATGACGTTGACCGATGCGCCCATATCTATGAGCGCCTGGACTGCAGACCCTCCTACCAGGACAGAGCACATCGGCGGCAGCCTTCGGTGTTTATCCGATCTGCTAATGAAGGATATGACAAACACACAATGATGGCCTAGGGAACATACTAAAGCACCGACTCGTGTAGTCTTAATTCTTAAAATAGGACACCAAATGGTTTACACTTGCCCACCTCAGAGCATGGTTTGTCACCAGTAAACCACAAATATTAAGCATCGAACAGAAGGCTCTGAGAGGCAACGTAAACATGCAGTCAGTGTATATACAGCACAAATGCCAATCACAAACACTTTGAACAAGAGGAGGTAGATTTCTGATCCTTTATTTTGAATATTTAGGCGAAAAGCAAATACAGCCAACGCGTTTCACCCGTGGCGGGCTTCTTCAGGGCATCCAAAACAGAGAAATACTCCTATGGAAATGCAAGTTCTATTATCGTAGCAGTTGCAGTAGCAGACTGGCAGCTCACTGTGTATATTAGGAAAAGTCCTTAGTGTGAGCCAATCCTAGTAAAAGCAAACTTTATTGATTGATTCTTCCTTGAATGGAGAGCGTCGCGAAAGTGCTGCAAAAGTGCAAATTTTCAAATAGAGAGCCTGTTCCGGCTGATGTACGGCCTAAACAGCATTTTAGGCCGTACATCTTAAACATTTACCTTTTCAAATTGACCCTGCTGTGCCGTAATGCCCGAAGACACAATGGGTGTATTCTGAGATGTGGAGGACGGTTCCACATTTTCCAATGCTGTTTAGGCCGTACATCAGCATCCAGAGCTGTATATACTCTGACTGCATGTTTATGTTGCCTCTCAGAGCCTTCTGTTCAATGATATGACAAACACATCGTCGTCATCTTCTTCAAGCACGAGGCAGCGCACCCGCATTGCTTCGTCGTCTTGTGATTGTGCACCGTCGAGGAACACCTGGCGTAGACTTTGCGTCATCCCCCGAGGCCTGGAGTAGGTCTGTTGAGACCGTCCGCTTCTACATACCTTGGTGAAGAGATTCACCTTCCCACAGCAGGAGCACGTCTTCCCCTTTGCTCCGCGCACTGCCGTTGGTGGGTGTTCTACCCCACAGTTGCAGCACGCCCCACTTGTAGATGGCCGCGGTGCAGGGCTGTACTCCGGCGCCGTTGTATGGCCTCGACTCTCTCTTCATTAATGGGCTGCGGCGGTCCTATGCAGGGCAGATTCCATTTTGCCCGCCCATGCGTCTGAGAGTTTGTGGGACCGGGCCAGGATGAGGATCTTGTCCAGAGAGATCCCCGGCTGTCGAGGGATCAGTTTCCATAGCAGCGCTGAGCGGCATCCCTGGATGACTTGCCCGCAAATTTCTTCCCTTTAGTCCGTGAAAGCGCACATGCCTGGCAGCCTGCGCAGCCGCATATAAAACAAGTCCACAGACTCTGTGTCTGACTGTGACGCTTCTCTGAACTTGAAGCGCTCGAAGTACGGGTTGAGCTGGGGATCGAAATGCCTGTTGAGCACAGCGACCGCAGCTTCATAGTCATCATAATTTCCTGTGTTGGGCAATGTCTCAAACATTTCGTAGATCTCGTCGCCATCATAGTATATGAGCAGCAACATTTTCACAGCACCATCAATCTCCCTGGTGCCCCTAAAATAGTGGTTCAATCGTCCGATCCACGCTTTCCATCGTGGGGCCACAGTGGCTCTGGTCAGCGGTCTTGCCCAAACGGCTGTAGTGGAGAAACTACCACGTGGCTGTGACCTGGTGGTAGGCCGTCATCACCTCTGCGCGGTCCGCTCACTCCGGCCTGCTTGCCATCCATGCCTGTCGCGGCCAGCGTGCTCATGGTGCCGATGTGCTCTGATGCAGTCGCGGTGGCGTGGCCACTTGTCTAGGGGCCTTGGACGCTGGTGCGAAGTGGCGGCGGTTAGGCCAAGTAGCGTGCAGGGCCGTTGGTGCCGGTTTATACTCCTCCTGAGGGCCATTTCAGACAGCAGTGTGGGCCATGGCAGGCCCAGATCAGGACGGGGTGCGTGAAGCACTGCACATCATCGGACAGGTGGGCCGGGCAGATCTCCTCCGCCCCGGCGTCTTGGGAGAAGCGTGGGTCGGCATGGTCTGGCCCAGGCGTGCAGTCTCGGTAATCGTTGCCGCTGCGATTGCTGCATGTGTGGAAGAAACCCCCTGGGCCCAGAGGGCATAGTCCAGCACCGAAGCGCGGGGGGAGAAGGCAAAGCTTGCCTGCTCATCTCCACAAGGACGAAGACGAGGAAGGTGAGGGGGAGGGGGACATCGCATGTGACGTTAGGGCTGCTTGGCCCGGTCCCCAGCATGACAGGACCTGGAGTGGTGGCCCAGAATGAGGATTGCAGGGCAGCAGCAGGGCAGGGGGGGGCAGAATGAGGGCAATATACCATTAGACCTGTCGTCTAGGTCTAAATCAGGAAAGGTGGGGAGGGATGTTGTCAGCCAGCCAAGCCCTGCAGTAAAAAAAAGCCGAAAAGGTATGGCCCCGGAGTGCTGGCCCCTCGGTGGCCTCGGGCTCCGGGGATCTGGGTGCAGGGGTCAGGGCTGTCAGTGGGGATGGGGTTGGGGTGGCTTTCCCCCCGTTATTGCCTCACTGGGTTGGGATATCTTTGGAGGAAAAATCAGGGAACAGCGCCATCTAATTCAAGAAATGGAGGACAGGTGGGTGTCCATGTGCGATGCACGGGGGCTGGCAGGCTTGGGGGTATGAGGCAGCGGGGGATCAGTGGGAGGGATCCCAGGTACAAGCTCAGGAACAGGGAATGCCAGGGGGTCAGTGGGTGTGGGTCCCTGCTGAACGGCAGTTTGGGGTTGGGTCAGGGACAGCCTGCGCGGGGGTGAGGCCTGGTGGTGCTGAGGACCCTCTAGGTTGGAGCAGCTTGGGGGGGTGGGGTTCACTCGGCGGTTGAAGCCGGGAGAGGGAGGGTAGTGCCGACGGGGCGCAACACGGCCTCGGCACATCGGTCAGAAGCAGCAGTGGGGTACGCACCGGCCAGCCTGCCGCCGAGGGAGCACGCAAAACAGGAGGTGGGGGGAAAGGGTGCGAGGAAGAGTGGCAGTGTGGTGCGTGAACAGAAGAAAAAGGTGCAAAAGTGAGTGAGTGAGCCAGTTGTGATGGAAGAGGAGTTGGTGTTAGATTATCAAGAGGAGAGTGATGAGTGGGAGGAGGGGGAGTTGCGGGATGATGAAGTGGGGGATAGAGACCCCCTAGGGGGAAGTAGGCAACCAAGAAAATTGAAATTTTTCAGTTGAAGGCTACGAGCAAATGGAAGGCAGTGCAACAGAAGAAGACCAGCTGCCAGGTCACCGACAAGGGCACACAAGGAGGACCCTCAGGTACGGGGGATTGGTGGTCGGCCTGGGATGATGGGCCTATCGGCCCGAAAGGTAAATCCTGCCGGTTGGTGGGCGTGGGGGACAGGAAAGTGCAGGAAGTAGGCATCAGGGGAAGCCTGTGGGGCCACAGGAGGGTGGGCCAGGCAGGAGAGGGTCACACTTGGTGGGGGTCGCTATCCAGACAGACAAGCTGGTTGGGATGGGGGTACAGACGGACAAACAGGAGGGGTCTGAGGACAAAGAAGACAAGATAGGGGACAAACATCATAAGAAATTGCCATATATGGGTTTGGCGATGCCTTTGGATTCCCATTTGTCGGAGAAAACACGTACTAGGATTTGGAAACATGAATATGTTGATGTGTTCAAACTGTTAAACAGGGAGTTTCAGGCTAAAGAGGGTTCAAAAGAGGAGGAATGGACGACCAAGGGAGCCCATCACCATGGAAAATTGCACCTCGGCGTTCTTGATTTTCGCCAGTGTTTACTGCGAGAAATAGTTGGACAGAGCGATAGCTTTGTTCAAATATATGGACATAATCCGAAAAGCTCAGCTGCATTTCGGGGCCTTCGCATGGCTTAGGTATGATGAGGAGTTCTGGGTGTAGGTGAGCATCAATCACAATAAGCCTTGGGAGGAGGTGGATCAGAAGTTGTGGATGCAGTGGATGTCTTCCACTCAATCGTCAGCATCCACCTACCGGTCCTTTCAGGCGCGTCCCGCCCTACGTGGGAGTAGTGGAGGAGCGGAGACTACTGGTGGGCCTTCCAAACCACCAGGAACAATAACAGGAGCGTGCTGGAACTTTAACAAGGAGTTCTGTACACGGCACCCTTGTAAGTTTAAGCACAAATGTTCAAAGTGCAGGGGCAGACACCCATTGGTCCAATGTTTTACCCTGACCCCAACAAGTGAACAGTGGAGGGCAGCAAAAGAAAGGGGGCAGCCTGGACTCAAAGGCCCCTACTCCAGGGCCAGACTGGCCGTAGCGGGCACCGGGCTATCCCCCGGTGCGCCGCACGGGTGGGGGCCGGTTTTGGGCCCCTGGGGGCCGTTTTTGTTACAGGGCCATTTTTGCAGCATAGCTGCAAAATCGGCCCTGTAACAAAAACGGCCGAAAACCGGCCCTGGCAAAGAGCTTGGCGGCACCCCAAACCCCCTGGGGGGGGCCGGCCGAGCACTTTGCAAGGGCCGGTTTTGGTTCCCAGTCCGGCCCTGCCCTACTCCAATTAAGCTGGAAGCCATGGACCCATGGCTTTCAATCTACTCTGACAGGGAGGTGGCTCTGCGTTTGCAATGGGGTTTTCAAGAAGGTTTTCGGGTGGGTTACCAAGGTCCTCGAGACAGACGATGGGCAGATAATCTGAAATCAGCTAAAGAACTACCTGAAGTAGTAGCAACAAAATTGAGGAAAGAAGTGGCGGAAGGGAGGATGGCGGGTCCGTTTATGGACTGGCAATGTGAGGACTTGATCGTGTCACCACTGGGGGTGGTGCCTAAGAAAGACCCGGGGGAGTTTCGAATGATACATCATCTGTCCTGGCCGGAAGGGGAGTCAGTCAATGATTTCATTGCAGCGGAAGACTCTAGAGTGCTGTATGCGTCAGTGGATGATGCGATCCGACTGGTGAGGCCGTGCGGGGGGAGAGCAGAAATGGCCAAGTGTGTTGTCAAGTCTGCTTTCCTCCTGTTGCCTATTCATCCAGTGGATTTCCCACTTCTGGGGATACAGTTTGTTGGGGCCATATATGTGGACAAGGTCTTGCCCATGGGGTGCGCCATATCCTGTGCGCTCTTCGAGATGTTCAGTACATTCTTACAATGGGTGTTCAGCAAGAAGAGCGGTCAGAGGGAGGTGTCGCACTACCTGGAGGATTTCTTGTTCGTGGGCAGGGGAGGCTTGGGGGATTGTGGAAGAGCGTTGATGCAATTTGAAGACTTGGCAAAGACGTTCGGAGTACCCCTACCACCTGAGAAGACAGCTGGGCCCAGCTGTACGTTGACATTCCTTGGCATTGAGCTGGACTCCGTGCGGTGGGTGGCAAGTCTGCCCCAAGACAAAGTGGCTGACATGCAGGCTTTCTTGGTGAAAGTGATGGGGGAAAAGAAGATTGAATTGAGGGCAGTGCAGAAGTTGCTAGGTTTTCTGAATTTTGCGTGCAGGGTGATGAGAGCTGGGAGCACGTTTTGGAGGCGACTTGGCATGTTCATGTCAGGTTCGGTTGTGCCCCATCACAGGGTTCAGGATCGCCATGGGGGTCAGGGCAGATCTGGGGTCTGGCACATGTTCCTGGGAGATTTCAATGGTGTTTCGCTGAATTTTGTGGAAGAGAACACTGTCTGGCAGGTGCAAATATTTTCCGATGCAGCAGGTGCTTCAGGTTTCGGTCTGTTTTGGGATGGGCATTGGTATGCGGAGAATTGGCCGGCGCATTGGTTGACCCAGGGTCGGAGCATTGCCTTTCTGGAATTCATTCCTTTGTTGGTTGCTTTGGTTGTCTGGGGCAGGGAGCTGCAGAATAGGATGGTACTTTTCCATGTGGATAACACCACAGTGGTGGAACTGGTGCATGGGCAGAGAGCAAGGGATTTGAGAGGGTTGAAATTGTTGCATAGGTTCATGTTGAATTGTTTACGCTTAAATATTGTTTTTCGCGCCAAGCATGTGCCGGAAGCAAGCAATGATCTGGTGGAGGCTTTGTCTCATTTCCAGTGGCAGCAGTTTCGGACTCTGGCATCGGGAGCAGACCAGTGCAAGACGCAGTTGCTGGGCGACATCTAGGCCTGGGGGAATGAGGCTGATAGGCCTGGTTGAAAAGTTGCTCACAGACTCAACGCAACAGAGTTACAGGCTGGCTTGGTCTGAGTTTGTAGAATCTTTGGGCCCCGGCATGGCGCCATGGAGCATCACTCGTCATGAGACGGAACAGGGAGTCCTGAAGTTTGTGCTGCGGTGTATTGACAGGGGACTTTCAAAGACGACCATAGCCGGGAAGTTAGCAGGGACATCCTCCTATAGTAAATTGCACCTGGGGTTTGATCCCGCAAAAGATGAACTGCTGACAGAGCGTTGAAGGGTTGGTGGAAGGAGCGAGGGGCAGGGGGACCGCCAGTGTGGGGAGCCATTACTTTTGAATTGTTGGGGGTTTTACCTTTGTATTGTTATGATGCCTTTGATGCGCACTTATTCAGGTGGTGCATGGTCTGGATGTTTTTTGGAGCTTTCAGAGTGTCGGAATTGTTGGGCTCCCCACGGCGGCCTGGGTTGTTCATGGGTGAGGTGAATTTGGCTCACGGGAATCTGGGAATCTGGTTGAGGCAATCAAAGACGGATCAGGTGGGGAAGGGTAGATGGGTATGGTTGAGGGAAAGTGGATCCAGTGAAGTGTGCCCGGTGCAGAAATGGCAGGAGTATGAGGCAAAGAATCTCCGGTAAGGCGCGGAGATATTCTGTCATGCGTCTGGGAAAAGAGTTACATCCTTTCAATTGTTGGCTGTGTTGTGCAGAACACTACTGAGGGTGGGGAGGGAGCCGGCTGACTATGGGACGCCTCCCTTCAGAATAGGTGCAGCTACCTCAGCGGCGCGTCTGGGAAGGTCCTTGGGTCAGATACGCCGGATTGGGCGTTGGCGGCCGCGCTGTTGTGAGACATATGTGAGGAAATAAAGGGGGTGGGGAGTTTTTTCTGCGCCAATGGGAAGGGAGAGGGGATTGTTTAAGGTTTGTTTCCACAATAATGATGTTTCTTTATTCCGTAGGGTGCATGAGAGGACCGGGGACCAAGACAGTAAACTGGATCGTGGGACACTCGTTTGTACACTGGGCAGCCATGTATTCAGATCAGCATCTGTACGGACAAAGCTTGGGACTGAGAAGCAGCCACCATGAAGTTAGCTGGTGGGGGAAAGGGGGAATGCGGTGGGGTGCGCTGCTGCCTTGGCTAACCAAGATGGTGTCTCAGAGGGGCTGCCCGGATATGCTGGTTATCCATCTCGGGGAGAACGATTTGGTGCGGCTGTCAGGCCTGGCATTGCTGCAGGACATGCAAGGGACTTAGACGTTCCGAGGAAAAACCTTGCAGGCATGTGTATTGTATGGACTGATCTACTGCCAAGGAGAGTATGGAGAGGAGCTGCCAATCATGCAGCTATTGATAAGGCGAGGAGAAAACTGAATAGAGCAATGAGGGTTTTTTGCTTACCAAGGAACATTAAGTTGATTGCTCATGGGGGTTTGAGGCTGGAAGAGCCGGTCCTATTTAGGGAGGACGGGGTGCACCTTTCGAGGATGGGTAATGCATAATATATGATGGAGATGAGGGATACCATCAGTAAGCTTTAGAATGAATCCATCTGGTGTCGAAGGGAATTGTGAGGTTCGAAAGGTGCACTAGACAGTGTGGGGCAGGTAGCCGCCCTACGGGGGCTACCTGGGTGGTGGATCTTTGGAGGGGTGGTGAGTCGCAGCCGGGCGGAGCCACCCCTCGAGGGGGAAGGTACCTAGGTTAAGGAGGGCGGAGCGCAGGATGCAAGGTGCAGCCGAAGAAAGGCAAGAGAGGATGCTTAAGAGAGTTGTGAAGGTGAGAAGGGATGTATGGGAATGGGAGGAGTGAGAGTGGAGAAACAGATGGAGAATGGATGAGGGGAATGGTTTTATCGTTGATTATAGTCATAGATTTGGATTGTTATGTTAATAAACGTTGGGGAGCTTTGACAACCGTGTCGTAATAAATGGCCTTTTACACTTGAAACCAGCGTGGAGTGTAGTTATTGGGCGAAGTGTAGGCTGTCAGAGTGCTTTACATCACACACAAAGAGACAATAAATCATATAAGTGGGTAAATAAATGTACAGGAAATGTTACAAAAGACAATGAGAGTAACAAGGTGTAGGAGTCACATACAGTCCATACTTGTAGGCAGTATATATTAAGAATCCATGATAAAGAGAAACACAAATTTGGGATTTTAAACCTAACACACTAATTTAGTTTGTCTGACCTAACCAGACTCTCTTACTACCCAAAAGAGCCCTTCTTTGCAAACTTAGAATAACAGCAAATTGAGAAAAAAATAATTATGACCTAAACCTGTGACTTACGGTTTGCATGCAGCTCCTTACTTCAGGTTCACAGCTCATTGTGCTGAGTTAGGATTGCAATGAATGAACCGGAAGTAACAAAGGCATCTCTGTACCAAAAACAGTAACCCACTAACCTATCTACATAAAATACAAATATGTGATCTACATGCTACATGATGTGCTTTACAGCAGGCACATTCACCTTCTATGCTACTTTATGAGTCACTGAACAAAACATAGAACTGTCCTGGAACTGTATTAACCACCAGAGTTATTTTGTCATTATTATAATCCCCTGAAAATTGCTGGGCACTCAAAGATCTCTACAACAGCAGTGCTTGAAATGGGCAGGTACTATTAGGGTACTCAAAATCTGCACTTCTTTCAAGCTTTATTCAGAAGGTGTTTTAACCTCATAAGATATTTTAAATGCAGCATGTTTGTGACCAATTAATTAAGGTAGAACTGATTTACTTTCACACTCGTCCTTGTTGCCAATTTCTTTGCTGCAGATATTTTAAAAATGAAGAGCATAAGTTGACTGCCAGATTCCGCCTTTCATGACTCTGCCCCTCGTGACTCCATCCCCTTTCCTCTTCCTCAACTTGACCCCCAGTTTATGGATTCCCAGAGTAAATTTCTTCACATTCCAGCACTGGAACAAGGATCCCCGAGAGGAGCCATTCCGCCAGCTTCCTTCTGCTTCTTCTCACCGGCCTTAGGCTCAGAGTGGAATTTCTGTGCTCCATCCTCTCCCCTTGAACCTGCAAGGAGAAGGCATTCTTCCTCCATTCTTCTTGAACCAGAGATGAGTAGACTGCGGGGACCTTCCTCTCCTCCTGATGAACCAGTAAGAAGCCGACATTCTTATCAAGTTGCTCTTCACTAGCTCCAGAGAGACGCAGAAACTGCACCTCTTTCTAATGAACCAGTGAGCAACAGATATTGGTTCAATTACTTGCCGATAATCTTCATTGCCCGGATTCGTAGTCCTTCTTATCCAAGTAATTACAGAATGAGGTGCCTCGCCTCTGACAGAGATATTTCACTATGGCCAGGGTTGAAGGAGCAAGTTTTTGTAGAATTCTTTTATGTCGTTAGTAGCCATTTAATGCCTCTCATTTATCTGCCACTTTCTGTACATCACAATTAAAACATTGGGGGTGCACAGGGAGAGGTGGAGAGTTGTAGAGTGGGATGGGTAAGTTATTGAACCATTACCCAGTCTTCTACGTCCTCCTTGTCCCAGTAATTACAGAATGAGGATTTACCGAGTAAAGAAAACGAACATGTACCGACACTAGATGCTGTTGAAACATTTCATTACATCAACAATTACTTCATTCCTGACTTTAAAACCGTACAACTAAAATTCACTTGATTTGCATGACTCATGTTTGTAGTGATTAGTACATATATAGTGGAAGGGCCATGTTGCTGCCATGCATATCTTGGCAATAGAAGCACCACCGGTCTCTACCCAGGATGCTGACACTGCTCTAGTTGAGCGGCCCTCGATCTGGGAAGGAACTGTGCTACCCACTGAATTGTAAGCCTGACCTACAGCCTGGTGGACCTGATTGCTACAAGTCTTTGTTGTCACTTCTTTGCCTTAACAGGCTGGCCCAAAATAAATGAAAACAGAGTTAGAAGATCTAAACTCTTTTGTGCAGTCCAGATATATCGACAAAGTTCTCCAATGAGAATGAATCATCTGGGTCAAAGTCTGAAAAGATAGATGTTAGAAATTGGGTTTCTGGTTGGTAGAGGTATGCATCCTGTCCAAGCAGGAACCCCAATCCTAGTCAGGATAGTCACAAGCACACCCTCAATTAACCTCTGCTCACCATCTGGTAGCTTGGCGCAGAGCAGTCAGGCTTAACTTGAGAAACAATGTGTATAGTATCAGTGAAACCACCACACAAAAAGATTTCACACCAAGTTAGAAAAATAGCTCTGAATTTAATAAATAATACAAGCACAAAACAACAAAAATCCAATGAGTACAAGTCAAGATATAGATTTGTAAAGAATAAATGCAAAAATAGTGCTTAGAGGCAATAAGTGCCTATGCAGGCTATCTGGCCGTGCTTGACCAGAACAAATTTAAAAGTTCAGGCCGACCAAGATGGAGCATGGGTTGGATACAGAGTGCACGTGAGGCACGCTGAACAAAAGTATCTTGATCCTTATCGCAACACGTAGATGCTGGGTGCCGTTGAGTGATGTGCAAAGTTTCAAGTTTTCAAGTTTTATTTTATTTTATTTTGCTTGACTAATCAAAACCATTGCAAATTATATAAAACTGCATAATTAGATATAGTTTCAAAGCGTACCATCAAAAAGTAATTTGATAAGATTTTTAAAAATATTATGAATCTATATCACATATAAAAATTGCTTACTTATGAAAAAAGTGCTGACCAATGATTTAGGACAACAATGACGAAAAGTAACAACAAATTAATGGTGATACATTACTGATTAAAACCACTAGCATTGCTATTCCACTCATTATAACAAAGATTAAAATAACTGTACATCAATTAAAATTTGATTATTAGCATAGAGCAACATTTTTACACAAGCTCTGTATTGGCTAACAGTTTCCTGTATACATTCAGATGTTTAAATATCAATTTTATACAGTGCAGCTGGACTTTGAACTTAAAAACAACCGGGGATACAGAATATATTTAACCAGTGTTCAGCAAGGTAGCAGTTCTTAGCAGCTTATCTGTTTGATCTAAGAATTTGATTAAACCGCAAATAATAGAGGATGTGAGTCGTTGAGCAAGAAGTCTAATGCTGCCTGAACTGTTTGTGAGCTTTGTTTAATCCATGTTTGACGAAGACGTTTCCTGCGAGTGTTGTGACAATTTTCTCCACTTAATGATGGCAATGCGCTGGTTTTAAAGACTAAGCACCAGTCCCGGTAATCGATGGTTCCAAAGCTGATGCATTGGGCTTCTCCACAAGGTTGAGTGGATGCATCTTTCGTCTCTCTGCAGTGGCGGCAATACCATTGCTTCAATGCAGCGGTTCCTATGGCGATGCGCTGGTTCCAAGTGAGATGTGCTGATTCTGATCCTGCAACAGTAGCGATGAGTCGATTTTGCTGTCGGAGCATTGGATGCGTTGGTTCCACTGGAGCAAGCACCTGGGTCCACTGCCAATGAGCCACGCACAGGAGCAGGGTGGAAGACTTTGGAGTCCCTTAGTCTTAGAACAGGAGGCTAGCCAGCTAGCCCTTGGAGCCACTCTGGGTTTAGTGATGGAGGTCCTGTCTTTACCCAGTCAAAGAGAGCAGCAGACAGCAGGGCAACACAGCAAGACAGCAGTCTTTCAGAACAGCAATCCAGCAGAGTGGCAGTCCTTAAGCACAGCAATTCTTCCTGGCAGAGTTCAGGTCCAGAAGTGTACTGAGGTGGTGGTGTCTAATGTCCAGTACTTATACCCAATTGTTCCTTTAAAGTGGCAGAGACGTAAAAGAGATGCCTGAAGTGGACAGAGTCCCTACCCTTCCTGCCCTGGCTCCCGACTCACTACAGGAGGGTATGCAGCACATTCTGTGGGGACAGGACACAGCCTATTCAGGTATAAGTTTTAGCTCCTCCCTCCCATCCTGCCCGTAAAGGCCCTTCAGGATGTCGATGGTTCATCAATCAGACCTAAGCTCTATATGTGTGTGGCTGTCTAGATGGAATGCACAAAGCCCATCTGTCACTGACCCAAACATGCATTCAGAGATAGGCAGAAAGCACACAATAGATAAAGTAAGAAAATGGCAACTTTCTAAAAGTGGCATTTTCAGAATTACAATTTAAAATATGACTTCACCATAATTTGTGATTTTAAATTGTAATTCCAGAAACACCAAACTTGGGGATCCAATCTCCTCCCAGTTAGAAATTACACTTATAAGATTTAATATGGTAATCCCAATGTTATCCTATGGGTGGGATAAGCCTTGCGGTAGTGAAATACAAATTGAAGAGTTTTTTACTACTAGGACATGTAAAACTTATTAGTACATGTCCTATGTTTCAAATACTTTGCACCCAGCCCTCTGGGCTGTCCATGGCCTACCCAAGGGGCGAATTATATGTATTAAAAAGGAAGGTTTGGGCCTGGCAAGAGGTTTAACTTCGTATCAAAATCCCAAAAGAGGGGGGGACTGGGAGCTAATGGAGAAAGGTCCAGTACCCATGCTCCCAATGTCTCCGTGTCAATCACTGAAGGGTAACTGTTCCCAGAAAACAAAGCTGGCCTATTAGGTCACTAGAAGTACAGGTGAAAGAAGGCCTAACTCCTTCAGAGATTATTGGTTGGATATAAAGAGGTGAGAGTGGGAAATTCCTCCTTGTTAGAGAAGTGCCCTAACACACCCAAGCGTGTGTCATACTTCGTTGGGCGTTGCTCCTCGTTGGGGTGGCGCAGCTGTCCCCCAAGGACCCAGCTAGAGGGCTCTTTGTCGAAGATCTTTTTTAGAGGAACGCCACAGTTGTGAGTGCTGGTGTGTGGGGAGTGGTGTGAGTGAGTTAAAAATATCATACTGGTACCCTGAATTTTTTTTATTCTGGGGTCTGTGCGATATGGTTAAAAACTGAAGCCAAGCGGAATACTCTTGATCTGGGTGTCAGAGTTGGGAGTATTTTCCTTCTGCGTATCTCAATTCTTGTGGTGATAATAAAAAAAGTGGTGATTTCAGGTCTACATGTTTCACTCCTATTGTGGTCCCTAATGAATCCAATGGCATTTCTTCAGGACCGTGCAAGAATTAGAAAGTGGAAATTGAGGTACAGGGGTTTGAGACGGTGACACTCAATACACCCTGTAGTAATGTGGTCAGGGTGACTCTGCACCCGAACGGGTTGAACCACCTAAGTATCAAAATCTAACCCCAAAAACTCATTTAGGGAAGCCTCATCGACAAGGAGCTCGACTTGAGAGAGTTACAATGACCTCTGCATGAGACAAGCCTGCTGCCGCTCGCCGGTCCGAACGGTAATTTAAAATATCTGTTTCCCACTGAAAACTGAAGGTACCTTTGGCTGGAAGGCTGAATTGGGTCGTTGAAGTATGCATCGTGAAGGTCTAATGAAAATAAATAATCATCTTGAAATAGTAAGGAAATGATTATCTTTAGAGAAATCGTTTAGAACGTTTCCACAAGGAATAATTTGTTTAACGCCTATAAGTCCAGGACAGGTCTCTTGTCTGTCTTGGGAACTAGAAAAAAAGATAGAATAAAATCCTTTTCTCCTCTGGTCAATAGGAACTGGAACCACTGCTTTCTTTTCCAGGAGGGCTTGGATGCTGAGGATCATTGCTTGTGACTTTGACAGATCCTTTGGAAATTGGGTAGGCCTGAGCAGATCCTGAGTGGGATCTTGTGAGAATGTCATCCGATAACCGTTCTCGTAGGAAAGTACCCCTTTTTTATGGCCACCCCTCACTAATTGCTCCAAAAGCTGTTGATTATGACTCTGATAGTGCACGGGAGTCTGCTGCCCAGACCTCAGTGCCTGCGCTCTCTCCTAAAAATGTTATATACGGCTTGGTAATCCCAAATTGGCAAAACCTTTACCCCCTTATAAGTCCCTAGTATATGGTAGAAGGGGTATCCAGTGCATTTGTGGTAAAGACATACCCAGGACTGCAGCACGAGTTTGTACCACCCTGAGCTTTCCATGCAACCTACTGACAGCAGGCCTGCCATTGCAGACTGCAGGACAGTGCAAACTGATCGAACTCGACTGTGCCCTCACCATGTGGGGCACAGTTACATACACTGCCTTTAATGTAGGTAGGCCTTCTTAGCCCAGGAGGCAGAGTACATTATATATATATTTTTTCAAAACAAATTCTATTTGTCAACAGCGGTATGTATCCTGGTATGTCCAGGATTTTAGTAGAAACAGCATAAAATAGTTATATTACTGATTTCGGCATCTATAGTGTCAAAATCGAACAATTTAAGGTCAGAAAATATCTTGACAATTAAACAATTGAGAAGCAGTTCCATGTACGAGTTACAGACTCTGATATTAGCAGTCCCCAGCCACCCCAGCCAAACGATAATGCAATAGTGCAGCAATATAACTCTCCGCCCTTCCATATCAACAGTTCTGTATGTGTTATTGTATGGGGGATGGGCTCCAGATATAGACCACGATAATCCACCCATCTCTTCCATGTTTTGGGGTGTTTTGGGGAGCATACCCTCGCCTTGAATATAGGTATCTCTAGACCCATGCAGAAGTCCAATCCCTTTTTCTAAACCTCTACTAGGGGAGGAGATGTGTGGCCTTCCACGCCTTGGCAATATCTCGTTTTGCCAAGTTGAGGCCCAAAAATACTAGGTGGCGCTTGTAACTATTGCCCCATATTCCCTCAGTTATATGTAGTAGGGTCAGTCGCAGCGAGAAAGGAATATCCCACCCTAGAACCTTTGAGTGGCATGTCACAACGTCCTGCCAGAACCTCAGGAGTGGCATGTCACAGCGTCCTACCAGAACCTCAGGAGTGCAGTAAACTGCCATATTGTGTGTATTAGGGTGCCCTTAGTATTTCCACAGCACAGATATAAAGGGGATTCGACTAGGCCGGTCCTCCATAATCTATACCTGGTGAAGGTATTTAAATTATGTTGCAGGCGTGCCACAATGGCCGCACCCTGCGGAGATGCCAGAGCAGCGGCCCAGTCATCATCATCCAGCGTGCCTAGATCCCCTTGCAAGGTGTCCCGGATTGAGTCTAATGTGGTGGGGCTATTTGTAATGAGTGTACAATATATTTTAGTTATTTTATGGTCCCCAAGATCTCCCATAAAATCCTTTGGCTCTATGGGGTTGAATTCAGGTATGTTCTCATGGTGTGCAATGTAAGGGGATAGTGCGTGGCGAAACTGGAAATATTTACAAAACTGGGGCATGTCGTATTCTCTCTGGAACTCCTGGAAGGACTTTAGTGTGTGACCCCACAGGGCCACCCCCAGCGTAGATATACCTGTGGCCTCCCAACCCCCAAAGCTGGACAGCATCAAAAGCTCCTGGTGTGCAATGTAAGGGGATAGTGTGTGGCGAAACTGGAGATATTTATAAAACTGCATATGGGGCATGTCGTATTCTGTCTGGAACTCATGGAAGGACTTTAGTGTCTGACCCCGCAGGACCACCCCCAGCGTAGATATACCTATGCCCTCCCACCTCCCAAAGCTGGACAGCATCGAAAACTGGGGTAGGAGACCATTATGCCACAGGGGCATCTCTTTCGTCAGTCTGCCCCACCACCCCACCTGGCGCAGTGACTGCCTCCACACCACAAATACTGACTGCGCTGCTGGAGGTAGAGTGCCAGACCCGAGTACAAGAACGTATGCACAGTCGTCTCATCCATTAGCTAGCATTCGACTGCGTATGCTGGATCTCATCTATCCCCATACCACCAGTCATTGAGAACAAGGAGGTGGGACGCTGCATGGTATGCCTGGACATCAGGGGTTGCTATACCCCCAGAATATGTGGGTTAAAAGCAGGTTCTCAGGGCCACCCGGTCGGAACCCCTGCTCGAGGCATTGTCCTAGGATTGTGTTCATTTGTCAGAAACAGGTGGGCGGTTTTGGAAAAGGATGGTTTTGGAGTTGGTACAAAAGGTGGGGTAGAGAAACCATCTTGAAATTGCTGATCTGTCAAATAGGAATAGCGAAAGATGCAACCAGGAGCGCACATGCTCCCTTATTTGCACCCATAATGAGGCCAGATTTTTTCCCCATGAAGCGGGCTGGGAAGTGACAGGAACACCCCCAGATATTTAAACCCATCTGAGACTACTGGCACTTCGCGAGACCAGGCACCCAATTGACACCCGCCCCGTAGTGGCCACAGAAACGACTTACTGTCATTCATGTATAGGCCAGAGGTCTCGACAAAAATCTGCATTATCCGGAGTAACCTCGGACCTGTCCGGTTGGGGTCTGTAAGGAAAAACAATACATTGTCTGCATATAAAGTTATGCGGTCCGAGACCTCCCGGGACCGCTCGAAGCTGCGGACCTGGGCATCCATACTGACCCAAGCCGCAAGCGGCTCCATGGCGAGGGTGAACAAGTAGGGTTAGAGGGGACAACCCTGACAAGTTCGTCGTCCGATGGGAAAGATCTGTGAGGCAGCATCTGCTACTCGAACCGAGGCCGTGAGGTCAGTATATAAAAGTTGGATATGTGAAAGGAGGCGGGCCAATATTTAGTTGACTCAGGAGCGTAAAGAGGTAAGGCCTGCAAAGCGAATCAAAAGCCTTGTCGATGTCTGTGAGCTAAAGAGCCGTGGGCCCGTCAAGACAGTCTACTGTTGCTATGGCGTTGTGGGCGTGGCGAATATTGTGTCTCATGGCACAGCCAGTATAAAAGCAACAATATCTCAGCAGGATATAATGTAATTACTTAAATCTGTATGTACAAGACATTACAGTTTAGCGAACAAAAGAGAGGAGACTTCAAATAGTTCAATCCATGCGCCCGTAGGCGTCATATATTATACGAAGATCAGTAAATATACAGAACAGTTGTAACAGCACTGTAGGGTATAAATAGCCAGGCAACCCTAGTGATATGTGTACAAAGTGCTCGTGACAGTGAAGTAACGGCGCAAGTGACAACGTGAAAGATACCACAGCAGAAGGCGCAAAAGAATATACAGTATTTACAGATTAAAAGGTTCAAACATCAACTTATTCAATGGTACAGTTCGTGATTTCAGTTATGTTAATGAACCAGGGGTCAGAGTACGCCTAGGGAGTTCGAGCTGGTGGGCAATGGTCGACGGCGTTTCGATCCTCTCAAATTAGGATCATCCTCAGGACCTGGGTTGCCTATTTGTGGAGTGCTCTGAAGCGCATTGAATGAAGCGCTGGTGTAGGAGATGAAGCAACGTTGATGAAAAGGCAGGCGGTGGAATGAAGAGCAATTATAGGAAGGAGTCCATCGCGCAGTCGCTGTAGAATGGAGTTCGGGGAGAAACCGAGGACGTGCGGTTGGTAGTCACTCGAGGTTAGCTGTGAATTCCGGGAAGAGAAAAACGAGGACGTGCGGTTTGTTCGTCACTCGAGGGACGGTGGAGCCGGCCCAGTCAATGAGCCAGGGGCATCAGAAGATTTCAGGGGTCAGGAATAAATCCACAGTATCGGACAAGTCGAGACTTGTCCGATACTGTGGATTTATTCCTGACCCCTGAAATCTTCTGATGCCCCTGGCTCATTGACTGGGCCGGCTCCACCGTCCCTCGAGTGACGAACAAACCGCACGTCCTCGTTTTTCTCTTCCCGGAATTCACAGCTAACCTCGAGTGACTACCAACCGCACGTCCTCGGTTTCTCCCCGAACTCCATTCTACAGCGACTGCGCGATGGACTCCTTCCTATAATTGCTCTTCATTCCACCGCCTGCCTTTTCATCAACGTTGCTTCATCTCCTACACCAGCGCTTCATTCAATGCGCTTCAGAGCACTCCACAAATAGGCAACCCAGGTCCTGAGGATGATCCTAATTTGAGAGGATCGAAACGCCGTCGACCATTGCCCACCAGCTCGAACTCCCTAGGCGTACTCTGACCCCTGGTTCATTAACATAACTGAAATCACGAACTGTACCATTGAATAAGTTGATGTTTGAACCTTTTAATCTGTAAATACTGTATATTCTTTTGCGCCTTCTGCTGTGGTATCTTTCACGTTGTCACTTGCGCCGTTACTTCACTGTCACGAGCACTTTGTACACATATCACTAGGGTTGCCTGGCTATTTATACCCTACAGTGCTGTTACAACTGTTCTGTATATTTACTGATCTTCGTATAATATATGACGCCTACGGGCGCATGGATTGAACTATTTGAAGTCTCCTCTCTTTTGTTCGCTAAACTGTAATGTCTTGTACATACAGATTTAAGTAATTACATTATATCCTGCTGAGATATTGTTGCTTTTATACTGTACTCACCCAGATCTCAGTTTGGTCTATGGGTAAAACTCCTGTGGTTTTTCTATCATGGCACAGCCAGGCATGAAACCTGCCTAATCGGAATAAACCAGGCCCGCGATATGCGGTAGGATACGGATTGCAATGGCCTTGGCAAGTAGTTTAGCCTCCACGTTCAGTAGAGATATTGGGCGATATGGCTTATGGTGTTTGGGAGATCTACCCGGGTTTAGAAATACAACTGTCTCCAGTCCTGTGGAAGACTCCCCGTATCTAAGGCCACATTGAGCACAGCGAGGTAGTGGGCCCCAATTTGAGATCGATACATTTTGTAAAACTCACACGGGAAACATTCGGACCAGGTGCCTTACCTGAGCGCAGATCAGATAGAGCAATCCCAAGCTCTTCTGTTGTTAGTGGGGCGTCCAGCTCTCTTTTCACTGTATCGGAAAGAGCTTGCGGGGGCAAGTCATCCAAGAATTGATAGCTAGTGACCTCCAGTAAGATCTCTCTAGGGGCATATAGATCTGCAAAGTATTCTGCAAAGCTTGCCGCGTTTTGAGCTGGATCAGAGAGTATTCCACCATCAGGGCCACGGATGCCCGGGATGGTATGTGTGCCTGCTGACAGAGACGATGCAGCAAGGGGCTTGATTTATCTCCCCATTGATATATCCTACTGCGGGTGGACAACCATGCCAATCTAGCCTCATCCATCAATTTTCCAGCATGCAGTTATTGCGTGAGTAGTAACTGCTGGTGTGCCAAGTTCCCATTCTCTCCCCTACTCCTATGTTCTAGGTCTATGAGTTGGGCCTTGGTCTGGGTCAACTTCTCCCGACGCTTTATGCACTGAGCTGTGCAGAGTGCAATATCTATGCCCCTAATGGTTGGCTTCATTGCCTCCCACAATATTTCTGGAGACTCCACCGTCCCGGTATTATATGAAAAATAATCTGTGATGGCTGTATACATGTGGGATTTATTTTGATCATCATGCAAGTGCCATGGTGAGAGTCATCACCGGAATGGGGTGCACCCAGGGCCAAGCCGCAGCTCTAGCACCACAGGGGAGTGATCAGAGAGAGAGACCCCGGGAAGAATTTCTGCGTCGTTACTCTATGGAGGTAGTCCGAAGGAGCAAACATATAGTCTAGGCGGGAGAATGAATCGTGAACACTGGAGGAGTATGTATATTACTGATCTGTTGGGTGGAGTCTCCTCCAGGCGTCTCTCCATCTCATCCCCTGCACCAAAGACTGTAGCCGTGACTCCTGCGTTGCCATCTGTCTCCCAGCCGTGCACCATCTGTCTCCGTGTCGACACAATACATAATTCCAGTCACTTCAACCACCGTCAGGCCTGTGGGAATCTCCGTACAGACTCTACCAAGGATGAGTTGTTCCCCATATAATGTGCCTGACACTATGATATATCTTCCCTGGGGATCTAACCATGTCCTGTCGTGGGTGTATAGGACTCTGCAGTGGATTAAAATTGCTAAACCCTGAGAGCTCCTAGTGAACCCGAGTGAAAGATCTGAACAAATCCAAAGAGGGAGAGGCATGGTGCCTTGGTGCCCAACAGGTGGGTTTCCTGTAGTAGTAGAACATCGGCTTTGTACCGCTTGGCCTGGCGGAGTATGGCTCCTGGTTGGATCTTATAAAGGATGTCTAATTGAACACCTCCTCTGGGGTTTCACAGAAAAGTGTCCACGATTGGTAGGACACCCTTAGGCGGGCCGGGAACAGCATGGAGTTCTGGATCTTGAGAGTTCGCAGGCGGGCTTTGGCTTCAACAAAGGACTGTTGACGTTGCTGGACCAGCCCTGGACTTTCATTATATAGTGGGAGACATAGACAAGTGTATCTTTCAATCTGGCTTGTTGCAGGATGATGTCTCTATCTTTATAGTTTCGAATTCTGGTGATAACCGGCCTCGGTTGAGCTCCAGGTGGAGGCTTTTGTAGGAGAGCCTGATGAGCTCACTCAATTATGAAACATGGAGACATAGAGTTAGGTAGAAGCTAGTCCACAAGCCATTTACTGGGGAATTCTTCTATGCCGTTCCTTTTACAGCCCTTAGGAAACCCCACAAAATGGATGTTATTTCTGCTGGCTTGCCCCTCCGCATCCTCCACCCAAATTGCCAGGCCTTTTGTAAGTGATTCCAGGGTAGAAACCTTCTTTTGAAGGGCATTCACTGTATCTTCTACTGTTGAGATCTGTGTTTCTGTCTAAGTGATTCTTTTAACAGCATTGCAGAGGTCCTGCCTAATAAGCCCAAAATCCGAGCCTACCACCCCGAATTTTGGCCTCAAGCATGTCTCTGGATTACGTGATGGCGGCCAATAAGGTTGTGTTGTCTGGAATGGCAGTTGTCTGATCTCCTGGGTCTGACGCCTGGGCCCCTACACCTGTATACCTGTCCATTGTGCTTTGTTTGGCTCCAGCGCCGGGTATTTATTCTTTCGTCATCATGTGTCTATGGGGGAGGAAGCCCACTGAGTGGGCCGTTACTGTAAGCGGCAGTGCCAAAGCTGTTGTGCCACCTGTAGATCCTCTCAAAGCCAAGTCGGAGAAGAGGTGGGGGGTGGTATCTGAGGGGGAACGCTTCACTCGCAAGCCGCACTGGGTCCTAGCCCGGTTGCCTCCACAGGTGGGGGCACCCTACCCCCCTAGTGGGTGTCTCAATCTGCCTCTAGCACAAACCCCACATGTAATGTCTTTGGTGGCTCTTGACTCCGGTCTAGCTCAACTGGCGCAGCCGGTCTAACAACCCCATGCTTCTCACCTTTTTGCAATCAGTCGATGGCATGGCTGAATCACCCCCCAACACCCAGTATGATGTTAAGTGTGATGTGTCGCTGCATCATCAGTTGTCATTATTCTCTGTCTCAGCGACCTCAGCTGCATTCTATTCCACCAGTCGTCACTACTCGGATCCGGCTGCCTAAGTCCAGGACAGTTGCCACCAGTAATGCAGCACCCTCTGCCCTGTTGCTGTGTGTCTTGGGTACAGCATGCCCCCTGCTGATTGGCGCTGTCCTGTAGGCCTGAGGTCCGCATCATGGGACACCTCCCCCATCAGATGGCCCACTGTGGAGCAGCGCCGGGGGCCCCCGCACCACACCGGCTCCACCCGGAGACCCTGGCAGTCACAGTGGGGGGGAGAGAAAGGGCTCTCACCCGGCGCTGCCGATGCCGTTCAGTCTATGCCATCCACGGCCCATGGCCTTCTGGTCCACTGCCCTGGAGGCCTCAAGTCCGAGCAGGCTCCTCCACCCAACATGTCCTGGTCTGGGTCTGCTCTATCGTCTTAGAGTGACCGGAACTTAGAGTCGGCACTGCAGCCCCAACTGACCACTGAGGCGAGGGAGCCAGGCCGCCGACTGTAGCCCTCCCACTGCCTCAGTCCCCAGGTGCCGTGCCCGCCCAACGATCTGCTCGTGCGCCGCTGTCCACAGAGATCTGTCTGCGGCCTGAGGTAGATAGCATCAGCCCCGCTTGATCTTCGTCTCACTTCTTGGCTCCTCCTGGCACTCCGGCGCTCGTACTGAACCAGCCGAGGAAGAGGAGGCACCCCCCAGTGCCGTCGCGCTCCTTCAATCTCCAGCGGCTGAAGGCCTCTAGGCCGCCACACTGCTGCAGCTGCAGACAGTAACGAACTCTGCGGCAAGCAATTTCAGGGTATCACCACCAGCAGCAGGGCGATCCCGGGGTTTTGAGGAGTCTGGGAAGGAGCTAGAGATGACGATGCAGCAGGATAAATAACGGATTAATTCCGGGCAACGGGAGCTTTGCTAAGGCGCGTCCGCCATGTTAGACCACCAGGCCACGCCCCCCCAGGGTACATTATACTTAAGGTGTGGACATGTAAGTGTAAGCCTATATGTCCCTATAGTGGCGTTTCCCTTTGGAAATCCCTATATGTGTTAGCGGTCCATAGGATAACATGGGCTTCCAATAGGGCACCCTCGAGATTGACAGCTCCATTGTGGTAAAACTAAAATAAGTCATGCTTGGTATCAAACAACGTGCCTTCTCACCCCTGACAAGATTCTTGTGCCCTGGGTGACGTGGCATGCACCCAGAGTGCATCTTAGAAGTTACCCCCTCGTTCTCCCCCGTTTAACGGTGTTCTGGCTGACCCGGCTGCACTTTCCTGCATATGTTGCCGACAAGGCAAGATTCTGACCTCCTGCCAGGCAGTGTGATCCCTCCCAGGATTCAGAGACAGAGGCTGGACAGCAAGGAGGTCACACCTCCCTCCTGGCCAGATGGCTAGTGAATTGGCACATCAGAGCGGTGAGCTTCAAAGGCTACACATCCTTTTAGTAACTTAGTGGTCTCATCAGGTAGAACTCAATTCTGAGCAAAGGTTTTGGGAACGTCTCTGTCAAAATCTTTCTGAGACTTTACAGTCACCATTATCTTTCTGTAAAGTCTCAGAACGAATAAAGAGATTGGATGTTCCCTCAGCAGTCTTTTCTTGCGACACTGCAGCCCCAAGTGACTTTCCTGATATGGCCTACAAAACCTCTAGGAAACTCTGGGAGCTGAAACGCTTGTCAGAGACGTTGTAAGCCAAGGCTGTATGGACACATTAGCTGCCTCCTGCTAAACCTGAATATATATCTTTTTCAACAATGATTCATCCATTGTCAGATCCCATCAATCAACCATGTTTTGGACCATTCAGCATTGCATCTGTCGCAAACAGAAGTCTAGAGGAGACCACCACTGGGGCTGACATGAATATATCTTTTTTGACAATGATTCCCCTTGAAAGTAGCCTTCTGGGCCCTCCAGCCTGCCCACTTCAATATCCTATTTTCTGTAAAAACTTGCCACAGGACTTGCTGGAGGTAACTGCGAGTACATCCCTTCCTCCGGCAAAATTGGTTGTGGCGGATTAATGCAGTGACAGTCTATGGGTGAAACCATCAGCCTCCTCCACCCATCCAAGCGGAAATATGGAGGACATGTACATTTGTACGGATAATTTTTCTCTGTTCTTGAAGGCTAGGGGGCTCCCATAGCAAAATACAAAAAAATCAGCACACTCTAATGCTCCGCTTTTCTCCCTTCTTAAACAGCTGTTGATTGAAGTTAAGGATATGAAGGCTGTTTATAAAGAGATGGCAGAGGAAATAGAGAGGAGGTTGGATCTTATAGACCTGGGCTTGCAGATATTGGATACCCAGGTGATCAGAAACAGAGGAAAGGATTTCTAATCTGGAGGACGCCCAACAACAAGGTCTAGAAACTATATCCAGACTTGTTCAAGACATGCAATCAGTGAAGGACAAAGTAGAAGATCTGGAAAATAGATCCAGGCGTTCTAACCTTACACTTGTTGGGATTCCCAAAAGCTTTTCCTTCTAAGGATGCCGCCATACCACATACTATACTAGTTTGTTTTCAGGATTACAGAGTGCGGTAAGATTTACTTACAAAAACCATTCAGGTGAAAGCCATGGAGGACGACTTCTTTTTCAAAATCTTTCCGGATATATCCTAGGAAACGCAGGGAGCTGAAATGCTTGTCAGAGACGTTGCGAGCCAAAGTTGCCCAGACACATTTGCTTCATCCTGCTAAATTAAAGGTTTTGTGGGCGGGGGAGTGGTGTTTCACATGTTTTCCAACCAGGGGAATGGGAGCAGTTTTTGTCACAAATGGGGAGGAACACAAAGATGTAAGTTGGACAGCCTTGGGCCGCCATCTGGTGCAGGTAGACATGCACCGCATGCCAATGGCTAGGTTAGTTTCCAGCTTCCAGGGGCTCGGAGCTAAATGGGTGAGGGTTGGGGAGAGACTCTGGTTGAGGTTCTGGGGGTGGGGAGTGATGGAGAGAGGCAGGAGAGCCAGAGCTGGGGAGGGTTTGGTGTTGGTGGGTGTCACTGCATGGAAAATAAATTGCTTGGGATCCAGGAACAAGTATAGTTTAGAAATACTGATAAAGGTGAACGGAGAATTTTTTTTTGCGGGCGATAATACATCTATAGATGGATAATAAGGGAATAGATTTTACTATAGTCTAGCACATCGTGAACGGCTTAAACAAAAAAAGTACGAGAGATGCTGTTTTTTTGGTTGTTGCAGCATGATCCCTCCATTATTCTTTTACAAGAGATGTATTTTGTTCAGGGGAAAGAAGGCAATACATTTCATTATTCCCAGGTCAGCCAGTGTTTTCTTTCATCTGCAGAATCAGCCAATAGAGTAACTGCAGTGGTGATTGGTCGTAAAGCCCAGGTTAGCTGCCTTACCCCAATTTCTGATGATGTGGGGTTTGGGTTATAGTTAAGGCTCCCTGTTATCCGTTTTTACGGATTTTTACAGATAAATACAGACAGAAAAACATGTATTTTCATGTCTGTATTTATTTATTTTTTTATTTATTTTAAACTGACCACATGTGTTGACATACATAGCTGTGCGCCTACAACCCTGAGGCGGCTGCCATGCTGCAAATAATCACATATCTTTGCAGTTTATCCCACATCCCGGAGGCTGGGCATCACTGTGTTCAGACGCTGCGGCGCCAAATACCTTCCTTGCTTTCAGTCCTGTATGCCATTACCATTAGACTTTCCCCCCTAGCGGAGGCACAGTTTTATCCTTGTCTTTTGGTCCCTACCATAAAGAACAACAAAAGGGGAAATTATATAAAATAAAATATATATTTTTTTTTTAAAACAACCCCCAAATGGGACTTAACCCCAACCCCGCCCCCCCATTCCCAACAGTTGAGGTGTCCTGTCAGTAACCTGCCTAAAGCTCATTTTGCGCCCAGCGGCAATACGCACCACCAGTCATGATGCGTCTCAAATGCCTGTTCTTTTCCTAAACCAAAGTGCACCAGAGAGTGAACTATGTGCCCTCCCCACCTTCGCCCTCTACCGCTGCACCACGCCCCAAGACTTCCAAGTTGTTCATCCCCACCACACTCCCCGCCTCCTCCCCTCCCCTCCCGAAATAATCAACATATAGCCCCCCAAAATGTTTTGGTCTGCTGCGCGGTGGGAGAAGCTCACTGAACCTCTCCGTCTGTGTACAGCAGTAAAGCACATCGCACGCCCACTGCGCCACTGTAGGCAAGGGGCCCCGCATCCAGCAAAGCGCTACTCTACGCTTCGCCATGAGCATTCCCATGTCGACCAGCTGTCGTACCGCCCTGGGCAGCACTCTGGAGTGCCCCATCAGGGCCACCGCAGGGTCAGGAGTTAAATCTAATTCTGCTATTTTAGCTATCTGCTCATAGACCGCCTCCCAAAAGTTACCTATACCGGGACAGTGCCACGCTAGATGCATAAAGTCAGCCACCGGGTGGTTGCATCTTTCACAAGCAGACCCGTCCCGTAGGCCATACCGATGCAGCCTCTCCGGAGTATAATATACTCTATTTATGAACTTGAAATGGATCAACCTGTGTCTGCCATGCAAAGATATTCGTCGAATCCCCGAACAGCAGTATACTGACATAGCATCGTCTATTGCAGTTTCAAGGTCTCTCTGCCAGGCTAACCTAGCCTTCATGTATTCCTGCGACCTCTGCGACATCGCAGTATTGTATAACTTAGAAATTAGTTTGTGGGGACTTTTATGCTTAATAATGAAGGACAATTCCTGGACCTCCGGGGGTTCAGCCATATAGTCCCCTAGGAGCTGCCTCCAGGCATGTCTCACCCTGTGGGATTGGTAACGCTGCAATGGTGTGGTGGCATCCGCCGTGGCAGAAACCTCCTCCCATGTCTTAGCGACGCCGTCCGCAAACAGATCCCCCATCGAGCGTATACCCATCGCACGGAGGGACCGTACCACCCCCTCATCTCTGCAGGGGGATAGCCAGACCACCCAATCAAGCGGCATAGCTGGTGAGTATAATAGTGCCCCCGCCGTTTGTTGTAAAATGTTATTCCATGCGTGCCGAGTCGAGTTCAACGAGTCTAAGAACCCAGTCCGACGGTCCGGCGCCTCAAATATAACAGCAGGGAGCAGGAGCGGAGCCGCAAACAATTTCTCTAGCTTGAGGTATGGAACATCGTCATCGCCATGTATCCAGCTGTGAGCCTGGGCACCCTGCGCAACCCTGTAATACAATTCAAGGTCAGGTGCCCCCAGACCGCCCAAGCGGCAGGGCAACGTCAAGACGCGCCAGCTAACGCAAGCCTGCTTACCCGCCCACGCCAGCCGCAGCAAGGACCCAGTCAGTCTAGCAAAGAAGGCGCGCGAAAGCACTATAGGGATGTTGACAAACAAAAATAGGAATCTGGGAAGTACTACCATTTTCATAATGAATATTCGACCCATCAACGAGAGGGGTAGCTTGATCCAGGTCTCTACATCATCTTCGAGTTTGCTGATGGCTCTACCGTAGTTCTCGGAGAGTACGACCTCCGAATCCATATGCAGTTGGATTTCCAGGTATCGGACCGAATCGTCCGACCATTGGAGCGGGTACTCCATCTCGAAAGGGGTAGTAATCGGGGTCAGCGGGAAAGCTATGGACTTATTCCAGTTAACTCTCAGGCCAGAGAGCACCCCAAAATGAACCACCTCCCGTAGTACCGGGGCTAAGTTATTCTCCGGGTCCCTGACGTACAATAGGGTATCGTCAGCATACGTGGAGACCACTATCTTATAAGTAGGGAAGTTAATTCCTCTGAGACTGTGATATTCTCGGAGGGCACAAGCCAGGGGCTCCGCCACCAGGGCATATAATATAGGCGACAGGGGGCAACCCTGTCTTGTCCCCCTTGAAATGGGTATAGTCTCCGTAACCAGGTAGCCCAGACGTATCCTCACTGTAGGTCCCCTATACAGCACCCCGATCAGTTGTAAAAAGACCGGGCCCAGCCCCATTCGTGTCAGAACCTGTCGCATGAGCGGCCATTCTACCAAATCAAAAGCTTTTTCCATGTCCAGGAAGACCGCCAAAGCACGCGTGTCCCGGCGGACATGCTGCATAGTACCAAACACCGTCCTTAGATTGTACGTGAGGTTTCTGCCAGGGACGAACCTCGCCTGCTCCGGGGCGACCAGTGAGCAGAGCCAAGCGTGTGGCCAAGACTTTCGCATATAGCTTGGTATCGACATTTAGCAGCGACAGCGGCCTATAAGAGCTGCATTCCTCCAGTGACTTACCCGGTTTGGGAATCGCCACTAAAATAGCCTCTCTCATGGATTGTGGCATGTGTCCCGTCACGCACATATCATCAAACAGAGTCGACATGTGTGGGAGCAGCTGATCAATGAATGCTCTGTAAAAGACCACTGTGAGGCCATCCGCCCCTGGGGCGCTGCTTGCCTTCATGCTCGCCAGTGCCTCCAATATCTCATCTTTCTCTATGGGAAGGGCCTGAAATTCCCTATGCTCATTTGTAAGGAAAGGCAGCTTAATATAATCCAAATAATCCCGGATGCTTTCTCCCATATCGGTCTGTTGGGAAGCATAAAGGTTAGTATAATACGACTGAAAGCGCGCAGCAATATCCGCCTCTTCCGTTAAGAGCACGCCTTCCTCCGATCTAATCCGGGTAATAGCAGTTCTACTCCTGCGTGCCCTTAGTACATTAGCTAGGACAGAACCAGGCCTATCGCCTTCCCCATATACCCTGGCTGTGGCGTACTTCCCCAAATGCAGCACCTCCGCATCCGCAGCCTCATGGAATTCGGCCAGGAGTACCTTCTTTTCCTCCGCAATGTCTGCCGACGCCTCTAAGGGCTGCTTAATTTCCAGGTCCCCCAGTTTACGCTCCAATGTCAAAAGTCTCTGCCGGATAGCCCGCAACACCCCCAAGTGTTTGGCCATTGCCACCCCTCTAATGTAAACCTTGAATGCTTCCCAAATCGTTTGAAAGCTGTCCACGGAGCCCACATTAGTGTCGAAGAACAACGCGATAGCCTCAGCTAGTTCTTCCTTAAAAAGGGGGTCCAGCAGCGAGTATGGGGGGAACCGCCATAAAAACGGCGGAACGGATTTTCTGGGTGCCGCTAAGAGCAGCAGCACCGGGGAATGATCAGATAGAGTGCGCGATAGCACCTGGCATGCCCGTACCTGCGGCAGGAGAGATGTGGACGCCATCCAGTAATCTATACGCGTATGCAAGTTGTGAAACGCCGAGTAGTGCGTGTAGCCCCCCCTCTCAGGATTAAGAGCTCTCCAAACATCCGCCAGACCCGAACAAAGCATTTCCCGCTCTATAACTTTAGCTGCAGCCGACTGCGTCCTGGCTGGGCCTCCCGATCTATCTAGTTCGGGGTTCAGGACCACATTAAAGTCTCCACCCCACAACACGGGCTGCACCCGCAGTCCCTCACTGTGCTCGCCAGCGCTGTGTAAAATTAATTGCGGACAGTCATAGTTCGGGCCATAGGTATTGACCAGCAATAAGTCCAGCCCTCTGCCTTGGATACGCGAGAGCACAAACCTACCCGCGCCGTCTGCGACCAGTAAATGCGATCTGTAGTTCGCCCTAGGATTAATCCAGGTCAGCACCCCCCTAGAGTGAGTGGTGAAGCCGGCCGCGTGCGCATTACCCACCATCCCTCTAGTGCGCAGCATGGGACTATGGTTAGGGAGATGCGTTTCCTGTAGGAAAGCCACATCTATATCGTGCCTTTTAAGGTAGTGCAGGACTTTACGCAGCTTTCGATGGTCATTCAGGCCCCTGACGTTCCAGGTCAGCACTCTAATCGAGCCAAGCAGTCCTGGTGAATCTACGTTGTTAGGCATTGCCATTCTCTTGAAGCGCACATCGTATGCTACTGTGTGCCGCATGAGGCAAATGCGCCGAAGTGCGCAATTCAATGAACCCTGACAGTATAACCTCCTAACTTGAAAAATGAAACCCTCCCCCCCCCTCCCACAGCAGACCTCCCCCAACTTGGCCCTGCAGCATCCCGTATAGGGACTACCTACTCCTCCCACCACCCTACCCCAAACAAATTGACCCCCCCTAAGTTGTGGAATTCACTCGCGGGCGGAGGTCACTCAGGTCTTAGTGTATAGCGGGTTAACACCTGGCACCCAATGGCGACCCCCCCGGTGCGACTAGCGAATATATGCCCCCACGCCATACCGTGGCCGCATCTCGCTGTACCACGCCAGCAATCCCTAAATCCCAGACAGCCTGCGAGGACCCCGCGCCCCATCCAGTGTACAAAACAGGATAGCCTACCCGTCATGACTTGGTCCCCGCGCGAGGGCCCACCCCACCAAAACCCCTTAGTGAACACTCAGCAATCACTTAGCGCCATAGGCTACAAGTATGCGGCAGTCCATTGCTCCCAGCTCAACTAACATTAGCCATTCCCTCCCACCCGCCACCACCCGCTCAAAGCTGCTCTGTAATCGTAAAGTGCGTCCCTTTCTTGCCTGCCATTCAGGGTCAGTCCTGTTCGTCCATTCCACCATCTGTTACTCCCCCCTGCAGTTGCTTCTCAGGACTCTGTCTTTGCTCCTTACTCCAGTCTTTCAGTGCTTTCTGCAGAGCCTTAGGGTCAAGAAAGATGTGTGATTTGCCCTGTCTATTGACTCGCAGCTTAGCCGGGTACAACATCGCGTAATCCAGGCCCAACTCCCGCAGCAGCTTTTTAGCTGGAGCGAACTGACGTCTAGCCTCCTGAACTCTGGCAGTAAAATCCGGGTAGAGCGAGATGGTCGACCCTTCGTATACCAGAGTCTTCTTCTCCCGGGCCACTCGCAGAGCCGCATCCCTGTCCCGATAGTTCAGCAGTTTTGCTATAATCGGTGTAGGCGGCGCTCCCGGAGGGGGCCTGGGGCCGAGGGATCTGTGCGCTCTCTCCACTACGAACATACCTGAAAACACATCTTTACCAAGCAGCTCCACAAGTAGTGACTCTATAAAGCACTCCATTCTACCCGTTGACGTTGTCTCGGGTAGGCCTGTTATGCCCAAATTGCACCGACGGGTACGCGCCTCCAGATCTTCTGTTTTGTCCTGTAGTACCTGCATAAGACGTCCAAGTTTCTTTTGGTCCACGTCCAGCGAAGTCTGCGGCCCTTCCACCTCCGATAGGCGTTGTTCTGACTGTTCCAGTCGCTCCGCGTGCTTATCAATGCGCTCTCCCATACGATCCATCCTGTACGATAGGGCATCTATCTTGGCGCAAAGGTAGGTGATACCACTCTGCAACCCTCTCTCCATGGACAACAGCAGACCCCGAATATCCTGTTCTTCCTCCGAGGGTACGGAAGCGCCCCCGACCGCCCCCTCCGTCGGGGTCTGGGTTCTGGGGCGCCTCTGTTCAAATGTCAGTTTCGACTGAGACTTGTCAGTCTTGCCCATCATGGATCTTACCGCCGCGTGGCCTCGCACTTCACTCCCCAGTAGGCCACCAGCTATTCCGACCCGGGTGGCACCTCACACAGATGAGCGCGCTTGCTCCCACTCCGGCCGTGTTCTTCGCCTGGGGCCCGATTCCAATCGGCGCCGCCGCAGCGCCGCCTGTAGTTCCCTCTGCTGATGTAGAGGCCCAGCTGCCAAGCTCAGACCCACCGCACCTCCCTGCGGCTCTCTACTCTGTCCCTCCACCTCTCCTCCATACGAAGAGCCAGGGTGGTATTGTATTGCGAGTCACGCGAGGGGAGGCCGCCTCTCTGGATTACCCCTGCTCCACGCGCCTCACCAGCCGCCGTTGCGTATCACCGTGTCTGGGACTTCACTCTGTACACGGCACCGAGGTGTCTGCCGTTGTCCGCTCTCTAGGTCTCCAGTTGGCCGTCTCGCCGCACTGCGATCAGTAGCCCCTCTAAGCCCCCACACGTGGCCACAATACACCTCTCCAGAGCCAGGGCCAGTCTCCTCGCAGCAACTCCTCCTGGCCAGCACACTCCACCAGAGAGCACGCCAGCGATCGCCTCCAGGTCGCGGTTCCTGCCGCTCCTTTCACCGCAGGGCTGCGCAGTCGGCAGTCGGGAGTTTCAAGCCACGAGATCGCCGCCACCTCCTCCCATGCAACTCTTCTTCTCGCCACCCAAACTATACACAGCTTGGGACCTCCGATCCGGCAACTCCGGTCGCTTCAGCTCGCCTATGCGTGGCGATCGCGGGAGCTGCCAGTAGGCCACTCGCGGCGTAGACCGTTGCGTGGGGCGCGGGAGCTCAGCACCAGTGTCCTCCTCCGGTACCCCCGACGAGGGTCCGCTCTTCAGGCCTCACCTCTAAGTGTCCTTCTCAGTCGCGGGCAACAGTAGCACGGGCCCGCCTGAACGGGCTGCCTCCTCGCGGCCCCTCCGCCCGCACTCAGAGCGACGCTAGGCCGCCCGCACGCTCACCCGAGGCCGGGGATCTGCAGCCCAGCACCTCCACCAGATTCGTCAGTCTTCGCCTGTCGCCCTCGACTGAACCCCGCTTATAAACCGTCTCCGGAGGTTGCGCACCGGGTCCGACGTTCAGCAACACAGTTCGGCTTTCGTTTTAAGGCACGTGGGGCCGGATAATTACAGGATTGCTTTGTCGCTTGCCGGAGCTCCGGGCTCAAGCAGCCATCTTCGCTGCGAGCTAAGCTCCGCCCCCGTCTGTATTTATTTTTAAATGTGGATAAAAACAGAAATTGGGTTGTTTTTGAGTGATTCTAAATACTGTCAATCATGACTGCCAGGCCAATAGCTTTGCGGATTGACAGGCAAGGGGAATAAAAAAATAAAGGATTTTAGTAAAGAGCCTTAAACAGCAGTAGATTTGCACAACCTTGATACTAAAATGTATGTATTTTCTTACAAGTGCATATTTTACCACCTGAGTGCGTATATATCATTGAAACCTGTCAGGCGTTCAGGCACGAGTGCACATTAACTAGTTAAATAAACACAGAAATATACACAATTCAGCTAAATTGTTTCACAAAACCTAAAATAAATATGGATAAATACAGGTAAAATTTGCAAAAAATAAATATGGATAAATACAGACCGAAATGGTAAAAATATAAATACCATCAAACCGAGAGCCCTAGTTATAGTCCTCCTTGTAGTCCCCAATGTGAGTTATAACATTGTGTCTTTTTATGGCCCGGTTCACGATAATATCAAGCCTCTCCAGGCATTGTTATGGGAATTATGTAATCTACCGGGGATACCTATAATAGGAGGAGATTTAGACTTCCTTACCTTACAGAGGCGTAATTCTTCTTACCCAAATTGTGTACAACATAAAAAAAATGTTGAAAGTGTCTTTAACGATCTTTGCACTAGAATGGGGATTTAAGATGTATGGCGTGGGTTGAATCCTACAACCAGAGTGCGCTCTTGCTACTCCAAGAAATATGGATCGCATTCCATATCAATTTAATTTTAGCTCCCCTAACTATTTCTAAAATATTTTCCCAGTATTATGCCTAGGCCATATCTAATCATTTTGTCATGGTATTAAAATTTCCCACATTATGTCCTACATTTACTAGGAGATGGGTTACAGGTTTTTCCTTTTAATCCTTTAAATTCCCCTAAAAACTGTCATTTTGGCCCTGGTGTTAACCATAACTAGATTATTGCAATGCCCTTTTTCTTAATATGCAGCATCAACATCTAAATAGGCTACAGGAACTATAGAATGTAGCTGCCAGTACCTTTGCACACATCCCTAAACACAAGTCCATTCACAGGTCATCACTAAGTTTCATTTGTTACCGGTCGGGCAACGTGTTAAATTTAGAGCCCTATGCCCGGCCCATAAGGCCCTCCATGTCATTGGCCCTGAACTTCTGCACCATTCCTTTAAATAGTGTAGACCAAGGAGAAATCTTCAAACTATTGATGCCCAGAAACTGGTCGTCAACAGATTTATGGTGTCCACCAAGATCAAACTTTTTTCTCGTTTATTGTCCATACAGCGGAAGGTGCCACTGTCTGGGAAGCATTTTAAGCCTCAATTTGAAAGTTTATGATTTCCATCTCGGCCTTCCAAAGGAGGACGGAGATGGAGAAGTAGGATTATTTGCAGAGAGCAGCTGTCGAGGCCTCCAGCAAAGCTGAAGTTGAGTAGTCACCTGGTTCCCAATGCATTTGGCAGGAAAAACAAGAAGCCCTGAAAGATTACAGGGGTAGGAAATTCTCAATATTCAGGCCAGTAATTGCCAAGTGTATGAAGAGAGGGTGAAAATTTGTAGTTTCCTGGCCTGGATGGCTAAGGAAAAAGGAATCGTAATTTAATCACCGGTATAAAGATTCCTGGTACGGGAGAACTAGAAAGGGACAGTGGGAAGTTCAGGCAAATATTTATACATTTCTGCGACTCACTCTATCAGGGTGAGGTCAGGAGATGGGACTTTGCTGGGGCTGATATATTTTTACAGGCTGGGCAGCTTCCAAAGTTGAGCAGTGAGGCTGTGGCCCTCTCAATGCATACAGTTTCTCCAGCTGAGGTAACCAGGGTTATAAAAGAGCTACCTGGGTCTAAAGCCCCAGGGGAAGATGGTATCTAGCAGAGTTTTTAAAATGGTGTTGTTACTTATTAACGGTCCCCCTCTCTGATTTGTTCAATTCCATCTTGGTCGGGGGTCCAGAGCCGCCTTTTAGTAAATTTAAAAAAGAAGGGAAATGTTAGTTTGCGACATCCTTATACAGGCCAATAACCCTTTAAATACAGATTACAAGATTTGCACAAAATTTTTAACTGAGCCTATTAGTATCGTGATTAAGTTGCTAATCCACCGGACCAATGTGGTTTTACTAAGGGCCGCAGCATGAGGGCTAACACTCATTACCTGGCTGAGTTCAGTGACCTGGTTACCACTGATTATATTCCTGTTGCTGTGGTTTTGCTGGATGAGGAGAAGGCCTTCAACCTTGTGAGCTGGAACATTCTGTTAAAATCTTGCATAAATTTAATTTGCTGTCCCAGCTCACGGGGTTGATGGACTGTATGAGAACACTTCTGCCAAAATTATATTAAATAATTTAAGCATGGGATCAGTTTTTCCCATGAGAGGGGTTCGACAGGGTTGCCCTATTTGCTTACGCATTTTGCCCTGTTTATCAAACCACTGGCCCAATACATTTGCTCGCATGCCGGCATTCCCCACCTTTTCCCGGTCCTGTGAAGATAAAATTATATATGGAAGATGTTGCCTTGTATCTATCGCCGGAAAGGGAGAACATTGAGATGTGGAAATATGAGGGGTGTGGAAATCTATAAAATATCTACTTGTGTGTGGGACAGGTTGCTTCATAAATCTACTTCTCCTGTAAACAAATCCACTTATCCTTTTGGTGCCACGTAGTGCAGCAACAAATTATGGCGCCAATCTTATTATATAAGAGCTCAGATAATAGCTTTTCTGATTATGCATGGCTCATACTATAGTAGGGTTTGAATACTAGCAATTGACTTATTTTGCCACCTTTCCACAGACCTACATACTGAGGCTGAAAGTAGCGGTAAGCAATAGTTTCAGGGTTGGAAGGCCCTTTTGAGTCTGTGCAAACCTACCAATTTGCATGTTTTAGGGTTTTTCACCACCTCCTCTCTAAACTTTTTCCATACTGATAAAGGTTGGAAATTTACTCCTAACAAGGGCAGAAGTAAAACTTCTTCCAGGGTTGAGAAAAAAGGGGTTGAAAGAAAAGTGAACTTTTAAACACTCAGCAGATTTTCGGGTAAGCAAATCTACACATGCATATTTGCTCGTGCTAAAATGCAGTTCACCAATATTTTTTAGGAGTACCATATCCTAGCTTACTTTTGTAAATTGTTTCAAATTCATGAGAGCCATAAGTGTGCACGAATGCTAGTACATTTACCATTGGGTATACTTTTGTGATTATCTTTAAGAATTGGACTTCTAATTAGGTATAGTGTTAACCAAAACATTTTGGGCCTCATTTATGAAAAGTGACGCATCACTGCGTGAAAACAGTGATGCGTCACTTTTCACTGCGCCCTCCCTGCGACTCCAATGATGCGTCATATTTACAGTATGACGCATCATGTCGCAAGGAGTCACAGATACGTCAGTATTTCTGACGTATCTGTAGGCGCAAAAGTGACGCATTGCTGGAGTGTGTCACAAAAGTGACGCAACTCCAGCAATGTGTCCTTTCACATGGGGCAAGCCCCATGTGAAAGGGCCTGCGTCAGTCTTACGCCTGCTGTGAGGCAGGCGTAAGATATTGACGCATTTGCACCCTAGAAGTGGCGCAGTGGAATCTCGTAGATTTCACTGCGTCACTTCTACGATGCTTACTTACGTGGGAACGCCCACCCTGCATACATTATACCTGACGCAGGTATAATGTAGCGCAGGGGTTTACAAAGTGACGCATCTAGGTAGATGCGTCACTTTGTAAATATGGCGCATCATGGCGCATGTTTTACGCCACTGGTGCGTCACAAAAAGTGACGCACCGGTGGCGCAAAAGTGACGCAGGGGCTCATAAATGAGCCCCTTTGATTTTATTCTGATTCTATCTCTCTCTAGCTATATATAGGCAGGCTTTACTGCAAGTGACAGCATGCTATTCTTTCACAAGGATCATATTGGCACACAAAGTAGTTTTGATCAATGCACGGGACTACTGTGGCAATGTGTGCTTTTTGAGACCCAAAAATATTTTTGCCAATGTTTGTTATAATGGTGAGGGCCCGGCAGCTCCCAAAACAATAAAGTTTAAAAAAATATGTTTTACAAAATCCATGTCAAAACAAGAACTGCATTAACAAAACTAAAACGCTGACCAACAATGGGAGAACTATTGGCTTTCCCAATGCTTGTCTATATTCATGTTTCCCATAATATTGTTTAAACAGGTTACACTAATTTTTTCATTATAAATAATTTTGGAAATACTGGCATGCATTAACACATTTTACTGAACAAGTCTTCAAATAAATGGTACCTAAAATGTCACAGTAGTTTAGCAAATCGTTTTTTTTCCTAGTTGCATTTTTCTGTGAACATTTTATTTTGAAAGCAAAGAATCATCAATCTTGCTTTCAAGCTTCTGCAAATATTTGCATCTAATTGGAGAGCATTCTGGGAGCATATATACGTAGCCTCATATTGTTAATCTTCGTAAACGTGTGTACACCTTTTTATACTCGAACCGCTGTCAGTAGTGCAATCCGAGTTTACAACACTTCCTTAGAGCGTTCACCCTAATAATGAACTCTTTGTATTAATTAACCATAAGTACAAGTTCGAATTCATAATGTGTTACTGAAAACTGGCAGCCAAAGGATTTGTGCTGTTGAGGGTTGGGCCTACCTCCCTCAAGGACAAAATAAACATGAAAACTGGTTGTCCTTGATCCCAAACAATATGTCCTGGGCGCCGGGTTATAGGAATTCCACACCACTGTTACAAGCAGCTCGAAGTTATATCAAATTGGGGGGCTCTAACATTAATGAATCTAAGATAGATTCTCTCTTGTTTAATACCACCCATTGAGGTGTTACTACCAGATGTTAGACGGAATTACAATTCTCATCCCAATCGATGTTTTTGGGGTATTATTTTCTGATTCAGTTTTGGATAGTTGCTGTCAAAATTGTATCCTGTTACTATCTAAAGTTAATTCTCTCTTCACCCTTTGGAAATCTTTCCCAATTTCCGTGATCGGCCAACTATCATTAATAAAGATGTCAATTTCACTCTTACTATTATTTCCTTTAATGAATGTCCAGTGCAAGTTGGAAGCAGTCTTTTTTTGTAGGTTGGAGAGTAACTTTTCATCTTTCATTTGGGGTAACAAATACCCTAGAGTTAGTTAAAAAATTCTCCAACTACCAAAGTCTGAAAGCTGCTTGGCGCTTCACTGCCCTAGGACTTATTACTATTCTTCAATTTCAGTACAACTGTGCCGCTTCTGTATACAGGGGTCTCATTTTGACAATTTGTCATTGTCTATATGCTTGACCGCTGTGGTATAGCCAGTTTCCCGATAGCCATTCATGAACCTACATTGCAGAAGAAAGCGAGGTATAAGACTCTGCTTGATATTAGTATCCTGAAGCGACAATTGCATCAAAAATTTAAAATACCTGTGATTCATGCAGAAACTTCTTTCGTATGCTGCTCCTATCTCTTTCTCTTCATGTCGTCCATGGCTATAAAGAAGTGGGAAAAGATCAGTCTGTTTAAGGTCGGAGACTTTTTATAATAGAACAGAGTAAAATCAATGGCCAAGATATGCTCCCATGACACTGTTTATGAGGTGTCTTTGTGGTTTTGTTATAGAAAACGGGGCATGTTCACAAGGAACTATCGCCAAGTCAACTGCACTTTATCGCAGCCAAAGTTGCAATAAATCTATCGCCCCATTCACAAGCTGGTGTTAACAGCCCACAGCACCAGTTTACCCGCGAAAGCAGCCGCAAAAAACATCGCCACAGAGGCCCCCCGCAACTATCGCTAATGAGATGTAGAGTGGGCGTTCCTGTGCCAAAAGCCGCAACAAAATCACACCTCAACATTCTCAACAACCAGACAGAACTGCGATAAAAACACAAAACGGGATAAGGCGCGTTAGCACCAGGAAATCTACACCGGCTCTGACCTGGTGTAAAGGCGGACGGCAGCCTGCACAACAAAAGGGAGCCCAGCGCCACATCGGAAGGGCAACAGATGCCATGGAGCCACCCATCATGCGACCCAGACACCCAAGAGGGCCACAACACTCACCGACACCACCCCCAGGACCACCCCTCCCTGGCACCCCCGGACCCAAGACATGTCACATCAGCTACACCTAAACATGCACAAAATAATCCGCCTGACGTCGCACAATCACAACTGGTGACATGCATGTGTTGACACAGAAATGAGCAGCACACATTCACTTTCGAAGAAACAAATGAAACTTTATTAAAATGAACACTGAAATGAAATGAAGACACATGGCCGCTCCCCTTGGGACAATCCGGAGGTCCCAGCCTGCAAGACAAAAAACATGATGAGAAGGTGTGTCCTGTGCACATCAAAGGACAGAGAGAGAGTGAAGGGGAGAGAGAGGAAGAAAGGGGGAGAGAGAGAGAGAGAAGTAGAGAGGGGGAGAGAGAGGAAGAGAGGGGGAGAGCGAGCGAGTGAAGAAGAGAGGGAGAGAGAGAGAAATAGAGAGGGGGAGAGAGAGAGAGAGAGAGAGAGAGAGAGAGAGAAGAAGAGAGGGAGAGAGAGAGAGAGAGTGCCGCCCCTGCGCACCCAGGCCACACTGCTCACCTGCTGCCACCGGTGTGTCTCCAACCACGTGCCAGTATGTATCGCAGTTCACCAGGTCACACATCTGAGTCAGAGCCGTCAGCTGAAACAGAGTTATATACATGACTGGCACAGTACACACACCTGCACAAGACAACATCGCCTGCCCACCCATGCACACCCAGGTAGGGGCACCCCAACCCCTCCCGCCGCCCATCGGAGCATGCCCGCCCATGCACACCCAGGCCTCACTGCTCACTTTCCGCCACCGGCGCTTAGACAGGAGGTCCCACCACGTGCCGCTGCAAGCCACTAGCCCGGGACCCGCGGACATGGCACCCTCCACACCATGCAGCCACGCTCCGCAGGCCAACAGGTCTCATGTTTGGTGCTGGGTCTTGATTAATCCATGGCAGAGGGCCTACCAGTGCACCCGGCACCATAGCAGGCTGCACACCCGCTCAGCCCAATGGGTGCCACTAACTCTGGGATCCAGGAAGCGCCGCCACATGGTGGTAGGCCAGCGCTGCCCACTGTCTCTGGCCTACATTTCAATCCAGCAGGGCACACTAAACCTGAGCTGTCCGGACCGACGGGACGGGGCATCATCGCAGGCTGCACACCCGCTCAGCAGCTTAAGGTGCCACTGACTCAGTGCACCCAAAGTCACCGTCCCGTGGCGGGGTGCCTGTGCCGTCCGCAAGGCCTCAGATGCCACTAACCCTGTGCAACCCCAGTCTGCACCACGTGGCGGTAGGCCCGTGCCGTGCGCCAGGCCTTGGATGCCACTAACCCTGTGCAACCCCAGTCTGCGACACGTGGCGGTAGGCCCGTGCCGTGCCCCAGGCCTTGGATGCCACCAACCCTGTGCGCAACAACTCATGGGCCCGTCATGAATGAGTAGCGTGGAGCGGCCGTCATCCAGTCACCACCGGAAGAGGGGAATGTGACGTCATCGGCCCCTTATGTTGGCGGAGTCACATGGCCAGTGACACCTGTGCCGGATGGGTGTGGTGTGTGTGCAAACCTGCCTTTAGGGAGTGGCTGTGACATGCTGACGACTAGACCAGTGACCTGCACACCACCAGCGAGTACGCCTGCGACAGGTAGCAATGATGGCCCCCCTCGGTGCATCATCGGAGTGGTCCAGCCTGCCGTACGCCGGATCAGCGCAGGGCTTGCCACAATGGCTCGTGGGCTCGGGCGTGGTCCAGTCCATGTCCGGACAATGAAGTGACTCATGCGTGTGTCCCTGTTGTAGTGTTCACGGGACCAGGTACACAAAATGCAATGTCGCACCCTCTGACTCGCATCCCACAGGATGAACATCATTGACGCAAGGGAAGGCACTGTCCCCACATTCATCCACACATCCACACCTGAATGATGTAAGACAAGACACAGCAGTGCGGCACTGGATGTTTATTTGCACATCCAGTGCAGTTATGCAGCTGGAGCGGTACCGGGCAATGCTGAGCACACTACACAATATGGGCCCATGGAGGGCCAGCCAGAGTCCATCCGTGGATGACATGTACTGCGGAAGAGGAAGGGTACAGTCCGCAGTCTGTCCGCCGTGTCATTGGTCGTCGAACAGGATGTGGCAGTCCATGTCGCTGTCCAAGGTGAGTGCATCGGAGTGTATTGGGGGTCAGTGGAAGGTCATGAGGCCATGTGCGGCACCAAGCAGAAACAGGCCAGGTGGCGGATATGAATGCTAGTGCCTCCTGATCACAAACCCATCCATGTCCTCGTCCCCGGATGTGTGCTCTGTCCCACCTGTGTGTGCTGCATTACCGGCTGCGGCACTGTGTGCCACTGACACATCAGGGGCCGGAGGGGTATTGTCAGCAGCACTGTGTGCCACTGACACATCAGGTGCTTGAGTGGATACGCCTGCAGCACTGGGAGGCACTGACACACCAGGGGGCGGGGATGTGGATGGTGTGGGGGCAGCAGCATTCATCAGTGCCACACCTTGTGGCGGCAATGCCATGATGGAGGTCTGCAGGGCATAATAGATCCCAGCTACATTTCGATGATGTGCAGCGGTGGCTGCCATCCTTTCCACCTCCATACGCACCATGTCCTCCATGAGCCTCCACATGTGTGCCAGCTCACGGCTGGTATCGCTGGAGCCACTCTGAGCAGACAGCTGTTCTACTCTCCGCATCATGACTCCAGCGATGTCAGTCAGGGCTCGTTGGAGACCATGGGGCGGACATAGACACCCAAGGATGGCGTCCAGTTTGGCAGCCATAAGTTCGAACCCCACTGGCATCTGCCCAGCCGTCTCCCTCTGGCCCTCCAGTACATGGCGTTGGAAGGCCATTTGTCGTTTCTGGGGGACTTGGGAGGGTGCCGGGCTGTGGGTGGTTTGGGTGGTGGGTGGGGTCTCCTCAATTTAGCTGGGTTGCCCTGATCCTGGAGGTGAGTCGCGGATGAGGTCAATGATATCTAGGAGGGCTTGTGCGTCGATGCCGGTGTTGTCCTCCTCCTCATCAGTGAAGAGTGGCTGGGACTGCTCTGCAGGAGGTGTTGGTGATGCCCCTGCGATGTGAAGGGGAGATGGTGTATTACAATGTGTCCGCATGTATGTAGCTGCATGGTACAGGTTGACATTCTGACAGCATGGCATAGTACATTGTGACAGTCTGTGGGTCTGGGTGAGGTGCCAGGGTCATTGTGGGTGTGTACTGTGCCCTGCTTGATTGTGCATGTGTGCCATCGTGCCCATCTCCACCCGTCCCCCCAGTGCCTGGTGGTCACTCACCCTGTTGCGGTTGTGTTGTGTCCTGTCGAGCAGTGTCCGGTCCCCCGACTCCGGCCACAGTATCCACACTGATGACTGTCGACACCAGCTCCTCCATATCATCCAGCACGTGCTGTGGCGCTGGGCCCCCACCTCCAGTCTGCATTGCTGCCTTCTGGTTGGCGGAGAGTTTCTCCTTGGTCTTCCGCTTGCTGTCATTCCATCGCCTCTTGACCTCGTCCACTGTCCGCTTGTGCTCTCCGACGGCATTCACCTTGTCGACGATGTCCTGCCATGTTCCAGTTTTGGTGCCCAATGACATGTTGGAGGTGACGAAGAGTTATTGATGGTGTTCCATCAACTCCGTGACTATGATCCTGTTCGCCTGCGGACTGACCTTCGTCTTTCTCGTCTTCTTGTCCTGGCCCTTCCCTGTCCCCGATGTCCTGGGCTGGTCGTCCGGGGTGCTTGTGGGGTTGAGCTCGTCCTTTGCGCCTGCTCCAGCTGCCTCCATGGTGCTTGGGTGTAAGTCAGTTTGGGTGTGGGTGCTTTTTCTACTTTTCTGGTGATTTTTTCGGCCTGCTAGGTGTGTGCTGCAGGCCTGGCGCTGCTTATCGCTGATTTCCTCATCGCGCTTTGGCCCTTCGTGTTTTTTTTTTGGTGTTGCGGTTTTATCTTGGTCGTGGTGGTTGTATCACGGACATTGTCCGCGGTGTCAGTGGACTATCGCATGGGACCGCCTTGTTGTGAATTCCACATTGACAAGGGGTTATTTTCCTGCAATAGGCTGCGATATTGGAAGTTGCATTACGCTACTCTTGTGGTAGTTATCACAGGTTCTTGTGAATATACCCCAAATGGTCTTGATCCTTAATAGTTTGTCTCTAAATGAGGTTTACTGTTCTGCTGGGCTAGTTGGGGACTTTTTTGGCTGGAAAAGGTGAAAAGGTGAACAATTCTTTGAGTTTCTGGTACAAGGAACTTCGGCTGGATAGCTCTACTGTGACCAACAATATAAGGGCAAAATGGAGGGAAGGGACAGAGAGTAATCGGGCCATGCGGACGAAGTATTTTGAGTATGGCTTCTCTGTGTTGAGGGGGGCAAATTTTCATAGGATGATCCTCTTTAATGCCTGAATGTTATACTATGCTCCAGAAAATCTTAATAAAATATTTCGCACTTCTGCTAGAACATGACCCAGGTGCAAAGATGTGGGAAATTGGGGACATATGTTTATGTCATGTGGGCCTCTCTTGGAGTTTTGTTCTCAGATCTTCCACTTTATTTCAACGAAAGTGGAATGTGAGATCAAAAACCCTCTCCTGCACTATTATGTTGGGCCTTATGAACCCCTCATAGTTTGAGAAGCATTGTTATTTTTGTGTGTGCTGGACATATCATCGTATTGTATTGTGTTGGCATTGTCACTTTATCCACTATTGGAAATTGCATGCAATAATAGTGATTATGTTTAGATGTCGTATTGGATAAGTGCAATTAATCATTTTTCTTTTTTTAATCTGTAGAAGGGGGAGTTAGTGGAGAAGGGGTAATTGTTTGTATTGTTTCTCAAGCAATATATAAATACATTTGTTTTTAAATGGCTGTCATCAGGTAGGTCATAAGAAAAGAGATGCAGCATGCTCAAAAGAGTCCCCCAATGGTGAACAGTCCATGGGATTTGCTAACATAGGAGTGAGAGGTAGAGGTGTACTCCGGAGAGGCCAGAGGATACACAGATGCTACTTTAGTTTCCCTGGGTGGGGTGGATATTGAATCCCTGGCCATCCTGCCTCCAAGCTTGGAAAAGTATAGACAAAGGCCAAAGATCAATAGGACTGAGGTAGAGGCTTTGAGGGATACAGGTGCCAGTGTCACTATGGTGGGAGCTAGACTGGTTCCCCCAGACCTAATATTGCCTTGTGTCAGTCACCAGGGTTCCAATGCTGCCAATAAGACGAAACTCCATCCAATGGGCTTGATACGCTTAGAACCCAGTGGGGGGAGGGGGTTACTGGCCCAAAGAAGGTGGTTGTGCCCCCTACCATCCCAGTGGATTGTCTGTTGGGTAATGATCTTGAGCCTTCTGCATGGGCAGAGATGGAGAGGACGGCTTATGCAGAAATGCTAGGTCTCCCTGAGTGGATGTGTTACTCCCAGAGCACAGGCAGTACGTTAGGGAACCCATGGGGCATTGGATCTTGAAACAGTGGACAAAGTAGCCCCCAACAGGAGAAAGGGCAGGAAGTCTGCTATAGCAACTTCTAAGAAGTCACAGGACCAGGGGGAGAGTTCTCATGGGGGAGATATCCTGGTGGCTGAGGATTTGAATTAAGCTGATGGAATCTGGCCTGACCTGCGAGAACTCTTAAATGAGGAGGGACCTGCCAGAGAAGACCTATGCCAAGGGCAAAATCAGTGCCCTACTCTTGAAGGCCACCCACAGGGTCTATTGGGAGGATGAGCTTCTGTACACTGATACCAGGGATCCCAAACCAGGGGCAACCAGGAGAGTGGTGGTCCCCCAAATGTACAGAGAGTTCATCCTTACTTTGGCCCATGACATCCCTCTAGCTGGCTATCTGGACAAACCAAAACCTGGATCAGGTTGGTTGCCCATTTTTATCGGGACCAGATGTCTAAAAAAGTGAAGGAGTGCTGTCACTTTGGTGTGACCTGTCAAGCCAGTGTCAATACAGGCTCATAACCAAAGGCTCCCTTAATTCCACTACCAGTGGTTGAGACTCCCTTGGAGAGGGTAGGGATTGACATTGTTGGTCCCCTTGATCTTCAAACTGGATCTGGAAAAAGATTTATCCTAGTGGTGGTGGATCCTGCCACTAGATACCCAGAGGCAATCCCCTCAGGATTGCAGTAGCAAAGGCCCTCCTTGGAATATTCACCAGGGTTGGATTTCCTAAAGAGGTGGTCTCTGGTAGAAGGACCAAATTCATTTCTGCATACCTAAAAGCTGTGTGGGATGACTGTGGTGTGAGCTGTACGTTCACCACCCGCTATTAATTGTTATCACCCTCAGACAAATTGTTTATGTTGAAAGGCTCAACAAAACCATGAAAGACATGATAATGGGCCTCCCTGACAAACTCAGGAGGAGATTGGCTGTCCTGTTACTATTTGTATACAGAGATGTGCCAAAAAGGAGGTTGTATTCAGCACTTTTGAACCTTTGTTTGCCCATACTGTAAGGGGTCCAGTGAGTCTTGTAACGGAAGGATGGGAGAGACCTCTCAAAGAGCCCAACCAGGACATAGTGCGCTATGTGCTAGGCCTACATTCACGTATGGCCAAGTAAATGAAGAGGGCAAACAGGAACCTGGAGGCCAGCCACGAGCTTATAAAACACTGGTATGACCAGAAGTCAGCACTGGTGGAGTACCAACCTGATCAGCTGTTGTGGGTGTTGGAGCCTGTGGCTCTCATGGCACTCCAGGATAAGTGGACTGGGCCCTATCCAATCTTGGAGAAGAAGGGGGATGTTACCACTCCTCACAGAGTACTCCATCTAAATGATCTAATACCCCACCATGACAAAGTTGACATGACCATGCTCATGGTCACTGATGGAGCCCAGGAGGAGGAAAGTGAACCTCTCCCTGACCCGCTGTCTGACAACCCAAAGGATGGGTCAGTTGAAGGTGTTGTCTTGTCTGATACCCTCACTGAAAAAACAGAAATCTGACTGCAGTCAAGTTCTGGGACAGTTTGCTGCGCCCTTTTCCTTAGCCATCTGTCAAAAAAAGATTTACAGGTTGTCAGACCCAGTTAGGGCTTGCATTAAGACTGAGGTCAGTAAGATGTTAGAGCTTGGAGTTATTGAACCTTCTGACAATCCCTGGGCTAGCCCAGTGGTACTGGCTCCCAAACCTCACTCCAAGGGTGGGAAACCTGAGATGAAGTTCTGTGTGGATTACAGCGGTATCAATGCAGTTACTAAAATTGGTGCTCACTAGCTGGGTGCAACCAAATTCCCCTTTGATTTAACATCAGGGTACTGGCAGACTGGACTTACCCATGGAGCAAAAGAGAGGTCAGCATTTTCATGATGATGATGATGAGAATACTTGTAGAGTGCACAAATGCCCGGGGGCATCTTGGTGCTCAGAGTACACAGGGAATGTAAAGCACCTATTATTTTCTAAATGGCCAGCTTTTTCAGGATTTCCTGAATTCCAATAGAGAAGGCATGTATTTCAGTTCTGGTGGAAGACTGTTTCAGTTTTCAGCAATGCACCTGACCAAACCATTGCAGCGTTGTGATTGGCTTAGGGGAGGGGGGGGAGGCTGCCTGCGGCTGCTTCCTGTGAGGACGACGCGACCTGGGATCGGTCCGCCGAAGGTAATTTTTTATTTATTTTTTACTTAAAATCAACCCTCCTCCCACGCCCCCTCTGGCGAGTCATGCAGACCGCGACTGCCTAACAGAAAGGTTAGAAGAGATTGGTGTCGGAGGGAAAGCCCTTAACTGGTTGATGAACTTCCTAAAGGGACGGAGAGTCTCAGTACTAGAATCCTATGTATCCCTCAGCCTAGCAGTTGACAAGGGAGTCCCCCACTTAGCCCTATTCTATTCATCATTTACGTCGCACCCCTGGCAAGGGTCATCAGATCATATGGATTTGATATCATCTCGTTTGCAGACAACACCGAGATGGTTATAACCATGGGACCTAACCCGGCAGACACCAAAACAAGATTTAAAAATTGCATGAATCACATTGTCAACAGGATGCAGACAAATTGTCTACAACTTCACGCAAGTAAAACAGGGATGTTATTATTTGGGAAAGCAAATGAATTCTGGTCGGACTACTGGTGGCCAACGAGTCTTGGCCCAAGCCCCACCCCCAAAACAACAGTACAGAATCTAGACATAATAATCGATAACAAACTGTCTATGAAGGACCAGTTAAACCACATTTTAGGCACCTGTATTGGCATTATGCGAACTTTATGAAAATTCTACCTAGGAAATCCCAGTCCAGGCGCTGGTAATCAGTCGCCTGGACTATGGAAACGCCTCAATGGTGTCCATGAGTGAGGAACTATATATCAGTCTTCAGGTGGTACAAAACACTGCAGCACGGTTGGTACTACACCTTCCATCATGTTCTCTGTCCGACCCCATCCTAAAAAACCTACACTGGTTACCAATAAGGAAATTAAGAAGTTTCAAACTCATCTGTCTTACACACAAAACTACATTGAAACGGGCCACAATATTTACTAAGAATAACGTAATTGGTATGCGCCAATGAGGAATCTTCGGTCAGGAGGAAAACATCAATTGCTCCCCCACAGGGCCTGAAATGGCGGCAGATAATTTTCTTACCCAGCTCCCCACACACCTTTGGGCCTGTCCGGACCACAGATTATTTAATAAGAGCTAAAAACCTAGAGGTTCTAATTGTTCCTAACTCCGTTGTTAATATCTGCCGGAGCTTTCGCAGCAGCGCCCTGAGACCCAAACAGGGTGAAATGTCCGCGCTTAATAAAAGCCATTATTAATAATAATAATAATAATAATAATAATAATAATAATAATAAAGTGGCTATGTGCTCTGCACCAGTACTAAAGGAACCTTACTATGGAAAGGAGTTCATTGATCAAACAGACACTTCTGAACATGGGATTGGGGCAGTGTTAGCACAAACCAATGATGAGGGCCAGGATCAACCAGTTGCCTAGATCCGAATGCGGCTCAACCCTAGAGAGCAGCGCTGGAGTGCCATTGAGAGCAAAGCATTTGCTGCGGTTTGGTCCCTGAAGAAGCTGAGACCCTACTTGTTTGGGACTGACTTTAATCTTCAAACCCACCACAGGCTTCTCAGATGGCTGATGTAGATGAGAGGGGAAACACCCACATTGTTGAGGTGGTCCATCTCTCTACAGGGTATGGCCTTTACAGTGGAACAGACCAGGGACTTGCCATGCCAATGCAGACGGCCTTTCCATATTTTTCCACTTCAGAACTACCAGGGGGTAGGTTAGTTGCTCATCACCTTTTGTCTGGGGGAGGAGCATATAGGAAAGTGCCCCTTTTTGTATGGTCAACATCCCCCCCCATTTTTGCTCGAAATGCTGATGGTTATGACTCTGCCCAGACCCCAGTGCCTCTGCTATGTTGGACTTGGAAATCCCAAATTGCAAACACTTCACCTCCTTATAAGTCCCTAGTGTATGGTATCAGGGGTACTCAGGGCATTCTGGATAAAAGGGGCCCCTCGGCTGCTGTACAAATGTGTGCCACCCTTGGCGACCCATGCAACCTACTGACAGCAGGCCTGCCATTGCCGAGTACAAGAGCAGTGCAAATTGCTCAAACTCAACTGTGCCCTCACCATGTGTGGCACAGTCACATACACTGCCTTTAATGTATGTAAGGCACCCCTAAGGAAGGCCTCCTCAGCCCAGGAGGCAGGGTGCATTATATGTAATATGTGGTCATGTAAGTGCAAGCCTATACGTCCCTATCGTGGCTTTTCCCATTGGAAGCCACTAATTGTGTTAATGGTCCATAGGAAAACATTGGCTGCCAAACGGGCACCCTCGAGACTGGCAGCTTTATTATGGTCAATAACACTAAATGGTATCAGTTCCTAAAAAAGAGAGTGAAAGAAAGCTCTCTACAACCCGCTACGGTTGTGAGTGAGCGTGATGATAGACTCCAGAAAGAGATTGAGTGTATGTGAGTGGGGAGATTCCTCCTGTTTGTTCTTGTGCCCTCACACACCCTTGCAAGTGTAAAGCATCATCATCAGGCTATGCTCTTCGTGGGGTGGCGCTGCAGTCTCTCACAGGCCCCATAAGAGGGCTCTTTAGCAGACTTCTTTTTAGGAGGTGCTGCACTTGTGCATGTGAGTGTATGAGCCAAGTGAGTGAGTGAAAGTATAAATAAAATTACCTATCGGTACTCCGACAGATTTTTATTGGGGAGTCCTCTAGGCAAGGGTAAAAATGGGTGGAGTTGGAGTCTCTCCTCAAACAAATACAAGGAGGGACAAGTATGTTCCCACTGCTCTCAACCCATGCAAAAAATGTGTCGTGTTTAAAGGTGAAGAGTGGTCGACATATTTCACGCAGCCCGTGGGTCCCTAGTGGATCCCTGTGTGCTTCATCAGGACCGTGAGTAGGAATTGTGAATGTGGAAATCAGGAAAAGACACGCTATAAACCCACCATACCTAATATAAGGTCATAGAAACGTCTCAGCGTATCAGACTCGTATTATTCGTGTACTCAATTGTTCGGGATGGCTTTGGTATGTTGGGGTTGCTGAAGTGGGTTAAGGGTGATTGGGGGTGAGGGGTTGGAGGGTTTGGTTTTGTGGCTATCTTTATTGTCAATCTTGTGATTACTGCAAATGTGTTTTCATATTTTATTGCATTGTCATGCTCATGGTATTTTCTGTTTCTGCTATTGGTCTAACAGGATGAGAATCCTGAATGCAGTGAGCACTTTGCCTATAGAACTAACCGTTCTATATATTGTCCTAGTTCAAAAACACCTTAAAACTAATATAATCCAAATAGAAATGAATAAACAATTTTGTATGATTTGTGAATTTTTATTCATCAACAATTCATGTAACTCACATCATTACATCTCTTTCTGATGCGCGTTTACATAGCAAAAGTGCAAACAAAATATCTATCAAATAGTCCTCTTTTACATCACAAACACTGTATATACAAAATATTTTTATAAACATGGCATTGACAATTTAACATGTTGTTGGTACAAAGCCCAAAACATTTTGGGACTCCGGGGTCCCTTCCTCAGGGACGAGTTCTGTAGACAAAAAAATATTGCAATTTACACTCATGGAAACTTGTCAGAGGTTATATGTAGAGAGGAGAGTCCCTTAGTCCAACAAATAAAAATGCCTCATCACTATAATAAGCATGGAGTTAAAAAGCACAAATCATTGCTATGAACAGGTGAACAAGTTAATTTGTGATAGATCAATCACTAATATCAAAAGACCAAGATAGAATCCACCAAGGTTCAAAATATTGTATGAGTAAACCACCATGTGAAGTGGAAGTAAAGCTAGATAAACCGGAATGTGATGACGTACCTACATAAAAATGAGTGTGCCGTGTCCTATAAAGTCTATAAAGTAAAATAAAAAACGTATTGTAATCAGTGTGCTACTGTAAAATATAAAAAGTTTTCAGAGAGACATGCAAACTCATGCTGGGTCCTACCTGCTGAGTACCAATTTCAAACGCAATGCGTCATATACCTAAGGAAACCACAGTATGCATTTTAATAAACGTTGTTCGGTAAACAAACCGCCCAACATGCATAAAACTCTAGGACACTCACCACGAATCGACTTCTCAAACGCATGTCAATTAATGTTCTTTAACCTCGAACTGCAAAAAATCGTGCCGAAATGGAAGTCTTACGTACATGTGTAGTACATTTGAAAACTGGAGCGAAACGAGAAAGTAAAATGCTGTTACCGAAGCTAAAACAAACAGCGCGTCACACGTAATCTGACTTTGAGTGCGTAAGCGTCTAAACCTACAGCGATGTAAATGCGATTTAGGGCGCGAGCGGCGTCAAACCAAAAGGAAAATGGAAAACGGACTCAAAAAACTAAAATAGAAATAAGACTTTAATGATATAACATTAAGAGTCTTTAGTTGGAAATGTACGTAAAAGATTTTTGAGATGCTGAAAACCGCGCAAGTGTGCAAAAAGCACCAGTTAAGATCAAGAGTTCAATTATGCGTTGTAATGATCATATAGATCGTGACCCAGTGACCATGGTGTTGGTACTCACACAAGCTACTCGATATGTATTAATGAAAGCAACATATTAAAATGATAAACCTATGGTACCATAGCCCACAGGTTGAATAATTGAATACAAATCCACAAAAATGGTAAAAAGAGGAGAACAGATGCTGCTGACAATTATTAGGCAGTGACATTGAAAAAAATGTTTGTAGTAATAGTCAACTTATGTGTGGTTGTTGAATTCTGGAATGATACGGACGGAACCTTCTATTGAATGTTTAGGCGGTGACATAAAACCAATGTGGCTGCGAAAATCCATTGGTATATTATAAATGAGCTCTGAAAGGAAACTAAAATGAAGGAGTGAAAATACGAAAAAGATTCTGAGAAGGGTGTGGGAAATAATGTAAAGTGGGTCCTGAAAACACGAGGAACGCCTTGCTGGGAGTCCTACCTGCTGCCCTGCTGTGCTGCGCTGCTGTGGCTGTGTGTTGCCGCTTCTCCTGGGTCTCCCACGCTGCGTGTCTCCCCCGCCGCCGCCACTACAACTCGCGGCTGAAGCGGGGGGAGACCACAGCTCCCAGGATTCCTGCGGCCTGACGTCACTCACGCGCCCGGAGGCGCTTAAAAGAACACGATACCCTCGGGGGAGCGGGGTCCTGAAAACACGAGGAACGCCTTGCTGGGAGTCCTACCTGCTGCCCTGCTGTGGCTGTGTGTTGCGCTTCTCCTGGGTCTCTCACGCTGCGTGTCTCCCCCGCCGACGCCACTACAACTCGCGGCTGAAGCGGGGGGAGACCACAGCTCCCAGGATTCGTGTGGCCTGACGTCACTCACGCGCCCGGAGGCGCTTAAAAGAACGCGATACCCTCGGGGGAGCGGGGTCCTGAAAACACGAGGAACGCCTTGCTGGGAGTCCTACCTGCTGCCCTGCTGTGCTGCGCTGCTGTGGCTGTGTGTTGCCGCTTCTCCTGGGTCTCCCACGCTGCGTGTCTCCCCCGCCGCCGCCACTACAACTCGCGGCTGAAGTGGGGGGAGACCACAGCTCCCAGGATTCCTGCGGCCTGACGTCACTCACACGCCCGGAGGCGCTTAAAAGAACGCGATACCCTCGGGGGAGCGGGGTCCTGAAAACACGAGGAACGCCTTGCTGGGAGTCCTACCTGCTGCCCTGCTGTGCTGCGCTGCTGTGGCTGTGTGTTGCCGCTTCTCCTGGGTCTCCCACGCTGCGTGTCTCCCCCGCCGCCGCCACTACAACTCGCGGCTGAAGCGGGGGGAGACCACAGCTCCCAGGTTTCCTGCGGCCTGACGTCACTCACGCGCCCGGAGGCGCTTAAAAGAACGCGATACCCTCCGCGTCGCGGGACGCGCGCGGGCGCGCCCGGGAGAAGCCCGGGACAAGGGCGGGCCCTCTGTGGCCCTCAGAGGCCTGAAGAGACTGGGCTGGGCCCGAGACCCTGGTTTTCGTGAACTGATCCCTCATTTTAAGTAACAAGTGAGACTTTAATTCTTTTTAACATTTATGTATAGTCGCATTGCAACTTAAACACGTATTGTTTCTATTTAGGATGTCTAAGGCTAAAAATGATAAAACTGCAACGGGCCATAGCACTATTGACAATTACATGGTAAAAAAAGTCACTCAGATCAACAGTGACCGTCGGGCATCTCTAGGGAAAGGACCCCTGCAACAGCACTGGTTGAGACGCCGCCTCTGATAGCGATGGACTCTGAGGGAGAGGCAAGCGTCAATGGTGCGGCTAGAGAAAACCCGGTCACACCGATTGTGGTAAGGACTGAGGTCCATGTAGAACACCAAGATACATCCAGTGAGGATTTGGAGGAATTTCCGCCAGCTATAAGGCCGGTACGCAACTGTAGGCGAACACAGATAAAAGGGGGTGGGAAACAGAAGAAAAGAACTTCTGCTGTAGATTCTGCTATTGTTAATGTCCCACCTAATAACCCCTTTGTGTTTACCGGAAACAAGGAGAATAACTTAAATGCTAATATTGTACAACTGGTTGCCCTCATAAAAAACTTCGAGTCTAAATTGGAATCGGCTATCAGACCTTTAACCACCAAGATAGACACTCTAACAGCTGAGGTGTCCAGGCTTGGTGGCCTGGTATCTTCGTACCAGGCTGCAGTTACTGGATTAAGGGATAACCCTGGGGAAGGCAGACAGGCAGGGATGGTGTGGGGAAAAATGCAGTTAAATTCCATTAATATGATGGCAGTACCTACCACCGTGAGTAGGGTTCCAATAAAAGCAACCACACCAGCCACCCAAACAACAATGGATCCACAGATTCAATCTAACCCTGTTTCAAGACAGGGAACAGATAGTAGGCCGCACAGGAGTAAACGCTATCTTAACCTACCGCCTGACTGTGCGCCATTTGTGGTAGTCCTAACTAATGTCCCACCCTGCGGTACTCATCCTGCCTCACCCTATGACGAGTCTCACGCCTCACTTAAAAACAAAACAGTGTCATGGCTTAATAAAAACTGTGGCTTTCCAATTGCATATTTTGATCAGATAGTGGCAGTCAGGCGGGTGAATTGGGTGGGCCCATCGAAAAAAATGGGAAGCGGAGACTGCATTGTTGTGAACTTCAAACATCCCCAACATGTGGCCACCGCTCTCTTAAGAGCTTCGTCACTGATGTATAATGAGAGCAGTATATGTGTCCGACCTCTGGGGTACTTCTATGCCCATCTCTGTCATAATTCCCCCCAACAAAGGTTGTTTAGTCCAGTGGCTGAAACTCAGACCCAGGCCATGGACACCCGCTCTCAGTTTAATATTGTTAACCCGAGGGGATTTGGAAACGTTACCAATACACAGAATAGACCTAATTTTTTGGCCCAACCTTATTCCGGGTTTAACATCAACACACAGAACAGGTACGACCTTCTATCTGGCCTGGACATGTGTGATTGACATGAGATCCCTGTGGGTCAGGGCATCTCAATCTCAGATGAACTGGTACCTATCCTGAACTCACAGGATAAAAACTGTGGTAGCAATGTTGTCTCGTGGAACATTGCGGGGTTGGCTGCAAAAATGGCAGACATAAACTGGGTCAACTACATTAAGCAATTTAAAGTCATCTGCCTACAAGAGACATGGCTGGTTGAATGTGATCTTTTTCTAGAAGGGTACAAGGCCTTCTATGTCCCGGCCACACCATCATTAAGAGGCAGACCTAAGGGTGGACTGGTGATTTTTGTTTCTATCCTTGTTACCTATAAAATCAGTAGAATTGATGCAAATGATCCTGGTATGATGGGTTTGGTTTTTAATGGGGAACACTGCCGAGTATGTTTAGTGAATTTTTATAATGCTGCCAATGTCACTTCAGTATCTAATTCCGTATCTGTCCTGCATGCCTTTGTCATTTCCTCTCTAAATGATTTTAATCACAACCTCATGATTGTGGGGGATCTAAATGTCCACTGGTGTGGAGACCCTCTACACAAATACATAAATGATTTAAGTTGTGAGCGCATGGAGGGACTCCACTTGGATCATACAATGGCTGGGGAACTATGTAATGCTTTCCTTGATAACCTGGACCTCTCCCTGGCCATGGCACTCAGGGATCCATTTAAATGTTTTGATACTCCAACCTTTAAGGGGCATGGGAGGGGCACTTTTATTGATCACATGCTGTTGTCAGCGACACTGCTCCCTTTTTTAGATTCGTTTGATATTGTCCCAAGCGAATTCAGTGACCATAATCCCTTAACAATCTGTCTGAAGGGACCTTGGTGTACTAAGGAAAGACAGATATGTAATTTCGGGAGGCTGGGCACCATAGATGGGAGGCGGCGACTCAAATGGTCAATGGTGACTCCAGATTTACTGTATAAAAACATTGTAGACACATGTACTGAGGATATTGTGAACTGCACCCAGGTAGGGGCAGACCCACGACGGGTTCTCACTGCTTATCAAAATCTGTCGGAGAAGGTGTCAGAACTGATGTCGGCTCCTGCAAAGATGAGTGTGGAAAAACGTGGGCCAAGATGGTTCAATCATGATTGCTCCAAAGCTGCTCGTAACCTCAGGCTAGCACTGGCAGCTATTCCGAGAGTGCAGGAAAATGTCAAAATGTGCCGTAGAGAATATAAGTCCATTCTTAAATCCCATAAGGAGTCGTTAAGAGTAGAAGCATGGGATGAGTTACTTGATCCCTCTACCTTAAAATCCAGCACCAGATTTTGGACAATAATTAAAAAACCATTCCTGGTAGAAGACCCGGGTAACGGTCTGGACTGTTGTATTACCAAAGAAGAGTGGGAATTTCACTTCAAACAATTATACTCTTCTGGGTTAGCTGTTACAACTGAGAAATTGATTGATGCTAGGGGAGGTGCTATTAGGTTTACTAATGGTGAAGTTATGGTGGCCATTGAAGGACTTACTGCTAGAAAAGCCCCAGGGCCTGATGGGATCCCCCCAGACTTGTATAAGTCTGAGCGACACTTTTGGGCGCCCATCCTGGCTGAAGTGTTTAATGCAGCTGCCAAAGTGGGCTGTCCTATATCCTGGGGACTATCAACGATTGTTCCCGTTTTTAAAAAAGAAGATAAGGGCAGTCCTCACTGCTATCGGCCAATCTCATTAATTGACTCCATGGTCAAAATTATGGGGAGAATTCTATTACAGAGAATAACATGCTGGGCGACTGAAAATAACATCATGTCGATTTCTCAGTATGGTTTCTGTGGGGGGCGCTCCACCATAACCCAGTGCCTTAACCTCTTCCTTGTATTGAGCAAATATACCATTGTACAGAGGGGAAGTGTCCATCTTGCCTTCATGGACCTTTCTTCAGCCTTCGACTGTGATAACAGGGGGGGGCTGTGGAGGTCCATGAGGGAGAAAGGTGTGGATCCTGGGATTGTCGACTTTCTGGTGGATATGCACAGTAATACCAGTGCTAACGTCAGATATTCTGTAAATGGGGACACCACTGGTAATTTCGACATAAAGAAGGGAGTGCGTCAGGGTTGCATTGTTGCCCCCTTCCTTTTTAATTTGTATATTAATGATTTAGATGATTATCTACAGAATGTACAGGCAGACTGCCCTAGAGTCGGCAGGCGGGGTATTCCAGTTCTTTTATACGCAGATGATGCGGTTTTAATCTTGAGAATGGAGAAGGGACTCCAGGCACTTTTAAATGCTTTTAACATTTTTATGTCTGATCGAAATCTATTGGTCAACAACTCCAAATCATACATAATGCATATTGGCCATAAACCCAAAAAGAATTTTATTTTTAAATTGGATGATGTCCCAATACCAGTCACAGAAACATTCTCATATCTTGGTGTCCTGTTTGATACCAAGCTTAACTGGGGTCCACACCTGGCCAAAAAGAAAGGTGAACTGACAAGGGCTAATGTTTCTGTTTTTAACTTTGCGACAAAACTGGGTAAGAAGCCAATTAACGCAATGATTAAGCTTTACAATGCCAAATCTGTTGCTACAGCTGCATATGGTAGCGAACTTTGGGGATATGTGGCTGGAGAACAGTTGCAGGTTGTTGAAAATAATTTCCTAAAACGTCTACTTTGTGTCCCCACTAGTACACCCAACTTGACAGTACATGAAGAACTGGGAATCCAGTATCTAAGTGATATTTTTTCCTTAAGGCTCCTGATTTTCTGGGTGAAACTGTGGATAAATCAGGACATACCTCTTACCCATTTGATTGTAAGAGATCTTGTATCTCAGGACAAACATATGCGTGTTCCCTGGTTAAAATATCTGAACTCCTGCTTTTTCAGGCTAGGCCGTCTGAATCTGTTTGAAAATCCTAGCGGAATTGTAAAGGGGGATATAACAGCAATAAAACAAGCCTTCTATAAGGACAAGTTGGCTCAAAGGGAAAGTGAGGAGCTCATGAAACCAAGAATTAGGAAATATGTGATGTTAAAAACTTGTGAAAGCATGGAGCCATATTTAATGAGTAATTTCACCTCTCATGAGAAATTCTTGCTGACTAGGTTTAGATTTGACATCTTCCATCATCTTTTAATTCGACCGAAGTCAGACATTTTTAATAAGGTTACAGCACCCTGTGGCTTCGACGGGAAGTCTCCTCAGGATATGCTGCATTTTATGTTTTTATGTAGGTTTTATGAATATCCCCGCAACCGTTATCTTGTTGCACTCTTAAGGAAACTTAATTTTAACCAAATCAAACCTGCCTTTTTCTATTTGCAGCTTTTGTACAGCGATAGTGTCTTACAGGTTAAAGAATTTTTAAAATTAACATTTAAATTAAGGAATTGCCTAGACCAATGATGTTGTTCTTACTATCTGCACTTTACCATGTATCTGGATCAAGTTATTGGCAATGGGCTACGTGTAATATGATTCTTGTATGTGACTATGAATTATTGTAATAGTTTGAATAATGTTTTTAATCGTATTGTATATATGTGCACTTTTATGGTGTGAAATATAACCGAATAAAGTCTCTATTGATTGATTGATGTAAAGTGATAACAGAATAATGTAGTCGATACCTTAAGTCCCAAGTGTACAATAAAGTAAACTTAGAAAATATTAGAAGCTAAACAGTGTGGTAACCCTTATGTTCACAACACTGTTTCCAAATGTTATCATAGTCTCATTATAATGACAAGTACACTTTATAGAAAACAACTCATCTCTATTTTGTCATTCAAACCTTTTGGAGATAAGGTTTCCAGAAAATGTATCCAAAACACCTCACGTTGTAGCAATCTTTTGTTGTTGTCAACATCTTCGATTTTTGCCACTACTTCAACAATTTGTGCTCTATGTTGAGTAATAGTGTGTTTGGTGTCCTGCCAATGAACTGCTACACTAGAATTTCAGTTTGCCAGTGCGGATCGTGCTTTTATGTTCTGTTAATCTGAGTCTAAATTTACACTCCGTTTTCCCTACGTATACGTTCCCACACGGGCATTTCAGGCAGTAAATAATATTTGTGGTATTAGAATCTGAGGTGTGTCTAAATTTGATGTTTTTACCCCAAACAGAGTGTGCTAGTGTGTCTCCTACTATTATATTGTTGCAATGGACACAGTTCAAACACTTGGTAGTGCCTTTATAATTCGTGGTCGTCGTGCATGTTTCTGATGATTTTATGAGTTCCTGCAAATTTTTTCCTCTTGTGTAAGAGAACGTAGGTTTTGTATTGAAAATGCCTTTGAAATCTGGTTCATTCTGAAGAAGATCCCATCTATTGTTGATGATCCTTATTTGGTTCGAACATGCAGAATATGTGGATACAAAAGTTGGTGTGTCATGTTTTGTGCGGGGAGTTTTAAGTAATAGAGACGGACGATCCTTTTCTGATATCCTAGATATGCTTTTCTGCAAAATATCCAACTGAAATCAAAACCATTTATCCATGAAGGCTGAATTGAAATGAAATCTAAATGACATTGGACACATCGGTAAACGTAATCCCCGCGGTATTCATTTGGCTCTGATATTGCACAGGCATTACGTTTTTCGATGCGTCCATTTGTTATTTATATTTCATCTCAATTCAGCCTTCATGGATAAATGGTTTTCAATTCTAAACACATGCTCCCTGGATTTAATTTTATATATAATTGAGGAACTTGCAAAAACAATACGTGAACTGGAAGAAGAAATATTCAATCTGAAAAACAATTTGGAAAGACGACTGACAATGAATACTTGGACAGCGACTCTAGAAGATCTTAATGAAAAACTAGACCGGTACAGCAAGGAGTTACAAGAAGGGAATATCCGCAAGTACCGCAGGGACACTATTGACTATAAGCTTAATGAGGTGTACACTTGGGCTGAAATATACGCAAGACGATGGTTCAATGAGAAAAAAAACACTACCTGCTCTGAGGAAAGCGTGGTAACAGATCAAGACACGGCCCTTAATCGACCACCTGTTTCTAAACCGACCCTTACCACCACAGGGCCATCAACAACATCCATAGCAATAGGTGATTCTCAAATACCTACAACATCCACCACGTCTTTTTTATCCCAGGCACCAGATCAGGGGCAACACCCATCATTGAGCAACATAACAACATCAGAGTCCGTGGTAAAACCAGGAGAGGACAAGGCGGGAAAAACTCTATGCAGTGGCAAGAGCATAGTTTAATAATTAACATATCTTCGGTATCCCTGTCCAAACAACAAATGAGAGCACTTTATAAAGGCATGCCATTTGTGACAACCTCCACTACCACGAAACTGGATACAGAGATAGCTCTCTACAAATGTATGCATAAGCTACGCATTAGACACTACTTTGCCAATGTTGTGGAAACTACTAGTGACCTGCAGGAGATTACTTTATTGATGTTTAAACTCAAAAGTAATTTCCAAGCACCAATCTTGCACAAAAATATTGCACACCTTTGAAAATTTAGTGAGACACGATTTATCCAAGCTGAACTACAAAAAATTGAAAATGACCAACTTCACTGAACATGAACATAGAACGATTCGATCAATAGCTAATAATGCAACACTGGCCTTGAAACCAGCGGATAAAGGAGGTGCACTTGTTGTGATGGACACTAAATTTTATTTTCAAAAAGTTAACAAGCATGTTTTGGATGGCACTACGTACTTGGCACTCAATGGTTACCCGAAGGCTACATTACAAAATATTTTAAAACACATTTTGTATGAAGTAGAAGAAAATAGATGCATAGATGCCAAACTTAAATCATACTTACTCACAAATAATCCACACAGGCCTTGGATCTATATGATCCCCAAAATACACAAACACCCGACAAATCCACTATTCCGACCAATAGTCTCTGGGTGCAATTCTATCTTTGACCCATTGGGGAGGTATCTAGATCATTACTTGCAAAAATCCGTTCAAAATTGGTGCACCTACATAAAAGACACAACAGATTTTAAAAATAAACTTCAAACAATCCAACCTTTTGTTCAACCTCAATGGATATTATGTACAATTGATGTTACCGCCCTATATATATCCATTTAACATCCTGAAGGATTGGAAGCAACGGAATGGGCACTTCTGAAAATGGAGCTAACAGAACAAGACAACGTATTTCTGTTGAAACTCTTATTTTTTTGCCTACACAACATCCACTTCAAGTGGCAAGATGACTTCTATGGTCATCTAACTGGCACATCCATGGGCTTTTCTGGAGCGCCGGCGTACGTCAATAGTTTTATGGCAAAATTGTAACATGATTTTATTTTGACTGATGACAACTGGACCAGAGGCCTTGCACACTACTGCAGATATATTGATGATATATTTTTAATCTGGACTCAATCTCAGAAGGATTTGGAACATTTTATACAACAGTTTAACACCATGAATCCCAGAATCCAGTTTACACACACAATCAACACACAACAGGTCAATTTCCTGGATGTCCTAGTCATTAAAAATCCAACCGGCTCTGGATTAAAAACTGAAATCTACACAAAGCTCACTGATAGAAACAGCACGCTACATCATTCAAGTTTCCACCGAGAAGTCTTATCTCCAATTTACCCTTTTCACAATTTCTTCAAAAAAAACATATCTGTTCAGAACCGGAAACAGCATTAAAAAAAATAAATGAACATAAACAGAGATTTGAACAAAGAGGGTACCCTCAGGATATTTTGCAGAAAAGCATATCTAGGATATCAGAAAAGGATGGATTGTCTCTATTACTTAAAACTCCCCGCACAAAACATGACACACCAAGTTTTGTGTCCAAATATTCTACATGTTTGAACCAAATAAAGAGGATCATCAACAATAGATGGGATCTTCTTCAGAATGAACCAGATTTCAAAGGCATTTTCAATACAAAACCTATATTCTCTTACACAAGAGAAAAGATTTGCGGGAACTCCTGAAATCATCAGAAACATGCATGACAACCACGAATTATAAAGGCACTACCACGTGTTTGAACTGTGTCCATTGCAACAATATAATAGTAGGAGACACACTAACACACCATGTTTTGGGTAAAAACATCAAACTTAGAAGACACACCTCAGATGGTAATACCACAAATATTCTTTACTGCCTGAAATGCCCGTGTAGGAAAGCATACGTAGGGAAAACGGAGTGTAAATTCAAACTCAGATTAACAGAACATAAAAGCATGATCCGCACTGGCAACAGAGTTTCTAGTGTAACAGTTCAATGGCAGGACACCAAACACACTATTACTCAACTTAGAGCTCAAATTGTTGAGGTAGTGGCAAAAATCAAAGGTGTTGACAACAACAAAAGATTGCTACAATGTGAGTTGTTTTGGATACATTTTCTGGAAACCTTATCTCCAAAAGGTTTGAATGACAAAATAGAGATGAGTTGTTTTCTATAAAGTGTACTTGTCATTATAATGAGACTATTATCAAATTTGGAAATGGTGTTGTGAACATAAGGGTTACCACACTGTCTGGCTTCTAATATTTTCAAGTTTTCTTTATTGTACACTTAGGACTTAAGGTATCAACTAAATTATTCTGTTATCACTTTACATTATTTCCCACACCCTTCTCAGAATCTTTTTCGTATTTTCACTCCTTCATTCTAGTTTCCTTTCAGAGTTCATTTAAATATACCAACAGATTTTTGCAGCCACATTGGTTTTATGTCACCGCCTAAACATTCGATAGAATGTTCCGTCCGTATCATTCCAGAATTCATCAACCACACATAAGTTGACTATTACACCAAACTCTGGTTTCAATGTCACTGCCTTATAATTGTCAGCAGTATCTGTTCGCCTCTTTTTACCATTTTTGTGGATTTGTATCCAATTATTCAACCTGTGGGCTACAGTACCATAAGTTGATCATTTTAACATGTCGCTTTCATTAATACATATCGAGTAGCTCTTGTGAGTACCGACCCCATGGTCACTGGGTCATGATCTATATGATCATTACAACGCATAATTGAACTCTTGATCTTAACTGGTGCTTGTCGCACACTTGCGCGGTTTTCAGCATCTCAAAAATCTTTTACGTACATTTCCAACTAAGGTATCTTAATGTTAGATCATTATAGTCTTATATCTATTTTAGTTTTTTGAGTCCGTTTTCCATTTTCCCTTTGGTTTGATGCCGCTCGCACCCTAAACCGCATTTACGTCGCTATAGGTTTAGACGCCTACGCACTCACAGTCAGATTACGTGTGACGCGCTGTTTGTTTTAGCTTCGGTAAGAGAATTTTACTTTCTCGTTTCGCTACAATTTTCAAATTTACCACTTATTTACGTAAGACTTACATTTCTGCATGTTTTTTTGCAGTTCGAGGTTTAAAGAACATTAAATGACATGCGTTTGAAAAGTCGATCTGTGGTGAGTGTCCCAGAGTTTTTATGCATGTTGGGCAGTTCGTTTACCGAACAACGTTTATTAAAATGCATACTGTAGTTTCCTTAGGTATCTGACGCATTGCGGTTGAAATTGGTACTCAGCAGGTAGGACCCAGCATGAGTTTGCATGTCTCTCCGAAAACTTTTTATATTTTACAATAGCACACCGATTACAATACATTTTTCGTTTTACTTTATAGGACACGGCACACTAATTTTTATGTAGATACGTCATCACGTTCCGGTTTATCTAGTTTACTTCCACTTCACACGGTGGTTTACTCATACAATATTTTGAACCTTGGTGGATTCTATCTTGGTCTTTTGATATTAGTGATTGATCTATCACAAATTAACCAGTTCACCTGTTCACAGCAATGATTTGGGCTTTTTAACTCCATGCTTATTATAGTGATGAGGCATTTTTGTTTGTTGGACTAAGGGACTCTCCTCTCTACATATAACCTCTGACAAGTTTCCATGAGTGTAAATTGCAATATTTTTTTGTCTACAGAACTCGCCCCTGAGGAAGGGACCCCGGAGTCCCAAAATGCATTGGGATTTGTACCAACAACATGTTAAATTGTCAATGCCATGCTTATACAAATCTTTTGTATATACAGTGTTTGTGATGTAAAAGAGAACAATTTGATGGATATTTTTTTTTTGCATTTTGCTATGTAAACACGCATCAGAATGAGATGTAATGATGTAAGTTACATGAATTATTGATGAATAATAATTCACAAACCATACACAATTGTTTATTTGTTTCTATTTGGATTAAATTAGTGTAAAGGTGTTTTTGAACCAGAACAATATAAAGAACGGTTAGTTGTATAGGCACAGTGCTCACTGAATTCAGGATTCTCATCCTGTTAGTCCAATATTTTATGCCTTGCATGTGAGGTCAACACATTGCAGCAGTGAAGCACCCTTAGTTTAAATTTTAGCGAATCGTAAATAAGTATATAAATAGTGTTATCAGTTTGGAGTGCTCCTCTGAACCTCCAATCTCTTATGTTCTGTTTCTGCATCACTTCCCGATCACACTGTAGTTAACTGTCTCACCTGGAACTTACGGGGGCTCAATACTCCGAAAAAGAATTGACAGGTTTTGGCATTCCTAGATAGGCATGAAGTCGCTATTGCCCTATTGCAGGAGACACACCTCACACCCCAATCAGACGGTCGAGCTGGGTCACAGTGGGCTGGTTACCGCTTAGCGTCCTCCTACTCCTCCTACTCATGAGATGTTCTCACGTTAGTTAAGAAGCATCTGCCCTTCACCGTGCTCCAAACCTGTATTGATGATGCTGGGCATTACGCTATAGTGCATGGGAAATTACGGGCATTTTAATCACCATAGTGAACACATAAGGCCCAAATATTGATGACCCGGGGTTTTTCGAATGCGTCATCTGCATATGTTTTTTTTTTTTGTCCTCATACTGCAATAGTTTGTGTAAGGAGTTATCGAGGACCCCACCTTCCTCTCTCCGACCCTTTCACTGCCCCGTATTTTCGTGACTCAGCTGGGGTATCTCCCTTGATGTTATGGTAGGGGTCCCTTTGTTTCCATTACCAAGTCCAATAAATGATTCCGAGGGGGGGAGCTAGCCACTGGCTACTCGAACAGGCACTCTGCCTATTTATTTATTGCCATCGCATAATCATTGGACTTGGGGTAAACTATCAGATGGAGTATGTTTGCTGGCAAGCTCGGGTTAAAACAATTAAGACGGTTGAAACTGTTCCCAAATTTTCCAAAAGTTATATTTTTTACTAGGTTTCCCCCTCCTAACTTGTTTATTTTATGAATTGATGTCAACCATTCCCCATGTATGGGGGTACAGGGCTCACCCATTTGATGCATATTTCCCTTTTTGCTAGTAAAATTAACAAAAAGAGTAGATTCACTTGTTTCTTGGTTAGCCTAACTAAACACTCCGACTCGTCAACCCCAAATATAACAAGATCAATACTTACATCAAGTGGTCTTTCTAATAGTGCGCCAAGAGTCTTACCCACTTCCTGCCAGAATTCTTCGAGCCGGGGGCACTGCCGGAACATATGCAGGTCATCTGCTTTCTCCTTACCACATTTTGGGCAGTATTTCGTTTTTGCCCCACCAAACTTTGACAATCTCTTCGGGGTCCAATAAGTGGTAAACAAATGGTTTCTCCTTAAAGTAGAGAATTTCACAATAGACCAACATTTTTCCATAGATGCTCGCCAGATGTTTTGTGCGTCCAGCGTCGGCAGATCTTTCCCTCAGGTCGCATCTGGAATTGAGAAGTCCTCCTCACAGGCTGATATAAGGGCCCAGTACCATCGTGAAACTTCTTTTTTTAAATGCAAATTTTCCTGCATCCCCAATTGTACTGTTTCCTTTTTTACTTTCTGTTAAAGTTTTTGCCCAGCTTGAAAGTTGATAAAATTTAAATTTTGATAAGGAGCCATTTGTTGTTATTGCCAATTGGTCCCAATCAATAATATTGTTCTCTATCATCAGTTGACCTCAATTGAGTATTCCAGATGTTCTTAACGGAACCGCAAGCCTGTCTTTAAGACATTCCGGGGTCCCTGGTGAGTCCCATATAGTGGCAAATTCGCTGTAATAGGGTATCTTGAGAGTGCTTCTAATGTGATACCATAACTTTGCTGCTGATTTGAGAACCTTCAGTTTCACCTTTTTAAAAAACTTCGGATGACCAAATTTATATAGAAAATGCCCTTCACTTCCGGTTATTGCTTGTAGGTAGGCGGGATAGTGCTCATAACCTTTCAGTAAAACCCTCACGTACTTAAATTGGAAGGCTCTACAGTATTCTAGCAAGTCAGGACTTGCTATCCTGCCTTGTTCTTTCTTTTTTCCTCCTTAGTTTTTTCCATGCTATTCTTTTAGCTTTTGATGACCATATAAAACTGTTAAGTTCCCCTTGTAATTTCTTTATTGATTCCCTCTTAAACTCAAGTGGAATTGAGCTAAATATGTAAGTAAATCTGGGTAGGATTGACATTTTAATTATATTCGACCTCCCCAGGAAGGTCAGTGGTAGGCCCCCCATACTTTAAGTAGTTTCCTAATCTCTGCAAAACGTTTATTAAAATTTATCTGGGCTACTTTATCCAAGTCTCTAACCAGCTCTATGCCTAAATACCTTATCCTTTCTTTTACAAGATGATTATTGCTATTGGTATTCCATTCCATTCCATTATTTCTGTTTTTGCTTGATTAGTCAGGTATTCTGATACTCTACCAAATTTTTCCAGTGTTTCTTTTATGATGTATATGGACCCCGCGAAGTCCTTCGTAAAGATCATTAAGTCATCTGCGTAAAGAGGGACTTTTTTCTCCCACCCTTGATGACATAAGGGAAATATATCCGGGTTATTTCTGAGATTTTGTGCTAGGGGTTCGATGTATAAATTAAAAAGTAGGGGAGACAAGGGACAACCCTGTCTCATACCTCTCTTGATCTTTATGTTCTCTGTGAGGTTCCCATTGATTAAAATCTTGGCCCTTGGGTTTCTGTATAGTCTCTTAACCATTCCTTGAAAATTCTTCCCCAGTTTATATTTATCCAAGACGCTGTTCAAAAACGACAAGTTCACTCTGTCGAATGCTTTAGCTGCATCGAAGGTGATTATGGAAAGGGGCATCTTTTCTTGTATGGCTAAGTCTATTGTTCCAATTAATTCATGGGTCAAGTCCTGAGTCTGTCTCCCTTTCATGAACACCTTTTGGTCAGTATTGATTAAAAGTCCAGCTACTTTCCCCAGCCTCTTTGCCATGATCTGTGTAAATATTTTGTAGTCGCAGTTCAGTAAAGATATTGGGCGGTAAGACCTGCATTTGCCTGGGTTTTTCCCTGGTTTTAGAAGGATGTTAATTACTGCGTCATTCCAAGAGTCTGGAAATTCTCATTTCTCCTCGAAAATATTATTTAACATATCCGTAAAGGGGGGGGACCAGGACTTCTCTTAAATTGATAAAAAACTCATTAGGTAGGGCGTCCGGGCCAGCAGCCTTGCCTCTCTTTAGACTTCTGATGGCATTGTCTACTTCGTTATCTGTGATCATCTCCATATCGCGCGACTGACCAGATGCTGTGATATTGTGGGGAGGTGATCTCAACACACATCTTGATCCTGGGCCGGGACAAGGCAAGTGGCAGGGGTGGTCACACATCTAGGGCGGCCCAAGTTATAAATGACGGAATGGTCGAGCTGTGAATAATAGATGTCTGGAGGCAGATTAATGCGGAAACGTGAGAGGGCACACATATTTCTACAGCACACAATATTTGGTCTTGTCTTGACTACTGGTTCCTGAGCGAGATGGCGGGTGGATGGGTCTCCAAAGCAGCTGGGCTGCCTCGCACACTTTCTGATCACAGTCCCGTCTTCATGTCACTACACCTGCCCTGCACCACGCACCATGCTTTCACATGGCGTCTCCGCACAGAAGCTGTCCTTGACCCTCTTTATGTAACTACCATCCGTGATGCTATTACGCAATATTTTGCAGACAATCAGGGGTCGGTGGACAATGCGTTGACCATCTGGGAGGCCTTCAAGGCCACTATCCAGGGTCCGTGCATCAGCACTTCTGCTGGTATCATACAGGATCTGCGGGGACAGCTTGGTAAACTTGAAAACAGGTTACATGATCTTGAACGGGATTATGAGATTTTGCCCCGCGCCCAAACGCTAGCAACTATTAAAGAGGTCACAATGGAGTACACTGAACGGGCTGAGAGGGAGGTCAAATATACTTCTTGGCGACATATTGCCCGAGTGTTTGGGGAGGGTGGGTGACCTGGACAGCACCTAGCTCGTAAAATCAAAGATCGCATGACCCAACAGGTTATTTCCAAGATCACAGATGCCACCGGCCATGACCACTACACTACCCCAGAGATCTTGGAACAATTTAGACTCACATACGACTCCTTATACACCATGCAGGGGGTGACGGGTGCTGATGACATGGACGCCTAGCTCTCCGACATTGCCATAGCCTGGTTATCGGATGGGCAGCGGGAGTTTCTTAGTCAGCCAGTTATGGAAGAGGAAGTACGCAAGTCTCTCCCGAACAATAAAGCCCCGGGCCCCGAGCCCCGATGGCTTCCCTAGCGAATTCTACAAACAGTACGTGGAGGATCTAACGCCCCATATAATGGAAATGTACGCTAAGGCCTTTGACTCTGGCACACTGCCGCCCACACTGTGGAATCTCTGATCATCACTTTACTCAAGAAATACAAACCACCCCACAGCTGCGACTCATACCGGCCACTCTCACTTATAAATACTGACGCCAAGATATTGGCTAAAATATTAGCCACTAGGCTCCAACCGTTAATGCAGGGTTTGGTCCTCCCAGACCAGTTTGGTTTTATTCCCACTCGTTCTACATCACACAACTTCCGTGCTCTTGTCGCTACTTTTCACATACTGGATCCGGTATTGCAGGCAGCAGCTGTTATGCTTGATGCCACCAAAGCATTTGACTCCATTGAGTGGAGTTATTTGCTTTGCATACTACGGCGTATGGGCTTTCCTCCTATGTTTGTGCAATGGATAACATTGCTGTATACTAACCCTACGGCGCGTGTTCGTGTAGAGGGTAGCACATCAGACCACATCTACGTTACCAGGGGCACACAACAGGGATGTCCCCTGTCGCCTCTTCTTTTTGCACTGTCTCTTGAACCTTTGGCCTGCATCATCCGCCATCACCATTGGACCGCAGCTCTTCGGTTCGCCCACCGCCCAGTCAGCATCTCCAATAATGCAGGTGACATGTTGATATTTATACGTGAACCCTGCACTTTCTTGGCACCGGTACTGCGGGAATTTATCCGATTTGGTTTGTTCTTGGGCTACAGATAAACTGGTCGAAATTGGTGATAGTACCGCTTGCAGAGTGCACCACGCCACACGACCTGGAATATCCACTTGAGTAGTCTTTGGACCCCATGAAATATCTGGGGGTATGGGTACATAGGGACGCTGACACGGTGATACGTGAAAATTACGGCCCTGCATGCGCCAAATTGGAGCGACAGGTGGACAACTGGGTGAGACTCCCACTGTCCCTGGCTGACCTTATCGTGTTAATTAAAATGGTAATAGTGCCACAATTTCTATATCTTTTTAGCAACATATCGATTCCGCTCACCCAGTATTTTTTTAGTACACTGCGCACGTTGTTCCTCAAGCTTGTCTGGGGGGGTGGAAACAAGCCCGGGTGTCTTGGAATCCGCTTATTATGGACTACAAACAAGGGGGCTTTAGCGTACCTGACTTATATTTGTGTTATCTATGCGCTCAAGCACAATATGCACACTACTGGATCGGCGCGCATGAATTCATTCCGCACATGATGATAGAGGACGGAGATGCCTACCCTGTCCCTCTACGGTCCATACTAACGCATGTTAAAAGGCAAACCCCCGTGCACGGAAATCAACACAATTGACGCCACTATAAAGGCCTGGCAGGCACGGGGCCGCATGGCCGGTAAACTGCCATTGTACTCCCCTCTCTTACCTGTTGCGTTCCATTCGGATCTGTCGGTGACACATAGGACGGGCCATGCACACATTTCACCAAGTAGGAATAGTTAAAATGCAAGACCTGTTTCCGGAGGGTGTTTTTTTTAACAAATGACGATCTTAGTTACATACAGAACAAAACATCACTATTCACATTCCTCTTCCACAGACTAAAGAAAGCGCTACAAACTCACTATCATACCTTCCCTGCGGAACACGCGACACTGAAAACACTCCACACCCTGCTTCTTAGCCCAATGTGACGCCACCTTCTCACCAAACTACATTGCGCTACTAGGGATGAAAGACCGCAGCCCCACAACCGAAGTTTAGAGTCATGGAATGCTCATCTGGACCCGCCTTTGACACTGCCAGACTGGGAATACTGTTGCCAGCTAACGGGAGCCCTAACCTCGAACTGTAATCTTCAAATAATACACTACAAGTATCTGCATCAAGTGTACTATACTCCCAGTAGGTTATTTAAATATGGACTTCGAGACAACGACCTCTGTAAGCGGTGTGGAGCAGCGGACGCCGACTTCTGGCACTTATCATGGGAATGCCCCAGGGTTGCCTAGTTCTGGGTGGGGGTGATCCGAATATTATCCACAATGGTTAATGTACATTTGCAATGTTCCCCGCAAGTCTGTTTGCTGGGATTGGTGCCTGCTGTGAAGGGGGCGGTGGGCAAATTGGTGAAGGTGGCTCTCTTAATGACCATAAGGCGTGTGGCAATGACGTGGGAGAGCACAGCAGTGCCAACGACTGCACAATGGCTTCAAGACTTAGCGAGCTGTCGGGACCGATTAATTCTTTATGCAGAGCAACTCCCCGCCTCATCTCGACCTGCTGATATATGGGAACCATTACTACATTATCTATGGAATATGTTAACAGATGAGCCCCCAGATAATGCTGTACGTTAACTCTTAGATGTATAAAATCACAAGCATGATAATCTATTGTCCATCGCAGATACAATCACATGACAATTATTTATTATGTATGCCTTTTTCCATGTGTTGTTGTACGGTTTCATTGATTTGTACATGCTCGTTGATGCTGCTCATTTACATTGAAAAAGGCTGTTTTAATGAGACAGGTGCACATCACATAAATCAGCCTTGGCCAATGCCATACATGCTACAATCGACATGCCTTACTAATACATCATTTTAACTGACCATCATCCTGTCCAGTACCCCTCCCTTGAGGACACGGATTTCATTAACTATAACCCCAAGCAAACCTTTTTCATCTCTGGGACCAACAAGTTATGCCCCACTTAACCTGTTAACCTGTAAAGAACTCTGCCCTAACCTTTTAAGTGTGGCTGTCGGCATTGGCTGACGGCCGTACAACCTCACCATTGCACTGATTCTGACGGAAGAGGTATCATTGGAAAAAGGAGAATTTCCCCCAATCGGCCCCCGGCGTGGCAGAAAGCCCACTAAACAACAGGAATGTTTTAGCTATACATAAAAAATATAGGGGGTGGGGCTGCACAGCATGGGCAAGTGTATGCCCCCACGCCAAATAAATGAGGCACCAGTCTTTCACCCTCCTCGGGGGCAGATTGGGATAATTCCCCCTGATGTGTCCCCCAAGAAAGCCCACTAGATGCCAGAGAAAGTTTTCTTTTTTAAATATGTGGGTGAGGGCTGGCCACCATGAGCATAACTATGCCTCGGCCGGGGAGCAAAAAGCCCACTGGATTGCCCACATGTGTATGGCCATGCCTCCCTCTCTCCCCCAAGTAAATAGGGCAGGCACCACTGAATGGCAGGAATATATATACTTTTAATACAATAATGGGGTGGATCTTGCCTATCCTAACATCAGGCATTCTAGGTGGAAGGAAGTTTGTGGCTCCCCTCAGTGTCTAGAACTTTCCATCACAGAAATGTGAGGAAAATGTGGTTTTCTCAGTCAAAGTTTTTGGTTTGCAAGGGATTCCGGGTAAAACAACCTGGCGACAGCCATGCAAGTCATCCCATCCTGCATTGCCCTAGGTGTCTAGTTTTGAGAAATGTGCAGGTTTGCTAGGTATCCCTAGGTGTCAAGCTGAGCTAGGGCCCAGAATTCACAGCTACCCACTTATCAGAAGACATGTGGAAGCACAGAATAGTGGAATACTTGTTATTCACAATTGGATTTCGCTGCATTTGTCCCTTCCAAATGTACGCCAGTATGTAAGAAAGAAGACATTTGAAAAAATGCCCTCAAAAGCATATGCTCGTGCAGGTTCCCAAAAATTCAGAGATGTACAAATACCCACTGCTCCTAAACTGCATATATTGTGCCTATTTCAGAAATACATAGGCTGCCTTGATGCCTATTTCTTTTTCTACATATTTCACCATATGAATTGGTCTATACTCAGTACACAATGAAAAACCATTGTACGGTGCAGCTCAATTGTTGTCTTTGGGTACCTCGGTACTTGGAGAACCTGCAAACCCTATATAAACTCACAACCAAAGGTCTAGCACATTACTTTTATAAATCAGCCATTGTGACAAAACGTTACAGATGAACACATTGCCACAAATGGCTGTTATTTCCTACTCAGTTTAAATATTTATTTATTTCAACAGTTAGTTTCTTTGTGAAAACCTTGAAGGATCTACATATATGACTCCTTGCTGAATTCGGAATTTTGTCTACTTTTCAGAAATATTTAGCTTACCTGGATCCCCCATGGGTTTCACGCAGGCTTCCACCACAAACTGGAAGTAGGTCTGTTCAGATCAGATGTTAGCGGCTGCAGCTACTCTATGGCCACCTCATTGAGCTGAACTTTATTAGCTACTTCTGCTGGTCTTTGGGCAGTAACCCCAGATCAAAGGCCACTATGTCTATGTCATCCTCCACCAATCCAATCTCCTTGGCCAAGGCTGAGAGCCCCTTGGCCGGCTTCCCTTTACCCATCTGAGAATGGACTATCTTTTCTCTACAGGCATCTTAGTCGCTGCTTCATGTCCTCGTAGGAGAGCTAACCCACCTCACGCAACCAACTATTCACTCCTCATCAGAAACAGACCTTCAGCTGTGCAATGTGCAGGAGGCCCCTTGTGGGACAAGAGAAGTTCAGCTCACTATATTTTGACCTTTGTCTTCAGGAGTGTTGCCCTCCACAACCCTAACTCTAAGGTCCACAACGTAGGCAGCGAGAGGACTGAAGCAGAGCTTCAGACACAGTTAGGGCTGTATGGAATGTGGGCCCAGTTGTCTACCACCCAAGATACCACTGTCTGGGCTTTCAATTATGTGGTGGACCAAAAGTCTGTACGCATGAAAGATTCCGCAACATATTCCTTAATGCAGAGCCCGGCCCTCCTCAACCAAAAAATCTCATTGGGGCGTGGAAAGGAGGGAAGCCCAGCGTCATCATTCTCACTGGGGGTCCCTGAAACAATCAGTTATGCCCCATCTATCCCCCTCTGTCAGCCCGGCAGAAGGTATAAGTAGGAGGGATCAATGAGGGAACGGAGTCCCAGTCTGTACTGCAGTCTATGATGGGTCCATTCACGTATCTCTGTCCTTCATGCCAATGTCGTCCTCTCAAGTTTAGGACATGGGAAGGAACTCTTTTAGAGGGGCACAGCAAGCCTGTAATGTCAAGTGGAGCTTTACAGGCCAGAGCCTCAGCACAGCCCATTCTGTACTCCTTCAGTGTAAACAACAGTCTTGGGTTTTGGCTTAATGGCAGCAAGGCCTAGCCTAATAATAGCAAATACCAAACAATGTTCAATTCACCTGACACTCTTTGAGTTTGTTCTACTGCATTCAAACTGCAGTGAATACCGGTCCTGACGAGGGTCCCAGGAAGAAAAGGGATTCGAAACGTGTAGGCCTTATAATCTATGGCCAATCTATTAGCGTAAACTTAAAACAAAGAACAAAGTTCTCAAAAAACTCAAAACATTGTATATACGGATGGCCATTTTTAGGTCTCGCGAGCCAAAGGCTCGAAGAGACATTTTATATGTGCTACCCACAGTTTTGGCTGGCCTAAACCTTGAGTGCACGATCACATGCACGTGCACAGCTGCTCCCACTCCCCCCTCCCTTCTAGCTTTCTTTCACTTTAGCCGCTCTGCTCCTCTGCTCCTTCCATTCCCCCCTCCCTTCTCACCCAGCCCTTTGATGCTCTAAAAGGGGCCATCTGTTTGTAATTAAAGTCGCCAAGCGCGCTTGTTTATATTGCTCTACTCTCACTCCCCTGCCTCTCTCGCCCTCGTTTTCCGAAGCCAGGGCGCATTTCATTTGGAAATAAATTCCAGTTGCCACGCACGCTTGTTTATATTGCTCTACTCTCACTCCCCTAACCATCGAACCTGTCATGATCTGGAAAGGTTAATATTTCACCCGGATGCGATGGGGGTCTATAACTGTTTACACAACTTGAGTGTATGACGTTTGACGCATGCAAACCTTGATGGATACATCTAGACAAATCCTATTGGCTGCTGTCTTTCTGTCTTATCAACTACTGAAAACAGCAGGTACACGAGTCTTTTCGTTTTAACGAATTTGAAAATCCGCATACAGTTTTGGAACTATAAATGACTGTCTTTACTTACATCATATATCATAGCACTGTCATTGTGACATCAGGTTTAATAAATGAGATGTAAAATCGCAGGCCAGTAGGATACATTTTATTTGTATTGCTTGTCCTTGTGAACGCTTGTCAATTTCTTGATATCGTTGCCAGTACGCAGTGCCATCTTGGTACTGAGTGATTTTCTTAACTCACATAATGGAACTAAAATAACAGGAGACTCGTTTCTCTGCTCCACGCCGTAAATGTCTCCAGTATCATCTGTGAATGCTCGTGCTATGTGCTTCCGAGGTCGGCAGTCGTAATGACGCACCTGCATTTGAAGTCGTTTCTCTAAAAACGCCGTCTTCGTATATATATCTACAACCACTCGCGCGAATGCTCACGGGTGTGTATCCACACGTACAGATAGAGAGAGACACACTAAAAACAAACGCTGCAAAAAGCATTATTTTTTTTATTTTTTTAAACGCATTTATTCAAACTCATCTGTAACGACGCCACCAAATACAGATGCCTGGCACCGAATAAGATTTCTATGTTTAACATAACAATAAATCACAAAATCCCACTAACACTCTCCAATTCATTTCTTAGATTTTCAAAGTTAGCATTTTGACGAGGACCACAAATGTATTTTTGTAATCCTTGCACAACAAGGAAGCGTGAAGTTTATGGCACTTGGGTGTTAAAATTGTATATGAACCGTGCGTTAAATTTGGCATTTAATATGACCCACCTTTGTTCAGGCAATGCAGAAGAAACTCTATTGAGTTTTCTGATATCACAAAAAACATGTGAAATGCCTCCAGACAGAAAGACAAAGCTGAAAACGCATAGATAACTAAATACACACAGAGACAGACACACTGGCAAACAGCAACACAGACATACACAACAAGCATTTGCAATGCAATAGGTCTCGCATTTAATAGAGTTTGAGCTATTGGCATTGTAGATTACAATGCCTTTTATTAATGTGTTGGTTTTTTAAACAAATAAATAGAAGGCATTGTCATTTCCAATGCCAATAGCATAAACTCTCGCAAATGCAAGACCTATTGCATTGTAAATGCTTGTTGTTATTGTTACTATATCACTTAGTTTGTTTTTATGTGACAAAGGATATGAATGGGTGTGAATGGGTATGAGTTTAGAAAAAGTGAGTGATGTACATGTCATTATTGTTGTATTATGTTAGGAGGTGTCTAAAAAGTTGAAAAATTTGTACACAAAAAATAATGTTGATACCACTATGAGATGCGGTATTAAGGCTATGGAATATTTGTTGGTAAAGAAAATTTAATGTTATCCAATGATTTGCGTTTGATTAAAACTGACAGAAAAAGTAGTCATAAGTGTGATTGTTTCAATCAATACACCTAGAAAAAATGTGTTTGTAAATCAAGTGCAGCACTGGCACATTGTTTGGTACTCCTTCAGTGGTCACACCCCCATGTTGTCACCGCAACCTCACCACCTTAACCAGCCTGTTTTTAAAGTTTTCGTCTACCAAATGACCTATGTGGCTGGGAGCAGGGTCGAGGGTTGGTGCAGAGATGCCCATCTACAGCGCCTCTTTCTCTTCACGCGCCCTGCAACAGGACTAAGTCATATTGCTGCAAGCCCACATGGCAGCTCAAATCTCCCCACATCTGCTGTTCCTTGGGCTTTAGAGCCAGACAGCTGCAGGTTCAAGCGGATGCTGTCACAACCAGCAAGCCATGCCACCACCACACTTTTCTTTATTTTGTAAGTGTTAGACCTGGCACCATTGGCGTAGGTCTCCCTTCCATTTTTGTTGTTTATGTCTCCTTCATGGTTGCTGGCGTTAGATGTTCTGGGCGCTGTGCCACTGCCATTCAGTGACACAGCGCGAATGCTCCTTATTATAAAATAACTGATGAACCGGTGTAGTCCTAGTAGTACCAAAGAACATGCTAGGGAGGTCGAATTTGGTATGCTTCCACTCCAAATATTAACGTGCATCTGGTAGTAGTGATTGTCTTTATGCTCTGCATGTGCAATTGCCGCTTTTGGAAAGTAGGTATCTTTGTGTCTAAGTCTTTCTGTGTGTTTCACTAGTATGTGTATTTGTTGTCTGGTTTAGAAGGCCGGGGCCGACCTGGGTCAAATGGAGCAATCTGCGGTTGAAGTATGAGGAGGGGTGACCCCTGTGATCTGAGCAGGGCTGTGCCTGACAAGGTGAGTGATGGCTCCACCTCCCGCTGGGTGTCTGATGGTGGGCCCCTCTCCCTGGAAGGGAGGATGCAGCCTCGTAAATAAAGTGACCCAAGTCGACACCAAACTGGTTCTGGCCGGGTCGAGTGATTTGTGACTTTCTCAAGAACAAAGACTTTTGGGGTATATAGATCTGAGCTGAAACCCCTTCATGGTGTGTAACTTCGGGATGCCAAGACGAACCTCTGGCCGTGTAAACAAGAGGGAAAGGACTTTGAAACTTTCATCCATCCACTAAAGCAACTTCCCAAGGGCCTGAATTGAGCTTGACCCCTGCCTCAGAGACATTAGACTTCATTCCTCAGCAGCCCGAATTCCTATTGAGAGAAATCCTACTCACAGGTGAGGCCTCTGCCGAGAAATCCAAGGCCTCTGGATCTACTGTGGGGAACGCCGCTTTTGCTTGACTATGGAAACTATTGCTATTGCCATTGTGGGCCGCTGCAGCTGAGAAGCTGTGCCGCTGAGTGCTCGGATTTGCCTTGCCTACGGAAATTATTGCTATTGCCATTGTGGGCCCTTGCAGCTGAGAAGCTGTGCCGCTGGTTGCCCGCATTTGCCTTGCCTACGGAAACTATTGCTATCGCCATAGTGGGCCGTTGCAGCTGAGGAGCTGTGCTGCTGAGGGCCTGTATTTGCCTTGTCTACGGAAACTATTGCTAAACTATTGCTATCGCCATTGTGGGCCGCTGCAGCTGAGAAGCTGTGCCGCTGAGTGCCCGCATTTGCCTTGCCTACGGAAACTATTGCTTTCACCATTGTGGGCCATTGCAGCTGAGGAGCTGTGCCACTGAGTGCCTGCATTTGCCTTGTCTACAGAAACTATTGCTAAACTATTGCTATCGCCATTGTGGGCCGCTGCAGCTGAGAAGCTGTGCCGCTGAGTGCCCGCATTTGCCTTGCCTACGGAAACTATTGCTATCGCCATTGTGGGCCGCTGCAGCCGAAGAGCTGTGCCGCTGAGTGCCCGCATAGGCCTTGCTACGACATCTATTGTTGACGCCATTGTGGGCCGCTGCAGCCGAGGAGCCGTGCCACTGAGTGCCTACCTTGGCCTTGCAACGAAAAACCTTGTTGTCGCTATTGTGGGCCGCTGCCGCTGAGAAGCTGTATTGCTGGGTGCCCGCATTTGCCTACTACGAGAATCAGAACCACTGCCACTGTGGGCCGCTGCAGCCGAGCAGCTGTGTCGCTGCAGGCCCGCATTGGCTTTGCTACAAGAGTCCTTGCTATCATTGTTTTGGGCCGCCGCCATCGAGAAGCTGTGCCGCTGAGTGCCCATCCTTACTTTGCCACAAGAATCATCTCTATCGCTATTGTGGACCGCTGCAGCTGAGGAGCTGCGCCGCTGAGTGCCCACGCTAGTCCCACATCGGGAGCCGTGTCAACTTCCGCGTGCGCCGCTGGCTGCCTCTTCCACGCCCGTCCCAGGATTATCCTAAGTGCACGCTGCGGATTGCCACCGCCCAAGAACTGTGGCCACTGTGAGTCCGCCTGCCATCCCGCACCTTCCCGAGGAGCTGTGCACCGTGCCCCTTTATATCCTAAGTACCTTGTACATTGTGCATCACTGGATCGCATAGACCCCGGCCCTGAACTAAGTTCATTCCACCCGCACGCACAAGTACTTCCATCGCTCTTGAGACAAATCTGTAATTACGTGCATTGTGGTTCTTCGAGCATTCCTCAATTTCGTGTTTAATCTATGTAAAGATAACTATTTTGTATAACTGCTTGTGGTGTCTATTTTGTAGCGTCTTTCCTGCATTATTGTGTATGGTCCTAAATACTTCACACACTGCCTCTGAGATAGGCCTGTCTGCTCGTGCTACGTTACCACAGGGTTGAGCAGGGGCTATCAAAGGGTGTAGCCCCCTTACTCTGACTTAGGAAGAAGGGTCACTATTCGACATCGGCGCCAGCCACTGTCGGCTAGAGACCCCCATTTCTAACAGTAAGTATTTCACCTACACCCTCAGACCATTAGCTGCTGTTTGATAAGCGCATATCTTGGATTTTTACACAGATGAACACTTGTGTTTAGTTTATATAACAGTATTAGGAATCTCTCTTGTAACTTGTTTAATAGTTTCATGCTGGTGTGATTACTAGGAGACACTTCATACTATGGTATACCTTTCAATATGTTATACTTATTTAATATCAACAATTTTGAAAAAGATTAGATTCTAAATAGCCTGAGTGAAACACGTGTCAGCTGGTAGAAGTCGTATACCTTTTGTATCTAAGGCTTAAGCAAGTTTTATACATTTTGGATATAAACTCGACCATCAAATGAGTTATATACGTTAAAGAATTCAAGAACTGTCCCTTGATTCTTTACCTTAGGACATAATTATTGACAAACCATGTGTTGTGTATGGATTAACTCTCATGCATTATTTTCAATTCAGTTTAAGTGGTAGAGTTCGACTCAAAGCTTACAGTCCAGCACTACTTACGAATAAGCCACAATTAGGTCCCGAACACAGATCGGCTCCTACTTTCTTGATACATAGGTATAAAACCATCTCAATAATCTACATTTAAATAAATGCATGCTGTTATTAGGTGCTTCGTGGCTGCAGAATTCCCCATGGTGAAAAACTGCAACTATATCACTTAGTACAGGAGCTAGCATGGACGGTGTCTGCAAATAACTTAACAAAATTGCTGATTTTTGTTAGGTGGTTTCAGGGGAAGATGAAAAAGAGATTCTAATATTTTGCCAATTTATCTAATTTCAACATTGTGGCCACAATTAAAAACTATGGGTGTTGCTCGGGTCCTCCATCTTGTGAATGCAAGGTCACAATGGAGTGTCTCAGAGATAAAAAAAAAAGAATCCCCATAAGCACAATTTGTCATGTGAATTAATTTCAAGATGGCATCCAAAATACCACGTAAAGACTTGTCGGTGGGATATGCCAGAACTCCACAAGCCAAACTCACAAGATGGTGATGTCAGGGTTTTATTCTAAAATATTCAAAGTGGACACTAATGGAAATGCAAAAGGTGTGATGGTAATAATAAATAGCGCAAACAATACAATCGTACCAACTTTAATACATTTGTAGAAGGTGAAAATAATGATCTTTTTCCATACTCAAATTTAGTATAATGGGAAGATTAATAATACTGTTGTCAAATTGGTAAAATTATTTAAGTGTCTTTATTATTTTTTTTAAACCATCTTTTTATTATTGAAATCAAGCAGAACAGTAGCATAACAGAACCATTTGTACAGTATTCGTCATTACTTTGTTACATAGTATGATCGATTACATTCTTTTATATATACATTGCTATGTCAGGTTATATCTCCTTTTATTTTCTTAGTTCTCTTCCCTGTTGGAGAGGTTGAGTCCAGGCCGGGTTGTCTCCTCTAAGAGGGGCGTGCAAGGGTACCCTCTGTACTTATTACATTTGTCCCAAACTTTCCCCCATTTCTTTGGACAACCCCTGCTGATGCAAACTGCTTTTTCAGCTATCATACACCAGTCCATAGTTCACTTCCATTCACTTCGGGTCGGTATTTCACCCGATCCCCATTTACGGACTATACTTCGCTTTGTTACCATCAGACCCTGAGTAACCCAGGTCCGGTCTGCTTGTCCCAGATCAGAGTCCCCCCATACATTTAAAATGCACCACTTTGGAGCTAGAGTTAGTTCTACACCCACAACCCTTGTCATACAGGTTATTATACCTTCCCAGTATTGTTTGATTCTTTGGCATTCCCACAGGATATGGAAGAATGATCCCTCGTCCCCGCATTCTCTGTAACAAAGAGTATTTGGTTTCCTACCCAATTTTTTTAAGTGTGGTGCAGGAAATATATACTCTATGAAGAAGTTTTAGTTGGACCAGTCTATAGCGGTCCCGAATGGCCACTTCTTTGGGGGATGCCAGGGCTTCCAGCCAGTCCTCCTCCTTTAGATCTGTAATATCCAGTCCCCATCGGGCCCTTAAGCTCACCAAAGTATCAGGCATTTTATTTATGAGTTTCTAATATGTCAGAGATATCGCCTTTCAGGTGAGGTGCTCCTCTAGGAGATGACACTTCAACGGCGAGGAGTCAGGTATTGACTCTCCCCGGGGCACCACCGCTCTAATGGCGTGCCAAATCTGCAAAAAAACGAAAAACTCCTTGGGGTCTAGCTCGTTTGATTGTTGCAGTTGCTCAAACAATTTCATGTGTATGCCTGTGTATATGTCTCCCACCGTCGAGATTTCAATCACGTCCCACTTGTTAACTCCAACTTTTATCCCCATTGTGCATAATTGTTGTGAATCCCACAGTGGAGTTGGTTTGGTGATTTAATTTTTCCACCCCAGTTTAGCTAGGGTTGTGTGCCAGACTTTAGCTGTCAATGCTGTAGGGCCATCCAGTGGATGAATCTTAGGGTCAGTGTGATAACTCCGGAATCTTATCTTATCTTACCATCTCTTACCACTCTTAAGAATCCTTGACCGACTGGACCTTTTTTATCTGCTGTTAAGTGTAAAGGGGAGAGAACCAACTCATTCAGTTAAGATCAGCGGCCAACAATTCCAACGCTAAAGAATCATTAACTCTGAGTTAAGTTTAGGGGGTTTATTACAAAGCCAAAAATAACTGGACATACGAGCACCTCAAGACGAGGTTAAGAAAGTACATGGGCACTAATACATAATTTAATTTACGCAACAACCTAATTCGATGAAGCATAAAAAGGATAATGAACTCTAAAAATATCAAACAAAAGATAACTGCTCACGTTGAAGGATTAGCAGCAAAAGCCACCAACTTGTTCAAAGTCTCCTTCCTCAATATCAATCCCTTCCTTCTACCCACATCTGCTCTTCGCTGACTCTCCTCCCTCGGGGCACTGTCCCTAATAGAAAATGCACAACATGGAGGACACGCATTTGTTACACCTCTTCTGGCTGGACACCTCCTGGAGGTAATTTTCCATTGAAACCTGTACTTCGTCCAATAACGGTTGAAACGTCCATGAGTTCCAGGCTTCTCCAGCGAGCTTCAAATTATCAGCATTCCACGATACAGTGTTGCAGGTCTACTCCATACCTACCTCCTAAAATAAAGAGCATCAGTCTATCTAAAGAAAAAGATTTCTTGCACCTGCAACAGAAAGCATGTGAATCAAAGTAACCTTGCACGTACATTAAATCTGCTGACTGCCTTCAGCCGAGAGTTCTTCCAGGGAGGCACTTTACGGGCCTACATGATTCAGCTAACATAAGAAATAATAAGGCCTTTCGTGAACAAACGTGAACAACCGTTTAGTCCTGCACACGTCAAGGATTACACATTTTAAACGTTGTTTTAAACGAAAGCATTGCATTTCTTTACCCTAAACATAATTTTCCACCTCTACAGGAGCAGACTCTATAATGCATGTTTAAATCTAATGCAATTACATTGCGTGTGAGCTAATTCACTAGGCATTCGGCAATAAGCAATTACATTCAAATGTCATTTTACGCTTTCAGCTAACACAAATTACATTTCTAACATTACATTCTCATTATTTATTATTACATTTACTCCTCTAATGATCATCTGTTAATACAACACAAAGATATATATGTGGGTGCGGACTATGCGTGATTATAATGCACCTCTACAAGTTTCAAAACCTCATGGCGTTCTATCAGTTGAGTTCCCCCCTTTGATGACTAGTGTCATCACCAATATCACAATTCCCTGGAGCAAGAACCGACCTAAACAGAGCTCACAGCCATTCTTTCCTGTCGGAACTTCTCTAGATTCTTAATATTCTGATAGTGACTGTCCTGCAGTCTAGCCATCCTTATCTCTTGTTCCCTAAGGGACCTTTCAACTTGAGTCGCCTTGTACCACTGATAAGCTCTGGCAAATCCCTACAAGCAGACCACACAAACCACTATAATAATGATAGGCTTCAGAATATAACCAAGAATACCCTTTCCCAATTTTGCAAACCAATTTCCTACACTGCCAAATCCTTTTCCAACCTTTTCCCATACATCCTCTTCAGTCACATCCTGGATCTCATGATGGATCACAGTGATGTTACTTATATACTTCTTCAGATCTTTGCTGTTGTCCGGTATATAAGTACAGCTCTCTTGAACCTTCAACATTTTACAGACTCCGCCCTCTTTTGCCAGTAAGACATCTAAAGCAAGACGGTTCTGCATCACCATCATCCTTATCGACAACATCTCTCCATCCACAAGTATCAACAACTTAGCTGTATCCATTGACAACTCGTCAACAACAGTAGCCAATCTCCTAATCTTCACATCATTCAGAATCACTCCCAGACTTGGTATCACTGCTCCATCTTCCAAAAACTCTAATTCCTCTGCATGGTACATTTTGGGAAAAATGATTCCTAAATAACAAGTTCCATACCAATTTGCAGGCAATCTCACATAAGCATTCTTTCCACACACATAATATACGGTTGGCACCACTTTCACCGAACCCTGCAAAAAGTTCTTTGTGGACTCTTCCATAGTGAAAAAATGATCACACGTACTTTGTCCCACATAGACCATATCATAATAGGTCTGTACACGTTTCACACACAGTTTCCCCTTCTGCACTAGGTCCAATGCTATAGGGCCATAACTCCCCTTTGCTCTGTGAGATCTCTCCACCTCAGTCCAAACCACAGGACTTTCTCCAGTATCACGTGTTTTTGTTAGCTGTCTTTATCTCTCTTCTACTTGGTCTACAAATTTCTTCTCTACCTCAGTTAATGAACAAGTTAAATTGTGTCTATGTGCATATGCTGTATCTAATGTTGAAGTCGGTATGAAATACTTTCCAATCCTATTTTCCTGCTTGTAATAATAATAATCATACTTATTCAAATGCTTATAAGCTGGTACCTCTGAAAGCACTGTATCGTAATTCGAAAAGAAGTACTCATAATGGCCTCTCCCATAGAACATACTAAGCAACAAACTACATGAAATTCCTTATGTCAGTGGAAGATGGTGATATTTAATCCCCTCGTCCACTGAGGCAGGCAACTGCATACACACATAACAATCTTTCGCATCCATCGCCTCCACGTATTCATATAGCAGATTGGCATACGCATTAAGCTTAAAATCACCTCTAGACAAATCTACATGCAATCTACGACTATCATGATCTAGCAAACCCTTTTCAGCTCCTATGATACCCTCTTTCTTGGTTGAAGTACTGGGTGTAGGTGTTCCCTTCACCGCTACGACTCCTACCTCAAGTGGAATAGCAACTGACAATAACTACAACTATTGAAACTATCACTCCTCCTATGAGTGTACCTGTCATATATTTGGACATACGGTTTGGATTTCCAGCTTCCATTTTTGTTGTCGGCTTGGGTTCAGCAACGAACACCTAGAGTTTCTTTCTCCACCACAAATTGTTGTTCAAATCATTTCAAAACACCACTCCGGAAGTGCTGGAAATTCCCTTCACAGTACTTTTAGTTCCTTATTTACACAGTCCAAAAAGACTTCCTTAACCCCCGTTCTTCTTCTATGGAAAGTCCCTAAATTTCTTCTTATTCCACTCAGGCCTAGGTTATCTTCTTATAAACACTTATTTAAAAAACACAGTTTATTCACAATCCACAATAAGTTCAGATCCAATTGCAGCTAGAACATGATGCAAAATGTCAAGACGAACATCTACCATTTGGTGAGGTGGCAATTCAAATCCAAACGATGGAAAGACTAATCTGTGCAAGATCAGGATTCGTACCTCACTCAAAACTGGAAGTTCTGGAACCGTGATGGTCAACACACCTTTGATTTCAAGTCCTGGAACTAGCAGTTCCATATCGATTTTCATTCGAGGACTCCTGCTGATCACTTTCACGGACCTCAACCTCCCGGAACTCACTCCTCCCGGCATCAGTTACTGCGTAAGTCCAGTCTGGGGCAGCGCATTTCTGGCAAGGTACTCTTGTCCTTTTAGATCTTCTCAGACTCTGAGTCTGTTCTTCTTCACTCTCTTCTGATTCAGAGACCTCAGACACAGGGGCAAGATCTCTCTCAGGAGCCAGTCTCAGATTCAGCCTTCTCTGTCTTCCAGGCCAGGGTTCTTCTGCGCCTCCAGCCCTTCTGCATTCTCCTCGGTCGCTCTGCACACCACTTCCTTCTGCTGAATCTGACTCGATGGCACTCCCAACGTCACTTTCCTCCTCAGAGTCGATATCTGGGTTATGGATATCGTGACTCTCCTCCGCCTGGTCTAATGAGCAACCAGCTTCTCCAGCAACCCTCACAGCTTGGCTTGCCCGCTCTTGTGGCCCTGCTGCCACAGCTGGATTTTCATTCGTGAGAGGAGCTGTTTCTTCCAAGGGTGCTGAAACTCAGCGGGTGTGGGAAGCATGTACCCAATGTGGCCAGCCTCCGCACTTCACTGCTGTGTTCGTTAACAGCATCACCTGATAAGGGCCTCGCCACCAAGCGTCCAGGCAGCTCTTCCTCACGTGCTTACGGACAAGTACCCAATCTCCCGGGCACAAATCGTGGCATGGATCACTTGAAGCTGGAACAGCGGCAGCCTGCACCTGCTGAGACACAGAATGGACCACGTCAGCTAGTCCTATGCAGTAGTCAAGGATTAAGTCATCAGTGATGTTTATCAAAGCTGTGGATGGTACTGCTAACAAGCGCATCGCCCTCCCCATCAGGATCTCATGCGGGGAAAGACCAGTTCTTCTATCTGGGACACAGCGAATACTCATCAACACCAAAGGCAATGCATCAGGCCATTTCAAAGTCGTAGACGAACACACTTTTGCCATCCGTGCCTTTAAAGTTCCGTTTATCTGCTCCACTATCCCAGAAGCCTCTGGTCGATAACTGCAATGGAGTCTCTGATCAGCATTTAGGGTGGCACAAAGCAACTTCATGATCTTGCTGTGGAAGTGCTTTCCCCTATCCGACTCCAACGAGGTTGGAAAACCGAACCTCGGTATCAGCTCCCTAAGTAGCAGCTTTGCCACTGTGAGGGTGTCACACCTTGTTGGGTAAGCTTCCACACACCGTAAAAAACATACACGACCACTAGAATGTGTTGCACTTAGGCATCTCGATAAAGTCTAATTGCATTCTATTGAAAGTAGGGGTGGGCGAAATTTGCGAAATTGCCTTTCGCAAAATTTTGCGAAACGGACAAAAATCTCCACGAACACGCGAAATTTCGCATGCTCGCTGAGATTTTAGGCTGATTAATGCATTACTGAATTTGAGCTTCAACTTGGGCACCTGCTTTATTTATATCTGTAAGTGCTTCCTGTTGAGGTTTAATTTTTGTGACAGGAGCATCGTGGCAGAATGAATCCTTCCCTGCATGTTTATCCAAGAAGATGCCACCGTTTTGTGCAATACCTCTACTCAAGTGGAGTACTTTCTACTGGCTAATCAGTAAGTGCTACCTCGTTGGGTATATGCATAGTCCTTTTCCTACACTACAGCTGCGTAAAGGGCCAGAAGAGTTGTCTCCAGTGACCATGTGTGCCTGTAACTTTGCCACCGCGCCGATGGGCACCGGGGTCCCTTGAGTGAGCTGTCCATCATAGTGGGGAAAGGGCGGGAAGACGTTGCACACCGCTAGTGTGTGTGGGGCCAAACGGGCGGGACTTCTAGGCCAGTTCACATGCCTCTTGTTTATAAAGGAATAAGGATCAGAGCAGGGTCTCTGAGGCAGACAAGGAGAAGGAACCGCCTTGTTACAGGAAGTACACGAGGATTGCGCTCGAGTAAATCAAGGATGCAAAGACCATCGGCAAGGATTACAGCTAACATTTCAGGGTGGAAATGGGGAGAACTGACATCTGCTTATCCACGCTCATGAATTCTACACGAGGATTGCGCTCGAGAAAATGAAGGATGCAAACACCACCGTCAAGGATTACAGCTAACATTTCAGAGTGGAAATGGGGAGAACTGACATCTGCTTAGCCACCACCACGCTCATGAATTTTTTGGCAGATTAATGCATTCCAGAATTTGACCTTCAACTCAGGCCCCTGCTTTATTTATATCTGTAAGTGCTTCCTGTTGAGGTTTAGTGACAGGAGCATCGTGCCAGAATGAATCCTGCCCTGCATATTTCCGTTCCGCCGCGGATCGCGGAAGTTTTGACATTTTCGCGTTCTGCATGGAACGCGAAAATGCCGAAATTTCGCAAGTTCCGCGAGCCAAACTGAATTTGTCGCCCACCCTTAATTGAAAGGCCCTCCCGACCTCCCAGTGTGACTCAATGTAACCACAGTCTTCTTTCCAGCATTCAACTGTTGGCAAGCAACATATCTCAGACACACTGCTTCAGCAACCGTCCGAAACCATGGATTGTACCATGTCTGTCTGAACACTCGCACCATCCCATCCCTTCCAAGATGCACAGCAACATGAATCTGCCTCACCATCGGGCTCAATAAGTCATCTGGTAACACTGCTCGACCATCACTTGAAACCCAAATGTCAATGTCCCTTTTCACACATCCTGATATGACCCATCCTTCCTTTTTCTGCTCTGAGACCTCTTCCTGCGGGTGCTTGAGCTCATCCCAAGTGTCTGCCATGGCTAACATCATGTTGAGCTCGGTTCCCTATTGGCTCTCTCCCGTATAATCTCCAGTAAATATACACCCTTGTTCAGCGCAAAACCGTGCAACTTCATCCGCGTATCTATTACCTAGAGAAACAAAATCAGTTCCCTTTCCATGCGCGGCTCATTTCACTACAGCAATTTCTTTTGGACACTGCAAAGCCTCCAACAGTTGTCTTAACATATTCTCCTTTCCTGATAGGCGAGCCAGATGATGTCATGTAACCCCTCTGAGACCATAGCTGTCCAAAGTCGTGAACCACACCAAACCCATACTGGCTATCAGTGTAAATGGTGATTCGGATCTGATTTGCTGCCAAACAGGCTCGAGTCAAAGCAATGATTTTGGCCACTTGTGCGGAAAATACTCCCTCTAAACAAGCGGCTTCAACCACTCCTGTAATGGTAAATACAGCAAATGCTGCTCTCAACTGACCAACATAGTCTCTTAAGCATGAAACATCAGCAAAGAAAAGTTCATCAGGGTCAGGCAGAGATTCATCAACAATGTCAGGTCTCGGCTTGGTGCAAAGTTCAGTCACATCGAGAGAGTCATGGTCCTCACAATTTTTATCATCTGCGTTTGGCAAAGGCATAAGTGTAGTAGGGTTTAAAACAGAACACCTTTTCAGAGTCAAATTCTCCGCGGCAAGAATAACTTGCTCGTAGCATGTAAGTCTGTTGTTTGTCAAGTGCTGTGTTTTAGTTCTCATCATCAACAGTTCAACAGAATTCGGAACGTACACAACCAAAGGGTGACCCATGACAATGCTTTCACATCTCTCAATGCTGACACCCGTTGCAGCAACGGATTTGCAACCAGAAGCTACTGGATCTAACGTAGCTGAGAAATAGGCAACAGGTCTACGGACACTTCCATGACTTTGAGTCAGGACTGACAATGCGCAACCTTCTCTCTCACAACAGAACAATGAAAAAGGCTTGTTGTAGTCAGGCATTCCCAGAGCCGGAGCACAACACATGTCCTCTCTCAACTCCAGGAATGAAACCAGATAATCATCGTCCCATGGTACCGGATCACTTATATTCTTGTGAGTCAGTCTCTGTAAAGGCCTCACCTTCAGAGAGAGATTGGGAAACCGTTGGTGACAATAGCCAACCATTCCCAAGAACATTCTGACCTCCCTCTGAGTGGTAGGTAAAGCCATGTTCACGATCGCCTCAATCCGATCTGGTGACACCTTTCTCTTGCCTTTCTCAATTCGATGACCCAAGCACTGTACTTCACTCATACAGTACTGCAATTTATTTGGGGACACCTTGTGTCCATTCTCTGCCAACTGATTCAGTAGGCCAATCGTGTCAATCCTGCAAGCGTCCTCTGTTTCCGACGCAATAAGGAGATCAATGTATTGCACGAGAACTGAATTCTGCGGCAAAACAAGACTCTCCAAATTCTTTTTCAAGATCTGATTAAAGATTGATGGGTTCTCTGTATACCCTTGAGGGATACGACACCATGTTAACACATGGTTTTCCAGCCGGAAGGCAAACAAAAATTGGCTTTCCTCGTGAAGAGGTATTGAGAAGAATGCTTGACACAAGTCAATCACAGTAAACCACTCGGCTTGGCATGAAATCTGGAATAGTATCACTGATGGATTCGGTACCACTGGACAACATGGAACAACAATCGTGTTGACCTTTCGCAGGTCTTGCACGATTCTGAATTTCCCACTTGGTTTCTGTAATCCCATAATGGGTGAGTTGCATGGACTACCCCTTATCGCCTTCAGTATTCCCTGCTTAATCATGGAATCGATCACAGGTTTGGTCCCTGCTATCGTCTCCTGTGACAGATTATACTGGGGCGTTCTTGGAAACTCAGCATTCTGCTTAATCTGGATCTTAACTGGCTTAACACCTTTGATTAACCCAATCTCTTCTCCCGTGAAATCCCACACATCCAATGAAACAGAGTCTCTTAAGTCAAGTGGAAGCTCCTCCACTGTCCGCAAAGGATACATTTCTATGCACAAGTGCTGGATCGCAACCTTAAAGGTGGCATCATCGTCTTTCGTCTGTACTTCCACTCCCTTGGGCGTGCAATAAATGGTGCAATTCAACTTGCACAAAAGATCTCATCCTAGCAAGCAGACTGGGCTTGAGTCGCACACCACAAACTGGTGTCGGTCTTGAAAGGTTCCTATTCTCACAGGAATCGGCTCAGTCAATGGGTTAGTCATTTTCTTATTTGCCACTCCTACAACTTGGATTGATTGTCCCGAGAGGGGTAGGTTGGGAACTACTGCAGATCTTACAGTAGAACGGGTAGCACCAGTATCAACCAAAAAGGTGGTAGGATGACCTTTAACATCCGCCTCTACAAACTGTCCCCTCTGGTCTACCTCTAAGACTGCCCCAAGAGTGCAGTCTTCCTCCCCCCTCAGGCACCGTCATTTCAACGGGTCTGAGCTGTACTCACCAAAGTTCTCGAAAAGGGGTATCTGCTGGTACGTCTGATTTCCCTGTGGAATTCTCGGAGTTTGCGGGACTTGGACCTGTGGGACTATCGTCCCCCCTTGCATGGATCTCGGACTCGTTACTGTATTGACAGCCTCAGGTACCTGCACTATCTCGGTCTCTTGTTGCACCTGATTTGCTGGATTTAACCTACACTTGCGCTTCCAATCCCCGATCTTGTGGCAAAGGTGACATGCCGTGGTCTTCTTCAGTGTTGCTACATCCATCCCTGTCTTGGGGTCTATAGGTTTCCCTTTCCCTTGACCCTGCGCATTCTGATTCCCTCCTTGATTGCTTCCATGTCTTCTCCCTAACACCCCTCCATTCGACTGCGTCTGAAGCTCTCTATCAGCGGTCTGCATTTGGACTAGGATCAACTTATCCTTAAGTTTCTTGTGTTTCGAATCCACTTCATCACTGCAATACCTGGCATACCGCAGTAATTCGTCCACTGACTTGTTCTGCCAACAGATCAAATGTTGCTGAATCATGAAGCTAACCTCTGGTCTGAGACCCAACACGAACTTGGAGACAAACTGTTCCATGTCTTTGGGGTATAAGGTGTCTAACCCACTGAACTGCTTGAAGGCTTACAAGAGCCTTTCATAATATTCATGCACAGACTCTTTTGGTTCCTGAACTGTTCGATCTATCTTAACGCAATCAATATCTTGTGGAGAGATTTTGGATTTCAGCCATGTAATTACCTGCTCAAACTTTTTCATGACACTTGGTGAAGGACCATTTGTAACAGAATTTCTGCCTGGTTCAGAAGTTTGCCAATCTACTGCAACTTTAAAAGCTGCCCACAGATCACTTGGTACAACAATGTCAAACAATTCAGATCTATCCACAACACCTTCGAGATTTTGACAAACCGATCGACCTGCTTATACCATTCAACGGGCTTCCCCCTCAGCCGAGGGACATCAGTGAATGCTGCCAAGTCACCTCTACTCCAAGGCACATGCACATACCCTCCATTCTGTACCTCTCGTAAAGGGTAATTCTCCACTCCTATCATTCCTCCTCCTGGAGGCGGCGTCTCTCCTATGCTTCTCTTAGTGCTTTTCTTTTTGGACCCTCTTTCCTCCCACTTATCAAGCATGCTCCATGCGCGTATCCCTATAATCGATTCTCGAATATGAGCCTTCAACCCTATCACTCTCTTCTCTTCCAATTCCTGATCACTGTACTGCAACCTGTGACTTCCCTGTAACATCTTCGTTTTGGACAGATCCACCTCACCTTTTTGTTAGTCGGTCAATTTCTCATGCGCTGACTTTGCCTTTCGGGTTACATCCTTTGCTACAAACAGCAGCTCATTTGGCTCATAAAGTTCTATTCTTTCCAAAGGTAGCTTCCCACTAACTATCTCATCCCCTTCGGCCCTCAATCTTACCACATCCAACATTTTTGATCTTATAGCAACATTCAGGGTCCCTCGACTTGATGCGCCACTTGACCCTTCATTCTCACTGCTCTGATCTCCGCATCGGTTCTTTTCTACTGCATTCCTAAGGACTGGTCGACCTCTTGAGTCCTCCCGATCCTAATCTCCTGGCATTCTGTCACACTGATTTCTTAATGGTGGCTCCCACATTCTTAGATCTGATCTCGGCTCGGCCAGGGACTTTGGTCTTTCTGGTCTCACATCCACCCGTCCTCTAGAGGAGTCTGCAGTGGCTGGCAATGGTGTACTCGATTCTATGGGTCTCGGAAGGTGAGCTACTCTGCTCACTGTGCCATTCCCTCCAGAGCTAAACCCTTCTCCTACTACTGACTGCACCAAACTCCCATTCCTCGCCTGATCCGGATCATAAACTAACACTATGGGTCCAATGGTAACCGGCACTGTAAGAGCATCCGGTAACCTTGCAGTTCCTCAATACTTGCTGATGTTTGTGCCCTTGTCCCTTCTGTTCCTGTTGAGATTTTCCCAACTACTCTCGCATTAAGTTGAGTCTGCGAGTCCCCAATCCTCTCTATCGGTACTGACTTTCCTTCTTCTGAGTCTGGGTTATATGGGGATGGTTTCTCTGACAATAGCCTCTCTAGTAAGCCATCATCTGTGTCGCTTTCGTCTTCTTCTGTTCTCTTCTTCTGTGTGTCACCCACCTTCACCATCAACGGTAATAGCCTATCTCCCATCTTTTCTCCAATGCATCCCATTGCGCATCTTGAAATGCTCTGATTGACTTTTTCACTCTTTCCTGACTTTGATCTCATTTCCTATCATGTGCTGCTCTAATCCATGCATGTAGCTCATCTAACTGTGTTGGTCTGGGTAGAGGTCGCAATGAAGATTTCAACTGATACAACGCTTCCAACCTGAAAGTACCATATAATGGAAAAGTCAATTCTCCCTCTTTTTCAGTCATTTTATGCCAATTCTCAGGCCAAATTATAGTATGCAATCCCACATTTGTTACCTGTCCGCGAAACGACCGGACAACTGCCTCAGACTATCTGCCCATTTGAACGGCCGGACAGTCATGTACTTAATCGATAGGATCCAAACACTCGTAGTTCCACATACAGCAACTTACGACCTGCGTTGGTTACTCACGCACTCACACATACATTTCCCTAGCACCGGTGGGTCAGTCAACGTCGTCTCATGACTCCCACAATCAGTGGTCAGACAATTTCAACTCTGGGTGTCTTCTACACCATGATCTCTTATCCCGGGATATCAAAATCAAATCTCATGGACTGCGTGTGCACACAGTCCGAAACGACAATCACTCGACTCTCATGCCAACTCCGCAAGACATCACACAGTCAACACAACACCGCAATCTAACAACACACAACCCTGTTCATATTCACTCTCCCACGAACTGCTGCTTCCGCCGCACCGTTACTCGTCCTCTGCTCACGATCCACTGGATCACCATCACTTGGGCTCTATGGGGTCAATATCTACCTTTCTCTATTTCTCCCCTTACTACAGAGAGAACCATCCTACTCTGCTACCAACTGATAACGCCGGATTCTTATCTTCTCTTACCATCTCTTACCACTCTTAAGAATCCTCGGCCAACTGGACCTTTTTATCTGCTGTTAAGTGTAAAGGAGAGAGAACCAACTCATTCAGTTAAGATCAGCGGCCAACAATTCCAACGCTAAAGAATCACTAACTCCGAGTAAAGTTTTAGGGGGTTTATTACAAAGCCAAAAATAACTGGACACACAAGCACCTCATGACGAGGTTAAGAAAGTACATGGGCACTAATACAAAATTTGACCTACGCAACAACCTAATTGGATGAAGCATAAAAAGGATAATGAACTATAAAAATCTCAAACAAAAGATAACTGCTGCAATATCTAAATCAGTTTTCATGGATACCTACAAAGAAATTGATTAGTCTGTCCCTACTCTACCGCTAAGGTGACATCCCAAGTTAGCATTTCCCAAAGAAATCAAGAAAAGGTGTCAGCGCTTGAAGACTTCTCCTAAGAAGTACACTCACGTTGAAGGGTTAGTAGCAAAAGCCACCAACTTGTTCTAAGTCTCCTTCCTTCTAGTCTCATCTGCTCTTCTCTGACTCTCCTCCCTCGGGGCACTGTCCCTAATACAAAATGCACAACATGGAGGACACGTCTTCGTTACACCTCTTCTGGCTGGACACCTCCTGGAGGTAATTTTCCATTAAAACCTGCACTTTGTCCAATAACGGTTGAAATGTCCTTGAGTCCCAGGCTTCTCCAGCGAGCTTCCAATTATCAGCATTCCATGATACACTGTAGCAGGTCTCCTCCATACCTAACTCCTAAAACAAAGAGCATCAGTCTAGCTAACGAAGACGATGTCCTTGCAACTGCAACAGAAAGCATGTGAATCGAAATAACCTTGCACATACATGAAATCTGTTGACTGTCTTCATCCGAGAGCTCTTCCAGGGAGACACATTTCAGGCCTACACAGTTCAGCTAACATAAGAAATAATAAGGCCTTTCGTTAACAAACGTGAACATCCGTTGAGGCCTGTACACATCAAGCATTACACATTTTAAACGTTGCATTTATAAGCATTGCATTTCTTGACCCTTAACATAATTTTCCACCTCTACACGTGCAGACTCTATAATGCACATTTAAATCTAATACAATTACATTTGGTGTGAGCTAATTCACTAGGCACTCTGCAATAAGCAATTACATTCAACTGTAATTTTACGCTTTCAGCTAACACGAATTACATTTCTAATATTACATTCTCATTATTTATTATTACATTTACTCCTCTAATGATCATCTGTTAATACAACATAAAGATATATATGTGGGTGCGGACTATGTGTGATTATAATGCACCCCTACAATTTCAAAACTCATTGCGCTCTATCAAGTGTATACCGCTCGCAGGTATCCTCTCGGCTGGAGATTTAAACAGTCCATTCTATAGGCCGGTTATGAGTGTGGCTGGTGGACCCATTGGTTTATAGTCACTAATTGGGCCGCCTGATAGTAGGATTCTTTGTGAGGCAGAGCGATTCCCCCTTCATACCAACTACGGGTCAAGTTTACAAGCGCGATTCTGGGGGCTTCCCCATCCCAGAGAAGCTTTCGGGCCGCTCCATCTATAAACCTAAAATATGATTCCGGGACCCAGTACGGGGTGTTTTGTAACATATAGAAATCTCAGCAGCGCCATCATTTTGAATAGCGCTGCTCTCTCTAGTAGAGACAGAGGGAGAGTCCGCCAGTATTGGACGTCATTTTGAAGTCTAGTCAGGGGGCCGAGCAAGTTCTGAGCTTAGAATCGAGTGGGATCTGGCGTTATCCCAAGGTATCAGAATCCCTCCGACACGACTTGAGCCTCACATTCCAATGGGAGGGTAGGTCTTTGACCACTAAGGACAAACACTACTGATTTTGCCCAATTAATTGTATACCCAGAGTATTTACTAAAGGAGTTGAAGATATTGAGAATTCTGGCGATCGAGGTCTGGGAAGAGGCCACATATAACAATATATCGTCTGCGTACAGCGATATTCTATCCTCCCAGTCCTCCGTCCAGCGGAGTGCTCTTATTATGGGATCTCCCCTTATCGATGTTGCCACTGGCTCTAACATCAATACAAATATTAGTGAAGATAAGGGGCTTCCCTGCCTCGTTCCCCTACACAGGGAGAACCTTCTCGAGGTTCTCCCAATGACCACTACCTAAGCCAGGGGCCTCTCATAAAGGTGCTTTATCCAGGACAAAAACCGCGGGCCGAACCCCATACGGCCCAGGACCACAAACATATATGGCCATTCGATGGTGTCAAAAGCCATCCGTGCATCAAGGAAAAGAATTGTAGCATCTTCTTGGATTCTCTGGGCCCTCCCCAAAACTCCATGTAGGCGTCTGAGATTTAATGCAGTGTAGCCTCGGGCCATAAAGCCCAACTGATCTGGGTGGACCAGGGTCGACAATAGTGGTAGCAACCTCATGGCCAATAATTTGGCTAAGATCTTTTTTTTTTTTACAAGCACCATTCAGAGCTACATATGCATGATCAGAATTGAGAGAAAAACACATCTCAGTGACATCAAGGCTGCAGAAGGAAATCACTAAAAGCATATCCACGTGTGCCTGAAGAGAGGACCACACCATCTCAATCATCGAATACCCCGACCCATTTGCCCCACATATGGCAAAATTTCTCAGGACACCCCCTGGCTACATATAGAGGCCGTTCCTGCGCAGCGCACCAATCCACCCCCCCCGGCGCCAGCACCCTAGAGTGGGAGGAACAGTGTCCAACCAACGCGCAGCAATGTCCCTCTTGGCGACCACTAGTGCTGTGTCAAGGAAGAGCATCTCAGCCCTAGAGCCGTCCAATCCATCAGTGACTCCCAGCAGAACATGTATGGGATCGAGAGGCACCTCCCACCCCAGGACCCCCGTCAGATTTTGTGTTAACAATTACCAATATCTCTGGATCGTAGAGCGCGACCAAACCATATGGTAGAAATCGGCGTGGGGATGGGCACAGCGGGGGCAGTGGGTGTCAGGCCGAAGCCCAGCGCGGTGGAGACGCAGGGGTGTAAGGTCGGCGGCATGTAGGAAGTAGACTTGGACCAGGCGTAGTCTCGCCGATACCGCGATCGTCCTAGGGGCCATCAGGGCGTCCCTCCAGTCCTCATCCTCCAGAACCCCAAGCCAGCCCTCCCACCTCTCGTGGAGTAGGGACAGGGAATTAGGAGTGTTGTTGGTGAGTGAGCGGTAGATCCGAGAGACTCCTCCCTTCCCTAGGTCCCCGGTCAGTACCTGTGCCTCGGGCGGGCTATATTCAGGCAGGGACGTGCCGTCTGGAATGTGGGAGTGAAGGGCATGGCGCAGCTGCAAGTACCTAAAGAATTGAGATGGATGGAGGGAGTGCCTGGCCTGTAAGTCCTGAAAGGATCGGATGTGGGTACCGCTCCAGACGTCACCCAGCAAGGTTACCCCAATGAGATCCCACTGCCGGAACCCCGGCAGGGAAGCGACTTCACGAAGTCTCGTGCCACACCACAAGGGAGTGTAGCGGGTCAGCCTGCCTGTCCATTGAGTATGACGAAGTGAGGCATGCCATGCCATGCAAGATCAGGGAGAAGGGAAACCCAAATCCCCAAGTATTTGAAAGACAACCGCCGAAGAGGGATCGACGACCGCCAGTCAAAGCACTCACTCGATACGTGTAAGGGGACAAGGACGGACTCGGCCGGGTTGAGCCGCAGGCCGGAAGCTCGTTCAAAAATAGCCAGTGCCCGAAGGCACCGAGGTCCCGACCGGGTTCAGTCCGCCAGGAACAGCCACACGTCATCCGCGTATAGCGCGATTTTATCCTCCGCTAGACTGGGCCACCTCCAACCAGTCAAGGAATGGTCACTACGGACAAGACAAGTAAACGGCTCCATTGCCAGAGCAAAGAGTATCAGGGAGAGGGGGCATCCCTGCCTCGTACCCCGTCCAATGGGGAAAGGGCGGGATAGAGCGCCATTGACGAGGACCTGTGCCCGAGGACGGTGGTAGAGTAGTCTCACCAGGTTACGGAAAGGAGTGCCAAAGCCCATCTGTTCCAACACCGCATCCAAGTAGCTCCAGTCAATGGAGTCAAAAGCCTTCTCAAAATCAATAAGGAGAAGGGATAAATATGGAAGAAGCATGTGTTGGTTCTTGAGGGCAAGGTGGAGGCAGCGGAGACAGTGCTTAGTCCCTCGGCGAGGTATAAAGTTGCATTGGTCAGGGTGGACAAGCTAAGTTAAATGCGGCCATATGCGATTGGCCAATACGGAAGCGAAGATCTTAAGTTCCGTGTTGATGAGCGAAATGGGCCGATAGTCCGAGCAACACTGCGAGGGGGGCTGGGACTTCGGGATCACCACGATGGTAGTGAGATCCATCTGTGGAATCAGCCACACTACGCCGCTTCCCTGTACATCTCCACGAGAGGCGGAAGCAGAGTATCGCGATAGGATGAATAAAACTCCTGAGGGAGTCCGTCCGGCCCAGGAGTCCTACCTCCGCAGGTGTGAGCGAAAGGTCCAACGCGGCTGCGTCAGAGTTGCTAAGACGTGGGAGAGAGAACCCCTCCCGTCGGAGGAGGTCAAGGAGAGAAAGATCAGGCGGACGCACCGAATAGAGGGTAGCGTAGTAGGAGGCAAAGCATTGGGCAACCGCTACCGGGGCACGGTGAAGCGTTCCATCTGTGTTTTTCATCTCAGGTATGATACGGTTGGCCATAGGGTAGGTGGCGAGGCAGTGGAGTAGCTTCCCGTTTTTGTCTCCCCAACCGTACACTCGGGCCACGGACGAACGCCAAAGGAGCTTGGCAGCCTCCATAGAGGTCTGACGCATCTCGCCTCGTAGGAATGCCAGTCTCCGCTCCTGGGCATCAGATCTCTCGTCAGGGTTCAACGCCTCAATCAGGGCGGCCTGCACCTCCAGGCATGTGAGCTGGGAGTCACGTGCCGCACGAGTGAGTTTCAACTGGCCCTTGGCAAACCCCCTAATAGTGGCCTTACCGGCCTCCCAAAGAGTGCGAGAGGAGGACACCGAGCCACGATTAATGGTAAAATAGCTGGCAAGTTCAGCACCAATGCTGTCCCAGAACTCCTCGTCCTGGAGGAACCAGGCGTTGAGTCCCCAGAGCGGTCGGGAGGCTGGGGGAAGGGCCCCTACGTGAAGTAACACTGGTAGGCCCCTCGGGAGGATAGATATGGCCTGAAGCGAGCGGCAGTTCTGAACCGGTAGGAAAGCATAGTCCAGGCACGCATGGGTGTGGTGCGAGGCAGAGGTGTGGGTGTATTGCCTAGCCCTCGGGTGCCACAGTCTCCAGGCGTCTCCGAGCCCCAGGCTGGCCACCCATGCGGAAAGAAGACCGGACAGGACAGTCCTGGAACTAGAGGGAGGGGATGCAACGTCAAGAGCAGGGTCCATAATGGCATTAAAGTCACCCCCCACCACGGTCAGTCCAAGAGGTAAAGCCGCGATGAGCGGGGTAAGTCCGCGGAGTGTAGGGGCCAACAGAGCAGGAGGGTAATAGACAGATAGCAAGTTTAGCGGCCGATCCCCAAGGGTCCCTTCTAAAAGAATAAAGCAGCCCTGAGGGTCATGCGTAACCTTACACGCCACAAGGGGAAGAGCACAACGCACCAGAATTGCCACCCCTCTGGATCCCCTACAAAACACCGAATGCCAGACCGCACCATAGTCCTAGCAGGCAAGGAAAGAACAGCGTTGGCCTAGTAGATGGGTTTCCTGGAGCATAAGAATATCTATCGCCTGGCGCTGGGTGTATCGCAGGACGGCTGCGCACTTGATTTTGTCCAGCAGGCCGTTGACATTCCAGGCTATTAGACGGAGCGATGAGAGCGTGCTAGAATCGCCAAGGAGGAGGAGGCCATCGGGGGAGCCGGATCGCAAGGCAGCTTAGCTGGGATAAGAGGTGTGCAGAAGGTCCCAGCGCCCGCGGATAGAGTAGCGTAGCGATGTATGGGATGTGTCCCCCTAAGTGCTGTGGATCAAAGGTGGTGCAGAAGACAATAACTTTGAAAAACAAAACAACCAAGAGCCGAGGCTCCAATCCCTCCCATCCCCCCAGCCCACACTTCAGGAACGGAAGCATCTGTCGCTCAAACAACAACAAAGCACAGAAAATCCAAGCTAAAACACTTGGAAACGGGGCAAGACGTGGAGGACCCCTCCTCTTTGTAGGATGTTCATGTCTTACACCAACGGTGAACAGTTAGTGACCAAATGGGAAATTAATCTTGAGCTCAGCCACAGGTCTCGGCCGAACCCAGACATCACGTGGGAGGCTAACATCACTGTGATGTGGTCAGGCCGGTCCGGAGAGTTGGGCTGCGGGAAAGATCAGTATCGGAAGATCGATCAGGGACGGTTGAGGCAAAGCTGAACTGGGGTCGGGGCGGCCCAAGGAGCCAGATCGCCCCCGGCCGGAGAGGTCCCCCCAGAAGGCCCAGGTGTGCGATCCCGTGAGGGGCCCGCCGGAGAGGCAGATCGTGTACGTGTCCGGCCCCTGCGCCTCCCCGAGTGCCTGCGGTGCGGGCGGAGCACAGGCACCTCCCGCCGCACGCCTCTGGCAGCAGCAGGCTGCCCACGGTCCTGGACAGGGAGCCGCAGCGGGCGCTCCTCTGTCGCCCATGTCCATGCCTCCTCTGGAGTCTCAAAGAAAAAGCATTTTTCCTGGAAGACAACATGCAGCCGTGCCGGGAAGAGGAGCCTGTATTGAATGTTAAGCGAACGCAGTTTCTGCTTGACCTCAGCAAAGGAGCGACGTTGAGATTGGACCTCCCGGGTGTAGTCAGGGAAGACCATTATCGTCAGATTCTCGTGTTTGAGCGGGATTCGGCCAGGATAGCATCTCCGTCCCGGTAGTTGAGGATTCGCAGGATAATGGGTCGTTGAGGGGCGCCCGGCTGCGGCCAGGGAGCAAGCGACCTATGCGCCCTCTCAATCGTGAACCAGGGAGAGAGTGCGCCCGCGGGCATCGAGGAGCATATCCAACGTTCTACAAACTCCGCTGCCTGACCCTGCTCGACGCCTTCAGAAAATCCAACCAGGTGGAGATTGTTACGGCGGGCACGATTTTCCGCATCCTCAGCCCGCCGGTGGAGCTCTTGAGTGTGGGATTGGAGCCGGTTCACCTGGGCCTTGAGTTGCTAAAGGTCGTCCTCCACAGCAGACACTTGGGACTCCGCTTCCTTAATCCTGGTGTTGGAGTTGCGAAGGTCCTGTCGGATTAGTGTTATGTCTACACGGACCTCAGCAATCTTACCCTCGACCGAAGACTGCGACGTCTGGATCGCGTGAAGAATCACGGAGAGATCCGGAGTCCTAACTTTAGGATTCCTAAATGCCTTCTGTGAATACCGAAAGTCTTAAAATTAGGATTTTTCTCAGTTTAGTAGTAGTATAGTTAGGACTCCTAACTTTAGGACTCTTAAATGCCTTCTGTGAATGCCGAAAGCCTTAAAATTAGGATTTTTCTCAGTTTAGTAGTAGTAACTGAGAAAAAGCCTAATTTTAAGACTTTCGGTATTCACAGAAGGCATTTAGGAATCCTAAAGTTAGGACTCCTAACTTCTGTGAATACCGAAGTGAGTAAGTGTCTTCTGTGAATACCAAAATGAGTAAGTGCCTTCTGTGAATACGAAAATGGTAGTAAGTTTAGGATTTTGTCTTAAGTTAGTTCTGTGACTCGGGCCCCTAGATCTTCCAATGTTGAGTCTTTCAGTGTTGTGGGGAACATATATTGAGAGTATGTTTACCACCTCTCCCATCCATGTCCCGGATAATCCTGCATATCTCCCTAATCTATCAGACTAAGTCTTATCAATTATCAAGGGGAGGCTCTTCTTTAAAAGCATTCCTGTGACCCTAGAGCCCGATGTATATCCTGCATGTACCTTCATTTCATATCCTCGTGATTGAGTGCTCGACAAGTGTTCCCCATTAAATAAGTCTCTTGCAATAGCACCACGTAAGGGGAGTGCCTCTTAATGTATTGCAAGACTATCCCATGTGTTATCTTGTTACCCAACTCGTTCACATTCCAAGTCATCAATTTCAGTTCCGCTGGTGCCTGCCCTACCATGTCTGTGTTTTGTCCCCGTCGGACATATGCCCTTACCGACCCCCATATTTAGGTGTTTTATTGATAGAAATTTGCATTGGCAAGTTCAGTTTTAAAGGCTAATCAAGTATTCATGGATGTGAATGTAGCTTTGAAGTATTTTATAGGCATGTGACATGTTGAAGGCTAAAGTGAATCCAATAGCCATTATGACGCAGCAATGTCCTGGAACATTCTTGATGAAAAGGTACATCAATTATCAATAAAACGCCTACACAAGCTATTAAATGTGTGTGCTTCAATCTACTCCTGACACAGAAATTGTCTTCAGTTGGGTCTGACTTCTTTGCCAGTCATGGTCGACAAATACTTTCTGACAGACTTCATGTAATGTGTAGGAGCAGTGCACTTATATTTTTAAATAATACTCCCACAACCCCTTCCCTAAAATCACCCTTAAAGCATGAATTCCCACACTGCCGTCCTTTGCAACCACTTACAGATATTTGGGTCAGTAATAGTTTGAAAGAGGGTTGATCTCACTGTCTTCCATTTTTCATAGATGGCGTCAACATCTATGTTGCAATCAACTCAATATTTTGTGTGTGTGATAATGAGTGTGTGAAAGTAGGTTACACTTAGCTCCGGCATGTTGGCAGCCACTGCCGCAGTCGGTCTTGGTCAAAACAAACCCAATATTGCTTGACTTTCCTAAGCTCTTCTCTTAGGTGAGTGTTTCACCTCCATAGTATGTGTTACACCTCTAAGATATTCCCCTCAAGCCCCCTTAAATTGCGGCAGTTTATCGGTGATTTTATACACTAGTTTCAAAAGCAGCCATTTCATGTCTTCCAACCAATTTCTAAATGAAGGGACATTCTCTTTTTTCGATAACATATAATACCTATCTTTGTCACCTGCAAAGCGGTTCACAACCATCGAGTCATTTGAGAGATTAAAGTGGGGAGATCTGTTGGACTGTGTAAAAATGCTATTCTTGTGTTAAGCCCGCCTGATGTATCCGAATCGAATCTCATGCAGTCCGATGTTTGAAGCCAATACTCAAGTACCTTCAAGAAATCACAAGAAATATGTACACTATTGCTGCCCTGTTCTACACATCTCCAGCAGGGAATTAGGCCAGAGTTTGGCTGTAGTGAGCTTTACTGGGTACAATTGCCAGTGATGGAGTTTTTCGCTGTAGCTTTAGTTCTCACAGTCCTCCCTCAAACCCCTATAATAGTCATCAAATATGATTTCCCAATCCCTCTCCTGAAGTGTGTCTGTAGTGGTGTTTCCCACCAGGTGCAAAGTGTAGATAAGGCGTCTTGTGAAAGAAGGTTGTCGACCAATATTGAGTAAAAGCAACTCCCATGTGATGGGATGGGACTTTAACGCGAGTCTAGACAGACACTCAACCCAGCAGACACCTTGTGCCCCTCCCTCGGAGCAGCAGCGCTTTGCACGTGTTGAGGCTTTTCAAAGACAGAACTCATTTTCTCCTGTGCACACTGTCCTCTGTCAAGACTGGACTATATTTTCACCCGCGGCCGGAGGTCCCGAGGGTGGCCAGGGCAGGATACCTGGCAAGGGGGATATCGAATCATTCTCCCCTCCTGGTCAAAGTGGGAGGTTCTTCCACGCGACACAATTGCAATTCCTGGACACTGGACTCCTTTGTTTTGGAAAGACGAAGCCCTTAAGGTGGCCACTCAGCAGAATTGTTTTTAAACATGGGGACACTGTCCTCCCCAGTAATTGTGGGGGAAGCCTACAAGGCGGTGTTCCGGGATAGGCCTCCCTGACCATCTACCACTCTGCATAGCTCGCGCTGCACTAGTGCTGTGTTTTTAACTACGGCCCCTTACTGCATTTAAAAAAGCGCTCCTAGCGCCTCTAAGCACCACCACTTTGGTGGGTCCGGGATCCGGGGATCGATCTTGGGTGCCATTTTGGCTTGGGGCATCATTCTCAGCGGCGGACGCCATCTTGGAGCGGTCTCGCGCGCATAGGGTGGCGGGAGAGCCTACTTAAGGCGGCTCCTTGTGGGGCGGTGTCCCTGACCATCTACCACTCTGCATAGCTCGCGCTGCACTAGTGCTGTGTTTTTAACTACTGTCCCGTTTTGTATCTTGGGTTTGTATTTTGTTGCTGCACTTACCCCTGCTTTTAATTGCATTACCTCGAGCTGCTGCCTGTTTGTAGCGCGTGCCCTCTGGCCCCTTACTGCATTTAAAAAAGCGCTCCTAGCGCCTCTAAGCACCACCACTTTGGTGGGTCCGGGATCCGGGGATCGATCTTGGGTGCCATTTTGGCTTGGGGCATCATTCTCAGCGGCGGACGCCATCTTGGAGCGGTCTCGCGCGCATAGGGTGGCGGGAGAGCCTATTTAAAGTCGCCTTCTCCGCGCAGCGGTACGCGCAGGTGGTAGCCCTCGCTTAGCCTGAGTCGTGCCGGAGTCCTGCCCGTCTGCGCCCGTCAGCGTTCCGGAGGCGTTTGAGGCGACGGGCAGGACGCGACCATTCGGCTCGAGTTAGCTTGCTTTTTGAGCACCATGCTACACTACTCGGGTCCGGAACTTCGGTCTTGGCAGTACACTAATGGTTTCTGCCGGACGGTTTTTCCTGCTCGCCACAAGGGCAAGCATTGCTGCCCGGAGTGTGGCTGGCGCCCGCAGAAACATCTTGGCGATGTGCCACAGAAGGCGGCGGTTTGCGCTAAACATCTGGGCCTGCTGCTCAACACTCGATCTCTGGGCCGGCACGCTCTGGATGTTTTTGATTTGCTAGAGTCAGAAAAACCCCTGTTCCTAATGCTCACTGAGACGTGGCTCGGCGAGGCGTCCAACCCAGATATTGCCACTGCTATCCCGCCCGAGTATAACATCTTCAGGCAGGATAGGCCGAAGGGGCGTGGAGGTGGTGTGGCATTAATAGTTAACAAAAGGGTCACTTGCACCATCATTCCTTCGGATGTGATCAAGGATTGCGAATCCCTTGCCTTTGCCATTGTCCTTTCACCACACCAATCGGTGAAGGGTCTCCTAGTCTATCGGCCGCCAGGGCCCTTGGGCTCTTTTTTTGAAGAGTTCCAGTCGGTGACCTCTTCTTTGTTACTTACATCAGAACATTGCATTGTCGCCGGGGACTTCAACGTCCATATGGACGTGGAAACGGATCCCGATGCGATGAAAATGTTGGAGGTCACAGCCCCTATGGGCCTGGTTCCTTATCATGTTGGGCCGACCCATGAGAAGGGACATACCCTGGATTTGACCTTCTCTACGATCCCTATAGAGATGTTGGCCCCCACCCAGGTGCTTTGGTCTGACCACAGGCTGGTGAGATTTTATCTCTCAGATGCTGGGAAGCCTGCCGGTGTCCCCCGGCAGACTTCAGGGGGATTCAGGCCACTTCACCGGATTACTCCGGAATTGTTGGCACAGTCCTGCGCTGATCACCCCTGTGCCTTAACCGGGAACTTAGAGGAGGATGTGGAGCGTTTGCAGGTCTGGCTCTCAGAGAGGCTCAATGAGCTTGCTCCTCGGAGATTTCTCCGCAAACCCGGAAAAGGTGCCTCTGCCCCTTGGTTTACGGAAGCATTGGCGGCCTCTCGTCGGCAATGCAAGGTAGCGGAAAGAGCTTGGCGCGTGAAATACGACGCGACGGCGAAACTCGCCTACAGGTCTCTGGCGAAAGCGTACCATCGGAACATCCTCGCGGAGAAGAAGGCTTATTTTGCTAGAAAAATTGAAGCCGCTTCCAACTCCTGTAGGGAGCTTTTCGCCATTGTGCGGGAGTTTACAGCCTCTCGCGCAGCGCCCGCCCAGACCCCCCCTCCTGCGTCCTGGGTCAGGGCGATTGCGGACTTTTTCACCTCCAAGATCCAGCGGATCCAGGACTCCTTCCTTGTGTTGGATCCTGAGGTATCAGGTCGGGCGGAGAATGCCGCTGCTATCCGACTGAACGCCGGTGTGGCCTTGGCAGCTTTCCCTCCTCTCTCGCTGACAGCTTCATTTGACCTGATGGTGGGACTGAAGTCAGGTTCCCCTCGGGATGCCTGCCCCGCAAAATTCCTGGCTAAAATGGCAGCTGTCATTAATCCACTTGTGAACCCCCTGTTAAACTGTTCTCTTGCACAGGGTGTGGTTCCCCAGTCCTGGAAGCAGGCAATGATTATTCCCCTGCTTAAAAAGCCTGGTCTGGATGTGGAGGTGTTAGCGAATTATAGACCTATTTCGCTTCTGCCGGCTTTGGCGAAGGTCATTGAAAAGCACGTGCATAAGGTGCTTGCCGATTACTTGGAGGCCCACGACCTACTGCACCCTACCCAGTCGGGTTTTCGCGCCAATCTTAGCACCGAAACAGCCCTCCTGGAAGTCTCGGAGGCGATAAAGGAGGTGTTGGATTCGGGTGGGAGAGCGATGCTGGTGATGTTAGACCTGTCGGCGGCCTTTGACACCGTCCCTCATGAGGGTCTGCTTGCTAGACTCTCAGAGATTGGTCTTCGAGGGACGGTGCTCCAGTGGTTTCGATCTTTCCTAGCAGGCCGTCGACAATCGGTCTGGGCTTCTGCTTGCTCCGCCGAGATGTCGCCATTGGGTGTCGGAGTTCCTCAGGGCTCTGTCCTGAGCCCAACTCTATTTAATATCTTCATGACCCCTCTGGCGGCCCTGGCGGAGTCTTTCGGGGCCCAGACCATCTCTTACGCTGATGACACCCAGTTCCTCTTTACCTGTGAGAGGGGTGCAGACTTCGATGGAGGTAGGATCCAGGGTTGTCTTGAGGCTGTGTTTCAGTGGTTCCATCATAACAGCCTCAAGTGCAACTCGGATAAATCCGAGGTCCTCTTCTTTGGGTGCAGCTCGGACCCGGATTGGAAAGTGTGGTGGCCTGAGAACATGTTTCCACCAGCAAGTTCGTCCCAGGTAGCGAAAAACCTTGGGATTAAGATCGACAATGGCCTCGCACTACGCTCGCAGGTAATCGGTCTCACAGGGACCTGCTTTGGCTTACTCCGGATGCTCCGCAAGTTCCTTCCCTTGTTATCGGAGGAACACAGGAAGATCACGGTGCAGGCGATGATAGGCTCGAGAATAGACTATTCCAACGTTCTCTATCTCGGCCTGCCAGAATACCTGCTTCAACGATTACAGGTTGTTCAGAATTCGGCAGCACGTGCTATTTTTGGACTATCTCGCCGTGCCAGAGCCTCGGGCCTTTTGGAGGCTCTGCACTGGCTTCCTGTCCGGAAGCGGATAGTTTTTAAATCTCTCACCCTGGCACACAAAGCCTTGCACACATCTGGAGCAAAATATCTTCAGAAAAGGCTGTCCTTTTATCGTCCTGCCAGATCGCTTAGGTCTGAAGCCTTGTTTTTTGCGGTAGTGCCCCGCGTGAAGAGAGCTCGCATCGGTGGTCGCTCCTTTAAATTTTTAGCGCCTCAGCTGTGGAATAAATTGCCTGTGTCCCTGCGCAGCACCACCAACCTGTTGGCCTTTAGGAAGGGGCTTAAAACTTGGCTTTTCACTTCTTAGTTTCAGGTCCTTTCAGGTCTCTTCTTTTTCTGTTTCTGTTCATTTTCTCTGTTGTGTTTTGCGATTAGCGTGCAATTTAAAGCGTCGGGACACTCTTTCGAGTAGCCGCACGCTATACAAAAACCTGTATAACATAACATAACATAACATAGGGCCCAGAATATTATTGCAATAAAGAAACATCACAGGGAGAAAGAAACGCTGTGCCTGGAACCATGTCTTATGCAGCTTGAGCAGGCGTGGGTGGCCACAGGAGATGGGCCCTCCCACGTGCTCCTGCAGGTGACAAGGACCCAATATCATAAGCACTTGATGCTGGCCTCACTGCAGCATTATCGGGGGTCCAGCATCAACTTTATGACACAGGTGACAAGGTGGGCTGCTTCCTTGCGTGGTTGGGTAGAAGAGATGAGGGTGGAGATTGGTGGCTGAGATAGAGACCGATATAGGGGAACTGGTTTGCTCCGTCGTAAAGATCGTCCAGACATTCGTGGTTTATCATAGTGGGTTATAGACAGCTCGATGTGACCGTGTGGCCCACGATGTCGCAGGACTTTTGGTGAGGTGCCTCTCCATGGCCTCGAGTTGTTGACAAAGGCTTCCCTCGAAGCTGACCTGACGATCACAGAGCTGAGTGAAGTAGTACAGGCGATGCACGCTGGAAAACGCCGTGTGCCAATGGCCTCTCTATAGAACTTTATAAACTCTTTGCAGGCCTGCTTCACCCCCATCTCCTGAATGTATTCACTGCAGTGAATGAGGAGGGGACCCTGCCCCCGGGATCTCAACCATGCCAGTATTGTGGTCATCCCTAAGAAGGGCAAGCCTCCTTCACTCTGCTCTTCATATAGACCCATCTCCCTGCTCAAAGCCAAAAGTAAGATATTGGCTAAAGTCCTTGCTACCAGATTGACAGGAGTGATCTCAGAACTGGTCCATGCCGAACAAACCAGCTTTCTGCCAAGGAGGTCCTCAAGACTCAGCCTTCGCAGACTGTCTTTATGCATTGATAGATACAGAACAGACTCCACACACCGGGCGATCCTATTGTTGGATGCTTAAAAAGTGTTGGATTCCCTTGAGTAGTGTTACTTATTCGAGACCCTGAAGCACCTTGGCTTTGGCTCCAAGTTCTGTAGATGAGTGGCACTTCTGTATGGGACACCCACAGCGATGGCAAGAGTCACTGAAGTGATCTATGAGCTGTTAGCTGCCGGGAGGAAAACGAGACTGAGTTGCCTGCTGTCGCCCCTCTTGTTCACCCTATGCCTAGAGCCGCTGGTGTTGTGGGTGTGCCATAGGGCAGACGTTTTTCGCTTCCCCTGTTTTCAACGGAACTAGAAAATATTTTGCTGTATGCGGATGACTCCCTAGTATACTTGAGTGATCCGGAATGGTCGGTCCCAGTGCTGTTGTCTGTGCTCCACTCCTTTGAGTCCTATTCTGGGTGAACCGGAACAAATGTACAGTTTTTTCAGTTGGGATGCTGGGAGGGCCTGGACCCCGCAGTGTGGGCACTACAGGTCATGAGGTCTCACTTTAAATACCTAGGTATCACGATTTTTATAGATTGGAACCTCCAACAGGTTGTGTTGGAATTCCGTACGGATGTAGAGCAATGTGGCACACATTCCTCTGGGTTCATGGGCAGGACTGCCCTGTACAAAATGATCACTCTGCCCAAGCTGCTCTCCATTATGCAAAACACCCCATATTCGATCCCTGACACTTATTTTGACAGCATTGATAAGTTGCTTCGTACATTGTTGTGGGATGGCAATGGCCCAAGGATAGTCATGTGGACACTATTCAAAACTGTGTATAAAGGGGGGCTGGTACATTAGGATATTAAGGCATATCATAGGGCAGTGCAACTTTACATCCTTAATGAGTGGGTCACTGCCCCCACAGTGAACCGGCCTGCCGGACTTACCGCATGGCTTTGGGGAGGCTGACATTGGTCCACTATGTCTATGAGAGGAAAGGTTAGATGCACCTGCCAAAAGTGACCAGCACTATTTTGAAGGCCTGGGATGATGCCACCGGAGCTATGGGTTAGATGGGGTGGATCACCTTAGCCACCCCACTTTGGAGGGACGCTATGCTGCTGGAAACTGGGAGGTCAACTGTTTTTTGCCACTGGGAATACATTGGGATTGAGACCATGTGTGATGTACTTTAGGGAAGGGAGTTTAGGACCTTTGAGGCCCTGCTGGAGGACCCAATGGTTTAAATACTTGCAACTTATACATGCTCTCAGGGGAGACCACTTACTGGGTTTGGACCGCCCTGCATACTCTGCATTGGAAATATGGGTGTTGGGAGAAGCGCTATCTCACAAAGCGGTCTCTCACCTATACTGCACTGTGCAAAATAATGCATTGGACAATCTGGGGGAGCTGTGAAGGAAATGGGAACGGGGCGTTGGGACCCTGAAGGATGTGGACTGGGAGGCGGACATGATGCATCTCAGGGAAGTTTCTATTAAAGCCCGGCTGCTCCTAATACAGATTAAAATCCCCCACAGGGCTTACTACAATAGATCCACCTTTACAAGATGGGGAGAGCAAGCACCCCGATGTGTCTCGGCTGTCACAAGAATGAGGGCACATTCCTGCACACGCTCTGGGGCTGCTGAAGGGTGGCGGACTACTGGGAGGAGATAGTTGGTGAGCTAGATTCGGTTTTGGGAACCCCCATTCCAAGGTCACCATTACTGATTATCCTGGGCATACCCAATGACAGGGATACTCCAAGGATGCAAGTGCTGTTTTGTATGTTGGGTTTTGTTGTAGCCAAATGCAATCTGGCCAGGGGCTAGTGGGTGTGGGGGATATCACTCCCATGAGGTCTATGTGGCGGGAGGGGATGAATCAATGCATGGAGGCAGAGAGAGTGGTGTATGAAAGCCCGGTTGCCCTAAGAAATGTGAAAAGGTTTAGGGGAACTGGAGGGCATATCACTGCTTGACGGATGACTTTGATGATACCCCAGGAGTAGTGCTTAATTTGTAAAATATTAAGTGCCAGGGCTCTGACTGGGAGGCCACTGCTGCTTGCACCACCCATTGCCCTTGCCATTGCTGCCAAAAAAACTACTAATCATCTCTCTCACCTGCAAGTTCAGATTCTTCCAGGTCCCCAAAGCTAAAGGAATGGCTAGGGAGGCAGGTATTTTTAATTTTAATGTATAAGTGTTTTCCTAAAAAAACGTTGTTCTGCTCATCTCTAAATTAGATGAGCAGCGCCACCATGTGATAGACTGTTTTATGTATGGTGTTGACAATTAGGATCCGGTTTTACATGATCACCATCTGATTTCTTCCCCCATCATAATGTCAGCGTTGCGCCATAAGATTGTTTTAGAGTGTATTCATTTCGGAATCTTCAGCAGTTTGTGGGCCCTTTGCCATGCATATTGGGAAGAGGATTTAATAGGGTTTGGTAGATGGTGTCATCCGTAGGTGACACATATAGTATGTTGACAGCCCCTCTCACGCCTTCACTCTGTTTTCAGGGTATACCCCTCCATCTGGACCATAAGGATTTTTCCCTATGTGCTTTCATCTTATATATTGAATGGGCCAGTTGATGCACTATCCAATAACATATGTGGCAACCGATGTCCTCCCATTTTCCCAGTTGCTTGTAACTTTGAACTTTTTTACCTTGGTCTCTCTTCTCCACATAAAAACTATATAATAGCCTTTTCAATATCCTGTAGTAGGGTTGTTTACACCTCCGAACTCCTCTGGACCGACCACCACTGCATCCACTTCACCTTCCGGAAACCCGCCACATACCACTGCACCCAACAGATCCCCCGCCGCTGCTGGGGCAAAATCACCGAAGACCAACTACAGATAAACCGCGCACTCAACCCACGCACCGACCACACCAACCCCGCCGCCGCCGCCCGCAACCTCAGACGATGGATGGACGACTGTGCCAACACCCTAGTCCAGCTGAAAACACCCACCTACAAAGACACCAGCAAGAGAGCCATCTGGTTCACCCCGGAACGCCTAGCTTCCAAGCACACCTGCCGGAAACTAGAAAACAAATGGCACAGCGAGAAGACGCCGGACATCCGCGCAGCCCACAAAGATGCCATCCGCCACCACCATCACCTCATCAGATCCGCCAAGAGGACCTCCTTCAAAGACCGCCTCGATAGCAACACACACAACAGCAAGGAGCTCTTCGCCATCGTGAACGAACTCTACAACCCCAGATCCAACGCCAACGACTTCTTGCCGTTGCAAGCCCTGTGCGATTCCCTCACCATTTTCTTCCACCGCAAGACCACCGACATCCACAACAGCTTCGACTCCCGGACGTCCCCAACTGACCGACACACCAGACCCGCCGCACCCTATAAACCACGACCTCTTGACAGCTTGGGCCAACGTGAACATCGAAGACACCATCAAGACCATGAGCACAGTCCACTCCGGCTCCCCGTCAGATCCTTTTCCACACCACATCTTCAACAAAGCCGGCAGCTCCATCGCACCCCACCTGCGCAACATCATCAACCTCTCCTTCTAGACCGCGACCTTCTCAGAGAGCTGGAAACACGCCGAGATCAACGCCCTCCTCATACAACCCAAGGAGGACCCGAAAGACCTCAAGAACTTCCGGCTCATCTCCCTGCTTCCGTTCCCAGCAAAGGTTATCGAGAAGATCGTCAACAGACAACTCACCCGATACCTCGAAGAAAACAGCATCCTGGACCCATCACAGTCAGGGTGTGGAAATATGGATTTTTCTGATCAGTTATGTCCCCTATCTTGGACCCCAACGGTTCCATGTATAAATCACAAGTACATGTATGTTCCCTCCAGTTCCAGTTATGAAGACGCAAACACATGTGCGTCCACCGTCAACATGTCCTCTTTCAGATCCGCCATGAATGGGCCGGATATTCCATTCCTAAGTATGAAAGGCCACCGGCTTTATATGGTTCACTTATGCTATTTTACAGTCCAGGCGAGTAGGCCCTGATTCTGCCATCAAGCTTTTCCTGCCTTCTGCCTCTGAGAGCTCCAGTCTGAGCCTGCATCTGTGACCATGAACTTTGTCTCATTCCCTGCGCAGCTAACGGTGCCTGACATCAGCCTGTTGCCTGCCAAAAACTGTATTTCACCTTCGAAATTATCTGCTCCGCTCCCTACCCAATGCATTCCTGTCTAGTAGTTTAAGTAAACATTCTTCCAGCTACCGAGCAAAGGGCCCGGCTTCTCTGTCTTTTTGCAAGTAATTCATAGCCCTGTTACTATGAAAGATTTCTGCCCCCGCATCTAGTGTAGACACTTAGACGCTTGTACACGCACTAACAGTGAGTATAGTCAGTATAGAATAAGATTTTACTCTGAGAGACTTCTCTTTTGGATAACACAGTTCTTTAAACATAGGATGTTAGATATGATTTGGGATTAGGTTGACTTGACCCTCCAGACTTCTGTCGCCACATGTAGAGCTAAATGTCAAGTCCCCTTCACCCCCTAGTTGCACGTCAATCACACGTCATGCTGCTGCGCGCGCATTTCTGCCAAGTATTTCTGCTGACATTGCGAAATTCTTTCATGGAACCACCCTATTATGACATCATACTTGATGACGTTCTCTAGTTACACCCAGTTACACCCACTTTTCTTACGCATGTATGTTTTATCTTTACTATCAATTGTTACGCCTCCTCCATTTGTTTCACTGTAATGCCTATTGTATAAAAATGATTACCTGTCAATAAAGTAACGTCTTCACTTCCTGAACCTTCGTGGTGATGGAATATGAAGCTCATCAATTTAAATTGATTTTGGAATAAAGCCCGTTCCGAACCTCTAATACCACGGATTCTGCCTCTTATTTTACTGAGCTATTGTTATAGATTTTCCGCATCAAATTAAGTTCCGGTAATTAAATTATTTACCACAAGGGTTCCGCAGCAACCACAGCACCGAGACCGCCCTCATCGCCGCCACTGACGACATCAGGATACTGCTGGACAACGGTGAGACGGCGGCCCTCATCCTCTTAGACCTCTCCGCTGCCTTCGACACTGTCTGCCACTGCACACTACGCACATGCCTCCACGACGCAGGGATCCGAGACAACGCCCTGGAATGGACCACCTCCTTCCTCTCTGGCAGAACCCAGAGCATCCGCCTCCCCATTCCGATCCGAAGCCGCCGAGATCATCTGCGGCGTACCCCAGGGATCATCCCTCAGCACGGTACTGTTCAACATATACATGGCCCCACTCGCACGCATTGCCCGACAGCACGACCTCAACATAATCTCCTACGCCGACGACACGCAACTGATCCTCTCCCTCACTACTAAATCCAACTTTCACGAAGGAATGAAGGCCTTCGCCGACTGGATGAAGTGCAGCAGACTGAAGCTGAACACGGACAAGACGGAGATCCTCATCCTCGGCTCCAACCCATCAGCCTGGGACGACTCCTGGTGGCCCTCGACCCTGGGGACACCCCTGACACCTACCGACCACGCACGCAACCTGGGAGTCATCCTCGACTCAACACTCTCCATGACCAAGCAAGTCAACGCAGTCTCCTCCTCCTGCTTCAACACCCTCCGCATGCTCCACAAGATCTACAGGTGGATCCCCACGGACACGCGAAGAACAGTCACCAAGGCCCTAGTTAGCAGCAGACTCGACTACGGAAACGCCCTCTACGCTGGAGCCCCGGCCAAGCTCATCAAACGACTACAAAGAATCCAAAACGCCTCTGCACGCCTGATCCTCGACATTCCACGCCACAGTCACATCACCCCCCACCTGAGAGACCTGCACTGGCTCCCCGTCGACAAGAGAATCTCCTTCAAACTCCTCATCCACGCACACAAGGCACTCCACAAGACCGGCCCAGCCTACCTCAACAGTCGACTCTCCTACGTTCCCAACCGTCAGCTCCGCTCCACCAACCTCTCCCTGGCCACCATCCCGGGCATTCGAAGAACCACCACAGGTGCAGATCCTTCTCCCATTGCACCGCCAAGACCTGGAACACGCTTCCTCTGAACCTACGACAGACCCAAGACCTGCTGACTTTCAGGAGGCGACTCAAGACCTGGCTGTTCGACCAGTAGCGGCAACCCCCCTCTCTTCCTCCTCAGTGCCCTGAGACCCTTGCGGGTGAGTGGTGCGCTTTACAAATTCTGTGATTGGTTGTTCCGCTACTAAGGTGTGCCAAAGCTTTGTACACCAAGAGACTTTTGGAGGAGTGTGAGGGGACTTTCAGGCCCACAAAATCAGCTGTTTGGCTGCACCAGTCATATGTTGAGTCAGGGACCAGTCTGTATGTGTCATTGCTTTAAGGAAGCCCTAAAATAACAGTGTTGTAGTCAGCCTGGATTGGATAGCCCAAAGTGTTTTTGATGTGGCTTAGGGTTTCTTTCCAAAAAAGAGCAGTGGGTGGGCATGTCCATCATATGTGTTGAAAGTCTCCCTTCTGTGCCCCAAAATGCCAAAAGGCAGGTGATGCATTCGGGTAGATAGAGTGTTAGCTGGCTGGGGTATAGCACATCTGGACCATGACCTTATAGGCTGTTTTTTGCAGGGGAATGCTCCTATAAACTTTTGGAATATCACACCACAAGGTTTACCACTGTTTACCCATAATGTCTTGGGTGCAATCCGATTCCCACGTTCGTTGATATAAATGGCTAGGTAAGAGATGAGACTGTTGTATCACTGCATAGTTGTTGGATACAAGCCCGCGGATGCCTTCGAAATTGCGGACAAGGTATTCAAAAGGAGTGAGGGGTCGGATAGCTGTTAAAGCGTTAAGGAGATGTAGGACCCAGTGGCGCACCTGAAAGTACTGGTGTCTGGTGGCGTCAGGGAGTAGGGACTTAGTCTTGCTTGCTCCAAAGATTTAATGGATTTGTCTTGAAAAGATCTTGCAGTATTCTGCATTCACCCTTAACCGATCCTGAGAAAGAATCTTGGGGGAGCGCTAGTGTAAAGTCCAATTTGCGTGCGATAGGGGTATTTGTGAAGTTCCTTCAATGTGCAACTCTGTCCCACACCTCCAAGAACGTTAGAATCGGAATAGCAATTTATGCACTCTGGTGGCGCAAGTGTTTTGGAAGCCAGGCCAGGTCCCAAAGTGGTCTACACGCCACCGATCTGTCCATATGCACCAAAGGTATTCGCTCTCCCTCACCACCCATTCTGAAATAAAACAAAGGTGGGCGGCCCAATAATAGTCTTGGAGGCTGGGGCACACCAAGCCTGTCTTGGTGTCTGGGGAGCAAGAAAAGGGCGTTGGAGATGCAAGGTAATTTCTCCCTCCAAATAAAGGCACGCAGGTCTCCTTGTAATGCCTTAATATCTTCTGTGGGGTTAGATGTGTGTAGGGACTGAAATAAATATAAGAGCAGAGGAAAAATATTCATTTTAATCTAATTGAGGTGTCCTAGCCAGGAAATGTGGAGAGGGCACTGCCGGTGGATGGTTTCAAGGATTACTGTATAGCAGCGGGCAAATTGTCAAAGGTTCAAGAGTTTTCTTTCAGTAATCTTGCACAGGAACAGAGACGCTGATTCCCAACTCCCCTTCAAGGATATTTCTGCGGTCCAGTTTAATTTCTAGACCCACAAATCTACCCCCAAGGGGGAAGGGGGAGTGGATAAAATAATAAACAAGAAGAGACTGGTCCTGAAACTTGTCTTCTCTCTTTCGTCTACTTCTTCGTTCAATCTGCAGACTGCGTGTCAACTGAGAGAATCTAAAAATCAAGCATTAAGTTATAATCTCTTACACTTAACTGAATTCTATATTCTATTCCGCTCCCTTGTTCTTTACCTACCCTTAGCTCCAAGCACTGTGCCTCTCTTCTATATTTCTTGTTACTATCTTTCTTTCTTTTCTTTCTTTTTCTTGAAAAGGCACCTCTGGAATTTACCTGTCAACAAGATATCACTTAATGTATTTATTTCCTATTTACCCCTTGAACTCTCTTGCTCTTTAGGTAATCTAACTCACTTACTTGAGTGTGTATGCCTTTATCTCTGTAGGGACTCTTCTTAATAGTATCTATTTTCTAACATGTATTTCTACGTCTTTTCTTAACTGTCCAGGAATTCCTTTTTTGAGAGTTTTTAACGACCTTTTCCTTCTTAGCAGGGTATTGCCGTTTATCTATTTTTCTGGTAAGTACTGTCTAGTCTCTAACTATATACAACATTATTTACATTTTATTCAGAGTAATTCTATCATTTTCTTTTGTGACTTAGCTTATGTCTTCTTTCTTCCTTCAGGTTCTGGCAGCGCTAGGTATCCATCGACGAGTTGCTTTCACCAGCTGAAGCCGAAAAATAGGGAAGAGGCGCCACCAACTGTTACTTCAGCAAACTTCTCCTTCTCAAACTTGCTGCGAACTTAGACTGCTTCTGACTACTTCCGACGGAGGTAGCGGACGAGAAACCGGGCGAAACCCGACGAGGTAACACTCTGACTAAATCTGAGGAGCCTAAGAATTAACCTGCGTGCTCTGAAACTTCCTCAGTGAAGTGCGCGTTGGTTCCAGCGCGCGCGCCTCAAGCTGCCTCTGAACACCTGTGGGGAAAAAATAAACTAGACCGCTGCGATGATTAGAAAGCGGCGGCCTTTCTTCGGTTCCATTTCTGATTCAGCCTGGTCCAGCCATTGCCTCTGGCCCGCATTCTTCCTCCTGACCCATAACTTCTGCCCAACACTGTGCCCGCTATTGTCAAAGTGCCCCTAGGAGCCCTGACAGTACCCCCCAACAAAGGAGGTCCTCTCAATCGTGGCTTTGTAGGAAATCTTTGATGAAAAGATTTTACTAATCTCGGAGCATGCACATCTGACTCTAATTCCCAAGATCGCTCCTCTGGCCCATAGCCCTTCCAGTCCACTAAGTAGTACAATTTGCCTTTTACCTCCTTCGAGTCTAAAATCTCCTTGACTTCAAATTCTGTTCCAGATTCTAATGGAATGGGTTTCGGAGGCAAGTTTTTTCGCAGTTCTAGTGGTGCCTTTTTCAACAATGATACGTGAAACACTGGATGAACCTTCAATTTGGTGGGTAGTTTTAACCGATAGGTATCCTGAGACATATTTTCTTCTATCCGATAGGGCGCTATAAATCTTGGTTGAAATTTCCTGTTACCTTTTAACCTAAGGTTCCTTGTACTTAACCAAACACAATCTCCTGCCTCTAAGGGAGGACCCTCTCGTCTTTTTTTATCTGCATAAGTCTTGTATTTTCTCTTAGCCTGTTCTAAGTTTTGTATGACCGTCTGGTGGACTTGTTTCAAATGCGATACTAGGTCTTTCGCTGCTGGGACTAGAACTTCAGTCTGCCCTATGGTGAAATTTGGGTGTCGGCCATAGTTCAAGTAAAATGGGGAATAGCCTGTAGATACATTCCTGGCATTGTTGTGTGCAAACTCAGCTGCCCATAAATATTCTGCCCACTCTCCATCTTGTTTCGAAAGATACAACCTTAGGTACTGCTCTAATTCTTGGTTCACCCTCTCTGTTTGCCCATCTGTCTCTGGGTGATAAGTGGTTGAATACCTGGCTTCGATTCCCAGACCTTCCAAAAAAGCCTTCCAAAAATGGGATACGAACTGTGTACCCCTATCTGAAATGACAATCTTCGGAATTCCGTGAATCTTCACAATTTGTATACTGAAGTGTTTGGCAAGTTGCTTAGCTGTGGGAACCCCTTTTAGAGCCTTAAAATGTGCCATTTTAGAAAATGTGTCCACTACCACTAGGATGGCGTTGAAACCTTGACTAAGGGGTAAATCTACAATGAGGTCCAACGTAACTGTGTGCCATGGAAAGGGTGGTGTAGGCAAAGGTTGTAACAACCCCTTAGGAGCCTGCCGTTCTGATTTTCCCTGAGCACAGATTTCACAGGTCTTGACGTACTGCTCCACGTCCCTGGTCATTTGAGGCCACCAATAAAGTCTTTTAATTAATTCTTCGGTTTTAGCTTCTCCTTTGTGCCCAGCTAAAAGAGCATCATGGCACTCGTACAGCGCTTGATCTTGTAACTCTTTGGTAGGCAAATACAAGGCTCCTTTAAAATATGGCAACTGATGTTGGATTTCTCTTCCAGCGCCCTCTTCGGCCCAACCTTGCATTTCTTCTGGACTCATGATTTCGATTATTTGTTCCTTCAGGTCAGTTGAGGTGGTGGCGCCAATAATTCTGGTACTTGGAATTATGGCTTGATTTTCCGTGTTACTTTTTTGGTTATTGGTTCCTAGTCTGGACAAGGCATCAGCCTTCCCATTCTGTGCCCCAGGTCTGTAGGTGATTACAAAGTCATAATCGGCAAAGTACAATGACCATCTAAGTTGTCTTGGTGTTAGTGTCTTAGCTGATTTTAGAAATTTTAAATTTCGATGATCTGTGAAAACTGTCACGATATGCTGAGCTCCCATGAGGTAGTGTCGCCACTCTTTAAAGGCGTCTTTAATGGCCAATAACTCTTTTTCCGTTATAGTGTAATTTACTTCAGCAGGCGTTAGTTTTCTTGATCTGTAAGCTACTGGATGCAGCTGACCTGTTTCCTTGTGTCGTTGAGATAGCACTCCCCCAACTGCTAAATCAGAGGCATCAGTCTCAACATAAAATGGTTCCGAGGGATCTGCATGTAAAAGTATTGGAGAGATTTAAAAGCTTCTTCGGTTTCTTCTGTCCAATCAAAGTGAACTCCCTTCCTGAGTAGTTTTGTAAGAGGAAGTATTTTCCGTGAGAATTCACTTATCAACCTTCTGTAGAAATTTGCGAACCCTATAAAGCTCTGAACCTCCTTAACACTTTCGGGGGACTTCCAGTCGACCACTGCCTTGATTTTCCGTTCGTCCATGTTTATTCCGGTTGGTGAAAGGACAAAGCCCAAAAACTCCACCTGGGAAACGTTGAACACACATTTTTCTAGTTTCACAAACAGCTTATTTTCTCGGAGCTTCTGTAAAACTCCTCTCACTTCTCCTCGATGCTTATTCTTGTCGGATGAATAAATCAGAATATCGTCAATGTAGACTATTGCACACTGATCAATGTATTCATGGAGGATGTCATTAATAAAATGTTGGAAAGCAGCCGGAGCGTTGCAGAGACCATACGGCATAACTTGGTATTCAAATAGCCCAAATCTTGTTCTGAAAGCTGTCTTCCATTCATCTCCTTCTCGCATTCGGACAAGATGGTAAGCTCCTCTAAGGTCGAGTTTTGTATATATCTGTGCTCCTTTCACCTGATCCAAAAGGACAGAAATAAGTGGAAGCGGGTACCGATTTTTCTTGGTGATTCTGTTAATTGCGCGATAATCGATACAAGTTCTCAAATCACCTTCCTTCTTCGGCACGAAGAATAGAGGCGAAGACACTGGAGATTGCGATGGCCTGATGAAACCATTTGCCAGATATTTGTCTAAGTATTCTTTTAAATGACGATGTTCTTTTCCTGTTAAGGCGTAAACTCGACTGCAAGGCAGATTTGAGCCCGGTTCCAGGTCTATCTTACAATCATACACCCGATGTGGTGGCAATTGTTCTGCTTCCGTTTCATTGAACACATCCTCAAAATCTCGATACTCTTGTGGAATTTCTTGAGAATTGATGACGCAAACAGATACTGCAGTCATACACAAAGAATGAGCTGGATTACACCATTGGTTTTTTCTTTTGCTTCAAAACAATTCTTCTTACAATACTTCGAATCCATTACTATTGTCCTGGAGCTCCAATTGATTGTTGGGTTGTGTTCTGTAAGCCAGGGTAGACCTAAGATGAGTTGAAACTGGGGTGCGTCAATTAAATTGAATTGGATCACTTCTTGGTGTCCGTCGCTGGAAATTAGCTGTACTTGCTCTGTATGGCTCACTATGGGTCCGGAGGAAAGATTTGTTCCGTCCACCGCCCGGACGGGTTCGCTCCTAGATTTCAATATTGCTCGTAACCCTACCTTGGTTGCAAATTTTAAGTCGCAAAAGTTTCCAGTGGCTCCGGAATCTATCATTACTGAAACCTCGGTCAATGTTACTTGCCGAAACTTAATTACCATTGACAAAATCAAGTGTGGGGCCGATGATTGCAGGGTATTCGCTACTTGATGTTCTGTTGGAGTTGATTTTTGATTAGCATCCACCGGTCCAACTCCCGCTACTGGTGGTGCTGCAAGTTTTCCTTCGGCTTGAAAGAAGTCTTTGGTTTCTTTGGACACCCTCTAGCGAAATGTCCACTGGAGCCGCAGTACATGCATAAATTGCCTGTCCTTCTCTTTTCTTTTTCCTCCTTGGTCAAAGGACCCCTTATAGTTCCTATTTGCATCGGTTCTGACACCACTTGTCCGTCCGCAAACTTGACTCCTTCTGACCGAGCCCTGTCAAACCTTGGAACTATTGGTTTAAAATCTCTTCTCTTTTCTCCTTTTCTCTCTCCTTGGCGGAAGTCTATTTCTAAGACCAGATCTACCAGCTCTGAAATTTGGGTGGGTCGATTTGGAATTTGCGCCAACACATCTTTGAGTTCGTCTTTTAGCCCTCTATAGAAGACTGCTGCTCTTTTACTCTCTGGCCAGTCAGTCTCCACCACTAGTTTGTTAAATTGTGCCAAGTATGCCACGAGATCTCGGTTTCCTTGTCTTAAGTCAAGTAATTCGTTATCTACCGCTTGAGAGATTCTCCGTCTGTCAAAGATCCAAAGAAATTCTTGTTTGAATGCTTCGTAATTATGCAGTAGGGGGTCATCACGGGAAACCAAGGGCATTGACCAGGACGCCGCATCTCCGCTTAAGTATGACAACACGAAGGCTACTCTTGACTGTGCATCTGGGAAAATCGAAGGGCGGCACATGAAGTGTAGTGAGCACTGAGTGATGAATATCTGCGCTTTTTGTGGGTCTCCGCTAAATCGCTCTGGGGAAGCTAACGGTATGACTGGGGACAGAGAATGAATTACTTGTGTTGCTATTCTACTTGGACCTTCAATAGGAGGGTCTCCGGTTTCTCGTCCTGTACTAAATGGCTGTCTTAACCTCTGAGCTAATTCTGCTGTCTCCTTTCTAGAGTTGACCACCTCCTGTCTAAGACTCTGATTTTCCTCCCTTACTGCCACCAACTCCTTCTGTATTGTCTCTAAAACTATTCCTAAGGTTTGCAAATTTATTCCTTCAGCCATCTCTGCTCAGGTGCAAGTTTTTAAACGTGGGCACTTCACTCTGTCAAGGGTTCAAGAGTTTTCTTTCAGTAATCTTGCACAGGAACAGAGACGCTGATTCCCAACTCCCCTTCAAGGATATTTCTGCGGTCCAGTTTAATTTCTAGACCCACAAATCTACCCCCAAGGGGGAAGGGGGAGTGGATAAAATAATAAACAAGAAGAGACTGGTCCTGAAACTTGTCTTCTCTCTTTCGTCTACTTCTTCGTTCAATCTGCAGACTGCGTGTCAACTGAGAGAATCTAAAAATCAAGCATTAAGTTATAATCTCTTACACTTAACTGAATTCTATATTCTATTCCGCTCCCTTGTTCTTTACCTACCCTTAGCTCCAAGCACTGTGCCTCTCTTCTATATTTCTTGTTACTATCTTTCTTTCTTTTCTTTCTTTTTCTTGAAAAGGCACCTCTGGAATTTACCTGTCAACAAGATATCACTTAATGTATTTATTTCCTATTTACCCCTTGAACTCTCTTGCTCTTTAGGTAATCTAACTCACTTACTTGAGTGTGTATGCCTTTATCTCTGTAGGGACTCTTCTTAATAGTATCTATTTTCTAACATGTATTTCTACGTCTTTTCTTAACTGTCCAGGAATTCCTTTTTTGAGAGTTTTTAACGACCTTTTCCTTCTTAGCAGGGTATTGCCGTTTATCTATTTTTCTGGTAAGTACTGTCTAGTCTCTAACTATATACAACATTATTTACATTTTATTCAGAGTAATTCTATCATTTTCTTTTGTGACTTAGCTTATGTCTTCTTTCTTCCTTCAGGTTCTGGCAGCGCTAGGTATCCATCGACGAGTTGCTTTCACCAGCTGAAGCCTAAAAATAGGGAAGAGGCGCCACCAACTGTTACTTCAGCAAACTTCTCCTTCTCAAACTTGCTGCGAACTTAGACTGCTTCTGACTACTTCCGACGGAGGTAGCGGACGAGAAACCGGGCGAAACCCGACGAGGTAACACACTGACTAAATCTGAGGAGCCTAAGAATTAACCTGCGTGCTCTGAAACTTCCTCAGTGAAGTGCGCGTTGGTTCCAGCGCGCGCGCCTCAAGCTGCCTCTGAACACCTGTGGGGAAAAAATAAACTAGACCGCTGCGATGATTAGAAAGCGGCGGCCTTTCTTCGGTTCCATTTCTGATTCAGCCTGGTCCAGCCATTGCCTCTGGCCCGCATTCTTCCTCCTGACCCATAACTTCTGCCCAACACTGTGCCCGCTATTGTCAAAGCGCCCCTAGGAGCCCTGACACAAATTGACCTTCATCCACGTGTTAAGGGTGCTAGCAATGGTAACGTCTAGTTCTCTTCCAAGGGATACTCATCAATAGTCAAAAGCACTGAATAGTCCCACCCACGTCCAGGGACCACAGAGCATTAACAATAATATTTGCATATATAACCATATATATAAGATATATATATATATATATATATATTCACTGAAAAAACCATAGGTTTCAGGGGTGTTATAGTTAGCTGGACATTTCCCTCGTACAAAACCCTAGAAATTCCCCTGTTATAGTTAGTTCAGCTAACTATAATTCACGCCCCCGCAATGCACTGCTGATGATGTCACATATTACATCACTCATGACATGGTCAGTGACATCACTGATGACATCTCAAATGACATCACTGATGACATCATCCAGTGAATGTGTGTTTTTCTTAAAAGTTTAAATATGTTTTATATATTTATAGTGAAAGGCCTATGGAAGAATGAGTGGGTGTATAAGTGTGTGAATGGGTGATTTTCTAGGTGCGTAACTGACTCTATAAGTGAGTCATTAAATGTATCTTACTGCAGACTAGTGACTAAACTGTGTGAATGTCTGTATGTGTCTGTGTGTTGGTGTATAAGTGGCTGCATGGTTTTGTGAATATTTATATGAGTGTCTATATGGGTTATTGATTGGTTGTCTGAGTATCTGTACGGGTGCCTGAGTGTTTGTGTGGGTAGGGTGTGTGTGACTCTGTACATAGATGTGTGAGTGGGTGATTCTATGGTGCATGGTTTTAAGAGTGCAACTGTGATGGACTGTATGGTTGGGTGAGTGTATGTAAGGGTGTGTTAGTGATTGAATGTATATCTCGGTTGTCCATGTGTCAGTAACTACATATGTGAAATGCAGTGTATATGTGTGTAAGAGTATATAACTATCTGTATGTGAGAGTGTGTGATTTTGGGAGTGGCTGTATGCGCCATAGTGCAAGGATATCTGTGTCATGTGCTGTTTGTTTTTTCTGCAGGAAGACACATAATTTGTTAGTATTTTTATGAGTAAGTGAACTTGAGTGTGTTTAACTGTATAGGTGAGTAAATTGGACTGTGATTAATTATTTGCATGACTGACTAGATGTGTCAGTACCTCAATGGAGGATTGGCGGTGTGTGAGTGTCTGTATAGGTGTATAAATGCACAGAGTGACTGTACGTATGAGTGACTGTAGAGGTGAGTGAGTGGACATGTATGTAGACCTAAAAGTCAATGAGTGGGTGAGTAGTTATTGGTATTGGAGTATCTATGGTTGTCAAAATGGCTGTCTGAAATTTTGAGTCGGTGTATCAAAGGTTATATTAGGGTGTGAGAAGATGCACTAATTTATCACATGGATGACATCATCAGTGATGTCATCAGTGATGTCATTTGAGATGTCATCAGTGATGTCATCAGTAATGTCACTGACCATGTCATGAGTGATGTAATATGTGACATCATCAGCAGTGCATTGCGGGGGCGCGAGTTATAGTTAGCTGAACTAACTATAACGGGGGAATTTCTAGGGTTTTGTACGAGGGAAATGTCCAGCTAACTAGAACACCCCTGAAACCTATGGTTTTTTCAGTGAATTTCAAAGGTTTTTTAAATGCTAATTCCTAACTATAACGTGCATGAAACCTATGGTTTTTTCAGTGAATTTCAAAGGTTTTTTAAATGTTAATTCCTATCTATAGCTTATCTCTAAAGATATCATGAAAAGCATTCTTTTTTAAAAGTAGGGTGCACATTAGTTTTGTGGAAAAGCATCTTTGTGATTGGTTAACCCCTTCGATGCGCATGACGGAGCGGTTCCATCATGCGCATCGGTTGGGCTGTGCGGATGACGGAACCGCTCTGTCATGGCCCCGCCCGCGCATGAACCCTTCAGCACAGCGCGGTAATCCGCGCCGCGCTGAAGCGGTTAAGAAAAAGCAGTTTCAATGTGGAGTACATATCATAGGATAAAATTTGCTCAGCTCAACCACACCTGCTACTTGCATTTGGAAGGCACTGTTCGAACTTAAAACAATCGTCAACTTTTAACCTGCACAGGTCGTTAAATGTTCAAGAAAATGTTACAAAAAATATCGCAAAGTTTTAAAAAGTTGATGAACTTTTAACCTGCACGTATTGTAGAATGTTCTAGAAAGTGTGTTGATAGAATACGTTGCACTTCTGACTTCTATGTTTTGGTAAATATTTAAAAAAACGGTTATTAAAAAAAACGGTTCATATGGAAAATTAAAAAGAAATTAATAGAGAAGTTTTGAAACCTAAAAGAATCAAGAAACTATTCTAATTTATTCTTTACATGTATTTATGTGTGCAGCAACAAAATTATAGACACGACAGCACTAGGAAGAGGAAGAAGCAGGGAGTGGGGGGACGGGGGGAGATGGGCAGAATGGCACACATGCAAAAATAAGTACAGCACAAGTATAGACAAACAATGGCCAAAATGAAACACACTAACAAGAAGCACAAGTCACACAACCCGCCAACATCACACCACTGAACGAGCATAGAAGTGAAAACCACGCTGTATTCATACAGGATGTGTACAAAGGCCACTCGTTGGTGTTGTGGGATGTCTGCGACCGTGGTCATCATGGATGAGATGCCCAGCATGTGGCACATGGTCGAGTTCACTGTGTGTTATGCTGCCAAACGGCTGCTCCTCCCTCCCACGAGCCCCCACACTTTTGTACAGTGCGCTGTTGTGTCTCGTGCACTCGTACGGCACACCATTGTAATGCCTATTTGCGCAGGTCCTGCTACATTCCAAGTACAACATCACAGTGCCGTTTGGAGGTGGTGCATGCCACTTTACAACATCGACTGCTGCGGCTCTTGTAACAGGCCACACCAGAACACAGAGACACACTTACCGCACTTCCTGTACACGGGCATGTCCAAGACACCACGTTCCCCTTGCCGGATAGGCACACCCCTGCACGGACCTGTGAACCCCAGACCAGCACACGTCAGTTGTGCATGCAGGAGGATGTGTGCGTAGCTACACATCCAGGCTCACTGCCAACGCTGAGGTGACAGCACACTGTGATGTTGCAGGGCTCGTGCCTATCATGCTAAGACAATGACCACAGGGACACACTTACTAAGATGTGGGTTTGGGGGGCATTGGCCGTCCTGGAGTTGTTGAGATAAGTCTTCTGCCCTCATGGGTATCCCTGTATCATGCTCATTGACTCTATGGCACCTGTGGGTGTTCTGGTGTGGCTCTTGGCTGTGTTCCCTTTCATGGTGCAGGTAGTTGTCCTGCTTAACACCAGCAGAAAGCAGGTGTAAAATCCCTGGTGCTAACGTCTCTTATCGCCGGAATTTGTTTCGCATTGCAATTGGTGTGAAAGTTGTGATGTGATTTTTTTTGTGTGCAAAACAATATACGAACTGAGCAGTGTATCTCGTCAAGATCCAGCACCTGACGCACTATTCCCAATCAATATAAATACAATGAGATTTCTTAATAGATTTTGTGTGTACACTGTAAGTGCAGCCAATACCTCAGTGCAATTAAATACAGGATTTTAGTATTTAGAATAAATCGGAAAGGTGCACCTCGTGTCTTTTTGCACGGGAACGGCTACTCTCCATTTCATTATCAGCACTTTAACGGAAGTAAAGTTGAGATAAATCTAACACACTATTCAGAAGTTGGTGCAAACTGCAGATATCACCAGTATTCCAGCGATAAGTGCCCCAAAATTTAACACCATGGTGGACTCCATCAAATAACAGTAATAAGAACAAGAAAGAGTCACACAGCAGTTAAGAGAACAACCAAAAACATTATTTTTTTTTTCAAACTTGATTTTTTATAATAATAAATATATAAACGATAAACTATTTTCAAACTTTATTTTTTTTATTAACATAATTATAAACAATAAACTAATAAACAAAATGTAACAACAATAATACAAAACAACAAGGCGGAACACTCCTGTGGGAACCACGGATGTCGACGACAGACCTGGAAAATCAGAAAGATTGTTAAAAAAACAACAACATGGTATTCTCAACAAAATACCACAAGAAACAAATCACAGATATATAAAATGCATACAGCTAACAAAATTTTATAAGTTTAACTTACAAAAACTGTAAATGTTGCCGCTTTAAAATATTTACCGAATCTGAGGAATTTTTTTTGCAGAAGGCACCACGCCCACAACGTTTTTCTTCAGTGGTGAGGACATTTTTGTACTTTTTCCAAGGGGCAAACAAAGACCAATGCCACCTTCGTCACTCGCAAGATTTGCCAAAGAGTTCTGTTACGAGGGGATCCTAACAAAAAATACTCGTGCGGCACAGCAAGTATGATGAAATACCTAAGGACCCTTCATCCAAACAATCTTGCACGAGAAGAGTGCAAACAGATGAGAAACACTGCTGATCTGTAAAAAAGAATCACAAATAAATGTATATTAATAACTTTCAAATTTATACTATTCCATTACTGTACAAACACATTTTATATAAAAACTGACTAAGAAACTATAGCCCTGAACCACAAGTGTGACGATCGTTAAAACACTACATGCATAGTGCATACTACTTTGAAGCAGTTCATGCCCTAAAGCTTACCTCATTAAAGACTACATGCTAACTAACTAAATGATTACAGTACTATAAGGAGACACACTGGGTGAGTGACAGGGTGTTTGCTAGAAGAGTATGAATACTAACTAGGGAATTGAAGGTGTGAAACACAACTGTGTAGGTGATTAGAGGACTGCATCCATACTGCATAGGCATTTAAAGCAGTCCATGTGCTAAGGCCTGGCTCACTGCATGACTACTTGGGTACTGACTGAATGATTAGAGTACAGCAAGGAGAGTGCCTAGGTGAATTTATAGGTGCTAGGCTTTTCGCACAGGGAATGGATTAGTACTTGGTACTGAATGGGTCACTAGAGGAGTGCAAAGGCAATGACAAGTGCTGGACTGTATGGATACTGACTAGGAAGTTGAAAGTGTGAAAGACAAGTGTCTAGGTGGTTAGAAGACTGCATGCATAGTGCATAGGGGTTTGAAGCAGTCCATGTGCTAAGGCCTGGCTCAGTGTATGAATACTTAGACACCGACTGAATGATTAGAGTACTGCAAAGATAGTATCTTGGTGAATTTATAAGTGTTTGGGTTTTAGAACAGTGAATGGATTAGTACATGGTGCTGAATGGGTCACTAGAGGACTGCAAAGGGAGTGACAGGGTATTTCCTGGAAGTGTATGGATACTGACTAGGACATTGAAGGTGTGAAAGACAATTGTGTAGGTGGTTAGAGGACTGCATGCATAGTGGATAGGGGTTTGAAGAAGTCCATGTGCTAAGACCTGGCTCAGTGCATGAATACTTAGGCAGTGACTGAATCATTAGAGTACTGGAAAGAGAGTGTCTTGGTGAATTTATAAGTGTTTGGCTTTTAGCACAGTGAATGGATTAGTACATGCTATTGAATGGGTCTCTAGAGAACTGCAAAGGAAGTGACAGGATGTTTCCTGGAAGTGTATGGATACTGACTAGGGAATTGAAGGTGTAAAAGACAAGTGTATAGTATGTTAGAACACTACATGCATACTGCATAGACATTTGAAGCAATCTATTTGGTACTTAGAAACTGACTAAATAATCAGACTACTTCTAGGACAGTGCTTAGGTAAAACTTTTACATTTTCAGTTCTGCCACAGTGAACAGAATAGTACATGGTACTGCACCTTAGTGTCAATCCCTGACTCATTTTATCAATGCATAAGGAAAGACTAGCTTCTAATGCTACTAAAACTTGACAACATGAGAGGTTTTAAATTAGTTATCTGTCAGCAAATACACGATGTTACCAAATGCTTCTCTCACAGTGGTTCTCAAATGCACACAGACTCACAGTGTGATTCTAGACAAACAACACTATCCCTATGAGTTTACCAAAACTAATTCACTACAGTGCAAGTGGTAAGGGAACTGCACACAATCTACATATTTCACAACTGCAATTTACTGTCAATGCCTGACTCATATAATGAAAGCATAAGCCATAACTGTCTTCTAATGCTACTAAAACTTGACAACATGACATGTTTTACAACACTTATCTGTCAGCAAATACACGATGTTACCAAACACTTCTCTCACAGTGGTTCCCAAATGCACACAGACTCACAGTGTGATTCTAGACAACCAACACTATCCCTAGGAGTTTACCAAAACTCATTCACTACAGTGGAAGTGATAAAGGAACTGCACACAATCTACATATTTCACAACTACACTTTAATGTCAATGCCGGACTAATTTAATCAACGCATAAGCAAAGACTGGCTTCTAATGCTACTAAAACTTGACAACATGACAGGTTTTAAAACAATTATCTATCAGCAAATACACGATGTTACCAAACACTTCTCTCACAGTGGTTCCCAAATGCACACAGACTCATAGTGGGATTCTAGACAAGCACCACTATCCCTAGGAGTTTACCAAAACTCATTCACTACTGTGGAAGGGGTAAGGGGACTGCACACAATCTACATATTTAAGTACAGCACATCAGTGTCAAAGCATGACTCATTTAATCAACATATAAGCAATGACTGGATTCTAATGCTACTAACACTTCACAACATGACAGGTTTTAAAACAGGTATCTGTCAGCAAATACATGATGTTACCAAATGATTCTCTCACACTGATCCCAAATACACACTAACTCACAGTGTGATTCTAGACAAGCACCACTATCCCTATGAGTTTACCAAAACTCATTCACTACAGTGCAAGTGGTAAGGGAACTGCACACAATCTACATATTTCACGACTGCAATTTACTGTCAATGCCTGACTCATTTAATGAAAGCATAAGCCATAACTGTCTTCTAATGCTACTAAAACTTGACAACATGACTGTTTTAAAACAGTTATCCGTCAGCAAATACATGATGTTACCAAATGCTTCTCTCACAATCCTTACCCAAATGCACACAGACTCACAGTGTGATTTTAGACAATCAACACTATCCTAGGAGTTTACCAAAACTCATTCACTAGTCTGGAAGAGTTAATGGTACTGAACACAATCTACATATTTAAGTACAGCACATCAGTGTCAAAGCATGACTCATTTAATCAACGCATAAGCAAAGACTGGATTCTAATGCTACAAAACTTCACAACATGACAGGTTTTGAAAAAGTTATCTGTAAGCAAATACATGATATCACCAAATGCTTCTCTCACACTGATCCCAAATACACACTAACTCACACTGTGATTCTAGACATGCACCACTATCCCTAGGAGTTTACTAAAACTCATTCACTACAGTGCAACTGGTAAGGGAACTGCACACAATCTACATATTTCAGGACTGCACTTTTCTGTCAAAGCCTGACTCATTTCATCAAATCATAAGCCATAACTGTCTTCTAATGCTACTAAAACTTCACAACAGTTATCTGTCAGCAAATACACAATGTTACCAAATGCTTCTCTCACAGTGGTTCCCAAATGCACACAGAATCACTGTGTGATTCTAGACAAACAACACTATCCCTTGCACTATACCAAAACACATTTCTTCATCTAGAAGTAGTACTACATTTTAGTATAGAAACATAACATAACTCATTTCACAAATTCATAAACAATGACTGGTTTCTAATTCTACCAAAATATAAAAACAACACAGTTATCTGTCTACAAACACATGAAAAACACAAATGCTTATCACACAATGGTTTCTACATGCACACACATTGTAGAGAAAAAAAGTACTCCCTACACTTTAGCAGGAAAAATACATTAGTCTGATTAAAATCAAAATAGTCTACATACATCCCCTCACAATTAAATAACTCATCTTTCAAGTTCTTTTGTAGATTAAGAAGTATATCAATCACTCACCATATTTTCTTTTACAGAATCTCTGCACTGTGCACCTCTCAGCAAAAGCAAAGAATGGAAAAGTTTCCCTTTCATTTTCCACACATATACATGTAAACATCAAATCACAATCCTTCGCACATAAACTCAAAAGCAAACACACATTTCTATTGGTTAAACATTTCAACCCTTTCCAACTGAAATACATTTCAACCCTTCCCCCAATCTGCCTTCTGCCTGTTACCATAGAAACAGGTCATGGAATACTGCACTGAGCTCACAGGTCACAAGTTCAGCACACAATGTTCCTACACAAGACAGGAAGTGTGCTTGACTTTTCAACATAGTTCAGTACAAACGACAATGATCCTCAAATGGTTAGGATAAAGATTAGATAAATATAGTTCAGAATCAATACTATATTCTGGAAGTCCAGCCGGACAACCGATTTAATTTTGCAATAAAACAATGCACACATATAGGAACAAAGTACTTGTGGGACACAGTCCTGTATCCAATTAGAACAATAACATTACAAAACAAACAAAGGCATTTCAGGCAAGACAATAGGAGCATTTTACATTATCCAATGTTGTAAGCTTTTTCAAAACAGCAAATGCACTTTTTTACACAATGGATTAATGTGCATGCTGTTTTAGTGGGGGTCGACGACGTTTCGATCCTGTTACGAGGGTACTAGGATCCTCATCAGGACATTAATGTGTACATGCCTGATTGTAAACGAAATTGCCTGTGGGAAAACAAACAGGGGTGATATAGAGAGGGGGAAGGATAAGCGGTGATCAGAGGAGAAATAGAAAGAGAAGAGAAGATTAGGACGATCCACTCACGGCATGTTGAACAGGATTTAATGCGCAAAAAGTGCAGGTGTAGTAACATGGAGGCATGCTGGTGTGTAGGCATGCGTCAGGTACATGAGCCAAGTACTGATGGTGAAGTGGGGGGCGCAAACAAGACGTATACGTAGTGAGCAACCAGTTGGAAAAGGAGGAAGGATAAATGGCATTCACGGTGAATGGCTGACTAATGAAGAGTTGGAGCGGTAATGACCCCGTGATGAGGAGACATGCGTTGCAAGTGAATGAATCGTGTCCAAGAAGGGAGCGAGGTCCCGGGGGTGGGAGGGAACTGGCAGGAAGGAGAACAAGGGGAGAGTGATTAAAGGGACTGAGTGGGCAAAATATTTGCGTGACGAGGAGCCGCATAAGGAGGCAGGGGGACTGGGTGGGTAGGCGGCATCCACCGGTGATGGAGGAAGCCATTCAAGGTTGTAGGGAGAAGCGATAACGCTAGAAAAACGCCTGGCACGGAGTGGGAGAAAGGGAAGGCAAATACCAAGCGGAGTGCGTGGGGGTCAAGGGAAGGAAGGTTTGAAGAGCGCGTGACTGCAATGAGGAGTGGAAGAGCGTTCTCACCTAGAGTCGTGAGAATGCACGATCCGTCCTGTGCCGAGGGCAACAACGGTAGCCAGGTAAAGTGAAGGTTCACTAGAATGGAGAAAAGTACCGCGTTAAGTGAGTGGACGGTGAGTGTAGTGATGACAACCGGCTGAAGGGGAACCAAATTACCTAGATTAAGCTGAAGAAGAATGCACGATCCGGCCGGTGCCGAGGGCAACAACGATAGCCAGGTTAAGTGAAGGTTCACTAGAATGGAGAAAAGTACCGCGTTAAGTGATTGGACGGTGAGTGTAGTGATGACAACCGGCTGAAGGGGAACCAAAATTACCTAGATTAAGTTGAAGAAGAATCCAAAAGTTAATGGTCCAAGCAAAGCTTTGTATAGTTGAGGCGGCGTGACAATGCACTAGGGAAGGAAAGCCACGGAATGAGCACGGTGGCGGCGCGTGAACGAGGGACAGGAAAAAGAGAACGGTAGTGAAATGCGCTTACCGGGATCCAGCCAGGTCCTCAGGTTACGGTGAACCGAGTGACGGAGTAAAGGCGCATTGGGCGTGTATGAATGCTGAGGACGTGTGTTGGGGACTAGAGCGTGTGAGAGCGGCACCATCTTGGGAGCAGAAAGCGGAAAGGGAAGATACTTCTAATAGGCAAGTTGTGCTGTACGGGGCAACGCACAATATTATTACGGCTTACAATGCATAATTACGTGCAATAACCAATTCAGCTACAATTTGATAGTGAGAAAAAACAATGAGGCAAAAATGTTTTTTACACGACAGATTGAGCAACAAGAGTAGGAATAAAAATGAATGATTCGTTAGTCATCAAATCAGCCGACAAGGGTGGAGGCATTGTACTTCAAGAAAAAGTTGCGTACAAAGGAAAAATTCAGCGCCAATTATCCAATACAGACCATTACTGTAGACTACCCATGAATCCTACAAAAGAGTTACAGACACTTATCTTACACATCACTACTGAAGCTAAATTGGAGGGCTTTCTCAGTCAGAAAGAATTCCTATTCCTCAACGTGAAATCACCCCACACGCCAGTTATTTACACCTTGCCAAAGGTCCACAAAAATCAGACCAACCCCCAAGAGCTGCCTTACCTCCCCCCCCGTCCAATGGTTACTCTTGATGCGCATTGGGGGTTAGATCCTCTCACCGGACATGCCAAATGCGGTAACTGCAATGTGTGTAGCACTACCATGGAAGGCAAAGACTTTGTATTCAACAATGTTTCTATCACCCTAAATTCCTTTTCTAACTGCAATACAAGCAATGTTATTTATTTAATCTCTTGCCCATGCAACAAGATCTACATTGGCCAGACAACACATAAAGTTAAATTGTGCATCGGCCAACACAGAAGCAGAGTGCGATGTAAAACCCCCAATGCCCCCCTTGTCGAACATTTCATTGAAATGGGGCACAAAGAAGATGACATTAAATGGACAGTGATCAAATGCATCAAACAGCCGCCGAGAGGTGGGGACATTGCTAAAATCTTGAACAAAGAAGAACTCAGAATGATCATCCGCACTAACAGCATCAGGCAAGGCCTGAATCGCAGCGAGGATTGGACTAACCTTATTTTATAATACTGTAAGACTCTCACTAAAAAACTCTCATGTAAATGCTAACTTTTCCATTTCCATCTCGCTTCACTTTTTATTATTGGTTTTTTATTCTTACATCTCTTTTTTTTTATTCTTACATCTCTTTGTATTACCATGTTACTTTGGTTACTTCCCATTATAACAGTATCCTTACTTTTATTACGCAACGTATATTATTCCTTCACTGAACAAGTATGTGCACGTTTACATTAACGGAACTCTCCGGTACGTATTGTTGCCACGTGTTATTCCTACTCTTGTTGCTCAATCTGTCGTGTAAAAAACATTTTTGCCTCATTGTTTTTTCTCACTATCAAATTGTAGCTGAATTGGTTATTGCACGTAATTATGCATTGTAAGCCGTAAAAATATTGTGCGTTGCCCCGTACGGCACAACTTGCCTATTAGAAGTACAAGTAGGTCGTACAAACATCATTCCTTTCACTGTCACCCACACTTTTAAATTGTCCCTCCTAGATTTGCTTGGTCAGTTCCTTTATATGTTCATTGTAATCCTTTCAATATACTTTCAAGTCTATCTTCCCTTTCCGCTTTCTTCTCCCAAGATGGCGCCGCTCTCACACGCTCTAGTCCCCAACACACGTCCTCAGTATTTATACACGCCCGATGCGCCTTCACTCCATCACTTGGTTCACCGTAACCTGAGGACCTGGCTGGATCCCGGTAAGCGCATTTCACTACCGTTCTCTTTTTCCTGTCCCTCGTTCACGCGCCGCCACCGTGCTCATTCCGTGCCTTTCCTTCCCTTGTGCATTGTCACGCCGCCTCAACTACACGAAGCTTTGCTTGGACCATTAACTGTTGGAGTCTTCTTCAACTTAATCTAGGTAATTTTGGTTCCCCTTCAGCCGGTTGTCATCACTACACTCACCGTCCAATCACTTAACGCGGTACTTTTCTCCATTCTAGTGAACCTTCACTTAACCTGGCTATCGTTGTTGCCCTTGGCACTGGCCGGATCGTGCATTCTTCTTCAGCTTAATCTAGGTAATTTGGTTCCCCTTCAGCCGGTTGTCATCACTACACTCACCGCCCACTCACTTAACGCGGTACTTTTCTCCATTCTAGTGAACCTTCACTTTACCTTGCTACCGTTGTTGCCCTCGGCACTAGACGGATCGTGCATTCTCACAACTCTAGGTGAGAACGCTCTTCCACTCCTCATTGCAGTCACGCGCTCTTCAAACCTTCCTCCCCTTGACCCCCACGCACTCCGCTTGGTATTTGCCTTCCCTTTCCCCCACTCCATGCCAGGCGTTTTTCTAGCGTTATCGCTTCTCCCTACAACCTTGAATGGCTTCCTCCATCACCGGTTGATGCCGCCTACCCACCCAGTCCCCCTGCCTCCTTATGCGGCTCCTCGTCATGCAAATGTTTTGCCCACTCAGTCCCTTTAATCACTCTCCCCTTGTCCTCCTTCCTGCCAGTTCCCTCCCACCCCCGGGAGCTCGCTCCCTTCTTGGACACGATTCATTCACTTGCAACGCATGTCTCCTCATCACGCGGTCATTACCGCTCCAACTCTTCATTAGTCAGCCATTCACCGTGAATGCCATTTATCCTTCCTCCTTTTCCAACTGGTTGCTCACTACGTATACGTCTTGTTTGCGCCTGCCACTTCACCATCAGTACTTGGCTCATGTACCCGACGCATGCCCACACACCAGCATGCCTCCCTGTTACTACACCTGCACTTTTTGCGCACTAAATCCTGTTCAACATGCCGTGAGTGGATCATCCTAATCTTCTCTTTCTATATCTCCTCTGATTACCGCTTATCCTTCCCCCTCTCTATATCACCCCTGTTTGTTTTCCCACAGGCAATTTCGTTTACAATCAGGCATGTACACATTAATGTTCTGATGATGATCCTAGTACCCTTGTAACAGGATCGAAACGTCGTCGACCCCCACTAAAACAGCATGCACATTAATCCATTGTGTAAAAAAGTGCATTTGCTGTTTTGAAAAAGCTTACAACATTGGATAATGTAAAAAGCTCCTATTGTCTTGCCTGAAATGCCTTTGTTTGTTTTGTAATGTTATTGTTCTAATTGGATACAGGACTGTGTCCCACAAGTACTTTGTTCCTATATGTGTGCATTGTTTTATTGCAAAATTAAATCGGTTGTCCGGCTGGACTTCCAGAATATAGTATCGATTCTGAACTATATTTATCTAATCTTTATCCTAACCATTTGAGGAACATTGTCGTTTGTACTGAACTATTACCCAATTACCTTTTTGGGTTCCCTTGTCCCTCATAAATATGACTTTTCAACATATCAGCTTATCATATATAATGTTCCTTACAATCTGTTTTTGTTAACCAATAAGAATCATACCTTTAAAAAACAGAAATATACACCCTACCTTTCAGTGTAGAAAGTTGTCATATAACCAATGATTTCTTGTTGTTTTTCAAAAAACGTTGCCGTGGATCCACGCACCCACCGCGATAGAACCCGTGCATCCAACGCGATAGGATGCGCGCACCGTGCGCGCATTTGCCCATTTTTTCTTTTTTTTTTAAAAAGGGGGCCCCAGGGGGTCCTTCTGGGACTGCCTAAGCAACTCTATTGGGTCAGAGTATTTCCACTCTGCCCCCTTTATATGTTTTACACACTTATTTCCCTTGCATCTTCAGCCTCGCTTCTACCGAGGCAGAAAATGGCCGCCAACAGTTCCTGGTTTCGAATGTAGAGAGACACTTGACAGCCAATTAGCATTCAGAGCGCGATCGGGAGGGTGCGCGCTCGGTTCGGGGAGGGTGCGCATACGGTGCGCATAGGATTCGCGGATCCTCCGCGGCCATGGATATCACTAACTTTTTTACCCTCATTTTCTCAGGAACTACTAAACAGATTCACACGATATATGCAAAAGGCACGAGTCCGAACTGAGGACTACCTCTTTGCCAAATTTGGTGTCATTCCGTTCAGCGGTTCGGGCTGTTGCTGCGACAACAGATCCTATGGGAAATTGCATGGGGAAAATGCGTTTTGGGACCCCCCTTTTTTCTAGGCTCCCGCGTGACGGATCACCGCAAAACTTTCAGGGTAGGAGCAGAGCGGAGCTGGCCGAAAGTTTGGAAAATTTTGCGAGGATTCGTCAACCGGCACCAGACTTATTGGGAATAGAATGTTGTGGTTTTCCTATGGAAAATAGGTCCTAACTATAACTATCTACTGGCGACCGCCAGTAGATAATATATATATATATATATATATATATATATATATATATATATATATATATATATATATATATATATATATTCCTGCTCCGCTGCACCTTTATTCGTCAGATCACTCATGTGGCGGGTGCTCTTACACGGTGGTGCCCGTGTTAAAATGAAGCCACCGGGGAGGCCGATACTATCATCCATAGGGAGCCTCACAGAAAATCTATCTACGTTTGTGGATTATTTCTTATTCCAATTGTACAATTATCCTCGTACATCAAGGATACAAAAGATTTCATTACCCACATTGAGACCTTGACATGGGAACCTTCATTCTATTTGATAGTACTCGACATTACAAGTCTGTATACCTGTATTAACCATGAACATGGACTAAAGGCAGTGGAGTTCTTTCTGAACAAGAGACCACCTAAATTTCTGGAACATAATACCATGTTGATCGAACGAATTGAATTTTGTCTTTCTAACAACATCTTTTTATTCCAGGGGGATCTATATAGACAGATTTCAGGGACCGCGATGGGCACCTGTTTCGCCCCCTGCTATGCGAATTTATTCGTGGGCTGGTGGGAGGAGCAGGTGGCCTGGTCTCCAGATAATGAGATATGGACTAAAGATGTGGTTACCTGGTATAGGTACATCGATGACCTCTTCCTAATATGGAGGAGTTCTTATAACAGAGCAGAAGCATACATTAAGCATCTTAACAACAATGATGTTAACTTAAAATTTTCAGGTGAGATCAGTTCAGTGGGAGTGAACTACCTTGACCTTAGAGTGGAGATTTTAGAGGATAAAATTTCAACTAACCTATACGCAACAAGCAGTCATCCAATCAAATTGAAAAATAGCATACCGTATGGAGAATTCCTGCGGTTAAAAAGGAACTGCTCTAGGAAATGCGATTTTGATATAGCAGCTAGAAACAGTTTAGAAAGATTCACAGCAAGAGGGTATGACTTGGACCTGTTAGAGAGGACTCTAGCCAAAGTTAATACCATCAAAAGAGAGAATTTGATAAAAACCACACAAGAAACTCTTAAAGTAAAGAAACTGGATGAGGGCAAATTTCGGGTGATCACAAATTACTCGGAGGACACCGACTCAATAAGAAGAATTCTACGTCGGGATTGGCATGTCTTTAAAACGGACATGATTATTGGAATGGATATTCCACCAATTCCACAGATAACTTTCAGAAAAGCCAGATCAATAAAAGATAGATTGGTTCATAGCCATCTAGACCCAATCTTAATCAAGAAAGGAACACTGAGTGAAATGAAAGGCTTTTACCCATGCGGAAAGTGCAAAGCTTGCGCTTTCAGTAAAAGAGTATCAACATACAAGCTCAAAGGAGTGAAAAAACACCAAACTATAAATAAGTTTATGACATGTCAAACTAGCCATACTGTCTACTGTTTAGTGTGTCCATGTGGCCTAAGATATATTGGTAGCACCATACACAGTGTAAAGGTAAGAGTTCTGGAACACATGCGCGCAATAGACAATAGGGATACAAGTTATCCTGTTGCAAAACACTTTGCATTCAAACATCAAGGCAATAGAGACCAGTTACAGTACTTCAGCTTAGATCATGTGCCCCTTAACATCAGAGGGGGGGATAGAGTAGCAAAATTGAGAAGATTGGAGTCCCGTTATATAATTGATTTACAAACGAAGAGGCCAAATGGATTGAATAGTGGGGAGGAATTGACCTCACACCTAGGGACCTAGGAAATTATCCACCTGTTACTGACATTTTGTAAGAACTGTTGCCTATAAGAGTCGATTCTGCATATGCAATTTCCATGTATATTTTATTGATGATGTTTTCCGTTATTTCTTTTGCAAACAACGATCTTTTTAGAGAAGCCGATACACGGTTTGATTATGAATAATAGAAGAGAATAATCTAAAGGACTTTTGGCAGAACCAACAAAGGTTCTGCATCACGCCAATACACGGCATTAATAATTGAAAAGAGTATTAAGATTTGCAAATACTTGGTTGTATAAATTGCGTTAGATGTCACAATTAGCTATGTGTTTATAATAGACATAATGTCTAGATAATTTTGATGACCAAGTAGAATGAATTTGTAATTATTGTATTTACGATTTTTTACTAATAGGATTGGCAAGAATCAGGTATACTCTAAGATGGCGCCTAATAATTTTGCAGCGCTTTTGTCCTTTGTTTGTTTGCATGCTCGTAACATTCAAAAATGGCGCCTCCCAGTGCAAAGTATAAACACCGAGGAAGGGAAACCCCGAAACGCGTTTGTTTTGTTTTGGCAACGCCGTAATTTGAATTAAAAACTGGGTTGCGGAACCTGAAGCCCGTGAGTGCTAGTACTTCTTTCGTAACGGGAGAGAGTGTTGGAGCGGACTTATATATATATATATATATATATATATATATATATATATATAATATGCATTCTTGTGGTTATCTACCACAATTCAATAAGGGCATCTTTTAATTCACTTGCTGAAACTGAATGTGAAGCGTTAGATTTTTGTTTTTATCTTTCACATCACTTTACCTTCAGAGGCACCCTTATATACAGACCGCCAGGCCCTAGAAGTCAGTTCCTAATGCAAGCGGATAGCATGCTGGAAATTGCACTAAGCGCCAATTCACACACGATACTCGGAGAGCTTAATTTCCACTTGAAATTACTTTCTGATTTAGATACCTCAAACTTGCTGGACTTGATGAGCAATGCTGATCTAAAGCAACAGGTGATTGGTGCCACACACCAGGCTGGTCATACACTGGACGGCATTTTTTCAAATGACACACAACTGCTCTTTACGGGTATTCTCCCGGTAGCCTGGTCAGACCACAAGGCGGTGCAATTTGAGCTTACCGCTCCTGACCGACATAATCTGAAACCAGCAAAAAATAAATAAATCTGAACAGAGCCTGGAACAAGGTAGAAGCCGAGGAACTTCAGGAGCTGTTAAATGTGACATCTCCTTCTTTCCCTACAGATCTACTCTATCATATACCACTGAACCTCCATATCATCACATTTAGACTTTACCTTTACGACTCTGACTTTGTTTAACAAAATAGCCACCTTCAAGATCGGTAACAACGAATTCAGCGATCACCTCCCACAAGAATTGAATCTTCAAATAAGACCATGCCAAATCCCTGAAATCAGCAACTCCATCTTGCTGGAGGAATCAACTAACCTGAAAAGAATAAGGTGCAACTCCAACAATATAGACGAAATAGCAGTAGGAGCCAAAGCTCTGTACTACCAAGGTCAAGTAAATTCAACCCAACCAATAGTAAGCTGGGAAATTTTTGTCAAAGCCCTAGGAGTCAAATACTCACACAGCAATGGCTGGAAACAAGGGAAAGTGGCAGCAGTTACTATTGCCGTACAAAATAGCCCTATCTCTAAAAAACTAAAGCAAACCATAAATCGAACTCTAAAACAACAACGCAAATCCCCAAACAACCTGAGACTGCAAGGCACACTTCGTGAGCTAAAGACCTCATTAAAACGAAGTAGATGGGAGAAGAAAAGAACAAAGGATAATGATCTTTGGGCGAAACTTTTGTATGATGCAAACCAGAAAAATAGTGCCAAATTCTGGCAAACAGTAAACAAATTGCAACATCCAAATCATCATGGGATCAACTCCAACATCACTAAAGCCACCTGGACTGACTATTTATTTAAACATTTCAACGATCAAGAACCTGAAACAGCCGTTTCCTTGGCCTTCTCGAGTCACGTTGTCACAACAAACATAATTGAGGTGGGAAGAAATCACAACCACCCAAGTGATGCGGGCATCGGACCGTCTAATCTGCCGCAGCTCGAGGTAGCTCCATCAAGTCACGAACGCCCATCTTGTGCAGAAGACATGCAAAAAGAAACCCTAGTCGAAGCGATAAGCAAACAAATATCTAGAGGCAGACGGGCATGAGCACCGGGCCCAAACAGCATACCACCGCTGTTATACAAACAGGACTTTGACTTCGGGAGCAACGCACTAATCCCAGTAATCGGACAGGCTTTAAGAACTACAGCAATCCCAGAGTCATGGAGAGGCCCTATCATCAGTCCTATATTCAAGCAAGGAGCGAGATCGGATTCAAACAACTATCGCCTGATAGCCTTGATAGATACTGAGGCTAAATACTAAGCAGGGATTGTACTTAAAGACTTGGTCACCTGGTCCACAAGAAATAATATAATACCAACAACTCAAACAGGATTACGTCAAGGGCAAGGAACCATAACCAACATTATGGCCTTAACCATGCTCATGGATGCAGCAAAGCAAGGTAAATGCCCCCCATACTTTTGCTTCATAGATTACTCAGCAGCCTACGACCATGTTGATCGTTCCAAGCTCTGGCAAAAGCTGAAAGAACGGGGGATACCTTCACCCCTCCTAGACCAACTCATACAGCTGCATACCAACACATGGATAAGAATTAAACTAGGCGCTGGGAAGCATGTCTCAAACAAAGTCATCACCACAAAGGGATCAAAGCAAGGATGCGTCCTGGCCCCATTGCTTTTTAGCCTCTTCCTGGCAGACCTCCCGGCAGAACTGGACGCTATGTCGATAGGTACCAGCACCTTCTGGATGCCACCCAAAATTGTTCACATCGGAACGCCTTAAAAATACATTTTAAAAAATCTAAAGTTATGTGCGTAAACCATCACAAGAAGTCAAATCCTTGCTGGAACCTGGCCGGGAAATATCTGGACCAAGTAATATCCTATCAATATTTGGGCATGCTTATTGACAAAAACAATTCCTTTAAGCCACAGTTAGAATCCTTACGACGGAAGGGAGTAGTGACCTGCTTGGCATTAAAACCCTTGAAGAAACTGCTGTCAGACGTAACGCTCGATCCCTTTTTAAAAGTCCTGCGAGCGAAACTACAGCCAACAGTCACCTATGGGAGCGAATCCATGACTGGAAGAGACGCTGCTATCCTCGACAGTATAATTGCAACCTCCTATCGTGCGATTTTCCAACTCCCCAAATATGTTTCACCTGCTCAAGTAAGACTGGAATTTGGTCTTCAAAAACAGGAAGTAGAAAGTCAGGGTGCCTTTTTAAAGAGCTGGCACAAAATCAGAGCTGCTGACACAGGGTCCCTGAACAACCAGCTCTGGCTTGAGCTGTCCCGCACTGGAAAGTTTCCAGCTAATGCTTCAGAACTCCTTGCAGGCTCTTTGTCTGACAGAGGCCTGGAACACTCCAATGGGCCATTTGGTTTTCAAAAAATTAGTCACAAAATCGACAAGGCTTATATTGGTGATAGAGGATAAGAAAGCGGTATCCAAGCGCGCTCATGGTTGGGTCGTGCTTAACAATTACGCAGTTCTTAAACCTCAGCCCTACCTCAAGGTCGGATCCAAGCTCATGATGAAAGAAAAATTCCTAAGGCTACGGTTGGGAGTCGGTCCGATCAACCCATTTTTGCCATCGTGGGAAGGAAGAGTCGGCGATCAGCTTTGTCATTTGTGTACGAAAGAATACTGAGACTTTGGTCCATATCATATGCATATGCAAGAAGTTAGATGACATCCGGAAAACACTGTTAAAACCATTATTTAACCAACACGAAGGGCCATATGTAGGTAGCTAAATACCGGTCGGTAACGGCCGAAATTCGGTAAATATCCCATTACCGACCGGTATTTAGCCAAATGAGATGTAGGAGGCCAAAAAGAAGGATTCGGTAAATATGAATCGGTAAATACCGATTCATATTAACCGAATTCTAAATTACCGATTCATATTTACCGAATTCTAAATTACCGATTCATATTTACCGAATACATATTTTCCGAATCGGTAAATATGAAGTGGTAAAACGAGAAAAGAGATGTAGGTAAATTCGGTATTTAAGAAATGCCTGAAATTCGGTATTTAAGAGTCGGAAATTAACACAGATTGAAAGCAGGTGGTAATCAGCAACAGTGCATATAAGCAATCCCAAAATGCAACAGCGTCAACACCATGGCCGCTCTGTATGTGATTGCAAGGCGCCTACGTCTACAGGCAGCAGGTCTGAGGATTTGGAGACGGGAGGAACGCATTTACAGACAGCGCATCACACTCTTTCAACAGACTGAGGCTGAGATACATGAAAGGTACAGGCTACACCCCCAAACCATCATGGACCTGATAAGGGACCTGCACCCACTCCTGGACCAGCCAACAAGAAGGGCGCATGCCATACCACCACATGTGCAGGTTCTCTGTAGCCTACATCTACTTGCATCTGGCAGTTACCAGGGGGTGATAGCTGCGGTAGGCGGGGTATCCCAGAGTTGTCTGTCCCGTTTCTTCAGGAAGTTCCTGGATGCCATGATGCTGAGAATGCAACACTACATCAGCTTCCCAAACACACAGGCTGAACTGCAGAAAACCAAGACAGACTTTTACCAGATGGCACAGTTCCCGCATGTCATAGGCTGTATTGATGGCACACACATTCCAATCTGCCCACCAGCAGCCACTGAGCACATCAACAGGAACAGAAAGTCCACCCACTCCATAAATGTGCAGGTAATCTGCGATGCAGGGAACATAATCACTGATATCGTAGCTAAGTTTCCTGGGAGCACCCACAACTCCTTCATCTTCCAGAACAGTGGGATCTACACACGACTGGTTGCCGGAGAATTTGGAGAAGGATACCTGCTAGGTAAATCACTGTGACGCTCCCTAATACTTATTGCAAAGGATTGTGTATTGAGGCATGTGACTGATGGTACTCTCTTACTCACCTAGGCGACAGTGCATATGCCGTGCGGTCATTCATCCTCACTCCCTACCTACACCCATCAACCCTGAGTGAGAGACGACATAATTTGTGTCATACAAATCAACACGCAACGTGGTGGAGCGTACGTTTGGACTATTGAAAAGCAGGTTCCGCTGCCTCCACAAAAGTGGAGGCGCACGCCAGTACACACCCATCATCTGCTGCAAGATCATTGCCACTTGTGCAATGCTGCACAACCTTGCCACGAAGAGAGGTACAGAGGTGGAACTAACTGATTTTGAGGACAATGATGATGAGTCTGCACAGCCAGAGGCCAACGCAGCAGGAGTGGCAACAGCAACAGATGGGAGAGTGAGACGGGCAGAGATCACATGCAACTATTTCTGAGTAAGTAAGGGGACACAGCCAGTAGTTGGATGCAATGACGTAGTTTAATCATGCGGCACTACGCCAAAACACAAAGGAAAAACTGTCCTATCAATATTGTGCAAGCACTTGTTGTAAGTCAAGGGTTACTTCACCCAATAGTCTCATGCAATTGTGTGCAGCATCACTGTCTGCGCCCACTCACTACAGTGCGGGATGCCATTGATTGTGCGTCCTCACTGCCTGTGGGACCAGTGGCAGCCCCATGCCGCCTGCTGCTCCTCCGTGTGTCTGGGACAGGGGGGGTAATGATGCTCCTGCTGGTGGTTTCTTCGCTGTCCCCAGCATCCACAGCACCAGTTGTGGCAGAGTTGCTTGTTAGCAGCACCTCAAGTGCACTGGTCACCCTCACCATCCCCCTTGACACGTCATTGCTGCAGTGCGCAAGCCCCTCCTGCATTGCCACGGAGCGCCTGCAGAGCAGCGAAGTGGCAGTTGCCAGCCGGTTGACTGCCCTTGTGTGATGCTCTTTTTTCTGCCGTTCCCGGCGCCGTGCTGCTCTGTCCTCATCAAACTTTGTGCACAGCAGCATGACGGACTGGGACATGTCCCGCATGCCCGCAGCCATCTCACTCATTCCCTCAGCCATAGCGCTTATGCCCCTGTCAATATTGCCCAAGGTATCATTGAGGCCCCGCATTTGGCGCTGTACAGACATTATTGCCTTTGCTTGTAGACGCTGTATCTTGACCATGGTGGCCTTCAGCCCTGAGAATACTCCATGGCTCTCACCCTGTGGAGGTGAACTTTGCACCCGAGCCCTGCGGCGACGTCTGGCACCTGTGTGTGCTCCCTCAGAGGCGGAGGGCACACTGGCATGGCTACCATCCAGGGGCACAGTGGATGTTTCCGCACACCCAGAGTCGTCAGATGAGGACTCCGAGACATTTAACCTGCAAGCAGCTCGCCTCCTCGACCTGAGCAATGCAGGTGGTGTTGATGCCGGTGACTCCAGCAGGAGTGGCGATGCTGGCTGGGGTGGTGAGGCTGGCTGTGGTGGTGAGGCTGGCTGTGGTGGTGAGGCTGGCTGTGGTGCTGATCTCTGCCCAGAACTTGTGGTGGCCTTCTCTGCGCTGTCCCTCCGGGGTGCCCTCTCTCCCTTCTCATGTGCAGTCCTGCGCAAAGTATCGTCTGTGGACATAAATGCAACATCAGCTCAGTGTACCTGAAGCCCTGCATTGCTAGCATCACAATACATTTCTGAAACACTCTCTCATTGTCCTCTGCCTGCTTTTCGCTAATGTGTGTAACATGCCTTGTTGTTCTGTGCTATTCTTCTCATGTTTGGGGTTTCTGTGACTACATCTCCCATAATGCATTGCTAGTATGCACTAACACCTGTACTGGAGTGGGATTCTCATTGCCCAATTGGGGAGTTGGGATAGGGGTAGGGGGGGCCACATTGATGTGCATGCGTCTTACCTTGTTTGGTGGCGGCTCTGGCAGAGATGTCTGCATCCCCAATCCCCGCGACACTCTCGGGCTCAATTGTTGACTCCACCAGCTCCTCCAGTTCTGTCAGGGCAGGTGCCCTGTTCCTTCCCCCTCCTGTCCGGCTGGCCTCTTTCTGCAGTTCCCCCATCTTCCTCTTCGTGACGATACGGAGGTCGTACCACCGCTTCTTCAGCACGTCTATGTCCCGGGGGGTCACTCCTATTGCATTGACCTGCGCCTGGATTCCCAGCCAGATTTTCCTTTTCTCGGACTCAGGCACTTGCAGGGACTGCTTTCCAAACAGCTTCTGGTGCTGCTTGACCACCTCCTCCACTAGTACCTGCAGTTCCTTTGGGCTGAATTTCTGTTTTCTCCTCCTTTCACCTCCATCTCTCTCTGTCTCCTGGCTGGACATTGTGTCAGTTTGTTGTTCACAATCAGGCACTGGCTCTGTTGCTCTGCTCTGCACTACCAGCCTCTCCAGAGTCTGATGATTGTGTGCACCTGCCTGGGTGTGGCCACTTCCTGGTTGGGTGGGGTTGGCCTTGCACAGGATTGGCTGATTCCTCAAGTGATGTATAATTGAATTACCGATTCGGTAAAACCCGATTCGGTATTTACCGAATCGGTAAATACCACTTCGGTATTTACCGATTCGGTAAATACCGCTTCATGATTCCGCCCGGTATTGTGGATTCGGTATTCATTTACCGAATTTTACCGATTCGGTAATTTATACCGAATGTTTACCTACATACTATTTACCGATTCATAAATACCGATTCGGTATAATTCGGTATTTATGAATCGGTAAATAGTATGTTACCTACATATGGCCCGAAGTGAGGACCTGTAGGCAGGCAGTGATACTGTGCTTTAATCCAACCTTAGTGCAACTAAACTGTCGCCTTATGAAATTGTTCGATCTGACAGCACGGAGACTGAAAAAAAACCTGCTGCCTACGGTTAAGAACTACAGTAGAGTGTCGTAGATGCTGTATTGGACCACTCCACAGGTTTAATCTACAATGTTTTCACAACTGACTTTATACAGGCCTTAAATCTGTGCCAGCGGAGCTAACACACTCGAAACAATTTTACGTCTTTTAATCACAAAATAATGCATTTTTTAACTTTGTACCTTATTTTAAATTGTTTTATTCATGCAAAATTTCTGAAATTAACCTTTAATGTTCTGAATGCAACGGTTTTAATTAATCATGTATAATAAAACTTACCTATTACCATATACTAATTGGTTAGACGCAGCTGGTAATAAGCTTGCTCCCAAAAAACTCCTCCACCCCAATAAGGCACATCCATCCTCCCCTTGGTACTCCCAAGAACTGAGAGAGTGCAAGCACCTGGAAAGAAACTGGAGGAAGGAATACAGTGATAGGGATAAGAACGAATACAAACTCAGCTTAGCTCACTACAAACAGCTGCTTCAAAAAACTAAACAAGAGTTCTTTGCTAAACGAATTAACTTTGCAAGAAACTCGACCAAAGAACTGTTTAAAACTGTAACATCCTTGGCACACCCAGTTTCACCGAGTATCATGGCTAGTCAGGAACTATGCGACAAAATTGCTAAATATTTCCTGGACAAAGTTGAGTCAATCTTTTCCATGTTTACAAATGTAACGACTAAATCCATCTCTGCCCAGACCGATGTCTGCAAGTCAGGAAAGGGCTCTAAGGCACAGTTTGATAAATTTGCCTCAGTAACGGCCATAGAAACTCTATAACTCATTATGACAGCCGAATCAGGCTCCCCCTACGAACCATGCCCAGTTTCTATATTGAAACTGGCATCGGAACCAGTTGCACTGGCACAGACCTCCATCATAAATGCTATGTTTTCAGAAGGATACTTTCCTAAAGTCTGGAAAAGCGCGTCAATATTGCCTCTGCTCAAGAAACCTAGCTTGGATCCTGAAGATCCAAATAACTTTAGACTGATCTCTAGGCTACCACTCCCTGCGAAAATTGCAAAGAAAATCATGAACACACAACTTAGTATGTTCCTGCTAGAATCGCAAGTGCTGGACCCTTCCCAGTATGGCTTCTGAGGAGGGCACAGCACCAAGTCTGCCCTCATTAAGTCCACAGAAGAGATCAGGACCGTACTTGACAGAGGAGGCAAAGCTGTGATGATCATGTTAGATCTCTCTGCGGCCTTTGATACGGTCCATCACATCTTGTTGATGGACCAACTGCGGGAGATTGGTATCCAGGGTGCCGCCTGGAAACTACTTGAATCCTTTCTCTCTAATAGAATTCAACGGTCGCACTTGGTGAATTCTCTTCCAAACCATTCTCCCTTTCTTGTGGAGTCCCCCAGGGTTCTTCCTTGAGCCCGACACTTTTTAATACCAATGTTTCATCGCTAGCTCCCCTGATTGAATCTTTTGGCTTTAGTCTGACTTCCTACACAGATGACACCCAAATTGTGGTATCGCTGATGCCAGGATCAGCGTGGAAACAGCATCGCGGCTCCACGACTGCATGTCAGCTGTGGGAAGTTGGATGGCTCAAAATTGCCTTAAACATAACTCCGGAAAAACTGAGATTGTGTTATTTGGCAATGACCCCAGCTTTTGGACTCCTGCCTGATGGCCGGACACACTGGGTCCCCTTCCCATCCCCAATAAGAAGGCAAAACACCTAGGGGTATGGTTAGATAACAAACTCAGCTTTAAAGATCAGGTGAATGCAGTGGTTTCTTCTACCTCATAGATCCTCAGATCATGCAAAAAAATAATGCCATACCTGCCCAAAGACAGTATACAAACAGTTTTCACTGTCCTATCCATGTCTAGGCTGGATTATTGTAATAGTCTCTACATCAGCCTGCAGGAACGGCTTATGAACAAACTGCAACTCCTACAGAATGCAGCGGCTAGACTGCTCACCGGTATACCAAAATATGCCTCTATCTCGGCTGAGATCTTAAGGCTTTATTGGTTGCCGCTAAGGAAACAGGTTTAGTGTAAAGCCCTGAGTATGGTCTATAAAGCCCTCCAAGTAGCTGGTCCCGAGTTTCTCAAACAACAATTTCATTGATATGTACCAAAAAGATCATTACGCTCAGCAGAGGCAAAACTGGTATCGGTACCCAGGGTAAGAAAAGCCAGCTGGGGGGTGGGGGGGGGGGGGGGGGGGGGTTGGAGGGGGGGCGGGGCAGAAGTTTTGTGGCCTGCGCAGCGAAGGCCTGGAATGGCCTTCCGCTACATCTTAGTGTTACGAAAGCATTATAACATCACATTAATCAGATAATCTAATGAGAATGCATCTGATCCATCAATAACATTGACAAACAATAGTGCAATTACTTAATGCTGTATCAACACCGACTGTCCAGGCTTATTTCAAGACATCACCGGTAAATAACATCAGTTCAGAAAATTTCACAGGACTAGGATAGATTCCGTGCTCCTTACCTGCCCGCACCCACAAGCAAAGGTAAGGTAATAAGGTACTACTACTTTCCTGTATAAGGAAAGGCTCCTATTGGTCCTGTTTCAGCTTTATCATCCATTTGTCACTCTAGCAAAGCGTCGTGCAGCTGCCTGACAGACAGAGGCACTATCAACAATAAGCCACTCACTCATTCTACACACATGGGAGTCGACCAAACTGTCTAGTGATGTTTTGTTATTCTGAAGGAGTGAAATCCCAGCGCACTCACTAGTGACGAAGAAACGTGATACGTGCTACAGAATTTTACAGCTGGAAAGCACATTTCAAATAAAGGCGCGAAATAAAGATATTAGAATGGCATTGCCTTGTTACCGTTCTTTACATCTCAGAAGCCCACACATTTTCATTTCTCTCATGCGCCAAGAAAAATTACTGATCCCCAAAAATATATATACAGATTTAAATTGCTTTTGTGACTCTCGCTGTATGTTGCTTTTGTGCACGTGTTTGTACAAACCCTCAACAATTTATTTCTATAAACAATGGATTTTGTTTTAAAATAACGACAAGAGTATATTTCTAATTGGACAACCAAGGGGAATAAGAACATTATCATTGTTAATACTCTTCACTCGCTAGATTTGTTAAACACATTGACAGTTCTGTTTCCAGTTTCGAAAAGCTTGGACAGTGCACGGCAGCGTAATTGCCTAATAAAAAATCTTTACTTAAAAAAAAAAGATAGCGGTATAAATCACCTTCCGAACTCACCTAAAGGGTTCACAGCTGAAATAAAGACGGAATCGTATCGCCTATTGTGACATACTCAACTTGCTTACGGAGATCGGTGTGCGTATATTACTGAATATTTAAACTGTAACTTAATCTCAGAATCGAAGAGTTGGACCCCTGGGGCCCGTGTGTATCAGTCCGATTCTTGTGTTACCAGAGCGAAGAAACATGTTTTTAAAGGCACTTTATGATGGTGGTGTCCTTATATTACTGAATATATACATCATAATTTCACAACAGAACCGGCGCATTTGACCCCAGCTCTTTATCTATGTTTAACGTCTGTGTGCACAAGAAGCCAGAAATAGGAATGTTTTTCATAGCGCCTTGTATATGTGTGTGTGTGTGCTTATATTACAGGGTTGTGTTTTTGTAGCGTCCCGTGGGGGTTGGAGCTCTTCTATTATTACATATTTAAGTTATACATCATTTCAGAACCGAAGCGCTGGAGTCCCTTCCGGCGATGTATATGTTTGAAACTGATATATACAAGAGTCCAAAAACATGTTTTTAATAGTGCCAGTCGCTGTACAAAATATCAACAACAGAAAATCCCACAGACACCACCAAACTTTATTCAGACCAATGCGCGGCCGGCATGACGGGCGGGTGGGGGTGGAAATGGTGTCATCCCGGGGGAATGGGGGGAGGCGGGAGGGGTTTGTTTAATTGACAAAATATAATAAAATAAAACTTAACTGACCGTCCTGCGCGCTGCCACCTCAGCTTCTGAGGTCCGACTCCTGACTCCCGCCGTCCCTGAATTGAATTCCTGCACCGTCATCAGCCAGGAAAGGCAGCCTCCCTCCCTCCCGTCCGCCAATCACAACGCTGCAATGACAGCGTTGTGATTGGTGAGGCTCAGCGGAGCGCGCCCCACCCGGGCCATTTTCTCTATGTAGGCTGCTGCATGCAGCAACCTACATGGAGGAAAAGGGAGAGTGGGCAGTCTTGCTCGAGGGCAGGGGGGAGTGGCTTGCCCACTGTTGTGCACACTGGCTGTTTGGTCAGCCCCAGGGCCGACCAAGCAGCCAGTTTGCACAACAGTGGGCAAGCCATTCCTCCCCTGCCCTCGAGCATGACCGCCCACCCCCAACCAGGCACTTATGTTTCTGCCTTCTCACACTGCCAGAAAGCAGTGGGGCAACGCCCCCAGACCCCAATGGGGGAGCCGCCACTGCCATTTGGACTCTGCGACTAGCTCAGATATTCTCAGGGCCCCAAAAAAGGCGAGTGAGTATTCCAGGCTAAATACCAGAGATTCGTAACACGATGAGAAAATCATGGGGAGAGTGCTGATTATCCAGGCCAATCTTGCAACATCTATCCGTCTCCTATCGTCTGCCGTCGCTGGGGCCAGGCGCTCCCAGCCCATCATTGCCATACGAACCCTAAAGTCTTTTGAGGGGTCCTTTGTGCCAATCAGGCCTGCAAAGAACACGATAGCTGACAGCTGTTTACTGTCTTGGGTCACTGACTTGCCCAAATTAACACTCAGGTCGGGACCATGGAGCACCAAGCTTCCACAGGTCCTGAGGGAATTCCGTCATCGCCTTGTCTGTCTTGTGCCAACGCGCTCTGAACTCTGCCAACTTAGAAAGGGTCAAGGCGTTAGCCACGGTGTTCTCCATCTCAGAAAATATCTGGTAAGAAAATAAACCTTAGCAGCGAGGCATTGCCGTATAAGGGCCTTGAACAGCCTCAAAACTTAGGGGTTGTTCGCCCTTTGGTTGTTGATTGCTGTCACCGCAGACATGCTTTCCGATCAGAACACAATTCTCCTGTTCGCCAGGAGCTGCCCCCATACATGCAGTGCACTACAATTGGAAATAGCTTAAGGAAAGTGATATTTATAGTGAGGCCCGACAGGGCCCAACTGGGCAACCAGTGTTACACGCACCATTTAGAGCCAAAAATTGCCCCAAAGCCCACACTGCCTGCTGCATCTGTGTAGAGCGCCAAATCTGCGTTAAACTGTACCAGCTTGTGCCATTAAAGCTCTGCAGGAACTCTTTCCAGATGGCCATATCTTCTTTGACTTCGCGTGACATGTGTATGTGATGATGCTTAGCTTGCAGGTCAGACATAGTCCTGGCTAAGCTTTTGGAAATTATCATCCCCACTGGTTTGACTGTGAGCACGAAATTCAGTTGACCCACCAAGACCTGTAGTCGGTAAAGATTCACTTTTTTGGGCAGCTAAACATGATGCCCGAAAACCTGCTACCTTGTTCTGAGGTAACCTGCAGACTCCCGCCACTGAATCTATCTCAATACCCAGGAAGGACAGAGTAGTTGTCTCCTGCCAAAGGCACCCCTAGAGCTTGAGCCAGTTTGTGAACACTTTCGAGGGCCCTACCACAAGCGGGGGAATCTGGGGGCCCCATGATGAACAAGAAGTCATCCAAGTAATACACTATTTCCTATTAGCCCACTCGGTCCTTGACCACCCATTCCAGGAACCAACTAAATGTCTCAAAATGTGTACATGCTATTGTGCAGCCCATGGGCATGCAAAGGTCTACATAGTATTTCTCCTTGAACGTGAAGCCTAAGATGTGAGTGTCCTCCGGGTGCACCGGGAGGAGGCGGAATGCGGCTTTAGTGTCCCATTTCGCCATCAAAGCCCCCTGCCCCAACCTCTGCAGTTTTTGGATAGCCTCTTCAGATGACGCTTATCTGATGGTGCAACATTTCTCCTGCAGAACATCATTGACTGACTGCCCATGTGGGTAGGACAGATTATGGATTAATCTAAATTTGCCAGCCTCTTTTTTGGGGACCAGCCCTAGGGCCGAGCAGACCAGGTCTGCTTGGGGTGGGCTATCAAATGGGCCCACCACTCTCCCTGCCAGAACTACCTTTAGTATCTTTCCTCCTGCAAACTCTGGTTGTCAGGTGAGTGACAGTTGATTTCTGGGAGGGACTAAAGGGGGGGTAAAGCCTGGGATGGGATGCAGACACCATCCCTGAATCCGTAGTAAAGAAGGTGTGCATCCTACCCATGTTTATACTTTCCCAAGAGTTGTGCCAAAATGTGAATAAATATAGGTAATGATGCTTTGCCCAAGGTGTGAGTGATATATCTGCCCTTTTGGGGTAGGCTGGTCCTTTGGTCTTCCTGCGCCTTTTGAAACACTTAATTTCTGGGTGCCCCTGTGTTCCGTCCGACCACCGAAGCCCGGCACACCCATCTACGTCGTGCGGCATCGGGGAAATGTGGGCAGGCAAGGTCCACCACAGGCCGCGCAGGCCCACAGCAGATAGGCCCAGGCCCCAGGGCAACCAAACACCCCAAGGTTTCGGGGGGCGCACACTTACTCGCTCCACTGTCTAGTGTCCTGCAGGACCCCCACACAATCGAGGGGCCGCGGGCAGTTCTGTAGCAGCTGCAGTCCTCAAACTCCCTACCGGTACCCGTGCGGCAGGACCTCTGCGTCCTGCAATAGCACCTGAGAAGTATCCGCTTCTATGTAGGGATCACGGCCTCCATCGGCACCCCTTCACTCATTGAGCATGAGGTAGCGCCCCGCAATGCTTAAATGTTGGTGATGAGACCGGATTATGCAGGATTTTGTATTCGGCCGAAGGAGCGCAGATTAGGCGGCCATCTTGAGCAGTGTTGCCAGATTTTTAGACCCGTCCCAAGCCCAAAGCCGCTCAAATATAAGCCCAAAATAAGCCAAACCAGACCAGTTTCAGCCCAAAAACTAGCCCAATCTTGCAACTCTCAAATTATGCAGAAATAGTCATCAGAAACCACATAAAGGATGAATCTAAATTCTATTCAATATACAGATAGTGGAAGGGGGTTAACTGGGCACCTGTCTTAATGCTACCCATTTTCATGACCTGTCACCACTGTGACATTGCAACTTGTAACAGGCACTGCTAAAGCTACAATAGAAGAAAACACAGAGATTGAGAAAACCAGAAATAGTATTATGTGCTAATTACTGCTCCCTCTAATTTGTATTTTAAGCAACTCCCAAAGGTAATGCTAGTAGCCCCCGTTTACCCCATAGCCCTCAAGCCCCCTCCCTCCTTCCCGAATGGAGTCTGACAACCTCCACTTCTATTTCATCCACAGCATATTTGTCAACATTTGGAAACAATTAAGAGGGAGATTCAGAGACAAACCCATGTTAAAATAATTACTCCTTTAACTTGTATTTTGTTTGGGGGGGTACTTTAAGAGGTATTTACGTAAAATTGTACACTTTTTAGCTTCCAAACTGTGCAGTCTTCTGCCTAAATTGAATAATAGTACCACCTATGGGAGAGGATGTGGCGGCAACAGCAGTGTGCACTTCCCTCACACACAACAGGTAACACACAGACAGTAGCACAGCAACCTTCACTTATTTATTTGAGATTATTTTATAGCAATAGCTAGATCCAAAGTTATCAGAACACTTTATAACAGCAAATGTTCACATAAAAGATAACACGTCTATACAGAACATCTGATTCAGAGTGCTTTACTCATCATATAGCACTCATTCCTACTCTTACTATAAATTAACTTACTTCAATTTGTGCTTGCTTCTACATGCTACGGCCAGGCCCCACGAGTCGATGGCCACAGCAGCGCAGTGCTGCACCACCAGGCCAGTTCTGACAGTCTGAGACCCGAGTGAAAAGTGACACAGTGCATAGCTGCCAAGTTTTCAGATTGCTTTATGTGTGATATTTTCATAATTTCAGTGTAATTATGAGTGACATTCAACGACTATGAGTGACACTTTCTCACAAGCAAAAATCAAGCAACGAAGATGAGGGAAACATATATAACAAATTACAGCCATTTCAGCAACGAGAAACTCTACGAAGATCTTAAAACTATTGCAAAGGACCAGAAATGGAAGGGCTCTATTCAACATGAAAACAGACTGCATAGTTGCCACGTTTTAAGAGTGCTTATGTGTGACATTTTCAAGGTTTCAGAGTACTTATGAATGACATTCAACTGTTAAATGTATGACACTAAGAGTGACACTTTTCTGCGAGCAAAATCAAGAAATTAAGTTCATATAAACAGATACACATAAGAAATGACACTCATTTAAGCAAGGACAAGCTATGAAAAGAAAATGAAACCAAGGCAAATCACCTGATCCTACTGACTCCTAACGCTTCTAAGCCTACTCTCCGGAGCCTATTTGTGCGGTGGCATGAGAAACCCTCTCCCTAATTCCGTACCGGCTCACGGACAGTTGTCTGGGACCATGACCTTAACTTGATTTCCATACTGTCCAGCATACTCTCCAATTTGAGTAGAAAGTGATGTGCCTTACTTGTACACCCAACCATCTGAACTTTCAAGCGGTTTGATATTACCAAACAAAGTGTTGCCACCACAAGCTACTGATCGCTTCAAACCCCACGCTCTCCGAGAGCGGAGCACAGTCTGGGGAAGAGATGGGAGTGGGGGCGGGGGGTTGTCCTTCCCGCGAACCGCTGTGTAACAAACCCTGGAAGACCCTGACCACACCTAAACTGCTCTAATATTTGCTGAAAGTCCCTCAACCCACCTAACCTCCAGCTTGACAGGTACTCACTGAGGCTGGAGAACAGGACAGCTGGTCAATCTCTTCATTCTGCACATAGCTGCCCGTAAACTGCGAGGAATCAGGCCCTACGCGCCGCCGATTCCGATGAAGAGAGCGGCGAGCATGCGTCACTGGGCGCTTGCGTGTGACTTTTTTTAATAAAGCGCGCGGGGGACGGGCATCCAGTATTTCCAGGGCTGCCATTAGTAGCGCTTTCGCGCGCTACTAGACTGACGGCACGCTTACCCAAAGAGACTGTGTCCAACAAGTTTGGCAATGGCAAGTTGGCAATAGCAGCAGGTGCGCTTGCACTTGCACACACAGACACACACGCACTGCTGCCTTCAGCAGAGCGTCTATTGAAAGTAGCATGCTCCTCCTCCAATGATGTCTCAGCCACGCAGCGCGCTTTGCGTTCATTGGCTGCTGACAATGCCACTGCTCACCACTGGTTGGCTTTGTTGCTTGAGTGTCGGCGCCGCCCCAGCAATTGCGCACAACTGTTGGAAATAAGCCCAAAAAGTAGCCCCCCGCCAGCTATGTGTTTTTCCCACACAATTGGGAAAAATGTCGCCCAATTGTGCGGGGAATAGCCCAATCTGGCAACACTGATCTTGAGACCAGGCAGACTCCGCCCCCCTGCATTATGTGATTGTTTATAACAAAATGTAATTATATTGATTTTTTTAATGACTATTATCACCTCCGTGATAATGTTTTTTAAGACTGGGTGAAAGTTTAGATGTTTGGGAGTCTCACAGTGATGATTTTTCTCTAGGTTTTGAAGTAATGCAGAATTATTGAAATTACAGTTTATGGTTTTGGTCCAGCATAACAAAGCCAAGGGACGATAAAACAGACACGGAAAAAGATGATTTATTATGAACTCTTGGAATTTGGTTGGGAGGAAGTTTATTGGTGGATTCCGATAGGTGTAGTAACATGAGTTAACGCACATCGGAATTATTGGGTTTGGGATAAATATCAGCATGTCAAACCTGCTGACATTTATTAAAGGCAAAATGCCCTGTTTGTTTTTTTATATGTGGATTTTGATGCCATTTAGCAGCAAAATCTGCATGTTATGCCCACGAAACTTGTGATAGGCAATCATTATTGCACCCAATAAATACACAACAGATAATTACAGACTGTAGGTTCTACACTTACCGCACAGGCCAAAGTCTGAAGACTGTTTTCGTACATCTGTTTAATTACTACATCCTATTATCTTCCAAAATGGAAAAAAACAAATAGCCAAAGATGAAAACAGACAGCAGTATGACAGTGTTAAACATGAAGTGTGCAAATAAAGCAAGCTTATGAGGCACCTTACGTTGCCTGCTCCAGTGCTTAATTTGTAAACGATTGAGTGTCGATGTCTAAAGCTCTACTTCGGTGGTGCTATTAAAAATGGGAAATGGCCTTTACAACGTGGGCAGAGCCACGCATGCCGTTTCCCTGCAAGCTCAACCACGCATGCCTTAACCACGCATAAGCCTTAACCACGCATACTTGTGGTTAAGGCAGTGCGCGGTCTAGATGCTGGAATGGGCGGGCCCAGGAACAAGAATGATCGGGAGAGGACGCAGTGAGGTAAGTGGGGCTGGGGCTGGGTTTTGGGGGACAGGGTAGTTTTTAGGGCTCAAGGGGGGTCCAGGTAGTGTTTAGGGCTCAGGAGGGGATCAGGGTAGTGTTTAGGGCTGGGGGGTCAGGGCAGTGTTTAGGGCTCGGGTCGGGTAGTGTTTCGGGCTCAGGGAGGGTCGGTTAGTATTTAGGGTTATGGGGTGGTCGGGGGAGCGTTTAGTGGTCAGGTAGTGTTTCGGGCTCATGGGGATCGGGTAGTGTTTTAGGCTCAGGGGTGTCGGTAGTGTTTATGGTTCGGGGGCAGGGTAGGTTTTAGGGCTTAGGCAGCGGTGTTGGGGTGTGATCTTTACCACACATCCCTTTACCAGTCATGCCTTTACCATGAAATTGCATGGTAAAGGCATGCTTGGTAAAGGCATTCATGGTTTAGACTCAAAGGGCCGTGTAGTAGAGGCATGTGTGATTAAGTCATGCGTGATTTGTGCACCGAACACCAGGGTTGCATACTGTAGAATTCACCTCAGGCCTCTTTAATGCACTACTAGACACTGCTGCTCCTTTATCCCACTCTTGCCAGTCCCTGCTTTCTCCTTTTGTGGCAGTTTTTCCTTGTTTCTCTTCCTCCTTCCTTCCTGCTTGTGTATTTTTCTCTCTCTTTCTCTCATCAATATCTGATGAGGAGAAATAGGTGCCAGTCCCCAAAAAAAGAGTCCTGGTGGGCCCCACAAGAAACCACCGGCTCAAATTAAGCACTGCTTGCCACTAACCAGCAAGTCAACAAATACTATTACGCCTGTTGTAAACATGCAGCGAAAACATCCACACCAGCTGGGACCATCAAGTGAAATCCGCTACAAAGACTACTTTAAGCCTAATTGGGACTAGTGTTTACAAATTATTACACTTTGTGGGTGCTCTACATATTGTTATTAAATGGTGTAGGTGCAGTGCATATTATGAAACTTTTTGGATGCATAATCTAAGCGAGCAAAGTAAATATTCACTAAACCTAATAGTCTAAAGTGACAATCAATTTAGTGCTTAGTATGTACAGTGGAACTAGAAATGGTAGTTTTCATGATTCAACTCCAGTATAACATCCTCTTACTAATGACCAATCAGAAGGTCTAACAAGCTGTTACATAATAGACATTTTTGAGTGGGGGAAAAGAAAAGAATGGACAATCAAAAAATATTTTCTAAATCTTTACAAAAATACAGTACATTACATAATTAATGGAACGTGTATCTGCCTGCTTTACAGAGTGCGTCCGAATTTAGCTGCCCCAAAAAACAATCTTTTCAATAAGACGTTTCTGCCAAACTTTCTAATGTCATGCATTTGTCTTAAACAAACAATGCAAACTGTTAAAACGCCTACGTATGTTTACTTTTGAAATGTAAGCAAGTTCGAAAATTATAAAAATAATGTTGTTTTTCTGGAACTAACTATAATGCAGAAGGCGCTGCATGAAAACATCAATTCAGCATGTTTTCCCGGTAATACTTGTGGCACAAAAATGTTAACACGTCATGTTGGGGCATATCTACAAGGCCCCGCGATAAATATTGCTAATCGCGCTTAGCGTGATTGAAGTTATCGCTGGATATTATCGCTGAGATAGTGCGTTATCAACAACGGCTATCTCCAAAGCGATAAAATATCCAGCGATAGCGGCGAAATGCTGCAACATCGCTGGTAATCCAGTGATAACATGTCAGCGATAGGGTAGCCCTTGTTGATATGCCATGGGGGATTCAGCATGATAATCCACCCCCCATAGGGCAATATGGGTAAGTCAGCAATTAACCTGGCGTAAGGAACCAGCGTTAATCGGCTCTTTGCGTGACTTTCATGGTTGCAACGCGGGAATGGGGCATCCTTGTTGATAGCGCGAAGCCTCGATATCAATGTTCTTACATGTAGTGAATGTCAGGAACGCCTACCTTGCATCTCATTAGCGATGAAATGCAAGGCGTTAGTGAAATGTGCGATGCCACAAGGTAACACACGCTATAGCCAGTTAGCGTGCCCTTGCTAATACCGCGTTAGGATTATCGCCGCGTTACGACCGAAAACGGCCACTAAAGCGGCGATAATCGTATTGATGATATGCCCCGTTATTTTTTTAAATTTTTTTTTTATTGTACTGTGGAAATTTAGCTTGCAAACTGAACATTATCTGCGCCATCTTGTCTCTCCCCAGCGCGACACACAGGAAAGCGCACAGCAGCCATTTTAGGCACCCTGGTCCCTCCCTGCTCATGGCCGATCGCCAGCGCGTCCCCCTGGCGCTGCAAGCATCCCCCGCGCGCCGGCCACCCCCGCTCTCTCATACACGGGCCATAAACCCTCTCCTTCTGCGCGACCCTGCCATGGAACCGCATCCCGCGCCTGACCGACATCCCATACATGGTCATGCATCTCTTTGATAACCCCCTTCCTCTGCGCCCCATTGTCCGAACCGATCCCAGGCCATCACCTAGCCCTGCGGATGCAGTTTATTGCCCCTACTGTAAGGGAAACACCCCACATCAAAGGGATTACAGCAGATCAAGGCCCCCACCCCCTGAGACCCGACCGGTTGCACACACCCCCGGGAATTGGCGGAATGTCCAGCTGTGTGATAGCCATCTCCTACTGTGGGTGGGGTGGGGACTTGTTCTCTGTAGATATGTGTGGGAACGAGCTCGAAGTGGGGATTCTGAGGATGTTCTTTCATGCATCGAAGTGATCTCAAGAATGTGCCATGTATGATAACCCTGCAATAAAGTCATAAACGTGTATATAAGAGACCAGGTCTCAGAGATGCAGTTAGAGCATCTCGTGACGATACCTTGCTGTCTGATCTGATGTGTTCTGCTCCGACGGAATAAAACTTTGTTTCCTGCCTTCCAGTCTCTGGCGCCTGCCTCTTTCATTGGTAAATTATCGAATGGTATGAGAGGCGATTACCGCCGGGCAATACTTGAAAGGTTATTGACTGAAACTGCCGCTACCATTTAACAATTGGCGTCCCAAGCGTGGGGCCCATTAGCGACACGTGGATCCAGTGGGAGAGGTCCCGACGACAGAGTGAACGACTGCAACGATCGGGAGAGCTCCTGCCCGATAGACCCTCGTCTGGCAGCCGATCATCCGAACTTCACTGGTTCCGAGCAGACCTCTCTCGAGTGATCTACGGTCCTGACTGGGAACCATCAGGAGTGCCGCGGCAAACACGGAGAGTAGAGGACGATCGGGCGCTGGAGGCGGAAGACGAGAAACTGTCCACGCGGTCCGGGTAAGGTCGTGAAACACGACAAATTGCGAAACGATTGATTGATTGATTGAAATACTAGTATTGCTTATTGATTGTTCTCTTTGAGATATTCGCTGTCTACAAACGGGGAGGAGTAGAAATACTCTCTCTCTCTCCCTTTGCAGATAGTGAAGGGTAGGTAACGCAGACTTTTGTCCCCGTTGTAACCCGTCGTGCCTATCTTTATCTCCCCACTGATTGATTGTCCGAACATTGATTGTTTTGAAGGATAGTGCTCTTTGAGATATTCTCTGTTTGCAAATAACGTAGAATAGAAATATTCTGTCTAGTCTTTGCAAATAGTGAAGGGTAGGTAACGCAGACTTTTGTCCCCATTGTAACCCGTCGTGCCTATCTTTATCTCCCTATTGATTGATTGATTGACCGAACACTAGTTGTTCGATATTGGTTCTTTGGAGGTATTCTCTGCTTACAAATAATGAGGAATAGAGATATTCTGTCTAGTCTTTGCAAGCAGTGAAAAGATAGGTAGTGCTGACTTTTGTCCCCGTTGTAACCCGTCATGCCTATCTTCTCCCCACTGATTGGTAGTTGGTTCTGCCCGGACCGCTTATTAGAGGTGAACCATCCGGCTCCACTGGAGGGCACCCCTAATAAGGACATGTTCACTAAATATGGACTAGTCGCCGTAGCTTATAGCAAGCTATGGCATAAATATACCAAGAAGGACCCCGAGAGTCAGTGGCCACTGATGGGATCCTTCGACGACCATAAGATAGAAATGCTAGAAATAGCTCTGCGTAGCAATAAGACGACGCCTACTATGCTTGACAGTATCGGCATGTGGTGCAAAGAAGCAACACAACGAAAAAAGAGGGAGGAAGTAAAAGCAGAAAAGGAATTACGAAAGGCAGCTCACCTTGCCGCTAGAAAGTTAGAAGAAGAAATAAAGGAGAGAAGGGAAGCTAAACTAAGACAGGAGCCCGAAACATCAGGCCAGTACCCTGTTAGGACCCCCTCTATGCTCTACCCTGAGTTGTCCTCTAAGCAACGAACGAATGACGAATTACTATTAGGTCCCCCGATCATTTACATGCCCCCTCCATACGCACCCTCCCAATCGGTAGTGCAACACCCACAACCCCCAAACACGAGCGAAAGCAGTACAGGGGCCTCGGTCCTCACGGCCTCCGCGCCGGCCGAGCCTCTTGTACTGAACACAACGTCGGCAATAACGTTGGATGACCCTGAGATGAGAAAGAAAGATTCCACCAGAATGAATCGACTAACAAAGGGTGAACGAGCAGGAATCGACAAGATAGTAGGGACACTGGTGGAGCGAAAGTAGAGTGAGGAGTATATAACAGACGTGTATAACTCATATGCCGACAACCGCAGACGACACTTTGTCGTACGACTTTGTTATCACGCCCTGAATACATATGAGGATAGGTACCACGATAAAGGTCCCGAAGGCTTAGCGGCCCTATATAGGAAGGTAGACATTGGGGAAGAAGGAGAGGGCGATGTGACGAACCTCTTCACTCGTACACTCGAGGTCTATCGACACCTTAAAGAACACAAACAGACAACCAAAGCAGAAACTCCCATAGCGACTAAGCCCCAGGAAGGAAGGACTGATACCATGATGCCCATCAAAGAGGCCGCCCCCTACTGGGTCCCCCCACGAGGTCAGGGAACACATGATGACATCAACCACCAAGATGCGAAGGGAAGGGTTGTATATAATTGGGTCTACCAGCCATGGGACCGACAAGATATTTTGACCTTTAGAAAAACTCTACCCGACTTAAGAAAGAACCCGACTGCCTTCTACACCGAACTAGGTACAGCCTTAGGCTCAACAATAATGACTTTAGCAGATATTGACTTGTTCTTCGGGTTATGTCTGCCGGCTGATGTGTGGAAACAAATCCGGAAAGTTGACCACGCTGAGCCGTTCGGATATACCTGGGCACAACTCGATACCATAGATAAACAGCGAGAACCGGGACAGAAACCCCCAAAAGCCATATTGGAGCTCCCAGACAAGATTGTACAGAAGTTAAAGACTCTAATCCCAGAAAGAAAGGTAGACTGGTCGATAGTGACGGCTTGTCGCCAGAAACCCCAGGAGGATGTGTCTGAATACTTCTCTCGGTTCGAGACTGTGTTTTCCGATTATAGTGGCCAGGACATGACCACCGCAACCGGACATCACCTCTTTGTCCAGAATTATGTGAAGGGTCTGTCACAAGAAGTCTCCCAGAAGCTACAGACCAGCGAGAGTAGTTGGGCAGCCTCCAAACCCGCAGCAATCCTCCAGATGGCCCAATACTACGAAAACCAAAAGAATGAGAACGATAGGGCGTCAGAGAGGAAGAAAAAGGAACTGAAGGAGAGGGTAATGATAGCACAGTTGCAAGGGGTGACCATAGGAAGGGCAACCCCCAAAAGGGAATTACCAACCAATCGCCCCTAGAAAGCTACCCCCTAGAGACCATACACCTGCACCCTACAACGGACGGAGAGACTTAGATGGGAACCAATGTGCGTTCTGTAGAGGGTTCGGACACTGGAAATCCCAGTGCCCGGTCCTTCTGGAATTGAACAATAATAGGGACCCCAGAGACACAGCATATGACCCCAGAAATAGAGGACAGGGACGAGGATACATGAACGACGCCATCAACGACAGGCCAGGCAGACCAAACACCTTTGATCGCCCCCGACAAAACCAGTGTCAACAGTCCGACTATGAAAGCACCCATGACTTCGCATAGGACCGCCAGGGGCAAGGGAGGGATCCAGTCGAACTCCGTGTTGACCAGCAAGGTCCTTACGTCACTGCTAAGGTCTTGGGCACAAAGTCTCCATTTCTGGTAGATACTGGGGCGACACGTAGTGCGTTATCTAAACGACTGATTCCTAGGGTACCCTTGTCTGGCTCACACGTAACCTCAATAGGCTTCGATGGAACACCCTCCACTAACCCCTTATCAGCACCAATCTCCTTTGACTTAGAAGATAACGCCACTGACACGACCTTTCTGCTCTCCTCCAACACCCCCGATGCTATTATGGGACTTGATTTGCTAAAACATTTTCGAGCTACCATCAGATGCTCCCCAGACGTAGTTCGAGTCATCCTGCACGATAACCCAGATCTGTTCAGACCTTGTCGCACACGACGCATGCTCTCTATAACCGATGCTGACCTGTCCCTACTCGACACGTTACCTTCACACCTATGGGCTAAAACCGACTCAGATGTAGGGCGCATGGTGATCGACCCAGTACACATAACCGTCCGACCGGACGCAGTGCTCCCAAAGCTTCCACAGTTTCGGATATCGCCCGAAGGCGAGAAGGCATTGGTGGAAATCATCGAGTCCCTAGTCGATGCAGGAGTGGTAAAAGAAGTAGTCAGTAATGTTTGCAACAGCCCTATCCTACCCATTGTAAAAAAGCAAGGCAAGGGAGATGAGAAAGCATACCGCTTTATTGTTGACTTACGAGAAGTTAACAAAGTAGTCATACCTCAGTACCCCGTGGTCTCAGACATCACCACCATCCTCACCCTGATTCCGTCCACTGCCACCACCTTTACCGTTATTGATCTCAAGAACGCATTCTTTTCCATCCCCATCCACCCAGACAGCCGCTACCTATTCGGCTTCACTTTAAAAGCCCGTTCGTACAGATTCTGTAGGGCACCCCAAGGCTACACTGACAGTCCCAGCATTTATAGCCAAGCCCTCAAGAGACAACTAGATGCAGTCCAACTACCCGATGGAGTGGTGTTAATACAGTACGTCGATGACATTCTTTTGGCGGCCGACACCACTCCACTTGCCGTCACAGCCACCATTCACCTCCTCCACTTCCTCGCGGAAAACGGTCACAAGGTCTCCAGGAAGAAGTTGCAATTCTGCCAACCCCAAGTGACATATCTAGGCCACCTACTATCCAAAGACGGGAGGAAACTTACCCCTGACCGAATTCAGACCATCCTAGAAACCCCTGTTCCCAAAACTCAGAAGCAAGTGCGGTCTCTAGTAGGCCTCACCTCCTTTTGTCGACAATGGTTGCCAAACTTCAGTCTTATTGTAAAACCTCTGCTTTCCCTGCTGGCTAAAGATGTCCCCTTCCCCCTCCCCTGGACACCCGAATGCCAATCCTCCTTCAAAGAATTACGAGACGCCCTCTGCTCGGCCCCAGTCCTAGGAACCCCAGACTACACTAAACCTTTCTCCCTCTACACCCACGAAAGGGAGGGATGTGCGTTGTCTGTCCTAACCCAGTCCATAGGCCCTAAACAACGCCCTTGTGCCTACTTCTCTGCCACTCTTGACCCTGTAGCCAGAGCTTTGCCTGCCTGCCTTCGAGCAGTAGCCGCCGCTGCTGTCTCTATCCGGCAAAGTGAGGGGATCGTGCTCTCGAACCCCCTCACTGTATTGGTACCCCATGCGGTTGACACCCTCCTGAACCAGACCAAGACTCAACACCTGACTAGCGCACGAACTGACTCTGCTTGCACCCCACATCACATTGAAACGATGCACCACTCTGAATCCAGCTACTCTACTACCTCTCCCTGACACTGACCCCAATGCGTCCCCTATACATGACTGCGTGACCCTCACCGACGAACAGACCAAGAGTAGGGTTGACCTCCGAGATACTGCCTTCCCGGACCCTGACGGAGAACTGTGGGTGGATGGCTCATGTATCAAGCTCCCCGATGGCACCACCTCAGCTGCCTATGCAGTCACCACAGCCCGAACAGTTGTTGAGACAGCCCGCATCACACAGCGATCCGCGCAGGCGGCTGAACTGATCGCTCTCACACGAGCATGCATCCTAGCAGCAGGGACTACCGCAAACATTTACACAGACAGTCAGTACGCCTTCGGGGTAGTTCACCACTTTGGGCTCTTATGGAAAGAGAAGGGATTCTTGACTTCCCATGGCACACCCATCCTGCATGGAGATCTAGTCTCTGCCCTGACCGAAGCAGTCCTCCTCCCCACACGGCTGGCTGTGATCAAATGCCACGCACACAAGAAGGTGACAGACATTATAGGACAGGGAAATGCACTAGCTGACATTACTGCCCGAACCACAGCCGAGAATAGGTCCACGACCCGTATGTACGTAACCAGGTCACAAACTGAGAAATGGAAGGATGCTAGGGAAACGATTAGGGACATCCAACTAGCCAGCACACCACACGAATTGACTGAATGGGCCCGGGTGGGATTGAAGGACGATGACGGTTGCTGGCGAACTAAAGACTCGAACAAATGGTTGCTACCCGACTCATACTTGATCCCCATGCTGACCATGGCACACTCCCCCGCACACATAGGGTCTGCCCCCATGATCGAACTCATCTCCAAGGTTTGGCACAACGACAAAATCCCAGACTCAGCCAAACGTCTGGTCCAACAATGCCTGGTATGCCTCCAACACAACCCTGGGAAAGGAACTGCTGTACCCCGGGGAGGGTTTGGGGTTCCCAATCACCCCTTTGAAGTCCTACAAATGTACTACGTCCAGTTAGAAAGGTGCCAAGGTTTGAAGTACGTACTTGTCGTTGTGTGTGCCTTCAGCAAGTGGGTGGTAGCCTACCCAACCCACGACAACACCGCTATGACTACCGCAAAAGTACTACTGAAAGAATTCTTCCCCCGATATGGCCTTTGTCGAATTTTGTGGAGCGATAACGGCCCCCACTTTGTAGCCGAGGTTATCCAACTCATCTTAAAGGGGCTGGGTGTAAAACAGAAGTTCCATGCGGTCTTCCATCCCCAATCTGCAGGTTTGGTTGAGCGACATAATGCCACATTGAAGCTTAAGATAGCAAAAATAGTTGCCACCACAGGACTGAAATGGCCAGACGCTCTCCCGCTAGCATTGCTATCAATGCGTTCCACCCCCACCAAACACCACTTAACCCCCTACGAGGTCGTCTTTGGGCGGCCCATGAACCTTTGGACTGCACCAAAGCCAACATCCATCCACGACGTCCCGGACGTCCTCATGTCCGACTATTTGTATAACCTGACTAAAACGTTGTCTGTTATCCATCAGCAGGTGCTGCAAGCCATTCCCGATGTTTCCAGGGGCCCCGGACACGACATCCAACCCGGTGACTTTGTCTTAGTGCGTAACTTCCAGCGCACCAAGAGTCTGGAGCCCCGGTGGACGGGCCCCCTGCAAGTCCTGATCACCACCCGAACAGCTCTTCGAGTGGAGGGGAAACGCAATTGGCTGCATGCACACCACTGCAAGATGGTATCACCGACCCTGACGACCACGGACAACATCACCGCCCAAGAAGAACTTCTGGATAAAGACCGACCATCCCTGAGCCTCTGCCCAGATACAGAGACACTTGAGTTAGTGAAATACCCCGATCCCACCGTGCCATCCAAAGAAGGGTATAGCTTACGACGAAAGGAGGGAACTTCGGCTAAGCAGACCACAAACTAAGTGGAAATCTCAGAGCGGTAGCCTAGTCACCTCAAAGGCCACCAGGAGAGAAACTAAACAAAGTCTGTGGTTCTGCCCGCTACCGAGTCCCTTGAAGGTGATGGAAGCGCCTGACATGAAGATGATGGAAGCAACCGGACATCCGAAGATCCACTACAAAAACCCAAAAACTGACAGAATGCACAGCTCAAAGACTATTGCACTTTTCATTTACCTTCTCTTTTGCCTTCTCCTCATGGTCACCTTCTGGATCATGGAGGAGAGCACGCCCGCTCATAAGACATTGCTGACCACCGTTCAACCTACCACCATGAAAGAACACCATCTGATCTCACTTTCACCCCAACTCCGAGAAAGGCGTAAGGAGTTCTGGAATAACTCTTTTGTGCAGTTGCTCCACCAACACAATCTTGCCGCCAACGCCACTAATTGCTGGATCTGTGGATTGCTACCACATGCCACTGGACACTCTATCCCTTTCATCCCTTCACCTTTTTCTGTCCATGGTTCCTGCCTCGCCTGGCTAATCCTCCTGCAGGAAAGCTACAAGGACAATGCCACCTCCGGCAAAACTGTGTCACACTTCTACCATGGGTTCTGGCTGAACAAAACTGGAAAAACTTCTGCCCCCTTCTGCCCTCTGAGATCAAACTCTTCCTTTCACATGGACATCCCTGCCAAAGAACGAGTTGAAAATGCAAGTGTTCAACAACCCAGCCAGACCCACCTTCTCTTACCTCCGGAAACGAACGGCCGCCACCCTGACAGTGGCCCTATCCGTCATCAACATCACTGGATTTGTGTGCCTCGAAGGCCTGGGGGCGCAGCTGGTGGGCCACAGCTCCTGCCTCATCACCCAAACATTGGACTCAGTTGATCCACCCTCCTTTGTTGCCTCCCCGAATATGTACTTCATCTGTGGTACTAAGGCCTACACCTGGCTTCCGAAAGGTTGGGGGGGCACCTGCTACATCGCTTTTGTCCTTCCTCCGACATATGTGGCTCCAGCAAACCACCACCGACAGAAACGTGCCAAAGACCTTGTACAAGCCGACTCCACCGGAGCACAGTTCCTGGATGCAGTAAAGGGACTTGTTCCACTCTGGGGTCCAATGGCAAACAGCCGTGCCATCCGCCACTTAACTCAGGCAGTCGAGACGGCGATGAACATTACGGCTGGCATCCTCGCCAACAACACCGCCGAGCTTCAGGCCGTCCGCCTGGTAGCTCTTCAGAACCGCCTCGTTCTAGATGTGGTTCTGGCTGATCGTGGAGGAGCATGCCGCATCATTGGGTCCAGCTGTTGTACCTACATACCGGATAACTCACCCTCAGTCTACAAAGCAATTGAACACCTCCACAGACTTTCCGCAGAGGTTTATCAGGAGCAAGAAGGATGGTCACTTGGGAGTTGGTTTTGGGACACTATTAAAAGTTGGGGATGGAGGCTGTTTTCATTTATCCTAATACCGATTGTGATACTATGTGGATGTTGCTTGGGGATTCAGTGTCTGCCACCTCTATGTTCGCTTTTTATGAACTGCATCTGCCCTAAGACTTTGAACTCCGAAGCGGAACGAATGAAGGCTCTGTATGAGGTGGAAGTTCGTAGTATTATGGGGATAGATCCGAACTAAACAAGCTGGCGAGATATGTTAAAAGGGAGGACTGTGGAAATTTAGCTTGCAAACTGAACATTATCTGCGCCATCTTGTCTCTCCCCAGCGCGACACACAGGAAAGCGCACGGCAGCCATTTTAGGCACCCTGGTCTCTCCCTGCTCATGGCCGATCGCCAGCGCGTCCCCCTGGCGCTGCAAGCATCCCCCGCGCGCCGGCCACCCCCGCTCTCTCATACACAGGCCATAAACCCTCTCCTTCTGCGCGACCCTGCCATGGAACCGCATCCCGCGCCTGACCGACATCCCATACATGGTCATGCATCTCTTTGATAACCCCCTTCCTCTGCGCCCCATTGTCCGAACCGATCCCAGGCCATCACCTAGCCCTGCGGATGCAGTTTATTGCCCCTACTGTAAGGGAAACACCCCACATCAAAGGGATTACAGCAGATCAAGGCCCCCACCCCCTGAGACCCGACCGGTTGCACACACCCCCGGGAATTGGCGGAATGTCCAGCTGTGTGATAGCCATCTCCTACTGTGGGTGGGGTGGGGACTTCCACTGTAGATATGTGTGGGAACGAGCTCGAAGTGGGGATTCTGGGGATGTTCTTTCATGCATCGAAGTGATCTCAAGAATGTGCCATGTATGATAACCCTGCAATAAAGTCATAAACGTGTGTATAAGAGACCAGGTCTCAGAGATGCAGTTAGAGCATCTCGTGACGATACCTTGCTGTCTGATCTGATGTGTTCTGCTCTGACGGAATAAAACTTTGTTTCCTGCCTTCCAGTCTCTGGCGCCTGCCTCTTTCATTGGTAAATTATCGAATGGTATGAGAGGCGATTACCGCCGGGCAATACTTGAAAGGTTATCGACTGAAACTGCCGCTACCATTTAACAGTACTTAGATAATGTAGTATTCATCCGTAGGTACCTTGGCGGTGGTCAGACTATAACTAGAGTGAAAATCATCTGGTCAAATGCAACAAACAAATGAACGATACCCCTAAACTATATGAAACGGCCATGGCTTATGGGATTTTCTAGATTTTACCAGCAGAGGCTCCATTGCATTCGCACGTTTCCACTGTCAGGGAATAAGCTCTCGAAATCTAGGTGTGCCTCATCTGATCTCAGCCTGCATCCAGTTATGTAAAATGCAAATGTATTTGACAATTGACTAATTCTCTTATCAGACATAGTGGTTTAAACATTATAATTTTTATTTCCAGAAGCCAGTGTAGACTTGCAATAGCAGGGGAATATAGATTTAAAAAAAATCAAATTCGATATCTAGCTCATAGCAGCATTTTTTTACGAGTTATCTTTTAATAATTGACTTTGCTGGAAAGTCCAGGTAAACAGCGTTGCAATAATCTAGCCTGGCCGGCACAAAAACATTCATGATTTGAAGATTCTGCTGATTGTTATAAAGATAGATGCTCCTTGTCAGTTGAAAACGACTTGTCCTCCCCCTGATTGATGTTCCATCGTTAGCCCAGCATCCACCCTGACCTCTAAATTCTTCGCTCTGGTTGCTGGGATGGGTTTATTACCCATCGCTAAAGGCCAATATACCAAGTCGCTGGAACGGAAGGAAAATATTGTGTTTTCTCGTCATTTACTTTCAGAAGGTGTTTAGTCATCCAATCCTGCACGATGGTCAGGCAGCTATATGGCTTCTCAGCACTGGTGCTCGGTTCTCCCGCTGCCACTACTAAATTCAAGCGTCATCAGCACACATCACAGTCGTTCAGCGTAACGACTGAATCAGGCTGGCTGACAGCACCATATACAAAGTAAACAAAAGGGGTGAAAGCAGCGAACCCTGAGCTGCTCCACGTGATAAGTGTTTCATTTCAGGTGAGGTGTAATCCGACTTCATTCTGCACCGAGGGTTTAGCACGAAAAGTTGGAGCTTCAGAGACTCCAGACGAAATGACTGTCATTTGTGGTTCACACTCGGTGTCAAAGGCCGCGGAGGTGCTGACAGATCTAATAAAACCAGTGCCAAGGTGGTGTCCTGGCCAGCGTGCTGTCAGAATCCACCCAGAACACATGCTAAAACACTGTCAGTGCTACAGAGCGCAGTAACACTGATGTCATGGATTTTGCGCTTCTACAAAACTCGATCGCTGGTGAAAGGCTTGCTCCTTCTAGCAGTTAACCCAAAAAAGGTAATTTATGAAACTGGTACATGCCGATCAGGCTGCTCAGCCTCTCAAGTTGTGCTTTTTAGCAACAGTAGAAGCCTGGCTTTCCTTGAGCCGTCCGGAACTACGCCATTGACAATGAGGTATTTATAACCTGTAAAGCTGCAGAATTCACTTTCATGAAAAGTCTCCTATGCGGCTTAGCTGACAAAACATATGCACCCGAGCGCCTGCTTCTTTTAAATAGTTCTAGCAGTCTTCGAAACTCAATTCCAAACATTGTTTGAACAGCCTACCACCATCAGTAGTCTCCTCTTGCCTGCTGCTCCTAATATTAGCAAAATCACCATCAATGCTGATTCTTGCAAAATGTACATTTATTGCTTGGATTCATTGCTCCAAAAATCAGCAAATTAGTTGCAGCTTAACAAGGGTACACTTCTTCTAGGCTTTCCAGGGACTACTTTAATTTCATTAATGACCGTCCTAAAACTTTGCTTTCATCCAATTAGGAGTCTTTAAAGTCCTAACCGCACAACAATTGCTTTAGCATCTTCGATGGCCTTCTTGTAGTTTGTATTAAACTTGGCCCACTCGTTTCTATTCTCTGTGGAGTAGTCATGCATCTGCTTAAAATGGCAGTGATTATTCCTCATTCAAGCCAATGCTTCATTATACAATTTGTTTTGATTATGACAGCAATAGTGGTTTTTGCATAGAACCATTTACTCAGTCACACTTTTTAAACATCAGTTGTTTTGTTTCAACATAAAACCCCTGTTCTTTGATGCAGACTCATCACTAATAAAATCCTTCATTCTTAGTGCTAATTACTTTAGATCTAACTTATGCCAGTTCCTACATGGCTTATTTGATGTTTCAATTAACCCCACAAAAATCACAAGATCAAATGGCCAACAAAAGGGATATTAAAGTGTTGCATCCAAGGAACTGTATACACAGGATTTAATATTGTTGCTACAAACCACGTCCAACCTGTGAAGGCGCACTCTGAAATATTAAGGTAGAACAATGCTAATCTGTCTCTTGTCAATATATCAAAAAGGTGGAAGTAGAAGCGTTCTGGGGGCCACACTCAGCTTCCAAATACTTAGCACTAAATCAACAAGCATTGGCATAGCCAATAGGTCTCGCCTTTGGGACCTTATAAGTGTTTAACCATGCACCAATTAATGTTGCTGCACCAAGGATATTGTGCTGCATAACTAAATACTTATAAGGTCCCAAATGCGAGACCTATTGTCTATGCCAATGCTTGTTATTTCTAATTACATGAGGAAGATTGTTGTAATCTCTATGAGTTAGGGGCATGCCTGGGTAGCAGGGGCATTGCATTCCAGTGGAAGGGACCACAAAGTTAAAGGGATCTGGAACTGGGAGCTGCAGAGGGTGGTTTGGGTGGCACTTGGTTGTTTTAGTTGGCAGATCAAAGATCCCAGGTGGTGGTGTAGAAAATTAAGGTTTTGAAAGAATTCAGCACTTAAACATGCACTCTGGTCCCACTAAGCTATGTATTTAGCACAGGGCTGCCAGACCCAAGCTCTTCCATCAATATTTACATAGATGGAGACGTTCTTGCTGACTAAACATTTTGGTTGTGACTTCCAGACCTGGCAACAAGGAGGACAGAGGTGGAAACATACTGGAATGCGACTTTTCTTGCTGCAGTAACAATATGAACACACCCACTCACTCAACTACTATTGTTATCTTCCAGAGAAAGGGCCCAATTTCCATCTCGGGAGACTGGTTACTCCCTCACAACGGTGATGGATATCCAGTCCACCAAAATATAAATCCCATTATATCTTATGCGATTTATATTTCAGTGGATGGGCTATCTGTCACCGTTGTGATGGAGTAACCCGTCCTCCGAGTAGTGTATGCAGCACTCACCTTCATGGCGCTAATTGACCAAGAGGTTCCAACCAACAACCATGCCATGGTTAGGGGTGTGCAAAATTTGCATAATTTCCTTTTGCAAATTAGGGACAAGTTACATGAAATGCAAATCTAGCATTTGACACTACATTTAAGGGTGAAATGTATCCTTGTATCCAAAACTGAAAAAAGCGCAAGAAGACAAGTGCCGCAAACAGCTGCATGTGTCCTGTTTGGTCACATTTTCATACTCCTGTGAAAGATTTTACCTGAAGAGACTTGAAATTATGCAACATGGTGTAATTTTGTGAATGGTCCGTAACAAGCGTGACATGAAATCCCAGAAATCACATGTACGATTACACCGGTGTAATGAAAATGTTGCCAGGAACTGTAAACGTTGGCTGTGGAGCCCCAGTCTTGAGATCAGCTGCCGTGCTCATGTAGTTTTACCCAGTGGATAATTTGTAAAACACAATAAGTGCCAGGGCTCTCATCAGGACGTGACTTGCTCCAGCCATTTTCTCCTGTTAGCACCACCTAAAACAGAACCAACTACTAAGCATGAAAGTGGGGATAGGATGTGGCATAATGGCCAGAGCTGGTTACATCGGAGCTGGTGAACCAGGTTAGAGTCTCTCCGTCGGCTCAACATTATGTAATGCTGGGCAGATCTTTTAATCTTCCCATATTAAATACATAAATGTGTCCTTAACTGGTGCTCATGAAAAGCACCGATGTTGATGATTAAGTGCCAGCGCTGAACACCGGAAAACCACAGGCTCAAATTAAGCCCTGGGTTTACCTTCATATGCTGTGAGTGTTTCAGGTTTGGTAAAGAAGGATCAGTGTTCACTGCCTGCCAGGACCTTTAAGTGGGGTGGGTCCTACAGTGTCTTAGAGCTAGCAGTAATTAGCATCGGACTTTAAAATTGGTCCCTTTCAAGCCCTATCAAGGACTGTAAATACACTTAAAATAATCCACGTCAGCGATGAAGTCGTTGTTTTCAAATCATGTTTTACTTCATAACCCAAAGAAATGTGCTTTCTCCAGATATTGTTTATCTGATGTTTTTCATGGAACATACTGTGAATTGAAACACTTGTAGGTGTCTGGGTGAGTTCAGGTTGCAGGTGGGTATTTATGACGGGGCACTATTGCAAGCTCTTGAGGTCAGGCTGAAGGCAGTGCAAGTTTCTCACAGTACCTTTCAGCAATCATAAAAGTGTTCAGACCATAGTGCACATCCAATCATTGGCCTCTCTGCAGAGCACAAAGGCTACATATGTACCATTTACAATTGTGATTCAATGAGGAAGTGTGGAAAAGAAGTATGTAGTTGTCGAAATATTAACAGGACAAAAGAAAAGGAGAGAGAGAGTTGGGGTGTGTGGTGTGTCTGAAGGGGTGTTTAATGGAAGAGATAAGTGGTCGTACACGTAGAATGAGTGTGAGAGAATACAGTGCTGAAGAACGATGGTGTGTGGAAGATGCAGTGAGGATTTCAGAATGATGTGTGGAGAATTATGGCATTAAGTATGTAACAAAATGAGAGACCACAGAGGAAAGTGATGTGAAGGTGAGAACAGGAGTAGCTGAGACACTCCGAAGACCACTACCCCTCCCAGAGACCTTAAATATGTCTAATTCAATCGCCTATTTTCAGAATTGAAATATTTGTCAATTCTGTTTACCACAGAATCATTGTCCCTACATTTATTTCATACTGATAAAAGCCATTACCAAAGCCAATAAGTCTGCCTTGTTTTAGACCTATGTCCATTATGCTTTATAGGCCTGGATGCAATAAAGTAAAATCACAGAATGATACACAAATACTTGTCAGGTGACACGATGTGTGAAGCACAGTAGTTTAGTTTACGTGCTTTTAAGCCAGGCCCTTAATTACAAACATACGCTTCTAGGACAAGATTCTTAGTTACAGTTCTTGAGCTTACAACCCTCCCCTTTATCTTTTACATGCCACAGGTGGACATGTGCCATGACAGACACAAAGCTGTGGTCTCTCCACACACACATCCTTATCCAGCCAGGTGTCACTTATTTAACCAGTCCCCAAAAATGTCCACCCGCACCTAAAAAACATGAGGGGGCTAATTAGCATATATGTGGGGCATGGCTTCTATCTAGTCCATGACTGTCCGGTGTGCTGTGTATACACCTAGGAACCTTTAGGATTGGGCTTCTAGATATATGAATTGTGTGCTGGTTGCCACGTGACAAGTGTAAGTGAGATCTTGCCAAGGAAGACAGCATGCATATTTCAATCAAACTAGGGGGGTTCATGGCCGATCACTAAGATGTAACCTACAGTTCAGGGGTTCAAATCCTGGAAAGGTCAACGCAGCCTTTCTTACTAACTCGACCAATACCAAACATTAACCAGTACTATTTTCATACAAATAAACTTCTAAGTAAAGGGCTACAGATAAATCGCTACAGAACGAATAATAACATGCCCTTAATCATTAACTATAAAGGCATAATGCTTTTATTTGGCAGGTTTTTTTTTTTTTACCCAAAGCACAAAGGCTAACTATTCAAACCATGCTCGTCATTAATTCCTCTGAATTCTAAGCACCACAAAAGGTGAAATGGTGAGCAGTTCCTTATTCAGAGGAAAAAACATGACACCCAGGTCCCCTCGTGGGTGCCTCAGGCTCGACCTGTGAGCGGGAACATAGGTAACAAGTGGAATTATATGTTGTCTGTACTGCAGTGCTAAACAATGGCACCACTGACTTACCATGATGGAGAAGCAGCCATGCGCACTCTTCAGTGAGTGCAGCACATTCCTCCTCTGAGAGGCAGTAGGACCTGCAGACAGACAAAGGGAGATCGTGTTTATATGCGCCGGAAGCAGAGCAGGGAAAGGGATCCAGTGACGGCAAAGAAAGAAAGAATACTTTTAGAAGGGATGGCGAAAAAGAAAAGCATTTGCAATGAAATAGGTCTGGCATATTGCATTGCAAAAGCTTTTTGTTCAGTAGCGCCCATGCGGCGCTTTCACATTTATTGATGCCGCATGCCCTTCTTTAGACAAACCGTGTCTAAAGAAAGGGCATTGCATTCATAAATGTGAAAACGCCGCATGGGCGCTGCTGAACAAAAAAATAAAAAAAATAAGTAAATGTGGCCACTATACTTAAAGCGGACCGACATTAGTTCGTTAAATAAATAAAGAAAGAAAGAAACGCCACCGCTAAACTTTTGGTATAATCGTGGCAACCGCGCTTTACTTATAACATTAAAAGTAAAGCGCGGGTGCCGTGATTATACCAAAAGTAAAGAAATAGAAAAAAATATCTATTTCTTTACCTTTGGTATTATCGCGGCACCCGCGCCTTACTTTTAATGTTATAAGTAAAGCGCAGGTCCCGCGATTATACCAAAAGTAAAGAAATAGATGTTTTTTTCTTTTTCTTTACCTTTGGTATAATCGCGGCACCCACGCTTTACTTATAACATCAAAAGTAAAGCACGGGTGCCGCGCTGATACCAAAAGTAAAGAAAAACAAGCATTGAAAGTGTGCGTCATCGCGATCGCAATCGCTCTGAAAGCAAAGTGATCGCGATGACGCACGAGTTTTCAAAGTGCTGCTGAAGCCTAGCGGTTCGCGCGTGCAGGGTCGCGTGAACGCAAGCGCTAGGCCAGCCAGCAGCACTTTGAAAACTCACAATACAAAATGTCTCTCCGAGCCAGAGCATGCGCTGGGCTTAGCGAGACCTAAAAAGAAGTGAAGCTAAGAGGCCTCGAGTGATCTGGCAAAACAATTGCTGTAGAAGACCCTCAACAGCCATCTTCCACCTTTGGTATGTTTATTGCCATTGGCGTAATCTTGGTTGATAGCATCGTCATCGGGTCTTTCATTGGCTTCCACCAGGAGGTGATCCTCAGAAACTGGTTAGGATCTAGTTTGTGAAAAATAGGGAATAAAATGACCTCTTTATCATGAAGTGCAATTTATTCTAAAAAATGATAAGGGTAAGATTAAAAACGGTAGATGTGAAAAATGGGACATACAATGTGTCCTTCACATCGTTTTGTCAACATGTTTCAGCCTGCATGTGCCCTTGCTGGGTCGGTGGCTTTCGTCAGTACCTTGTTGGGGAGAAAGACTGATTCCCCCTTCAATTTATTTTACTCACGTCAGATGGAGTGATATCCCCTGGACATGGTAATGTAACCGGTTATATTCATTCTGGTATGCAAAGGATGCATTTCTCCTCTGCTGTGGATCAATAAAGAAAATGAGTCTTCACTTTTTATCTGACATCACATCATATGTTTTATACTCCACATTTGGAAATGTGAATTTCATGTCAGTTATATGCCCCAAATGATGATTGCATTTCAATAAATGTGCTAAACATAGGGGCACATTTACAAAGATGTGACAGAGCATGGCGTTAGCTTCTGAAAGCAGGGCTGCTCTGTATGTGTGCTGCTTTGTACAGCAGACATAGAAGTTGCAACTCGTCATTTTCAAAATGATTTTTTATATGCAGGAAGGGACACCTTTCTTCTCGCTTCACCTGTTTAAGACCAGGTTTTGCTGGTCTTACATTTGGCGCTGCCCTATATTTATGCCACGCTTGTAAATATGGAGCAGTGTCAAAATCAATGGGTGTCCCTGCAAAACACCCACCGTGACACCCATTGCCCAACCCTTTCACGCTAAGTATAGTGTGAAAGGGTGCCTTATTTACAAGGCAGCGTTAAGCCACTTTTAGTGGCTTAACATTGCCTTGAAAATAAGGCAAAGCCCGTATTGCCACCACATCGCCACTTTTAGTGGCTCAACGTTGTCTTGTAAATAAGGCAGGGCCTGTATCGCCACCACAACACCCAAAAAAGTGACGTTCAGGTAGCGTTAGGGGCTTGTAAATATGCCCCGTAGTTTTTTAGTTTTTGCCTGTACAGCGCTTTATGCAGTGCTTGTGAAGTCTCATGTAAAGAAAATAAATCTTAAAAGGAGCTTAGAGCCTGTCCATTACTTACCTTTACTTACCATTGGTTGTATCCCATGTCACTCTTGCTTCCCTGCTTCCTATTATTCCGTAACTCCTCCTCACCTCCTGCTTCTTCCTAGTCATTGTCCGTGCCATGGAGCATGGACTGAGTACAGCCTCCTGTGACCAGTGTCCTTCCACTGGCCTCATGTCCTGCAGGCACTCTTTTTTATTTACTTTTCAGCATGCACTCTTAGAGAGAGCATGCCGCTGCAGTCCGTTTCCTTCATCTCCACACTTCGCCCCTTACAAGCTAAACCGGAAAATATCTCCACTCCGCTAGCAATGGAATGGCCCAGCCACATGTGAGTTGAAGGAAACTATTTCTTCAAGTCATTGCTGGCCCTGGGTCCTGAAACCCCACTGCATTTTTACCAGGCCTGGGTGGTGAACTCCATTTGCGGAGTTTTTTCCTCTCTCACACTCGCCAACGTCAAGTTTCTCAACGCGGGTGGTCGTGGATGGTCACAACAGCTTGCATTGAAAAACCTTCCGTTCACGTTGAGAAAGCTACAGCTGGGGTAGAAAATCTACTCGAGCGGCAAGAAAAGAAGTAGCGCCCGTTTACGCTATGCATGGTGCAGTTCGCACTGATTTTACCTGGCACAGAAAATCAATGCGAACAGCATGACCAAAGGCACTCCGCCATTTGTGGAGCTCCACGCAGCGGGATGGAGTTTTTTGGTCACTTCACAGAACTCTGCGAACTCCGCCCAGGCCTAATTTCTACCATAGCAGCTCAGGCTGGATTAAAAATAGTATTATATTGGGTACCTAAGCATAGAAATCCTCACTCATCAATCTATATAAAATCTATACAAGAAATGTTTGTTCACCGTGGCAAGGGTGGAAGCAACTGGTTACACTATGTTAGGAACTTGATGATACTGCTACATTTAGAACATTATTGAAAAGAACCATGGACTATTGGCCCAGATTCCATTGAATATGTCAAGTGGTAATACTGGTCATAAAAAGAAGAGTTGATAAAAAAAAGTGTAAGCAGGTGGCCTAACAGCCAAATACCTCACCCACAAGCCAACATTTGGCTTTGAGAGATCATTAGATGAGGCATACTTGGAACTGAAACACTCCCTTTATTTAAGGTTTAGAATGGGGGCTTTCCCTACTAAGGCAATTTATATCTTGACTGCTCCCTTGTGGACAAAGATATCACCATGGACTTTATGCTATTTTGAACTAAATATACCTAGGCTTGAAGACTTTGGCTACTTCAACTATTCAGGTCAAAGGGCATTTGAACCACTGAGGAAGAAGTGACTCTTTGCCTGAGGAGTGAAGAGCGATTACCCGTTGTTTTTAACTAATATATTGTTTGTTATTTGATATGTTATTATTGCTGCTGTGTGTCACCCAGTGCAGTATTTTAACAGTATTTTATTTTTGTTTAGATAGAATATGTTTCTGCTTTTTTTGGTTTGCAAATTAGTACTGGAGTCATCCTTCCAAGGATTATGAACTCTATTGCCCTTGTTCACAAGAGGAGCTAGAGGAATCCTCAAATCCTCAACTTGTATGGACTTTGTTTATATTTTTTGAGTCACGTATGGTCCTAAGGTATTGCCAACATTTCAAAAGTGAACATGTACGACAGGAGTGAAAGTACAACACTAATGTGCATTCATTATGTTACAGCAGATGAGTTATGTACATTGGGAATTATTCAGACCATGGGCTTCTTTTACAATTAAAGCTTGTTGACTCTATTGGAATGTTCATCTTAGTTTATTTTATATATTTAATCTATCACAAAGGCTTATTTCATCTCTAACTGTAGGAAGTCAGAGAGTTTCACCAACCTTAGGGAGTAGGTTTTACAGAAATTGTCACAGGGTATATCATATTTCACAGTAGAAATAGTGAGCTCTAATGCAATTAAAAAATTGATAATTGTTATTTCTTGTTATAGATATTAATGCTTCCGCAGTGCAGGTTGGTCCCCGCATTAAGAACAGACAAAGTGAAAGTCTCCAGCAGCTCTGCTTCACTCTCTCTTCTCCCATTCCATGTTTCCCTGGGTCTACTGCTGACCAGCACAGATATCCTTTGTAAGGGCACCAGTGGGTTCAGGGAAGTGCGGATACTAGCATTGCTCCTGTTGCATCCGAATTACCAGATTGGTGCAACCTTGTCAATACCTACGACATAAACGGCCAAAAATATGCAATAATTATCTTCTCTTTTCAGAACACCCGACCCCTCTTACTGTATGCTGCAAATGGTGATTGAACATTTGGCAGCTGAGATGCAAATATTTCATACAGATAGAGTCAAAGCTTAAACAAATGAAAGTTAGCTAGGTGACCCACTCCACAATTGGGCAGAAGAATAAGTTACCACACTTCCCTCTCCTGAGAATGGAAATGAAGGCCACACTACAGTGAGTTCAATACAACTATGCATGCAGCCCGCAAGTGTCTCATATGTAGCAGGGGTAAAACAGCCATCACTTTGCATGCATTACAACGCATGCGATTACAACATGGTCGTTACAACGACCGCGTTGTTACATCGCAGTACCATTACAACGCAAGTTGTTACAACGACTTGCTTTAGGGGGCGCTCTAAACAAAGGAATAGTATAATTTACTATTCCAACACCTTCCCTACTGTTGCACACACTGGAGTTGGAATAGTAAATTATACTATTACTAAGTCTAGTGCGCCCCCTAGAGCAAGTCGTTCTAGCGACTTGCGTTGTAATGGTACTGCGATGTAACAACGCGGTCGTTGTAACAACCATGTTGTAATCGCATGCGTTGTAATGCATGCAAAGTGATGGCTGTTTCACCCCTGCTACATATGAGAAACTTGAGGGAAAAATGTGAAGCCCATAGAGGTAATACTTACCTGCAGAACTACAGATAACAGAATGCCTTGCCAAGAAGGCGGGGCTAAAAACTAAATAAAATAGTAACTGCAGTTCACTTTTGTTTCCTGTAATATGCCGGTGAACAAGGGTGTCCAGGCCGAAACACGTACGGCACGGTGAAACTTTGTCACTGTGTTCTTGCTGCACCAACTGCATCCTCAACCTTGATTTATATCCAACACGAGAGGCCTTTTCCACATGGTGTGTACTTTGTTGGAATATATATATATTTATATATATATATACATATATATATATATATATATATATATATATATATATATATATATATATATATATATATATATTACCTACTGGCGGTCGCCAGTAGGTAGTTATAGTTAGGACCCCTTTTCCATAGGAAAACCTCAACATTCTATTTTGAATAACTTTGGCGCCGGTCGATGAATCCTCGCGAATTTCTCAAAATAGGTGGGGGGCTACGCTCCGCTCCTACCCTGAAAGTCTCGGGGGGATCCGTCAAGCGGGGGCTGAGATAAAAGGGGGGTCCCAAAACGCGTTTTCCCCATGCATTTTTCCATAGGACCTTTAGAACGAGCTACAGCCCGAACGGCTGAACAGAATTACTTGAAATTTGGCAGAGAGGTAGTCCCTAGGTCAAGGAAGTGCCTTTTGTAGGTTTGGTGTAAATCTGTTCAGTAGATTCTGAGAAAATAGCCTTTAAATCAATATATATATCTGAGCCCGCTTACGGTACGCTTACCGTACGCTTACCGTAAGCGTACGGTGGCGTGCGCGAGCGCGATTCTGATTGGCTCTTAGATCTTAGTAAACATTCGAATCGGCCGAAACCAGGAAGCGGCGGCCGCCATTTTGTGTATTTCACTCAGAAAAAAAAGAGTGAAAACAAGAAAAGGGGGCAATGAGGAGAGTTACAGACCCCCTTACATTTGTGAGGGGGTCAAAGAAGGACTGTAAAGTACAAAGAAAACATTTATTGATTTTAAAAAAAATCACGGGGTACGCGTACGGTAAGCTTATGGTAAGCGTACGGTAGAAAAAAAAAAAAAAAAAAATGAAAATCAGATTTAAGTGTTTAGATATTAGGGGGCTCTAAAAAGAGCCGTTGTGTTTATGAAATGATTTTTTAGTGGTACCTACAAGTAAGTACCGATGCAGAGTCTAAGGTTCAAGAGGAAGACTCTGTTCCCTTCATCATTGAAGTGCACACCATCTCCTCCATAAATGTCTTGCATGTCATAACGCAAGTTGTTGTGGTAAATGGCACCCATACCATAGTCACGGAGGAAAGCAGAAACAGATTTGTTGACAAGCTTCTTGCTTTGTCATCGCACCGCGTGCCCACCGTGCGTGCACGGCACTAACTGCGTAAAGTGGGCGCGCGGTGCGCGAAGCGCACCGCGTGCTCACTGTGCGCGCACGGAACGAACTGCGTTAAGTGGGCGCGCACGCCACGAATGGCGTAAAGTAACTTAGCATTTAAAAAACCGTACAAATTCACTGAAAAAACCATAGGTTTCACACACGTTATAGTTAGGAATTAGCATTTAAAAAACCTTGCAAATTCACTGAAAAAACCATAGGTTTCACACATGTTATAGTTAGCGGAAATTTTACTGATAAAAAACCAATGAAATTCCCCCGTTATAGTTAGTGCAGGCAACTACAACTCACGCGACCGCAATCTTCTGCTGATGACATATGTGTCTTTATGAAAAAAAAATATTTGTAATATATGTATAGCTAAAAATGTATGGAAGAAGACATGGGCAAATAAGTGTCTAAATACAGTATTAGCATCAGCAGAGGATTGCGGTCGCGTGAGTTATAGTTGCCTGCACTAACTATAACGGGGGAATTTCATTGGTTTTTTATCAGTAAAATTTCCGCTAACTATAACATGTGTGAAACCTATGGTTTTTTCAGTGAATATATATATATATATATATATTCAAACAATTCCTTCTAAATCCTTAGGAGGAAAAACGAAGCCGTGTGTGGTTCTTCACATTCTTTATTCAGCCTCTCTGCCAAACGCATTTCGAGTGCGCCGCACTCTTGTTCACTGACAATTAAAATCAAAGCGAGCGGCCATTTTACATTGTTTTCCACGTGATTTGTTTAAACTACAATTAAAGTGCATTAGAAGACAGACTTGTAGTTTTTTATGATTGTACTATGTTTGTTCGAGCAGCACGCGACCATTGACACCACGCAATTGTTAAAATACATTTCGTATTAAATAAAACATGCTTACAAAAATATATATATATATACACTGTATAAAATATATGTGCTTTTTCGTAAAATGTCAAATATATACATTAATAGTTAATCATTAAACATAATTTAAATATTTAAATAGATCTTTTGTTTGTCAATATAGCCCCAGTGGGCTTGCGTAACCAAGGCTTAACCTCTTTTGCTGCTTTTTTATTAATGCCCCAGTGGGCCTATCATAACGCTTAATACAGTTTCTTCTATACTACAAGTCATCAAATCAAAACCCATTGTTAAAACCCAACTCTAAAAACTGATGAAGGCAAAATATCACAATATTCAGACTAAATGAGTATATAAATCTTCTTCTATGTTCAGACCATCCGGTTGTTTGGAATTTAATTCTACAATATAACGTGACTCCAATTTTCTCAAAATTCTTTCCCGGTTCCCTCCTCTTGAATTTTTTGCCACAGCATCAATTACAAAATATGTTAATCCTTTTACATCTTTATTGTGAAATCTCTCAAAGTGTCTGGCGACCGGATAAGTCCGATCGCCATTTTTGATAGCCCTGAGGTGCTGTAAAATTCTCTTGTGTACCTCCAAGATTGTGCTGCCCACGTACTGCAGGCCACACGGGCACTGGAGCACGTAAACAGCAAAATCTGTTTTACAGGTGAATTTGCCTCTGATTTTCTTTGAGTTTTTACTGAAACCTGGCTTGTATCTCTCTGTATTTACACCATGTGTGCAGGCCTTGCATTTGGGGCATTTCACAAACCCCTTGCGTCTTGTAAGCCATGTGGTCTTTCACCGCACTTATTTCTGCAGTTTTAAGTCCTGGGTGGACCCCCGCTTGCTACCACGTCCTCAATCCTGCGTGTCGGCCCCACAATTGGAACGATGTATTCGTGCCTGTGGCTCCCTTCTGTATCTGGGATGGTGCAGTTTCTGGCGGATGAGCGTCCGCCTCGATATTGTCTCAACACTGGTAGCTCACTGCAAAACGCACTCGAACCTTCACGAGGTTACCAGCCTTTATTTTCAATCAGGTATGGACGTGTGACACCAGCAGGTGAGTTATGCAGCTTCCCCCAGTTCCGACGCGTTTCGAGTTTCCTCTTCTTCATGGGTATGGAGGAAGTATGTGCATGCTGCGGGCCAACCCCCTAATGTCAGAAGTCCCGCCCTCAATAAGGCTTGACTGGGGCTATGTTTTATTTAATACGAAATGTATTTTAACAATTGCGTGGTGTCAATGGTCGCGTGCTGCTCGAACAAACATAGTACAATCATAAAAAACTACAAGTCTGTCTTCTAATGCACTTTAATTGTAGTTTAAACAAATCACGTGGAAAACAATGTAAAATGGCCGCTCGCTTTGATTTTAATTGTCAGTGAACAAGAGTGTGGCGCACTCGAAAAGCGTTTGGCAGAGTGGCTGAATAAAGAATTTGAAGAACCACACACGGCTTCTTTTTTCCTCCTAAGGATTTAGAAGGAATTGTTTGAATTCAACAGGACCCGCTTCTGTGGGGTCCTCCCGTAACGAAGCGACTTCCGCTGAGGAGGAGATAGTTTCTACACAGAAGACACTTTCTATATATATATATATATATATATATATATATATATATATATGCACTCAAACACCTCTCAGCACTTCCTTTTCGGCGAACTGACAGAAACGGACCGCCAGGACAAGTTAGTGGCAATATTTCTTCTTTTTATTGTTCTTTGTTCCTCATTTCATGACGCGTTTCGGGCATCAAGTGCCCTTGATCACATACAGAGCTTATAGTACGCCGTCTTTATATATGTACTAAATGAGAAAGAACACACCCCTATAGTGCTAAACAGTGAAGAAACACTTTCTTTAGTTATGTGCTCCAACGCTTCCTCAAACATCCATGATATTTGAAAACAGATTCTGTTGTATTACAAATCACATATATCAGTGATAAATACAATCGTCACAGTGTGCATTATACATAAATAATTTAAAATGTATAAAACATATAAAAAACCATAAATTTCAATCATAAATAAATATGTATAAATAATTAAAATATACATATTAATTCACCATGACGAAAAACATTTTTTAAACAATGTTCTCTGCAAATGTCTACCATTGGAAAAACATATAACTGCTTCAATATGTTTTGTTTTTCAAAATGCATAATACCAGCATAATGCTGATTTTTAGAGTACCTGTTCGTATTCTATAAAAGAAAGTGTCTCGTGCAGATTTAGTGCAAAAAGTGCTCTTTAGGTATTTAATTTACCAAATTTATAAAGTGCTTAATGCTTAACATTCACAATTTATGAATAAATAAATAACACAAAAATGTGATAAAAATTATATATATATATATATATATATCTATCTATCTACATACCATGTTTCCATAGGAAAAGCATTTTTTTACTTGCCTATATCTTTGGCGCCGTCTGACAAATCTTCACTGACTTTTATCCAAAAAAGCGTGCTAGTGATTCGTGTTGCGCATGGAAAGTTTTGGGGTGATCCGTCAAGCAGGGGCTGAGGAAAGGGGGGGTAAATAAAGTGTGTTTCTCATGTTAATTCTCATAGGAGCTTTAGACACGACTACAGCCCGAACCGCTGACCGGAATTATACCAAAAATTGGAAGGAAGGTAGATTTGGTTATACAAGTCACGCGTTCAGTTATTTGGTATAAATTTGTTCAATAGTTTTTGAGAAATGTAAGGAAATCCAAATTTGTATATCAGCAATCTAGGCTAATTCACAAATAGTAACGAGTTCATACAGGGAAATGCAGAGCTCTGATTGGCTACCAACACTTCAACCAGGAAGTGTTGGCAGCCATTTTGGGGCTTGGCTTCAGCCAAGACCCACAAAAACGGTAAAAAAAAAAACGTTCCCAGCAGGACCAAAAACTATTTTTTGAAAAAAATATTGCAGCAACATTGCAATGAATTAGCAGCAAGATGTAAAAAAAAAAGAGTGCAGTCTCCCGCGTTTCTTTACATCTCAGCCCCCATGTGGGCATGTTCCCAGGGTCGTGCCTGCACATCCAAATGATACCCTGACTACTTTTCTTTTTTCTTTTATTTATTACATTTTACAACTTGCAACAAATATTTCATTACTGCTTCTTCCAGTACTATAGAAATGCAATAACAGATAAACATCGCGTTCCCCCCCCCCCCAGAAGGCGAGACAACTCTTCTTTATGCAAGGCATGCTATGACGTTATACATCCTTTAAGCACTGGATGCGCATGTTTAGCTGTCCATGTCTGCACAGTCCCGTGTTGACACATGGGTAGTCCCAGGAGGAAAGCACATATGACACACCCCCAGATCAGTAAGATCCATAATCTCTGTTAAACTCTTGGCGACCTATAGCTATTGTCCAGTCAAAGCCATCCACCCCACAGTATTCTCTGTCCCTCCTGATCCCTATCCCCAACCCGCTAGGTGTTGTTGGTATTGGCCCCAAATACCCTTAGGTCCACACTGCGGGGGAAGGAGTTCATAGTGTACATCGGATTGTGTGCTGCAATATAGCAAGTCTGAGTTACAGTTTTAATGAGCGGGTAGGCCCTTTTGCCCAACACATTGCAATCCTACGTTTAGCCAATAGCAGCCCTATAGCGACCAGTTTCCTGTGATCAGGCTGAATATCCCTGTCATATCCCAATAGCGCAGGTAGAGGATTAGGTTTAAGGCTTTTCCCAACCATCTCACTAAAGGTCGCAAACACTTTCTCCCAGAATAACAAGATCTTGGGACAGGACCATGCCACGTGATAAAACCCAGCGTCTGGCTCCGTACATCTGTTGAACTTAGATGTATCTCTCAACGCATACCGCGCCAGCCTACTGGGGGTGTAGTAGACCCTATTGATGTATTTAAAACTGATCAGACGATGCTTACCATTCAGGGATACCCTTTTCGTAGCCTCACAGCAGTGCATCCAGCATTTATCATCAATCACCATGTCCAGGTCTCTTTGCCATTCCACCCTTGCTTCATATAACTGCAATTTCCTCGGTTCTTGAGCCATGGAGTAAAGTACTGTAATAACTTTCGCTGGCAAATTAGCTTTGATAACCTAAGAGAGTACCCGGAACTCTGCAGGCTCCTGCAGGACATCTCCCAGCTGCTGCCGCCATGCATGTCTGACCCTATGAAACTGAAATCTATCCAGTGACGAATGTCCCTGCATACCTGCATTACAGTCTCCCAATATATTGATGTTTATGTGCTTTATTGACCGAAGGACAGCTCGTCCCCCAATCGTTGGGAGCCAGACGCAGCAGTCAAGTTGCATGCTTCCCTGCCCATGCCAGCCTAATTATCAATCTACGCAAGGTCTCAAATACAGAACGTTGCAATAATATCGAGATATTCAGGAAGAAGAAGAGAAACCGAGGTAGTACCACCATCTTCATTAAGGAGATGTGCCCCATCAGGGAAAGGGGTAATTTGATCCACCTGGTGATGTCTTCCTCTAGTTTGGAGAAAGCCCTCCCGTAATTTTTTGCTATCACAACCGCAGGGGAAACATCCATTACAACACAGGCATTACATCGTAATGCCTTTACAACGCTACTTTTGCAATGCAGGTGACATTACATCGCATGCCATTACAACGCATGTGCCATTACAACGCATGCCATTACAACGCATTATAAGGTAAGTAATGGAGGTAAGTGAGGTAAGTTTTTATTTTGGATAATTTTTTATATTTTGGTATTTTAATTAAGTAATGGAGATAAGTGAGGACACTGTTTTTTGATTATTTTTAATATTTTGGTATTAAAAATATATATCATAATAAATAGTTAAAAAGGATAGGTTGTGGGTTGGGTAGTGTCCTAATACTCATGTTTTATTTTTAATACTTGAGTTTTATTTAAAAATTAGATTAGTTGTTATTGTTTTAAAAATATATATATATATCTTTAATGTAATATATTTATTTAAAATATATTAAATGTACTTCACACTTATTCCCTGGGATGGGATGTATGGGAAACAGGGGTTTTGGGTGGGGACTGTATTAATACTCTGGTATTACTTTTAATACTTGATAATTAATTGATATTTATTTTTAGTAATAGAATATTTTACAATAAATTCTAGTTTAAATTATTTAAAAAAGGCTGTGGCACCTATCCTCTTGGACAGGATGCATGGGAAACAGGGGTTTTGGGTAGGGGAGTTTATTAATACTCATGTAATCATCTTAATACTTGAGAATTAATTGATATTTATTTTTAATAATAGAATATTTTACAATAGATTATGTTTTAAATTATTACAAAAGTCCGTGGCACCTATCCTCTGGGACGGGATGCATGGGAAACAGGGGTTTTTGATGGGGGAGTGTATTAATACTCAGGTATTATTTTTTAATACTTGCGTATTATTTATCACTTAATTCATAAGTTATTTTATTGTAAAATTGTTACATTGTTTTTAAATATTAAAATGTATAAAAGTGATATGCAGACAAAATCTGGGTGTTTTTGGGTTGGGGTGATTTAATATTAAGGTATAATTATAACCTATCATAAATGATTATACATTTTTAAATTTTATTTATAAAACTAATAAACAATTAAAAGTATATTAATATATAGCTAAAATTTAAAAAAGCATGTACGTACATTATGAGTTTGCATTAATAGACGTATAAATGTTTTAAAAACATAAATTTAAATAATACAAAATATATTAGTTAACAAAAAAATCAATTGACACATTAATAGTATTGTAGGTAATTTTATTACATGTATAATACATATAATACAGTTTGAAAAATTTATAAAAACAATTTTTTTAAAAACTTTATTAGTTCAATGTTTGCAGAAATACTTTTTGGGACATTTTTAAAACATGGATATATGGTTTTTGGGACTTATGCTGGATTTTGGTTTTTACTTTTTCTAGGTTTTTTAACTTGAAGTCGATCGTGAGAGGATTGCAACAATGGATTTCTTGTTGTGTTTTTTGCTAAACAAGTATTCTTTTTCGGGATTTTTTATTTGCATTGCGTTTTTTTAGGTGAGCACAGTACAGTTGTCAGCACAATTTTTGAAATAAAAAATTGGCTTTGCCAAACTGTGTCCATTTTGGTTAGTTTAACTCAGGTCATGGCTTATGTCACGGATTATCGACTATTTTCTATGGATTAAAGGACTGCTCAAGACTCTTGGTGAAATGAGGGATTGTACACAAGTCCAAGAGTTGAAAAAAGAAGACAAGACATTTATTGTCAAAACAGGCAAGTAAGTTGGTTTAGGAGTTAGTGTAGATTAGAAATGTAGGATGTGGGGGGGGGGCGTGGCCAGGCGCCGATGAAGATGGCCGCCTAGGAACCGAGCTCCGCCGGGACCGCTGTTGTCCCCACGAAATCCGGCATCAAATCCTGGTTGGAGCGTACCCTTATCGCAGCGCCAACTCCCTTATGTGAAGCGCTACTGATCCGCGCTTTGAGCGAAGTCCGAGCACCCAGCGGGGACGTATCGCCGCGATCGACTGTGCCGCGGCTGGCCCGGGATTGCAGCTTGGAGCCTGAGGACCGGGAGGGACACAAATAGAGGCCCCGGCTTGCGGCCTATACCCTGCACTGGGCCGGAGCGGGGCCCGATCTCCGGCGGCTGGGCCCGCATAGGCGCCGAGCCGCGTTGCTGCCTGTGACCTTGCAAGATCTGACGTACATACTAGAGGAGGGGCACAAGAGCCTGTGGGGGTGCCGCGTGGGCCTCGGCTGACACCGCTGCCGGCCCGTGGGTGCGGCCGGCCTGCAGACAGACGGGCTCTACCGACGACGCTTTGCCATGCGGGCACCCCAGACACGGGAGGGGTCCCGGGGACCAGTGTGTGGCGGAACGTACGAGGTTGGTGGCATGGCGGCATGAGCGGCGGCCCATGGCGCCATAGACTGGCTGAGCAGAGTACCCGAGCAGTGGGCCTGACGGCTGAGCCTCAGGCCTGGTGGTGGTGACGCATTAGAGACAAGAAGACCTACACTCAGGGCGAGTGCGCGGATACGCTTGAAGCCTTCCGCCCGCGACGAGAACAGCCCTGGTCCTGTGGCCATAAATGGCGTGCTGAACTGATCTTTGCACAAAGGGGGCACCCTTGGCTGCTGGCTGGGGCCTAGTGTAGTGCACCGCGAAATCCCGCGCGGTGACAGAGCCGGCCTACTGCGCAGAATTACCACACTGCCCAAGTGAAGGAGTGGTAACAGGGCACGAATAGCGATTGTCGTCACCCAGGCTGGTGGCATAGACCCTGGTGATGAAGGAGCCGATATCCAACATGCGGCCCAAGGTGGGAACAACAACACAAACTAACAAACTAGATAAATATGCGGTGCCAACTGGTCCGACGCAGTCTGGAGCGACGGTGGGAAACACCACAGACCGAACGGAGCCCTCCTTGACTTCCATAATGGCCACGATACAGACGCTAGGCACTAATCTCGAGACGAAAATGGACAAGATCTCCATTGAGGTTAACCTGCTATGCACGGACCTTGGCAAGACCACGGAGAGAGCGAGAACTAACGAGACGGACACCAAGGCACTACAGGCCTCGGAAAAACGGCTCGAGGGGCGAGTAAATGAGCTCGTCCTCCAGCACCGCCAAATGGCTCTTAGGCTCGAGGACCAGGAAGGGAGGGCCCGACGGAGTAATATCCGCGTAGCTGGTGTGCCGGAAGGAACGGAGGGGCAAAGTGTGGAGCTATTTCTGGAAGACTTAATTCTCCGCCACTTAAAGCCGAAGAGACTCTCCAAGATCTTTACCATCGAGCGTGCTCACCAAGCCCTGCTCCCTAAACCCAGGCCGGGGGCTCCACCAAGAACAATAATTGCCAAAATATTGAACTATCGGGATCGAGACGCCATCCTCCAGGTGGCCAGACAACAGGGAGACCTGCAATGCGAAGGGGCCACTATCCGATTCTTTCCTGATTTCACGCTGCGAGTCCAGCAAGAACGACGCTCCTTCATGGGAGTAAAGACGGCACTCCGAGAACGGGGCATCAAATATATGATGTTCTTCCCCGCGAAACTGAAGATCGTTGCGGGGGGCAAGTCCCACTTCTTCACCTCGCCGGCGGTGGTCCAGGAGTGGCTCAACGCGGCGGCACCGGAAGAACAAGTGGGGCACGACCACGACAACTGGAGAGACACCAGGGCCGCCTCCCCCGGATCTGCGGCGGGGAGACCAGCGGTAGACGAGCAGAGCCAAAGGTCATGGCGTTCCAGGTCGAACAGTCCCCGCTGGGACCCGCTCCAAGACACAGCGGCACGATGAGGATTCAGACTGTGAAACCACGCCTCGTCGAACAGTAATGTATAAAGCTTGCACGGGGTTATGTGTGGTGTCACTGGTGTGGGGAAGCGGACCCATCCGCCCATTACTTCCGTGACTTTGTGACTGATCCTCGAGTGCACCATAGACTTAAGGGACTTATAGTCTGGGGTAACACAGGTATGCGGCTGGAGTTGGGGCTGGCCCACGTTCTCCCTAACAGAGTTTTGCGGGGGGGCGGTTCACTCTCTCCGGGGTAGGGTCGGGCGACAGGCGCTCTGCTAATTGGGGTAGTGGGTAGTTTCAAACCTACAGAGCAGGGAGCAGGGTGGGGGGGTTCTGTTCGAAGGGGCGGAAGAGCACCTCCGAAAGGGATGGAACAACAGAAGGTTACGGGTCCACTGCATGGGGTCCCAAACATTTTATGTATTGTTTTGAAATGTTGGAAGGGAAGGTGGTAGGGGGGGGAGTTGGAAAGTTTTTATGGTCACACATTGCTACTATGAACAGAGTTAAAGAATACACCGGTGCGCAGGGACAGGCCGGCTCATACAGTAACGGATATGGCTAGTAGATGGGAGAGGAGTCTTGGGGTCCTTAGCTGGAATGTGAACGGGCTGGGTGATGGGCTCAAACGTACCATTGTCTTGCAATTTGTTAAACGACACCTCCCTGATGTAGTATTCCTGCAGGAAACACACCTGATGGGTAATACATGCCAGGCCCTCAACAGATGGGGATATACTTTGGCGGTTCACTCCGGCTTCACCTCTGTCTCCAGAGGAGTGGGGATCCTGCTGCGCCGCTCCCTGCCCCTCCACATTGACCACTCGGAAACAGACCCGCTGGGCCGCTTTGTAGCACAGTCAGGGAGGTGGGAGGGTCGCAGGTTAAATCTCCTTTCTGCTTATATCCCCCCTGGCCTTCGAACCCAATCCAATACAGACCTGGGCAAACTCCTACTCTCCCTCCCTGACGGTCAGCTGATCATCGGGGGAGACTTCAACGCAGTGGTCTCAGGAACCCAGGACAGACATCCTCCCAGAGACACACCCCAAGGGCAGAAATGGCTGGCTGACTTCCTAGATGCCTTCGGGTTCACAGACGTGTGGCGACTGATGCACCCCACGGACAGGCACTTCACCTTCTACTCCGGCCCACATCATTCATTCTCCCGCCTAGATTATATATTGACTCCATTACAGCAGGACATGATCATACGGGAGGCCTCCCACCTAGCACGTGGTATCTCCGACCACTCACCAGTCTGGACACGCATCACGATGGGGAATAGCCGGGAGGGCTGTGTGCTGCCAATAAACGCCTGGTATCTAAAAAATGAGGATCTTAGGAAAAAGCTGTCCCGCTCCATAATTCAATATTTCGAACAAAATGTCGGATCGGTGAGCTCCTCTGTAACTCTGTGGGAAGCTTTTAAAACAGTGCTCAGGGGAGAGGCCCTGTCGGTCATTTCAGGCCGCCGTAAGGAAAGGGAGGCGCAGATTAACTCAGTTGAATCGGACCTAAGGGCGCTGGAGGAGGCTGCATGCGCTGATCGGGAGCCAGAGGGGCAACATCGGCTGCGACTAAAAACTGCGGAGTATAGGGAGCTGGTTACGCAGACTGCCCAAACGGTGGCTCGACACAAGGCGGGCAGCATCTACGATCAAGGCGACAAAGCAGGCAAACTTATAGCCTGGCTCGATAAAAAACAGCAGACCAATAAAGTGGTACCAGAAATACAAACAGCTTCAGGGGCCGTGGTTACGGAGCCCCGGGAGATCACCGCGGAATTTGCAAGGCACTTCCGGCAGGTATATAGTAGGGGGTCGGACCGTCCGGAGGAGGACTCTGTTGCCCTGCGGACAGATATTCGTATGCCATGCCTGTCGGATGTCGACCGGGATGCCCTGGAGGCTCCACTTGCCACAGCCGAACTGGAGCGTGCGATAATAGAGCTTCGCCCGGGCAAAGCTCTTGGACCGAACGGTCTCCCAATTGAGCTTTACAAGCTAAAACCGGACGCCCTTAGTTTACACCTTAAACAAATGTTTGAAGAGAGCAAAGCGGCAGGAATACTGCCGCGAGATCAACGCCTAGCCACTATCGTGGCTATACCAAAAGAAGGGAAACCGAGGGAGTCATGTTCCTCATACCTACCCATTTCCCTGCTTAATGCAGAACCGAAAATATTGGCAAAATCTCTCGCCAATAGGCTTTAATCCGTCCTACCCACTTTGGTCCACCCGGACCAGTCCGGCTTCATGCCCCATCGCAACACGGCGCTCAACATTCGCCGCCTGAATGGTGTACTGGGGAGGTGCCACACAATGCAAGAAGATGCGGTTGTGGTTTCGCTTGACGCCACCATGGCATTTGACACCCTAGAATGGCCCTACATGTTAGCGGTGCTTCGTAAACTAGGCTTCGGCCCACACTTTACAGCATGGGTTCGTCTTCTCTACTCGGAGCCCCTGGCCCAGGTGGTAGTTAACAACAGGGTCTCCGAGGTTTTCGCCCTGGAGAGGGGAACCAGACAGGGCTGCCCGCTCTCACCCCTCTTATTTGCGCTCTCCCTTGAGCCACTTGCTGCGTGGATCAGGCAAGACGTCTACCTCACAGGGATACAATGGGCGGATGGATGGGAGGACAAAATCTCCCTATACGCTGATGATATCCTCCTTTACTTATCCAAACCACGGAGGTCTATTGTGGCAGCAATGGATATATTCACTGGTTTCGGGAAGAATTCGGGGTTCCGCATCAATTGGAGCAAGTCTCTCCTCTATGTCCTCCATGGCAGCCCCCCCAGGCTTCCCAGCGACTGCCCACTCACCGTTGCGGAGGACGGATTCAAATACCTAGTTTTTTTTGTCTCCGTAGACAAGACTATTCTGTACGGAAAGAATCTACTACCACCCCTGCGACGGCTCCAACGTGACTCTAATACTTGGCAGAGACTCCCACTATCCCTGCTGGGCCGTGCGGCCCTCTTCAAAATGATGGCACTTCCTAGGTTCCTCTACACCCTCCAAAACTATCCGGACCTGGTACCGAATTCCTATTTTGTGGCAATAGAAGCGGCTCAGCGGGTCCTCCTCTGGTCAGGTACACCTAGAATAGCGCTGCGCAAACTCACACTGGGATGGTGCGATGGAGGGATAGCCCTCCCGGATATCCGCAAGTACTACTGGGCCGCTCACCTGTCTGCGATCAACCACGGGACGTATAGTGATGGTAACGACCCAGGTTACGGGATGGACAGATGGTTACTCCCAGGTGGGAATTATGAAGCCGCGCTCTATTCTAAACCTGGTAAACATCAGCTCACAGGACCGACGAAACACTCGGTACAAATATGGACCTGGGTTGGTCCAATACTCTGACCATGGCCACTCCACTGTGGGCGTCGGAGAGGCTGGGCAACTTGGGTCACACTAAGGGGTTCCATAGCTGGGACCTTATTGGTATCTCACAGGTCAAAGGGGGTCAGATCCTTTACTTACTTACAGGACACATACGACTTAGCACACATTGAATATTTCAGATATATGCAGATTAGACACTCCCTCCAATCAACCATACCACCAGGGACCACGCCCCCACCGGCCTCCCCACTTGAGGACAGGTTGCTCGACGGACATATGCCAGAACATGCCATCTCCCTCACATATAAAAAACTGATAAATAATCCTCCTGATCCACTCAGGTGCCTTAAAGAGAAGTGGGTGGCCGATGGACTTGAGATCGATGATGAGGAATGGGTGAGTGCGCTGGCATCCCCTAGGGAGGTGGCGATTTCGGCTAGACTTAGGCTCATACAACTTAAAATACTGCATAGAGTATACATCTCCTGCACTAGACTGCAGGCGATGGGAAGAGGGGGGGTGCTCTGCAGGCGGGGCTGCGGTGAGACGGGCTCTTTCTTCCATATACTGTGGGACTGCCCGAGTGTGCGGAGATACTGGAGGCGTGTGGTGTATTGCATGCAGGAAGTATGGGGGGTAGACATACGCCCAGAGGCTAAGAGATGCCCCTCGAACATCTGGGAACCCACAGACTTGCCTACGAAAGGGAAAATCTGGGTCACACTTGGGCAGATGGTGGCAAAAAGAAACATCGCCCGCCTTTGGGGTGCATCCGCTCTGCCGAAATTAGCCGAATGGCAAAAAGACATGGATTGGTGTATGCTGCAGGAGAAGACTGTGTATATGGCGCGAGGGTGCCCTCGGAAGTGGGGGGAGGTATGGGTAAATTGGAACGAATATAGAGGTGACATCTGTGAGCCTCCACAGGCCCACCGGTCCAGCTTGGAGACTAAAGACTGAACATATTATACTTCGATAGCTAATTCAAATGAAACTATGTCCCACACTGTCAATGTATGTTACTGGTGTTATAATGACTCTAATGTGAAAATTTACTGACCATCTTTGTTGCTGGTTTTTTTTTTTTGCAAACAACAAGAATTTCAATAAAAATAAAAAAAATAGAAATGTAGGATGTGAGCAATATTATCTAGGTAGTCTGAAGCCACCATCAACGAAAATTGTTTAATTGCACCCAATAGTTGAATTGCTCCTCCCTCTAAGCAGGTCGAGTAGCAGTTCCACCACTTCACATGGAAACGTGGCTTTCTCCTGCAACCTGACCTGCTTAGATGGCCAATCTATGAGTCTTCAAAGTAATTTAGAAGGGGTGCCAATTTGTCCTTGTTTGCAGTAAAATAGTCAGATTCAGTAATAGATGTGTAGTATTCATCTACACTGACAGGAGGAACAAAGCAAAGTGCACTTAGGGGCATATTCTCAAGGAGCTATCGCCGAGTTATCTGCATTTTATCGCAGCCAAAGTCGCGATAAATTTACCGCCCCATTCACAAGCCGGTGCTAACAGCCCATATTACCAGTTTTCCGGAGACAGCATCCTCAAAAAACATCTCCAAGGATGACCCCGGCAACTATCGCTAATGAGATGCAGAGTAGGCGTTCCCAAGCAAAAAACCGCGACAACACCACTCAACAACATTCTCAACGACCAGCCACATAGGCGATAAGAAGACAAAACATGTGATAGGTGCGTTAGCAGCAGGAAACTAACACCTGCTCTAACCTGGTGTAAAGTCGGACGACAACCGGCAGCAGCCAAGGGAGTCCAGTCCATAGCCAAACCTGAAGAACAACAGATGCCCCCGAGCAACTGAACATGCAGCCCGGAGCCCCAATAGGGCAACAACATCCACCGCCACCACCCCCAAGACCCCACCACCCGCCCCCCCCCTCTCTTTGGACAAAGAGAATGCACATCAACACCACAAAACCATGAACCAAACAAATCGCCTGAAGTCGCACAATCACAACACCTAACATACTGGTGCGTCCAGAAAAATGGAAATCATACATTCAAATCATATAATCTCAAAAAAACTTTACTACAGATAAAAAATAAATAAAAAAAATCTCGAAGAGGCACGGTGGGTCTTCTCTGGGCATTCTGTAACTCACAGCCTGCAAGACAGAAATACAGATAAGAAGGTCTGTCATGCGCCCATCCAAATACAGAGAGAGGGAGAGAGAAAGAGAGGGAGAGAGAAAGAGAGGGAGAGAGAAAGAGAGGGAGAGAGAAAGAGAGGGAGAGAAAGAGAGGGAGAGAGAAAGAGAGGGAGAGAAAGAGAGGGAGAGAAAGAGAGGGAGAGAGAAAGAGGGAGAGAGAAAGAGAGGAAGAGAGAAAGAGAAAGAGAGAGAGTTCTGACACTGCAGACCCAGATCTCACTGCTCCCCTGCAGCCGCCGGTGTATCTCCAACCACATGCCGGCACACACTGCGGTCCCCCAGGTCCCTCATCTGAAACAGTAGCTAGAGACATGAATGGCAGAGTCCATACAGTAGCACACACCATCCGCGCTTGACCACCCCTGTGCACACAGGCTGCTGCACCCCAGCCCCTCCCGTCGCCCAGCGGAGATTGCCCACCCCTGCGGAACCAGGCCTCAATGCTCACCTTCCACCCCCAGCGTGTCTCCAAGAGGGCCCACCAAGTGCCACTGGGAGCCCCAAGCCAGTGGCCCGAGACCATGGCACCCTCCACATCATGCAGCCCCGCACCACGGGCCATCAGGTCACACACTTGATTCTGGGTCTTGATTTCGCTATGGCAGAGAACATATCAATGCACCCGGCCTCATCGCAGTCTGCACACCTGCTCAGCACTAGAGCTGCCACTAACTCTGTGAACCGCGAGGCGACGCTACGTGGTGGTAGGGCCGCACTGCCCGCTGGCTCAGGCCTACACTGCGTCCAGCAGGGCTCTCACCAATGCCACCATTCCGGACTGCCTGGATGGTGCATCATCACAGGCTGCACACACGCTCAGCACTTAAGGCGCCCCTACCTCAGTGCACTCAAAGACACCGTCCCGTGGCGGTGTGCCTGTGCCTGCCGCAGTGTATCTGGTGCCACCAAGTCTGTGCACCGCAAGCCATGGACCCTTTATGATTGAGTCTCGTGGTGCGGATGCCATCCTGTCACCCCCAGTGCCGGGCAATGTCTTGTTGCCGGGCCCTAGACCCTCATGCATAAATGATACCCACACGGAGACACCCAGTTGGAGAGTGGAAATGGCGTCCAGCACATGAGCCAGGCCCTTTAATTGGCAGGGTCACAAGTCCTGTGACGCTGGTGCTGAATGGGTGTGGTGTGGGTGTGAACCAGCCATGAGGGAGTGGCTGTGGCATGCTGACAACTAGACCTGTGAGCAGCAGATCCCTACAGGGAAGACCTGGGACATGTAGCGTTGTCGTCGTCCCCTGTGAGCATAAGAGGAGTGGGCTGGCCTGTCGTATGCCAGTCCAGCGAAGGGGTGTGAACAATGACCCTGGGGCTCTGGGTGTTGTTCCGTCCTGGGCTTGACAAGGAAGTAACTAATGCATGTGTCTCCATTCTAGTGTCGGCGCCACCCCGAACGCCATCGGTAATGTGTCACCCTGTGCCCCAAGTCCCACAGCATGAGCAACATGGACTTAAGGGGGAATCATTGACCCTACAATCATCCATACCTCCACACTTGCAAGATCATAGAAATGACACATCGGTGTTACAATAAATGTTTAATGCACATTCAATGGAGTGTCGTAGCTGGAGCAGTACAGGGCCATGCAAAACCCACGTTACATTGATAGACCGTGGAGGGCCAGCCAGAGTCCTTCAGGGTATGACAAGTACATCAGAAGAGGAGGAGTTCAGTCCAGAGTCTGATAGCTGTGCCATTGGTGACCAAGCAGAATATGGCAGTCCATGTCGAGGTCCAAATTGAGTGTCGCAGAGTGCATCGGGGGACAGTGAAAGGTGATGATGCAGAGGGCAGACCAAGCAGAATCAGGCCATATGGTGGAGATTAATGCTACCACTTCCTTCTTACCATAAGGGCAGATTCATCCGCATTTTCATCCTCTGCTGTTAAAGGTGCCTCACATGTGTGTGGTGGGATTCTGTCCCCAGCACTGTGTGGCACTGACACCTCAGGGGCCGGAGGTGAAATGTCTGCCGCACTGTGTGGCACTGACACATCAGGGGCCGGGCATGTGGATGGAGTTATAGCAGCAGCATGCATCAGCGCCAGGCCTTGTGGCAGTAATGCCATGAGGAAGGTCTTTATGGCATTGAGGGACCCAGCTACCTCTCGCTTGTGTGCAGCCGTGGCAGCTGATCTTTCCGCCCGCGTCCTCTCCATGTTCTCCATGAGCCTCCGCATGAGTTCCAACTCCCGTGCAAGCTCACTGGAGCCACTCTGACTAGACAGTCGTTCTTGTAGCAGAGTCAGGATCCTGGCGATTTCAGCCATGGTTCGTTGGAGGGCATGGAGCGGACTGTCGGTGTCCGTTGGGGACTGTGAGTGGTCCCTGATGGGGCTTAGACACCCACGTATGGCATCTTGTTTGTCTGCCATGCAGTCGAACCCCACCTGCACCTGTTCAGCCAGCTTCTCCTGGCACTCCAACACACAGCGTTGGAAGGCCATGTGCTCATCGTAGGGGTCTTGGGAGGCAGCCGTGGTGGTGGGTGCTGCCTGCTGTGTGCTCTGTGCAGGGGGTGGGCTCTCCTCGTAGCAGCTGGGCTGCCCTGCTCCTGGAAGTGGGCTGCAGAGGCTCTCCACGAGCTGTTGGAGGGCATCAGAGTCAAAGATGTCGTGGTCCCCTTCGTCATCAGAGAAGTGAGGTTGGGACTGGTCTGCAGGAGGTGTTGAATTTCCCTCTGCAATGTGAAGGGGAGAGGCAGTTTAACATTGTGTTCACATGTATGTTGTCGCATTGTACATGTTTACATTCAGACTGCATGCCAGTGTACATTGTGACTGTTTGTGGGGAGCTGCCTCTATGATGAGGGACAGTGGACATTCCGACAACATCACGGATGTGTGTTTGTACTTGTACATTGTCAACTCACATTTCCTTGCTATGCCACATGTGATTGGCCAGTTTCTGCACACAAGCGGCACCAGTTGTGTCCTCTGTTCTGTGGTGGACGTGTTGCGGATTGTGCCACATCGTTGTCAATGTTAATGTGCTCTGGAAGTGATGTGTGTGTGCCCCATTTTGGGGAAGTCACCCCTGCAGCTCTGACTTTGCTGCCCCTTATCCCTTACATGCAGTGTGTCTCTGACTTCTGTGCTTATACAGTGCTGGGATGTTGCATACTTGGATGCATTGGTCTCTTGGTGGGAGATGGGATTCTGGGGTATGGTTTGTCCGCAGCTGTGCTATGCCTAATTGTGCATGTGTGCCATTGTGCCCATCTCTCCCCATCTCCCCAGTCCCTGGTCGTTACTTACCCTATTGTTGTTGTGTCCAGTCATGTTGAGCAGTATCCGGGCCCCCAACTCCTGCCACCGTCTCCCCACTGATGACTGTGGACTCCATTTCCTCCATCTCGTCCAACTCCTCGTGTGGCGCTGGACTGCCACCTCCAGTCTGCATTGCTGCCTTCCGGTTGTTTGCGAGTTTCTGCTTGGTTTTGCGCTTGACATCATTCCAGCGCCTCTTGACCTCTTCCATTGTCCTCTTCATCACTCCAACTACATTCACCTTGTCCACGATGGTCTGCCATATTCCAATTTTAGTTGCCAGTGACACAGTGGAGGTGACAACAGTAGTTGATGGTGTTCTATCACCTCCGTTATCAGGATCCTGTTGTCCTGCGGACTGAACCTTTTCTTCCTACTCTTCTTCTCCTTGCCTTTCCCTGACCCCGAGGTCCCAGGGGGCTTGTGGGGTTCTGGTTGTCCTCTGCACTTGCTCCGACTGCCTCCATTGTGCTTCGCTGTTGTTTGGCTTTTGTATGTGTTTTTTTCCCTACTTTTGTAGTGCATTTTCCCGCATGTCGCGTGGGGATTGCAGGCCTGTGGCTGGTTTTTCCTGATTTCTGTATCGCGATTTGCGTCATCGCCGCTTTTTTCGTGTTGGTGTTTCGCATTTTTGCGGCATTGCGTTGATTTTGACACGTTCATTTGCCGCGTTGTGGTGGGTCTATCGCATGGTGCTGCCACGTTGAGAATACCTCGTTAACACTGTGTTATTTTCCTGCGATAGACTGCGTTGTGAAGATTTGCGTTAATCTACTTTTGCGGTAGTTATCACACGTTCTTGAGAATATCCCCCTTAGTTTCTTCAATTCAAATTGCAAGTTACTTTCTGATATGTAATGCTCAACTAAGGATGTTTTTAAAAATATTTCACCAATAAGCCTGTGAAAAGTGAAAAAAAGCATCCTTGAATTTGGGTATCCGTGTACATTTTGGTAATTGTGTTAATCATAGGTAATTCAAAGTCAATTAACACTTTTCTAGGACTTTAGTTCATGGTTTTAGCTTTTATCACTGACAAAAATTCAGTGTATGTTGAGGTTTGTTTATCAGGGAGTAAACTGTACACTAAGGGCACTACTGTATGTCATGAATAGTGTATATTTGGGTGAATGGATGGGGTGTGGATTTAAACCTCCCATCCATCATCCAAATATCACTACTCTCTAAATTAACAAGATTCTAGGGTGTGCTAAAGATTAGTATTCTTTTAAGAGGGATTTTGTTGTCATGCAAAAGAAAGGTTTCATTAGTAATGGTTAGAGAAAGTTCAGGTGGAATGTAAATATCAGAGAAGGTTTGGGGTGTTATACGTAGGGGGTTACTTGACCGTTTTTTACGCTGAATAATTCTGCGTAGGTTGGAGATTGTGGGAATACCACTTGCTACATGTGTTGAGACACTTTCCTCCAAACTGAGCCACAGGGTTCATTGGAGGTGGATGCCATGGCTTTGATTTCATTTATATTTTCGCTTACCTCTATCTCCATTGCAGAGGCAGAGTGGTTATGCTCGGTGGTCCTTTCAACAGTGTCACCAAGAGTAGCAATAGGATGAGTAATAATGCACACACCTCCAATGACACCTGGGCTCATTTAATCTCTCCTTACAATAAACATAGCCACTGTGACTTAGTCTATTTCCACGGCTCGATTGTATGTATTTGGCTTGTTTTCTTGCTGCCATTCTCTGTAGAAAGAAGAAAAAGAGAAAAACATTGTGTTAGTGATTTTAAGTGTGGTTGCTTTCAAAAATATTTTATCTGCAAGTGAAAAGTTAGTGCACATTGTTTATGTTACAGCTTCTTTTTCAAAATTGTACCAGGATTTAATTGCATTGGCTTGATAATGTTTGGAATTGTTGGCTGCTTTGATACTTTTGATGAAAAAAAAGGTTAATTTTGGATAGATTGATTGATGTACTTATAGAGCGCAGCTATCACCCTACGGGCATCTTGGCGCTTGCATTGGGAACCCGTCCTGGTTTTTCCCTGTAAGATAACCCGTACTGGGCATCCCCAAGGTGAAAGCCAGGCATCCCACCGCAGGGGGCCGTTGTGGAGATTAAGCAGGCTTGTTGCCCAGAGCTGCATAGTGTGAACTTGTGCTTAGAGTGGGCACCGAAGCGAGAATTATCGAGTCCGTGGACAATTGGGCTCTGGACCCTGCCGCGTCAGGAATCGAACCCAGGTCCCGGGTCTGATCTCTGCTTCAGGGTATGCCTCCTCTAACCAGTGAGCTACACTTCTCCACTAGATAGACTTGACAGAATGAAAAAGGTTACCTTTTATAGGTTTTTCTTTAGTGTGGTTGGCAAGTTCTGGTGTAGATGCTGGTTTTGATTGGAACTTTCTTTCAGTTCTTCTCTAGGTTGTGTTTGGTGCTTTTGATTCTTTGGTTCGGAAAAAAGTGAAGAAATGTTATTAGTTTTTTTGTTTGGATATTTTTAGTTTTGCAAATAGTCTGCAAAGAAATAGATTAGCGCCTTTGTAATAGAAAGAAAGTAATTTTGCTTTTGTTTATGAGGTTAAAATTTTTACTGCACTGATACATTTTTAAATGAAATGCTTCTGTACTTGAACCCTGCAAAAAAACTTATTGTGGTTTTTGATATTTTTTTCTTTGTATAGTTTGGCTTATTCAGTGTTGATGGGCTTGTTTTTATTACTTTGGTTGAGGATGTGTTCCTCTACTCTGGTTGGTTTATATAGTTTAATCTGTTGAGATGTTTTAAGAAAAAAAAATGGTTTGATTGTATGCCTGACAAATAACATAAATGAAAATGTGATTTTTACAGTTTAAACTTTAAATTTTTTATTTAAGGACAATCCATTTGCCACCACCACCATTCAGTACTTTCCATGAGGCAAGCACCAGTCGGAGTTGGAATAGTAAATTTTCCCATACCACCATCCGCACTTCCCTGAGAAAAGCACCTGTCGGAGTAGGAATAGTAAATTTGCTCCCACCACCATCCAACACTTTCCCTGAAGCAAGCACCGGTCGGAGAAGGAATAGTACATTTACCACCTCCACCATCCAACACTTACCCTGAAGCAAGCACCAGTCGGAGTAGAAATAGTAAATTTGACACCACCACGATCCAGCACTTTACCTGAAGCAAGCACCAGTCGGAGTAGGAATAGTAAATTTGCACCCACCACCATCCATCACTTTCCCTGAGACAAGCACCGGTCGGAGTAGGAATAGTAAATTTGCCCCCCACCACCATCCAACACTTTCCCTGAGGCAAGCACCGGTCGGAGTGGAATTAGTAAATTTGCCCCACCACCATCCAACAGTTTCCCTAAGGCAAGCACCGGTTGGAGTAGGCATATTAAATTTGCCACCACCACCATCCAACACTTTCGCAGAGGCAGGCACCGGTCGGAGTAGGAATGGTAAATTTGCTCCCACCACCATCCAGCACTTTCCTTGAGGCAAAGTCATCAAGGTCTTAAAATAGTATTTTTTAAAATATATAACTAATCAGTGTCTGCTAATGTATTATTTCTGATATCAATAAAGTTTTGATTTTGTAAAGGTTTGTTTGTTTTTGCTATGTATTTGGTGTTGATTTATGTCCAATATCTGTTATTATCAAAAGTAAAATGTTATTAATATTTTTGGGGGGATTACGGGATTGTTACCTCTACATACATTTTGTTCTTTTATGCACTTACTTTTCAAAGGAAAGATTATTTCACGAATATCTGCTTTAGATCGGTGGCGGATTTTCAAAACCAGTAAATGCTGTAAATAATAAAAAATATATTGCAACTAATTATGATTTATGTGTGATTATTTTGAAGCTGTTTTATTTTAATCGTACACTTACTTTGGTCATTAGATGGCAGTGTTCTACTTACAAAACGGCAAAATTCTCCTGCTACTACTGCTCTGTGTGGTCACCTTGGAAGTCAGTTTACCACTGAGCACAAAATGGTGGACGGCTTCTTTTATATGTGTTTTGGGGGTACCGGAGAATTTAAATGAAAATATGTTTTGGAAACAGTTTTTTTGCGTGATTCACAACCTGACAGAATGTATATTTATTTTGTGATGTGTAAAAATGTTCGTTTAGTCGTTACTTATCGGAATGTCAGCCAATTTGAGTAGGTGCTGGCTATGGGGTTCTAATAAAAATAGTTTAAGCTGCCGTTTTATGTGCTTCACAGAGATTGTATGTATGATCTCTTTTTGTCTCTGATATTAGTGTGGTTTTTTTTTTAAATGCTTGAATTATATGTTTAATTTCCCTTGTATTTTCAAAAATTTTAAAGATTTTATTAATAATACCCAGGTATTCTAATGGATACATGCTATGAAAAATACCCAAGTATTGAAATTAATACCTGGGTATTAATAATCTCCCCCACCCAAAACCCCTATTTCCCTTGCATCCCATCCTAGGGGATGGATTAAAAAAATAAAATTAATTACAATTGTAATTATAAACATTCAAAACATACTATGCGTTGTAATGGTATGCATAGTATTAGTATGCATTGTAATGGAATGTGTTGTAATGGTAGTTTTCATATATCTCAATGAACATGCGTTGTAATTGTATGTGTTGTAAAATCATGTGATGTAATGGTATTTGCGTTGTAAAAACTGCGATGTAAAAGTATGTGTTGTAATGGTATGTGTTGTAACGTAATATATTCCTCGAAGGCTTTCTAAAAGAAGCTGGAAAACAGCAAAAGTTAGCCAGTGCATCGTAGGTGAAAGCTGTGATCTGAGAGGAGTCAGTGTATGGTGTTGGTAAATCCAAAAAAGTAGTAGGGAACTCAGAGCCAGTGCCAAAACTGAGTCTGGCACTGGAGGCATCTTCACAAATACAGGCTCCGAGCATGACATTGAGGCTGGATTCGGGAATGATGTTGCTGTCTGGATGACCTCCCCGTTTACCTTCTTGGTTAGTGTGTTAGCTGAATTCTAGAGGGTAGGATCGGGTAGCGTCACTCCCCTTCTCAATGACTTCTGCTTCTTCCAGCTTTCCTCGTTTGCTCTGAATTTGCTGTCTGACATGGAAGGGAATTTTCCAGTTCCTCAGAACTACTGGTTTTTCAGTTCTATATTCTTTTCACTTTCCTGGCACACCTTGCTGAAATCAAAAGCAATGTTTTTTGCAGCGAGATAATTCATGAAGAAAGTTTATCAACTTTATGTGGTAGGTCTGACTTAAGCAAAACCTACAATCCCACTCCATCTAGTCCAACATTGTGGATTTGGACTAGAACCATAATCGAACCTGGATTACCCTAGTCCAGCCTGATTTTTTTACGATTTAGTTGGGTACTGGCTCCCTCCCAACTAAAGCTGGAACTAATTGATCCTGTCCCCTAAAAGCTGAGGGGCATATCATCAAGACCGGCGATAATTATCGCTAAGCGCACTTAGCGCTAGGATGATTATCGCCGGCTAACGTGGAATTTTATCGCTGAGATAGTGTGCTATTAGCAACGCTTATCCCAAAAGCGATAAAATTCCAAGCGCTAACTGCCAAACGTGAGATTATCGCTGGAAATCCAGCAATAATCTCACAAAGTTTGGCGTTAGCTTGATGATAGGGCAAGGCAAACTTAGCCATGATATCCACCTTATAGAATATCAAGGCTAAGTCAGTCTTGAAGCAGACGTAAGTAAAGTAGCGATAACAGGGGCTATCGCTACTTTTCTTGCCGCTATGCTTCATAGCGTGGGGCTTGATGATAGGAGAAATGTCGCTTAGCGACATTTCTCCAGTCATGTCAGGGCAGGAATGCCCACTTTGCATCTCATTAGAGATGCAAAGCTGGGCGTTCAGATTTCAGGCGCTAATGCAAGGTTTCACGCGATAGCGTGGCCTTGCTGATTAGGGGATAAAATTATCACCGCTTTTCGCCCAAAAACGGACGCAAAAGCGGCGATAATTTTTTATCGCCTCGTTGATGATATGCCCCAGAGTCTTTACAGAGCTAGTCATGTTACCTTCCAGCCCACTGGAAACCTTCCATTATCGGAAAGGCCATTGAAAAGACTGAGGTGATGCAATTTCCGGGCCATATTTAACCATCATAATCTGTTGCAGCCTTTCCAATAGGGTGTCTCCCTGGACACAGCTCTGAGTGGTTCGCTCTCCAGGGACTTACTGACTTTGCTGAGCTACTGAAGGCAGGGCCCCTGGTCCGAATGCTGCTGGAACCCATGGGTGTTTGTGATACTTTTATCATAAGACATGTCTATCTGTTCTTGCTAGTTGAATGGATGTGGTGCTCTGTTTCTCGAACAGTTCTTATTTCTTTTATCTGAGGTTGCTCAGTGGGTATAGATGGGCGCCTTGAGGTTCTGCTCACTTTGACCCCCTCCTCCCCCCACTCCGTAGACTGCAGTGCGAAACAGGGTATCATGTGACTCCATTAATTGTAATGTTTATATGAAGCTACTGGGTGGTCTGGTGGGCAGCTGTGGATGTCTGTGCGTCAGTATGATAAGGGCACTTCTTTTCTCAAGTGTCACCTGAAGTAGATGTCCAGCTCCTGTCTTCTTGTCCCTCGTCGAACGAGAATTGGAAACATGCAGCCTGCTCAAAATGTAATGTGGTGAAAGTAGATATTGTTTGGTATCATCAGGATAAACCATAATTTTCACTGATTTCAGTCTGTCCATTTTTGCGGATGGAATCTCTCCTACTTTGGTTACCTCTGCTAAATCCCTCTGATTTTTGCTGATTAAAAATCTCAATGGCACATTATGTGGCTTAGAAGGTTCGAGCAGTACAACATTAGCTGCTTTCGATTAGACAATTTTCTTCTTCTTTTGCTTTTCTCTAGGCGATAGCTATCAATTAGAATTTCAGGCAGTAGAGATCCTTTGTGTATTGGTTGGAAACACAATCCTGTTGGGGCTCTCCCAATTGTGCTATCCTGGGTTAAAGAGTGTTTTAATTTCTTAGGGGCATAGTATCAAGACAGGCGATAAAATTATCACCGTTTTAGCGGCAGAAAACTGCCGCTAAAACGGCGATAATGGGCTTGATAATATGCTCTATGGAATTCCAATTGAAGCCCATGTTAGATGTGAAGGACATCTTGATAATATGCCCCAGAATTACGCCTTATAACAGGAGCAAGGGGACAACACAATATCTCTGAGCTGAAAATCTCTTCCCTTTTGCCCCTTGACCTTATCAGGGTTCTCATCCTTCAGAAAACACTTCCAGTATAGGGACTGGTTGGTCTTTAAATCCCTGATTCCTAAACAGTCAGCCATTTGACCTCAAAACGTGTGTTTGCGTGCGGCTTTGCCACTAGTCGTAGAAAGTTGCTTTTACTCCCTGGTATTCCAAAATACTTGGTAAAGAATTTTATAACTATATGCATAATAGCATTACCTTGATAAAAGGAAATTAACATGTAATGAAATTAAAGACATTATGTTGAGGGAACTGTGCCCATGCTGACATTAACTAATGTAGACCTTGATTTAAAAATGGTTGGTTTTGTCTGCAGCCATCTTTTCAACATGTAATTTGTTTGCCTGCATTTCACCCTGTGCACTGACTATTCATATGCAAGCTACCTTGTAGACACTGCTTGAGATGTACCTTGTAAACAGTGCTTGAGATGTAATGTCACTTTTCAATGTCCAAACAGATGTTTATTTTGAGATGTAAAGCACATTGTTTCACTAACAGTGAATGTTCCCAATGCCTCACCTATTGGGACCTCAGTGATTTCTCCTGAGAACTTGCCTTTGTAAATTATGTATCACCATTTTTAATAACTATTGAGGTCTCTGTAGGGCGTCAGGAATAGGAACTGCATTATATGAATCTGTGGGATACCGCTGCATCGTTCTTCCTTTAACCTGATTGGTTCAACGTGGGATGCGTACACAAATGTATTGAAAGAATAATTCTACTTGTATTTTGCATCATAAAGGAGCCTCTTCCATAAGGGTGTTCGGCTCAATCACCCCTGATCTTTAGGAGACAATACTGTGTTGTCTGACCTCCAATGTATGACTTCTTTTATGTGAGCTGAGCTATTTTGTTCTGCTGTTTTATTATTTGCATTTTTGTCTGAGCTACATGCTATCTCTTGATCTAAAATGATTAATTGACTGATCTGGACATTTATTGGGCTTTCTGTAAACTTTAAACCCTTTAATAGGCGTTCATGGTTTTATTTTAATATTTGTCTCGTTTTTGTTGTGACGTTTAATGTGCTTTACTATTCTCTATCCAAATAACTGAATAACATATCCACAACTCAAATTATTTTCATATTTCCCTATACAAATTTTCAACACTAATTCTTTATGGGTTCCTGAGTAACGTGCTTCTCGCCAAAAAAGCGCTTCAACACCCCATCAGAGTTAACAAGCGCTATATAAATGCAAACCTTTTTCCCTCTTCTATCCCTCCGCTATACTTCTCAATCAAAATAACTGACTAATATCCACCACTCAAATTACTTTCATATTTTACTATAATAATTCACCACTAATCCTTTATGGGTTTCCAGAATAGCGTGCTACTCCTTAAAAAAGCGCTTCAACACCCCATTAGGGGTAACAAACGCTATATAAATACAAACCTTTTTTCCCTCTTCTATCCTTCCGCTGTCCTTCTGAATCCAAATAACTGACTAACCTATACACCATTCAAATTACTTTCATATTTCACTATACTAATGTAACACTAATCCTTTATGGGTTCTGGAGTGGCATGCTACTTGCTAAAAAAGCGATTCGATGCCTCGTCAGGGGTAGTAAGCACTATATAAATGCAATTACAATACAATACAATATACTTTGTAATTTGCACTGAAATTTGTTGATCAGGTCCAGTTGAGGTGCAACAATATCTTTAGGTAATACCACTCGGAGGCATTTTAAATGTAACATTAGCAGGAACAGAGCTAGCCGATCCTAAGCCAGTACTGCTTGAAAGCACCATGTCTGCCCCTCATAACTGAAATGATTTTCCCTTTACTGTATGTCACGCCCCATGGCTTCAAACTATTACTTTTAATCATTGCTTACCTTTCATCGTTTTATTGTCAGTGTAAGTTCTCTTGCTATTGATTGCATTTAGGCTGCACTTTTTGTATGTCCGTAAAGTAATTGTTATGTCAATTTTTACTGTACCGTCCTCTGTGAGTCATTTTTTTCACCGTTTGTGGGCAATAAAACTGTTAAATAAAAAATAAGATCGGCGCCTTTATCTCCAGGCAGTGAATGGGTGCTTGTTATTTCGGAAAGTGCCTGTCTTTTTCAAAGTCGGTTGCAAACCAGAGACAAAGGGCATCGTTTAGTCTTTGGCAGGCAGACCATCACTTAAACGAGGGCTATGGCCTCTACTCCCCAGGTGGAGTCCCACACACCATAGTTAGATATCCCTAAAAGCTGGTTGGGGACCTCTAAAGCCTTTATTGCAACCACAGGTACAGTTGTTACAGTAAAGTGTATGACCTTAGCCGTGTGGGTTCCATTTTCTATTGTGCTCATCGGCAAAGCATTTTACTTTCTAGCAGCAGTAGCACCCTCGAAGTAGGGGGGTTGTTGATAAAAATACAAATAGACATTATAAAATCTAATAGGTCATGCCTTTTGGAACTATTTGCTTTGCCAATGCCTTTAGGCGTTTCTGTACATTTTCGGCAAGATACAGTGAAGCATGGCAAAAAAATAAATACAACAAGCATAAAATAAAAAAGGTGAAATCACGCAGCCACAGCTGTCACGTAATTTTGTAGGCATGCACATGTGTGGTGACTACTAAATGACGCAGGTGCCATTTTTAGGTCTCGCCTTGGCAGCGCACGCGCTGCATGCGCTGTCTCAGCAAGACCTAAAGTAACCTCTATATGTTGGCAAGCAGCTGGTAGTTTCTCCTACCACTTGCCATTTGCTGAATGTTTGTATCGCTTTTGTTACCTTTTTTTTGATTGGCTGTTGATGTCCAACTGACTTCCGTGTAGTCCGGAAGCAGCGGCTACCAACTACAGTTTTCGTCCGCACTGTTGCACTCTTTCTTGGTCTCGCGCATCTCTGCCTGACTCAAACATAACAGCAGCGCATGAGCAAGGAGCCGGTGTGCGTGAGGGGTGGGCAGCGCATGCTGCTGCTTGTTTATGTTGTCCTCTAAGAAGCTCAAGAGTTGTGCGTGCTTGAATCTCTTCTCCTCGGCCTGGTTAGCTGCACGCAAAAGCGTTGGGCGGAGTCTGTAACCAAGGTTTCTGTGTCCTGCCCTGCCCAACTTGTGACCTTTCATTGGTGTTTTGTAACAGCAAGCCGGTGCGGAACCATTGTTAGTCTTTGATTAGCTAGCGCTGACAGCGGTAGGCGTAACTTAAGTTTTAGGAATTGTGCATTGGCTATGGTGTCCGGGAGAGCTGATATTGCCCGGCAGAGAATGCTTTTTGTACTCGCACCTTCCTTCAGTGGGCGGGTCGGGTGCTTCAGTGGGGGGTGTCTGCCAGTTCCTCTCAGTAAAGCTGGTGCAGCGGGGTCCGAGACAGCGGGAACATTCTGGAGGGTCTTGCGGCTGGACATCCCTGGTGGTAAGTTGATGCATAGCCGAGGCCCTGCCCAGCTGCACTGCAGCTTCTCTGCGGCGCTGCCCGCAGCAGCCCGTGTCACCATCTGCAGACCTTAGCAGCAGGACTCCGAGCACCACCAGCGTGCACAGCGCTCTCTTGCTGCATTAGGCCTGCTGCATGGTTCAAGTTGCCGCCTCCCGCACGATGGAGCACGTTCCCGCCTTGGCTGCGCACCCTTTGCCTTGCTGCCTTCCATGCACCCTTTGCACCTACCACAGCTCGGTCGGTAATGCTCTTCCTCAATCCTGCTTAGAGGGCATACTGGGCACTCGTCTTTAAGGCGGAAACTATCCGGGACACAACTCTTCTCGGGACCTACATGATGTCTCGTATGCAGGCACTGAGGAACAAGCAATGCACGCTCAAGTTTTCAATGCCGGGATTCCATGCCCCCAATCCTCAGTCTGTGGACACTGTTGGTGATATTCTTAATGTGCAATAATTTTTAACTGTTCGTGGTTAAACACGTCCGTCTCACATTTAAAGGGGCATATATTTGCACAAAGTAGTGGTCTGGAAACAGTACGCTTTTCCTGGACGCTCTTCCTTAACTTTCCCTAGTCCCACTTCCGATTTTACCGGCACTCCCCCTTCCAGGTCCACATGCCTTCCTCCAGTTCTGCCCCCGCTGTACTCTATCAGCCGTTTAAAGGAAGCATTCATCCGTATCAGAGTGATACAAAATAAAGCCTGTCTGAGAACGTTAAAGCCCGATCCCAGCAAGCTCCGAACCCGCCCCTTTTGCTCGTGTTCATCCAGCCTCTCACACTTCGATCAACTACTCATCCATCCACCAAACTCTTCACAAATGTGCACATTCATCCATATGCTCACTCATTTATCCCTCGTGCATCGATCAATTCTATGATTGACACACGCCCATTCACTCACTCATTATGCACCCACCTAGAGGCCTGTGCGCTTGCATACCTTCTTGAACTAGTTACTCAGTAACCCACTACCTCATCCACTCATTATCCCATCTATCCATCACCATGCAATATATCAACCCTCACTCAGTCTTCCACTCACTCACTATTGTTAAGACAATATTATTGGTGTTTTCACCGATTCAGTGACTACCTGTAAACTGCATAATCATGAACTGACCAAGTGGTTGTTCTGTGTACTGAGGTACTCGTATGATTTCTAGTTTAGGGAAGACATAGGGCAACAGTGAGTTTTGTTCTCATGCATGTGGTGTTGGGACTTGCCACAGTTCGAGTTTCTGGTCCCTGTGCCCTTTGAACTTGAGTGGTTGAAACCTGTTCTGAAACAATTGTCAATGCGCAAATGTCGTCCAGCATTACTGGTCCTACAAATGTTAGATTCTCCTGCAATTTGTTTTAATATTGTTATGTTTTTAAAATTTTGCCTAAGGCACAGATCAAACCTTTAAACATTAACCATTTAGTCCCTCTGATCCTCAGCTGTATATCATCAACCATCGCAAAACACAAAAACTAATTTATATTATTACTTAAATTTTGCTGATAATTAGGTTTTCATTTGAGATGTTTTGATGATCAACTATTCTCATTTTTTAAAAGTCTTTGATCTGTTAGATCTTTCTGTATGCATTGTTATAAAATGAATTTTTATTAAGTAGCTAAAAATGCTGTATTTGTATCTTGCTTATATGGAAGTGCTCTGCCTCCGAATAAAGCTTTTATTGAACTTATTGAATTGAGTATAAGAGGGGCATCCTTTTTGTAATTAATAGTGTTCCATTGTCCTGAAACGGTGAATGCGTGCTAGGAGGCATTATGGAAATTTAAAAATCAAGAGAGATTTATTCAATATTCTCTCCAGACTCACAAGCGGGCTCAGTCTTGTTTCTGTCAGTAGGGGGCGCTGTGCTGCAGGCAGGCCATCTCCTGTGGTTAGTGAGTTGCAGGCCTGTGTAACACTCTACTCAGGTGGCCCGCTTCTCTCCCTCTTTGTTGAACACATCTCCGTACCTACAGGTAGGTGTAACAAGCATTAAAAATGCAATAGGTCTCACCTTTCATTAACTTAAAGCCATTTGCTTTGCTATACAATACCATTAGCAAAGCAAATGGCTTTAACTTATTCAAAGACGAGACCTATTGCTTTTTCAATGCTTGTTTTATTTACCGACCTGACATGGATCAGGAAATAAAACAAATGAAAAATAAAAGTAGTGTGGTTTTAAGGCAGAGAGGATGACAGCAATTTGCGGCCTAGTCCTCTCCCAAAAGAAGTAAGAAAAATTTACAAAATAATAGTGGGCAACGGATGAGTGGGTGTGGAGAGCATCAAGAAGTGGGCGAGTAGGGCAAAAACATCAGTACACGAGTGAGAGCAAAACAGAGCGGTGTTAAAAGCATAGGAACGAAAAAGCAATATGGAGAGCAGGTGTGGCAGGGAGTTTGGCGGAGAAGAAACACAAGAGGGAGCATTTGCAACAGAAGGGAAACAGTAAAGTGGACTGCATGGGAGTGCTTGGTGGCAGGAAGCACACAAGGGAGGCAGCTGGAAAACACATGCACTCGCATGGAGTGCTGAACCAAAAAAAACAAAGTAGTACCCTAAAAGTGAGTAGTGGAACAATAGAAGCCAGTCAGTCAGAGAGATGATAAAGAGTCTAAGCTCCAAGAGAGGAACAAACTCAAGATCGACAAGCTGGTATAAGGTAAGCCATTGAATAGGAAGCGAGCAAATTAGCGCGATAATAAACCTGACCAGTGGTAGGCAACAGTGACGGCCCGTGTAGGGCGTTTTACCGGGGCGGTGACGTGGCGCAGAGGAGGGGCAGGGTGGGGGGTTGCAAAATGCGGCAAACTACCGATTTCAGGTAAGTTACGAAAAAAAATTATAAAACGAATTTCGTTGCGCGCGCTGCATCGTCAAATGCGATGCAGCGCGCGCAACGAAATTCGTTTTTTTTTTTTTTTTCGTAACTTACCTGAAATCGGCCGTTTGCCGCATTTTGCAACCCCCCACCCTGGCCCTCCTCTGCGCCACGTCACCGCCCCGATAAAACGCCCTACACGGGCCGTCACTGGTAGGCAATAGACTGACTGTAAGCAACCGTAGGTTCTTGGTTAGCCCACAATAGATCTTTTGCAACTCTGATTGAGCTGACTGGAAGCCTAGACTAAAAACTAACGGTCTGTCTACACAGTGAATAATCTCCCTGCGCCTCAGGGTCAGTACTCGTCTTCCCTGCCCAGGACCGCCAGGGAAGGACATTTAGTGATGATTACCCTGCCTCAAGTAGGGCAGGGTAACTGACACCAGGACTTGCCAGCCCAGTGTCGAATGGGCTACCAAGTCAAAGGTTTGAGTCAACAAAGCAGGCCAACATTTTGCTGGTGCAAACCTGGCATTTCTTCCACCTGCAAACGGGAAGAAGGAACCACAGGTTGGAGGGGGTGGGACACTAGCAAAATAATGGAGGTTTTCCCACTTCACCAAATCCTGAATTACTCTATAGTATTCATTTGCTCCTATTCCTATTCTTCATTGTGTGAAGCATAAAGGTCATTCACGTGCTTCCTCAATTTTTCTTTTTTTCACTTCCGAGGGGTGTGCATTCTTTTCCTCATTGCTATATCCTCGGAAATGTACACTTTCACAAAGTGGCTCTGTGTGCTACACAGTGAGGACTCTGCCCATCTTGTGAGGCAATCTTTTTCATAATGGTGGATATCCACCACACTACACACACAGGGTTCCTTCCATTTATGTTGGGCTTTAGCCTCTTCCTGAACCTAGTGTTTCTGGCAGTCGTGGTCAGCATGAATCGCGGGTGGGGGGGTAGGAGGTTGCGCGTGGAGGGGGTGAGGGTTAATTTAATAATATTTAAAAAATTAAAAACGTACCTTCACCTCCGGTACCTGACTCCTGAGTCGCGTCTCCTGCTCTCTCTGCTCACAGGAAGCAGAATCAGGCAGCCTCCCTCTCTTCCCCTAAGCCAATCACAACGCTGGGGAGGCCATTTTCTGCGCAGCAGCCTGCATGAAGAAAACGGAGAATGCTATGACTGGTTTGGTCGGCCCTGGGGCCGACCAAACAGTCAGCACCTATAACATTAGGCTAGCCACTCCTCCCCGACCCGCCCACACGCCTGCCCCCAACCAGGCTTACCCTTCTTCTGCTTTCTCGGTATTTATACCAATTTATGTTTCTGCTTATAGCATTTCGAGAAAGCAGTGGGGCGACACTCCGACGCACACGTGGAGGAGCCGCCCCTGGTTTCTGGTCGCCATCCCTCTCATTGCGTTCTTCCTTCATCATGACGTAGGAAAATGACTTTTCTCTCGTAGCTGCTAAAGGCTGTGAGAGCTCAAGCGGGCAACCGAATTTGAGGCTGTTCTTGAGCTACATTTCACATTTGTGGAAATCAGCTGACTCAGCCAGTTCTTAATTTGAGCCAGTGGATGTTGGTGAGAACCACCGACACACATGTTTGGGGTCTGTCACTTACTTTTCCTCATCAGGTTTTCTCCCAGAGCAAAAGAAAGAAAAACACAAAATAAGCAAGGGGTGGGGGCAGAAAAAAGACAACGCACTGCAAGAATGGTAGAAGGCAGGGATGAATAAGAATCTTCAGGAGTGAAATAAAGGGTCAGGGGGTGTATGGTGGTGGAAGAAAGAGGCATGAGGTTGAATCAAGACAACGCTGCCTATTCGGCAATCCCGACACTCTTCAAGTTTGGCTGAGGATGACTAAGACAAAAATTGGGATACCAGCACTATAATATTAAAAAATAAGCAGTGGTCACCTCAGAAGAGCACGAACATCAAGAGGAGTAGGAAAACAGTGTCACAAAAAAGAGTCTCTCTAAAAACATTTTTGTGACCCTCAACAGCTATGTTCAGTCAGTAGCATGTTATCCCCACTGGCGTATTAGTAACCAATAGCGTAATTATTGGGTCTACCCTCCACCAGGAGGGGACGTCGCAGACTGCAGAGACATTGTGGGATCCATGTCAAAACTACTGTGGTCTAAAATTACCTCCTGTCCCAAAAGTGGATGCATTTAATAAAATGGGGTAGGGTTAAGGTTAAAGGGGGGGGGGTGTATAGGGAAGAGCTCACTTCTCATAAACATATGGTCAAAATGTTTCAGCCTTCTTGCGCCCATAAAGGTCGATGGCTTTCCTCAGGATCGTGAAATTGTTTGGATCCCTGTTCTTAGCCAGCTGGGACACTTTCCCCAGCACGGTATATCCCAAGTATATTCACTCTATGGAGGACTGGAGAAAGCGATGTCCTCCCCTTTTTAAAATCAAAGTCAGGGCCCCATAGACTACAGGGGGAGGCGGAATGGTTGCGCTCTTTCAGCGCTGGTTCTCCATTCGCGTTTGGTTCTTCTCGTCCTTAATGTTAGAAGAACAGCAAGCATTACTTACCATATTTTGCTCCACATTCGAGACTGGAGACACTGAAAGTGCGCACAAGCTCTAGGTGGTGTGCACAAAGGTCTTCAATGGGTTTTCCGTCGTCCTGTCTCACATGACACAGAATTAAATGACCATAGTACAAACTGAATTTCTGATCCAAGTGAGTGATGGTGCAGTAAGCATCAGGCCAAGTGTAGGATGAGACACATATGTACTGGATTCTGGTAAAGCCATCATAATCTGATATGATCACAAATGTGAAGCAGAGGCTTCTGGGGTAAAAGCTGAATCACAACTCACTATCTGGATGTATCACTGGTAAAAAGGTTTGTGCCATCCTCGCCACTATACATTAGAATTTGTGTAGTGTGAACCTAGAGCAACGGGAACGCTGCATACTAGTTTGGGTGTTGGGAAATGATACAAGCTCATGTAGATCAGGGGACGAGTTTCAACTTTGAGTATTGAACTGCTTTATATTTCATGTTTATATTTTAGACATGGGGCTGTTACATTATTTGACCATAATTATTCTTGATTTTCAACCAACGGTCGATTGCTGAGTTAGCGGCTTAACAAGTAGACCTCATTTGCTTCTGACTAGTTGTTAGAGGGATGGTCTGCAGGCGGAAAGGGTGAGCAGAGTTACACATTTTTCCTCCTCAAACTTAGTGAAGTTTCTTCAGGGTTTGTAAGCTTTGCAATGGTTGACGATTTTTTAATGGAACGAAAATACATTAGGCACAAGAAGGATTTACTGGAAAAATCTTTGCAAATACCCACTATTAGTAAGTAGGGAAATGCCTTGTGCCATTGGTATGTGCTCTAAAGTGTAGAGGTAGGCATAGCAATTCTTAATGGACTGTCTTTACTTCTGAGTAATGTGGATTTAACATACTTATTCCTGCAAGAGCATCAGTGACTCACTGCTTGCTGGTATTGCAATAATGCACATTTTAGGCTTATTTTATGTATTATAGTAATCATCAGAGTTCCAGCTCCTCTACGCTCTCTGAGGGAAGGCAGTCATTCTTGGCTTGCCTGGCATTTGGTTACAGGCCTATAAATCATGTAATGCACTGTGTTCTTACAAAGAGTAATAGATTATGGGCCATCGCCGAAAGATGTGGAAGAGGCAAAAGTTTGATATTTTTTTATTAGGTTATATGTGTATCTCAATATATTTGGACAAATTGTTGACATGGTACATTTGGAGGAAATGAGATCTCGCCTCCTGTCCTGAGAAAGGCTGTGCACCAAAAAATGATATCCAAGAGCCCAAACATTGAAAACTATGAAGCACCGTGATTTTAGTATATTTGAAAAATTAATTTGTATACAGGAAAACTACTTCTGTACTAATAGATAGATGTCTACTTTCCCACCCCAAATTGCTGTCTCCCTTTCTACTGTGGATTCTACCTCGTTGCTGAAAGCCTCTGGAATTCTCCATCATTTTTTATTCCCTTTTTTGTAATTTTTCTTTCACCGCAGGCCCAAAGGAATACATTATGTGACACCGTTTAAAATGTGCTTTACACATTATTTATTACATCTAAGAAATATTTTGATAAAGGCGATTTGAAGGCCCCTCATTTGTCTTCAACAAAACTCTTGTTCTAACCACTACGGGGTATATCAACAACAACCGGCGATAATTATCGCTAAGCGCACTTAGCGCTAGGATAATTATCGCCGGCTAGCGTGGATTTTTATCGCTGAGATAGCGTGCTATTAGCAACGCTTATCTCAATAGTGATAAAAATCCTCACGCTAAGTGGCTAACGTGAGATTATCGCTGGAAACCCAGCGATAATCTTACGTTAGCTTGTTGATAGGGACAGACAAACTTAGCCATGATATCCTCCTTCCATAGGATATCATGGCTAAGTCAGAAAAATACCAGACGTAAAAAAGCAGCGTTAACCGCGGTTAGCGCTGCTTTTTTTGTCTCTAACTGGGTTAGCGATATTCTTGATAATAGGAGAAATGTCGCTTAGCGACATTTCTCCTATTATTTTACTCTGGCATGCCCCCTTTGCATCTCATTAGAGATGCAAGGGTAAGCGTAGAGTAAAAGGGTGCTAACATGCAAATTTGCATGTTAGCATCCTGTTGTTGATAGGGTGCTAGTTTTATCTCTGCTTTTTGGCTTTTAAAGCCAAAAAAGCAGAGATAAAGCCCTTGTTGATATGCCCCTACATGTGTTCTGACATCAGGCACAGGCACCCTAACATTTCACCTCATAAACCTTTTTGAGATTTTCAACGCCATGAGAAATTGGCAATATTCACTTTATTTAATGAAGCTTGAATTTGTACTTGCTGTGTAGGGAAATGTATTCACAATAAAACTTCAATTTCTACTAATTAATTTTCTCTCATGTGCCCCTATGCAAAACCTTAAAAGTCCAGCAAATTTGCCAGATTGTGTTGCTGAGGAACCTTAAGTTCCTCAATGGCCTGCACATTACCTCACACATGACCTCATAAGTGACGTAATTACCGGCAATATATATGATAACACCTATAACAGTGATATCATTACTTGCTTTGTGAAATTCTTTTGAAGATTGCAATATCTTGGAGGATGTTGAAAAGTGATCCTTGTTATTGACTTGCCAATTTATTTAATTTTATCTACTTGAGGAGTACAGTAAAAAAAAAAAAATTCTGATTGTTTTATGGCAGCGTGTGGGCGATTTCTGGAAAGAATATTCGATTTCACCCAGGATTCTTCTACGAATTTCAAACTCACTGTAGTAACAACAACAACAAAACACCAATAAAAAGAGCTAGTTTCACAAGAAACAAAAGGCTTTATTCTTCAAAAAGGCAGAAATAGCTGCTCGTAGAATCTGAAAAATATGGGGAAGAGGTAAGGATGGCGTGCCGAGGATGGTGTTCCTAAATGAAGTAGAATAAGGCATTATTCGGTAGAAAGTCCTCCAGAAGGGTTGGCTTGGGAAAGACCGGGCGCGTTCTTTCGTGATCCTGTGGCATCTGTCAACAGAACTAAAGAGAAACGCAGTCAAAGCGAGTCAAATCGAGGAGATCAGCAACCAATGTGATCAACAGTCTCTGCACCTTGTACCCTCAAACTCTAAATGTCATCCCCTTTCAAACAGTAAAGCGAGACCCAATGAGTTCTTCAGTCCTGGCATAGCTGCCAAGTCACAAAGGACCAGGGCCTGCGTCACTTTTGCGCCACCGGTGCGTCACTTTTTGTGATGCACCAGTGGCGTAAAACATGCGCCATGTTGCACCATATTTACAAAGTGACGCATCTAGGTAGACGCATCACTTCGTAAACACCTGCGCTACTTTATACCTGCCATGTATAATGTATGCAGGGTGGGCGTACCCCCGCAAGAAAAAGTCGTAGGAGTGGCGCAGCGAAATCTATGAGATTTTGCTGTGCCACTTATAGGACGCCAGTGCTTCAAAACCATACGCCTGCCTCATGGTAGGCGTCAGGGTGACGCAGGCCCTTTCACATGGGGCTTGCCCCATGTGAAAGGAACATTGCTGGAGTTGCGTCAGGCTTCCGACACAACTCCAGCAATGTGCCACTTTTTGCACTGACAGATACGTCAGTTATACTGACGTATCTGTCCTTCCTTGCTACATGATGCGTCATATTGTAAATATGACACATCATTGGTGTCGCAAGGTGGGCGCACTGAGAAGTGGCGCATCGCTGCCTTCACGCAGCGATTCGCCACTTCTCGTAAATAAGGCCCCAGATGTACTAAGACATTTAGGGGCATATTTACGAGAAAAGTGACGGAGCGTGGCGTTAGACTCCTTGTCTAAACGCCAAGCTCTGCCACTTCTGAAACGCAGGGCTGCACAGTATTTACAAGACTACGGTGCAGCCCTGCGTTTACCCTGCGCTGGCACTAATTTAGCTGGCTAGCGCCAACGCAAGCGTGTCTGCTTTGCAGCGGAATGATTGTTTATGTGCAGGTAGGGACACCTTCCTGCACATAATGAATGGCGTTTTGCTGTTTCCATGTGTACTGCACAATGCAGCACACATGGAAACAGCAAAAATGAAGAGGAATAAGTAATTTCTCCTTGTTTTGCCTGTTTAAGGCCAGGTTTTCCCTGGTCTTAATTTTGGCGCTGCCTCCTATTTACACCTCCCTTGTAAATAGGGGGCAGCGTCAAAATCAGTGGGTGTTGCGGTGGAATGCCTACTGCCACACCCATTGCCCTCCCCTTTCACGCTAATTGTAGGGTGAAAGGGTGCCTTATTTACAAGGCTCCATTAAGCCACATAAAGTGGCTTAATGCCGTCTTGTAAACAAGACAAAGCCACAATAGCCACCACAACGTCTGAAAAAGTGACGTTGTGGTGGCGATAGGGGCTTGTAAATATTCCCCTTAGTGATCACAAACCCCGCTAACTCACAGGGTTTGTAGCAGCTAAATGACTTTTTGCTTTGTACTAAAGTTTTGCGACTCAGTAAACGCTTACTGTACTGCAAAGTGCTTGAGAAATTAACAACAGATCACAATTTGGAAGGGCCTTGCTTAGGGAATGCCTTCAAATTGCGATTTGCACTGCAATTCATCAATGGTTTGCAATTTTACTTTTGGTCTCAAACCATTGAAAAGTTAGCAACTTGTCAAATGAGGTGTTAACTCATTCGCAAATGGGAAGGGGTTCGAAATGGTAAAAAAGAGTTTGTTGGGGAGTAGACAGTAGTCCTGGGGACCACGGCCAACTCTCAAACAAACTTTTAGAAAAAAATAAATGTTTCTTTAAATGGAGTTCCAGTTCTGTTGTGGAAAAGAGGCTGCTTTAAAAAAAAGTGGACTTTATTTAAATGCAATCACAGGCATGGTGGTCTGCTGATCTCAGTGGGTCATCATCCCTGTGAAAGCATCCAATCAGAGTAAGTTGTAATTTTCATCCTACCTCATTAATATTTGGAGGTATGTCAGATTGCAACCCACTCTGAATAGTGATTATGCGAACCTCCAAATAGTACATAGGTTGCTTCGCAAAATCTGCCTGCCATTTGCAAAACGTCAGTGCACAATTTACAACCACATTTTGCTACTTCAGTGTTGGCACATCTAGCCCAAAGTGAGTTACCACTGGAGATCAGTGTGTGGGGGGGAAGAACTCTCTCAATCATCATTGAGTCGCACTGTTGGAGAAGTGTGAGAGATAAATAGGCAGGAAAGCAAGTTCCTCGATTTCTGACACTTGGGAAAAGAGCTCTCTAGATGGAGAACACACCCCATACAGGTTAAGAGAATATTTTCTCACCGCTAGAGCAGGGTACAACCCTGCTTCCTGGGCCTTGTGGGTGGTGGGCACAGCACTGCCCGGATGGCCTCATCAAACACTGTCTTCAGGCCCCGCTGTGTCAACGCTGAGCATTCCAGGTACTTCACAGCTTCTGTGAAGAGAAAGGAGCAGGCATTGATGTATACCATTCAGTTAAAATGGGAAGCAGTTTAGAGTTTGACCAACAATCTTTTTGACTCCTCAATCTAAACCAGATAACCTGGGAGGGTGCAATCAAGAGTCAGTTTTTAAACTTTAGATGATTTACCCCCATATTTGTTTATTTTTTATTTATTTTTTTAAAGTTTGAGTCACGTTCTATAATTGTTCTTTTCAACACTGGGCAAACAACTCTTCACTTGCAGTTTAGCTAAACAGCAGGTACATTTTGACAAAAACTGTAGTATCACTATAAAACTCTATGGTAGTATATCCCTCAAATGGTGCACTCTGTACCGGATACACAATCTATGCTGGGAAGGGCGCATCCAGTGTCACTTGCAGATTTGGGTATCGCAGAGCATCAACTGGAAAACACATGGCCTCGCAAACCCCCTCTGTTGTCATAGACTTTCTTGAGTCGACCGTCTTTTGTTCTTCTCTGCATACACACATGGTGCTCTTTCGAGTATGTCACAGCTGAACTGTTTCTGGTTTTTGCACAGCATTTCTTAGAAATGTAGGGGCATATTAGCAAGGGCTGGCAATATAATTGTCGCCGCTTTAGCGTCCGTTTTTGAGAGAAAAGTGGGGATAATTATATCGCAATATCATCAAGGACACCTTGATGTAGAGCCCGTTTTTCACAGCCTCGCATCGCTAATGAGATGCAAAGAAGGCGTGGCTGTGAAAACAACACATGTTAATATCGTGAAGGCAGCTTTGCGATATTAACAAGGAGGTGCAGCAATAAAAAAAATCGTGCTACCTCAGCAGTCTGTTAAATTCCTGACTAAGGCATACTTTTAATGGGAGATGGATTATGCTGATAGGACCACAAGGTCATATCAGCAATGTCATCGCTGTTTTCAATGGAACATCGCTGGAAAACCAGCGATGTTCCATTGAAAACACTGCTATCGCTGAAATATTATCTCCATAGTGCTATGCGTTGTAAATATAGCGTTATCATGGCGATAATATTCAGCGATAGCCGGCGATAATATTTCTATCGCTATGTACGGCCAGCGATAATTATCGCTGGCCGTTGATAATATGCCCCGTAGTTTTCTGATTGGATGAAGCCTATATCCACGTATTGATGAACTTTGTATTCAAATAAGCCCTCAATTAACAATTGTTTTTTCTGTTACTTTATCCACACCATTAACATGTTTTATTCTGGGTATACATTTTGATTGTTTGTGTTCTGCTGATTATTGAGATTATACTGTACTATTTTCCGACACTGGTGTGTCTATTTTTTATTTATACATTTACCTGAATACTCATTCTCTGTATGTATGGCTTCTGCCTCTCTGAGGTACTTCACGTTAATATGTGAATATCATCTATGACTTTCAATATTCATTTTCGGTCACCGTTTATAATTTGAACTGAGCATCTACTGTTTAAAGAGTGTCTGAATATTAAATCGGGATGGGGTATTATCACTTATGTGTTTGAAAAATCACAGTTGGAGTAAGCATTTACTCTTCATGTACTAGTAGGCGAGATGTGTGCGTGCTGCACATGGTATTTTGTCTTTTTTCCACTCCTTATTGTTTGTATTCTCTTGGACTGATCACTGTTGGTGTTTTTACTTTCTCTTGCCCTGCTGGCGTCTTTTCACTGGGTGTAAGTACTTACTCTGTGTATCCTTTTACAGTGAATGCATTTGTCCTAGCAGTAAGTTTGTAGCATATGTACAGTTGTGGCTTTTTTCCTGGCAGGGGATGTTTATAAAAGCATTTGTTCTGTGAGTAGATTATTTGTAATTTGTAGAGTTACTAGTTAGGCCATTTCCCTGCGAGTTCATATTTATTATTTTCGAGCTTGTACATTTGGGAGTGGGAATTTATCAGGCACGACATTTGTGCTGGAAGTATATATTTTGTGTGCAGTTAGGACATTTGTCCTGGAAGTGGATATTTATTATTTAGGTGGTTAGAAAATTTGCTCTTGGGGTTGATTCCATGGGTATTTTTTTGTATTTTGCATTTATCATTTTTGAAGTTGGTACATTTGTTCTAGAAACGAATATATGTAACTACACAGTTACAATATTTGCTGAGGTTGTGTGAACATTGCAAATGAGCAGGTGAAACTTGGTGTTTGCCTTCACAATACAGAAAAACATAATCATTACAACTCTAGGTGTTCATGCACCTAAAAACGTGCAGAAACACATTGGAGTCTAGTTAAAAAAAAATTATGCTTGTGCTTTAAATCTACATCGGAGTGTAGTTTTGCTATTTTTTGAAATTCACAATCTCCTCAAGGAATTCACATAGAAAACTGCACCAGTAGCAGGTTTCCATGTGGGTTTCTTGGAAAATCATGTGATTTCCTTGTTTGGAATGCATTCCTTTTGTATTGTAGATCTCCATGTTCTTCCTGGTGGATAACTCCACATGGGGGAGGAGGAGGGGGCGGGGGTGGGATTCCCCTGTGCAAATGCACCTTTTTATAGTTTTTTCTTTGGAGAACCCCTATCTCTACACCCCTGCCAAAGTTGGAGGTGATTCATTTTCCATCGCAACCTGGAAAGAGAACTTACACCAGCACCTGGCCATGGTAAACACATGACCCTTTCCAGACTGGAAAGGGGAAGGACAGTAGTTTGTGAATGTCCACAAACATGTGTGTTTATGGCTGTTCACACACTTCAACGGCTAATCATGCCTTGGAAAGCCTTCAATACCACCCCTTAAGTGGGATTTATGGGTGCAGGAATGTCCATACTTGTGGAGGAGATTTCTCCACCTATAAAAAGGCTTATAACTGGCAGGAGTCTCTTTGTAAGTTCCTGGGCAGGTGTATCTGAGGTATATTTGGTCATACTCTTAGGTTTACAGTTGGATTTACCTTTGTGAATAGGCCCTTATTTTAACACAACTCCATTGATGACAATTCACAATAATTTGCACTGACACCCATAAACTTTAATTATCTTGTACTAATTTACTATTCTTTACTGCTTGTAGAAAGTTTGCATGTTACATTGTGTCTGAACTAGTGGCCCTCCTCAAGATAGAGGCCTCTAGCAATGTCTTTACTCTGGTTTAGAACACGTCTGTCCTACATATATCCAGGTAGGTCAACTCATGCTAGATTTTTAGACTATCCACATAATGTAAGCTTACATAAATTAATCTAAATGGAACATATTTAGCCCCATACTACCAAAATACGTGGGCCCTAAATACCATTGGTACTTATCCTGAAAGTCCCACTGATTTAACCCCCCCAATTACCCTCAAAGGACAGCACTGGGTTAGAAACACATCAATGCCACCTTTCTAAAGAAAACAGCAGTAAAAGAATAAAATATGCTAGGTAATGTCATTCACCCTTATTCTCAGGGGAAAAGACGTAAATTAGGACAATGTCTTCAAATTCCCTTTTAACGGATGTATGATGTTACAACGCATGCTTTTACAACGCATGCTGTTACAACAAATTTTTTACAACGCAAATGCTGTGACAACGCAAGTCTTTACAACGCAAGTCTTTACATCGACTTGCAGTAGATGGCGTGCGAACATTAAAAAGGGTAATTTACTATTCTAACTCCAGTCCACGTTGCAGTAGGGAAGGTGTTTGGATAGTAAACTACACTATTTTTAATGTTAGCACGCCATCTAGTGCAAGTCGATGTAAAGACTTGCGTTGTAATGGCATGCGTTGTCACAGCATTTGCGTTGTAACAGTTTCGTTGTAATGGCAGTGCGTTGTAAAAGTTGCGTTGTAATGGTTGTTCCCCCCTTTTAACGTATCCACCAGGATTTGCAGGATCTTGCCCAAATCCAAAATGTGTATAGTCTCTCCTGAATAGTGTTTTCATTGTAAAGTTGTTGCTCCATCTGTCATTAAGGAGAAGGGCAATTTTTAACCAGCAGATTATCACAAATGTACTTTTTGTAAACTGTTATTTCTATCCAGGTTCAGGTTTACACAAGCATATACAGTCCAGAAGTGTATAAAACATATAAACAATTGTACATGCTGGTGCAGCTACCATGGATAAAAATGCCAAGCATTATGCTTTGGTAAGTTGTTCCTTTCTGTTGGACTTGGCCATCTCCGCAGGGTCACCCCCAAACTTTTTGCCATCACCCCTCCTGTTTTCTGAACCTGTGTTTGTTGGTTTATAGGACTCAGTGCATTTTACCACTGTCAAGCAGTGCTAAAGGTATGGTGCTCTCCCCTAAAACATGTTATAATCACCTTACACCTGATTGGTACATTTAATTTACTAATAAGTCCCTAGTAAAGCCGTACTACATGTACCAAGGGCTTTAAATTAAATGCTACTGGTGGGCTTGCAGCACTTATCATGCCACCCACTGAAGTAGCCCTTTAAAACATGTCTCAGGGCTGCCATTGCAGGTTTTTTGCCAGGCCTAAAACTCCCTTTTTAATACATATACGTCACCTTTATGGTAGGCCCTAAACAGCCCATTGGGCAGGGTGCATTGTATTTTAAGAATAAGACATGTGGTTTTAAGTTTTACATGTCCTGGTAGTAAAAACATCCCAAAATCTTTTTTCACTTTTGTGAAGCCTGTCTCTCCCATAGGATACCGTGGGGTTACCTTATTACATTTAATACGTGCTAACATTTGCTTGGGGACAGGTAGAAATGTCATGTTTGGACTCAAATTAATTGTAATTTTAAATCCTCTTTAATGGTAAAGTCACTTTTAGAAAGTTTACATTTTCCTACGCTAAGCTTGCTGGGGCATTCTTGGAGTTTCCAACTGCCTGCCCTTCGAACCTGCACAGGAAGGAACTTTGCAGAACCAGATGTGGGGGTGGACTAGAGGTTTCCCTTACTTCAAAGAGTGGCACCAGGTATACATATTGGACGTCCTTAGCCACTCATAAGTACACTTCCAGACCTGTGGACATTGCAGGAGTAGGACTGTTCCCCAGAGGACTACAATGCTGCTTGAGACCTGCCTTGTTCACCAGAAGACTGGGCTGCTGCTTGAGGCCTACCTTGTTCCTAAGACGACTGCCCTGCTGCTTGAGCCCTGCTTTGCTCTCTGTGAAAGAAGACTGGACCTAATACCTTAATCCCAGGGTAATCTGAGTGATTCGAAGTTGGTTGACCTCCTGTTCTGAGCTACAGGGACACAACAAGCTCCACCGGCCTCCCTGAAACTGTACAGCTTACTTACTGCAACTGGCCCTGCATCTGCAAAGGCAAAGTCACAAAAGCTTCATCTTAAACCTCTAGCAAAATATTTTTAGTAGGATTCTCTCTCCCCCCCCCCCCCCTCTCCCCACTCCATTTTGCTTCCATAAAAGCTTTTTGGGCAGGATTTCTGTTTTTTATACCGACTTTTGGTTAAATTTCACCAATTTTTGGAAGTTAGCAGAGTTTGTATAGCTTTAAAAAGACCTTCATAAGGTTGATGAAGTGCAGAGTAACCAACAACACATAATTTAAACAGAGTAATCAAATGACTTGGCCATCGAACAACATAAACCTTTGCTGAAATCACAGTCCCGCTGGTCTTTGTGGCTTCAAAGAGATGAATAATTTTGGAATGGCTGCTCATTAAACTGAGCCTGTGGTTTTACCGTGATACTGAAGACAATTGCCTTCTAAGGGCCAGATTCATCATGTGTGCTTCACGGAAATAACCAGATAAGATATTTGTTATGCATTTCCTATGGAACAGTACATAGAGAACCCTTAAAATAAATTTGTCTTCTTCCCCCTGTTAATCATGTTTCAAAACGCAAGCATATTATTTGTTTTAATCATCCACTGCATTTCTTCTCACAGTTACTGCTGGGTTTTTTTCATTTAATTCACAAAATCCTTATCTTTTCTACTTTATTTGTAGTAGCTAAAGGTTTTTGATTACCACAACCTGGTATCTTCCAGCTTACAATGCAATACTTTCTAATCATCTGTCACAGATGTATTTTTAGTTCTTTACCATCTCAATTAACTAAAATGACTCAACTCTTTACTACACACTGCCTTTTTAGGTGCATTTTACTTCTCAGGTGACACACTCTTTGTTTGTCCAAGATGATTATTGAAACCATGAAGTGCTAAGCAGGTAAACCAATCTCTTATATTACAAATATTTGTATACCACGTAATTGCCTGTGAATTTAGGTGCATGTTGAACAGTCGTAGCTGAAGTAAACACGAATTAAAATGCGCCACAGGCATCATTTAGTTGTGCAGCTGGTATTTTAGAAGAATGGATTGGATTGGATCAGAATTTGTAAATGCCAATTTCAGCCACAGAGGGCTTCTAAGCAGGCTATTGGCACGGCACCGACAAACCTGACACTATACTAGTGTGATGTATAGATTTACGCTGAAACTCGAGTTTCAACACATATTTATCATTTATACATCACACCAGTATAGTGTATATATGTTTAGCAACAAAATTACATGGCTGATGCAAATTTCATAGCCGTACGAAGAGGCCATTTCAATGAAAAATATGCTTTTTGTTAATGGTATTACCCTACCACACCATGCTTCAGTTAGTTATGTATTTGGGACAGTGTGCCCCGAAATGCACCACTGGGCACTTACTACTCCCCTAACTCTTTCCTGCTGAATGTGCTTGGCGCATTTGCTACACTTGTTCTGTATAACACATGGATTTTCCAGTATCCCTATGACTTCAGAGACATAACATTGATGACAGCACACCCCTCTTAAAATTGTTCCAGCACCTGTGCGGCTGTATGAGCTAGTAAAGCTTGCCTAGCTCTTCTGCCTATGGTTTGAGATTGTGAGATTTGTGTATTTTTTTAACTCTCCTTCCTAGGACATACTCAGTCATAATATGTGACTATGAATGCTCCTTGTGAAAATACATTACCTCCACTTTCTCCTTCCTGGTCTTATCCTGGTTCAGACAGCTACCCTTTTCATATTTTTTAAATCCCGCTGCCTTCCTAGTTGCTCCTATTAACGGGAAAACTACCCAGAAGCCCTACTGGTTTTTCTTCTTTACACATTGCAGACTTCTGTATCAATTGGTCCTACTGAGCATCAGGTACTATAGTTAGAATCCTGATGGCTTGGCTTTCCAATCTCCTGACTTGATGCTGCTTTGCTTTGTCCCCTCCGTGATCGCATGATGATGGATGGACAGAGGTGGGATCCATGGGGGAAGTCATCTAAACTCCCCTGGCTCTTGGCTTTGGCTTCTTGCTGGTCTTGCAGGAAAGATGGATAGTGTTTTTCATGGGGTGAGTGTTGGACTCATGCAGCGATGACTCCCCGGTGAGAGTTACATAATCAGAGTACTGCTTTCAGAGCGTAGTGGCCCTATTGGATTGGGCCTTTTCACGTTTACAAGACAATTCCACCAGATATTCTATGTTTTTCTGAGTTAGTGTCAGTGAGGCAGCATTTTAGAAGATAGCGTCTCAGGTAAGAACTGTGTCTATACCTTTTTTGGCATTGTTCTTTTCATTTCTGCCTTCTATTCTTCATAACAGTGGGTAATAGAGGAAGTAAACATGCTCAGATGTCTTCTCCTTTTCATTCCTCTAATGTTGGTGACAACTCGACGGAAGCTTGGCTTACTGAGGCACACATCCTTGCTTTCATGTCAGAGATGGTAAATAGTAAAGAAAAAGGCCTGGGAGACAGTATTTGTTGGCCTCCCCTAAGTCCTCTCCTTCTACTTGGCCTTCCACAGAATATGACGTTGATTCTGTCTCCTCTCTGCCGAATGCTCAGGCCATCTAGAGGTGAATTAGTCATTTGACACAGAAAAAGGCTTCATGAGAGAAAATCTGGAGTTTCCTTTAAGACTTGGAGGTTCCAAATGTACATGTACCTCCAAGTACTAGTTCTGCCCTATTCACACTTCCCTAGGGTTGTTACTGAGCCTGTGCCTACTATTCTAGTGGTAAAATGAGCCATTCTGATGGAAAGGAAGGAGATGGTTAAATCACCATTCCAAAGTTTTTGGTGTGAGCATATCTAGGATTTTCCTCAAACAGTAAGGGTGGATTCACTGTTGTCCAATCTGGCAGGACGTTCCACTGTTGGCTGGGATTATGCTTCTCCCTCCATTCCCATTTACAAGAGAGTGGTTTGGGCTCTGGAAAAGACACCATCTGACCTCAATCTGGCTGTCGGGTCTTCAATGCACTCTGCGTTTGCTACCAGGACTCTAGTTAAAGGGTTTCAGTCTCTCTCCTCAACTGGGCTGGCGAAGGGAGTACCCTGCTGACCTTCTTGTCAGAATGGAACTCTATTATTAATTTTTTGACTCTCTTCATGCTACTGCCTTTGCATCAGGTACATTGATGGGTAGTGTCTCCAGAAGGCAGCAGTGCTTTGTTTTTCAGTCCTATGGTAGAATGTCTTTGGTCCTCAACTGGGCGATTTATTTCTTAAATCCTTCAAGAACTGGAAGTATGCTTTGCCATTTATGGAATGTTCCAAGAGTCCAGGAATTTCCAAGTCAGAAATGTTCACTTGAAAGGTGTGACCTTTCATATGCACAACATTTGATAGGGATGTACTTTAAACCACCATTTGAGTAACTGTGCTCGGGTACTTCACAGCAACTCTGGAATTAGAGGATGCTAACCTTCATATTTCTGTATAGCCTCCTCCAAATCGATTCCTGAGATTTTCCATTCTCTCCTCTTGTTTCAGATTGAATCCTTCAGTCTGATTTATGCTCTGCGGATGTTTTCCAAGGTATGGACCTGGGTAGGAGCTAGGCCACATAACCGAGGAATTGGTCCTAATCCAGGCTTTGACGATTGGGTGATCCATTCCTCCTCCAGGATAAAGACTACACCAGTTGTTGAAAAGGTGTGCCAGCTCTTGACAGTCCAATGCTTCCTAATCAATGCATTCTAGCCACAGCTGGATCCATCCCAGGAGCCAGGTTCCAGACTTCCTCCACCATGGTTTTCCGACCACCAGAATACATGGATTCACATGATATAACATATCCTCTGGCTCAGAAGTCAGCCCCAGATTGAAGATGGATGCAGATCAAGGGGGGTCAAGAGAGAGGTGGTCTCCTGCGGGGTAGGGTTCTACCCTATATGAGGGTTGTGTGCCCTTCTGCTGCTCCCTCTGCTACCTTCACATGCTTAAGCAGTCTTTGTGGTTCTTTAAACTTGGTTGCATCTGGGTCTAGTATCTTGTCGCATTTACTGCAAATGGAATCTAGTATCCTGGTGCTGTGACAACATGATTCCAATGTTGAGAGAGATTGTCCAGGAACTGCTTTGGTGGTTAGATCCTGCTAATCTTGCAAAGAGGATTTTCCATTAGAACTCTGGTTCCAATAGTTCTGTCCACAGTCTCTGGACCCAAGAGGACTTAGGTAATTCTTTTAGTTGGAAGGAGCTATCAGCATCCATGCTGGCACTTCAGGTATTTATGGAAGTAGTGGATCGCAGGAGAGAATCATCAGACGACACACAACACCATTACTAAGGCATATGTGAATCATCAAGTTGGAACTTGTTTAAAAAAATTGCCATAAGTGGCCTTTAGAATAGTTCCATGGGTGTAGGATCCTAATCTTTTCCTGTGAGTAATCCATATTAGGGAGTGGGAAACTATTGGTTGGAGTCCCTGAGCTGTGGAGTCCCCTTGTTACAGAATTTCTCCCTTTTTCTCTGTGTTTCCAGAGATTTGCAGTAGATTTACATGTAGTAGTGGGCTTGTTGCAATCCAAGAGCCTGCTTTGCTCCTCAGGTTCTATTCCTATTTCCTTTCAAAGAAGGCTTGGGGCCGGATTATTTGATCTGTCTCAGGCTAAAGGGTCTGCTATTTGCATGTTTCCTTTTTCTAGTTATTTCTAAGTCTTCTAATATGGCTGCTCTAAGTGAAACAGGGTGCAGTGCTAGTAATCCTATGTAGGGGTGTGGTGTGGCTCAATATCCTTGGTCCAGAGCTGTCAAGCAGATGGCTTCAACTCTAGAGTGGATGCTGCTTGTGTTCCTGTCCCCTCTCTGGTCTCTCGCTCAATCAATCTTCTCTCCTCAGTGGAAGAACTTAAGGTTGTGGCGGCTGAATGCTTATGCCTGGAACGTCTCCATTTAACTGTGGAGGTTGCCTGAGTGGTTCATACCTATACTCGTAAGGCCTATAATCATTATTGGACTCCTTCCAGAAGAGGTGCACTGAGAAGGGGGTTGGTCCATAGTATTGTGATCCTACAATGGCCCGACAGTTTCTTTGCACTGGTCTTATCTAGGGCTGGTCCCTGGCTACTTTGAAAGCTCGGTTGGTGGCCTTCTGGAACCTTTGGGAACCCTGGTGGGGTTTATAATCTATTGACTCTCTTGTCCCCAGGCTCATTAAAGTTTTCTCCTTAGCATGGCCTTCTATTAAGGGCATTTACCTCTAGTTTTATCCAAGCTCCAGACTGCTCCATTGGGGACACTAAGGTGAGGTTTCCCTGAAATTCCTGTTCTTTATTTTTCTTGGTAAGTATGACATCTGCTAGGAATTTAGGAGGTGGTGCCTCTGATTTATAGAGCTCTCTGGATATTTCCAGATTAGATGATGCTTAATCTGGGTCCTGGTTTTATTGCTAAATTGCTTTTCACTCCATTCAAACCTCAGCGATGGTACTTTCTGTTTTTCACCCTAATCCTGTGCCCATGGATGTTTGTAAATTCATTTAGCTTGATCATATTTCTCCTTTTTGTCGCTGTGATAGTCTCTGTTACCTTTGGAACTTTGAGTAGTTAGGTGAAGCCTACTATTTACTTGGGCTATGACATCTCAGTCATGGCTGCACCTGGGCAGATCCTGGGACATCTTACAAGTGGCTTGGAGACATCTTGGACTGAAACTCATGGTGTCTCTCTCAGTGATATGTGCATGACAGCTATCTGATCTTTTCTCTCTAACTTTTTGACCCATTACAGGCTGGGTGTGGGTTCACAGGGCCAAGTACTTTTTAGAGCAGCAATTCGGTGTGCATTCATTTGTTGTTGGCTACAGGTCCGAAGCTGCTTCGGTTAAATCCTCATATGTAATGATAGGGATGAGAAATGGGAATGAGGAAGTAATTACGAGATTCCTTACCAGTAATCCAATTACTCCACTTTTACTGTCCTAATCCCTGACATTAGTCCTTCCCTTCCTTCTTGGTAGGAAGTTTAGGGTCTTGGGTATATGTGAACAGGAGGCCTTAAGGGTAGTTTCCCACTTTATCGGCGCTACAAAGAAGTGAGGTTTAAAATAATGCTACAGTGAGAGTTGTCTGGCAAGTTGTCCCTTCTCTATAAAGCTTGGGATGAGGAAGGCAAAATTAGAGTAATGGGATTAGCCCCTAAGTAATCTAGGCATTGACTGCATTTTGACAGTCTTGTTTAAAAGTGCATCATTTTACCATAATTATCTCAAAGGTTTGCTGAGGTGAATCAATCTTGAACATTTCTGAGGATTTCAGCCAGCCCTCTTCACCCATCTTTTATTCTGTAATTCACATTTTTGTTTCACCTGCAAAACCTTACATCTTGGGGTAATGGGTAAGCTCACTTCAGCCATTGGATAACTTTACTTTCAATTATGGCATTCTTCTTTTTCGAAAGGAGCACATCCACACACAAAATGGTTCTCTTCAGTGCCAGGGGATTCTAAAGCTATCTGTTATTTTTGAGACCAAAAAAAGGTTTTGATTTTAGCCAATGTTTTTTTGTTAATTTACAGAGGCTGCTTCTTTACAAACAATAAGGTTTTGTAAAAACCATGACCAAAAAAACAAGCATTCACAAAACCAAAAGGATGGTAGCCAACACCAGACCTATTGGCTTTGCCAGTGCTTGTTTAACAAAACGCATGTGAACATTGTGTTGTGTAATGCACTATTTTTGGGAAGAGGATACCCTGAAGGAAGGTAAGCTCAATCGCTTGGCTCATTCTGCACTGGCAGCCTTCGTGGGCCATACTTACAGCACGTGCTACACCTGTTTAAGGCAGTCTGTGTCATATTAGTGCTACAGGTGCTTCACCTAAACTACACCAACTTCTCCTCATGAAAAGGTGTGTGCGTACATTGTTTTCCTTTCTCTGTATCTCTTCAGACAGGTCTAGCTGCTGCTGATCGCATTTTTCTGATAAATAGCATCTTTTTTATCCAGTTGTTTTTCCAAGGAGTGTTGATGTTAGCCCATTAGCAGTAATATGCTCCAAGTTGCATTTGAAAGGCTAACTCTGCCCTCCCTCTCACCCACTGGGCTGTTTAACCTGTGATTCCCTGCAAGAAAAATGCTGAAAGTCATGAGCTAAATTTTGTTGTCTATTAAACAAGTCTGCAACTATGACGTATTATACCATTAGCCATCCCTTGCTTTTTGGTAAAAGAGCATGTGGCATTGTGGGGCTTGTACTTTTGCTTTTAAGCCATTCCTTATAGGCTCAAAATCCCAGCATGCTTAGTGCTTTTGGCTAAAATGGCATAATGGGCTGAAAATGTTATACATTACATAGAGCCGATTGTTAGCTATCTTTCAAAATGTTACCAAGTCTAATTTAAAAAAAAAAAAACCTTATGGTTTCACATGTAAAACCAAAAGTAATCTCTGCTTACGTATTTTGGGAGGGTTCGCTCTTTCGCTCACCTCATGCATTAAAACGAGATGTGGGCCATGTGAATTGGTTTTTTTCCTTTGGTTTAGTGGAAAGATTTGTACTGAGCTTCGCAACGCAGTAAAGGTACAGCAGGGACAACAGAAGCACATCCTTCCCTCACACAAAGAATAAGTAAAGGATAAGTGGCAGTAGTAGGAGGAACATCACACAATTCTCTTACACATAGAGGAGAGGTACAACACCGGTATCTAGCAAACTAAAGAGGGAATGAGCGGTGCTTAAGGACTGTTGTAGAATTTCTGTAGACAGACACAAGCATAGAGAGTGAAACCCCCCCCCAGAAAGAAACATGCCACCCTCTGATGAAATCGCCACACATTCAAGTTCTCACATACGATGATGAATCCCGACGTGTGGTACGCTTCATCAGTGGGTTCCACGCCTAGAAGTCGGAAGCATCTATTCTCCACTAGTTATACAGTTTTAGAGTTATGGGTTCCCTTGTTTAGGTGAAGTTATGGTCTCTCATGTTAACATTTATCCTCTCCTTTTCTTACACTGTCAGACCTACATTAAACTTGTAGGTGAGCTAAAACATTTTTTACTGGCGTCTCCCTACCACAAAATTAAAAACAGAAGGGCTGAGCAATGGGCCGCATTTCTCTTTTACATGGAAATATATTGGTGCTCGAATGTTGCCCCTTTGCGGTCACGCGTCTACCTCAGGAGCATAGGTATCTCACAGCAAATGCTATAAAACAGCCGCTGGCTCATGTGGCATGTTCATCTGCATCAGAGGGTGAGGGGCACATTGGGCTAGTTTCCCCATGCCCCACTTGTGCTATTGGCGAGGCTGTTGGTGTGTGCTGCATGTTTCACAGGGCTCCTCACTGAAATTGTAGTCTTTTCTGAAAAAAACAGCCTATCAGAGGCTAAGGAGAACAGCTCTTATCTCCGCCTAGATTCCTACCCTGTTGCAGGTGTCACTAACTGCTATTTTACTTAAAGCTAAGGCAAAACTTTTAAATGAAACAAAAGTATATTTTGGATCGTTTCACTTTACCATGTTAGATTATATCACTACACTAAGTGGCATTATTCGAATTAGTGAGCCACACACTTTCCGTCCTGATAATTGAACTAATGACTCTTGAAACAAGTCAGTTGTCTTGTTTCTGCTATGCATATCTTTCTTTTTATAGATGGATTAGCATTATGGTTTAGTGAACTCTTTACGAGAGGGATTTTTGTACAGGGCTCATCCTGAACTGAATTATTTCAAAGAGCTCTCAAATGTGATGGTAATGGAAGGGAGGCACAGAGAAGAAAAGCTGTTGCCCAGGGTCAGTAGCTTGGTCAAGCTGGCAAACCAGGGTCTGTGAGTCAGAGCCCCATCACTAGTTCATGCCTAGTTCATGAACAGGTATTCTTTGGGCAGAACCTGTGCAAGCCTCCCTCTGTCAGAGGACAGAAACGGCTTGGACAAAAGCAGCACAAGCTTTCACCATCACTGGACATGTACTAATTGTACAGCAGTAGTACAAGCTTTGTATCCTGACAGACCCTGAACAGCATGGCAGTAGCAAAGTTAGGTTCCATCTCTGACAGAAAGTAGCAATTGCCATCTTCTATTCCCCGCAGAACAGATCGAACAGAACAGACTAGTACAAACTTTCATTGCTCTCAAAACATGTACACGTAAGGCATTAGTGACATGTAAGTCACAGACAATTCTGTATAGTGGGTGCTAAAGTAATTTAGTCCTACCCTCATGTACACCCTGGAGTCTCGAAAGTGATTCTTTAGCAATGTCCTTCACTGGTTTTCCTCCTTCAGTTCTAATCAACATCAGTTTGTTCACAAGGGCACCACCAGTTCACAAACTAGCGCCTGTGGTGTCTCCCATGGTTTCATATTGCCTCCTGTCATCTTCAATATTTACAAGGAGCGGCTTGATGCTCTGCTTACAGAAAACATTATCCAGATTTACCAATATGCTGATGATCCACAAATCTCCTTGAAAGTTTCCTCTACTTCAGACATCCAACCCCTCAAACACTGCATGCACAATATTCAGACCTGGGTGTGCAGTGCCTACATGAAGCTCAGCGTAACCAAGACGCAATTTAAGGCGGATTTCTCTTTTGGCTGCCAGACAAGGTACTTATTCAGCATCACGACGCTCGCGCTGCTGCTAGCGTCCGATTTTTAAGCATTTCCTGTTTTATATTTGTTTTTGTTGTTTTCCCATTCTCCCCTGTTTTTAACAGGCGCTCAGGGTGCTAGTGGGCTGCTAATCTCCCCCCCCCTCTCACCGCATGTAATTTGGTTCTATCACCGCCGCTTTGGTGGGTCCGGGTCACGGGGATTCCCGGGGTGGACGCCATTTTGGCTTGGGCAGGGGATCTTTGTGGCGGGCGCCATTTTGAGCGCTACAGCGCTCGGGTTTGCATCGCCGGACGCATATTTAAAGCCGCTTCCTCCCGCGTAGCGGTACCGCGCAGTGGGACGCCGTCGCTTAGCCGGAGTCGTGCCTGAGTCCTGCCCGTCTGCGCTCGTCCGCGCTAGGGACGTGCAGGGCGCGCAGGGCTTAACGGGTGAGTGCATTCGTATGGTTAGCCAATGGTGATAAGATGATTACATATTCGAACGAAACACTACGGTCTATTGGTGTGACCATTATTAAATGTACCCAGGTCATCCATCCTTTATGCGGCCCGTTTTGTTGTGCCTGCAAAGGTTTTGCTCTGCCTTCCCCGGCTACCATTCGCCAGACGGCTGCTGCTGTTTTATGTCCCACTACCAGGGTTAGCTCGCCGAACGCTCTCCGGATATTTAGCCTAAATGCTAGGTCACTGGTATCGCATCATCAAAATGTTCTTGACCTTCTACATGATGAGTCTCCAGATATCCTCGTCATTACTGAAACTTGGCTGCAGGAGGACGATATAGCTATAATCAATCTTGCCTTTCCATCGGAATACTCTACCTTTACCCTCAATCGCCCTACTAGAGGGGGGGGTATCGCACTCACAGTGAAATCTAATTTTTCCTGCATTTGGAATGCCGTGCACATTGCTGGGTGCGAGAGTGCATCCTTTAAGATTGGGATTAACCCCCAGTATTCGATCTCGGGGCTGGTGGTCTACCGCCCCCCAGGTAATGATGTCGCATTCAGGGAGGCTTTCCCTGACGCGGTCAGTGCTCTGGCAATGGGGTGTGCCAATTTTTCCATACTAGGGGATCTGAATATCCATTTTGATAACCAGAAGACACCTGCTGTAGGTAATTTTCTAGCGGACCTTGAGGCCCTTCAATTGTCCCAAAGAGTCTCCCAACCAACTCACTCTGGAGGGCATATATTGGATCCTTTTTTTACAAATCTAACGGAAGCTTCAATACGCTCCGTGTCGCCCCTTGGATGGACAGATCATTTTCTAGTGGATATTCATGTTCCTCTACCTGATACTATTTCAACTCCTTTAGCTCGATCTATCCCTAGAAGACACTGGGGCAAGCATAGGTTAGAGGATCTTCATCTCGCTCTAACTGCTGATCCGCTCGAACTCTCGAGTGATGTTGAATTGGGCTATGATCAGTTCTGTAGTTGGATTACCAGGGCGCTGGACTTTTTGATTCCCATCCGGACTAGTAAGATCAGTCCAAAAAGGTCTAGCCCCTGGTATGACAGTGCTTTACGTGCACTGAAAGGGAACTGCAGGCGTGCCGAGAGAGAATGGCGGAGATCCTACGATACGGCGAAGAAAGCGCTGTACTTGGCCTCCATTAAAATCTACCACCGTGCCATCTGTAGGGCTCGCGCGACGTTCTACTCTCTGGAATTTCGTAATAGCCCTAATCCATCTAAGACTATTTTTAAAGCTCTTAAGGATCTGCTGTCTAAGCGCTCCACTCCTACAGTCACGGCCTCTACTTCGCACTGTGAAGCCCTAGCTTCTTTTTTTCTGGAAAAAGTGCAGAACATTTACCGTGCCTTTCCAAGTTCTGGGCTTGTTCAGAAGACTGCGGTGACTGCCCCTGCCTGTTCCATGTTGGCATCTTTTTCGCCACTCTCATCCGAGGCTTTTGATATTTTGGCCCAGAAGGTCAAATCTGGTTCGCCTTTGGATCCGGTATGTCCTGCCCTGTTTAGGAACCAGTCTTTTGTGGGGTCTTCTACGGTTTGTTCCTTGATTAATACTTCGTTGGCTACGGGCACGGTCCCATCTAAATGGAAGTGTGCCGTGGTTTCTCCTATTTTGAAGAAGCCAAATTTGGACGCTTCGAGACCGGAGAACTACCGGCCCATTTCCTTGCTCCCATGGCCGGCCAAATTGATGGAAGCCTATGTCAATCAGGCGCTTACTGACCATCTTACTCAAGCTAACATTCTGGACGAGACCCAGCATGGGTTCCGAGCTGGGCATAGCACGGAGACTGCCCTTCTCGCCATGGTGGAACACCTCCGGTCGGTGCTAGATCAGGGACATACGGCGGCGCTAGTTTTATTAGATCTGAGCGCCGCCTTCGATACGGTCTCGCAGCGTATCCTTCTGCACCGCCTGGAAGAGATTGGCGTTACGGGGCTTGCCCTTCAGTGGTTCCGCTCCTTTCTCGTGGACCGGTCTTTCTGCGTTGCCACACCCCCCCATCAGTCCAAATTCCATCCTTTGGACTTGGGAGTACCGCAAGGTTCCTCACTGAGTCCCACTCTATTCAATCTTTATGTGAGCCCGCTGGCTGATGTTGTCAAGCAATGGGGCATGTATATGGTCTCATATGCCGACGACACTCAGCTGGCGGTTACCATCAGTGGGGATACCGATGTGGATGCCCCCAAGTTCCAGAACGGGCTAAGGGCGGTGGCTAGTTGGATGACGGCCAACTGTCTCCAGCTGAACGCAAAGAAGACCGAGGTCATGATCGTCGGGAAGGGGAGGGACCTCTGGGGTGACAGATGGTGGCCGCCGGAACTTGGTGTGGCTCCAACTCCAGTTATGGAGTTGAGAAACCTGGGAGTTTGGCTGGATTCCACTCTCAGCTTTGTGGGGCACACCAAGAAAACCGCGGCGTGCTGCTTTGGCGTCCTTCGGGGCTTAAGGCCTGTTCTTAAGTTTTTCGATCCCTCTACCAGGCAGATGGTAGTGCAGGCAACAGTTTTATCTCGCCTAGACTATGCCAGCTCGCTCCTGTTAGGGAGCAATCAGGCAGAAATTGTGCGGCTTCAACGCATGCAAAACGCCGCTGCCAGAGCAATTGTCGGCTTGCCTAGGTCTTGCTCGGCTTCCAGCACTCTCCGAGCACTGCACTGGCTGCCGATTAAATCACGAATTCATTTTAAAGTTTTATGTTTGGTTTTTAAAATCCTGAAAGGATCTGCTCCTCAGATTCTTTCCAATCTTATCTCCGGTTATGTACCAACCCGTACATTAAGATCTGTGGAGCAGGCGCTGGCAGTAGACCCGAGGTTCAGGCTTTGCCGAGCTGGTGGGCGCTCTTTCCGGGTGAAGGCTGCAGCGTTATGGAATTCGCTCCCGCTGCAGCTCCGTACAACTAACGATCTCTTGCTATTCCGGAAATCCTTAAAAACTTTCTTGTTTTAAATCTGTTCCCTTCCTGTGGTCTTGTGTTGGTTGTGTTGTACCTTGTCGCGCGCCAGGACGCCCCTTAGCTGGGGCAGCTGTGCGCATAATAAATGTTATTAACATAACATAACATAACATAACAATTGCAGATCTCTGCCAAGAAAAGGAAACAAGAAACAGTACAAACCTGGCTCAATGACATGAACCTTGACAATTTCGATCCCCAAGTTTCACTATATGCCAAGTCACTTGAATTCATCATTGACAACGATGTCGCCACCCCCCTTCCCCTCAAAGAAAATACATGGCTGGTACCAGCTCTCTCTTCTAAAGAAAGTCAAACTGTTTCGTCCAAATAGCAATTTCTGAACTGCTGTTCAAGCCCTCTTACTCTTGCATCTGGATGGTAATACTGACCTGCTCCAGGGACTCCTAGACTCCACATTGGCACTTCTTATGGGCATCTGACACACTTAATCACATCTTATCCAGGGCCTGCAGAAATATGATAACATCACCCTCATCCTGATGAAACTCTATTGGCTTCCCTTGCTGGCTCAAGCCAATATTCAAAACCAACTGTCTTTTACAAAGCCATCACAATCAGCACCCCTGCTTATCTTGCAGGCAGCCTCACCATCTCTGGTGGTTCTGAGGGCACTCACAGCAAGGACACCATCAGACTGCTGACTAAAAAGTGTAAAATAGAAAAAATCAAGACAGCAGGGGGGATATGTACAAGGAAGTGGAGGAGAGAGGCGTTAGCTTTCCTGGCTTAACGCTTCTCTCTTCCACTTCTGAAACACAAGGCTGCACCATAATGACAAGAATGTGGTGCAGCCTTGCGTTTGCCCCCGCGATGGCGCTAAAAGTTTAGCAACTTAGTGCCAATGCAGGCACCCTTGCACTCAGGCACCAATGCAGGCACCCTTGCACCAGAGTGCAAGGGTGTCTGTGTGCAGGGAAGGATTGTTTATGTGTAGGAAGGTGTCCCTTCCTGCACACAAACAATCCTGGAAATGCCATTCTGTCACTTTCATGCATGCTGCTTCATGCAGCACACATAAAAGTGACAAAATTTTATTTTTTTAAAAAGTTTGTTTGTGTACAGAAGGGACACCTTCCTGTACATTAAAAAAAAACAATGGCATTTTGCCTTTTCCATGTGTGCTGCACAAGGCAGCACACGTGGAAAAAGCAAAAAGAAGGAGAAATAATGCATTTTTCCTTGTTTTGCCATCTTAAGACCAGTTTTGACCTGGTCTTGATTTTTGGTGCTGTTAAGTGGCTTAACGCTGCCTTGTACATAAGGTGCAGCCCCTATCGCCACCACAACGTCACTATAGGTGACGTAGTGGTGGCGATAGGGGCTTGTACATTTGCCCCTGGGACTTTTCCATCTGTACACCCAGGATCTGGAACAACATCCCTGTATCCATCAGGACCACCTAACTGCTCCAATTTAGGAAAGAGTTTTAAGACTCACCTCCTTAAAGAACAACACATCAGAATGGATTAATTGTCCGCAACCCAGCTTCCTCTATTTTCTCTCGCTGCCTTCATGTTTGTCTTTTACCATGTACAGATCTCTGCTGCCTTTTGGTAAGTTTGTGCTATAGAAATACCATACACTTACTTACTGAGCATAATGTATATGTGGATGAGTTATTGAATATGTGAGTTCTGACACCATTCTCACTTAGATTATATTGAACATCAGAATCCTCAAAGTCCTGTTGCCGTCACTTGGAGTACTGTGGTGTTGAGTCTATAGTTTTTGACATATTATGAAGTAGTCGTTACTAGAAGGTCATTGTGTATTTTTTGAAGCAGCCCAGCCACAGCCTAAGTAACTATGGGGCATATTATCAAGCACGGCGATACAATTATCGCCGCTTTAGCGGTAGAAAACGGCCGCTAAAGCGGCGATAATGGGCTTGATAATATGCCCTTGTGAATTCCCATAGAAGCCCATGTTGACACCAGAACAAGGGCTTCTATTGGAATTCTCCAGGGCATATTATCAAGCCCATTATCGCCGCTTTAGCTGCAGTTTTCTGCCGCTAAAGCGGCGATAATTGTAACGCCGTTTCTTGATAATATGCCCCTTAGATCTAGACAGGCACACAGGTGCCACCCCTTCGAAAAGGGTCTAAATACACGCGCTGCTGTCTCGGTGCAATCCCAGCCTCGATGCTGCATCTGTTGAAAATGTGGAGGGCTGCCAGTGTCATTCTGTGCTTAAGGAATGAATTTTATTAATCATGTAACAATTAATTACCACCCTAAATGATAAACAAAATGTGCCTAAAGGTGAAGAAAAAGAAAAACTGTGGAAAAGAAAAAACCATGTGCGCAATTAAAGGATAACTTTAAAAAAGATATTCAATCAAATTACTTCAAATTGTGCAACATGATTGAGAATACCGAAGAGTCAGTTAATGATAGCTATTATGCCAGCTGGTTATACGTTCCAGTGATGAACACATGTCTTTGTTATGCCATTGCAATAAATGTCGAGTAATAGTTCGATGCTACCCATTAAAAGGAGTCAGTGCTTAGAGAATGCAATAAGGCTTGTGTATAAAGCCCAGCAGCGATGCTGTTGTGTTCTGGGCCTCAGTGTTGCATCAGGCCCAGACCTGCACGTGAGATCAGCGCGGTGAGCAGGGGCAGTAATGAATAACACACACTGGCGCTGGGCTGCGTGCACGCTGCCCCGCCCATTTATTTACTAAAGCAGTCACATGACCGCAGGTGAAACCAAATAGGCAAGGGGGGGCTAAGGTGTGGAACGCGGACAAACCTGCGCGGCCTGATAGTTTATGAACAAAACATTTCGGCAGGTTGCCAGCAGGAGATATCTCAACAACAAAACATTTCGACCATGCGTCACGAACCAATAATAATCACAAACTGAATCAAAAAGGATACTGGTGGTTTATGCTTTAGACTATAGCAGCAGGCTGTCTCTTCTCCATTAGTCCATCACATAGTCCTGAAACTATTGGGATGGTTTGGATTCTGCTGGAGATGGTACCTCAAGAGACCCCAACTGGGTCTCGGCTGATCAGCGTCTGTCTGTCCACCCTCCACTCTGCTGTCCATGGCCAACAGGATCCTGTTCTGCTCAGGTGGGCGGTGGAGAAGACAGACCCTCGTGGCCATGGAGCAGGCACCAGATCAGCTCCAAGAAGGTCATCCACAGGTTCCTGCGTGGGTAGATCAGAGAGATCTGGCAGGGTTACGGGTTTTCCTTGAACAGTTTGAGGTGAAATACATTTCGAGTTACTGTCTTTCAGTCTTTGGTGGCTGTTGTTATAGTCCCGCTGATCTGAGAGATCTTCCAGGGTCGCAGCTCAAAGGGAAGCTGGAATTTGCTCCAGGGTGCCAGTCATCGAGGAGCACCCAGTCCCCAATCCAGAGTTTTGGGACTTGTGATCTTCTGCGCTGGGATGCCTGGCAGTTTCACTCTTGAACTTAGTCATGGTTGGGTGGCACTGGGGTTTGCTCCCAGGTAGGGTGATGGAAAATGACATCGGTGACTTTCCGCCCAAAGCAGTGGGTGCTTGGTGCCACTTTTGTGGTGGAGTGGGGCGTCAGCTGATAGTCTTTTAGGAATGTATATATGGCACTCTATGAATTGCTGCTCACACTGCGCAATGCGAATAGTCTTTGTGAAGGTTCGCATGAACCTCTGAACCTCACAGTTTGCTTGATGCCAACAGGGGGTGATCCAGCGATGCTTGGTCCCTCGAGACATGAGGTAGTTTGCCAGGTCCTGGCCATTGAAGGTGAGCCTGTTGTCTGTACGCAGCTTCCAGATTAGGCCATGGGTGGCCATTATTTTTTCCAGCTTAGGGATGGTTTCTTCGGTGGAGGTGGTGGTCACTATCTCGACCGCCGGGTACCTGGAATGGTAATCTATGACAATGAAGGGGTGCCTGCTGTCTCGCAGACTTCCATAATCCGCACTAGCCCGTTGCCATGGGTGACTCGGTGATGACTTTGTGATGATGGGTGGAGAAGGTTCACTTCCCCAGGTGGCTTGGCAGAGACTGCACTGCTGGACTGTTCTTTTGACTTTCTTGTCCAGGCTGGGGACCAACACCTTATTTCTTAGCCTGTCCTTGGTTTTCACAACTACCTTGTGTGACAGTGGTGTCAGATCCACCATTCGCTGGGTCAAACTGGTTGGCACCAAGAGGCCGGGGTCCTCATAGGAGGCATCCACCTGCTTAGACAGTGAGTTCTTCCTTCACGTGACGCAGCGACTTGAGCATGTTCTGAGCCTCCACCGTTCTCTGGGACAGAGTGGCCATGATTGTGTCCTGTCTTTCTGATTGGATGGCGACCATCGCCTGCTGGAGGAATTCATTGGATCGGGCGGCTTCGATGATGTCAGCCAGTGAGATGGGAAGTGGGTGTGACTGCTACACTACGATTCTCACGTACTCTTCTGTGTCTTTGTCTTCCTGTATTTCTTGAGGATTAGCCGGGCGGGCGTGCCTTGCAAGGTTTTCCGTCGGGTTGTGGGCTCCCAGTTGGTACTCTATGGAGAAGTGGTATTCTTGAAGTTGGAGTATTCACTTCTCAATCCTTGCCAGAGGCTTGGAGGCCAAACCTTTGAAGAGTGGCAGCAGGGGTTTATGATCCATGCTGATGATGAATGGGTGTCCTTAGAGATAGATATGGAAATGCCTGCATCCCCAATGAATTGCGATTGCCTCGTTCTCGATGTGAGAGTACCGCTGCTCGGTGGGTGTTAAAGCACTGCTAGCATAGGCGATGGGAGCCCACTCTCCACATGGCTGTCTCTGGAACAGGACTGCTCCCAAACTGTAGGGGTGGCATTCACGGACAGCTCTGTGTCCTTGCTGGGATCAAAGTAGACAAGAGTGGTGTCAGCAGACAGGGCTTGCTTGGTGTCTTGAAAAGATTTTCTTGCTCAGGACCCCACAGCCAGGGGCTTGACCCCTTCATGAGTTCCTGTAGTTACCCCGTGAGTTGGGTCAGGTTCTACATGAAACGGCCACTGTACATTGCCATTCCCAAGAAGCTCCTTACTCCTGTGATGTTGGAAGGTACAGGCCCATATTGTATGTAATGGACCTTGGCAGGTCTGAGGTAATCCCCTTAGCAGAAAAATGGTATCCAAAGAAGCATATTTCTTCTTTCAGGAATTCACACTTTTTCGTGTGTAAGGTATGGCCACAGCTTTGCAGTCGATGGAACACGGACCTCAATCTGTGGAGATGCTCCTCCAGTGAGGGAGCATATCCCATGATGTCATCACGGACGTTCAGGATGTCAGGTAGGCTAGCCAGCACTCTTCGGATGATGTCCTGGATCACCTCTGCTGCACTGGAGATGCTGAAGTTGAGGCGTTTATATCGGCGCAGACCCAGGTGACTAGAGAAGGGGGTCACATGCCGGGACTCAGGTGTGAGGAGGATCTGGTGGTACCCTGAGCGTAGGTCCATCGTCGAGAACCACTGGGAGCCGGCTAGCTCACCCACTATGTCGTCCATGGTAGGTGCTAGGTGGCGCTCTCTTTTGATGGCGGTGTTCGGGAGATGCTTGTCGACACATATGTGCAGCTCCAATGACTTCTTTTGCTTTGAGAGCAACGGCGATGGCTGATATCAATGGGGTGGGTCCTTCCACCTTCTCAATGGTGTTGGCTCTTTCCAGTTTCAGTAGCTCGGCCTCCACTTTAGGCTGCAGGAATAAAGCTGCAGGGCAATGTCTCAGGGCCACCGGTTGCACCGATTGATCAATGTGGAGATGAACCATCTGTTTTTTAGGCATCCAATACCCTGGAAGAGTTCTTCAAACTCCACAATCCGCGAGTCAAGGGCACTGACATGGACTCCAAATGCAAATTGGACCAACTGTACAAGTTCAGCTGTGTGGCAGCTAAGCAGGGTGTCTGTCCCTCCTTTATTGGCGTAAACTTTGGTCCTTGTGGCTTGTCCTTGGTGGCTGATGATAGTGGTGAAAAACTCCCGCAAGCAGGAGGCACGTGGCGGTGTCGTAGGCAGACACCCTGGTGGTGGTGTGGCACAACATTGGTGGTGCCTCCATGCCTTTGTGTAGCATCCAGATTAGGATGTTAATTGAGGCCCCTGTATCAATGAGAACCACTGTCGGTTGTCCGTCTACCATGACTTGACACCTTGAGGCCCAGCAGATGCGATTTGGGCTCTATGATGTAGACGACATGGACCGTCCCCTCTGATTCGTCAAGGATGTTGTCATCTTTGGCTGTCACCGACTCAGTTTCTACCTGGTTGATGGTCTTCCTTTTGGGCTCTTTTTGGGCTGGTGTCAATCTACAGACTTTTGCATAGTGATTCATTTTGCCGCAGGCTGAGCACTTCTGTATTTTTGCTAGGCAGTCTTTTCCATGCGTGTGGGGCTGCCAAACCACCTGCATGGTCTGGCCGCTTGTGGCGTCTTTGGGTGATCTTTCTGTTTTATTAGGTGAGGAGGTGGTGCCTACTTGATTGATGGGTTCAGACTTGATGGCCCATTGGAGCCTGGCTTCCATGTGGACTGCATGTTACTTTGACAGTTCTTTTGATCTGCCCATATCGTTCATGCAGAATGTGTCCTCGTAGTTTCTTTGATTCACAACTTCAGATAAACTAGGCGTAGACTTCATCCTGCTCATCGGGGAGGGTGCACGTGGCCGGCAAGTAGCTGAGCCCGGCATAAAATTCATCCAGTGACTCCTCTGGCGTCTGCCGGGCTTGTCTGAGTAGAAATTGTTCATAGTCTGGATTGGCTCGGGGTGCAAAGTAAGCAGTCAATGCTGCTTCGAGAGTGTTGTAGGTATGCGGGGGTCCGGCCTCACGTACTTTCCTGGACAGTTTGTGGATGGCAGGCCCCAACCCCCAAGGTGGAAAATCATTGGTCGTCGCCTTTCTGCCTCAAGTCTGACCGCTGCAAAGTATGTCTCTCTAGATGGTCCACCCACCTCCCCCATTTAGTGGCTTGGGAGGATGGTGCACAAGCGAGGATGAAAGGCTCAATAGTGAGCATGGACGCTATGGGTGTGGCTGTATAGTGCTGATGGCTGAGTTCCTCTGTGCTTGCGCTCTGCTGTGATGCTGGCCGGTGAGAATGCCAGGTGAGGTCAGCCTCAAAATGGTGTTTCCTGCTTGCTCCTCTTATGTTGTGGTGCATGCCGCGTGTCTGTTGGGTGCCCTAGGAGCCTTCTTTCCTTTTCTTGCTAGGCTATTGGCTTGATCCTTGTGCTGTCCCCTCCCTCTTTTCGCCTATGGGGTGTCGTTTGGCAGCAGCCGCGTGGTCCTGGGCTCATATGGGGCAGTGGTATGTGTTTGGGCCACTCCCTACACCCCAGGAAATTTCCCAAAATTGTGCTTGCCAAACACGTGTTTTCAGCTGGGTGCGAGATGCACTGTGGGCGGTGGGCTGTTAGACGCGGGGCCACCATAGGCTCACAACTTTCTTCAAAAATAGCTGTGCCTGCAAAGGCGGGGCGGGCTGGTCAGCGGAGATGCTGCATCCCACTGCTGAGGGTGTCAGTGGCTTGGGCTGGTCCAAGTGTCACCTGGTGGATGGTGTATCCCGTCCGTTGTCGCCAGTTGTTATGTTGTGGGCCTCGGTGTTCCATCAGGCCCAGACCTGCACTTGAGATCAGTGTGCTGTGCTGGGGCAATAATGGTCGACACACTGGTTACGTGCTGGCGCGGGACTGCCTGTACGCAGCCCCACCCGTTTATTTATTACCCTGGTCACATGACAGTAGACGAAAACGAATAGGCAAGGGAGGCCGGGGTGCAGAATACGGACACCCCTGCGCGGCCTGGTTCATTACAGGCACTTAGTTCAAATCTAAAACGTACTCAAATAAAGTCAGAATGCGTGGTAACTGCTCTCGTGACTGATTATTCATTTGGAGGAGTGGGCACCGCTACCATTGAACAGTTGCAGTGATTATTCAATAATGGTTAGGATGACCAGAATTTTAAAGCCAAGGACATTTCACAAAAACAGAAGAAGGACTACTTCAAGGAAGTGCACAGATGACAGCGCTCCTCAGCAGGGAATTGCAGAACAACCAGTAAGAACATACATCAAATGCATTTTTTAAACCCAGTAAGCTTGCTTGTTAATTAAATTGTCTTCTTGAAAAAACTGCTACTATCCCTGCTTTGTAAAACATAAAAAATCACCTGAAAAGTGCAACGAGGTCCGGCTGTGAGTCTTGGTTCAGTCATAAAGTGCTAGTGTGATTCTGTGCTTGTTTTGGGGTGGCTCTGTGCGCTCCACCAATTTCGAAGATTACCAGCTACCTCTGCAAGTATCGTTTATTTAATTTGCATGGCCATCCACAAGGTGGAGCCAGACTCCACGGGCACACTTAGAGGGACGGGGGAGCGTTACATTCTGCAGGAAGAATAGTCCGACTTCGTGATAAAGCAGCAAGCATATCTGTGAGCTTGGGACAGTATCGGACAACAGCGTCCCTTATCAAACAGAATCAAACCTTGTCAAACGCCACGAGACAAGTACAGTAGCGGCCGGTGGTGGGAGTGCTGCGGGCGGTGGGGCGCGGGTGGAGCAGGGTGGGGGGTAGTAAACTATGGAATACGGCCGAACAGTGGTAAGTAAACAAATAAATAAATAAAACAAATTTCATTGCGCGCGCTGCATTGACAAATGCAATGCAGCGAGCGCAATGAAATTCGTTTTATTTATTTATTTGTTTACTTACCTCTGTTGGGCCGTATTCCATAGTTTACTACCCCCCACCCTACTCCAACCCCGCCCCGCCCACCGCGTAGCAGCACTCCCACCACCGACCGCTACTGGACAAGTACCAGAAACGAGGACGGTTGCATACTGCAGACACACAGAGGCAGGCGCGCAACACCCATTGGACTCAAAGGGCTTCAGCCCCCCCCCCCCCGTCTTGTGTGGCAGCCCGGGATGAGACACCTTCCCGGGCAAAAAAGCAGCCGCACCCGAGCACTTTACAGGTCTTTAAAAGACCATTTGCATGTTAATGAGGCCTTGCTGTCGTTTCACCCCTTCTAAGAGCCCCTGCAGCTCCACTCTGCCTATTGCTTAAAGTTCAGCCCCCCCCTGAAATTTTTGCTCAGCCCCCCCGAAATTTAGCTCTAGTTGCGCCTCTGCACAGAGGCCAGTACGCAAAACACCTAACAGAACCAGCCAGTATTGATTTATTTATTTATTTAATGAGATTTTATATAGCGTGAACATTACCCGAAGGTGTCAGAGCGCTTTACAAAAGAACCAGTTGCGTTACATAAGGACTTTGAATTACATGAGTTATATAAGAGATACAAACAGAAAAAGAAAAACAAAAACAAATGTACAAGTGGAGTGAAAGGAGGGAAAAATTGCAAATGTACAAGTTGTAAAGTCACTCGTCCCTGAGCCCCACCCTTAATATTTATATGAGCCCTCTGGCCAAGATCGTCAAGCCCTTTGGCATACAGATCGTTACCTATGCGGACGATACTCAATTGATTGTTTCCCTAAACCAATTGGAGAATGGGAAAAATAATGTGTCCGGTTGTCTGGAAAAAGTGTCTGCTTGGATGGAAGACTCGTATCTAAAACTGAATGGAGCAAAAACTGACCTGATGTTCCTGGGCAAACCATCCCCCCTAGGCCCCCGCTCCTTATGGCCCAAGTGTTTGGATAGTATGCCCCCCCCCCCCCAAAAGAACAAATCAAAAGTCTTGGCGTCTGGTTGGACCACAATCTAGACATGAAGGAGCAATCTCGGAAGGTAGCAGGGACCTGTTATGGAATACTGAAGATGATTAGGAAAATCCTCCCCCTGCTGCCTTTCAATGCCAGGAGACTGCTGGTTCAAGCTCTGATTCTCTCACGTCTAGATTACGCAAACTCTCTCTATTTAGGCTCTCCGTGCTCAACGATAAAGAAGCTACAGACAGTGCAAAACTGTGCAGCTCGCCTCCTTCCACAGACCCCCTATAGGGAATCTGTGCGATCATCAATAGCTTCTCTCCATTGGCTCCCAGTCGTTGAGAGAGTTCATTTCAAGGCCCTATGCATTGTTCAAAAGATTCTATCTTCCAAGGGCCCACCTATTTTGCACTCCAACATCTCTCCCTACCGTTCCAGTAGATCCTTGCGCTCTGGGAATAAGCGCCTGGTAGCAGTCCCTAGAATATATAGGTCTAGGAGCGGGGGACGACGATTATCCTACATCGCATCCAAAAGCTGGAACCTTCTTCCAAACTACATTCGCTTTGAAGACGACTATCTGTCCTTCCGAATACAGCTTAAAACTTTCCTGTTCCGGCTGTTTAATGACCATTTGTGTAGGTTCTGTTCCTAAGCGCTGGGAGGCCTTCTGGTAGCCATGCGCTCTACAAATGTCAATTCATTCATTCATTCACTCAAGGAAGAGATACAAACAGATAAACTCTAACATCACATAGGAGTGGTAGTAAGTACAAAGGTCTACTACATATACTAGTGGTTAGAGTTATATATACATGTGGAGTGAAAGGAGGGAAAAATTGCAAATGTACAAGTTGTAAAGTCAATCAAGGAAGAGATACAAATAGATAAACTCTAAAATCACATAGGAGTGGTAGTAAGTACAAAGGTCTACTACATATACTAGTGGTTAGGGTTATATATATATATCCACAAATAGCATAAGAAACATGGAGAACAAAAGACACAATTGGAGAAGAAGAGCTAGCTGGCAGACGGACAATCTGACACTGAGAGACATCAACTGGACAGACCAACAGACACTATCAGACACAAAGAAATAGGCTTTATCAAACAGTTAGTAATACGCAGAAAACAATAGATCAGCTGACCCTGTCACATTCTCAAAGAGTAACAGGCAACAGGAGATGCCTTAGACCAACAACCACTAAGAGACAGGACACCCAGAGAACAACAGACACTATCAGCGCCAGGCGCGCAATGCCCATTGGGATTGTGTGTCAGCCCGGGTTGAGACAGCTTCCCGGGCACACACACAGCCGCACCCAAGTACTTCACAGGTCTTCAAAAGACCATTCGCTTTTAAATGAGGCTTTGTTGTTTTTTCTCCCTTTCTAGAGCCCCTGCAGCTCCACTCTAACTATTGCTGGAAGAGTCAGCACCCCCCCCCCACATTTTTTCTTAGCCCCCCCCCCCCCCGAAATTTGGCTCTAGTTGCGCCCTTGATCAGCGCCAAGAACGCAACACAGCCATCAACAGGCAACGAGAGGCCAATATCGCACTCTCAGATGCCAGCAAACGTCAATCATCCAAACCTCAGAAAGAACAGGGCTAGGTTTCCAGAGACGGACACGGCATCACAACCTTATGCAGGGCCGGACTGGGAACCAAAATCGGCCCTGACAAAGTGCTCGCCGGCCCCCCAGGGGGTTGGGGGTGCGGCAGAGCTATTTGCCACGGCCGGTTATGGACGATTTTGTCACAGCGACCGATTTTGCAGCTATGCTGGTGGCCGTACCGGGGAAATGCCCGGAGCCCTCTATGGCCTGTCCGGCCTTGACCTTATGGGCCACTTAGTTCAGTGTGTTAATAGCTGGTGTGTTTGCTGAACATGGTAAAGGGTGGCTTTGTTTGGTTAACGCTGGCCTGTCAAGTGCGGTGTTAGAGGGGTGTTGAAGTTTACAATGGGACGGCGATTGATGTTTGAGGGCTTAGAAGGCAATACTTTATTTATGTTTTTTAAACGGCCAAAACACATGTTCAGCCCGAGATTTAGGGTGAGAGAGAGTCCAGGCAGGTGCAGCCCAAGACCGACGTGACTCTGCTTCCAGGTTGCTGAACGCTAGCATTAAAGTGCTGCTGGAAGGCGGTTCATACCCTGCCCCCTCGTACGGCTACAGGCAACTGTTTGTGATATCAGCAGGGATGTGGTCTGGTTTCCTGATGAAGGCGTCTGATATTTTAGCGACTTCCTGGAGATGCAAAATTTGATGCGTGAGATGGAGATGGGGAAGGGCAGCGATCGGGCCTGCAGTGCTGGGCGATAAGGGGAAGAGGGACTCGTGCAGCTTGTAAAGAGATGGTAGTGTGTGTAAAACTTAAAAGATCTGGTAGTGGGGTGAGAGTAATGAAGACAGGGCTGTGAGAGGGTTAGAGGAAGAAGGGCGCGAAAAGAGCAGGGAGAGAGGGGAAAAGAGCGACGAAGAGTAGAGTTATGCATCTGCAAACTTCAAAAATGACTGAGAAGAACCTAAATCACCTGGTAAAGAGAGAGAGCGAGTCTGATAGAAGGTGTCATAAGAGAGTATGAGAGGGTGAGAACACTCGAAAGGAGACGGGAAGAGAGAGAGTGGAATGCATACACCTGCAAACTTCTGTAGGACTGTGTGGACACATTTAATATCTATAGGAGGGGAGAGAAATGGAGCGCGAGAGACATGGAAAGAAAAATGGAAAGAAAACTGCAGGTTTACTTAAAAAAACTAGTGGAAAGAGAGAGTGAGAGAAATTGAGATAGAAAGGCAGAAAGAGATGAAGTGGAGAGAGGGGGTGGAGGCTGAAAAGCATCTGTAAACTTCAAATTGACACCTATGTGTAAAAACGTAATGATCTGAAGGAGAGATGGAGATAGGAAGAGAGAGAGAGAGATGAAAACAGAGAAAGAGATGGAGAGGTACTAACATAGGGGTCAGTATGAGGAGCAAATGCAGAAATGAGGGGGATGAGGCAACCTTTATTAAGCTTTTATTAAACTAGAGAGGAGGTGATGTTTCAGCCAACCCTGCTGACTTTGGAAGTGAGAAACCAGGTTCCAGTTTAAGCATTGGCTCAACACCCTGTCAATCAACAAATCACTTAATCTCCTACCCCCTAAAGTCAAAATTAATTTGATCTTGTGTAGAGTAGGTGGTGCTCATGTAAATCGCTGCAAAACCCTAGCGCTGAGTTCACTGTATGTAAAACTATAAAAAAGCAATTAGAACAAGCATTGGCATAGCCAATAGGTCTCGCCTTTGGGACCTTATAAGTGTTTAGCCATGCAACAGTTGCATAACTAAATACTTATAAGGTCCCAAAAGCGAGGTCTATTGGCTATGCAAAGCATCCGTGCGGCCGCAAAAGTGAAAGTGATCGCGATCACGCTCAAACACCAAAGTGGCAATGCGGCCGCAAAAGTGAAAGTAATCGCGGTAAAGCGCAGCACGCGCGCCCGCGCACATGCACTGTAGCGCTAGGCTGGCCTGGTAGCACTTTTTGCAGCCCTCTCAATAAGTCTCGCCAGACCAGCGCATGCGCTGGGTCAGGCGAGACCTAAAGCACGGCAATTTATACTAGTTAAAAGATTCTGCAAGGGTCAGAGCATGATAATTAGAGCGCACTCTTCATATGAAAATATTCATAATCTTTTTTAACATGAACATTGGATTTTCTGTCTTTTTTTAGTATAACTATTAGTCACGGATGAGTAAAGCAGCTTTAGAACTCATTTTAAAGTGCTTTCACCTTACCATGACTGTTTAAAATACATACAGATCAGAGGGAAATATACAGACTTTCAGTGCTTTCTTCTTCTTTTTCACACCAGCCAGGATATTAAGATACAGGTCATGTCAGTAAAAAAAAAGCCAGGTGGCAAACCAAGCCAGATCAGGTATAGTGGCCCGTGGGCTATTTTTTTCACCACGCCCACATGGCCAAAATGCAGTGCTTTTAGTTTTCATCAATCTTACTGATTCTATAGGCTTTTAAATGATTAGGTTAACAATCATTTCTCTAAAAATTTGCCCAATTAGATTAACCAAATGGTGTTTCATGAAAGTTTCCGATCCGCAAATGTGGGTCACTTTTTTGGGACTGCCCGGGTCTAAACTGCAATCCCAATCCGACCCTGTATGTGGACTCCCGGCAGGGGGAGGGTGAATTTTAGAGAGACAGTGTGAGAAAGGAACGTGAAGGCTGTGAAAAAACCAAAGAGCTTGGAGAGCAGGAAAGGAGAGGTACTTAAAGGGTTTTCAGGATTAATGATGAGCGAGGCAGAGATCAAACCTCAAATAGACGGGTGGGAGTTGTGAAGTCCCCCATAAAAGGGCCAGAAGAAAACAAGAATTGGCAAAGCCAATATGTCTTGGCTTTGTGAACTATTGGCTTTGGCAATGGTTTTTAGCATGAAGCACAGCATCCTCAGTGCTGCGCAGTATGGTAAAAATGTTTACGAGGCAGCACAAGTAATTTTGTAGGCATGCTTGCCTACAAAATTACCCAGGTGCCTTTTTTTGGTTTTAGTTACGATCAGAATTGGGTAGGTAAATAAAAACAAAAAACGCACAAAAGTATTTTTAAAAGGGGATGTTGAGCAGAAGCAATGGTTTATGGAAGCAACGAGGGGAATAGGAAGCAACCTGGGGGAGGGTGGGAGACAAAAGCAACATGGGCAGGGCGGGGGAACAGAGAAGTAACAAGGGAAGGGTGGGAGACATTGAAGCAACAGAGGGAGGTTGAGGGGGCATGGGGCAACACGCAGGTGAGTGCGGTAGGGAGAGGGTGGGGAGAAGCACACTTGGACAGGCAGCAGCATGAGGGGGGAGAGAAGTACATGAGGGAGACGGATCATAAACACATTCACTCTCTGTGAGTGCTTACACAAAAAGAAAAAGTAGTTCCCTAACATCGAAGAACCAACACTAGGAAAGCACACACACAGTAAAGAGGTACTGCCCCATGGAAGGAACAAACACAAAGTTAAGAAGCTGATACACTTATAAGAAGCAGGTAAAAGAGAGTGACAAGAAAAGCCAACCAATGGTAAGCAATTCGCGGGCTCAGAGTTCATGTGTTCATGGTAAGCCACAATATGTCTTGCAACAGACAGCGCATGCGCTGTCTAATAGGCTAAATCTAACTAAACTCCTGCTTGATACAGGTGTCTTGAGACCCCACAACAGACAGAGCAGCTTTCAACAGACCGTGGGCCTGCTAGAGACCTGTTGCAAAACACAGAAGTTTGCCCTAAACTATAGATGCACGTTTAATCAGAGGCAGAATGAGAACATATTTTAAACATATGTATTTTAGTCTCACAATCTCACAGTGAACTTTCCCCCCTCTGTATATTGATACTCATATTATTAACACGAATACAGTCTCTTTTTAAATAGATTCTTGATCCCCTGCTTTGTAGCACTGTAAGATTAGACGGCACAGCTATCCAAGGCAGTGATGCTCAGTGATCTGCCTTCAGGATCGGACTGGATCAGAAAATAGGCCTGGGCACCAAAATAAGTGTCCCCCAATTAGCGAATCACATAGCTGAAAATGTGGCCCACATTCTGCAAATCGGGGCAATTTTAAACGTGTGAAAGCACACTCCATAGATGATTTGGAAGGTATGGGGTCAACCAGAGCATAAAACAGGCTCACGACCAGCAACAAAAGACAGCCCACAAACTGACCTATCAGACCAGTCCTTCTGGAACTGCCATATTTTCCTATAGGTCAGTCTGACCCTATCTACCGCTTAGGGATATAGGATAGAGTTAGGCTTACCATGAAGGGTTTTTTGAACAGACTGGGATTAGAGCCACAGGATTTATGTGAATATGTGGCTGCACCGCATTCCCCATTATTATGGATTTGCCACATTTGCCACACAATCCTTTTGCTGCATAATTTACAGATTCTCACAAAAATACTGTATATAGCTCAATCACATCAAAAAGTAATTAAAGAGTTGTTATTGCCATTTAAGATAGACAACCCTGCGGTAAAATATGGTTCTTCACTGTTGCTTAGTTCTAGTCGCCCTGCTGACAGAACTGTGAACAAAGTCAATCAGCTTGGTGACCTGTCGCACTATTTGGAACTTGTGACCTGTGGGTCTGTCTCTCTCTCACTTCTTCCCTCCCTGCAGAAAGCGTATCCGTGCACCGAGCTGCAGTGCGAGGATACGAATCTATTATCGCCGCATGTGCATTAACTACATGCTTTAAGTGACTGTGAGTGAAACCCGTGATCTGCAGGTAAAACAAAGATTTCTATAACAGGCACTCTAACCCAGTGGTGGCTCCTAAAAATAGGACATAGGGGCTTTCTACTCTATTACACACCTGGAAACAAATTCTCATTTAAACTCGTGTACTAAGAATTAGGCTTGCATCAAAAGGAACATTTCCACCCCAAAGCAGGGAGGTATACATTTTAGGCCTGGAAAAAAAATCTGCATCATCAGTAATGCCCATCTGGGGCACTGACAAAATGCATTGAAAAGCAGATATTGTTTTAAAGTGGTCCAGCGTGGGCAGGAAGCACTAGTGCCTTCTAAAGCAATTTGTATTGGCTGTATTGTTCAATTGTATTGTACCTCAGAATTTATATAGCACTTTCTACCTCCCACGACACTCCAAAGAGCTTCCTGTGAGTAAGAGTAAATAGCTACTTTGTTATACCTGGTTGGCTGAATGTTTGTATGTATGCGGAGCCTATGAATAGTGCATTTGATGTCTGCTGTTAGATTGAAATTCCTCTGATCTTCTAGGGGTTTTCATTCCTTCATTATAACTTTGCCTAACAGATTGCAAAAAAGGGCTGTAACAACCTTATTGGTCCTCCTTTACAGTAATAGGTGAGCTAAAAAGCATAATGCAATCAGTTTCGCCTAGTTAACTATTAATATTTTTTTGTTGTTGTAAGTTTTAGCTTGGTAAGCAGGTGTAAAACTGATATGGTAAACTAAATATTTGAACAGGTTTACCTGAATGCCAGGCGCTATGTTACGAGGTGAGAGAAAGGGATAAATATTTAGAAAATCAATGAAAGGAAAGCACAAGAGAGAAAGGGACTGAGGAAGGAAGCAAGAAGATAAGTAAGGATTTAAGAAAAAAGAAAGAGAGAGTTGGCGAGCAACTAAAAAACCAAAGAGAAAAGAAATGAGTGAAACCTGGGTAGTCAAAAAGAAAGAGACTGGAAATCTGGAGTTTTAGGATGAATCAAATAAAGGTTTAGGATGTTCTGGTCACAGCGCCTACTCTGTGGGCAGGATTGCTGCAACCAAGAAGAGTTACTCGCTAGTGCAGCAAAACTGGTCATGAGAGGAGGTTAAAATGGGAAAGCAGCAGTATATGAGGGAGAGAGGAAGTGGATTGAGGGGTCGCAACACGAAGCGTGAGGAGGGAAAGATAGCATGTCAAGGAGAGAACAAAAACATAGACTCTTACGACATGATAAAAGCCAACGAAAACAGGTCCCTAAATAAGAGTAGTGGAAGGTATATGTCAGACCATCAAAGGATGGTAAAGAAGATATGAGCCAGGAGAAGCATAAACAGGAGAACAGGAAGGAAAGCTATAGAGGCAGCACGGAAAGACGAGCGACTGTCAAGCAAATCAAGGAAAGTAATGAGCAGACTCTAAGCCCACTGTTACTTTCTGCTAAGGTCCATACAAGGAGTTTAGCAGCCAGGCAGTGGGGAGTCATACCATTGTGCAGAAGAATAAATATATGCAAGATATATATTAAAGTGGCGTCTGGTGGCACGATGGGTTTAGTTGAATTCAATTACTTGGTGTTCACTTCATTTGTCATTAAAACAATGGTTTGTATACAATAATCAGTGAGATATTTGTTGGGGCTTTGATATTCCGAGGTTACATTTGTCGCCAGTACAAGTTCACCTAAGTAGCGTAGGTGGGGCCAGTCATGGAAACTTTGCTCTCCTACATACAGCAAAGTCGGACCTTATGTATGAGGGCCAGCAAGACCAGAATGCATCGGAGTTGCTTGTGTGAGCAGGCTGAACTGTCCCTTTTCGAGTGTGCACGATTGGCATGGTTAATAATTAATTAATTTTCCCTTGTGGTCGTCTCTCAAAATCCCCCCTCACCCGGGGCGTAACAAAGGCCCCTGCAGCTCCCGCGGTGTGGGGGGCCCCATGGTCCAGGGGGCCCCCTCAGCGCATTGCAGACTGGCTCAAAATATCATCACACAGTGTCACCTGCACGCATCGGCTGGACACTGTCTCCGAGGTAGAAGAGCATTGAAATAATGATAATGGCCTGCCGCCCGTGCACTGCAAAGGCTGACTCTGTGCACGGGCGGCAGGTCATTATTAAAACAGGCCCTCGACCTCAGAGACAGAGGCTTGGATCACACAGCCGCACGTTAACATTTGGTGCGCAATCTGTGTGCCATCACGCAGGGTGGGTGGGGCAGGGTGAGTCATGAGTGCAGTGTAAACTGCACGTGCGATAGCACCAGCAGTCTGTGCCTGACTCCATGGACGCTACCGAAGCCTGCAAGGAACTAAGTTAGGAACGTTTTCTTAATGTGGGGATGGAGCTGTTTATAACTTTACGAACCAGATTCAGTAAAGAAATAGAAGCAAAAACAGCAGTCAAAAACTGTTCAGCCATAGCTGCCAAGGTTTCAGATTGCTATGTGTGACATTTTCATAATTTCAATAGAATTATGAGTGACATTTCAACGAGCATGAGTGACACTTTCTTGGGAACAAAAAATCAAGCAATGAAGATGAGGGAGCCATAAAAATGTAAGAAATTAGACCCATTTGAGCAACGAGAAACTGTAAGTATATTTTAAACTTGTGCAAAGGACTGCGGGCTGACTCATAATTACAATGACATTATAAAAATGTCACACATAGCAACCTGAAACCTTGTCAGCAATACTCAGGCTGGCTTGAACCCTCAACTGGGAGAATGGCTGACCAAGGGCTAATGAATGCCTATGCCTCACTTATTTATCATTAATGCTTCAGTACTTCTAAAACATAGGTCATTTGTGGAGCATTCTCAGAATGATGAATACTGGACCTAGTGTCCCAACCGCATCTATCCCGGGCCATAGTTCAAGATGCTGATTGCAATGTGATGTTGTTCCAATTCCGTATGGACCCTGATTTGAGGGTGTGAGGTACCAATAGGTCATTTGTCTTTGTTAATCAAAACATGCACATTCGTGTGCAGTGTACACAGGCAGTGATTGCACGTTGGATATTAATTTAAACATGCCCAGGGCTGGTTCCCAGCCCAGAGGGGAGGCAGTGTCCACCCTTGTGTGCCCCACTCTTTTTCCACCACTATCCCACTCCAGATGATGGATTTTGTCACTGACCTGGCCGGTGAGTGCCCGATTTTGATGACTGGAGTCCTCTTATTGGGCCCCGCTTTAGTGCACACATTTTGTGCTAACGCTTGCTTAGGCAGACCATAGACCCATGGCCTTTGCAGGACTTGGGGGCTATCGGTGGAAATCTGCGAGCATGCTGCTGCAAACATTCGTGGTCAGCAGGAAATATGGGGCTGGGAGGTGACTGACGGTAGTTCTACCCCCTTCCAACAGCTGTGTAAGGCCACCCCAAGACCCATGCAAGGGAGAGAAGGATTTTGCAGGGGTGGAAGAGAAGGGAGACTCCGAAGAGTACACGGTCCTGGGAGTGTCGGCCAGGGTCAAAAGCTGTCACCATTGTGCTGTCTTTGCTGCAACTCCAACTGTGCAGGCCCGTGGAGGTAAGGAGAGGCTCCCCACCCTTACCTTGTCACAAAGCAGCCCTCAGCCCTGCATGCAATATTTTTGGGTCGAATTAGCGCTATTGAACTGCTTAAGATGTACTAGTGAGCCAACGCGCGCAGCAGGATATTGGAACTGTTAGGCTTTAAGGTACTCACTCACAGAGGTGGGTTCGGCTTGATGTGCGTGATAATTAAGCATTGAGATTGCCTACAGTCTGTTCACAGACATGCATGTGTGACCTTTAAATCGTAATTTCGATTCAATCAGGACGGATTCGACCCTTTAACCTTCTAGCACTGATAGCAGAGTATTGCATTCATTTTAACATGCAGAAGTCGAGTATTCTCTTTATGTTCTGCTGCTGCCCTGACTTTACGTGTGCGGCTGAATTCAACTCTGTGTAGACAGACTGACTGCGTGCAGAGCTGCTGTCTGTAACTGAAGCACTCCTAAAAGTTAATTACATTAGGAAGACAAGAACAAATAGCAGCTTGACACTTCACATACTGTGTCAGCTGCAAGCACGGTCATTGAAGGTACGGGCCAGGTCTGCGATGTTTGCCCTGGTAGAGTCCCGGGCAGCGCGGCCCCAGGCCAGATTGGACACTCCACTCTGAATCTCGTGGCATTGGCAGAACTGGCTGCACTGGACTGCAGGCAGCAGCTGAACAGTCATGCTGATGCATCACCACGGCCTAATCATTACGCCGGCCGGGCCGCGTGTGAAGCGGCAGGCCCAAAGTGCGCAGGCTGCCAAAGAACGGAAACTGTGCCGCCCAGCCGTGCACGCCCACAGCGCCTATGGTGATTGGGCAAATTAAGACTCATGAGGTGACCTCAGTAAATGCGCGGTATCGGGTTAAACATTGTAGCCAGCAGTGAGCTAAGCCAGCCCCAAAGCCTCCCGCCACGAGCTGAGCCATCCCCCAAGCTAAGAGCTTTGGCAGTCAGTGGAGGTGCTGAATAGCAGCGTTCCTGCAGACAGCTGAGGTGCTATAAATGCGTGACAATGCATTTCAGTGCAGTGATGCGGACCACCACACTGAAATGCGTTAGTCTAACGCCTGATGTGTGATACTTGGCAGGGTCGTTCAGCTGGAAGTCATGCCTTGACAGTGTGTCTGCAGATCATTGTGAAAAAGCTGCATCACCTTGGTTTCTAAAGCTATGCATCCTCCATCTTCCTCTCAATGACTCCAGGAGTATTTATTTATTTTTATAAACTCTGTGCTTCTATCTTTTAAAATTAAGTCTGCACCAAAGAAATAAAGGTACAGTGGTGCAATGCTAAATTAAACTATGCATGTGAGAATAATAGGCACGATCCAGCATAAAGCACTCGTACTTGATGTGAAAGTGTAGTGCGTGTGGAATTTGGCTACTTCAGAGGGCCTTGCTCTTAGACATCAGGTAATTCATTGCCCTCATTTGCTTGCAGAAATATAGGCCAAGCACCGCACCAATGATTAAGGACCAGAGACATCTTAAGGATTTTTGGGGGCCCCTGTTCGGAGCAGTTTTGAATTTTTGATTCAATATCAGGGCTTTCACATTTCAAAGTATTTTATTGATTTTATATACAAGACATTAGGATTTCTGGGCTTTCATGCCACGGGCAGTGCACAGGCACACTGGTTCAAATTCTAAATATTGTTCAGGGATAGTGACGTGTGTTTTCACTGCTGTAACACAGCAGCAGCCCACTAATATTACTGCAAATAATCTCTGTGACATCCTCCCATTTCTCATCTGTGAGGCCCTAGTGTGATCTAAAAAAATCTATTTTTTTTGGATTTTGCATGAAACATTCCATGCAAAATGTGTGTAATAGACTCTCATACGTTTCCTATGTTAAAAATATGTTAAAGGAAAACTGCATTTAAAAGAATCAGTTTTTGAATTATTCAAGGTCATCAGGGCAAGACTCTCTGCAGAACAGAGCTAGCTGTATGGGGGCCCCCTGAAAGCCTGAGGCCCTGGGCCAGAGCCCACTTTGCCCATGGCTTAAAACATCTCTGTTAAGGACAGGGAAACCAAAGTAAACACCACAAATGCTCCTGTCATGGCAGACTCTGGTTATTCTGGCACGGACATAGAAGGTCCATGGTTTCATACATGATACCAATGTAACCTTGGAACCTTGAGGGTCTCCTGTTTCCTTTGACTTAAACTCATTTATTTACTCTGCACCATTTTTGGTGACACCTTGAATTGGCTTCCCCAGAGTGCCTACCCGATGACCCAGGACTGTTGCATGCTCTGCTTTTATAACCATAGTGAGAAATACCACTTTAGCATTCAAAAGAGATTACAAAATATTTTAATCTTGAAGAGAAATATTAGTGCTCACCTACTGTGGATCTTTCTTAACAGGAAGAAACTCAAAATAGACAATAAAGTAAGAGGAGATGTTAACAAATTATATGCATATTCCTTCAAAGATAACGCACACGCAGAAACGGTTGGATTTGGGGACTGGACTTTTAAAATAGCGCCTGTGACCTTTAGATACTTAGGCATACACATCCATCGGGAAATAGAGGACCTACTGGACAGTAATTTAATGCGCACTATCACACTTAAGTCACAAATAAAATGTTGGATCTCCCTTCGCCTATCAGTTGCGGGACATGTGGCAATTAGCAAGATGGTGCTGTTACCCAGGCTGCTATACTATTTCACTAATCTTCCAGTGCTTGTCCCGGTCCCGATTTTCAAATTGCTAGACACTCTATTAATTGAATTGATATGGGGAACTGGGCGCAGGTGAATAGGCTTAAATAAGCTGCAACTGGACACAAGGAGTGGTGGGTTGGGGGCACCGGATTTGAAAGCATACTGCTACGCAAGCCAATTACAATGGTTAACATACTGGATTGTAGGCAGAAATCTACAGGAAATTGATATGTCTCAGCAATCTTGGGAGCGTGGAAGTTTACATAAGCTTATGTTACCGGGGGAAGGACTACTCCAATTACGCCTCATTTATTGAAAGTGGCGTGGTCATATTGGAATAAGGCAGTGCGCTACACACAGCAACTTCCCCCATATGCACCTAACGTACCATTACTTGGACTGCCACTACAATCGGGCACGGTCACATGTAGGAATATTCAGGCTTGGGTAGACGTAGAGGTCAGTACTATCGGGGCTTTCTTTACCGATGGTACCATCATGACTCATGACGCCTTTGTCCGAAGGCACGGGGTACCAAATACACAATTTTTATTACACGCCCACATAGCCCGTTATATACCCACCACGTGGGACCCAACTGTCCAGGAACCTCTAACGCATGAACTACTAAACATGCAGTATCTAATGGGGAACGGTAGCCACATAACCAAATGGTTATATAGGGGTATCCGTACAGTGGTGGCGACCCCACTGCTCTCCACTTGCGAGAAATGGGTCACAGAATTGGGCCACGAGTTTGCTGACAAGGAATGGGAGGCTATACTGGAACAACCCAGGAAAACTTCCAGAAACCCCAACTTTAAATGTATTCAGTTAATGATTGTGCATAGAGTTTATTTAACACCACATAGACTGCACAAGATGTTCCCTGAGGTGGCGGACAGTTGCCCCCGTTGCCATGCGCCAAACGCGAAATTGTTACACATGATATGGAGCTGCCCGAGATTACTCCATTATTGGTCAACAGTGCACAAAATCCTGCATGAAATTGCACCGGTATTAAATGATGACTCCCCAAAATACTGCATACTCGGTTGGGTCCTAGAGGCAAGAAGGCCGGCACTGTCCGTAGATTCATGAATCTTGCACTTATATTGGCAAAGCGCAATATTACAATGAGGTGGAAGACCACTAAACCTCCGTCATTACTAGACTGGTGTACCGAAATGACTAGATGGGGCAGAGCAGAGGGTGCTGAAATTCAAAGAGAAGACAAAAGGGGCCTGCGTAAAAATATGATGTTCTTAGACTGGAACGTGATACTGAAGGGGTTTATAGCTATGGATATACAAAAATACTGATTGAGAGAATTGGTACACATCAAGATTATTGTGCCCGGTTTTGGCTAAATAAGAGATATAATACGTGCAACCACTGATTTTTCATCTATAACTTGAATGGGAAATCCATAAAGAAAGACGAGAGTAATCTGATTTTCTGAAAGTTACCTGGAAATGTTTATTACAGCTGAGTCGGTGGGAGGAATGGTTTTAAACAAATGTTCACTTGACAGAAAGAGATAAACAGAGTTTATTGCACAAGACGAAACTGGTCATGCTAACAGATCATTATGTAAAGAACTAGGATAAACGATACACAGGAGGTTAATAGAGTACACATATGTTGTTTATTGCTCTATAGGTGTTTATGGTGACAAAGATGGAGACCGCGTTATTGCTATGACGCCTTTGAATTTTGCACTGTTCTCAATGCTAGCGTTTTACTATGTATGCCCATTTCCTGGAAGGAAATGTTGGACATGACTTATTTTATGTTATAAAAACCCAATAAAACTATGTTATATAAAAAAAAAAAGTAAGAGGAGATGTTATAGAAAACCAAAGTGTTACCTCAACTGCTTACCTTCAGGCTTGAAGAGAAGAGTAACAAGCTAATTGCCTACAGAGATAGGTTTTCGAAACCTACAATCATGATCTTGAGCATGGCAAGAAATGCCTTAATAATTTCAGTCAAATGACTTTTTCCCTATAAAGAATATGGTGTGTATATGTACTGTTGTCTGGATTCCAAGTGCTGATTCTTTGTCATAGGTGATAACAGATCATGTGGGTGAACATGACATAGGCCTGTCTCACGGAATGCGATCTTGTTGGACCAGGAGGGGCACCCAAAGTGTTACCCTCGTAGTGGTAGAAGGCTACCGCCTTCACCAAGAGTTAAGCAGCACAAGGGAGGTGGTGGCAGCATACTGTGTAGTGATCAGTAGTAGTGAACAGGTCCTTTTTGCCCTGTGTCACAGCAGAGAAGCCTACAGGCTTACTCACCTTTTTAAAAGCTCAGCTGCTGTGTGCTTGACTCACCCTTGGCCAACTTCAGGTAGATGTGCAGTGCTGCGCAGGAGTAGTGACTCTGCGTTAGATGTCTATGTGCCTGGGAAGGGTACAGTACATGGATCTTTTTATGGAACTGCTTGCTGTACTTGTTATTGTTTAAAAAGTCACTGTGACATATTTACACCTTCATGCACAAACCAAAGGGCCATAGTTTGATTAAACTGGTTTGATTTTTGTATGCTGCTGTGCATGTTATTGTTTCACCAGTCACTTTGAAATATTTGCGCCTTCATGCACAAACCAAAGGGGGAATTGTTTGACCAACCTGGCTTCATTTCTGCATACTGCTGGACGTGATTTGATCATGCACTTTGAAAGTATTTTCACATTGATGCAAGAAGAAAGGATTGTTTTACAAAACACACTTGGGTTGTGTTTATTGGTGGATTGCTGATTGTTTTATTATGCACTTTGAGTTGACAGTATTTGCACTTTTTCCTTTGCTTCACCGGCTACAGTTATTATAGATTCTGTCATTAGGTACTTGCTGATAAGGTTTGGTTTTATCCTACATGAGGTGTTATTTATGGTGTTGTTTGCACTTGTCTATAATATGTGGACCTTAAATTGTGTAATTAGCATTGTTTACACTACAGAAATGATAAATACAGACAAACATCTGCATCTATGTTCTCAAGCATCCAAGCAATTTCCATCTGCAGCCTTGTTTGCCTGCCTGCTTTTGTCATGCTAACTAATAAATCCATGATGGTAGAAATTGAAATTGCTTCCTCAGTTCATTTTAAATACTATAAGAGTGGTTATTATCATACACACCCCCTGGCAGACGCAAGTGTGTGGCATGCAGATAATTCACACCAGTTTATTTCTCTTGGAGCTGGCAGGTTACTGAGTTATATCTTGTGCACTACTCGTGTATATTGTCAGTTGAGTCTGTGAAATTGCAGGTTTGGGATTGTCTTTCAAAGTTTCAAGTTATTTTCCATCCATGTCAATTCTAATCCAGACCCTATGCTGTTGTTCTTTGTTCTTTAGCTATAGGCAGTCCCGGAGGCAATAGGCCAGCTCCTTGGCATTGTTCTGATTGCTGTCTCAGAAAAATAATCTGCTCTTAACAATAATGTTACAAATGGCGTAGCTTATACGTTCAGAGTTTTTCTCACTTTCTTATTCAAACTTTGAGATAGGCAATATGCAGGCATTTCATTAAATGTTGGAGGTTTCACTTAAAAATATACCAGATTTTTTGGCAGTGGGGCAAAGTGGTAAGTCGTGGGTGGGGGGCCCCCTCCATGTACTTTGCAGGAGGGCCCACTCAGGTTTCGTTATGCCACTGCCCTCACCTGGCCCCACCGCTCTTACCTGTAGCGGCCGCGACTGCTGTACAGATGCAGATGAGAGAGTAATTCCCAGTGGCTGCGACTGATTAACCATTTCCCTCTATCACCTTGGCGTAATCCCAGCACACTGAGTAATATTATTCTATCAGTGTGCGGTTTGTGCTGAGGTCCCCAGGCCTGTCATGCTATTTGGAAGTCAAGTCAAGGTCAAATGAAGTAGCCCTTGCAGAGAGGATTTACCTGTTATTTGTGGCCCTGTGCAATATCTGGGACACCCATCTCAGGAAGCATTACATTGAATGCCTCACCCATTTACCCGCGATGACTCATGCTTGACAGAGCCCCCAGAAAACTTAAACCACCAAATCATCGCTCAGCAGCAGAGAGTTCAACTTTTGTGAAGAAGAAAGGCGCGTGTGGATCTCAGTTAGGTAGATGTGGTCACAAACACCAGCAGCAGCATGAAAGGCATTAGCCCAGCTCCCTCCCAGAGTTCAAACTCGTTACAGTTCCTACCGAGGCAAGCGAGCCTGAAGACAGTGGCACTGACCATGTATGTACATATTTATATAAATCCTTTGTAAAGCACAACATGTCTCATTTCAGCCACTTTGAAGCACTACATAAGCTTCATTTGCTGAGCGACGTACAATAGCCAGGCGAACAGTGTGAACAAGCTTCTTGTTCGACCACTAACTCTGCCCGGTTACCTAGATGACTGCTAGGAATATATACTAGGACTATACGCTTGTAAAATTTGACGAAGAAAGAAGTTGAATAGGCGATACTGATTGTCACTTTATAAGTTAGTGGCTCTCTTTGTATCGACTTGGCAAGGATGAAAGGCTGACGTTGGCCCTGTTGATTCGAGTAGGACATATAGGTCAATTACAGTTCTCCGCAGTAAATATTCAACTCAGTAATCTATCTTTCCGGCCATTCTGAGGTTGCGCAGTCCAATTTCTGAAACCTGAAGTTGTTTTTTCGTCTTACAATCCATAACTGACCCATTACATCTACCGTTTTATTCCTTTTTAACGCTTTTATATGATGCAGAGTTACAACGTGCATGGGCAAATAAAAGTAAGAATCTCAGATGGCAACTGAATTGGCATGGGGTTGGCCTGAAGGGGTAGGCTGCATTTACGTATATTACTTTATACGGTGCACTTGTATAGAGGGATCGACTGAGGCAAGACGAGAGCGCAGACAGATGTTGCGCAAATATTTACACTTTGAAAAGGGTTGAAAAGAGAAGGGGAGGCTGAACACCTCTTCTAGAGGAGGAGGAGGTGGGAGGAGAAGGAGGAAGAAGCATGTGGCGCTACGGGTAGAGCATACAAATGATGCATAAATAAATAGTGCAGATTTTCGGTCTACCCCCATTTTAGGACCACATAGTTTTGCAGAAGTTTCAAAAGCTTTCTTCCATTTGGCCCAACAGATAGAGGGTTCCCTAGGACTAATCAAGAAGAAGGGTGGCAACGTAATGTTTTGCATTTCCTGGCCTAGGATAACTTCCACAAAAGTAAAGAGACTTAAATAATGAATTAATACTATCCCAAAATGTGCTCCATAATTTGCCTTTTCTTGGCTCAAAATGTACCCAACCCTGCTGCGTAATTTGGCCATCTCCTGCCGGACAATTCCAGTGGCCCTGCCTATGCGAGAGCTATTGGCTTTGTCAGTGTGTTTTAGCCATGTTGTACAGCAGTGCAGGTGCTGTGCAGCATGGCTAAAAGTTAAAATAACAAGGACTATGGCACAGCCCGCACTGGCCGCATCGTAGCTTTTTTCCTTCTGGTGAGAGGGGGCAGGAGTGGAAAGGGTCAAGCAACAACGGGGAGATGGGTTGGGGGATGGGGCAAGCAATATCACTGTGAGGGGAGAGTGCAACAAGGGTACGGAGCAAGTGGAAAGTAACAATGGAGAGGGGGCAGGGGATGTGGAAGCAATGACAATGAGGCAATACAGCAGAAGATGGACGGACCAAGCAACACAGTGGAGCAAGATGGGAGAGGAGGGGAGACTGCCAGCAGACACATGCATTCTTAGTGCAAGTCAATGAAAAAAGCCTGGGCCAGAAAGGGTGAGCAGCAGAAGAACACTCACAAAGAAAGGAAGAAGTACTTGGGCCATCCTCTAGGTTAAGAGAGAAATACATGAGGAGGAAGTGAAGCCGACACGCAGCAGTAGCCAGCAAGTGAGTGACAATGAAGCCAACCAATGGTAAGCAGTGGGCGAGCTATAAGCCCCCTTTAAGCCAACAAAATGACTCGCAACCAACAGTGCATATGCTGTATCAGGTGAGACCAAAAAAGGCAACCTTTATGGTCTTGCGTGAGTCACAGCGTTGTGGGATGAACACTCACCCCTTTATTCGAGGCTTCAAGTCATACGATCCTCTTATTATGCCCAGGTACAGCAAAACATTTAGGGATTCTGCTCACTGACGGATTCCAAATCAACACCTGCTTAGTATGTCCATATGTAGTAACAGCAGGTCTGGCACATATATGAATTTAGCAGCCGCTCATAATTGAGGTCTTTCAGAGAATAATACCAATCCTGCTGTGGATTAGTTCTATGTCCTTTAGTTATTTGTCCTTTGCTTTGCTCATTCAGAACTGGAGCGGAAGTTCATGAACTCCAGAGCCTGCGATAACCCAACTAGACTTATGTTTACTTCTAGGTACCACTGATCATAAAGGTCTCACTGACTTAGACCCATTTAACAAGGGGAAAGTAGCAGGACTAGGGCATGAAATCCAGGGATACGAGAACTAGTCCAAACCAGGCTCAATGACATCACCTTTGAATGATTCAAACACAAACTTTCACTCAATGAGAAGTCGTTAGGAGTAACTCTGGACAGTTGTATGACGGAATCCTGCATGCATTTACCACGCATTCCTTTACACTGCAGTCAGTACCCCGACTGTGACTTTACCACACGTTCCTTAACCATGCAATTTGTTACAACAACTTGTTTTAGGGTGTGCTGGACTTTGAAATAGTATAAATTGCTATTACAACTCCAGTGGGTGTATCAGTTTGGAAGGTGTTGGACTTAAAATCCAACATCAGTCCAACATTGCGTTCCCTGAAGCAAGTCATTGTAACAACTTGCGAGGTATAAGGATTGAGTGTTAACGTCACAGTCTGTGTAAAAGCAGGTCATGGTTCTGACTTCTTTGTAAAGGACGTTTCCCCTCTGGACACCGATCTAACCCTTACGGAACACTTCCCTAACAAAACCAAGATGGCCTGGTACCAACTCTTTCTCCTTAACAAAGTGAAACATTCTCCCAGAAAGCGACTTCAGAAGTGCTGTTTAAGCCCCCATATTCTTGCATCTGGGTGGTGGCAATGCCCTACTCCATTGCTTCCCAGACTTCACACTGCCCTTCTTTAAGGCTGTCAGAAATTGGGTTTCTGGTTGACAGAGGTATGTAGCCTGTCCAAACAGGAACCACAATCCTAGTCAGAGTCAGTCAACAACAAACCCTACATTAACCTGTGCTCACCCTCTGGAAGCTTGGCACAGAGCAGTCAGGTTTAAGAGGCAATGTGTAAAGTATTTGTGCAACACTTCAAACAGTGACACAGTGAAAACACCACAAAAAGATTCCACGCCAGGTTAGAAAAATAGCTCTTAATTATATATAAATAACAGAAGACCAAAACAACAAAAATCCAATAAGTATAAGTTGAGGTATGACTTTCTAAAGATTAAATGTGAAAATAGCACTTAGAAACAATAAGCATCTATTTAGGGGATCTGGTTGCGCCATAAAGGAACAAAGTCAAAAGTTCAGGCCGACTGTGATGAAGTACGAACCCGGATACAGGGATACCGCAAGGCCCGCTGAACAAAAGTTCCTTGATCCTGGTCGCAACAGCGAAGATGCGGGGTGCAGCCGAGCGATGTGTCTGTTTCGAACCCGCAGTTAATATGATGCGTCGATTTCTTTCATGCAACAATGGCGATGCGCCGGTTCCAAAGACGGATGCACTGGTTTTGAGATGCGATGGTTCCAAAGCCAATGTGCCGGGTTTCTCTATCCAGTCAAGAGGATGCCTCAATCATATCACTGCAGTGGCGACGATGCAGTGGTTCCGATACAATGGTTCCATTGACAGTGCACTGGTTACAAGTACAATGCACCTATCCTGTTCCCCCAGCAGCGGCGATGCATTGATTCTGGTGTTGCAGCAGAGGATGCTTCAGTTCCACTGGACCAAGCACCTTAGGCCCACTTTCAGTGGTCCAGGAGCAGTGACTTCAGATCAGGAGGCTAGTTAGCTAGCCCTTTGAGTCAGCAAGGGTTCAAGGAATGGAGGTCCAGTTTTACCCAGTCAGAGACAGCAGCGGGGCAACACAGCAAGGCAGAAGTTTTCCAGAGCAGCAATCCAGCAGAGTGGCAGTACTTTATCACAGCAGTTCTTCTTCCTAGAGTGGTTTCAGGTCCAGAAGTGTACTGAAGTGGCAGAGTCATGGGTCCAGTACTTATAACTAGTTGTGCCTTTGAAGTGGGGAGACTTCAAAGAAGGGTCTTTGCAGTGTACAAAGGTCCTCTCCTCCTGCCCTGGCTCCTGTGTGTGGACGGGACACGGCCTGTTCAGGTGTAAGTGTCAGGCTGTGTCGAGCTGTTCCCTCCTATCTTCCAGAATGGCTCATCGAGTCACACCTAAGGTCCCTCTGTGTGGGGCTGTCTAGAGGGAATACACAAAGCCCAGGCGTCACCCACCTTAGACTGAAAAGAGACAGACTGTAGGCACCAAATGGCTAAAGTAAAAAAATGTCAACACACACTCCCTGGAATATCCAGGGGAGGGAACTAGAGGCTACGGAGTCTCAAGGGTGAGCTGGCCTTCAACTTACTATATATAAAAGCTTTTTATATTGCCCGCGAAGAGAAAAACGTGACCAGACATTGCCATGTTACACCATGACGTATGGGCCACGTACACTGATTAGGTGCATATAGACCACAACCCAATATCCAAACATTAGTAATCTAGTACATTGTGGCATTTCTTTATACAGCCTGAGAGAAGTTAGATATGATTTGACAATACCGTTCCGCATCTAAAAACCACAATTCCCATGAACCTATGGGATAAATGTGAAAGCCGGGGATGCTACGTCATCACGTGCACCCCAGGCAGGCATTGTTCTAGACACCGTAAAATGCACAGGGGCATCCAACACGTACGCAGCGGTACGAACATCGAGTACTTCTTGGCATTTCTTTATACAGCCTGAGAGAAGTTAAATATGATCTGACACTGCTGTTTGGCATCTAGAAACCACAACTCTAATGAACCAATGGGATAAAAGCGGCAGCTGTGGACAACACGTCATCACGCGGACCCCAGGCAGGCATCGCTGTAGACACCGGAAAACATGCAGGTGCCTCCAAAGAGAATGCACTGGCACGAATAATTAGGTACAGGTGCCGTACATCTCGCTTTCCCACGAAATGAGATGTGCTTAAAAACACGCCCTCTTAAAGCTCACGATAAAACTAGAGAGCGGCAAGGGACCCCTTGTTACCGCCATGTCGATGTATTGTTGAGTTGGATGCTGAATGAATATGCACAAACTAATGATCTGAGTCTCGACATGTTCAATGCCAATGAATGTTTATTTGTTTTGAAAACTGTCAATAAAAAAAGTTTAAAAAAACAAAAACACGCCCTTCCTTACATTCTGACATCGTTGGAGGAAGGAGCTAACGCGTGTAGGTATACAGCGAGGAACGGACCTTGAGGCAGTGAGAGAATGAATGAGTGAAGGGAGCCTCTCCCTGGATATATATGAATGTAAGTAAGTGTGTGATAGTCTAACTTGAACTTCCTTTAAAACTTATTATCCCTAGAGTGTGACTACAGGGGTCCCTGAGCCCTTCCTCCATGGGGCATTGAAGACCCAACGTTGGGGTAAGGTTGTGAGCTGGTCCCACAATTTAGTAGAGAAAAGCTTTTTACGATTTCCTCACTTGTGAAGTGTCACAATATCACATTAGCATGCACTGCTACATGCTTACATATCATATAAGCGTTACTTAAGTCTACCTTTTCTCAATTATGGCACCTAAATAAATAATGTATGTATTGACGGGTATCTATGAACCATTTTAGATTAGAGGTAGACACAGGTCACCCTACCAACGAGGCAATTCTTAGTACAATATTGCCTCATCAGGAGCCCGTTTGTTCGTCTTGAAGAATGCTGCGGACTCAGTAGAGCCACAAGGCAGAAACATGTTGACGATGGTAATAATGGTGATGGGGTACTAGTTCCCCTTATCCCCACATTTTGATCTTTTAATGCCAAGTGGTTTGTCCAATGAATAAATGAGATTTAGGATGCCACATTGTTTTTTAATTCACTGTTTATACGGGCCCATTCTGATTTAGAAGTGCGTCCCTGTCTTCAGGTGTAGGCACGCTCTCCATCAAACCTTGTTTTTAGAGAGCGAGGGTTGTCCTATGATGAAGCATGACACGTGGTGTGTGAGGACAACCCTTTACATTTTTGTATGTGTCCAGCACTCCTATTAAGTAGTGCTGAGAGGGACACTGTAATGTAACTGAATCTAAATCTCGGGTAGCTTAACTTGGGTGCATAAAGTAAGAAAATGCCAACTTTCTAAAAGTGGCATTTTCAGAATTCCAATTTAAAGTGCGACTTTACCATAAGTTGTAATTTTAAATTGTGATTCCAGAGACAACAGATTTGGAGGTCTTATCTCTTCCCAATTGGGAATTACACTTATATTGTGTAATAAAGTAATCCCAATGTTGTCCTGGGGGAGAGATAGGCCTTGCAGTAGTGAAAAACTAATTTAAGAGTTTTTCACTACCAGGACATGTAAAACTTGAAAGTAGATGTCCTATTTTTAAATACACTTTAGGGGTAACCTATATTTATTAAAGAGAAAGCTTAAGGTCTGGAAAGAGGTTTAACTTGCCTGGTCGGCATAGCTTTTCAAAACTGCAAACACAAATTCTGCAGTGGCAGGCCTGAGCCATGGTTAAGGGGCTACTTAAGTGGGTGGCACAGTCAGTACTGCAGGCCCTGGGCACTTTTGGTGCATTTTACTAGGGATCTATAAGTAAATTAAATATGCCTATTTGGTAGGAGCCAATGTTACCATGTTTAGAGGAGGAAGCACAATTCTCAGAGTCTTAAAGCCAACAAAAATAAGGTCAGGAAAAGAGGAGGAGGAAGGCAAAAAGTTTGGGGTGACCCTTCAGAGAGAAGCATTTTTGAACAAAGACCAACATACATGCCGCTTAAGGGCTGTGGCTTGCTGTAAACCTGCAGCCAGGAGCCTATAGAGACGAAGAAGTGAAAGAAAATACAAAAGAGGCGACATGCTTTCTCCACCTATGCACCTGGGATCCGTAAAAATATATCTGTATCCCAAGAAACCTGTATCAGAACTGTTCCAAACATGCTCCAGTTTAGGAAAGAGTTGAGCTCAACTATTTACAGAACACTATATCATGATGCAGCAGCTGTCCACAAATCAGCTATTCCTCCTATCGCCTGTTGACTAGCCCTTTGCCTTTAACCAGTCACAGCCGGCATTAATCGAGGGTAGGGTGGCATGGGGATCACGCGGGAGGGTCGCACGGGGGGTTAATATGGCAGCGTTGTGATTGGTCGGGACGCCGACCAGCCAGTAACCTATGGGGAGGCCATTTTCTCCATTTTCTGCATGCAGCCTACATGGAGAAAAGGCAGAGTGCGCATGACTGGTTTGGTCGGCCCCAGAGGGCCGACCAAACAGTCAGCGCCCTCAGCAGTGGACAAGCCACTCCTCCCCTGCCCTAGAGCAGACCCACCGCCCCTAACACAACCCTTCTGCTTTTTCGCAGTGCAAGAAGCAGAAACATAAAATGGTAGTTTTACCATTTTATGTTTATGCTTCTCGCACTGTGAGAAAGCAGTGGGGCGACGCTACTCCGCCCTAATGGAGGAGCTGCCCCTATCTTTAACCTTGCAAAGAACACTGCTGTCTTTTGGCTAGGTTCATACTATAAAAATATTGCATACATACATAGAAATGTGAGTAAATGGGGTTTTCTAAGGTGTGTCTGTGTCAAACAGAGCTTGCATACCACTCACCTATATCTTTAGCCAGTGCCAGACCCTGTGGATAGGTGATAGGGGACAGCTTCTTCTCCTTCAGCCGGTCCATGGTATCCTTATCATCACGCAAGTCAAGTTTGGTGCCGACCAGAATGACAGGAGTGCTAGGGCAGTGATGGCGGACCTCTATGTACCACTGAGAGGGGGATAAAAGAGAGAAATTGTGAGGAGCTCAAGGAAGCATTAGGACATGGAGCTAGAGAGATGGTGCAAGAAGACCCAGTAGCAACTGGGAGATGGAGAGAGTGGGACAGTATAAGGGATATGGAGAACCACTGGGAGTGGGAAAGGATTTGGGGAATATAAAAATAGAATTGGGAGAAGAGAATGGAGGAATAGGACAGCACCAGAAATCATTGAAAAGGACAGAGGTTAGAGGGCTTCTGAGGGAGCAGTGGATCCCTCTGTGGGGGTGTGAGCAAAATGGTGTTAGGGGTATGACAGGCTTGCAGTCATCCCACTGAAAGAAAGAGAGCTTTACATCCTCAAAATGAAGGGTAGATGTGCTGGCTCTACGTGGACGACGAGCGCCCCTTGCCCAATCATGCCCCCACTGATGAGATACCTGGGGACAGACATGAGTAATTCACTTAGGAAATAGAGGGGGGTGGGGTGCGCTGGCGGGGGGGGGGGGAGCTAGGGCTGACGTGACAGTTACTACTGAGGTTCTTTCTCCACAAGCGCTGTAATTGTTGTTTGTTTGAGACCCTCAACTGTTTATTTCTGTCATTTTGTATTATTGCTTGTTGCGAACAGTAAATGTTCAGTCTGTACTCAGAACCTTACAAAGCAACCATGTAACTCTTGTGCCCAGCTTGTCTAGGCTTCAAATCTAAAACTTTTACACAAAACCACAAACATGCCTTCTCTGACATGTTCTCAAGCTATGGCATAAATTCATAGAGCTGTCAGAAACTTTTGTTGGCCCCGGTAAAGTGACCATTTGATGGCGCCACCGCGTGGTGAATGACGTTACCTGTCTGATCAAGAATATGTGACAGTTTTTAATATTCAAATACATTCACCAGTGTCAGCGTGGGTCCTAGGGGCGTAACTTCAGAGGGGTGTTTGTGGTAAAACACCCCCCTGAATAAACACATTTTTGGCTTGGTAGTTTAATCTGGGGGCCAAGACAGATCTGCTTTGTCGATCTTGGTTTTTCAATTAATTATGAGGTTTTAACATGGTCATTATTTGGGGATCAGTAGCTTAAATGTATAGGGGCCCGGATTTACAAAGATTTTGCATTGGGATTGCGTCACTTTTTTGACACAGCCATATGCAAAATACTTTGTGGTATTTACAAAGCCACGCAAATGCCAACAGAAGTACCCCTTTTAGAATTCACAGACATTGGCTGTAGTAGGCTTGGAAAGCTATGTCCGGCTCAGCTTTCCAGGCATACTTCAGCAATGGAATAGCAATCACCCCAAAGATGATGGCTCAAAAGTTTACAAATAGTCTAACCACTGGCAGTCCCTCGGGTAGCATTCCAAACCATTATTTTTAGCCTAATGTGCCTCTCTAGACAAAGACCCTGATTTAGGATTTAGTAGATGGAGTAAAGGCAGACATTTTGGGAGAGGACTTTACTTCCTTTACTCTGCCTTTCAGATTTAGAGATGCCCACCAGCCCGGAGGAGATCTCTGTACACTGACAGAAACTGCTGTCATGGTAGTGTCTATAAGTGTAGGATTAGTTTAACCAGCAGCTGCATCAAACATGAGAGCAGGCTATCAAACTAGTCCAAAAAATGTTTCTTTTTCAAAAATAAACTCCCAAAGCAGGAGTTTGTTTTTGAGAAATAAAAAAAAGAATGACCCGCATACCACTTTTCTCCCATGGTGTGGAGGTAAGTTTTCTTTTTTTACTATCCCTTACTGTCAGGATATACCTGACGGTGACGGAAAATAAAAAAACACAAGCTATCTTACCTCCTGCTCTAAATAGGGCAGATGTTCGGATGGTTTACTTTCGATGGTATTTACTCTGTCGGGCCTTTGAAGAAAGTTTTATACTGACAGAGTACATTTTATTCAGTTGGCGTAAAACTTGTGGTCCTCCCGACTCACAATAGGGTGGGTGGACTTTGAGTTTGGTGGACAGGGTATTCAGTTAGCTCTGCAACATAGTACTTGTCTGCCAAACTCTGATTCAGCCCCCAAGGCTGTCTTAATGCAAATCAGTACTGACAGTGCTTTGAATGGGAACAGCCATTCTAAAGCTTATTTACCTCCACATTCTCCCTGTGGCCCACTGCTATTTGAGTTAGAAATTTAGAAATTCACATCCCTTGGATCTCACTGACTAAGTTGTACCCCTGGGGCAAACTGTCACCAGCTCCCCCCACCTTGTGACGGCCCTGTAAGGTTTCCTCCACCGGAGAATTCCCCCTTTCTTAAAGTGTTTCAAGAAGGAAATCAGGATTTCCTGTCTTATCACCTTCCTGTTGCCCATGATTCACTCTCCTTCTTTCCTCCTCACCCCTCACATCCATCACCCTCTACTTCCATGAGAACATTTCAGCTGGTTTCAGACAAAGGGTAAGTGGACTAGAGGGAGCATTGTCTCCATAAGCCATTACACGTTGAACAACATTGGAAAACTCTAGCTTCAGATTTTGTAAGTAAACTTGGAGCACAAAGACACTCCAGTGGTGAGGCCAAGATTGAGCCATGAAGAGGCCAGAAGTCACAGCATGTAGGGTAGGGAATGGGTAAATAGTGATCACTCTGGAGAAAAATCCATCCAAAATGTTCCTTTTCATCATGAAAATTACTGTGAGAGCTTCAGCCACTTACATTTTGAGGACTTCTGCAAAGTGTATTCTAATGTGGGCTAGATCACACATGGCTCACCCATGTAAATATGCACACCTACCCCCAGACCATGAATGTATCAAAAAATCTGTCCCCATGCCTTTACCCATGGCTTACCTTGGCGCGCACATTTTCGTAGGAGGCAGGGCTGACCAGGGAGAAACAGATCAGGAATACATCCTGCAAGAAGGGTCAGAAAATAAAATAAAACATTAAATGTCAGCATTAAAGTTGATATTGGAAGAGTATGGCCCTTCTTGTTATAACCCCTAAGGTGACCGTACAGTGTGAGCTGTGCATTGCTCCACAGATTGTAGTGCAGGGGCCATGGCCAAGGGACGTGGGAGTTTTGAAGTACGGTTGTGCTTTGAAGAGGATTCCACGGCTCCTAGAAAGATTCATGACTCTGACCCCAGTGTAAAGTGGTGGCTGGGCCCTTGAGTAAGGCCTCGCACTTCGTAGCACTGCGCTATATGAACTGACACGCACACTGTCTTATTGTGTCGGCGAAGGCCATGACCGACCTTCCGCCCCTTTTTTTTATCTCCTCGGGACGCACCTGGCCTGGATAGTGATACAATGGGTGTGCCTTGGAATAGAATCTGGGTGGCTCACTACATCCCTCCCATTCTTCATAAAGTTCTGATGTGTGCTCTCCTCAATAAAGTTGAACAGGAATTCATACAGACCAGAAGTCTTCACTCTTTAAGTAGATTTATTGTAGTCAACAGGGTACACAGGTATACAGCTGTAGGGGGCTCAAGGTGGTAACTCCAACTGTCTATAAAGCAGTTCCAGTCCCTGGCCCAAACATTCTAAACAAGTAATACATGAAATACATTGACATGTACAAAGTAACATTCCAACATTTTTGTATAAAGGAACTGCACTGAGAAATAATGCACAGACACCACATATCTCCCTCTTTTTAACGAAAATAGAAAATAGTGCACTTAACAAAACAGTGAACAGAATGCTTACTGAACATACCTACTAGGAATCCTCCTAACTCTTGAACTCCTTCTAACATCAGGAAAACTTTGACCAAAATTTACAATTGGATTATGAGTAGAATTGATTCTGGCCAAGCGACCAAAATTCCACCACTGACCAGTCTCTAATTTTGCACTGTTACCTTTAATTGTAACTATACGTGCAGGATCCCTGAATTTTGATTTACCTTTTTGTAGCATCAACGGATCCTTTACACGAACCAGATCACCAACAACAAATTTGACTTCTTTCTTTGAAGCAGGCATGGCGAGTTTATTACATCTGCTAACACTGGCTTCATCACTACGATTTTTAGCAATGAAAGAATTTTTTGCAACATCACATTTATTGTCCAAACATTTCAGTTTCCAAAACGGATTGAGTGTAGATACCACTTTCCTCCCTCTCATCAATTCAAAAGGAACACAACCCGATACAGAACGAGGAGTGGTCCTATATGCCCATACCACATCTCTGATAGCAGACTCACAATCTACTTTAGCTTTGATGGCACTTTGAATACATTCGACTAGAACCCTGTTGAATCTTTCCACTTTTCCATTTCCCTGAGGAAAATACAAAGGAGTGCGTAAGTGTTTGATGCCCATCTTTGTAAAAAAATATTGCATGACTTGTGAAGTAAACTGAACCCCATTATCTGTAAGTAATTCCTCAGGTGTGCCCTCTCTGCTGAATACATCTTGGAGAAATCGAATGACAGATTTGGTATTTGGCTCAGAAACACTTCTGACCTCCACCCACCTGGATAACTGATCAATTAGAACTATGAAATATTTCATACAATTGGGTAGTACATGAAATGGTCCAAGAAAATCTACTGCGACCTTTTGCCATACTCTGTTGGGAGAAATTGAGGGTTTGGGAGATGGAGAATTAGTAACTAAATGTGTGTCACTTTATAGACATTGTGTACAATTGTTAACAAGTGCTTCCACATCTCGATCTATGGACGGCCACCAAATATCATTACGAATTCTTCGCTTGGTGGAAGTCATACCCAAATGACCTGAATGCGCAGTTTCTAGAATTTTTTGTCTAAAACAAAATGGAGGAATTAATTTGCCTTCTCTGACTAAAAGTTTGCCTTCATGAGATAATTCATTTTCAACCTTACAAAATGGTTACAACTTAGGTTCAATAGATCTTTCCTTAGGCCAACCTTTCACCACAAACTCCACAACTTGTTTAAGTAGTAAATCACTTTCTAATGCTTAACACCACTCTACCATTTCAGGACAAATTACGGTGTCATCAATGCTAGCAATGATACATTCTTCAATATCTTCTTCTGATTCATTTGACTTATCCTCATGCACAGGATGTCTGGATAAGAAGTCAGCTATAACATTCTTCCCTCCAGCGATGTATTGTACAGTAAAATTGAACTCTAAAAGTTTGGTGGATAATCTAGCTAATCTAGCCGTTGATTTTTTGATTTTGTTGCCAGAGAGAATATCAACTAATGGCTTGTGATCGGTCCTCAAACTAAATTTACTCCCCCACAGTATGGTCTGAATTTCTCAATTCCCCATACACAAGCAAGCAACTCTTTTTCAATAACTGAGTATCTCAGTTCAACGTCCTTCATTTGTCTTGAAGCAAAACCAATTGTAAACTCACTGTTACCTGTCGTTTGTGATAGTACAGCACCCATGCCATATGAGCTGGCGTCCACAGTAACGAATGTATCTCGCCCTTCCATGTATGCTTGAAGAGCAGGGGGCAGAAAGGATACTCTCTTTGATGCGCCGAAAATGAGCTTGACAAGTAGCTGTCCATATAAAATCAGAGTTCTTCTTTAAAAGACTTCGGAAACATTCAATGAGACTTGCAAAATTCTTTATGAACTTGGAGTAGAATTCACAAAGCCCAATGAACGAACAAAGTTGATCTTTGTCAATTGGGTGAGGTGCATTGACAATGCCATCCACAATACTGGGTTTAGGTTTGACACCATCTTTGAAAAGAACATGTCCTGAATACTCAATCTCATTTACTGAAAAGATGCATTTGTCTTCTCTGACTGTAACATGATTGTCTTATAACACGGTAAGTACATTCTCAAGTACAACATTGTGTTTTTATTTTGAAACAGTGTGCACCAAGATATCATCTTGAAATACAACTACATTAGAAATATCCTTGAACATATTGCTCATAACTTTCTGAAACACAGACGCAGCAGACGCCAAACCAAATGGCATCCTGCGGAACTGGAATGTACCATCAGGTGTAACGAAAGCAGTGAAATGCCTCGAAGACTCGTGCAGTTCCACCTGATGGTACGCAGCTCGTAAGTCCAGTTTGGAAAACCACTTGGATTGGCCAACTGTAGTGATAAGGTCCTCAATATGGGGCAATGGAAAATGTTCTACCCAAATTGCGTTGTTGATGGAGCGCAAGTCAATGCATAAGCATAGTTCGCCATTTTTCTTTTTGGCCAAAACGATCGGAGAAAGCCATAGAGTAGCATCTACTTTCTCTATAATACCATCCTTCTGCATTTTATTTAACATGGCAGAAAGTTCATTTCTAACACTGTGAGGTACATTGCGTAGCCTATGTTTGACTGGTTGTACACCTTCTTTAATCTTAATGGTGTGGCAAACATTTTTAATCAAACCAATTTTATTCGAAAATACATTTTTAAATTTCTCTTTCCAGGGTGTGTAGTCAGATACTGAGTTAGTAAGAGAAACAGGATGTTTGTGAACAGGTTTGATGATCATCTCAAATTCAGCTTGGTGCCACCAACCCAGTACGTTAATGCCTTTGTATGCCACATAAATCTTACCATGAATGGTCTTAGTTTCAAAAGTGATATTGCCACAAAAATATCCGGCTAAATCAATTCTGCTGCCTTCAAATGCTATAGTGACAACATCAGGGGGCAATAACACCTTATGTGCCCAGCTTTGTTTGTACTTGTCAATAGAAATGATAGGGATTCTTGCACCAGAATCTATAAGTAGAGGAATGTTGACATTATCAATAAACTCCAACTGTCTGTGAAGCAGTTCCAGTCCCTGGCCCAAACATTCTAAACAAGTAATACATGGAATACATTGACATGTACAAAGTAACATTCCAACATTTTTGTATAAAGGAAGTGCACTGAGAAATGATGCACAGACACCACAAGTTCCAAAACAAACAACCTCATGGGAACTGCATCTGACATACGAAGTCTCGCAATCTTTGTCTGGGAGCAGGGTTCGGTCGAAGATCATACTTCTGGCTTCAGAAGATGCTTCTGGTCCCCTGTCCTGCCAGACTGCCCACTGGTGTGTGTTCATCTGGGGTTCCTGTTGTACATAGACTGTTTTCTGGGGGGTTTCTCTTGTCCGGTGATGCGCCAAGTCCATCCCCTACCCTTGAAGGAGAGGTTGGCAAAACCTTATTGTATGTTTAGGTTGACTCCCCCTCTTCTCCGTCAATGTTCTCTGGGGTATGTGCCACCTCTATGAACCGCAAGATGTTTCTTGTGATGGTCCAGTGGCCTCTCTGAGCAGTTACTATTTTGCCATCAATCTGGGTCACAGTCCAGATATCGAGTTAATACGGAGTCCTGAATTTCCAGCCTGGGTATCTGTCTTTGATTATCACTGTTGCCCTTACTTGCAGTGAGGGGTTTTGGGCCATCCAGCGGATGCTGTCTTTTCTATTTGTGATCACTTGCCTGGCTTGAGTAGCCTCTATATCAATGTCCGCTGGCCACCACTCAGGATCGACCGGAATGCTGTCTCGAGCAGGCTTCCAGAATAAAAGGTGAGCTGGAGCACAGTTGGTTGTACTGTGTAGGGTCTGTCTGTAGGCATTTAAAAATTGGCGTAGACATGTCTCCACATCTTCACCTTGGTCCACCCCAATCCGAAGGGCCCGGTTCAGTGTTCTGATGAACCTCTCCACCTCCCCATTGACTTGAGGCCACTGGGGGTGATCTTTCTGTGTCTGATGGCGAGAGATGCGAGGTAGCCCTGTAACTCATGCCCCTGAAAGTGTTGCCCATTGTCTGACTTCACTTCGTCTGGTAGACCTAACATTGTGAAGGGTCTGTCCAATATCGGTCTGACATGTGAGAATGCCGTGGATGCCACGACTTCTACTGTGGGAAACTTAGGGGCATATTTACAAGAAAGTGGCGAAGCTTGTCATTAAGCGAAGGAGGCTAACGACACGGTTTGTCACTTTAGAAACACAGGGCTGCACCATATTTACTAGAATATGGTGCAGCCTGTCGTTTCCCCCTGCACTGACCCAAAATTAAGCTGCCTAGCGCCAACGCAGGCATCCATGCACCATAGCGCAAGGGTGCCTGTATTGAGGGAAAGATTGTTTATGTGCAGGAATGTTCCCCTTCCTGCACATAAACAATATTTAAATGCCATTTTTTAAATTCTGTGTGTGTTGTTTAATGCAGCACACCTAGAAGTTGCAAAACAGCATTTATTTAAAATGATTGTTTATGTGCAGGAAGGGGGCCTATCTGCACACTAACAATCTTCCCCTCAACACAGGCACCCTTGCACTATGGAGCAAGGGTGCCTGCGATGGCGCAGGGCAGCTTAATTTATGGCTAGCACAGGGGGAAATGCAGGGCTGCACCATATTTTAGTAAATATGGTGCAGCCCTGTATTTCTTTTTTTAAATTGTTTATGTGCAGGAAGGGTCCCCTTAAGCTATTCCAAAGGTGTCAATATGTAGTTGTACGACCCATCTTTTGATCCTGGGGGGGCTCGACCATTTGCCTCATTGAAGAGTGGAAGGAAGAGCTTATGGTCTGCATTTACTTTGAACTCCTGGCTGCAGAGGTACAGGTTGAAATGCTGGCATGCCCATCGGATGGCCAGGGCTTCCGTCTCTATCTGCGCATAGCGTATTTTCGTGTCTGACAATGCTTGTCTGGCATCGGCTATGGGTACCCACCTCTTGTCGGTGCATGCCTGCATGAGCACAGCACTCAACCCCACTGACAGGCGTTGACAAGTAGCTCTGTCTTTCTTTTGTGGAAGTATGCCATTGTGACTTTGTCTAGAAGGGTGCTCTGAATAGCCTTCAATGCCTTGTCAGCATCAGATCTGCTGAGGATGAGCAGAGGCTCAGATAATGTCGCTAAATTATGAATCAACCTTCCACAGTATGTAGCCATGCCAAGGAAACTGCGGACACCTGACGGACTACTTGGGACCGGTGCATGCTGGATGGCCATGGCTCTCCTTGGATCTACACGTAGGCCCTCTCTAGAGAAGATATAGCCGAAGAATTCTATTGAGTCCCGTTAGAAGGAGCATTTGCTTTTGTGGAGCATCAATCCATTGTCCACTAGGCGTTGCAGGGTGTTCCTTAGGCGAACATGATGTTCCTCCAGGCTGTTTGAGTAAATCAATGTGTCATGTCTCAGGTTGATGACTCTGAGCAGCCCTCACAGTGTCTCTTCAATCGCATTTTGAAAGCCCTCTACTGCAAAAGAGACACCGAAACTGTCTCTTGTAGCTTCTGAGCCCTACGTGTGTGGAAAATGCCATTATGTATCGACTCCCTGGGGCAAGCTCCAACTGGTGATCTCCTGAGTTGAGGTCCAACTTTGAGAACCACTTGGCACGTTTAAATCAGCCACTATGTCATCCATCGTTGGTGTTATGTAGCGCTCGCGCTGAATGGCGTGCTTGGGAGGCCTCATGTCGACGCATAGCCGTTTGGTGCTCGTTTGCTTCTGCTTAGGGTAGATCACGTCGGTAATACCTGCGGAGTGGGGCCAGTCACCTTTTCAAGGAAATCCAGGCCGTTTGGTGCCTGCAATTCTCGCTCAACTTGGGGCCTTAGGTAGAAAAGAACTCTCCAGTGGTGGCTGGTGATATATGAAAGTGCTGGGGTGTAAAAGTTTGGTAGGACTTTTATGTAGTGAGTGATGCGAACAAGCTTAATGGACAAACGTGGGGTCCAGGCTGGATCCTCCTCCAGAAGAAAACATTGAAAAATAATCTCCACATCTTCAACCACCTCTCTTTCCTCTTTGGCAACCTATTTTCACTCTTCCCCGAATGCACTTCCTTGCATCGCCCACACTTCACCACATCCAAACATACACTGCACTCACTCACATTTAAGCAATTTATTTTACTTTTGTTCTGTACATAATTTGCCATCTGTGCACCCCCTTCACATACATTTTCACAAAATTGCCATTACAACTGGCATACCTGACCATTGTTCTGTGTGCTCTGCAGAGAGGCCAACACACTGACAGGCACTTTATTTATTTATTTAATGTTTTATAGAGCGTGAACTTGACCCGCGAGGGTATCAGAGCGCTTTACACGGTTTGCAGAGGTAAGCAAACAGAAAAGTCTCAAGTACAGAAATATACAAAGGTTGGGGCGGGGTAGGGTTGCTGGGAGCATAGGGACAAAAAGGGGACACAAAAGTGTGGTTACAGTTATAGTTAGAATCGGTAAAAACAGAAGCCCCACATTTTCTCGACGGGGTGAGTTGGTGATCTGAGGAAGAAGCAATAGTCTTAGATTCGACAGGCACATTGTGGTGGTTGAGAGCAGGCCTTAAACCAGGAATTTACCCATGTGGAAGGTTTTGGCCTCCTTCTTGAAAGGTGCTAGAGAAGGGATTTTTCTGATGTCGGGTGGGAAAGAGTTTCAGATTCTTGGTGCTGCCCCGGAGAATGCCCTATTGTAGGTTCTTTTTTCTGAAAATGGGCAGGTTGGAGCAGGAGATTTCTAGCGGACCGGAAGTTCCTGCTTCCTCCAGATATCACAAGTTTCTGTGCCAGGTAAGCAGGGGAGTTTGCGTATAGGGCCTTGTGTTTAATGCATGCCAGTTTCAGCTGTATTCTGGCCTCTAGAGGGAGCCATTTTAGTGCTTTCATGTGTGGAGAGATGTGGTCGAATTTGCTAGTGCCGGTGAGTAGTCTGGCCGCCGGGTTGATGCAAGCTTTTAGTGGGGCCAAGGAGATCTTGGGTAATCCCGTGAGGGTGGAGCATCCATATTCCAGTCTAGAGATGACTAGTGCTTGGACTGCCATTTTTAGGTCAGGAGCATCGATGATGGGTTTCAGCTTCCAAAGGTAGCTCAGGTGGAATCTGGCTGATTTAGCCATTGAGTTAATGTGGTTTCGCATGTTCAGGTTGCAGTCGAGGAATATGCCCAATGATTTGGCAGAGTCCACAATGGTCAGCGGGCAGTTTAAGGCTGTGAGGGCCTTGATCCACATCTGAATCTCCGGGTTGACTTTAGAGGGGGAGATCAGGAGAAATTCAGTTTTCTTTGTGTTGATTTTTAGTTGGTTAGCGGCTAGCCATTGGACAGTTAGTTTCCGGTTCTCGTTCAGGGTGAGGATCTCCTCGAGTGATGCAATATTGATGTATATTTGGGTGTCGTCCGCGTACATATGGTAGGAGATGTTGGCGGTACGAAGAACTTTAGTGAGTGGCTCCAATTAAAGATTAAAGAGGGTGGGTGACAGGGTTGAACCTTGGGGGACTCCAACCGTGACCGGGGTGGGAGCTGATAGGTTGCCGTTAATGAGGAATCTCTGAGATCGGTTATGGAGGAAGGACCTGAACCATTCTAGGACAACGCCATCCAAACCCATCCTGAGTTTAAGGCGTTCAAGTAATTTTTCATGATTGACCGTATCGAAGGCGGAGGATAGATCTAAGAGGATTAGAAGACAGGTTTTGCCTTGGTCAAGGGCTTGTAGGGCGTCATCCATGATGTGGAGCATAGTAGTTTCTGTGCTGTGCCCCGGTCTGAATCCAGATTGAAAGTCATCAAGTAGGTGGAAGTTGTTGATGTGCTGACTTAGTTGCTGTTGTACAGACTTCTCTAAAACTTTGGCTAACAGAGGGATATTGGAGATCTGTCTGAAATTGTCAGGTGAGGCAGGATCCAGCGATGGTTTTTTTAAAATAGGGAGGACTTGGCCGGCTTTTAAGGGGTCCGGAATCGATCCCTGCTGGAGAGAGGCATTGATTATTGCAGTCCAACAACGAACAATGGATTGGGAGGCAGCAGCGAGGCAGTTGGATGGTAGCGGGTCATTGAAGTGGTTATTTGGGTTTAAGGTAGAGAGGATTTTAGAGATGGAGTCTTCGTCGTAGTATTCGAAGTCGGTCCAGCGAGCTTGGTTTTTGGGTGAGGCCAGTGAGGGTAGTGCGGAAAAGGGGGGCCGGTCAGGAGGGGGTTGAGAGCAAGTGGCGGTACTGAGTTTGTTTCCTAGTGAAGTGATTTTATCAGCGAAGAAAGAGGAGAATTCCTCCGAAGATATTAGAGATTTAGGGGATACTTTCGGGGTTTTAGCCAGTTTATTTGATTGGTGTTTGACCAGTTCAAAGAGCTTGCGGGTCTATTCTTGGCATTCCCCAATTCAGATCTGAAGTATTCTTTTTTTGAGTTGAGGATGTGCTTGTTGTAGGAGTTTCTCGCCTGACGGAGAAGTTTAAGGTGCGCAGTAGAAGGGTGCTGTCTCCAGATTCTTTCAGATTGCCGTAAGGATCTCCTCTCCGAGTTGAGGGAAGCAGAGAACTAGGGGTTTCTGTCTTTGATTTGTGATCTTTTCAGTTTTAGAGGGGCAAGGTCGTCCAGAATGTTCGATATAGACGCTGAGTAATGTTCATTGAGGTCACTGACCGTAGTTATGTGCGAGGGGGGGCGGAGGTCAGATTTGCAGCGAGCCTCCAGTTTCATAAGGTCTAGGTTTTTAGTGTCTCTGATCCAGCATTTGGGAATCACCGGTTGCGGTGTCTTTGTCTCGAGGGTCCCAGGTAAAATGAAGGCAATGGCATGGTGGTCGGACCAGTCACAAGGGTCTATGGAGATAAGCTTGACTGAGGATTCCTTAGAGATGATCCAGTCAAGAGTGGCTCCTTTTGAGTGAGTTGGCAGAGAGCAGGCTTGAGTCAGGGTATGATCAGTTAGGAGGTCTTTGATGGCGTTGACGTAGGGATCTTTGGGGTCATTCCAATGCAGGTTGAAATCACCAAGGAAAATCTCTTTGGAATTCGAGGAAATCTTAGTTGTGATGACTTCCAAGAGGTGATCGGTGAAAGAGTCGTTTGAACCTGGGGGGTGGTAAAAGATGTGCAAGTTGCAAAGATGTAATGAGTTGCTGGAAATGGAGAGGGCGAGGTATTCGCAGGAGTCAGTGGTGTCCGCTACGAGTTCCGTGACCAGGAGGGAGGATTGGTACATGCAAGCGATGCCTCCAACTTTCCTGCTGGAGTGCCTGTCTAGTTCAGCAATGTTGTAGTTAGGAGGGACTAATAAGTCCAGGCAAGGGGAAGAGTATTCATTGAGCCAAGATTCGGTTAGTATAGCTAGGTCTAAATTTTTGTTCAGGATGAGGTCAGCAATATCAGCGGCATGCTTAACTGCCGATCGGCGATTGATTAAGAGACCAGATGGGAGGGTCTGGGGGAGTGGCAGGGGTCTGGACGGATAGGAATACAGGCACGAGGTTGCTCTTAACCACACTTCTGTTATGGAGAGTAGCTGGCTTGTTGGGGTTGATGGTGACCGTGCTGATGGGGTGTTCAGGACTCGTATCTAGTGGGCGAGGGATGACTTGGGCAGAGTTGTGGTCATGGAGAATGGCTAGGATTTCGTCTCTTGTGAGGTCCAGTGGAGTAGGGGTGGCAGTGGAGGGATTGTAAGTGAGTGCAAGAGCTCGGGATACCTCCTCTAAAAGGCGGCAGGGTTGCTTGCGCGGGCGAAGATGTCTCAGGGGTAGCGGAAGTAGGTGCTTGGGAGGCTCGGTGAACTGTGGGGGGAGGATTGAGGTGGCTTGAGGTTAGAAAGGGAGAGTTCGGCAAGGTGCAGGAGGCTTTGCTTTGGCCTTAGGGTCAGAGTCAGACCGCTTAATCAAAGCACCTCATAAACACCTGCACAGCTCAAAGTATGCACTGATTGCACAGAAAAAAATACAAAAAGAAACACAACATGATTAAATAGCTAACTCTCGAGGGAGGCTACATTAAAAGTAAAACTTTAAATTAGAGAGGAACTAAGGGGCATATTATCAAAAAACGGCGTTAAAATTATCGCCGCTTTAGCGGCAGAAAACTGTCGCTAAAGCGGCGATAATGGGCTTGATAATATGCCCTTGAGAATTCCCATAGAAGCCCATGTTCTGGTTTCAAAATGGGCTTCTATTGGAATTCTCTGCGGCATATTATCAAGCCCATTATCGCCGCTTTAGCTGCAGTTTTCTGCCGCTAAAGCGGCGATAATTTTAACGGCGTGCTTGATATGCCCCCAAATCGCTGAAATGCATTGCCTTAACATTTTTGACACTCATTGTTCATAAGTCAATCCATGTTTTTGGCATTAATGTTGTTATGGGCATGAAGATCGGGCCAGTTTTAATGTCATACAACCGATAACTGTCTATTGTAAGCACACATCTCGTCTTTGCCCTTGACTCGGATATTTGTATCAACTTCACAAGGGAACAAGAATACTGGCCTGCTCGTCTTTTGCATCCATTTCATGGGGGAACAAATGCAGCAGCTCCACTTCTAAGGGAGCAAGCAACTTGCAGCCAGGGCCTGGGGTGTCACAGTGGGGGAGGTTAGTGTGGCAAGGGGTCTCAGAACAAAATACATAACAGAAGATTACCATTACCGAGGAAAAGGCACCAATTCACTCGTGCAGCGGTGCTTGCATCGACTCTTACGTGTGATGAAGGGGAAAGGGTGGAATTATGCCTGGGAATGACTGACGGCTGCTCTCAACGCCCCAAACCTTGATGCTGACAGAGCCACTGGCATATAGAAAATACTGCCATAGACTACAAAGACAATGATTTATTAAGAAGGGCTTTAGAACAGTTAGGCCTGCGTAGTGTGTCCTAGTTCAGAAAGTTGATTTACTGCTTGACTTCCGTCTCCTGATTCAGAGCAAGGCAGGGCAGGCAGCCTGGGACACACAGCCCAGACTTAAATACATCAATTTGTATAGAGATACAATCGTATCTCTAAATAAATCGATCTATTTAATATTTGTACAGGAATGTGAAAGAAATTATTTCAGGGGGGCGCAGCCCCAGAGCCCTAATGAAGAATCTGCCCCTGGAACTCTCCTGTGCCTCAACATGGTGGGCTTAATCGATTCATCTATGTGCCGTTTAATTTGCTTGTCTTTTAGTTTTCCAAGGCCCTGGAATAGTTGTGGAAACTCCGCTATTATGGAATTGGCATGGGAGTTGTGCCCTTGGTTGTCAAAGAATACCAGTTCTAAGTCCTCTGCTGTGTGACAGCTCAACAGTGTGCTTTTCTTCCCTTCTGTAGCAAGGAACAATGTTCGTGTGGCATGCCCGTCGTTGGCGATATACACTTCAGTGACTCTTCGGAGTGACAGCGGCTGTGTGTGCCCCTATTTGTAGATCTTCGCTTTAGTGGGGAGGAGTTGGGGGCGTGGCGACATACTTTCATATTTTTGGAATCCATAACGTTTACGGACGCCCCTGTGTCGATTGAGGTGTTAGTGATCTGTGCTGTGCAAATCGGGGGTGGTCTCCCATTGCAATCAGCTCGACCTGCAAATGACACGACGAAGATCTCTTTGTTTTCCTCCTCTACCTCATCATAGTTTCAATAGCTGCTGGACCCTTCCTCTTCAACTAAGTCTACTAACAACAGTTGTCGTAACGCTGCAGCTGTTCTTCTGGGTCAGTTAGTATCCTTTTGAGGCCTTTCGTTGTGGCAGACTTTTGCAAGGTGATTAGCTTTACCACACTTTGAACATGCGGGGCTTGCCCTGGGGATCCTATTTGCCAGGCCACAGTTGCAGCAGGTCCCACTTGACCTCGAAGCGGGTGATGGGTGTGGAGGGCCTAGTCATCGTTGGATGGACTCTACCCTTTCCACTTTGACGCTGGTGGCTTGCTGTGTGCCGCTTCAATTTCTTCTGCCCATGAATTCGACAGTTCACGGGACCTGGCTAGCACCAGGATCTCATCTAATGAGATTCCCGGCTGTCTCAGGAATCAGGATCAGCCGTCGAAGCACTGTAGATTGGCCCCCCTGAATGACCTGTGCCCTTATTTCCTCTCTCTTATCATGAAACGTGCACATGCTTGCTAGCTTTCTCAGCCGTGCATAGAACATGTCCACTGATTCGGTATCTGACAGCATGGCTTGCCGCAGTTTGAATCCGGGATAATTTGTGGGTCAAAGTGCCTATTGAGCCCAGTGACAGCAGCTTTGAAATCTGTGTCATCCCCTGTATCCTGTAGAGTTTCAGAGTTTGTATAGTTTAGCACCTCCAAAGTGCATGAGTAGTGATCTTTTGACTGCACCATCTGTTGGTCTGGTCCATGAAAGTAATGATTCAGGTGCCCCAACCATGAACCCCACCTCATGCTGCTGTGGCAGGATCGGCTAGTTCACTAAACGGTGGGAGTAGCATCTGGGGCCAGGTCACACCAGACCTTTGCGCTGTTCTTGGTTTCTCATAATTAGCCTGTGATCTTTGTCTCCGGTGTGCATGGTCGTTAATCTTTCAGTGATTTTTTGGCGTGTGCTTGCCTGGTATCTTTCACACTAGTTCACTTCAGCCTTGCATGGTTGTGCACTGTTCCATTACTTATGGCATTCTATTTTCGTGTCTTTATTGCCATTTACTTAGTTCTGCTGAGATGGGCCCTTACTCCCCCACATATAGGCTGGAGACTCGCGTGCACCTGAGAAGCAGAACGATCGTGGTAGGGGGCGCGTGCTGGGTCTCAACGCGGTCTTTAGCTTGCTCCGCTGCGCCCAGCACTGTAGGAGGAGGTGGGGAGCTGGAACAGGAACACTATCCTTGGCTCCGCCCGCCCGTGCTCGAGCGTGCCTTGCAGGCCTCAAGCCAGGAGCCAGCAGGGCTGAACAGCGATGTCAGGGCAGGGTGCTGCGATTCTACAAAGCCCTCCAGTAATGAGGGGGGCGGGGAAATGGCTGTCCTTGGGCGCACGTGGGAGGCGAGTGGTTTGGCCAGTGGCCAACAGGAAAGCAGGGTGTGGAAACGCTGACGGCTCTGGTGGCTGGAACTGTGGCAGCCAACTTGGTAGTGGCTCCAGACAATGCCGCTCGTCGTTGTGGTGTGCCTAAGGCCGACCCACTCGTCGTTGCCAGTGTAAAGTGGTGGCTGGGCGCTTGAGTAAGGCCTCGTACTTTGCAGCGGTGTACTACATGAACTCAAACGCACACTGTCTTATCGTATCAGCAGGGCTTTCACCAGTGTTGAGCACCAGCAGTTTTTTAAAGGAGGCCTCGAAACGGGTCTCAGTCGGGCTCTGTTTAGTGGCCTGGCACAGGCGGTCTGTTTTTTTTCCAGCCTGCAGTGACAGCAGACACATCAATGTGCGCTGCCCACACTGCTTACTTCTTACTAGTGGAGACAATACGGCATGACGTCATGCCAGGTGAGCATTGTAGGGGAAGGGAAATCCTTTAAAGAGTCATTTTCTCTCTGGGTTTCCCTTTTCTTTTTGAAACTCAGGAGCAGCAACATTGTTGTGGTGTCACCAGGGCTTTAAGTGGAAGCTTTTTCTTTTTTTTTAAATTTGTTTATTCAGGTCAGCAGGTAAATGACAATACAGTTAAAGGTGCTGCAAGCGCCCGCTGCTGTGGGCTGTGTCCGAATATATCAAGCACTGTAAATCAACGTGAATGCAATATTCAGTTTTCATATAACACCCAAATACATTTTTACAGAACCAAAACTAACACGAACTCCGGTACAGATGGAAATCAGCAGCGCACAAACAGTACACACGTGACAATACAGAAGTGAAGTCTACAAAGGGGGCACTACATAGCAAGCGGCACACAGCAGTGACGAACCTTGGTAGGCATCAGACCCAAGTGTGACGCAACCCACGTGGTTCCAGCCATATCCCCCACTGGCCCATTATCCGGTCCGGCCGGGCGAAACACCCTGCCCTTCCCACCTCCCCGTCTCAGAGCCTGCACACCTGGACAACCACCGGCAGCTGTAAAGTAGGCTGGAGCCCAGCATGCTAGGCCAACCCCGCCCACCCCCCAGCCCCCTCAACCCATGTCGTCTGAAACTGCCCCTGCCTAGGAACGTGGAGAGTCGGGGGAACCCGCCCCCTCCCGGGTCCACTGCAGGAAGGGCTCCCAGATGTCCCTCGGACGGGAAGCGGTCGGCATCGTCTCCCAGTAGTATGCCAGCTGTGCATTGCCATATGTAACATCTCTCACCCATTCCGTAAATTTGGGCACGGATTTACGGCCCCAGCGCACCGCCACTTGTCTTTTAGCATAAAGGAGCAGTAGCGCGTGTAGTTTCCTGGTCTTTGGTGGGGTAGCCTGGACACAACCCAACAGCCCCAGAAGTGGCGACGGCGCGTCAGTTCTGTGAAGGATTTGATTTATGGCCGTGAAGACCTGCACCCAGTATTCCTCCAGGCGCGGGCAGCTCCATGCCACATGCAGGAAAGAGGCCCGCTCGGCCCCACACTTCCAGCAGTTGTCATCCTCCCTCAGGCCCATACGGTGCAGCGAGCGCGGTGTGCGATAATACCTGTGCAAGAACTTGAAATGAACCAGGCGCAGCCTGTAGTTAGGGGACAGCTCCTTCAGCTGCCCACAACAAAAGGCCCATTGCTCTTCGGACAAAGGGGTCTCTAGTTCCTCGTTCCACACAGTGAGCGAGGTAGGTACAACCACTGGGGCCTGCTCTTGCATACAGTTGTAGAGCCGGGACACCAGTTTTTTGGGGGAAGCTCTCGAGAGTAAGTTTTGTAATGCCTGAAGTTGTGGGGGTTCCTCCGGGAATTGCGGCCACAGCGTTTTGCAGGATTCTCGTAGCTGGTGTAGGGTAAAGAGATCACTAAAGGTCTCCAGCGAGTCCGACTCTTCTACCGTCGGAACTCCGAAGGTGCCCTCCGGGTAAATATCAGCAAACGTGCGCAGCGTCTTTCCTCTGACCACAACAGGCCCCCCTCTATCAAGCAGGCAGGGAAGCAAAGGGTTGCCCCTCAGGGGGGCTGCCGGTGCATACAGGAGGGGAAGTCGCGCCCGCCGTCTCAGCTCCCGCCATGTCCAGCGAAGCAGGGCTACCGTGTCCACATCTCCGGTGGGGCGGGACGGCTTTCCGAATACTGCCACACTCAGGGGTAAGGGAGCAGCGGCCGCCGTCTCCACTGCAATATGCGGTTGGTAAGGTGTGGGGAACACCCAGAAGTGTAGAAACTGCGCCTGCGCGCAGAGCGCATATAATGCCATGTCTGGGGCCCCCAGTCCGCCTTGTCGCAACGGGAGAGTAAGCAGCGCCCAGGAGGATCGAGCCTGGCCCCCAGCCCAAACCAGCGACAACAGAAGTGAACGCACCCGTGTGTGGAAATGCGTCGTCAGAGGCAAGGGTACAAGTGGAAGCTTTTTCAATATTATATACAAGCATAGTTGCTGCTTATTTATCTTATGCAACTAAAAACCATTGACAAAGCCAATAGTCCTGACTTGTTGTAGGTATGATGTTACTTGTTGTATCATATATCTGGATGCAATGACAAACTGCAAGATACAAGCCGAGCGGCACAATATGCTAAGCAAAGATTTTTAGCTTATGCATTTTAAGCCATGCCCTTAATTACATTGACCAAGGATGTAAGAAACTGGCTCATATATACTACACCAGAATGAGGTATAGTGTGTAGAGTCCAAGTGTGCCCAGAGGTAGGCAGAAGTTAAAGTTAGATAGAACCTTACTCTCTAATAGTGGTAGCTTGGTCGAGCAGTAAGGCAGTATCAGAGGACAATGTTAAGCATTTGATGTACACACTCAGTCAGCAAATGAATTCACACACTCAAGAACTGAACTCTAGGCCAATTGTGTTTGTATAAAAATATACCGTTGTTTATTTTTAGAACCAAGCAAGCCTGGTACAGGTAAGCATTAAATATTTTTCAGTAATAAGTTACTGGATATAGAACAGTTTGCAAATGCAATAGAAATTGTACTTTGTTTGATTTACAGGGGAGCAGTAGTATGCAACACTTAGCAAATACAGTACATTGAAATGAATAGGCCTTTGATTTACAGGGGAGCAGTAGTATGCAACACTTAGCAAATACAGTACATTGAAATGAATAGGCCTTTTCAGTAAATTACAGGTAAGTTACTTTTACGTTACTTTTTCTAACTCAGTGCTGGATGCCTAGATTCAGCACTGTGACATTTCCTGGAAACAGGTGAGTAAATGCGTTTTGGTTATTTGTGCGATTTTTAAAGAATATTTTCAGATTTTAAAACTCCTCACTAATAAACTTTTTGGAGCTGTATATTGAAATGAATAGGCTTTTCATCAAATTACAGGTAAGTTACCTTTTCACGTTACTTTTCTAACTCAGTGCTGAATACCTAGATTCAGCACTGGGACATTTCCTAGAAACAGGTAAGTAATTACGTTTTGGTTATTCGCATGAATTTTAAAGAATATTTTCAGTTTTCAAAACTCCACACTTAGAAACTATTTGGAGCAGTACATTGAAATGAATGGGCTTCGACAGTAAATTGCTGGTAAGTTACTTTTCACTTTACTTTTCTAACTCAGTGCTGGATACCTAGATTCAGTACTGGGACGTTTCCTGCAAAAAGGTGAGTAAACACGTTTTAGTTATTTGTGCGATTTTTAAAGACTATTTTTAGGTTTCAAACCTCCACACTTAGAAACTTTTTGGAGAAAAAGAGTCAATGTTACCCTATGGAAGGAAAACAGGTTAACAGTTCACAGTTAAGTAATCGACTATGGGAGTTAAGGTTCTGGGGTTAGACTCAGGAGTCTCCCAGGGTCAGTGATGCACTGTTGTTGCACCCTCAGCGGCACTAGGGCGGGCGGGGGCAGGGTGCTGTTTTGAGGTCGGGTGCCCTGTTGTTTTCAATGGAGAACCTCCGGGACAAAGAAACACTGCAGGCTCGGGACGAGGATTTTCTGGGTGCGACCACCACTTCAAGGGGTAAGTTGGGATGTCGTGGGTTGGTTAGGCACCGTTGGTTTGGGCCCAGAAGGCCGTGGGGCATCGGGTGCAGGGGGGGCTTTTGACATCTGATTTTCTTACCCGCTCTGGTCGCGGTAGGGGGGGTCCTCTGGATTGAGGCTGCAGGCGTGGTCTGGAGGCTTGAGGCAGGTCAGGGGTCGCCAGATCTTGGGTCAGGATCACCGGGGGGGATCTCCTCGTGGTGTTTTTCCACTCGAGCTCGGGCCTGGTTTGGCGGGTGCAGAGTGGGCTGAATTCACGGTCTCTGGCTGGCACCAGAAGCTGCAGTTTAAACACGTCCGGTGTTCACGGGAGAAACAGTCTGGGAAGTGAAGGCAGGCAGGTCCTCTGGGGTTTGTGAGGTTGCTGGCTGCTGGACATGCCGGGATTTCGCAGGAGCAGGTTCGAAGGGAGATAGGCCTATAGGGCTGGGGCCAAGTCAGTGGGCGTCGTCCTCTTGTTAGCTCTGCACGGATCTTCGTCCTTCTTCTTCTTTTCTTCTTGTAGGTAGGCTGGATCTGCCTTCTTGGTTCAGGGCTGCCTCCTAAATACTGTATTTAGGGGGCGTTTTAGGGGTCTTGAGGTCAGTAGCCAATGGGCAACTGACCTTAGGGTGACTACACCCTTGGTGTGCTCACCCCACGTGGGGGAGTGAGCACAATCCCTAGTCCTGATTGGGGAGTGCCTGCCATCTGCAAGATGGTGAGCACTGGAGAGTGGGCTTCACCTCGCCTCCCCCACCTGAGGGGTGGAGTTGGCAGAGGTGGGAACACCTCCTGGGCTGGCTTGTTTTTCCCGCCCGTCTTCCCGCCCAAAGGGAGGTGAGACAGGAAGGAGGCCTGCTCCTGATAGCAGGAGAGGCTGGGGGTCGCATTACAAAGGCTGCCAGGCCTTTGAAGCTCCCCTGCCACAGATGGCTCTTTCTGGCCTGGGGAAGGTGTGAACACCTCCACCCAGGAAAGGCTTTGTTTCTGGGCTCAGGGAGCGTAGGCTCCCACCCTAGGAGTCCAGAAACATGTTTCGTGGTGGCAGGCTGGTGTGTACCAGTCAGGGAACCCACCAGAGGCTGGTCGTTTTTCAGGGGGCATCTCTGAGATGCCATCTGTGTGCATTTTACATTAAATCCCACACTGGCATCAGTGTGGGTTTAATGGGCTGAGCAGTTTGATATCAAACTTCTCAGTTGTCAGTGTAGCCATTATGGTGCTGTGGAGTTTGTAATGACAAACTCCCAGCACCATATACTCTTACTGGCAGCACTGCACTTGCAATGTCTAAGAATGGACTTAGACACTGTAGGGGTACAGGGCTCATGCACCTGTACCCTCACCACTGTCACCCAGCTAGAGGGGTGACTGATCTATGCCAGGGCAGGGGGTTGAAAGCATGGCACACAGGGATATGTGCCATGTCGACTATTTACTTTGTTCTGCACCAAAACATGCAGCCTGCAAAGGCAGTGTGTGTGTGTAAAGGTACAGGGCCTCTAAGGGTGGCACAATAAGTGCTGCAGCCCTTAGTAGTCTTCCCTAGTCACAGTGCCCTGGGTACCTGTGGTACCATTTACCAGGGGCTGACCTTTGGCCAGTGATGCCAATTGGGTTAGTTATGGGGAATGTATGTCCCGCACACCATTTTAGATCAAGTTTTTCGTAAAGTATTCCATTGAGGGGAGCTATCTCGGAGTGCGCTTCATCCTGGTAGCGCCAAAGTAATATCCATAAAGTTGCTGATATGGGTAATATCAGTCCCGAGATGCTCACACCATGTGAAGATGATAAAATCATCTAAATCGATTTCATTCAAAGTTTCAACTCGTTTAATTATAAGATCATCATTTTATTGTTCGTTTATGCAAATTGTGAAACCGGTGATCTCCAATATTCAAATGCATGTATTATGCTCAACGCCTTTGATACAGCATGTTAGGATCCCAGTTTCTTGTGAGAAATACAAGATGTTTAACCCAATGCATTTCGGGCACCTTCTGCCCTTCGTCAGGGGTTTGTATCTGTGAAGTTAAGAATCACATAAATGCTGTTACAATAGTGTATAACTTTTCACCTGAACTGTCATTTAAACATCAATATATCCATGTTAACGCTCCCAACTATACCGCTTTCCCGCTAAAAAGATATTCAACACATAATCACGATTTTACCCCCGATGCACTAATCCATCATATTACTCCAAAAAAGTTACCATCCGTCTAAACACGAAGCATTCATCTAAATATTCAGTACTACTTCTAACCTTTGTTTGGAACGAAAAAACTAGCGTGCCGCTAATCTTACTTGAAAAAGTTGCAAAGGCCGCTTCATCCGTCTCTCCTATGGAGATTACGTCCCTTTCACTTTACCACGTGATACGATCGTTTTGTAACCCTCGTTGTAATCACCCTCACCTGAATGGCGGCTTTAACTAAACTCCTCGATGTTACTTAGCATACAATTCCCATAATTCCCCCAAGCTGTCTATTGGTCCATCTACTCAAGTTCCTATAGGTAGTCGTGATTTAAATTTGAATACCCCGCCCTGCCCTGAGTGGTCAATTACATGCGATTTAAGTTGAAGATACAATTTACCCAAAACATGAATAAGAATAAAAATACAGACAATATAAACAATGCGGTGAACCTCGATGATGACATTTTAAATACACCAAGAGTAATGGCAATGTATGATAATCAACATTATTTGATCGCGAAATAGAGTCCATCTTTAATCAATTTAAGTTCATCGTTGTTTGGGTGCTGGTTCAAAGTAGGATGACAGAGAAATAATTGTATGTATGTATGTCCCGCACACCATTTTAGATCAAGTTTTTCGTAAAGTATTCCATTGAGGGGAGCTATCTCGGAGTGCGCTTCATCCTGGTAGCGCAAAAGTAATATCCATAAAGTTGCTGATATGGGTAAAAGGATGAAGCGCACTCCGAGATAGCTCCCCTCAATGGAATACTTTACGAAAACCAGGATGAAGCGCACTCCGAGATAGCTCCCCTCAATGGAATACTTTACGAAAAACTTGATCTAAAATGGTGTGCGGGACATACATACATACAATTATTTCTCTGTCATCCTACTTTGAACCAGCACCCAAACAACGATGAACTTAAATTGATTAAAGATGGACTCTATTTCGCGATCAAATAATGTTGATTATCATACATTGCCATTACTCTTGGTGTATTTAAAATGTCATCATCGAGGTTCACCGCATTGTTTATATTGTCTGTATTTTTATTCTTATTCATGTTTTGGGTAAATTGTATCTTCAACTTAAATCGCATTTAATTGACCACTCAGGGCAGGGCGGGGTATTCAAATTTAAATCACGACTACCTATAGGAACTTGAGTAGATGGACCAATAGACAGCTTGGGGGAATTATGGGAGTTGTATGCTAAGTAACATCGAGGAGTTTAGTTAAAGCCGCCATTCAGGTGAGGGGGATTACAACGAGGGTTACAAAACGATCGTATCACGTGGTAAAGTGAAAGGGACGTAATCTCCATAGGAGAGACGGATGAAGCGGCCTTTGCAACTTTTTCAAGTAAGATTAGCGGCACGCTAGTTTTTTCGTTCCAAACAAAGGTTAGAAGTAGTACTGAATATTTAGATGAATGCTTCGTGTTTAGACGGATGGTAACGTTTTTGGAGTAATATGATGGATTAGTACATCGGGGGTAAAATCGTGATTATGTGTTGAATATCTTTTTAGCGGGAAAGCGGTATAGTTGGGAGCGTTAAGATCGGCCACTTACATGGATATATTGTTGTTTAAATGACAGTTCAGGTGAAAAGTTATACACTATTGTAACAGCATTTATGTGATTCTTAACTTCACAGATACAAACCCCTGACGAAGGGCAGAAGGTGCCCGAAATGCATTGGGTTAAACATCTTGTATTTCTCACAAGAAACTGTGATCCTAACATGCTGTATCAAAGGCGTTGAGCATAATACATGCATTTGAATATTGGAGATCACCGGTTTCACAATTTGCATAAACGAACAATAAAATGATGATCTTATAATTAAACGAGTTGAAACTTTGAATGAAATCGATTTAGATGATTTTATCATCTTCACATGGTGTGAGCATCTCGGGACTGATATTACCAATATCAGCAACTTTATGGATATTAGTTATGGGGAAAGAACACAGGCCCTGGGAACCTGATTGGCAGGGACCCAGGGTACACCAAGAAAAAGTGCATCAGTAGTCTAGCAAAAAGTGGGGGGGGGGGTTACTGCAACAGAAAACCACTTTCCTACACCAATGCCCTTTGAGAACCCCCCCCTCCCAGTTTTTTCACCCCACTTAAAGCCCTGCATATCGGTGAAGGGCACAAGCGACCTTCCGCTCCTTTATTTATCTCTTCGGGCCCTGGAGAGTGATACAATGGGTGCACCTTGGAATAGAGGCCGGATGGTTCTCTACACCCAGGATACTGATTTAAATTTCACAAAACATTCATGCAGTCATACCCATAAATCCATGCCAATAGGTTTTCACCCCTTCCAAAAGCGAGTGGAAGTTCGGCCCCAAATTCCCATGCACTTCTTGGTCACTCTCTGATGGGATCATGTCTAGGGGTAGCAGGGAAGATGTCTTCAGTCCCCTCTATATTTTAGTTTCTCTAGGATGGCCTCTTAACTGGTGAGAGGGGATTGAGCCTCATGCCCTTTCAATCACTGACCTCTCAAACAACCCCCTCAAGGAAGTAAGAGGGAAGCGGAGCCCCATGCCCACTGGACTAGCACTGAAACATGATATTTAGGGGTGGTAAGAGACTTCATCCTCTGGCCCCGTGGTAATCATAGTACATCCCGCGGCCCGCCAGCAGCCCGGCAGGCCTTCATTGGCGGCCCAAGGACCTTGCCTTGCAGTTTCCACTGCTGGCAGTAAACACAGAATATGACCGCAGGAGCATACGTAGTGAATACGAATTAAATAAGTTCTCACTACGTATGCTCCTGCGGCCATCTTCTATGTTTACTGCCGGCCTCAATGACGTCAGGGCACCTTCGGAAAGCTTCCCAAGAGGCCCTTTAAAAGTTAACTGTAAGTGCTTCCACAGCTGACTTTTTTAAAAGGGCCTTTTGGGAAGCTTCCTGTTTGGACAGAAACAGATAGAGGCAGAGACAGATAGTGACAGAGACAGAGATACAGATAGAGACTGAGACATATAGAGACAGAGATACAGATAGAAACAGATAGAGACAGAGACAGGTAGAGACAGAGACAGAGACAGATAGAGATCGAGACAGATAGAAACAGACATAGACAGACTAAGACAGAGAGAGAGACAGAGACAGATAGAGACAGAGACAGACAGTGAGAGATAGAGACAGAGAGAGACAGGGACAGACAGAGACAGATAGAAACTACGACAGACAGAGACAGATAGAGAAAGAGATAGAGAAAGGGACAGAGACAGACAGAGACAAATGCAGTTAGAGATTGAAAGAGAATGAGACAGAGATGGAGACAGGTGGAGACAGAGACACATAGAGACAGAGTCAGATGGTGACAGATAGAGGCAGAGTCAGATAGGGATAGACAGAGACAGCCAGAAAGACAGAGACAGATAGAGACAGAGACAGATAGAGACAGACAAATACAGATAGAGACAGATAGAGACAGAGACAGACACAGATAGAGACAGACACAGATAGAGACAGATAGAGACAGAGACAGATAGAGAAAGAGATAGATGGAGACAGAGATAGATGGAGACATAGACAGAGACAGATAGAGACAGAGACAGATAGAGACAGAGACAGGCAGAAAAGACAGAGACAGATATATAGATAGAGGGGTAGAGATAGAGCTAGAGAAAGATAGAGAGAGAGGGGGAGAAAGAGAACTAGATAGATAGATAGATAGATAGATAGATAGATAGATAGATAGATAGATAGATAGATAGATAGATAGATAGATAGATAGATAGATAGATAGATAGATAGATAGATAGATAGATAGATAGATAGATAGATAGATAGATAGATAGATAGATAGATAGATAGATAGATAGATAGATAGATAGATAGATAGATAGATAGATAGATAGATAGATAGATAGATAGATGTGTGTATACCGGGTCTGGTGGCTCAGTGGACGAATGCTTCCGCTGCAGGGGCCTGTGTTCAACCTCATGGTCACACGTTCCTTTTTTTGCTCTAGCCCCGCCCCCCTGCCCCACTGACCCGCCCCCACCGGTGCGGCCCTTGGCCACAAACCACACTGTAAATTTGGCCCCAGAGAGAAAGTTTGTGATTACCCATGATCTAGCCCATTCAGTCCTTGGCCTTTCCGTGGAGAGCCCGGGATCCCTCTTACGAACTAAGGCTGAGGTCCCTTAGCCTTTCCCTTATCAATCGTTTACCCTGATTGAATGAGAGCGGGTGAAAGGCAGCAGCTACTGGTGCCAGTGCTTTAAATGGGCAGGCGTTGTCCTGTACTGAGTACCTACACGTCTTTAATTTGAATTTCAGAGTACCCGCACTCCTCAGCACTGCTACAATACATTTAACAGGGAGTACAGGCACTTTTCAGGAGCAAGCAGATACTCTAAATAGCGAGTATCCGCACTTATACATTTACAGTTAAAGGACCTGCTAGTGATGTTGCCTTCTGAGAACAATTTATTTTACACCACTTCCCTGCAGACCCCTCTGCCAGGCCATCTGGCGTTCTAGGGAGCTGCCCCTTCTGACCCCCGTTTTTACCCCACGAGTTTTCTCCCTGAAAATGGTGTACTCCTCACTTGTACATTGAGAGGAGCCTCAAGTTGCGAATGAGCAGTGCATGCTCCGTGAATATATTTGGCATGTGCGGTAATATTCCACCAATGAGCAGTTGCCAGGTCGTGCACTGTCTGGGTGACCGAAACTCGGGCTGGGCCTGCTCTGGTAACTCATTGATGGAGCACGCACCCTGGTCCTGAGCCAAAACAGCCATGCCAGGAGTCCAACATCTATTTCCTGGTCCGGATTGACCCCGGGGCTGCCCATGGATTTACCAGCTGCACAGGGATACTCTGCGAGCCATATTCTGTTACAGGAAGGAGAGAGAATTATACAGAGTCCCTGCCAGTCGAGCTTCATATTGCAGTGTGTGCCATGCTGTGCTACTCTGCATATACTATGGATATTGCTATTTTATGTGTTTTGTGTTGTTAAACCGCGTTATGTTAAGTTATTTTTCATTATTGGTATGGCCGAAAGTTTCGAATGAAAATGCCACCCTGCCCCAGTGTGCTTGTCAGTCCCTCCTTGCCTTTGTGCATGTCCCTCTCCCCGTTCTCGTAGGCCCAGTCGTGTTCCCCTGTCCCAGCGGGTGTGTGATTGTCTCCTGTCAGAGTGTTTATGGAAGTTTCTCCCTGTCACAGTGAGCTTTGTAGGGCCCCCTTTCCCAATGTGCCATCTGTACCAGTGTGCATGGCACCTAGTGTGCCATCCAGTGTCCACCCTGTCCCAGAGCACTTTAGGGTCTCCTGTCCTAGTGTACTTGCCATTGTCCTCCTGTGCCAGTGTGTCTGTCAGTGACTCCCCTGTCCCAGTGTACATAGTTATTTATGATGGGTTGTGTCTTCAGTTTCCTGAAACATTTGTGCAGCTGATGAGATGACAGGTCTTTGGTTATGCAAAAATGGCACTTGTGTGGTTGCAGTTCATAGAAGTTGTCATAACAATCCTAAAAATTGCATAAATTACTAATACAAGATTTACAAATGAAATGCCCATAAAATGTCACGACTTTTTAATTTTTCAAGTTTCAAAATTCTAGAATATTTCTTCGTGGGCCATTTTTGCAGCAGATAATTGCCAAGGTTAATCACCACGGTCAGCCCACTAACAACATGGAAAAGCAAGGAAACCTTATCTCACAGTATCAGTAGCCTACCACCTGTACATGTTTTACAAACAAGCTGTCCCCCTGGAGCTGTAGTACCGTCTTAAGAAACATTTAAATAAAACAAGGAGAAACAAGTAAATGCAAATAGAAGTATACAAGAAGAAAATTGATACCAGAGGATTGGCCAACCAGCCCTGACATTAAAGTCCACTCATTTTGAGGTGGATGTGCAAGTGATCAGAAAATGCCATCCATCCTGCTAGAAAGCCAGTGACTGATGTGGACTGATCCACTACCCTTTGTGATACACTGTCATGGATGGAAGCAGAGTGTAAATATCAGTCAGACAATATGCTCTCCAGGATAGATTGCATACTCACAAACAACATTCTCACCCCAACTGCCTCCGCTCCAACTATCAAACCTATATTAGTTTCAGACCACGCATGCATCAGCGTGGAATTACAAATATCCCACAACTCCCCCAAAATGAAACATTGGAGATTCAGTGACGAAATATTCCAAGACCAAACAATTATAGATAAAATAGGGCTAGCCATCAATAACTTCTTTCATGAAAATGACACTAACGAGCTATCCAAAGAAACCTTGTGGGATGCCATGAAGGCTTCGATTAGAGGGAAACTCGTTAATTTCATGTCTAACAGAAACAAATGCACAAACAAAAAACTAAACAAACTAGAACATCTAATCAAACAACTAGAAAAAATTCATTGAAACTTATAAAACAAGAGCTCCTATTCCAGCTAAAAACACTAAAATACGAGTATAACAAAATAATAAGTGGTCGGGCCTGCACCTGAGTTCAAACTAACAAATGGAAAGAATTTGAAGAGTCCAACAAAGCTGGTAATACAGTAGCAAATTACTTAAAATAAAAAAAAAACCAGCAACTATATCTCTGCAATCAGGAGCAAAATGGGAGCAACCATTGTTGACCCACTGGAAATAGTCAAGATCTTCCAAGATTACTACAATGACTTAAATAACCCTAAAAAAGCATTTTCGATGGTTAGCTGTGCAAATTACCTTGACAAAATTCAACTTCCAGTGCTCACTTCAACACTACAACACTCAACCAACCCTTCTCCTTCGCAGAGATCAAGAATGCGATTGACTCTCTAAAACCTGGTACGGTACCCGTCCCTGATAGCTTCTCTGCCAACTTCCATAAAACTTTCCAAAACAAACTATCTGAAAGAAACACGTTAGTTAGATTCCTCACCTTAGAATATCCCCAGGCGTCAGGCTGGATCCGGAAAGATTTTTCGTCAGCAATACCCCTTGCGCGTCGCTAGGCGTCGTCTGCGGCTCCGCGTCCGTCGTCGGCGTCGTGCGACGGAATGACGTCGTCGGAGTACTTAGACGCCGCCCTCGCGCGCTGACGTCAGTTCTTCTTTTTTCTGCACCAGACAGCGCCGATCCGGTAAGAGCTTACCCCTTTAGTCACTTTTTGACTAAAACCGGTAGGATGCCCGGGTTTAAAGCCTGTCACTCCTGTCATCGACTGATGTCGGTAACGGACCACCACCGCCGGTGCCTTTACTGCCTGGGGGCCGACCACGATGCGGAGTCGTGCATCGACTGCCAGGCCTTGACCTCGAAGGCTAGGCCCCGTAAGCTTCTCGAGCTCCGACACTCGGCTCCGTGTCGTTCACGGTCCCGGTCCAGGAGGAGGTCGAAGGACCGGTCGCGGAGCCGCAGCCACCACCACCGCTCGTCGGGGTCGAAGTCTTCGGGTAAGTCGAAGCATGCTAAGAAGTCCAAGAGGCGACATCGCTCTTCGGACTACCCTCACCGGTCGCATGACTCGGTCGAGGGTCCGGGTGGTACCACCCCCACGGTTCCGTTGGAGCTGCAGGAGCCGCGTCCGTCCCCATACCCACCGGTCCCTGGGACTGACGCGACTCCGGCGGAGATCAGTGCCTTCCTCTCGGCCATGAGGGGCCAGGCTCCGCCGTCGACGCCTGCCGGCGTGCCTTCGGACCCCGCGCGCTCGACTGGGCAACCTAGCGAGCCAGCGGCTCCGGCACCGTCGTCAACATCGGTCCCAACGCCGCAGGTCCCTGTGGGATCCAGGCCTGGATCTCAGTCGGTGCCGGTCGACCTCACGACGCCTCCTCCACCGGCGCCGACACCGGTTCCACCCCCAGCACCGTCTCCGGACGACGCCGTTCCCCGGTTCAGCCCCGGTCCGGGCCCGGCGCCGCTGCGGCGCCGTCCGGCGCCGCAGCCGATGCCGATGGATGACAATTTCATCTAACGTCCGGCTCCGATTATTCCCCCTGTTTATTAGGAATCGGATGACGGGGGCGACTGGGAGGGGTCTGAGGACCCTCTGGCCATGCAGGCCAACTTATCCCAGGACTGGGCAGATGAGCTGGGGGATGCCAATGGCCTGGACACCTCCCCGGACACTGGTTTCATCTCTCCTCCAACTGTGGCTTCGGAGGAAGGTGCTGCATTTTCAGTGGTGCTGCGCAAGGCGGCCGAAGCCCTTGGGCTGGAGCTGCCTGCTGTGGCCGTGAGGACTAACCTCCTCACTGAAGTGCTTCAACCGTCTGCAAGCTCCTCGGAGCCTCTGCTGCAGTTCAATGAGGCACTAGTGGACGTTCTGAAGGGCACCTGGTCTAAGCCCTCCACAGTACCTCCTGTGGATCGGAATGGGGCCAAGCGCCACCGCCCTGCTCCGGGCGACCCCAGTTTTCTGTCCCAACACCCCACGCCCGAGAGCCTGGTTATCCAGGCCTCTACTTCCCAATCCTCCTTCCCGTCCGCTCCTCCAGATCGGGAATCCAAGAGGCTAGAGCAGTTCGGTATGAAGCTGTTCTCTTCCTTTAGTTTGGGACTGCGGTCCTTGAACACCGCTTGCCTCTTGGACCGTTATTTCCACTCTCTGTGGGATACGGTGGAGGACGTGCTGCCCCAGTGTCCGGAGGAGGCCCAGGCTCTTGCCGACGGGTGGGATGCAGCACGACATGCTATTCGATGTGGACTAGACACTACGGACTCGCTGGGTAGGGCGATGTCAACCACGGTGGCGCTCCGCCGCCACACCTGGCTGCGGTCCACGTCTTTCTCAGGGAATATCCAGAGCAACCTCATGGATATGCCCTTTGATGGCACTCGCCTTTTTGGCGAGAAGGCGGATAGTGCGCTGGTGCGCTTCAAGGACTCCCGGGCTACAGTCAAGTCCTTGGGCCTCTCGGGGCCGCGACCACAAACTTCCGCCTTTCGTCCCTTTCGTGGCCAAGGAACGGGCGCCCCCTCACGTCCGCCTAGCCACCGGCCGCAGATCCAACCTGCACGTGGTCGCGGACGTGGGTTCCGCCGAGGCGGTACCGGGGGCCAACGTGCCGGTCAGTCCATATCCACCCCGGCAGCATCCGCCTCAAAGCCCTCCTAGTCCGTGCTTTTCGGCCCATTCCACGCCAGTGGGAGGCAGAGTTCGCCATCACCTGCTCCACTGGCGTTCCATCACGTCGGACAGGTGGGTGCTGCAAATCGTCTGAAGGGGCTACTCCCACCCCTTCGAGACGACCCCTCCAGCCATGCCACCGCAGTGCCATCGCATGTCAAGAGCATTCCTGGTCCAGAAGTAGGTCGTGGTTGCTATTCCCACTACTTTCTGGTTCCAAAGAAGGGCAAAGGGGGCCTACGCCCTATCTTGGACCTCAGGAGCGTCAACGCCTTCCTCCGGAAGGAGAGGTTCAAGATGCTTACCCTAGCTCAGGTTCTGGCTGACCTGGATCCAGGAGACTGGATCGTAGCGTTGGACTTGCAGGACGCCTATTTTCAAATACCCGTCCAGCCGGCCCACCGGCGTTACCTGCGGTTCACGGTGGGTCAGGAGCATTTCCAGTTCACGGTGCTCCCCTTCGGCCTCACCAGTGCACCTCGGGTGTTCACGAAAGTGATGGCAGTGGTCGCAGCTCATCTGTGCAGATCAGGGGTTCCAGTCTTCCCCTATCTCGACGACTGGCTGTTGAAGGCGGGCTCGCCCTAGCAGGTTGTCTCCCACCTCCAGACTGCGGCCGACCTCCTACATTTGCTGGGGTTCTCCATCAACGTGCCGAAGTTGCATCTGAGTCCCTCCCAGAAGCTTCTTTTCATCGGGGCAGTTCTGGACTCGGCGCAGTTCCGGGCTTATCCTCCAGAGCAGCGGGTCCGGGATATTCAGGCTCTGATTCCCATCTTTCAGCCTCTATCCCGGGTTTCGGTCAGGTTGGTGCTGCGGCTTCTGGGTCTGATGGCCTTCTGCATCCTGTTAGTGCATCACGCCAGGTGGCGAATGCGGGCTCTGCAGTGGGACCTGAAGTTTCAGTGGGCCCAGCATCGGGGCAACCTGTCCGACCATGTCTTGATCTCGGAGGGCACTGCAAAACAGTTGCAGTGGTGGCTCACGAACCGCAATTGGGTCATTGGCAGATCCCTCTCCCTACCCCACCCGGAGCACGTAGTGGTGACGGATGCATCTCTCCTGGGATGGGGGGGGCCACATGGGGGAGGCAGAGATCAGAGGACTCTGGTCTCCAGCGGAGTCTCGGCTCTATATCAACCTTTTGGAGCTGAGAGCGATCCGACTTGCATTGAAGGCATTCCTTCCCGTTGTCCACGGAAGTGTGGTGCAGGTGTTCACGGACAACACCACCGCCATGTGGTATTGCAACAAACAGGGCGGGGTGGGGTCGTGGACCCTTTGTCAGGAGGCTCTGTGCCTCTGGACATGGCTGGCACATCAGGGCATCACCCTGGTGGTTCAACATCTGGCGGGCTCTCTGAACGCCAGACGAACTCAGCCACCGGTGCATGATGGATCACGAATGGCGTCTCAACTTGGACGTGGCGCAAGGCCTCTTTCGGCAGTGGGGAGAGCCTTGGTTAGATCTATTCGCCACCGAAGAGAATGCTCAATGTCAGCAGTTCTGCGCATTGGAGTTTCCAAGGCGGCACTCGCTCGGGGACGCTTTTCGTCGTGAGTGGAGTTGCGGTCTGTTGTACGCCTTTCCGCCTATACCACTTCTGCCCAGAGTGCTAAAAAAGATCAGGCGCGACCGGGCCCAAGTCATCTTGGTGGCTCTGGATTGGGCACGAAGGTACTGGTGGTATCCCGAGCTACTCAGTCTGTCAATCGATCCCCCGATACGACTGCCTCTTCAGGAGGACCTTCTGTCGCAGCAGCAGGGGACGGTCCTCCACCCGAACCTTTCTAGTCTCCACCTTCATGCGTCGAGATTGAGCGGCGACAGTTGATGCCATTTGACTTTCCTCCTGAAGCCTGCGATGTGATTCTGGCAGCCAGGCGTCCCTCCACTAAAACGGTATACGCCTGTAGGTGGAACAAATTTGTGGTATGGGGCACAGCAAAGGCTGTGGATTCCCTTTCCGCCCCTCTTTCTGAGGTTCTCCTCTTCCTTCTTTCTTTGGCCCAGCAGGGCTCTGCTCGGGGCACTCTTAAAGGTTATCTTTCTGCTATCTCTGCCTTCCTTCGGCTTCCTGATCAGCCTTCTCTCTTCAAATCCCCTGTTGTTTCTCGGTTCCTTAAGGGCATTACTCACATGTTTCCTCCTGTCCCTTTCGTAATGCCTCAGTGGGATTTGAATCTTGTTTTCACTTATCTGATGTGCGCTCCCTTTGAGCCACTTCATAATTGTCCTCTTCGTTTCTTGACGCTTAAGAATGCTTTCCTGGTAGACATCACCTCTGCTAGAAGGGTGAGTGAGCTCCAGGCTCTCTCTTCTAAGCCTCCTTTCCTTTCTATTCATCCGGACAAGGTTGTGCTCCGCACTCGCCGTTCCTTCCTTCCTAAGGTTGTGACTGCCTTTCACATCGGGCAGTCTGTTACGCTGCCCACCTTATTACCGCCTCCGCATCCCTCGAAAGAGGAAGAGCGGCTCCACCGTCTGGACCCAAAACGTGCGCTCTCCTTCTATCTGGACCGCACAAAACAGTTCCGGGTTGACGACCAACTCTTCGTTGGCTACGTGGGCGCTAAGAAGGGGTGGGCGGTGCACAAGCGAACCATCTCTCGATGGGTCGTTTTCTGCATCAAAGCTTGTTACTCCTTAGCTAAAAAGGACACTCCTGTTGGGTTGAGAGCCCGTTCCACTCGGGCCACGGCGGCGACGACTGGCTTGGGTTGGGGAGTCCCCTTGAAGGACATCTGTCAGGCAGCAACTTGGGCCTCGCTGCACACATTTGCCAAGCTTTATTGCCTGGACAGCCAAGTCCGGAGAGACGGCTTCTTTGGCCGTTCTGTTCTCCAGGACTTTCTGGTGTGATCTTTGTTCGCAGACCCTCCACCGGGGTTGGTATTGCTGGGGTATCTATTCTAAGGTGAGGAATCTAACTAACGTGTTTCTTTCAGATGAACAAGTTACTTACCTTCGGTAACGATGTATCTGTAAGAAACATTAGTTAGTTAGATTCCTCACCGACCCACCCATCCTCCCCGTTCTGCGAACCGACATCTAGGGTTAAGGTTATCCTTTTCAGGCCCCTAGACTTTTTTGGCACCAGTGTCGGTCTCTTGCATGGCTCTACGTTCCTGGCACGGAAAGCTATGTACAAGAACTGACGACAGCGCGCGAGGGCGGCGTCTAAGTACTCCGACGACGTCATTCCGGTGCACGACGACGGATGCGGAGCCGCAGACGACGCCTAGCGATGCGCAAGGGGTATTGCTGACGAAAAATCTTTCTGGATCCAGCCTGACGCCTGGGGATATTCTAAGGTGAGGAATCTAACTAACTAATGTTTCTTACAGATACATCGTTACCGAAGGTAAGTAACTTGTTCATTACTCCTCATGGAATGCTTCTTCCAACATTATGAAATGAATGGAAACGGATTAGGTACAGCCTACAGGACCCTCTAGAGGTAAAAAATTACAGGCCCATTTCCCTTTTAAACGAAGATTGTAAAATGTTGGCAACAAGACTGGAAAAAGTTCTCTCGTCCCTTATAGCAGATCCAAGCCGGATTCATTAAAGGCAGTCTTGGCTCCCAAAATATTAGGTTGTTCTGCCACATCATTGAAAGAGCGAAATCTCTCATTTTGCCCACAATTGCCATGGCCTTGGATGCAGGAAAGGTCTCATGGACATTCCTACATGCAGTAATGCTCAAATTAAACCCAGGTGATACCTTTATCCGCCAGGTCTTTGCTTATTACACTCAACCATCTACTCGTATTCAACTCAATGGCTACCTTTCAGACAAAATAAACTTTGCACAAGGGACAAGACAAGGCTGCCCACTCTCCCCTCTGCTATATCTTCTAGCCATCAATCCCCTACTCACTGTAATCAGATTTAACACATGTATTAAAGGTTTCTCAATAGGGAACAAAACATATAAAATTGCTGCATACACAGATGATTCAAACAAGATGCTGAAAACGCTATACCTGCAATCTTGGTTTAAATCAACTCCTGTGCGTTGTCTCAGGCTACTCCCTAAACTTTGAAAAAATTGAAGTCTTCTCACTGAACAACCTAACCTTGCCTTCCATTGTGAACAATACTATACTACGCTGGCAATCTTCACAAATTAAATACTTAGGAATACACTTCAAAAATAACTTCGACAATACAAGGAAACTAGCTGAAGAAAACCTTCTAACAAAAGCTAAAGAAATACTCTTACCGTGTTCGCCTACATTTTTTTTTGTTTTGTTTTTATTATTATTTTTATAAAGAGTTTGGTTGCATACTATATTCTTACACACCACTTTGTGCCTACAACCCAGGGGCCGGCAGCTCTTTCCTCTTATATACGTTACACAGCTAGTAAGCCAACAACCCAAGGGGCAGGCAGCTATCAGCGACCAATGAATAAAATAATCTTCAGTTATGCAGAAAAAAATAAAAATAAAACAGCTACATAAACAATAACAAAAAAACCTCATGTAGCCTACGTCTTCCCGCATTGTCCCACTGTACTGAGATGAAACCTTAAAATGTTGCCTAGGTATCTGAAAATATTATAAGAACGGCGTTTGTTAAACCTAATAGTGCCCGCTAGGTCCTCATTCCCTGTCTTCCCATGATGTTAGATAGTGTATAAGAAACTACCTATATCTGCCCCAGTACTGCCCTTCAATAGGCCACCCACTGATGAGCATTGCCTAGGGATGATCAACTAGTGTCCGCTTGCGCTGCGTCTTCTGGGTGAACGTGTGTCGCGGTTCCCACGTCCGAGGTTTTGGAGAGCAAATATGTTGTGCAGAGTCCCCAGAAATTCTTAGGTCTACTCCTGGGAGGGAGCAATTCGCTGAAATTTTCCGTTTGCGTGCTACAGTATAGCATGTCCTGCGACCACTGCGTTATTGGGGGCAAGGGACCCTTCAACCAGCACATTGCAACCCGCCGTTTTGCTATTAAAAGACCCAAATCCACTAACCTGCGCACCAACTTGGCTAACGGTTCGGTATATCCCAGAAGGGCCAAAGTCAGATCCGGGGCCAATTCCATGTTTATAATTTCCCCCAGCTCCCGAAAAATAGATTCCCAATATGTATACACCCCCGGGCACTGCCACGCTAAATGAATAAAGTCTGCAGGTTGTGCTCTGCATCTGTCACAGGCCGATGTCTCTGACAACCCATACCTATGTAATAGCTCTGGTGTGTAGTACACTCTATTTATATACTGAAAGTGGATCAGCCTGTGTCTACTGTGTAAGGAGACACGTCGGGTGTTAGTGCAACAGTAGGTCCACATGGCATCATCTATGTTCCGTTACAGATCACGTTGCCAGGCTAGTCTAGCCTTAGTGTACTGGTTGGTTCTATGTGACATACCCAATTTATAAATGTTAGTGACCATTTTGCGGGGCGACTTAGCTTTTATTATGTTAGTGAGTTCCGGCACTGCAGGGGGCTCTAGAAGGTCGTCTCCTAAAATGTCACACAGTGCTCTCCGCACTCTGTAAAATTGGAACCTTTGTAGCAGGCTGCCTGGGGACTCCAGGTCTTCCACTTCTTCCCAAGATTGAACAATTCCCTCCTGAAACAAATCCCCTGCCGTTGAGATATTCATGGATTCTAACGCCCGTAAGACCCCCCTATCTTTGCACGGAGCTAGCCAGCGTGCCCACTCAAGCGGCATGGCCGGCGAATAAAGTAGAGCCCCAGCCCGCATTTGCAGTATATTGTGCCATGCGTCCCTTGTAGAATTAAGCGAGTCAAAGAACCCTGTTCTGCGATCGGCAGGCTCAAATATTATGGCCAGTAGGAGAAGAGGCTCCGCAAAAAGAGATTCCATGCGTAAAAACGGAATCTCAGGTGATCCATGTATCTAATGATAGGCTTGGGCCGCCTGTGCCGCTCTATAATACAAGTTTAAGTCTGGCGCACCCAGACCCCTCATATGATATGGCAAGGTAAGTGTCTGCCAATTCACCCTCGCCTGTTTGCCCGCCCAGGCCAGTTTGATCAGCAACGTGTTGACTCTCTGAAAAAAGGAAATGGGCAAGACAATTGGTATGTTCGTAAAGAGGAACAAAAAACGCGGCAGGATCACCATCCCATTACTGAGATTCTACCGAGTAGGGACAGTGGCAGTCTGATCCACGTTTCTACCTCATCCTCCAGTCTACTGACCGCAGTGCCATTGTTTTCTCTGAACACAATCTCCGAGTCCGTGTGCAGATGGACACCGAGATACCTTATTTCGTCAGTAGTCCACTGTAGTGGGTAATCCGGCTCAAAGGGCCGCGTAGTTGGGGTGATCGCCTTTGACACTGTTGCCCATCACACTCTGGTGCAGTGTCTGAGGAAAGAAGGTGAGTCTGGCAGTGCATTGAGCTGGATGAAATCATTTTTGTCGGAGCGCAGTTTTCAGGTGAGGCAGGGCTCCCACTATTCTAAAGTCATCAAACTGAAACAGGGGGTGCCGCAGGGATCGACCCTGAGCCCGACCCTGTTCAATTTTTATGTGGCTCCATTAGCGGAGATTGCTGATGGATTTGGGATCAGGGTCGTGTCCTATGCCGATGACACTCAATTGGTGGTCTCCCTGACACAGGCACAGGATACGGCAGCCTCCAATTTCGTGGCATGCTTGCAAGAGATGGCATCATGGATGGCTAACAACTGCCTGAAATTGAATGCCGATAGTGGTGGGGAGAGCCCCGTCGGTGTGGTCATCGGCTTGGTGGCCCCAGAGCTTGGGATCCACCCCTACTCTCAGGTGAAGAATCTGGGGGTGTGGCTGGACACAAAGCTCTCCTTTAAGTACCATACCAGGCGGGTGGCAGGTGCCTGTTTTGGAGTCCTGAGGGGCCTTCATAAAACCCTGGATATGCTGCCTACTGCAGCCAGGAAGACCATGGTTCATGCCCTGGTGACATCGCGCCTTGATTATGGCAATATTCTGTACCTGGGTGCAACGGCTAAATGTATGCAAAGACTCCAGGGTGTGCAGAACGTAGCAGCTCGTCTGGTTCTTACGTGCCCGAGGATGGCCTCCTCGAAGGTGGCGCTGGCTTCCCTCCATTGGCTGCCGATAAGAGAGAGAGTCTTGTTCAAGGCACTGTGCGTCTGCCACCGTATTATTCAGGGGACGGCTACATCCAATTTGTCTGATCTACTCACTCCTTATGTCCCAACACGCCAACTTAGATCAGGAGGGACGGGCCTGGTGTGCGTTCCCGCTATTAAGAGAGCAAGGATGGGTGGGCACTCTTTTCGTTTTTTGGCTGCACAGTAATGGATCAAACTCCCCTTGAGCCTCCAGGTGGAGGCCTTGGAGGGCACCTTCAGGAAAAATTTGAAAACACATCTCTTCCCCCCGGGATAGTCAGGACTGGCTAGGTTAGGGTGTAGCAATCAGGGCAGTTTACACCGCAGCGCGGGGACACACTGGCCGAGTGTAACCATGCACTTATAAATGTGCCTATTATTTTATTTTATCGGAAAGATCATGGATTTGGACCAGTTAACACGCAGTCCAGACAAAGCACCAAAGTGCACCACCGCACGGAGCACTGAGGAAAGATTGACTTCCGGCTCACGTACATATAATAGTGTGTCATCAGCATACGTAGACACTATGATCTTGTAATTGGGAAAGCAGACACCCTTATGTGCATGATATTCTCTCAGCGCGCAGGCCAACGGTTCTGCCACTAGAGCATATAAAATAGGGGACAGCGGGCAGTCCTGCCTTGTACCTCTGGACACCTTGATAGGATCAGTCACTAACTCACCTACTTTGATTCTCGCGGTGGGAGGATTATAAAGTACCCCAATCAGTTGTAAAAAGACTATACCTAGCCCCATCCTAGTAAGGACCTGTCGCATGAAGGGCCATTCGACAGAGATGAAGGCCTTTTCCATATCCAGGAAGACCGCGACATCCTTCGAGTCTGGTTTGGTATGTTGGAATGTGCCAAACACGGTACGCAGGTTGTATGTAATATTCCTTTCTGGGATAAACCCCGCTTGCTCCGGAGCCACCAATAGTGACGCCAGTGGTACAAGCCGGTTAGCCAGTATCTTGGCAAACAACTTGGTGTCAACATTGAGTAGGGAGAGCGGGCAATAGGACCCGCACTCATTGGGGGTCTGCCTGGTTTTGGAAGGGACAAAGACCGCTGCGGCATTGAGCACGATACACAAATATCATCAAAAAGCTCAGAAAGGTGCAGAAGCAGCAGATCAAGGAAAGTTCTATAAAAACCAACTGTAAGGCCGTCTATCCCTGGAGCGCTTGTGGCTTTCATACCAGACAATGCCAATGCTATTTCGTCTTTTTCTATAGGTCGCATAAGAAACTCCCTGTGTGTGTTAGTAAGGAAGGGCAATTTAATATATTCCAAATAATTCAGGGTTTCTTCCTCTGTGCCGGACGACCGCGACGAGTACAAGTCTGCATAGAATTCCTTAAACCGGCCTGCAATGTCCACCTCATCGGTGAGTGTTTCACCCTCTGCTGTCTTAAGTTCAGTGACCAATGTTTTACCACGTTTCGCTTTCAGTATCTGAGCTAAGACCGAGCCCGGCCAATCTCCTTCTCTGTATACACGTCCTATGGCGTATTTGCCAAGATGGTTAACTTCACTGTCTGCCGCCTCCTGATATTCCCCTAGTAGGGTTTTTATTTTGTTTCTTATTGCCTCATCAGGGTTTGCCTGCAGACGCTGCTCCATGACGCCTAGCCGCCGCTCAAGCTCGGTCAATCTTTGCCGAATAGAACGCAAAACCCCCGAGTGCTTGGCCATGGCCACCCCCTTGATGTAGACCTTAAATGCCTCCCAGACGACCTGAAAGCTGTCCACAGAACCCACGTTAGTGTTGAAAAAAGTTTCAATAGCTTCTGCCAAGTCCTCTCTAAAGGATGAGTCCAGCAGCGAGCACGGCGGGATCCGCCAAGTGAATGGCAGAACTGACCTCCCGGGAGCATCAACCACCAGCAATGTAGGAGAAGAGAATGATTCCACAGTGTACGTGGAAGCACTAAGCAATCCCTAATATGCCCCACTAGCGACGTAGAGATCAACCAGTAGTCAATACGAGTGTGTAGATTATGGTATGCGGAGTAGTGCGTGTACCCTCCCTTATCCGGGCATCTAACCCGCCACACGTCACAAAGATCCATGTTTAGCAGTACACAGTCCAGTGCTTTGGCCGATGTGGGGAGCCACCTAGGCAGACCCCCCGATCTATCAAGTTCCGGGTTCCTGACCAAATTGAAATCTCCTCCCCAAAGGAAGTGGGACTCTGGATATTTAGAAGTAGTACAAGCAAGGGAGTCATAGAATTCCGGGCAATCATAGTTGGGGCCATGGACATTAACTACTATGATATCCATTCCTTTCCCCCGGCACCTGGAGATCACAAATCGGCCGTCCCTGTCTGTGTCTAATTGTACCATGGTGATGGCTGACTTGGGATTACCTATGTTAACATCCCTCTAGCATGTGTGGTGAATCCTGAAATGGTGACGTTATGCAGCAGCCCTCTACTGCGCAGTAATGCTCTATTCAATGGTAAATGCGTCTCCTGAATCAGAGCTATATCTATATGCTGCCTGTTGAGGTAGTTCAACACCTTACGTAGCTTACAGTGGTCATTGAGACCACGCACATTCCATGTGATTGCACGCAGGGAACATGAGGCCCCTAGCGAATGTGTCTCGCCGTCACCCATCGCCCTGTGAAGTGTAACTCGTTATGCTTCTAGTCCTAAGCAACAAAATGACATTATACAATATGAGAACGCATGGACGTTAGGCTGTAAACAACTGAATAATCCGAACTATTCCCCTAAACATACCTCCCCCCACCCACAACAGACCACCCACCTACAGGGATGTGACGCATCCCCAACTACCCGAAAAAATACCCACCCCTCACCACCCCCAAAAATGTTCCCCAAATCTCCTCCCACTTGTGTGATACACTTGTGGGTGGATGTTGCTCTTCTGCTATGGATAACAAGGATAACACAGCTACAAGCTGCCCACCCCCCGTGCACCGTAAGAATCTAGTGGTACATTCCCACACACTAAAGATAATATTATCCTAGCACTGATAGGGCCTAATTTGAGATGATTTCTCCATATACCCAGTGCAAGCTATTCCTGGAAGCAATAGTTGTCTTTTGCAGCCGCTCTTCAACAAGTACAACAATCCCAGTACAGCCCTGCTACAGCCGCCCATCCTTATCGCCAGTCCGCCACTTCCGAACCTGATAGCCCCAACAATGGCACCCGGAGACCTTGAGTCTCCCAAGTGCCCCCTCAGATGTTGCCTAAGCCAGATATTCACAGCCCCAGGCTCAAGTCTGCTTGTCCAGGTATTGCACCACCCCCGCCAACAGCACCAAAGCAGGTTAACCATACTTATCGTCCAGCAGCCAAAGTTCTTCGTCAGTCCTGATCCTCGACAGAGTTCTTAGCTGCTTCATTAAGCAGCTGCCGATCTGGGGTATGACGCCGCTCTTTGGACCATTCTTTCATTGCCTTCTGCAAAGCCTTGGGGTCAGTGAAAATGTGTGATTTGCCCTGCCTGTTGACTCTAAGCTTTGCGGGATACAACATGGCATAATCAATGCCCATGTCACGCAGCTGTTTCTTCGCACGGACAATCTGGCGGCGAGCTTCTTGTACACAAATTGTAAAGTCAGGAAACAATGATATCTCCAAGCCTTCATAGTTCAGTGATCCCTTTTCCCTGGCCAGCTTTAGGGCAACGTCTCTGTCCCTATAATTAAGTAGCTTCGCGATGATCGGGCGTGGTGGAGCCCCTGGGGGCGGACGCGGTCCCAGAGAGCGATGGGCCCTCTCCACTACAAACATGGCCGAGAAGACTCCCTCTCCAAGCAGCGTGCGTAACAGTTTCTCTGTGAATTGCTCCATGTTACCAGTCGGGGTGGATTCTGGCAAACCAGTAATTCTGAGGTTACAGCGACGCGAGCGAGCTTCCAAATCCTCCGTTTTGTCTTGAAGCACCCGCAGGTCCTTCCCCAACTGTTTGTGATCCCACAATGCAATCTTCAGGCATACATTTATAAAAAATTTCACAGTGCAAATCAAATCTTCTATACCCAAGGTTTATCAGAGAGGGATAAGCAACTACAAGACCCTTGCCTACTATGGTAATATGCGACACTGCATGTAGCAAAGTATGCTTTAATACATAGCAATCACAATCAATCCTTAAATGCTTATTGACTTCAACATACTGCCTTTACCATAGCTTTTCACAACAAACAATCAAGCCTATACTCCTATACGTTGGCTAAGGCTTGTCACTATAACTAACTCAGACCTACTGTGTTGGGCATAACTATACCCATAAGGCAAACGTGAGGTGGGCTGTAATAAAATTACTAATATGTAAAAAATTACAATTATCAAAAAAGTATCAAATCACAGCTCGGAGAAGCTAATAAGGATTATCTTCTCTCCCCACAGTTTGTTCAGGTAGATCACCAACACCACAAGCAATGCAGCATAATAACTGCCTACAGGCTTTAAAACAGTGTAATAACAATCCACACTTTAGAGCTTTTCACAATAAGTAAGTCAGACCTACTGGCTTTGTCATTACATTTCATAATGACAGATTAAACCTATAGAATCTGTGTTGGACTTGGCCCTTTTTGCAGGCTTATTCCCAAACTTTTTGCTTCTTCCTCCTATTTTTTTCTTGACCTGTTGTTGTTGGCTATAGGACTCTGGGCACTTTACCATTGCTAATCAGTGGTAAAGTGCGTATGCTCTCTGTGTAAATTGTTATCATGATTGCTTACACATGATTGGCATATTTGATTTACTGGTAAGTCCATAGTAAAGTGCACTGAGTGTGCCAGGGCTAGTAGATGAAATGCTACCAGTGGGCCTGCAGAACTGGTTGTGCAGCCCACATGAGTAGCCCTGAAAAGGTATCTCGGACCTGCCACTGCAGTGTCTGCACGCAGTTTTTACTGCCATGTTGACCAGGCCCTACCCTTCCCTTTTATTACATGTGAGTCACCCCTAAGGTAGGCCCAAGGTACCCCCTGTGGGGAGGGTGCAGTGTATGTGAAAGGTAGGACATGTATTGTTGTGTGTGACATGTCCTGATAGTGAAATACTGCCAATTTTGTTTTTCACAATTGAAAGGCTATCTTCACCATTGGATAGAATGGGAAATACTTTGTAACATCTTACATGTATAACTTCCTATTGGGACAAGATAGAGAAGTAACGTTTAGGCTCTCTGAACTCAGAATGCAATAACACATCTTTTAGTAAACATGTTTTTTAAATTATGGGTTTGAAAATGCCACTTTTAGAAAGTAGGCATTTTCTTGTTTAACCATTTTGCGTGCCTCTGCCTTTTTGTGTATTGACTGTCTGGTTTTGGAGTGACAGGGGCTGAGAATGTGCATTCACTGTAGACAGCCACTGGGGGGGTTAAGGTGTGCCTGACCCTTCCTGGATGACTCAAAGCTGAGCTGAATAGACCTTGGCTGAATTTAGAGTAATGGGAAGAGATGTCCTTGCACCTGAATAGGGTCTGTCTGCCTTGAGCAATGCGGTCTCCACCCCCTGTGGTCATACTGCACCAGTGAGGACAGAACTGGTTTGGAATGGGCTCCGAGACTCTTGCACAAAGAGAACAAAGACAAACTGGGGTATAAGTAGTAGACCTTAAACCCCAGAGCTTTAGATTAATTTTGGAATCAAGAGGAACCTTTGCCAAGGAGAAGAACTGGAGAGCTGTGAGGAGGAGTACTGTCCCTTTGCTGTGTGATGTGTGGTGTTGGCCTTCAGTTTCTGCTTCTGCCAAGGAAAGCACAAGGGACTGGACTTTGCTGTGTAATCTGCTTGTGAAGTTTCTCCAAGGGCTTGTGTGTGCTTGCCTCCTGTTAAGAAGTCTCAGGGACACAAAAGACTTCCTGCAAATCTGCTGGTACTGCTAGACACTGCCATCTGTGAGTCCTACCCTTGCCTGAGGCGCCTCCTTCCAGTTAAAGGGCCTCAGAGGTGGGTTTTGTAGCTAATCGCTGTAAGAACCGGAGCAAAGCATTGCAAAACCGTGCAAAGCCTCTTGGAACCAACGCCGGATGACGTGAAGCCTCACCGAGTCCCGCTGGGCGACGTGAAGCCTCGCAGTGCAGTCCCCAGCGCCGACGCTGGACGGCGTGTAGCCTTGCAAAGCAATGCATCACCTCTGGTGGGTTACGCATCGTACCTGTGCACCAAGTTTTTTCACGCATCACCCGCAGACCAGAATCGTCTTGGATTTCAATGCCTCACTTCCCCCTACAGTCCGGATTCGATGCATCACTTCTCCTGTGTGCAGCAGAACTGTTGCCTCGCCTCCCCAAAGGCTTAGGAACTGATGCATCTCTGTGTTTTCCAACGCTTCCTTACTCTGCGGCTGTTTGGCCTTGTAAATTTTGACGCATCTACGCATACTTTGTGTAGAATCCCGCATCCATAGTTTTCTATGGACCAAGTTGTTTGAAACCTTTTTAAAGTTATATTCTTATTACAAGTATATTGGATTTTTGTCGTTTTGGTAGTGGTGAGTTTAGTGAAATATACTTTATTTTTGTAAACTGGTGTGGTGTCCATTTGTGGTGTTATCACAGTATTACTGTGTGTTTTGAGTAGAAATACTTTACACATTGCCTTTGGGATAAGCCTGTCTGGTCGTGCCAAGCTACCCAGTGGGTTAGCAGGGGTTATCTAAAGTGTGTATCCCCCTTACCATGACTAGAAGAAAGGGTCCCTATTGGGACAAAGGTACCTACCTCTGCCAACTACAGACCCCCATTTCTAACAATCTGGCATAACTTTTCCCAATGAACCAATAATGCCTAGTGCTTTGATCACTGGTTTCATACCATAACCAAGCAGAGGACTGTTTAAGTGCAAATAGACTGGCAACTGTCATGCATACAGTTATAAACATACAAATATGTAGAAAAAACAGATTGCAAAACAATATACAACCCCTCTCCATAGAACCTAACAAGACAGCGAAAACTGCCAGGGCTTCTCAGATTGGGTGGTCAGCACAAAACCCCTTGCTTACTAAGGTAATTCATGAGAGTACATGTAAAATAATACATGCACATAACCTGTAAAACAATGTGATAACAATACACTGTTAAAGGCCTTCTAGTTTTAACAAATACTTTTCACCGTAAATAAGCCATGCCTACTCTCTTGATCATACATTTGTATAAATAGCACATTAGACCTTTGACATCAGATATAACTTTTCCCAGTGCACCAATCAGGCCTATGGCTTGTCGAAATAAACAACTCAGGCCTATTGTTTTGAGCGTAAGCTTTCCCACAAGGCAAACCTCTGGCACACAGCCATAAAAATCCAAAGGAATGCAAAATACTATCTCTTCTAAGAGGGCCTAACAATGATTTTCCAGGATCAAATCTTCTACAGCCACGATTTTGGACTGGGGTAACAAACAGAAAAACTCTTGCCTACTACTGTAATCTATGAGAGTCCATGAACCAAATTCATCTCTACAGGCTTTCATTCAGAGTAGCAATATCCCACCCTTAAATGAATTAATTTAAACCTATGCTTTTCACAATAAAAGTATCAACCCTACTGCTGTTATCATAACATTTCATAATGAAAATGCCAGGCCTATAGCCATGATCGTTTGCTTGCCATCATAACCAACCAAGTTCTGCTGTATTGAGTACAAGCTTTGCCACAAGACAAAATGTGCAATACGAGCACTCTTAATTGGAAGCACACAATTTAGGCCCGATCTAATCCTATATTTATGTAGGCAGTGCGAAACCCCCCTCTCTCAGTAGAACTCTGAAATTTCTTTTTTGTTGTTTTCATAATACCTGGCAACAGATGCTCCATCAAGCTAGACCTAAAAACATGAATAATATATGGGCCATGTGCCTTAAAGGGGCTTTCCAGAGTAGAGAAATAAAGCACATATCCCTTTGTTATATAATGCATACCAACAATAATCAACAATAGGCATTCTAGACAATTGCTTTGTTTGATGATGTCAGGTGGGTTTTTAGGATGCACATGTTTAAGGGCCTGATTTCCAGTTGGATGGTAACCAAAAAATGCTCTGATTTCTGAAGGAATCTTAATTATGGGAAAGAATCCAACAGTGAAAACACAGCCACCAGCCTAGGGAAAGTCTGGCGGAGGAAAATCCACAGGTGGATTCTCCTCCAGATATAGTGCTTCTTCCAGAAATTGGAGGATTTTCTGTTCCCATTCAACACTACATCGGTTCCCACTTATAATCTTGCAGCCAGGAAACATTAGCACAAAGCAGAAAACTCATTCTTGCGCGTGGGACCCTCATTGATAGCTAGGCACTGACAGTTGATATCCCAATCCCTTTTCGATTGGACAATAGGTTTGTCAATCTAACTTGCCTATGGAATGCCAAATTGTAGACTGACCTGGAGGTGGCGATGGTGGTGGTGGAGTGGTGAGGAAGGTAAGATTGTTTATGACTTAAAGATTTATGTGATGGAGAACTGGGATTACAAGTATATTTCCCTTCACCATCATGAGATCTTTATTGATAATCCTAAAAACGATACCCATGCATATCAGACACCTTAGGGGCTCTGGGCCAAACGTTTGTGGTGCCTCTCGTTATTTTCTAATCCAGTGGTTCTTAATATTTTGAATTCTACGGACTCCCACTGAATTTCTTGAATCCGGGGACTGCCCACTCTGTCACTATTGGAAGCCAGAAACCCCCGACCTAAGCAATTTCTATGATTTGAACCAATACACACAAATACAGAAACAAGTATACATAAAACAAACATTGAAACATTGAAATAATTTTATTTCACAATCAAATATAGAAAAAGATTTCAAAGTTTCGATTTTGATTCTTTGTTTACACATTAATAATTTTATTGTTATTTTATTTTTTCAAACAGTTGCAGATGCCCTGAGTAGGCGTTGCTGACCACCATTGGCCCTGATACCACAGGTTAAGAAACAATGATCCGAAAACCTTGTTACATTAAGAAGACATGAACACTAAGGAAGAGCAAAAGACAATATTTGGCGCCAATTTAAGGTGTTGCTGCATCAAGAAGGAACAGGTCAGGCCTTCCGTTTTATTACATTAAAACATGTTGTAACAGGAGAGTGGTAAGATGAGAAAGATTGATCTGTTCTGATTGGGCTAACTTGACAAACAACTGTTTAGATTTCCAGACCTTTGTGTTTCCACTAAAAAAGTATTAGACACTCTTCTCACATCTACAGAATGGAGAGCTCTCTGCAGAAGAAGAGGGGTTCTGGAAGAAAATAAGCAGAGATATGGCTAGATTTATATGGCGGCAAGAAGTCCCATTATCTGGGAAAAGATGGGCGTTTATCACTACACTGGTTGTATGATATACTATGTAGAACTCATTGAAAAAGGTGCCTGAATGCTGCCCATTCTCCGAGCTGATATTGCCACAAGTTAAGCTGCCTTCTATGAAAGGAGTTGAAGAGAAGATTTATGTATGGGGTTAAAAAACAACAAAATACCCCTTTACATGGAAAGTAGTATCTGAAAGAAACACATTTGTGACTGATTCTTTACCTTAGAATTACCCCCAAGCGTCAGGCTGGATCTGGAAAGTTTTCGTGAGCAGTACCCCTGTGCGTCGGAAGGTGGCGTCGTGCGGCTTCGCGTCCGTCGTAGGCCGCCGGGATGACGTTGCGGTAGCTACTTAGACACCGTCCTCGCGCGCTGACGTCAGTTCTTTCTTTTTCCGTGACAGCAAGCGCAGATCCGGAGAGAGAGGTACCCCAAGTCAATTTTTGACTCAGTTTTTTGGGACTTTTTGTCTCTGTTCTTTTGAGTCTTTGACTCCTGGTGTATCGGGATGCTCGGTTTCAAGTCTTGCGAGTCTTGTCCCCGCACGATGTCGTTGACGGACCCGCACCGCGAGTGTCTCTACTGCCTGTGGCGCGACCACGACCCTGCGTCGTGCCCCGACTGCCGGGCCATGGCTCAGAAACCTTTGCGGGAGCGGTCCCGAAAGTTGCTTGAGTCCCAGGAGTCGGCTCCGCGCCGTTCAAGGTCCCAGTTCCGTGGGAGGTCAAGGGACTGGTCATGGAGCCGACACCATCGTTCGACGAAGTCTTCGCACTCGGGGTCAGGTAAGGCAAAGCACAAGAAGTCAAAGCAACATCGCTCTTCGCCTTCCCCTAGCCTGCCGTGCGACACAGCTGAGGGTGGTGCCACCCCCGCAGCTCCGGCGGAGCCTACGCAGTTGCCGACGGCTTACCCACCTTTCCCAGGTCCGTCGGTGACTCTGGCCCAACAGCAGCAATTTCTGTCAGCCATGGTCCCCGCGGGTCCATCTGGGCGTCTTCGCCCTTCTTCCTCGCCGGTTCCAGCCTGACGTCTTCGACGGCTCTGGCGCCCCGAGACCCCCATGCATGGATCCCAGCCAATGTCGGTTGGCCTCGTACGACCGACATCGACGTCTATGGCACCACCGCTGGCTCCCCGGCCGATGCCGTCCCCGGCTTCCACCCCGACATGGAGACGGTGCCGGCCCGGTGTCGATCGACGCAGATTCCAACGCTGAAGGGGAATTTCTATCACTTTCTCCATCCTCCTCCTTTTTTTCCGCCTGCCCAGCAGGTTAAGGAGGACGGGGAGGACTGGGAGGAGTCTGAAGACCCTCTCGCAGCCCAATGCGAGTTAGAGCCTCACTGGGAAGAGGATTTGGAGGACGCAGGTGGACTCTATTTTTCTCCAGAACCTGGCACACTGTCTCCTTCTACCGTGGCTACGGAGGAGAGTGGTACTTATTCAGTTGTGTTGCGTAGGGCAGCTGAGGCTCTCCACCTCAAGCTTCCTACAGTGGCCGTCAGGACTAACCTCCTGACAGAAGTGCTTCAGCCGGCAGATTCCTCTGCGGAGCCACTGCTGCCCTTCAGTGACGCACTTTCAGACGTTCTTTTGGGCACTTGGTCCAGGCCCAACACAGGGGCTCCTGTGGATAGGAACGTGGCCTGACGCCATCGCATCCCCGAGCGCATTCCCTTCTGCACCTCCGGAAAGGGAATCCAAGAAACTGGAGCAGTTGGGAAAGAAGATTTTCACTTTCGCCAATTCAGGGTTGCGGTCTGTGAACACCGCATGCCTCTTGGGCCGTTATTCCCACTCTGTGTGGGATACGGTGGCGCAAATGCTGCCTCAGTGTCTGGAGGAGGCCCGGATGGTGCTTTCCCAAGCTATTGCTGAGGGGAGAGACGCAGCCAAGTTCACGATTCGTTGTGGCCTTGACACCGCCGACTCGCTGGGCAGAGCGATTTCCATGACTGTGGCGCTACGCCGTCACGCCTGGCTGAGGACAACTTGCTTTTCTGGGGATGTCCAGAATACTCTGTTGGACATGCCTTTTGATGGTACTCGCCTTTTTGGTGACAAGGCAGAGCGTTTTAAGGACTCGCGGGCTATGGCCAATTCCTTGGGCCTTTCGGCCACGCTCGCTCCTTCTGCTTCTGCTTTTCAGTCGTTTCGTGGCCAAGGAAGGGGCGCCTAAACACATTTGTTTCAAAGCCACAGGCCTGCGCAGCAACAGTCTCAGTGCAGCCACAGATGTGGGACCCGCCGAAGTGGGTCACGGGGCAAGTGGGCAGGTCAGTCCACCATCTCCTCTGCCACCACTGCCTCCAAACCTTCCTAGTCCGGTGTTTCAGGCCCATCAAATGCCAGTGGGTGGCAGGATTCGCCATCACCTCCCCCACTGGCACCCCATCACTTCAGACAGGTGGGTTTTACAGATAATCCGAAGGGGCTACTCCCCTTCGAGACTACCCCTCCAGCCATGCCACCTTAGTACCACCGCATGTCGGGGGATCACTTGGCGCTTCTCCAGAAGGAGGTTGCGGCCCTCTTAGCGAAGTGGGCCATCGAGCACGTTCCGATGCCAGAAGTAGGTTGTGGTTGTTACTCCCACTACTTCTTGATTCCAAAGAAGGATAAATGCCTGCGTCCTATCTTAGACTTTCGGAACGTCAATCGGAGAAGTTCAAGATGCTCACACTTGCTCAGGTCTTGTCTGCCCTATGCCCGCAAGACTGGATGGTAGCGTTGGACTTGCAGGACGTTTATTTTTATATCCCCGTCCTGCCGGCACACCGGCGTTACCTGCGGTTCACGGTAGGCCACGAGCACTTTCAGTTCACCGTGCTCCCTTTTGGCCTTACCAGCGCTCCTCGGGTGTTCACAAAAGTGATGGCGGTGGTCGCAGCTCATCTGCGCAGATCAGGGGTTTCAGTCTTCCCCTATCTCGACGACTGGCTGTAGAAGGTGGGCTCGCCCCAGGCAGTCGTCTCCCACCTCCAGACTATGGCCGACATCCTGCATTTTCTGGGGTTCTCCATCAATGTGCCGAAGTCGCACCTTATTCCCTCTCAGAAGCTCCTCTTTATTGGAGCGGTTCTGGACACGGCGCTGTTTCGGGTTTATCCTCCCGAACAGCGAGTCTGGGACATTCGGGCTATGATTCCGATCTTTCGGCTCTTGTCCTGGGTTTCGGTCAGGATGACCTTGAGGTTGCTGGGCCTCATGGCCTCCTGTATCCTGCTGACTAATCATGCCAGATGGCATATGCGGGCTCTACAGTGGGACCTGAAGTTCCAGTGGGCGCAGCATCAAGGGGACCTGTCCGAGTACGTCCAGATCTCGGAGGGCACTGCTCAACAGTTGCAGTGGTGGCTCACAAACCAGCATTGGGTCAGCGGCAGATCACTCTCCCTTCCCCAACCGGAGCACACTGTGGTGACGGATGAGTCCCTCCTGGGATGGGGCGGCCACATGGGAGAGGCGGAAATCAGAGGGCTCTGGTCTCCGCCGGAGTCCAGGCTCCATATCAACCTTCTGGAGCTCTGGGCGATCCTTCTTTCACTGAAGGCATTCCTTCCCTCTGTCAAGGGAAGAGTAGTGCAGGTGTTCACAGACAACACCACTGCCATGTGGTACTGCAACAAGCAAGGCGGGGTGGGGTCGTGGACCCTATGTCAGGAGGCTCTGCGTCTCTGGACATGTCTGGAACATCAAGGCATTTCCTTGGTGGTTCAACACTTGACAGGTTCTTTGAACGCCAGGGCTGACGAACTCAGTCACAGGTGCATGATGGATCACGAATGGCGTCTTCACTCGGAGGTGACGCAAGGTCTCTTTCAACAGTGGGGAAAACCTTGGTTAGATCTATTTGCCACCGAAGAGAACGCGCAATGCCAGCAGTTCTGCGCGTTCCAAGGCGTTCCAAGGCGGCACTCGCTCGGCGACGCTTTTCATCACGAGTGGAGTTGCGGTCTATTGTACGTCTTTCCGCCTATACCACTTTTGCCCAGAGTACTGAAAAAGATTAGGCGCGACCGGGCCCAAGTCATTCTTGTGGCCCCAGACTGGGCTCGAAGAGTTTGGTATCCCGAGCTACTCAGTATGAGCGTGGCACCCCCGATCCGACTGCCTCTTCGGGAGGATCTTCTGTCGCAGCAGCAGGGGACGGTCCTCCACCCAAATCTGTCCAGCCTCCACCTCCATGCATGGAGATTGAGCAGCGACAGTTGATTCCATTTGACTCGCCTCCTGAAGTCTGTGATATCATTCTTGCAGCCAGGCGTCCGTCCACTAAATCGGTATACGCCTGCAGGTGGAACAAATTTGTGGCATGGTGCACAGCAAAGGCTGTGGATCCCCTTTCTGCCCCTCTTTCAGAAGTTCTTTTATTCCTTCTTTCTTTGGCCCGGCAGGGCTCTGCTCTGGGCCCTATTAAGGGCTATATTTCTGTCATTTCGGCCTTTCTCAGGCTCCCTGATCACCCCTCTCTTTTCAAGTCCCCTGTCATAAGTAGATTTCTCAACGGCATTACTCACCTTTTCCCTCCTATTCCGTTTGTGATGCCACAGTGGGACTTGAATCTGGTTCTTACTTATTTGATGTGTGCTCCTTTTGAGCCGCTTCACAACTGTCCTCTTCGTTTACTAACTTTTAAGACTGCTTTCCTGGTTGCCATCACCTCTGCTAGGCGCGTGAGTGAGCTCCAGGCACTCGTCCTTCCTTCTTGCCAAAGGTTGTTATTCCCTTCCACATTGGGCAAACTATCACCTTGCCCACTTTCTTTCTGCATCCGCACCCTTCCAGGGAGGAAGAGAGGCTCCGCCGTCTGGACCCAAAACGTGCACTCTCATTTTACCTGAATCACACACAACAGTTCCGGGTGGATGACCAGCTCTTTGTTGGCTACATAGGCACCAAGAAAGGCCGGGCTGTACACAAGAGGACTATCTCCTGCTGGTTCATCTTGTGTATAAAAGCCTGTTATTCTCTGGCTAAAAAGGAACCTCCGGTGGGGTTGCATGCCCATTCTACCATGGTGACAGCAGCTACTACTGCATTGGGACGTGGTGTCCCCCTACAAGACATCTGTCAGGCAGCCACGTGGGCCTTGCTGCACACTTTTACTAAGCCTTGCCTTGACAGCCAAGTCCGGAGAGACAGCTTCTTTGGCCGTTCTGTTCTCCATGACTTTCTGGTGTGATCTTTGTTTGCAGACCCACCACCGGGGTTGGTATTGCTGGAGTATCTATTCTGAGGTAAGTGATCCATCACTAACGTGTTTCTTTCAGATAAACAAGTTACTTACCTTCAGTAACAATATATCTGTAAGAAACATTAGTTAGTGATAGATTCCTTACCGCCCCACCCATCCTCCCTGTTCTGCGAACTGATTTCTAGGGTTAAGGTCATCCTTTTGCAGGGCCCTAGTTTCAATGCACCAGTTGTCAGTATCTTGCATGGCTCTGCGTTCCTGGCGCGTAAAGTCGTGTACAGAACGGACGTCAGCTCGTGAGGGCGGCGTCTAAGTAGCTGCCACAATGTCATCCCGGCGATCTTGACACCTACGACGAACGCGGAGCCGCACGACGCCACCTTCCGGCGCTCAGGGGTACTGCTGATGAAAACTTTACGGATCCTGGCGGTAATTCTAAGGTAAGGAATCTATCACTAACTAATGTTTCTTACTGATATATCGTTACCGAAAGTAAGTAACTTTTTCGTTAGGTTCCTGGGGAGTGGTGGCCTTCAAAGCAAAAAATTTTCGTTACACTTTCTAAGAATTCTTATACAGACTTAGTTTCGACCATTCTTAAGTCACAAGAATGGGGAATAAGCATTGGCAAATAGACCTAGGTTTTTGTTAGAGGATTTGTGCAATCCAGACACTGAGTATGGAGGTGGGTAGCAGAAGGCATGCAGCAGTTTGACAGGCAGCCATCAATCTGAATTTACAAATGCATGCGATATAAATAAAACAAAAGAGTATTTGTGTTAACATAGAAGATTGGTGTCACACAAATGGGGACTCATTTCTTGTAACACAGCTTGGGAACTGCTGTCATTTAGCTTTACTGGTTGTAAACTAATAGAGCTGTTCTAGAGGGAATCTTTGTACAACAGATTTTGTAAAGGGGCTCCCCACTGAATACTATTCAAAACATAACAGAACATCATCAAACAGAGAAAATTCTGGAATCCCTATCACTGCTGATTAACAAACAACTGATTTTTAGGGGGTGCCGTTAGCCAAGGTCTTTTGATTTTACTCTATTTATACATATAATATACTTATAGGGGCTTTCAGATAGCCTTAATCAACTGGTGTGCCGTTCTGTCATTCACATTTTTCTTCAGCCCACTACCGCATAGAGCATGGAGCAGTGGGAAAGTCCAATTCAGCCATTGACGAATACCACTGTGGGTGATGGCATTCTGCTCTTTTACACTGTAGAGTCCTTCTCTGTCATCAACTACTATGCCAATGTGGGCTTTTTGAGAACAAAAATATATTTTTGCTTTCAGCCAATGTATTTTAATTATATTGGTGATGGCCCAGCATTTTCTCCAACAATAAAGTTTTACAAAAAAACATGCTGAAATAAAAACAAGCATGGACAAAGGCAAAAGGCTGGCAGTCTAAGCCAAACCTCTTAGCTTTGACAATGGTTGTTTTTTATTTTCACTGAATTTCTCCCTTACATTCCCTGTATTCTACAAATGTGCTGCTGAGTTCGCCACTCCAAATTGCCAACAGATGCTGGGTGGTCCACATGTTGGTATTAAAGCTATCAAGAGCCCATTTAAAGTCTGGTAGCAATGCCACAGCATAGAAAGCAAATTCCTGGTAAGTCTGTAATACCACACGCCTCCTGGCAATTTCCATAAGTGTGCTGGGCTGAAATTCTGAAAGTGACCAATTCTTTTTTTTTTTTGATAAACAAGTTTTTTATTTTTGCATCAACATCCGAATCAAGAAGGACATACATCAATTCGAGTAACGTGGCATCAACAAGACCTGTCAGATAAGCAATGATAAACAATCAGATGAGCATTCCCCCCCATCCCCTCCCCTCCGCCCCCAACCCATGTATTCCCTCTCCTACACTAGGCTCCCAAGCCATTTTCCCCATATTCTGCGAAACTTTTTGGGGCAACCCGGGGCCGTGTACAATGTCCGTTCCTGTGCAGCACACCAATCCACCCCTCTCCTCCATTTAGTCCCACTGGGCGGGTCCATCTGCTTCCAGGCGGCCGCGATATCCCTTTTGGCCGCCACCATAGCCGTAGTTAGGAAGAACTTCTCATTACGGGAGCCATCCAGCCCATCCGTGATCCCCAGCAGCGCTAGTCGCGGGTCATGGGGAACCTCCCACCCCAGGACCTCAGTTAGTTCAGTTTCAATCTCGGCCCAGAAGCTATCCAGGCGGGGGTAAGACCAGACCATATGAAAGAAGTCTGCTGGCTCCCCCCCACACCAAGCGCATGAAGCCGCCTGGCACAGGCCCACTCGAAACCGACGTTCCGGGGTCAGGTAAGCCGTGTGGAGATAGTAAAGCTGAATAAGACGCAGTCTAGCCGATGTGGTGATCGTCCAGGGAGCCATAAGGGCGTCCCTCCAGTCGTGTTCGTCCAGAGGACCCACCCAGGCCTCCCAACGCTGCTTCAGTCCGTTCCAGTCCACCGAGGTGTTGTTGACCAGGGACCGATAAATACGGGATATGCCTCCCCTCCCCAAACATCCCAGCATCACCTGAGCCTCAGGCGGGCTATGGGCGGGGAGTCTGGAGTCCAGGGGTACATGAGACTGGATCGCGTGGCGTAGCTGGAGATACCTATAGAATTGCGTGGGATGTAAAGAGAACCGGCTCAGGAGCTCCTGGAAGGAGCACATATGGCTCCCCCTCCAGACATCTCCCAAACAGGAGATCCCTAGAAGATCCCAGGCACGGAACCCGTCAAGTCCCGACATTTCCCGCAGCCACGTGCCATGCCAGAGCGGCGTAACCCGGGTCAGTACCTTTGACCAGCGGGTGTGCCACAAGGCGGCACGCCATGCCAAAAAGGGGGCCCGCACGACCTCCGGCAGTGACCGAGGGATCAACGCTCCATAGAGCGTGCCTTGAATAGAGGGGAACCTTGTGAGCCGCACCTCCAGTCTATAAGCCGGATCGTCCCTGCCTCCCGAAAACCAGTCATGGACCACCAGCAGCCGCGTCGCGAGATAGTACAGGTAGAGATTTGTCATGCTCAGGCCACCATCATAAGAGGGAACCCGGCAGCAATCTAAAGCCAACCGGGGCCTCCCCCCACCCCAGAGAAATTTGGTCGCGGTCTTGTCTAGGTCTCGAAACCAAGGGCGGGGAAAGGAGCAGGGCGTATTTTGCAGCATGTATAAAAACCTAGGGAGGATCATCATCTTATAAAGAGCGATCCTCCCCAGCGGGTTCAACGGGAGTGATTGCCATTTTGTCATGTCGGAACTGGCCTTATTAACCACGGGGGCTACGTTAAGGGCCCAGCAAAGTTCCGGGAGTAGGGTAACCCAGATCCCCAGATATTTAAAGGATAGCCTCCGGATGGGGATGTCTGACTGCCAATCGAAACGTTCCCTCGAGGAGTGTAGTGGAACTAATACAGATTTCCCGGAGTTTAGGCTAAGACCGGATGCCTGCCCGAACCGACGGAGAGTCCGGTGCACCCAAGGCCCCGCGACAGCCGGATCCGAGAGATAAAGAAGGACATCGTCCGCATATAGAGCAATTTTAGTGGGGACCATACCCGGCCAGCTCCAGCCATGGAGAGCAGGGTCCGACCGAACCAGCACAGCCAGGGGCTCCATCGCCAGGGCGAAGAGGAGGGGCGAGAGCGGGCAACCCTGCCGAGTCCCCCGTCCTATGGCAAACGCGCGGGACAAGGTCCCATTAACCAGTACCCGAGCCCGCGGGTCCGCGTACAGAACCCGAACCATGGCGCGGAACTGGGGACCGAACCCCATTCGCTCCAAGGTAGCTCCAAGGTAATCCCAGCCCACCGAGTCGAAGGCCTTCTCAAAGTCCACTAGTAGAAGGGCCAGATAAGGGGAAAGGCGTTGCCGGTGGGCCAGAGCCAGGTGCAAGCGCCGCAGGCAGTGTCTCGTTCCCCGGTTCGGCATAAAACCGCATTGGTCCGGGTGGACTAGCGAAACGAGAAGCGGGCGCAGCCGCTGGGCAAGAATGGTGGCGTACACTTTAAGCTCGGTGTTAATGAGAGATATCGGTCTATAATCGGAGCAGGATTGCGACGGGGGCTGCATTTTCGGAAGGACAACTATAGTGGCAGTATCTGTGTCCCGCGGGAATGAGCCCTTCTCTACCACCTCCGCAAAAAGATCCAGAAGCCGGGGTGCCAGGGTCTCACGGAAATGGGCATAATATTCCTGCGGGAAGCCGTCCGGGCCCGGGGTTTTCCCAGGCGCCAAGTGGCCGATTGCAGTCACAACCTCCTGCAGGGTAATGGGCAGGTCCAAAGTCTCACAAGCCTCCCGCCCCAGTCGCTCGAGGGCCGCCCCGTATTCCCCCATCAGCTCTGCAAGAGAGAGCTCCGGAGCCCCCGCCCGGTATAGCTGAGAGTAGTAATCAGCAAAGGTGTGGGCTATAGCCACCGAGACCATGTGGGTCCCACCCTCTGAGTCTGTGATGGCAGGAATAATCCGGCCTGCACGAGGGTAAGAAGCCAGCCGGTGAAGCAGCGTGCCATTCTTATCCCCCCATCCGTAGACTCGGGCCACCGAGGAACGCCAAAGAGTCCGCGCCGCCTCCAGAGAATGCATATGTATCTCCTCTCTGAGAAAGGCCAGCCGTCGCGCCCAAGTGGCATCACCCAACGCGGCCTGGTCTCGTTCAAGCTCCAGGGCCTGCGCTTCACACGCTGTAAGCTGCTGGAGTTGTCGTCGACGCTGTTGTTGCAGATGCCCCTTAGCTGCCCCTCTGATAGTTGCCATAACGGCCTCCCAGAGGACAGCCGAGGACGAAATGGAGCCTACGTTGTGAGAGTAGTATTCTCCAATCTCACGTTCCACCACCTTCCGAAAGGCTTTGTCTTGAAGGAACCAGGCGTTCAGACGCCACGTTGGGCGAGCAGTGAAGGGAGGCGGGCCAAAAGCGAGGAGCACTGGTGAGTGATCTGAGAGGCCCCTCGGCAGAATGCAGACGTCGCAAACCCCTGCACACTCGGTAGAGGGGACAAAGAGTAGGTCAATCCGGGCGTGAGAATGGTGCGCCGCCGAAGTGTGGGTATACTGGCGATCGCGTGGGTGCCAAATCCTCCAGACGTCGCACAGGCCCTTTGTCTCGGCCCAACACGATAGTTGCTTCGCGCGAGCGGCTCTGGTAAGGGAAATCGGACCTGTCAAGTCCAGGTGAGGTGTGTAAACAGCGTTAAAGTCTCCCCCAAGGACAAGCGATCCCACCGGAAGTCTGGGGAGTAGATCTGTGGTGTAGGAGAGGGCGGTGTGCAGCAGGGATGGCGCGGCATAGAGAGACAGCAGAGTGAGCGGCCGGCCCTCAAGAGTGCCACAAACCGCGACGGCCATTCCCTGGGGGACTAGGTGAACCTGGGTCAGCACAAAGGGAAAGGATCGTTTGAGCAGGATAGCCACCCCCCCGGGAGCCTCTAGCAAAGCCCGAGTGCCAGACCCTATCGTAGCCGTAACGGGCGAGAAAGGGACATTTATTACCTAAGAGGTGGATCTCCTGAAGGAGGAGCACATCAATCTCTGCACGCTGTGCATATTTGAGGACCGCCATATGTTTGAAATGATCCAGCAGACCGTTTAGGTTCCAGGACAGCACGCGCATGGCGGCCTTAGGCACAGGCGTGTCCGCCATAGGGGCAATCAGGGGCATGCATGACAGGATGAGGAGGAGGTGGACACGGAAGCAAGCATTGGGCAAATCGGGAAGCGTGTCTGGAACCCCCACCCGGCGGGACCCGTTCCCCCACCAGGGCCGAGGGGCGCGTAGGTGCGCGAGCCCTCTGAAAGGAGGAACATGAAGCGGTCGGACAGGAGATCAGGTCAAACGTTACATGATGCCTTAGAATTACAACCTCGAGGAATGAACCCTCCGTCAACAGGAACCCCTCTAGGAGGAAAAAACAACCCCAACCCAACCCCAACCCCACACCCCCCACCCTATACAGAAGCATCTGTCGCCCTAACAGTTAGTAACAACAACCAAGCTAAAACGCTCGGGCTTGAGTGCCAGTGGACCCCTAGAAAATCAAAACACACCTAATTTGTCCGCCCTGGCCGAGAGCATTAAGCATATTGGAGCACTGAAGCCCGACCTCCAGTTCCTTCGGCTAGGAATCACGTCCCAGCCTCCCCTCCCTGACACACCACCAAGAACAGATGAGGAAAATCAGATGACGGGGCTACGGGAAAGATCTGAAGTGTCCACTTGAGGGGCGGGCCGGGCTGCGGAGGCCGCCCGCCGGGGGGAGACGGCCCGCCGCCCGGCAGCAGCAGGACTGGCAGGTGCCACCGATGAGGCCGAGGACGCCCCTGCCCCCCAGAGCGCGTGACAGTCGCCTCTTCCCCACTGCGCCTCCGGGGCAGCGTGCGGCGCCGCCACTGAGGTCTCGATGATCGGGCACCCCCCGCCCGCCCGCCGGTGACCTCTGTCCAGGACGGTGCAGGTGGCACTCCTCTGTTAGCCAGGTCCAGGCCGCTCGTGGCGTGTCAAAGAAGAAAGTCTTGTGCTGGAAAATGACTCGGAGGCGGGCCGGGAATTGCAGCTGATATTGAAGGCCCATGGATCGCATCTTCTGCTTTACCTCCATGTAAGAGCGCCGCAGCTCCTGGACCTCTCGGGTGTAGTCCGGGAAAATCATGATGGTGTGATTTTGATACTTAAGGGTTTCGGAGCGTCGAGCCTCCCGGAGGATCGCATCTCTGTCTCTGAAGTTAAGGAGCTTTAGGATAAAGGGACGGGGGGGGCGCCCCCGGGGGCCTGGGAGCCAGGGACCGATGCGCCCTCTCCACCACAAAACATGCCGAGAGGCTGTCCGCCGGCATCCAAGATTTAAACCAGCGTTCCAAGAGGTCGTCCGCTCGGCCCGCCTCCGCCCCTAACGGGAAGCCCACCAGGCGAAGGTTACAGCGACGGGCCCGGTTTTCGGCATCTTCAACCCGGCGATGCAGTTCCCTAGAGTGAGTGGTCAGCTCCCGTACTTGATCTTGCAGCTGGCGGATATCATCTTCAGCTGTCGAGATTCTAGATTCGGCCTCAGAGATGCGGGCGGTGGCAGGTCTTGCCGAATAAGGGCCACGTCAACCTTCACCTCTCCTACCATACCCTCCAGGGAGGAGCGAGACGCCGTGATGGCCTGCAGGATGGCAGCAAGATCCGTGCCAGGGGTTTGGGCCACCTCCCCGGCGGGGCTCGGCCCCCTTTCAGAGGTCGTAAATTTGTCTTGGTCTGGGTGGCCGCGGTTGCCGGTTTGGACACCCTGTCCTTAACCATGGCGGCAGCCCCTGGGGCCACGGGGGCACTGCACCCAGTCGAAGAACCACGGGACCCACCTCCACCGCTCCGCCAGGACTCGGGAGGCGAAAGGCGACAGGGAAAACGCCAATGGGACCCTCTGCTCGGTCAGAGGGCTACCTTCCGCCAGCCTCGTAGGGTAGCGCTCGGCAGCCTGCCCGATCTGGCAGCCGATGAGCTCCCGGGAGCCGCTGTTCGTCACCAACCCCCAAGTGCCTCCCGGAGGAGCGCCACCCAGGCGTCACCGTCGGGGCCAGGTCTCCTCACACCAGCCGCGGTCGCAGGATGGCCATCCGCGCCACAGACCTCCCCTCGGAGGGTCCAATGCCACCACATCCCGCCGTCCTCCCAGGGTCTGGACACAGAATGCCTGTGTGGATGCACTCTCAAGCAGCACTGGCGCCAGTGGGAGGTCGCGCCTCGGGTTCCGACCAAGCTCCTCCGATCCCGTTGGCCCAGGGGGAAGTGGTGCATCCCCCGGCACTGCAAATGGGGCCCCCACCAAGACTGCCAACGCTGAGGCCCCAACGTGCGCCGATTCTAGGGAAGCGCCCGCCGGGTCCCGCAGTCCCAGAGCCGGGCACCCCTGCGTGGGGGGCAGAGGGTTGATCGGGCGTGCAGATCGGACAAAGTCCCTTGCGCTAAATAGCACTCCACCAGCTTGTAGTGATGTAGCTCAGCCCTTCACACAGGATGATGAATTCGGGCCTGGGGGTGAGGGAGGGTGGCGAGGGGAGACGGATAGTCAGTCCCCCCCGACCGCCGGCCCGCGGCCCGAGTCTCCAAGGCGGCGCCTCACACACCACTACGTCGCAGCAAGTCACAGCCAGCCCGGGCAAGTTCAGCACGGTAGGTGGGGGGGAGGAAGGGAGCCAACCCCAGACCGCTGACCCCCGGCCCGATGGGGAAGGCCTCCCCACCACGTCCAGCCCCCCACAACTTCTCCGGTCGGCCCGCCGGGGACTGCACCAGCATCGCCGTCACCACCGGACCCCCTGCACGGCCTCGCCTCCCGGGGGGGAGCCCCCACACCTCCTCACCTCCTGCTGGCAGTTGTCGGGCACAAGCCCCGGGTGTCACCTCAGAGGGGGGGGCTCACAGGATCCGCCGACGCAGCTCGTCCCGGCCGCCTGGGCGCTCAGGCCTAAGCACCTCGTGGGCGCCGCGGGCTCGAGTAGCCGCGTGCCCGTGGCAGGGAACCAGGACAGCAGCCTCCGCACGCCGGGCACACGCAGCCACTCCGCACGTAGCTCCGAGGGGGCAGACTCGCCCCAAGGTCAGGTCAGGGGGAGCCGGGCGACTCCGGGCACCAGAGCAATCGAAAGGGAGCCGGCCAGGGCAGGTTAGGATGGGCTAAGAAGGATTGGTGGGGTCCGACGGCCGGAGCTTCACCGCGAAGCGGCCATACTGGTCCGGCGCCACCTAGCGCTCCCGAAAGTGACCAATTATAACAATATTACTGGAAGTCGTTCCCCAACTTTTACAGGCAATAGTCATGGCTTCTGGTAATGTTAACCGCCTTAGCCTTTTATGCTTTATTTCCTGGTAGGTTCTTGATCAAGGTCAAAGACGTTCCTGAGATAGTAGTTTGCTTTGGAAGCACAGGAATGGACTCAACATTATCTATGCCACTTAAATGGGGTGGATAAGTTGATAATATTGTTGACAGGAGACCAATCCTTTAGCCAAAGTGGGTGGAAAGTAGGACAGTACAAACGTTTATAACTAGCAGGAGCATCCATAAAACACCAGCAAGTGCTAGCAGATGCTAGAACAACATGCATGTATGGAACAGGGACCACATAACTATACCTAATAAGTATCAGTGGATGAGATACACTACCTACTTTACACTCGGTACTTGATTTCTTTTCCATTATCATCTGTCCCTAATTCCTCATCCCACCATATTTTAGTGCTGGAGTGATCTCCTTGTTGGTATGTCCTTTACAAACTATTCCTGGCATTCATTTATTGCCACTCATAAATGCTGTTAGATAGACTTGAGGTGTAAACAAGACGTGTCCAGTAGAACCTTTCCAATCCTGTTGTATCTGCTCCATGGAGTCCTGATCTGTGGCAGCCATTTTGTGGCAGTTCATTCTCAGGTCCTGATTTGGAGTGGGCGATAATGCGAAATCCCAAGATTTGTGGTCAGAGGTTTCAATCCAGTGAAGAATATGGTAGTGGAATAGTCCTCCACCATAGGGATAATATAGTGAAAGAACCTCCACCATGGATTCCCCTTCAGATTTGGGGGTTTTGATGGAAATTGGAGGATTACAATCATCACCAAACTCCATATTAGACTGGAAACATTTTAGTGAAAAGAAACGTATGGGCTCTTCGGCCAACTAGTTCACCATACAAGTGAGAGCCCATCTGCTTGTAGAAGAAATTTAAAAGGTGATCGGAAGCATCACATTGATTCATTTGGCAAAATGTGGGCTTATCTGTTTGGAACAGATCTCATAAATCTAGTGACCTCACCTTATTTGAACACACCGAAAAGGGTAAATGTTGCATTTGACTGAAACCACGAAGGGTAGCAGGAGCCTCTGAAGATTATCTCCCGATAAACATCTGGCAAGTAAATCTCTGTATCCATCATGGATAAAGTTATCAAGGTTTTGCAATTCCCGTACTAAGTATTGGCTTCCAAGTCTTGGGATTAAAATTGCTGATTGCGACAAACCCAGGACTGGCATACGTTATAATCCAAGACTTATGGTCACTTGGTAGCTGTGCCAGTGGTGACACTTTTAACAACATACATTTTCAGTGGTGTGGGTCACCGTGACCAAGGTAAGCACCCTGCTACCATGGTTGCTAAGGCCTGGGTTTTGACAGTCCATTTGAATAAAAAACGTATTCCTAATATTAGGTTTATTGTTGGCTTGGGGGCCACCCCTTTCAATCATTGGCTTTCTTCAACTGGCTTTTTTCAACCATTGTCTGGAGTCTTTATTAATTACATCTTGTTTCAGACCAGTGGAGTGCTTATTTCTCAGCTAATGCTACTCGTGTTTTGGATGTATCCTTTTGCCTCAGCTCGTGTGTATGCCCCTTGGTCTTTGCTTACTGGATAAAGTTGAATTTAAAAGGAGCTACATTTACACGGTGTATTTGTTTATTACAGTTTGGTCCTATATCACCCAAATTTGCATATGAAAATTAATCGCCCACCAATAAAAGTAATAAATAACCGTTTTATAAAGCTTGCTTTTCAGTAATTTGACATCAAATGTCTTTCTTAGGCCAGCAAACATTAAAAGAACATTCTGAGACGAACATCTCTTTCTGCCACCAAGCAAGTATGTAGCATTTAACCAATAACCCCAAAAAAAGGCTTCAGGTGATGTGCAGCATTGGATCATCGCTGCCACAGCAGGCCACGTTATCAGACCAGGCGCAAAAGGTGGCAGTTGGCCAGCCCCCATCTTCCAAGGGGCCGTCTGGGAAAGTAGCTTTTCTCTGTATAACACCTCTATTTTTCTATCTCAACTTCTTTCCCTTTTTTTACCGACCTTTACCTCCAACTCTGTCTCTCTCTTCCCAGTGTCATCTTAAGGATTTTGGGGCCCCACCCAAGAAATATTTTGGATGATTTTTTTGTGTGATCCCTACTTTTGAAGGTACTATTCAATATTGTTTTGCATTGTGTATGTTTGAAGTAGTAAAAATGGGCAATACAATTCTAAGTAGTTGTGAACAGGGACTCCAAAATTCCTTTCCCAGGCCCCCAAAACAATCTTCGAGATGACCCTACAGTAGCTTCCTAAGGTAACGGCTCTTTCACTAAGATGGGTCCCATTTTACTATAGTCATACTACTAACGTAGATTATTTACTTTAAATAGCCTAATATTCTTTGTTCTGTGTTTCCTAACCATCTTGACCAGCCAGTGTTCAGAAAGCACTTTTTTGATACATTCAGACCCTAGCAAGCCCCTGTACGTAACATACCGTCTGGGGGTAGGAGAGGGGTCGCAGCCGGTCGTAGTCCTCCTGGCCTGCCGTGTCCCAGAGTCCGAGGTTCACTGGTTTGCTGTCGACCATCACATTGGCGGAGTAATTATCGAACCTGGAACCAGCACATGAAAACAGGTCAGAGGCAGGAGGGAAGCGAGGCCGAAACAGGAGTGGAAAGGCACAGAAATGGTAAAAGTAACCAAGAAATGAAAACGATAGGGGACCAGAGAGACATTCGAGGGAGGGAGTAATATTGAAAGAGATTGAGGGAAGAGGAAATAGTGAGGAACAGGAAGGAAAGGAAGAGAGGAGGCATTATTTATATTTTATTTGTTTATTTTGATTTTTCTATAGGGTAACCCTAGCCACTATGGAATCTGAAGCACTTTATAAACAATGACAATGATCAGTTATCGAGGAAAATGGGTCCATATATAACAGAGATATAGGTATGGTAAAACAGAAGAAATAGGAAGAGGGCACTACTATGTATAGCAGCTTAGTTGAAGGGATATTGAATCTAGCAGTAGGCATATAGCAGTAAACACAGTATATAAGGAAGAGTTATCACCTCTCGTTCAAAAAAAGAAACTTGGACCAGTAACTCTTCAAGTGTTTTTTCCTTTTGCCTCTTTACTCCTGTAGCCTCTTTTTCTTGACCTCCAGCTCTTTCCCGTTTTCCTGCCGCCGCTGATCCCCGGAGTCCCTAGCCCCCCCAAGGGCGTCGTTTACCCCATTCCCTGCTTCCCGCCTCCCAGCTGACCAGCCCTCCCCCTCACACTGCTTAGTGGCGGCTGGCGCAGCAGGCGTGCCACTGACGTGCTAAAGGTGCGCCAAAGGCAAGCCTGTCTGCGACCCGACCGAGCCCAGCGCTAGGGACCCTGGTCCTCCTACCCGCCACCGCTACGATGTTAGCATCCTCCACGATCTCAACCCCAGGCGCAACAACAAGTGCTAGCTCTCAACGCCGACCAACACCCACGACCTGCTCTCCTGCCTTTACTGCCACCTCACCTTCACCCACCACCGTACCCCGGCTCCCTCACCCAACCTATCGACCCTCACCACACCCAAGCCTCTCGAGTGCATCCGCCTCAACGTACGATCCCTCCAGAAACACACCACGGAGATCTGGGAACTCCTCGTCACCGCCTTGCCCGACATCACCTTCCTGACGGAAACCAGGATGAACTCAAGCTTAATGCCAGACATCGCCTCCACCATCCCCAACAGCTACAAGATCATCTGCAAGGTGTGAGAAGTTGGCCTGATATATGATGTCACTAATTCTAGTGTACACCTTGTATCAGTCCAAACAACCCTTATGGTGATTGGTTGTAAAGTCAACCTTATAGACCAGCTATCCTAGTGGTAGCATGGACAAGAGCAGTCTTAGGCTAAACTCTGTATGGCATGTGAAGCCAGCTGTTATACCATTTGTAATCCCTTGAATACCAAATGAAAGGATACCACAACAGATATATATAAAAATAGAATGTATTTATTCTAGTCAAAATACCCTCAGCACTCTTTATGAGATTCGAGGTAAGTACAACACAGTCTTATTGAAGCATACATTAAGTCACACAGGTAAGTAATACAGTTAGGCACTAGGGGCCACGCAAACCATATACTAAGTAAGTGGTATAAGAACCACTGTCACAAACACAGGATAGGCCTAGGCCTAGGGAATCGCTGGAGCTACACTATACTACCAAAGGTTAGGAAGTGGGAGGCCCACGGGATTCAGGTGCAGAGTGGAAACACTCACGCGTAATGCGTAAAAGTCGATAGAAATAGTAGTTATTAGAAATTAACAGTTTTAGGACACTTCTGGAATAGCTAGGAGTTCGAGACTTGGAAACTAGACCCTAGGGTAGTCAATACCCTTGTGAGCACCGGAGTACTCAAGTTACCTAGCCCACGGGCTGCGGGTGCATAGGTGTGAACTTGCGTCGGGTTTCGTCGTTGACTCCTATGGATGCCTGAAGGAAAGTTGCTGACAGGCAGTCAGTGAAGAGTGTCCGGTGGATCCCAAGGATGGAATCAAGAAGGAAGGATACCTGCAAGCAGAAGGGACAGAGTCTAGGTCACCAGCCAGGAGCCGGGAAGGAACCAGGATGGAACCAGGCGATGTCGTGCAGATGCAGGTGAAGAGGTGAAGCTTGTCGCAGCAGCCACGGGTACCAGGAGACGTCGAGGATGACCAGGACCAGGAGGCGAGCTGTCCCACGAAGGCTCTTGCTGTCGGCAGCGTCGATGTCGAGTTAGGACCCAACAAGCCTTGGCAAGCGGAACCCACGCAGAATGGAGGACTTGCTTCTGGTGCAGACCAGGAAGGTCTGGGGTGCTTCTCTTTCACAGAGGAGCGAGTGCCAGTCTTGAGGAGCCGGACCAGCAAGATGAAATCAAAGGTTCGTCGTCGCAGAGGTCACTAGCCAACGGGCCAGCAACCGACAACACGTCGAACAACTCAGATGCAGAAGGGCCCCACGTGGAACACGTGAAGTGTGGGGAGCTGATCTTCTTTGCAGATGGTGCTCGGGATGGGGGCTTCTCAATTCCCCAAGCACAGCCTCGAGGAAGCCTCAGAAGTCGCGCTAGTCAGTTACTAGCCACTTTTCCCAAGTCGCCGGTCCCACGTCCCTCGTCACCTCCACGGGTCTCAGCTTTGCTGCAGATGTGGATCTGGGTCAGAGGTGTCTGGAAGTCTTGGCGCTGGTCAGTCTCTGCAGTCGTCCCTCGTAGGATCAGTCGCAAAGCAAGCAGCGGTCGCTGGATGGTGCCTGGTTGCCCAGGGTGGTCACTCCTTGGCCACAAGGGAGATTCTTCAGTCTTCTTCCTGAGGTTGAATGTCGAAGGTCCAGAGTTTCTGTTCAAGTTGCAGATTCAGGATAATCTAATTTTGCAGGGCACAGCTACCTTCTAATAGAATGGGCTAGTGGGCTGGGCTACCTGCAAGGTCCCTCCTATGGGTGGGACCAGGAAGGGGGGTGGCTACACCCCCTTTCCTTTGTCCAGTTTCGCACCAGAGCTGGGGCTGGAGTGCCCCAGCACCGGTTTGAACTGGACTATGCATGGAGCACCTTGTGTGCCCCAGGCATGTCTCATTCCTTTCAGCCCTCCCTGCCCCAATACACTAAAGTCTGTCTGGGGAGGTGCTAGCACCTCCCCAAGCAGGAAACCTATTGTCCAGGCCTCCCTGGCTGGGAGGGCTCCCAGCTGCAGGAGGTCAGACTTGTGTCTGTGGCAGCAGCATCCATTTTGTGATGCTGAGGCTTTGGTCAGAGTTAAACAGCAAAGTAGGATTTTAACATGTCTCTCCCTCTAGAAGGGAGGAATAATATCCTCATCACCAGAAATGGTATGGGGGTATTATTCCAAAGAGTTAGACACCTTACACGACATGTTTTGATAAAGCCAAACCATAGTTACCATAACCGTTTAAGATTATAAGGCACTTTAAGAGTATATGGTAGGCGATATCATAGAACAGCTATAAGGACATGGTTCCGAAAGCTGCAGACAGGCTCAGCTCATGCTAGAGCACCATCTCACATGTTACCAAGCACTCTGCCTCCAGGATTGTTAAGGCCTGCCATAGGAGTGGCTCACAGGTACACATGTGTCTATTTCAAGGGTAGATTTAAGTATACTATATCTAAGCAAGGGGTGATTACACGACCTTGCCCCAGCTGAGTGATCAGCCAGTTGTGTCTGATTGGAAGGCCAGGCCAGGGGTGGCATAATACATGCTGCAGCCCCTGGGAGGCCTAGGGTACATCTATGCCCTGGGTACCTAGGGTACACTGTACAGGGTCCAATAAGGTGATCCTTACCAATTGGGTATGTACCTAGGGTACATGGAGTCCATTTTAAAGAGAGAGCAGACAGCCTGAGACCCTGAATGGCAGGATCTCAGGCCAACTAAGTCGAAAAGCCAGCTAGACACTAGGCAAAAGGTTGGGGGTAACCATAGTCAGATATCCACCTTCCTACACAAGGACCATCCAATCTGGCCAGGAGGAGGCATCACCATCGTCCACAAAAGCTTACTGACCCTGACCACCCACTGAAACGAACCAACGACCCACATGGAACACCTCCACTTCCAGATTCAGACCAACCCGAAAACCATCCTCTGCGACACCCTCGTCTACTGACCACTTGGTTCCCGTGCCTCTTTCACCGACGCCATTGTCAACTTCATTGCCCTCTCATCCACCAACTACATCCTACTCGGAGACCTCAACTTCCACCTGGACAACCAAAACGATCCCAACACCTCCTCCCTCCTTGAGAGCATTGCCAAAGTAGGACTTAAACAGCTAGTCACCTCTCCCACACACACGCAGGACACACACTCGACCTCGTCTTCAACGCAGGAAACAGCATCTCCTACAGCCACACCACCAAACTCCTGTGGATCGACCACCACTACATCCACTTCTCTTTCAACAATCCCACTGCACACCAGCAGGCCCACTGTTTACCCTGCAGTAGCTGGAACAGAGTCACAGAAGATAAACTCACTACCTTACTCAACTACATATCACTACCGACATCCTCGGACGTCAACATCACAGAATGCAACCTCCACCAATGGATCGTAAACTGCGCTGACACCCTTGCCCCTCAAGAAAGCCACTGGCAAACAACATGTCAAGAAAGCAAGCTGGTTCACCCCATGCTTCAAGAGTCCAGACTCACCTGTAGACGGCTCAAGAAGACATGGAGGAACAACAAAACCCAGGAAGCCCACGCCGCCTTCAAAGCAGCCACCACTGCACTCTACCACCTCATCAAAACCACAAAGAAGAAGGCCCTCAAAGACATGATCACCAACAACGCACACAATCGCAAAGAACTCTTCAGCATCATCAAGGAGTTTACCAAACCCAACAGTGAGGCCACAGACATCCCACCCTCCCAAGACTTCCGCAACAGACGCTGCACCTTCTTCTACCACAAGATCAAGACTATCTACGACAACTTTGATACCCAGGACCACGCCAGCAACCACCACAACCAACGCCGACCCCCCCACCCCTGACCGACTCTGCAGGGCTGGTCCCAACTCACCTTCGGACCCCTGCCCGCACTGCATCTTCCACAGAGCCGCCTCCGCCATCGCACCCGAGCTATGCCGAACTATCAGCTGCTTCCTCGAGACCGCCACTTTCCCAGACGACTGGAAACATGTTGAGATTAACCCCCTCCTGAAGAAACTCTCCGCGGACCCGACGGACCTCAAGAACTTCAGGTTCATCTCCCTGCTCCCCCTCCCAGCCAAAGTCATTGGAAAAGCCATCAACGCCAGCTCCGAATTTAGATTCTGAAGCAATCATAGAACCTAGACCGCCCTCTTCGCTGCCACCAATGGCATCCACTCCCTCCTGACCAGGGCGAAACCGCAGCCCTCGTCCTACTGGCCCTCTCGGCGGCCTTCAACACTTTCTCCCACCACACCCTAGCCACAAGACTCCACGATGCTAGTATCCGAGATAAGACCCTCAACTGGATTTGCTCCCTCCTCACCGGCAGAAGACATTGAGTTATACTCCCACCGTACCTCTCAAAACTGACAGAGATCAGTTGCGGAGTACCCCAGGGATCCTCCCTCAGCCCCACCCTCTTCAACGTCTGCATGGCGCCCCTCACAGCCATCGTCAGGAACCACGGGCTCAACATCGTGTCCTACGCCGATGACACCCAGCTGATCCTCTCCCTCACCAAAGAATGCACTGTCGCCAGAAATTACTTCCACAAAGGGATGAAAGCCATTGCCACCTAGATGATGGATGGCTGCCTGAAGCTCAACTCATACAAGACAGAAGTCCTCATTGTGGGTGCCTCCCCCTCCACTTGGAACAACTCCTGGTGGCCCTGTGCTCTAGGAAGTCCTCCACCCCCCATGGACCACGCATGAACCTCAGCATCATACTGGACTCGTCGCTCACAATGGACCGCCAGATAAACACTGTCTCCTCTGCCTCCTTCAACACACTCCGCCTGCTTCGAAAGATCTTCAGGTGGCTCCCCACCGAATCCAGGAAGACAGTCACCCATGCCCTCTACAGCCTCAGGCTCGACTACGGCAACACACTCTACACTGACGTCACCCAGAAACTCATCCGAAGTCTCCAGAATGCTGCAGCAAAACTAATACTCACCATCCCCCGTCGCAGCCACATCACTCAACACCTCACAACCTCCACTGCCTCCCAGTAGAGAGAACAATAACCTTCAAACTCCTCACCCATGCATAGAAGGCTCTTCACAATGCCGGACCCGCATACCTGAATCACTGCCTCACATCTCACGTACACAACAGACACCTCCGCTCCGCCCAGCTTTCTCTGGCTACCGTCCCACATATCCGCAATACCAACACCAGAGGAATGTCCTTCTCCTAACTCGCCTCCAAGACACAGAACACCCTGCCCATCCACCTCAGGAAATCACCCTTGCTGATTCAATTCAGGAAGGACCTCAAGACCTGGCTCTTCGGATGAACTCAGCACTTAGTCTGATCCGCTGCAACCCCGCAGCACCTTGAGACCCTCACAGGTAAGTAGCCATGCTTTACAAACCCTGATTGATTGATTGAAGGAGACAAGGTTTGGGATCTGGTTCTACAGTCTGGCAGCAAGAGAATGCCTGGTTTAAGGTCTTGCTTTTACGTTTTGGGGATTTTGAGTAGACAGTGTAATGTGCCCTTATTCACGCTTTCTATTTCTATGATTCATTAGTGAGGGTTCTTTGTTGAAATCAGTTGAAGAGTTCCCAAGTCTCAGGGCCTTTTGTGTGCTGATAGCTCACTGGCCTGGCCACTTCTTGTGGATTTTTTCAGCTATTTTCCCATTTTCTGACCTAGCTTCTCTCCTTTGCGTTTTTCAGTGTGTTTTACTTTCCATATATATCATCCACTGAGGCTCGGTGGCTGTGAGTGAAGCAGAGATGGGGCTTATGGGAACTCAATGCTAATGAGATATATAGAGTGACAAATGAAAATACCACCACTTGTCCTGCGGGGACCCTTTCCAGCCCAAAGCCAATAGTATCTGTGAGATATGGGAGATTCAGAGGCCTCCCCGGGAGTGGGGAGGATCATTTTGCAATACCCCACTGTGCTCCAGTCACATTAAAACTATTCAATTAATGGCTCCAGGCAGGCAGGTGAGTAAAGAAGTAGAAGCAGACGACGTCTTCCCTTTTAACGGTACTAAAGCAATCCACTTCGCCACTGTGCACCTGCAGCATGAAAGCCTGCAGTTTCGCCATTCCCCATCAAGCTGAGGTGGCGAGGGGGGTGGGGGTGTATCCGCCAGGAAGCACAGATGCTGCGCTTGCAGGTTTTGGTCCAGCGTTCTACGAATAAAGAGCAGCGAGCGCGCGCGCGCCTACCGATCTGTTAATCATTGGCTCACTTGAGCCGCGTGGGCCTGGTGATGTCAGCAGGCACGAGGCCTCATATCCACACCACCCATGGGAGCACGGAGTGGCTTATTCATAGCTTAGATTTACATTTCCATCCCAAAGCTAGACGGAGCTTCCGCCAGTCATATATTTCAGTATCCCTCGTGAATGTAAGACTCCCTGGAAACCGCCCCTGCGCAACCCCCGACAGGCCGCGAATGAACGCAAATTATTTTTGATAATTAGCCGTCTGCAGATGCCGCTGGAAGAATATTTGGTGAATCAGGGCCCGAGTGCCTGTAAATAAACAGCTGCGTTTATGCTACAAGCAGACTTTTGTTCCCCAGTGTATTTATATTATGCGGCCAGAATCCTTATTTTGACTGAAGCCTAATGCTGGGCCTCTCCTAGGAAGCTTTTGCACCAATCTCATCCTGTAACACTTGATAGACATTCTGCAAAAAGCATCTGCTTTGGAGGAGCCTACTGGGTTTCTGGTCGTAGAGAGTGAGGGCGGGGCAGATCTCTGCAGACTGGTACTCACACTGTGGGGATGTACTCCCCAGGGAAGGCATTAGTGGTGTAGCTGATGAGCAGGCACGTTTTACCCACAGCTCTGGAAGAGAAAAAAAAGACAAGAACTCATTATAATGACTGCAGTCACTGGGCCCCAGTGTGGTCTGGTAAGCAGGGAGAAATAAGAGGCGGGGGTGATTCGGGCCTAGGAGAGTAGCAGGAGATGGACATTGACAGAGGTAGAGAGATAGAAGAGAGATAAGGAGGGCATGAGAGGGATAGAGAAGAGGCGAGAGGAGAAAGTGACACAGATGGAGAAGGAAGAGAGGGGAGGAGATAAAAGGAGATGGACACAGACATAGGTAGAGAGAAGAAGAGAGATAATGAGGGTATGAGAGGGATAGAAAAGAGGGTAGAGAAGAGAAAGTGAGGCAGATGGAGAAGGAAGAGAGGGAAAGAGGAGAGAAAAGGGGAGTCAAGAAGAGAGAAAGATAGTGACACAGCGGACGACAGACACAAAGAGAACGAGAAAGCGTGAGAATAGAGGGTGAGAGAGAACAGGCAAGTGAGGAAAGGAGGAGAGAGAAAGAAAGAGAGTAAGAGAGAGAATGTTTGAGGTAGAGGAAAGAAAAAGCGGGAAAAATATAAAATGGTGGGGAACATGCAGTGACATCAGTTTAAACATTGATTATTAGTTAAATTATATGACTGAGCACTTGTGTGAAGGTAAATCAAATTATCTGCTCAACACTTAGGATTCGATTAAAAACGTCAAACAAGAAATGAACACACTTTGCAAAAAAAAAAAAAGTACATTTAAAACAAACCAACATAAAAAAAAGTTCAATATTCGAAGAACATGGGCCAAAAGAGACTGCAAACGTTTCAAGGCAGACAATTCTCTTGGAGCTGCTGGTGGCAGGTGCTGTGCTGCTGTGACACGGAGAGGCCGGAAAGAGACACACTGTCCCAGTATCACCCTTTGCCATGCCTAACTTCCTCATATAAACATCGATAACGTTGATATTTCACAAACAGGAACTTAGGAAACAGAGAAAAGCAACACTCCAGTCCCACAAAGGAATCAGTCGCTCGTCAGTAAGAAGTTAAAGTCCGACGTCGAGGGGCCTGCAGCTCTGAGAGGGCTCTGCCGGAAGACGCACAGCCCGCTGGAGTCTCATAGGTGCTGCTTTTAAAAGTTTAACATATAACTCAATATGGTTTAGCTTCTCGAGGCCTTGAATTAGCTGAAAATGAGCAATACATTTAAAGTTGTTCCAAACAGAGGCCCCAAAATATGTCTTGTCCCAAAAATCTTAAATATGTCCGTGTAGTGCTGAAGGCAACTGGCATTTCTGGGGGGTACTGGTGAAGCTCACAGCAGAGGTGTGCTGTAGCACTGAGAAGGCACTGCTGGAGGAAGCTTGCATTGCTTGAGTCGCAGAGCAGTAGAGAGAGGCCACACTATTGATGATGCTTCCACTGTTCGAGTCCTAGAGCTCTGGCAGGGCACTCCTAGAGAGTCCACGGTGCTGGAGGAAGGTCACACTTCAGGACTCTATAGGGGTGTAGACAGGTTTGTAACATTCTGACTTCTGGGGACCCCTACTTAATCATTATTGGAAAATTCCCCCCCCAACCCCTCTGAGCCCTTACTGGACCCCGACCTGCGCATTGTCGACGATTTGAACGGCAAAACAATACACAAAAACATACAGAAAAAAAATTCATCAAACAAATACACAAATGATGAAACATTTTATTTAATTCGCAAAAACACATAAATAAAAACTACAATAATAATTTTAACCCTTTCGCTGCGGCGGGAATTCTGCCGCAGCGCTGGGGGGTGCGGGGGGCAGCGCGGTGGCGCTGTGCTCATGACGGAGCCGCTCCGTCATGAGCCACGGTTGAGCTGTGCTCATGACGGAATGGTTCCGTCATGACTCCGCCCATTTGCGTTGTCCCCCCGCACAGGCGGGGAAACAGCGCCGCATAGGCGGAGCGGCCGCCAACGGCCGTGACATGACGGAACCGTTCCGTCATGAGCACAGCGCAACCGTGGCTCATGACGGAGCGGCTCCGTCATGAGCGGGGAAGGGGTTAATAGAAAGGTTGGAGCTTTTCTAAATTCACTTGAGGCCACTCTTCGTACTTTCTATACTCTGTTTGATGCACTTGCACTGCTCCCATGAATCAATCTGATGATTCTACTATAATTTTTAGCCTCGATTTTCAAATTCCTTGACATTTGCACAGTACCTTTTTAAATTTTCAATTGTAAATTTAGCTTGTACGGCTGAAGCTGCACAATAGTGACGAGTCACTAGTGCTGGAACTGAGAGCGTAGGGGCTGATTACAACTTTGGCTCAGTTGCGCCGGCTCTCCGCCAGCACGGCTGCGACAAAGCCGCACAAGGACCGCCGGCCTGATTACGAGTTCAACTCATGCAGGCGGACGGTCCTTTTGGATTTTCCACAGAAGTGCCCTGAAAAAGGGCACCGCAATGGGAACGGTAAAACGCTTCGTGTACAGCATGGACTGCGAAATCCCTGCGGTGCTGGATCTGGGGTTGCAAGCAGGCAAGGGGCACATGTTGTGGCCCCTGAATTCATCCCCTTGGTGGGGGGGGTGCATGGGGGCCCCCTCTGTCCCCACCCACGGCCAGCCTTTTTGTGGCGGGCTCACTGCTATGAAAAGACTGCCGGTTTAGGAACTCGTAATATGCTCAGTGGGACTGCACCCGTCCTGCTTAGCATATTGCATTACCCCTCTGCTGCGCCACCACCAGGGAACGGCGGTACCCTGGTGCAGCCGGCCATCCACCAACGGAAGACTCAGAGAGTTGTTATCTGGCAGACAGAACACCACCAGTATGGCAGTCCATGGACCTCCAGACTCAGAATCAGGCCCTTAGAATATAAAAAGTCCATTGCTGAAGGAAGCTCATATTGCTGAGGTCTTATAATACTGGTAGGTCACTTCTGCAGGATGCTTACACCGCCGGGACGTTATGACAAGTCAGTGCCAGAGGTTGTTCACACTCCTTTAATCCTAAAGCACTGAAATGGCACTGCAGGCAGAAGCTAAAGCACTGATGAAAGAAGCTCACAGTGCTGAGGCTAGCACTGACCTGGCACTTTCAGAGTATGCTCACATTGATGAAGTGTGATAGAGCACCGGTGGTGGAAGCTAATACTATGAAGTTATAGAGCACTGATAGGGAACTTCCGGAGAAAGCTCATAATGCTGAGGTCCTATAGGAGAGACATGGCACTGCTTGAGAAACGCCATGCTATGGTGTTATAGAAGCAGAGGTAAAAGTGGGCGGGATCGGAGGAGCACCACATGCCCATACTTTTTTAATCTATGAAAAAACGTTCCCCTATTTTTTGTGAAAAGACCATCGTCCTGGGACGGTTAATTCTGATATGTTCAATGCTGAAGTTTCATTCAGGGAATCTCTTGTGCTGTGAAACAAAAGCGGGCAGACAGATAAGCCATAAACAAGCCTTCTTGCAAGAAATGCAAATGTGCACAACTGGTTAATCTGCAAATGTAAAGGGTGCTTGGATGCCTGTATTGGCTTTAATTGTTGGAATCATTTGAAGCTTTGTGATGATAAAGATGTACTCTTTTTGAGTGATGGTGCAAGGGAGGTACCAACTGATCTGTGAAGTGCTTGGTCATATAAAGAAAATTGCATCACACACAGTCTGGGTATTACTAAAACCTATATTTTGAAAGCACCATTTTATCATAAACATTTTTTCGCATTTTGTAGTAGTCTAACTTATAATTTTTCTAATGCAAGTTTAAAATAATGATGTACATATTCAGAGTGCTTTCTGTAACGGGGTGGGACCTCGTAGCACTAAAAATACACAAGTCCCTATTGTCCACTCCAGCATCCAAGATTTAATTCTGTGGCTCTCTGGTTACACCTAGATTTCTGCAGTGCATAAAATAATAGAGGTTTCATAGTGTACTATAGTGCACTTCCCACTGATTAATGTAACTTTTTAAAAATGTATTCCTCATTTAAGCTGCACGTTATTTTATATGCATCTACCTGAAGGTGAAAGATCAAAAAACCTTACAGTATATTTTGTGTTTTTTGCCACACCTTTGACCCCCCAACTCTCACTGACCCTGCCCCCAATGCATTCAGTATCACAGTTACCATACTTTTATTTAATGCACTGTCTGAGGAAGCTCAACTGCTGAGGTCTTATAATACCCAGAAGACACCACTGGAAGAAGATCACATTACTGAGGCCATATGATACTGTCTCGGCTCTGGTGCAGGAAGCGAACACTGCAGAGGTCGTATGTCTTATAGCAATGACTGGCCACTGTCGAAAGAAGCTCACACTGCTAAGGGGTTAAAGCATTGACATGACACTGCCTGATGATTACAGCACCGGAAGGGGCAGGGCTGTTCTGGGGGAGGATGAAGCTATCAGAACTCCCACTACTGAGGTCTTATAGCACTGTCATGGCACTGCTAAAGGAAGCTCAAGGTTCTGAAGGAAGCTCACATTGATGAGGATGTATATTACCGATAGGCAGGGCCACTGGAATCATGTGATTCTACAGCGTCTTCTGCATCATTTTTTTTTAACTTTATTTTTCATTTTTATATGATATTAGTACACCAACATTACAGCATACAGCAATATGTAAGACCCTTGAAAATGGAATTGCAATGCTGGGGGCCACACAATGTCTTTTGAATTCCACAGAGGTGCGGGTTTACATTGCAGTATCATGCAGGACTTCAGTTTAGAACATTTCACCTTGGGGCATGCACATGTCACAGCTAGTCACCCAATCCCTCACTCTCTTGGTGATCCTCCCCGCCTCGCACCCACCACTCTCATATGTTCTTTGCTCGGGCCCTCCCTCTCCCGCTGATAGCCCTGCGCTGCATAGTTCTCTCTATTCTGTTACGTCTGCCTGTAGTCCTTCATCCTTATGTGTGAGCTTCATGTGCGTTTCCTCAGCTAATGCCCACTCCCTAATATCTCTGAGCCACACTGTTACCTCTGGACCTTTCTGCCCCATCCATGTTATGGCCACCCTACGTCTGGCCAAACTAGCATAAATTGCAGTAATTTATAGGGCAACTTTCATTTTTTTAGGCCTGCGTATATGGGCCGGTAGCCATTGTAATGGTTCCTCCTTGTCAGCCATCCCTGTCCAGAACTGTCTTACCCCAGGCAATCCCACAGCAGGTGGATAAAGTCTGCGCTCCCCGCGGCACACCTAGGGCATTTACCATCCTTTTTGTGGAAGATGCATCTCAACTTCACAGGTGTAAGGTAAGTACGGTGTAAATAATTGTAATGTATCAGTTTGAACCTAGCGTTACAGAAGACTCTGTGCCTGAGATCACAAATGGTCGCCCAAGCCCTCTCGTCTAGTTGTGTGTTGAGGTCTCTCTCCCAGGCAGTCCTTGATGGTGCTGTTGGAGCAGTAGATTCCTGCTTTATGGCTTTGTGAAGGAGGGATATCATCTTGTGACCTGTTCCGCATGTGTGTAGAACATCTAAGGTATGGGTCGGCTTGGGGATGTTTGAGTGTTGTGGTCATGTGACCTTAACTACTTCCTGGATTTCCCTATATTGCAACTAATGACCCTGCCTGGGGACAAAACTCTCCCTTACCTGTTTGCATGTTATAAAAGTCTCATTCTGAAATAGGTCTGCGAGGACCTCACAGCCTCCATCCCTCCAGGCCTGAAATTACATGTGTGTTCCCATCTCTCTGATGGGGGCAAGGGTCCAGAGCGGCAGCTCTCTATGGAATGGCACTCTACGTAGCACCTTCTCCACAAACCACTACCAAATACTGCCATATGTCACACTACATAGGGGAGATCTCACTCTACCCTCTACCCTTCATAAGCGCTATCTGAAGGGACACCGGGTCCGTGCTACCCACCAACAGTTGCTTTTCCGAATTGTCCCCTTCCGCCAGTCAATGCGCCACATGCTGTAATTGGGCGGCATAGTAGTATAAATCAAATTGTGGGGCTTCCAGTGTCCTCTCCTCATAGCTACTTGTCAGAATGTGAAGGGCTACTCTACTCCTTTTCCCCGCTCACAGTAGTGAGGTCAGAATCATGTTCAGTTGCTTGAATAATTGCGTCAGGATTGGGGAGAGTGAGATCTGGAGTGCATAAAGGCACCTAGGGCGCATTACCATCTTTGAACTAGCTAGCCTTCCCATTAAGGACTACAGGAGGGTGCTCCAGAACTTCACCGAAAGCTGCATGGCCGTGAGCGTCCTGTCCAGGTTCAGGCCGATTGCCTGAGCATCAGTCAACATGATCTGAACCCGCAGATACCTAAAACTTACATGGTCCCATCTAAGCCCTAAGTCTGGGAGGTCCCCCAGAGGCACCACGGACATGCCTGCCAATGGAAAGATCAATGATTTGTTGCGATTGAGTCTCAGTCCAGAGACTTCCCCGAACCTATCCAGTTGACGCAGCAGTTCGGGTATAGCTACCCAGGGGCATGCCAAATAAAAGAGCGCATCCTCTGCTTATAAGGAGATAATACGATTTGTGTCTCCCACCCAGAAAATCCACGGGTCAAATTCTGCTCTTACCCGCACCATCAGCGGTTCAATAGCTAAGGCGAAAAATGGGGTCGAGAGCGGGCACCCCTGGCGGGTGCCTTGTCCCAGCACCCACTCCTCAGAGCGAGCTCCCCCCAGTCTCACCGAGCACACGGTTCACTGTACGTTTGGACCCTCCGGCTGAATTTGGGGCCCATCCCCAAGGCCCTGAGGACCTCCAAGAGGTACCCCCAGTCTACTGTGTTGAAGGACTTAGCCAGGTCTATAGACACGAGAACCAGCTCTTCCGCTTGGTCTCTCACTTCATGCATAATAATGTGGTTTAGCCTGCGTAGGTTCATTGCTGTGTTGCGTCCCGCTATGCAGCCGCATTGGTCCTCACGTACGAGGTGTGGCATGTGTGGACCCAGACAGGAGGCTAACAGTTTACACAATATTTTTATGTCGGTATTTATCATTGTTATTGGGCGGTGTGATTCGGGTTCGCGACTGTCCCCTCCCGGCTTCAGGATCATGCATATTTCGCCCTGTCTCATGCTAGGTGGGAGGATACCCTTCTCGAAGGCCTCTTCATACACCTGTAGGAGGGCTCGGGACAACGTGCCCACGAAAGCCCGAATAAACTCTGGGGGAAAACCGTCACCACCCGCGGACTTAGCTCCCGGGTGCTGCTGAAGTGCGGACTGTGCTTCCTCGATGCATAGCAAAACTTCTAAGTCCTTCCTAGCCTGCTGGGGAGTGTCTTCAGGGTTAAGGTCTTTAGGTAGGGAAGATAAGCTCCCTCACTCACCATCGGATCCGCCGTATAGACCGACTGAAGGTGAGATTGGAGGGTCTGCAGTATCTCTGCCTCGGAGTGGACCATTATGCCTGTATGCGTGCACAGCGCCACTATTGGGTCGGGGATTTGTTCTCTTCTGAGGTTCCATACTAGTAAGTGGCCTGATTTGTCCCCCTCCGTGTGTAAGTGCTGTCGGTATTAGCTAAGAGTATATTTGTCTAGCCTGTCCCAGATATCGCATATGCGCGTCCGTACTTCCTATTCCCTAGTCCCCACAAAGGATCCGAGTGGTCCCGGGTCTGTGCTAGCAAGGCCACCTCCTCTTTCTCCAGGTCCCGCTGCAGTTGCTTGTGAACCCCACAAGTCAAGCTAAGGCAGGCTCCTCTCACCACAGCTTTTAGGGCCTCCCATTTTGTGGCCCTAGACAAAGCTGCCCCCTCCGAGTCAGTGTGATGTAGTCAGTCAGTGCCCGCTCTATGTGTTGCTTACCCAGCGGATCATCCAGTACCTCCGACTGCAACCACCAGGCCCTTGGGCGTCAGGCCAGGGACCCCCATCTGACCGTGTAGGCGATTGAGGAGTGGAATGAGAGGAACCAGGCCTGATGGGTCACTTCAATGGATACATCGGAATCCAGGTTCACTACCAGCACCCTGTCCTATCTGCTGTGGTTGTTGTGTGTGGGGGAGTAGCAAATGTACATCTTCTGGGTAGGGTGTCTCTGTCGCCAAACGTCCTGTGCCCCTAAGTTCCCCATGACCTCTCTGAGTTTTTCCGTCATCTGTGGCTTTGTCCCTCTACGAGGTGGGCACTTGTCAATCTCGGGGTCCGGCACACAATTGAAATCACCCACCCATATAAGAGGCACCTCTAATTCCAACACCAAGACTTTCTGAAGGGTTTGGAAAAAGTCTGGGTCATCTACATTTGGGGCGTATGTATTTATTATTGCTACTTCCCTCCCATCTAGTTTAGCTCTCAGGAGAATGTATCTCCCATTAATGTCCACCTCCATGTATTGCAAGACAAACGGATTCCCCAGGGCCACCCACATTAGCACCCTGACGTAGGTAGAGTATGATGAGTGAAAAATCTGTCCCCTCCATTTTTCGCTAGCCTCTGGGCACCTGCTACCTTGAGGTGGGTGTCCTGCAGATATGCCACTTATACGTGGTGCCGCCGGAGGAATGAAAGGACCCTTGAATGGTTGGTGCATGTGTCCAACCCTCTCCCATTCTAGCTCATAATCTTAGTCCCCATTGTCCCTGTGATGTACTGTGTTGGTGTGCCCCTGCTCCCTCTCACGCGTGGTCGACCTACCTACTGTATGCTGTTTAACTAACATATAACCACATGATGTAAATAACCCCCAATAACAACACCCCATCCACGGGCAAATGAGCTGCAACAGTGCATGCGTGTATGCACTCCCCATGGGTGTGCCAGGACGTGCACAGCCACCCCATCAGCCCAACAGGAGCCGTAGAACTTCCCCCAAACAATTTCAGGCTCCCGGCCTTGCCCAACCGCTCGTATCAGTATGCAGATTACACGGCCTCCAACCTGGGGTAGACCCAGCCGTCCCAGGTCTGCGGCCTCCCCGTGTGTCCCTCTGTGCCTACAGGATACCTGCTGAATCCCGAACCCCAACCCATTACCTTCCCTGAGCTGCCTCCGCCCCTCACGCCCCCCTGCTGCCTATGCAGCCGAGTATGTCTTATGTATGCTTTTCATGTTTGCCTACCGGCCGGAAGTCCCGCTGTAGCAAGGTATGACAATCAACCCAATTCCGGGGGAGATAGTGCTGAGTCCATGACAGTCTCCGGAATCACTTTGTTTGTTTGCAGTAGGGTATCAGGTACCATTTCTGACTCCAGATACCCCACCGACATCTGTGGTGGGGAGTAACCTGGGCCCGGGGCCTCCACCTGCATGGTTCCATCGTCGCCCACCGTAATTCTCTGTTGCTCCGGCAGGTTGCTTTCTGTTGAGCGGTCCCTGTGCCGGCCCGTATGAGACCTCGGGGGCCTGGATCCCCATCCTGTCCGGGGTCCCCTCCGCTACTGGGGGGGCGAGCGTCCCCTCAAATTTCCAACCACTCCCACACTTCCTCAGGGGACTCAAAGAAGTTGGCCTTTCCATGCGAGATCACCTTCAGTTTGGCGGGGTTAAGCAACATATATTGTAGGTGCAACTCCCAAATCTTCTGTTTCACTCCAAGGAACGATTTCCTCTGCTCCTGAACCTATCTGGTGTAATCGGGGATATACCGAAACTTTGGTATTGTCATAGGTTAAGTCCGAGGTCTCCTGGTAGCCCGAAGGATGCAGTCTCTATCCTGGTAATTTAGGATTTTAGCAATTATGGCCCTGGGAGAGGCCGCCGGGGAGGCGGGGGCACCAATGCCCTGTGCGCCCTTTCCACCACAAACACGTCCGAGAGCCCCCTGCGGCACAGCTTGGGGCATATCCAGTGTTCTAGGAAGCGTTCAGTTTTGCCCTCCTCAGCACGTTCCAGGATCCTCAGGACTCTGATGTTGCTGCGTCGGACCCAGCCCTCCGTCTCCTCGACTCAACGTTAAAGTGCCCCTGTGGTGTTGGTCAACTGTGTCACCTGTTGCTTTAGGCCGTCACCTCACCTTAAAGCTGTACGATGTTGCATTCCGCTGTAGATATTTTATCTGAGACCTTTCGTAAGTCTGCCCTGAGTAGATTCACGTCTATTGATATAGTCTCGATCTGCTTCTCCAGGGCATTTCTGGACCCCTGGATGGCCACCAGAATCTCTGCTCCAGACGGCTTGCTGACAGCTTCACTGTCCCCATCGGGCCCGACTGCCTTGTAATCCTTGCATTGGGAGGTGCTGGGTGCTGTACTGGGTGATCGTGTTGGGGTTGGACGCAGGGACGGGCTTGTCCATCCCCATTTTGCCAGCCCCTGGTATATTCAGAAGTTTTTCTCAGGTCGGTCCCCCCCTTAAAATTACTCCAGACCTTGAGCCTTTGTTTCTTCCTGCCCACAGGGGTGGCAACCGGGCCGTCTCCTAGCTTTCTAACGGCACGGTGCAGGCCTCCGGCTCGGTCAGGACCAAGGTAGCTCAGCAGGCCATGCCCTCGTTGGCTCCAATCCTTGGCGGGGTACCCCTGTGCTTTTAATTCGGGGTTCCCGCTGCTCCTGTCACGGCTCCTCCTCCTCCCTCTAGCTGCAGGGGAGCCCACCAGAAGGACCACAGCTGGGCTCAAAGCTCCCAACAGGGTCCTTAATCAGGGCTGAACACTCCTCCCCGGGTGCGGTACATCCCGGACAATGGGCCCCCAGCCGGGGGCCCTGGTTGCTCACCTCATCGTTCTCCCCACCACAAGGGTCGCCGGCATTTCAGTGGCAGGAGCTCACAGGATTAACAGTTCTCTCCTCCTCTGCCGTACCGCAATCCCAACGCCGTTGATATTCTGGGCCCTGTCCGAGCCGCAGGTCTCCAGTAGTATCGCCCCTCTAGGCCTAGCGGCAGCAGGTGCAGCGCAGCCCCAGGCTCAGTGCACCGTGTCTCCGGCTCTGCTGCAGCTTCTCTCACTCCCATCAGGCCTGCAGAGACCCCTGCGCCGGGCAGGCTCAGGAGGCTCCTACCTCTCTAGGCACCGGTGCAGGACGCACCGGCAGGCAGCTGGAAGCTACACAGCCCATTCATCTGATCGGGGCAGCCACCCGAATCTGGGCCTCTCTGTGGTGACCTGGTGTAGGCCACGCGGGCAGGACGCTTGGTGCAGTGACCACAGGTGCGCAGTTGTAGTGCTCAACCGGAAAGACCCCGAGCGGTCTTCCTTAACTTTATTTATACCCCCGAGGCGAGCCCGCCTCGAGGGGTGGGGGATGTGTGTTTAGTGTAATACATTGTGTTGTAGAGGCCGAGTGGCTCTCTACATCTCTCCAACATTTTAGATAATGCCAAACATCAAAGTTCTCCACTTAAGGCGAGGGGCACATAAAGTCTCTGAGTCTTTGGCTCGGAGCAGGATTACCTCGCAACCGGGAGCCTGCTCCTCTGTTGGAGCCACCTCTGTCCCCCGGGCTCCGGGAGACGGATTCTTCTCTCTGAGCTTGGCTTTCCCAGTGACTGCCGGTGTTTTGCTCTGGTTTGCCCTGTTGTATGCCTCCACTTCTCCTTGGATATTCCCTCTCTGGGGCAGGCGACCAATCTGGGAAATCGTCGCACTCCATTCCTATTTATTCGCTGTCCTGTTCCCCTGCTAGTTCCCCCTCAACCTTCTTGAAACACGAAGCATTCCTCGTCACTCTCACACCGCCTCTTCCTGCCGTGATCATAGTTCCTTTTGTTGCTAGCACTGTCCACACCTCTGGTTCGAAGGGTGTACGGAATTTCCAGCCGATCTTTGACTACCACCCTGTCTCCCGCTACTAGGTGATGTTCTCGGGCCCTCCGATATTCACTGGCCTTGTTGTTCGTCTTCTCCCTTCGATCTTGCACCGCTTCATCATCGTGTGTTGGTGGACTCCAGGATGGATCGGTCGGTATCCCGTCTCGCGGGGCTTCTTTGAAGAGGAGATGGGCTGGCGCACACTTCGTCGTGCAGTGTGGCGTGTGTCTATATGCGTCAAGAAACTTGGTCAACGCTGTCTCCACATCTTGTCCTTGCTCTACGGCGATGCGCAGGGCTCTGTTCAGAGTGCGCATCAGCCTCTCAACGTCCCCATTTGCCTGCGGCCATAGAGGAGTTATCCGCCTGTGTTTGATCGCTCGCTTCACCAGGTATTCTCTGAATTCTTGGCCTTGGAAGGGCGGCCCATTGTCAGATCGGATTTCCTTGGGGTTCCCTAGCATGGCGAATGTCTTTTCCAGGGCCAGCTGTATATGGTGGAACGATGTGGACTCCACTACCTCTACCACAGGGAACTTCGTGTAGGCATCCACCAGTACTAACATTTGTCTCCTGTCCGGAAAACTTCCGAAATCCACACTCACATTGGACCACGGGAGATGAAATGGTTCTTCGGTGATGACCGGCGCTGATGGTGGGTCACCCCCTGTGATCATGCATGCATGGCATCGCCGTACCAGCTCTTCTACTTTTGTGTCCATGGTTGGAAACCAGACTTTGTTCCTGAGTCGTGCCTTGGTTTTCGCCATGCCTTGATGGCCTTCGTGTGCCAGTTGCAGGAAGCGGCCTCGCAGTGTTCTTGGGACAACCAGGAGATGGCCTCTCAGAACTGCGCCACACTCCCCTACGCTTAGCTCATGACGAACTTGCCACAGCTGTTGCTGCGTGTGCTTGTCTTCTTCCGTGACCGCCTTGTTACCTTCCAAGAACCTCTTCCAGTCGTGAGATGCCAGGGCCTTCTTGACTTTGGTCAGGGTCTCGTCATTGTCCGTGGCTTGGCCGACTTCTTCCAGGGTCACCGCATCCGGGCAAGCGTCACGGACAATCATCTGAACATAGGCGTCGGAGTATCTGACATCCGTGGGGACGCACGCCGGGGGGAGGTCCTCCGGGTGACGGGATAGGTAGTCCGCAGGGTTGTGAGCCCCTGGGCGAAAGAGTACCGTGAACCGGTATTTCTGCAGCTGTACTGCCCATCGTTCAATGCGGGGTGGTGCCAGCCGTGTGGTGCCCCCAAACAGTGGGACCAAGGGTTTGTGGTCTGTGATCACGTTGAAGTCTTGCCCAAACAGGTATAGATGAAAATGTTGGCATGCCCATTTTATTGCCAAGGCTTCTCTTTCTATTTGTGCGTACCTCGTCTCTGTGTCAGATAGCGCACGACTGGCATAAGCAACTGGTTTCCATGTCCCTCTTTCGTGTTCTTGTTGGAGTGCAGCTCCAAGACCCACCGGGCTTGCGTCTACAACCAGTTCCGTCGGCCTGCCGGGGCGGAAGTATGCCATGCAATGTTCCCTCTAATTTTTTACCTCTGTGTGCGGCAGTGGAGGGTCAGTGTGCACTGCAACCTTGGCTATGTGCGCCAGGAACCAGACCGCGTGCGTGTGCAGCGCCAAATGTCACTCCAAACGTTTACTTTAAAAAGTGAAAAGATGGTGCCTATTTACACATACAGCGCCAGTTAAGGGTTTTAAGGTCGGTTTACAAATTGGATAAACACTCCATGACATTAATTGGTTACACAGGCAAGTACACTTCAGGTTTAGAAAAGCACAAGACTCCAAGGGGCATATTATCAAGAACGGCGTAAAAATTATCGCCGCAGCTTGCAAAGAGAAGAGCAACTTTAAAAACACAGCGTGTACTTTCTGAAAGTACACGCTGGGTTTTTAAACTTGCTCCACTCTTTTGTTTGTAAAGCGCCATGAGGGGAACAGGCCCGGCTCCAGGAATTTTTATTTGGGTGGGCCAAGGGTGCATTTGGGTGGGCCACTGCGGGCTTGATTTGTCGCATATATGTCTAGGCAGGCCTGCTTCCGGGCCCTCCTTTATCTCTTCTTAGTCTTACAAGGCCCAGTAAAACACACTTTTTTCCAAATCTCTTTCTAAATATTATCACTCTCAAAAAGTGCTTTTTCCATGTAATGTTCCTTTATTGGGAAGAGGAGGTTTCTGAGGTGGGAGTATCAGGCAAGTGACACTTCTCGGGTTCCCTCTGCGTGAGCCTTCAGGGAGAATCCCTCTTCATTACTACCTCCGCCTGACCCCGGACTCTGTAACGCACTCCCTTACAGGCTTGATTATCCACTACTCCTCTCCAGTGCACCTTATTTCACAGCTGACCTTGGGCCCCAGCCCCATATCAGGCACCATAGGACTCCACTTTCATTTTTCCCGCTAAAAACATTAGTAAAATCGCCTACAAACTTAAAACATTGAATATAGCAGTAAATATAATTAGCACGCACTTTAAAGTATGTTCCACAGTAGCCCTTATGACCCGACTGCTAATTAAATAAACAAAAACAGAAAGGCCAGGACAGGGCCGGCTTCAGCGCTGATGCGAAAGTATTTTTTGGTGCCACACCAATAACCTCTTTCTCCGTAAATACCTTTACTACCACCTTCCAACAGTGCCCCTCATCCCTCCATAGGCCCCTCTATTGACCTTCTCCTCGGATTCCCTCACTGCCACATGCCACAGGCGCCCCTCATCTCCCCATAGCCCCTCCCCCTTATGACCTCGTCCTCGGATTCCCTCACTGCCACCCTCCAACAGTGCCCCTCATCTTTACTTAGCCCCTCTCTCATATGCATTTCATTTGTTGTATAGCGCTACTCATATCAGTGTAGTGTGTGTCAGTACTTTACACCACGCACACATTATACAGAGACAATGAATCATACAAGTATGTAAATCAGTCTACAGGGAATGTCACATAAGCCAATGAGGATTACAAGGTGTAGGAATCACATGTCATCCATAGTGGTGGGCAGTATATTTTAAGATGGTTTGGTCTGGGGAAACACAACCTTAGGATTTCAAGAGTATTCCATGGGGGTTTTAGCAACATTAGAATAATGAAAGACTGGGGAAGTTCTAACTATATCCCAAAAAAGTTCTAACTATACCATTCATGTTTGTCTGCAGCTCTTTGATGACAGTTCATTGGTCATTGTCCTATGTTAGGATTGTAACTTCATCAGGAAGTACCACAAACTTGGGAGTACTTTAAAGTTATGCGAAAGCAGTTACTTGTAGCTGGGAAACTGCTTGTCCTTCGATCTCCTTTTAAATGCTTCCCCCTCCGGGACATTTTAGGGGATTTAAAGATCAGACAGTTGGATGAACTATGTCTGCTTAAGACGTGGCCCGGATAGACCACTGGATTCCTTAAAAGAACAATCATTGTGTGGTCTCGTAAGTAAATACCTCTTGGACAAAATCTGCTAAATATTCAAAATAATTCTGTCTTTATCATTTAGTCCACCAATCTGCCGCCAAGCTTTAGTCAATTCGACACAGAAGGGCATCCCTTAATGCAGTGCAGTGTTCTGGTATGGTTTCAATTAGGTCTAATATCCACAGAAAATGCGGGATCTTTGCACACGTTTTGTTTCAGAACCGCTGATGCTGCACATTTCTTCAGAGGATTAGCGTTGTGCCAAACAGGCACATTCTGTGTTTTTAGCAGGTGAGCAGAGTTCCAACACAACTGGTAGGACGAGGCGTTTTTCATACTGATGCATACTCTGTTGATCAGACCACAGCACGGATGCCCTTTCACACATGACAGTAACCCGATTCAAATCTCCCACTTTGCTCTTCTGAAATGTTGGCATGTATGAATTCAGTGCCAGATACTCCTTGCAATTTTATCTGTCTCTTGCATGTTCGTGCGTTCTCCCTTTGTGCCAGTAGGTAGTGTGGAGATGCAGGTGCTAAGAAGGGGTGAAAAAAAACGACAAAGCTCATTAACGTGCAAAATGCCTTTTAAAAACCCGTGAAGTACTCGGGTGCGGCTGTTGGGTGCCCGGGAAGCTGCCTCAGCATGGGGACCCACACACGACGGTGGGGGGTGAGGAGGTGCTGAAGCTGAAGCACTTTGAGCACAATGGGCTTTGCGCGCCTGCAACACCATGTCTCTGCCTCCCGCATGGATTTTGCACCGCTCGCGTTTTAAAAAGCGGCGGTGCGAACAGTCTCGTAGGGATGACTGTGCGCGCTAAACCCAGGGCACTGCGCGCTCCGGCTGACCATCGTGCGCGCGCGCCCGCGCGCGCAGCTTAGTGGGAACAGTGATGCCATGACAGTTTTATCTTGTAATGCCGCCTTGATCTTTGCGAACGCTGCGTTGGCTTCCACCGTCCATGTCCAGGGCTGGTCACTTCGTGTGAGGACGCGAAGGGGTTCAGACAGTGCGGCTAGGTTCGGGATGAGCCTACCACAGTACGTCGCCATCCCGAGGAAACTCCGCACTTCGGTGGGTGACTTGGGGATGCTTACCGACCGCAGGGCAAGTGCCTTCTTCGGATCTACTTTGAGGCCTTCTCGCGTGAACGTGTAGCCGAAGAAGTCAATAGATTCCTGATAGAACACACACTTATCCTTGTGTAGTGTTAGGCCATGGTCTCGGAGCCGTTGGAGTGTTGCTCTCAGCTGGGCATGATGGTCTTCAAGGGTACACGAGGATACCAGGATATCATCGCTTAGATTGATTACTCCTGTCAGGCCTGACAGGGTTTCCTTAATGGCATTTTGAAACACCTCCGCCGCTGAAGATACTCCAAAACTGAGTCGCTTGTACCTTCTGAGGCCCACATGTGTAGCGAAGGTCGTAATGTATCTGCTGTCTGGTTCTAGCTCCAGCTGGTGGTACCCCGCATTAAGGCCCAATTTTGAAAACCATTTAGCGCTGTTTAGGTCCGCCATGATATCATCCATGGTTGGTGTTACATGGCGCTCTCTCTTGACATCAGCGTTGGGTAGCCTCATATCGACGCATAGTCGAATCGCTCCCGGTTGTTTTGGCTTTGGAGCGTCCACTAGCGGAGATACCCAGGGTGTGGGACCAGTGACCTTCTCAATGACGTCTAACGCTTCGAGCTTTTCCAACTCCGCTTCAACCTGGGGCCTCAAGTTGTACGGTACCCTACGGTGACGCAGGGCTACCGGTTTGATTGTAGGGTCTATGTGGAGCCAAAATTGTTTTCCTTTCAACTTCCCTAGCCCTGTGAAGAGTTCGGGGAACTCCTGCATAATGTCCTTGGCGTGTGCTTCATGTACTTCGTTCGTGAAGAACACGAGCCCCAAATCCTCAGCTGTGTGGCAGCTCAGGAGGGTGCCCTTCCTTCCTTCTGTTACGTGGAATCTAGCCGTGGTGGTGAGAGGACCGCTGGTGACCGTCGTTTCAAAGGTGCCTCTCAAGGGAAGGGGGTGACACCTCCATATGCGTATATTCTCGCTTTGGTTGGCAGCAGAGGGGGTCGGTGTGCCAGTGCTTCGAACTGTTGGGAGTCCATGACATTCACCGTTGCCCCGGTGTCTATGAGTGCCTGGAGATCGGTACCAAAGATCCTGACGGAGCACATAGGCGGCGGCCTGCGCCTGCCTCCTGATTGTCCTACGAAGGAGACATAGTATACCTCGTCGTCTTCGTCCTTCAGGTCAAGATTCTGGTGGTGCGTTGCATCCCTTTTCGATACGTCCGGGTCAGCTATCGACAGTTGCCAGACTCTTTGTATGAGCCCTCTCGGTCTTCTTGGGGCAAACCGTGGTTGACCACTGCGGCACACTTTGGCGTAGTGATTCAATTTCCCGCAACGGGAACACTCTCGCCCCTTCACTCCGCATGTGGCCGTGGGGGGGGTGATCTTCTCCGCTATTCCCACAGGGTCCTCCAGGTGGCGGTCTTGTCCTGACTGGTGCGGACGTTGGTCGCCTGCGGATCACGTTGACGCGTTCCTCTTTGATCGGAGGAGACCAGGTGTTGCTTTGCGCCGGAGGCGGTTTGTGGAGAGCTGCGGCCATCTCTTCCGCCCTAACGTCTGAAAGTTCATGTGACCTGGCTAGCACCAGGATCTGGTCCAGCGTGATGCCGGGTTGACGCAGTATCAGCTTCCTGAGCAGTATTGATTTGCATCCCAGTATGATATGGCTTCTTATCTCCTCCCTTTGGTCGGTGAATCCGCATGTGGCCGCTAGCTTCCTCAGGCGCGCATGAAACATGTCGACAGACTCATCCTCTAACTGTAAGGAACGCCGAAATTTGAATTTCTCAAAGTCCGGGTTGAGTTGCGGATCAAAGTGTTGATTGAGAGCCGCGACTGCAGCGTTGTAATCATCCGCGTTGCCTGTGTTTGGGAGGGTCTGACTCGCAAACAAATCATAGATCTCAGGTCCCCCATAGAAGATTAGCAGGGAGCGCTTCACCGTGCCGTCCATTTCACGGGTCTCCGTGAAGTAGTTGTTGAGCTGGCCCACCCAAGCTCTCCATCGGGGGGCCGCGGTGGCTGGATCCGCCATTTCACTGAAAGGCGGGAGTGGGTTGGTCGTTGCGTGATTGAGTCGTGGTTCGTTCGCCCTTCCCCCTCCTCCTTGGGCCGCAGGTGGGGCCGGTGGGGCGTTGTTGTTTGCCTGTGGCGGGACGCTCATGCCTACAGGCGGGACACGTCAATGCGCCTAGCGCTGCACCCGTGAGGAGCGGCTGGCTGGGATGAGCGAGTGACTCACTTGCGTGTGAGCAGCGACGGACGGGCTGGGGCGTTCAAGTCGGTTACACACACTCCCACGTAGGAAGCCCCAAAACCCCGAGGCTGTCGGCTCCAGGCAGCAGGCAGGAAGAGGATGGCACAACCACGTCACAGCCGGTGAAATCCAGCAGACCGCATGAAGCAAGCAGTAGCCGATGGGGATCTTGCTGTCGCCAATGTTTGTTTGAGAGAGAGAAGCTGCACATGCGCGTAGGGCGTTCTGGCAGCCGGTCAGGTGCGTCCTTTCTGCGCGCCAGGGCGCGATGCTTCCGCTCCGCTAACACCGGGGGCGGGGCGCACCGGCAGCCACGTGGAGGTAGGCAGACTCCTGCAGGCACGTTTGCAGGGCTCAGCAGCGGCAGCCGGCGGAGCCGATACAGCGCGCACAGTGCTCACCTTGTGGTCTCGGAGAGGCGCGTCCTGCTCCTGGAGTGTGTCTCCAGCAAAGAGGGAGACACGCAGGCAGCCGGACACAGGAGGATCGCCGGCAATGGTGGAGCGTCGCGGGTGGGCTCCGCTGACGCCGCGGCCACAACGACGGATGGCTGATGACACGCAGCGGGTGTTCCGGCCTCGTCGCCAGTGTGGTGACCTGGTGCAGGCCACGCGGGCGGGACACTTGGTGCAGTGACCACAGGTGCGCAGTTGTAGTGCTCAACCGGAAAGACCCCGAGCGGTCTTCCGTTACTTTATTTATACCCCCGAGGCGAGCCCGCCTCGAGGGGTGGGGGATGTGTGTATAGTGTAATACATTGTGTTGTAGAGGCCGAGTGGCTCTCTACACTCTCCTCGTCTGGGCCTCCCCCGATGCTTGCAGGCCTCGTCTGGCTGCTGTCAGGCCGCACAGCCTTGCACAGGCCATTTTAGTGCAGCGTCCCACTTCAGAGGTTCACCCGTCTAAGACGCACCTCCAGGGCCCCTGGTTCTCCTGCAGGGCCCCTAAAGCATCAGGAACCCCCTCAGCCGTCTGAAGGCACCCAAGTGCGCACAGGTGCAGGATATAAACAGGATAATGCGGCAGACCGGCCAGGATCCCTAGGAGCTCACGTCCTGTCAGCCATATTGCTTGGCCACGCCCTGCATCTTCTGCATAATTAACAAATTGTTTCACTTGCATATTATCCATCATCTTCTGCATAAATTGCAGCTTCTAGTGCTTCTAACTCAAACAGCTCAAAAGTCATCAAAAGCGCTGCTACAACTGTTGGTGCACAGTGACAGACCCTTTAGCACACACAGGCCACCTTTCTTCTGCTGATTGCTGCATTTAGCTGTTAAATTGATACTAATGTGTTGCAGTCTTCTGGGGCACTGCTGAAACGGCAAAACAATGAGGAAATGTTGCCATACAATGTGCAGCATTAAACCACATAATATTTCTTTCTTGACTCATAATTTAGGTAGCCTGACACACAATGTCCTTCTCCCAGTGCTTAATTTGTAAAAAAGAAGTGCCAGGGCTAACATGAGGAGGCCTCTGCAGCTTGCACCACATATTGCCCCTTCCATGCTGCCAATGATAGTAATAACACTACTACTAACCATCACACTCCTACAAGTGTGAAAATTCAGACTATTTATGGCCCCCAAAGCTGGAAGAATGGCTTGGGTGGCAGGTAATAGTAATTTTTTATGCATATTGCATTAAAATGTACTGTTGTTGTGGTGTTGCTAAATGAGCCAGACAGCGCCACCTTGTGGCAGACTGTCACAAGACCAGTGTTGCCAATTAAAAGGCAGTGTTGAGCACTGCAGACCACCGGCTCAAATCAAGCACTGGACTTTCTCCGCTGCCGCATAATTCCAGTCGCCTTTTCCGAGGAACCTCACACTGTTGTAGTCTCAGCACTGAAGAGGCACTACCGGAGTAATGGAGCTGCTCGAGAGAGATAGAGTTTTGTCTACTGGAAGTTTTGACTCATCATAAGATACCGCAGAGGGTTTAAGCTGCGAAACACGTGCACCATGCGGATCACAACGTGCATAAAACATAAATAGCTCAGTGGGTTTCTGTTTTTGTCAGAAAGAGCTTTTTGTTACTTGCAGTTTATAAGTTAAAATCCTAATATAGAACAGTGAACTATTGCCTGCCATCAAAGACTTGCATGCAGAAATGCATGTGAGAGGGCGTGGTTAAGGAGACTTGAGGGCCACTGTTAAAAGGTGGTAGCGAGGAAATCCCTGGAGAAGGAAGGATGCTAACAAGGGGGGCATCAATTGTGAGGCGCCACCTGACCCTGCAGGGAGAGGGTCAGGCATTGTGGGCTTAATTGTAGCACTGTTTGGGCACTGCTAGAAGACGCGCCCTCTACTGGAGTCCTAATGTGCTGGCATGTCACTGCTGCGGGAAGGTCACACAGCTGAGGAATCATAGCACCGATGCAGGGCCCCCTGGAGGAAACTCCCACTGCTGAGGTATTATAGTACTGACAGGACATTACCAGAGGAAACACGCACTGATGGTGCCTTATATCACTGAAAGGACTCTGCTGGAGGAAACTCCCGCTGCTGAGGTATTATAGTACTGACAGGACATTAGCAGATGAAACACTCACTGATGGTGCCTTATATATCACTGAAATGGAGGAAACTCGCACTGCTGAGGTGTGATACTAGCGGGCCGCTGGCAGCGGAAGCTCGCGCAGCTGCTGGTGCCTTCTGCGGCAGGAAGCCCACAGGGCCGTAGTCGTGTCACCCGCAGTGCTTTACTGGAAGAAGCTCAAACCGCTGATAATGTGTCACAACTGACGGCGCCGGCAGAGGGCTCCCACACATCTGGCCCCCGGTGAACCGACAGAGCGTTGCGTTGGTCAAGAACCTCTCACTGCTGCAGTAGTGAAGCAGACTTCCATGCCCCCCCCCCCCCCCACTTTCTCCTCTTACCCCCTGCACAGAACAGTGCTGGACGTTACTGCCAAAAGTTGACCTTTTATCATTACAAAAGCACCGAAAACCACAGCACACAATGTGATAGACATGTTCAAAGTCACTCACCCATCTCCGACCACCACACACTTTATGGCCTGCATCTTTCTGCGGGGTTGGTGCAGATGAGACCCCGCCTTTGAGGGGCCGCGGGAAGAGAGGCACACCCGAGGGACAGCTAGATTCACGCACAGACAGGCAGGGTGGCTGATGGAGAGTTGGGTAGACAGAAACACCAAGAGAGACACAGAAGTGCACACTCGGAGTTAGACAAACAGGGTGGCAAAGGCAAACAGACAGGTTGAAAACAGATAGGGTGACAGCAAGATGGGTAGCAGGACGACAGGCTGACAACCAGAGAGTTTGAAACAGAGGGATAGGCTCGTGGCACACAGGCAGACCGACGGGTAAGGTTAGACAGACAGCCCCCCAGCCGTCCGTTCCGCGGGTGGTAAACGCGCTTCTACCCCGCTAGCTCCCCATGCAGCGGCGACTCCTCCCTCAACAAAGATTGTAACTTCTGCTTTCTACACTTCCTCCTCGCCTCCTGTGTGCTGGGCGGGGAGGGCGGCAGTCACTCACACACACCCTGCAACAGCTTGCAAACTTTCCACAACAGGTCCTCGGAGCGAGATCACTCTGAAGTGACTGTCTCTTCTGAAACAGCTCGAACCCTCCCACAGGCGAGAGCTGCGCCAGGTGTCTCCTCGGAGGTTTTAATGTGATGCTACATCATGCTAGACGCGTCGATGGCTGTCTGTCGCCCTAAGGTCGCCGCAAAGCGCTGAGTGTAGGGTGACCAGAGGTTGAGAAGCGAAAACCGGGACAGGATAGACATAAGAGTAGCACTAAAGCCTTACTTACTATTGGTATGGCGTTTTCACCCGCTTGTGAGGTCTAAAGTGCTTTCTCCTAATGTTGTCGAAAGCTGTAGTATTTCCTGTGAGACATTCTGGACCCTTCTGCCCTCAAAGAGGGCAGTGGGTGTTTCCTTTAAGCGATCTTGAGTCCTTCTTAAGGTGAAAGCTGGGATTTTGTTTGGCAGCCTTATCGGTCGCTTCAAGTGGTCCAGCCGCCTTTTCCTGCTTCAAAAAGCTGGCATAATCGTTTCCTCCAAACATTCATGGTCCTTTCTACAGATGATGAGAGCGGTTGTCTCCGCGTCACAATTTCTGGTTTCCTACAGGCCTGAGGCTGGAGTGGTTGTCTCCTCCAGCTGAGGATCCATCCAACGTGTTGCAGAAAACTACAGGGATTGCATCCTCCAGGTCATGAAGTGCATTCCATCGAGTGAAAAATTGCTAGTTGTCTCCTTTGTGTGATATAGCACTAAGTTGCAGCTGCAGACTGACTTGTTTGTCACCTCTAAGATACTCCGCATCCAGCTGCATGAGAAGAATGGTGCGAATGGCCTGTGAGTGATGCAGAATGCTAGTGTACGAAAAGGCTTGCGTAGTTGTTGCATCTTATTGTAAATAAGTGCCAGTGTGGTTTCTCCTCAGAGGGATGGAACATCCTGCTGTTGTTGAAGGCTGGAATGGTTGGCTTCTCTGGTGCTTGCAAGGACTAGGGTGGCTGGATACTCAACAAAACTAAACTGTGCAACAGGCAGGGATAGGAGTGGCCCCTTCCTGCCCACAGTGTGTTCCAGCCTTCCGAGCAAGAAGTTGAGTTGTCTTCTCATCTGACATGTTGTCATCTAATATGTATGGTCCACAGTTGCCACTTCCTCCAGGTGATTTCTTGGGATGAAATAGGATAACCCCTAAGGTATGTCTTGCATCTCTCCAGGGATGTAGCTTGGGCTAACTGTTAAGTAAACTGTGTCTTGGGTTAATGTGGGTGAGGAAATGGCTTATGATAGGTGATTGGTGGCAGGGAGAACAGCGTTTTTTTTTTCATTTTTGTCCTCATTCTGCCAACTCTCTTGCTGGTATTACTCTTATCGCATTTGCCAAGGCGTGGAGAAAAGCATTTACCACACAAGAATACTGCTTTTTAGGTCTCGCTGGCGTTGCAGCGCAAAGCGCTGCCGCCAACGAGACTATTGTTGCCGTGTTTACTCCCAAGGGAGACAGACCTGGGCACGAGCCGATTCTGGTCTGGGCACGAGCCGATTCTGGTCTGTGAACGCGCTTCCAGTGGAACAGCTTGTGCGCGTTAATTCCAGTTGAGTGCTCGTCTCCGGAAGACGTGCTGCGCCGATTCTGGTCTGGGCACGAGCCGATTCTGGTCTGTGAACGCGCTTCACAGTGGAACAGCTTGTGCGCGTTAATTCCAGTCGAGTGCTCGTCTCCGGAAGACTTGCTGCGCATTAATTATAGTTGAGTGCTCCAGCAGCCTGGGGCGCCTGTCGACATGCTGTGCTAATGATTACTGTGGGGTCTCATGCTGTGATAATTCTCACTTTCTGTGTTGTGATCGGGAGCAGGCATATTACTGGCGCCACCGCCACACCTTCATTAGTCATAAAAGCTGCATGGCAAGTGATAATTAGGGCGGCATGTTTTAGGACATTTTTAGCAATTACTTTGTTTACTTAGTGCTATTAGTGATATCTTTCGTGCATCCAATGCTCTATTTAAACGTGCAGCACTGAACATTTTCAAAGAAGGCGAATCAGCGACATTCATCGGAGACACGACCTATTTGAAGACGCTTGTTTTACTGGGGTAAGTTCTGTGAACTGTTTAGTTTGTTTACTTTATTATAGTATAACTGGCAGGGTTGGCTAAATTATGCGAGAAAAGGAAAAATATGCAGGAGATGATGGTATGAGGCAAGTGTGGCAAATGTATAATTATGCGTACACCATATAAAAGCAAGTTGCAAAATGTCCGGTGTTGGGCGGATGGGTTTACTGTGCTGTTGCGTCGCCTGTAGGTGTGTTTATGAGTGCATGTGACTAGCTGGCGACATGTCCTTGTACTGTTACTTGCCTTTGCACTTGTTTTTTTTTGCATATATATATATATATATATAGCACGAACTGGAACCCAAGTTTATTGGAGCGCTTTGCACGAGCACCGTATTTACATTACACATTCAGGCGCCGGGAGATTAAGTGATTTGCCCAGAATCACAGGATGTTGATGCGACCTCGGGACTCAAACTCTGGTTTCCAGCACCAAAGTCGGCAGTTTAGCCGACGGACCACATCCTCGCCCTTGCCCTGCTGATTTTCAGGGACGGCTGCTCTGTCTTCACAAGGGTCGGGCGAACTATGACTCCGCTGCCTGACCTGGAACAGATCTGTTAGGTGTTTGTATTTATTTTTTAGTTTTTTTTATTTAGCGCAAACTCAATCCGTAGGTATTGGAGCACTTTACATGTATACCACATCCATTATAGAAGGACACATTCATGTTTGGTAGGTACGTGGATATTAAGTTATTCATAACCGGCGGAGCAAAGGCTGGTCTCTCTACCTCTGTGACTCCGGTTGCTGCTCGCGCCTCGTGTATAGCTGGTTTTCCTAGTTATCTGGCGAATACAAAAGCGGGCTTTGCTGTGTTTCTGTTTAAAGGCTACACATAAGGGGCTCAACTGATTGAATTGTAACCAGCTGTCCAACACAATACCGGCAGAAGGGCTCAGTGAGACGTACACTTGTAAGGGGCAGAGGTTACACTCCCGGCAAGTCTGCCTCAGCCTTCATTCTTCCGAGGTGGATCAATTGAATACCATTGATTGGGTAGTAGTTATATCTGTTAACCGAGCGTAGAAATGGAGCAAATTTAATACGGAGGGCTATTTGAAAAGTATAATTTTTTTTCAATGTGTCAGATGAATTTGTCTTTATGTTCTTGGGACTTATAAGAATCTTGTAGTGTGTACATCAGGCGGGTCATGTGTCTTTGGAAAACTAGCACCTTTTTGTGATATTGTAGTTGCATGATAGTTTCACATTATCATAGTGGGGGCTCGGATGTCAAACCTCCTTTCCGGGTGTTGGTCCTTGCCAGCAGTCATCACCTACTGCCAAAGACCTGCTTTTTAAAATGTATATCACCTGTCCACCTCCTTCCCCTTCCCCCTCACTAGTGCCCTCTCTCCCTTTCGTTTTCACCCTTCCAGCCTCTCTTCCCCCGTTCTCTCTCGGTCCGCCATTTCTCTCCATGCCCCCATTTCTCTCTCCCTGTGCCCCCTTTCTCTCTCTCCCTGTACCCCCCTTACTCTCCATCCCATTTTCCCGTGACCCATAGCTTTGGCTGCAGGTGAGTTGGCACAACTCCTGTGAGAGAAGTGTCTCTAGATTAGGTGGCACGTGCCCCTGCTGGGACCATGGTCAGGCGTTTGTCTGTTACACAGAAAATCACGTCTCTGTTAAACTGCAGTTTGAGAGTATTTTTGGTTATTGTGTTTGTTTACTGTACCAAATGAATCATGGTGGAACCAGGAATCTTATGCCAGAGCATCCCAGGAATCCAAAAAGTAAAACTGAAAAAACACATTTTGGAGAAAAATCATGTGATGTTGCAGAAATCGCTTCATCTCTTAGTGGTGTTTAATGTAGGTTCATTTACAAACCCCAGCCATCATATAAGGTCTCTGGAATGCCTTAGACTTGGCAGAGTCTCTTGATGCCCATGAGCAACAGTAAAGAGCATGTTCACCGCTGAAGAGAGTGACCACTTCACCATTCATCCCTTTGTGCCTGCAAACAGAGCTGAATACTTCACCTTTCACCACTTTGCATCTACAAACAGAGCTGACCACTTCACCAGCTGAACAACATTTGTACAAGCGTCGCTGACACCCCGTACTACCGATTTTTTTATTGCATATGATGGCCCAATCACTTCACTGTGATCGGTAGTCCCTGTCCCCTGCTATACATTCCATCGTAAATCTTTAGATCCTGTTTTTGTATTTTTATTCATCCATTCACACTCCTTTACGTTAAAATAGCCATAGCTTTACTGTACAGTTGCTAGAATAGCTTATAATATGGTATAGTGTGTAATTTTTAAATAATCACTCCACTGCAAACAAAAACATTGATAAAAAACACTGCCATTTACAATGCCAGTAGCTCCAACTGCAACAAATGCGAGACCTATTGCATTGCAAATGCTTGTTCAACTTCCATCCCTTCTCAGATAGGCCTGAAACAGAGGGAGCCAGGACCAACAGCAAAATTGGCTTAATCATCGGACCTACTGTAGCGCTGGCTTCACTCCACCAACAATATCTATACTTTCTCTCGACTTCTAGTGTCACAGGCCATATCCGACTGACTTGTGGAGTTTATACTTTTGAGACAGTCAGAAAAGCAAGGTGGTCTTCCGGATTTCCAAAGTCTACAAATCTCCCATCTCGCAAGGAGTATTGCATAGTAAATAAATTTAGAACTAACAGTATTTATTCGGGCTGGACCATCTTGATAGAGCCCCAAAAAATATAAGTTTAGGGCTTACCTTGATTCGTCTACCCGTTACCTCCGCAAGGAAGTTACATATCTCAGTCTAGTAACATGTAATCTTCGGACACGTCATAAACATGTGGATATCATCTGCAGACGAGAGCATACATCTTGGGCATACGTACGGGTTTCCTGTAGCTTTTGACAACTTGGCTGGAGACCAATCAACTCTATAAGTAGTGAAAAGATGGTTATGCTTGAGTGCAGCAGGTTTCACCACAGCTCGTAAAATAGAGAAAGAGTCAAGCCAGACCTACTTAGGATTTCCACCCTCCAGTTCTTCTGCCCAAAGCTTAGTGATATCCGAGCTAGAATCATCATCCGCCTCCACCAAGGCCCAATACCACATGGAGACTTCCTTTTTCAGAGAACCTGCTCTCATCGTCCGGTCAAGCCAGGAGTCCTCTTCCTCCTCTACCCAGGCCTGTGTAGCCCACCAGGAACAAACTTGGTAATATTTGAACCTTGTTAATTGCCACCCTAGTACAGTTACTCAGCACTTCCCAACTCGCTAGGTTTGATGCCGTTTTGAGATCTTCCCAGAAAAGTAACCCCGCAGATTTTAGTGGTTGACTGAGCTGGTCTCTCAAGCATTCAGGGGTTCCTGGTGAATCCCAGATCAGGGCCCGGGATGAGTAGTAAGGTACTCCTAGTTTTTTCTGAAAGTACATCCAGGTTCTTAAGGCCCCCTTCAAAATCTTCAGCCTCACCTTTTTGAAGTACTTCAGATCTCCATATTTCAACAAGAAATGGCTCTGCCCATGACTCACATCCTTTAACATTGCCCCAAAAAGTAGTCGCAGAGGAGACCAATTGACTTTGTTGATGAGCATATGAAACTTCTGAAATGAAATGCATGACAGTATGCAAGGAGATCCGGAAGAGCCAACCTCCCCTGCTCCAGCCTCCTCCTCAACTTTTTCCAGGATATCCTGGACCCCTTCGAAGACCAAATGAAACTGCCTATCTTCCCCTGGAGCTTAGCTAAATCTTCTTTATAAAAGGCTAAAGGAATTGAGTTAAAGAGAAAAGTAATTTTTCGGAGGACGATCATCTTAATGAGATTGATACAGCCGTAAATATTTAAGGGTAGATTAACCCACCTAACCAATAAGCTCCCTAACTCTTGACTGACGTTTTTCCAGTTGGTTCTGGGCACGTCTTCCAACTTCTGTGTTATTAGGATACCCAAATACCACATTTGAACCTTCGCCCCCAAACTATGTTTGGCCTGGTTTCATTCCATGATTTCGGTTTTTCCACTATTCACCTTATAGCCCAAAATCATACCAAAGGCTTTTGCCTTGGCCATTAAGTTAGGAATTGCCGCCTCTGGTTTAGTGGTATAAAGAATGAGATCGTCTGCATACGAAGCCGACTTTGCCACCAGACCAGCAGATATGAAGAGAAGGATGGTGGAATCTGCTCTAATCAGAGATGCAAACAGCTCTATATACAGGTTTAACAAGAGCGGGGACAGGGGACACACCTCTCTTGTGCCTCTAGTGATGTCAAACCACTCTGACAGCTCCCCATTCACCAACACCCTAGCTCTGGGCAGGTAGTACAGATTTTGGATAGCCCTCACAATGTTTTGCGGAAACCCAAAGCACTTTAAGGCATTCAAAAGATAGGCCCAGTGTACTTGGTCAAAAGCCTTTGCAGCATCTACAGCTACGGCCGTCATTGGTAAATTCTGGGCTTCCGCCAAATCTATAACCCCCAGCATCAAGAAAGTAAGCTCATTAAGCTGCCTCCCAGGGATAAAACCTCTTTGGTCCCGATGGATAACTCCCTTGATGACCTGGCCATCCCTAGAGTCTACTATCCCTGAAAAGATCTCATAATCTGATTTCAAAAGTGAAATTGGCCTATCTGAGTCTACTTCCAACGGATCTTTATTTGATTTCAAAATTAACGTTACTGTGGCCTCAGCCAAAGACCGCGGGACTATTTCACCTTCTATACATTTTAAATTAAATAGGACTTTCAGGACTGGGCTATATTATCAAGAAGTTGAGAATAAATCTCGACTGACAACTGAAAGGCCATCTGGCCCAGCTGCCTTCCCCCCTGCCATCTTCCTAATTTGTGCCTTGACCTCCTCCTCAGTAATCTCCGCCTCTAAGAGCCTCTTTTGCTCGTTAGTTAATCGCGGGAGCTCCGTCTTATCTAACCAGGCCTCTATGCTCTCTTTCCTGGGAGATATATCCTCTCTATATAAGCTACTCATATATCTCTGGGCCTCAGCACATATTTCTAAATTAGTGTTCAACAATGCTCCCAATTCTGCATCTCTCAAATTTCGAATTAAATTCCTAGCCTTATCTATTTTTGCTTTCAAGGCCAAAAGCGAGCTACACTTCTCTCCATATGAGAAATGTTGCAACTTACTTACTTTCCACCTATCTAATAGTCTTTTATCCAATTGCCCTTGATATTCTGCTTGTAAGTGCTCTAATTCTTTGCTAAGGGCAAGGACTCTACTGGAGCCCCGATGATCCCTTCTGAAGATCACATTCCTTAGCCTTAATCTCTTTGATTCGATCCTACTCTTCCTGCTTCAGGGCACGCCTCTTACCCATTAGCCCTTAAATATGCTTTGAATGCATCCCACAGAGTTTGTATTTTAGCTGAACCTCTGTTAGCATGAAAAAAGACAACTGTCTTATCCACTATATTTGATACCACCGTCTCGTCTAATAGGATGGTCCTATCCAAGGTCCACCTTTTCACCCCAGATTTTTGGAGGTGTCTTAGGGACAGGAAAGCTGCCGAATGATCTGAGAGAATGGCTGGAACATGTTTAACCTCTTCCACATCAACCAATAATTCCTGGTCTACCAAAAAATAGTCGATGCGGGAATGGTGCCCATATTTTTTACTATAGAAGGTAAAGTCCCTTACCCCAAACTTACTGTGCCAAATGTCAACCAAATTGAGTTCGAGCATGATATTTTTCAAGGTTGCAAATGTTCTTGGGGGACTAACGTATTTAGCTTTTGAGGTTCTGTCTAAATCCTTATTTTGGACTATATCAACTTTTTCCATGCTCATGACGTCTCCCGGCCGTCATGAGTCACAATGGGCGAGTGCGGACGACGGCCGGGAGCCGTCATGACCACCCCCGCGATTGGAATGTCCAGCACTGCGGCGGAATTTGCGCCGCAGTGAAGAGGTTAAAATCCCCACCAAGTATTACTGGGGTGGTAGCTTCCAAAAGACACGATTCCAGCTTCATTAAAGCTTCTGGAGAATCCTTATTTGGGCCGTAATAGATAGCACATACTGCTGACATCCTCTGCATCATCAGGTTAGCCACCAGCCTGCTCCCTGAGAGGCCCCATTTGTATTTTGCCAGCTTTATACCAGAATTATTTCTAATGATTAAGGCGACACCTCTAGTGCAGCCTCTCTGGTCTGAGCATACTACTTCCTGGACCCAACCCAATTTATTAAAGGATGACCTGCACTGCTCCCGTTCCAAGTGAGTCTCCAGCAGCAAAATAATATTCGCCTCGCTATTCTTGAGAAATTCAATCACCCGAGCCAACTTCTTCCTAGACCTCAAGCCATTAACATTCCAAGATATCAGGTGAACAAGATTCGATTTACTCATCTTCAAATGTCCACCCTATACTCCCATGAACCTCCTTCAGCATCCTATCGTATTGGAGACTCCTTGCCCGATGCCATCCTAAAGTAACTGAAAATATAACCATACAAGCATATGGCAAAACTAGGACATATTTTTTCCCCCATGCTCCCACCACCCTGTGCACCCCCCTCCCGCCCACCTCGGGGAATACCCTTTCCTATTCCTGGGCAGTAGTGTCCGCCCTTCGCGACCCCCCAGGCGAAGAGAGGAAATCCAAATTATAAATAAAAAGAAAGCATAACTACGTATTAAGGATATATTGCTGCATTTTATGCGATTCAACTTGACAGGGCATAGACAGAACCCTCCAGGCCTCTACTATTCTGATCCCTCCATCTGGGCCCAAAAAGTATCCACCTATTCCAGGTTACTGATATTGTGCATTTTATTGCGCCACATTATTTTCAGTATCGCAGGGAACTTCATCTGGACCTGGGCGCCCTTACTACGTAAATCGCTCATCTTTGAGCCCAGCTCCCATTGCCTCTGCATGGTTCTCTTGCCGATATCTGATTGTACTTGGTAGCTGAAATCCCCAAATTTCAGAAAACGTTCTTTCAAGGCGTGCCCCATCACTAACTCCTTGATAGCATATGAGAGAAAATTTATCAACATTTTCCTGGGTGTTTTCCTAGCGGGATTTAACTTAAAAGGATCCCTATGGACTATTTGGATCTCTTTATCAAAATCAATATCCGGCCTGTCCTGGAATTAACTTTCGCCCAGAAGTTGGCATATGAAGCCTTTAATGTTGCTCTTTTCGGAGCCTTCTGGGATATTGAGAAGTCTCGAGTTGTTGCGCCTGGTCTGTATGTCCAGCCTCTCCATATCCCCCTGTAACTGCTTATTTTGTGCTTTAAGATCAGCAATATCTGTTGCGTTCACAGATAAAGCTACTGACAGAGACTTTACCTCACCTTCCAGGACTGTAGTACACAGAGCAATTCCATAACATTTTTCTTCAAGTATCCCACACTTTTCCTGAATGCCCTTTGGTTACCTTCAGAAATCTCGAACTTCGTGAGAATGTCTTGCCTCAAATTGAATAGCAATTTTTCAACCTGACTTCCCGGGGAGGACTGCGCTTGGTTCATGTTATCACTCCCAAAAGTCTAGCTTTTGTCCTGAATCTGCCTCAGACTTTGATCCAGAGCCCTCCCATCGTGGACATTTAGAACATCTTGGGTGTCTTGGGCATCTTGGGCGTTTTGGGCGTTACCTACAGCGTCTACCAGCGGGGAGAAGCAATTTTCAAGCAACAACGGCTCCGCCTGGGGGAAGAGACTGGGTTACATTATTCCCCCCTCCCCTGTGCAGAAGCAGCAACTTGCCCCATGATTTTAAAATATGACCTGAGGGAAGGAGGGGGTCAGGAGGTAAACGCACTTCCTTAAGCCCGCACCTCTTTGGTTTCCCTGCCCCTTTAAGCACCTTTTTTTACAGGAGATAGCGCAATTGCCTTTCGCACCGTCGGGTCTTTTGCTCTCCAACTTAATCTTTTCCTCTCCGGTACTGGGCGCAGATGTTACCTATTCTTTGAAAGCGGGGCTTGTAACTCTCTATCAGATTGAGTATTACTGATTTTAGCCCTCTCCCTAGTAGCCTGCACAGGGTTTCCTCCAACACACTCATCCCCAAGCTTTTCATTCGCAGTATTCATAGGGAAAAATGGTACCTGTATGGGGAGATTGTTTTCCATTAACCCCTGCAGGGTCTTATACCCACTCAAATGCTGCCCTTCACCCCCCCTTGCAGTCTCATTTGGTACTCTCACCGCTTGGCTGGGATGCCCCTTCTCTCCAGGGAGACTTGATGGCAAACCGCCAGAGCTTTCGGCGCGCTGATTATCCCTTGGGTGCAGCCTTCCTGTGCTGACTCTGCCGCAACCAGTCCGGAAACCGGCAAACGCTGTTGCCACGCTTGACCTCCGCCACAGGGCTGCTGCCCAACACCAGACCCCCTGATGGAAGTCGATGTCCAAGTCCGTACCAATACGTGTTTTCGGGGCCTACCAGGTAGGGTCCTTATCTTCACAACAACGCAGTGCAGTGCATACTACAAAATTTGCGGATTTTCACCTCAATCGCTTTCAGTTAGCGATTTCCTCATTCCTTCACCCGGTAGCTCCCGCGACCGGCGTTAGCCTGCCGCCATGTTCCCCCGCTCTATCCTTGGAGTGCCTGTTCTTAGCAAAAGAGGCAACGTACAAGGGCATTAACACACATGGTTAGCGAAGTGATTCAGCTTTTCGCAAGAGTGTGTGACAACAGAATATAATTCAAGAGGTGTGATAGTCCCACTGAAATCGGCAAGCCTGTCTTTTGAGGTACTTCTAGTCACTCCAAATGTGTACTTTTCACCAGTAGCTTTTCAGCTGCTACAAAAATATAATTAGTAGGTAAGAATGTCGACAAGGGTATTGTTCAAACACATATGTTTATATATAAACTACTACTTTTTTCAATATGTCAGAGCTTGACATTACAGCTTAATTGAAGGCTGTTTTTGAATAACATAAAAAGGAACAACATTTCAAAAGCAGGTGTATATACTGATGTGTTTTGGTAAGAAAACACACCTTCAAATACATTATAAAACACCCCCATCCCTGACCAGCATCTTTTGCTTCACAACTGCAGCGGAACAAGACAGACAGCCCTTTACTCAGCTACCCATTTTCATCTTCCCATTTATCACTCTGCACCATTTGTAATTTTTGTTTTGCACTCTTTTACCACTATCACTTGTTCGTTTTTCATTCATATACTCACTCACATTTATTTTTTCACCATGCCTGGAAAAAAAAAACACGCTTCATTGAGCAAGACATGAAAGTCATGGTGGGTGAAATCATTAGAGCAGAGCCCAAACTTTTTGGCTCCCAAGTCCAGCATACTCCTCTCTGTAGGAACACAGGAATGTGGGACAGGATAGTCAATAGAGTGAATGCTGTTGGTTCCACCCTGCATACAGTGAACAACATCCCAGGTTGAGGGTGCGTACCAGGTACAACAACCACATGGAGGATCAGAGGACTGGCGGTGGCCCTCCTATTGCACCATTACAATTCTTTCCCTAGGAAGAGAAGGTCTTGGCCATCCTGCATTCTGAGGGCTTGACAGGAACAGATGAGGTAGTGGACTCTAGTAAGTTACACTACAATAACTGCCACAATATCACAATGTCCTGTTTGCTCTCAATTCTAATTTTGTTATTGTGTTATCTATCTACTTTCCTAACATGTAATACTCAAAGTATCTGAGATATTGGTTTGCTTGTGGCAATGTGTATTGCTGCATATAAGAGCACATGTATCCAACTCCATGACATAACACGTTTATAATGCTGCCTGTAAGTCCATTACTATAATCCAGGACCGATGATATGTGTGAATATTTAAAAGTATAGTGCATCCCTAATGCATGTCTCCAACAGTGATGGTACAATAACCGTTTGTCAAGTGTTGGTAAAGTGAGATTGAGGGGACTACAACTACCATGAGGCCCTGACACTCCAACTCTAACCAAACGCTAGACTCCTTTTGCCCATTCTCACTTGTCTGCCATGTCACTACTGATCTTCACACTTTCTATGCAGCTTACCATTTCACAAGTGTTGGTAAAGTGACATTGAAGTGACTTCAACTACCACGAGGCCCTCTCACTGCAACTCTAACCAAGATGCTAGACTCCTTTTACCCTTTCTCACTTGTCCGCCATGTTACTACTGATATTCACACTTTTCATGCAGCTTACCATTTGTCAAGTGTTAGTAAAGTGTGATTGAAGAGACTACAACTACCACAAGGCCCTCTCACTCCAACTTTAACCAAGACGCTAGACTCCTTTTGCCCTTTCTAACTTGTCTGCGATGTCACTGTCACTACTGATTTTCACTTATTATACAGCTTACTATGTTTCAAGTGTTGGCAAAGTGAGATTAAAGTAACTACAACTACCATCAGACCCTGTCACTGCAACTCTAACCAAGATGCTAGACTCCTTTTGTCCTATCTAACTTGTCACTACTGATCTTCACTCATCATGGACTGTGAAATGTACAGGCAATGCTCCACACAGATATTCGTCTGAATCTTTTGCTTGATGGTGTTCTGGTTTCATCAACTGCAACTATTGATGGCATGAGTGACACCATTACAACGGTGTACCCCTAATATATATGATTCATTAAGGAAACTCAGCTGATTAGCAGTGGTAGGTGACCCCTTGACTCTGCACCTCTCACATGATGAACAATGCTAAGTATACAACCAAGCTTGGTGTTTGTCTGTATTATACACAACTAGGCCTTGGAATGGACATATACACGTTGTTACTACACTGTGTTTGTAGCAGAGTTTTGGAGATGTCATGCCAATCCCTAAAACAAAAATGCCACAAATCTGCACACCAAAAGAGTTAATGAAATCTACTACATCTATTGAATGTCTACAAATGTCTAGTAACCAACTTTAACTCCATTCAAATAGATGACAGTACTAATCTCTTTCTGTTCCATTCTAGGTCCTCATTTACTTTGACACAAACAACGTGGATGTAGATGCCTCACTTCCACCATTAACAATGTTCTCTATTTCTCAGCAGGTCGATTGGCCATTGCACCTGTGCATAGGTTGGAAATCGAACAGAGTTTTTCTCCACCCAGGACGAAGTCCTCAGTGATGACAACGCTCCTGAAGAGGTGGGCATGAATGATGGTCCTGGCCCATCTGGTGAGCCTCGGCAGATGGCAACAGTGGGGCTTTAAAAAAATGGTAGCACTAGCCTATGTCCCATTCACAGTGGTAGCCAACCACACTAATTTACTAATAGAAAGCCCTTTCTACCAACAAATTGAAGACAAACTTAGCCCCCTAAAGGACTAATTTGAAAGCACCTTGCTTAGCAAACTACATTACCCCAAACACAGACGCCAACTCAAATTCCAAATACCATGGTGGATTGTCTATGACAGCACCTTGGCACAGGAAGTCAAAACAAACAACACAGTGAAAGGATGGTGCAATGCCTTCCAATCCACAATAGGCAGAACCCAACCTATTCTCTAAAATCATATAGAAGCATTACAAAAGGAGCAAAGCTACCAAGAAATAAAAATGGAGCAATCTGTTAGTCAAATTGCCCTTAAACTTACCAAACAGACCAAAAGCATGTAAAACATGCTACAATTTAAAGTCAAACTATTCATAAATAACAAAGGAGTGCATTACTTAGAAATGATAGCCACAAGCATATTATAAAATGAATGATAACCTAAAAATTATGACAAATTCTAAACCAACATACCAATAATGAAATATTTTATTACATCAGTCAAAAAATTATTTACAATTCCAATGTTAATAAAGACTGATAAATTAAAACCATGTATATATATATTTTTTTTTAATGTAACCGGCTCCAACCAAGAAAGTAAAAAAAAACTCAATCAATCACATATATTAATTATAAAACATAAACCATAACCCAAAAAATTCCACATAACAGTCACATAATATTTACACAAACAATACAAAATCACATTTCCCACCCAAATGAAATGAAATAAATAATACATACTGTTCTGTAGCTGCAGATCTTCCTCTGTATCCACGTAATAAAATATAGTAATTTTCCAAACAGGGGAATAATATTGTCTAAAAACCCCAAAAGAAAATGCAAAAATAAAAAAAATCCAATGGAAATCCCTCAAAGCAATCCGAAGTAGCTTGGAAAAAAGTATCTTTAAAAACAGAAACGCTCCAGGAAACCCCCAAAAAGGAAATCAAAGTAAAAACCATTGGTTTATTATAAGCCAAAAAATATTTCATTCAAAATAAAAAAAGTCAACTCCAAATGCACATAGGACATGTTTGTAGACAAAACTTGTAAAGTAAATTGAAAAACCCACCGGCAAAATACTTGACATTCCCTAAAATACATATACATAACAGTTAATCATCAAAATATAACTAACAATGTTACGTTTTCGATCATATACTCCTAATTCCCAAACTGTGTTATCGCAATATTGAAAATGTTGATATCAGCATTACTGTCAATTATTGTGTATTACTGGTAATCCTGGTCGCACCAGGACTGTCTCAACTGTCAACAATAAAATTATGTTGTGAAAAAAAATATATAACTAACAGCACAATTTAACATAACATAGCGATACATTACTAAATTAGTGTACAAAAACCCAAAACTACAATCTAGTGAAAAAAGCGAACTCTGATACATCTAAATATACTAAAAACAACACTATAACTAAATTCTAGACCTCCTCTCTAAAACCCCCTACTCTCAAAGGGGCATATTATCAAGACAGGCGATAAAATTATCGTCGCTTTAGCGGCAGAAAACTGCCGCTAAAACGGCGATAATGGGCTTGATAATATGCTCTATGGAATTCCAATTGAAGCCCATGTTAGATGTCCTTCACATCTAACATGGGCTTCAATTGGAATTCCATAGAGCATATTATCAAGCCCATTATCGCCGTTTTAGCGGCAGTTTTCTGCCACTAAAGCGGCGATAATTTTATCGCCTGTCTTGATAATATGCCCCAAAATCCTTAAAAAGGACTTACCTGTTTCGACAAACAGCAGCACCGTACCACGATCTCGTTCAGGGAAAATTGACCAAAAAGAACACAAATAAATTACAAAATAGAAGGTAGGGGTAAAACAATTACAGCTAAATTCAACTAAAGAATGACTATCTCCTTTTATAAATGAATGTGAAATATTGTAAAAATGTTGAATAATTGTATTAAAAAATATAAAAAAAGATTAGACATGTAAACAATGTTGTGATTAAATGTTAAAAATGATAAAATCTAATATAAATAATAGTATAAAATGTATACAATTATTTAATATATTCTGAAAAAACATGTTAAAATGATATTGAAAATATGTATATAAAACAATTTTTAAAAATGTTCGAAAAAAATTAAACAACGGAAAATAAAGTTGAAAACGTACAACATGCAAAAGTAAATAAATTGTAGCTGTAATTGTAATTTTTATTTATATAGCGCTTACTGCTCCTGACGAGGCGTTGAAGTGCTTTTTCGGTGAGTAGTACGCTACTCCCCAACCCTCAAAGGATTAGTGTTGAGTTAGTGTAGTGAAACATGAAAGTGATTTGAGTGGTGGATACTAGTCAGTTATATGGATTGAGAAGGATAGTGGAGGGATAGAAGAGGGAAAAAAGGTTTGCATTTATGTAGTGCTTGTTACCCCTAATGGGGTGCTGAAGCACTTTCTTGGCGAGTAGCACGCTACTCCGGAACCCATAAGGATTAGTGTTGAATTAGTATAGTGAAATATGAAAGTAATTTGAGTGGTGGATATTAATCAGTTATTTGGATTGAGAAGGATAGCGGAGGGATAGAAGAGGGAAAAGGTTTGCATTTATATAGCGCTTGTTACCCCTGATGGGGTGTTGAAGTGCTTAATTGTTTGGGCGAGTAGCACGCTACTCCGGACCGCATTAAAGGATTAGTGTTGAATTAGTATGGTGAAATATGAAAGTAATTTGAGTGGTGGATGTTAGTCGGTTATTTGGATTAAGAAGTGTAGCAGAGGGATAGAAGAGGGACAAAGGTTTGCATATATGTAGCGCTTGTTACCCCTAATGGGCTGTTGAGGTGTTTTTTCGGCGAGTGGCATGCTACTCCACAACCCATAAATGATTAGTGGTGAATTGGTATAGTGAAATATGAAATTTGAAAAGTGGACATGTTAATCTGTTATTTCGATTGAAAAGGATAGTGGAGGTATAGAAGAATGAAGGCTTTAGACTTATATTTTCTTTCTTTTTTGGAGGTCATAGCAGTAGTGGGAGGGTCGGGATGTGTAAAAAGTGATGTGGAGGGGAAGAGTCAGAGGGAACAGTTTACAAAGGCTTGTTTTGGGGTATCAGTATAGTAAAAGAGGTGTCAGGTGGTTCAAGGAAGGGTAGAGTAAGGGAGAGTCTCGTAAGAATTATTTTGGGGATCATAGTAGTGGTTTGGGGTTTGGGATGAATGAGAGAGCGGAGGTAGTGGATATATTGAAAGAGGTATAGGGTGAGAAATATTCTAGTGCATTGGAAAGAGTAGTAGAAAGAGGTTTGTGATGAGTCAGAGAGTTGAGGTAGAAGATATATTGAGAGAGGTATAGGGTAAAAATAGGTAGTGCATTGCTGAATTAGAAGAAAGTAATAAATATATAGACAGCGCGGGGATGCCTAAGGGTAGCCAGGCGCTTTACAAATACTCAATAATAATATATATCCATAAGTACATAGAAAGTTTAAAGATGCATAAAGGAAGTAAGTATATGCAGATTAAAGATATTGATAGAGGTATAGGGTGAGAAATAGGGTAGTGCATATAATATTTTTTGGGGGAGGAAAGTAATAAATATATAGATCCAAGTACATGGAAAGTATATAGATACATAAAGGAAGTTAGTATAAGTAGATTAAAGATGCATTTGATAAACTCTGGTTTTGAAGTGTTGTACTTAAAAAAATTCTTTTTTTTTTTAAACGTAATCATTCTACATGTTAATACAAAGCAATACACATAGGTAAATATCTATAGTATAAATAAATGCTTATTTACAGAGAGATACACTGTATATTTCTGTTTGCGTATGGTGCTTATGTGGGGAAGAGGCAATTCTTGACTAGTTTTCTGAAGGTAAGGTGGTTGTCGGTGTATTTAATGTTGGGGGTAAAGAGTTCCATATTTTGGCTGCTTGAACAGAGAAGGATTTGCCACCCATGTTTTTTTTCTTGTATCTTGGGATTTTGAGGCGAGGTGCCACTCTAGAGCGGAGGTTCCTATGATGAATGTGTTTGGTGATGTTATTCCTGATGAAGAGCAGTCCCATTGCATGTATGGCTTAGTGGGTGATACAAAGCAGCTTGAACGTGGATCTTCTGGCAACCGGTAACAAATGCAGGGCTTTTAAGGCAGGGGAGATGTGGTCTTGCGGTTTGATATGCAAGAGTAGTCTGGCAGCCGAGTTCTGAATCAGTTGCAGTCTTTTTATAGTCGTCAAAGGTGATCCATGGTAGAGGCTATTGGTGTAATCGAGTTTGGACAGAACAAGGGAGATGGTAGCTTGGACCTTGTGTGTGAATCCCAAATGGGGGAAGATTCATCTCAGAGTTTTTATAGTAACAAAGCTTCATCTTGCTAGTTTGTCCACTTGGGCATTCATCGATAGCTTGGAGGCCATGGTCATTCTGAGGTTTCTTACTTACTTCGACACTTTAGGCGGTGATCCCAGTTCATCAGGCCAGGTGGCAAGTGGCCTAGTTATAATGTTTCCAATCGCCACACGTGAGTATTTACGTTTTGGAAGCATTCAATTTAAGATGGCTCCAAGTCATCCCTTGATCCACGGCTCTGAGACAACTGAAAATTGGCGAGTTTCCGATGTCTTTGTGGCATTCCAGTTGAAAGAGTATTTGCATGTCATCTGCATAGTTATAGCCCGTGAATTGAAATTGATTGATCAGTACCAGCAATGACTTCATGTAGATGTTGAAACGCATGGGCGAGATGATAGAACCTTGAGGGACCCCAGCCTTTGTGGAGTACGGTTTGGACGAGAAAGGTGGAGTATGGATGACATTAGTTCTGTTTTGAAGGTAGGATGTGATCCAGTCTAAAGCAGTCCCCTCCATGCCAGCTTTGTAGAGTCTTTGTATCAGAGTGTCACGGTCAACTGTGTCAAAGGTAGCCGAGAGGTCCAAGAGGAGTAGCGCAGCAACCCCATTGCGGTCAACTGTGTTCTTCAGGCCGTCCCAGATGCAAGGTGGGCAGATTCTGTGTCTCTTGCCAGATGAAATCCTGTTTGGAAGTCTGAAAGTATGGCATTCTCTTCAATGAATTGTGACATCTGGGCGAACGCTCCTCTTTTTATCAGTTTGTCCAGGAAAGGTCCAATTAGCAATGGGTCTGTACAGCGGGTCCAAGTTTGTCTTCTTCAGTAAAGGGCGTAGGTATGACTTTTTGAGTTCTTCTGGAAATATTCCCTTTAAATTTTTTGTGTAAGAATACATTTTTATTTTTTATTTACTTAACTTTATATAAATGTTTATGTTTACGGTGAAATATATATGTTTAAAAATGTAAAAATACACAATAAATAAACTTTGAAAACATAAATAAAATGAGGGAAAATTTGTGACGTCTTTATTTTACCACAAAATGTAATTATTAATGTTATTGGTTACATACAACTGTTTTTTTAATTATATTTCTAATCACCAACTATACCAATAAAATAACACAAATGATCTATACTACATACAAATATAAGTAAAAGATTTCTGAATAAAATTATATATTTAGATAATCAAATTTATTGGACACTAAAGGGGTGACTTGTACTATTCCCACTCCAATCTATTCCAATTTGGGGAAGGTGTTGAACACTAAATGGGTTACATTTACTATTTCCACTCCAATTTAACCATATTGGGGAAAGGTGTTGGACTCTAAAGGGGTGACATTTATTATTTCCACTCCAATCTAAACCAATTTGGAGAAGGTGTTGTACACTAAAGGGATGACATGTAATATTCACACTCCAATCTAAAGCAATTTTGGGAAGGTATTAGATACTAAAGGGGTGACTCTTACTATTTCCACTCCAATCTAATCCAATTTGGGGAAAGTGTTGGCTCACTCAATGGGTGATATTTACTATTTCCACTCCAATTTAACCATATGGGGGAAGGTGTTGGATACTTAAGGGGTGATATTTACTATTCTCTATCGAATCTAACTATGTTGGGGGAAGGTGTTGGACACTAAAGCTGTGACATTTACTATCCCCACTCCATTATAAAGCTATTTGAAAAAGGTGTTGCACACTAAAAAGGGGAGATTTACAATATCCTACACCCCGTCAGCAGAGGTGTCCCCCAAGGCTCAGTGCTCTCCCCTCAACTGTTCAACATATACATGGAACCCCTCACCACCCTATTCAAAAAAGCCAACATCCCCTTCCACACATATGCAGATGACACCCAGATCTATTTGGAAACCTCCTCCATTGGCGACATTCAGAGGTTCAACAACACTCTCAGAGAAGTCCAACATTGGCTATCAACAAACCACCTCAAACTCAACCAAGATAAAACTGAAATCCTCCTCATTTCCAACAAAGAAGAAAACCCTCAAATCGTAGAATGGCTAAAAGCAATCGATGCTCTCAATGCTAATCTCACCCTGGCTAACTCTGTAAAATCACTTGGAATCACCCTAGACACAAAATTGATCATGGCCAAACACATTAAGATCCCCGCAAAGTGTGCCTTCCTCAATTTAAAGCTACTCAACAAAATAAAACTCTTCATTCCACCCAAGGACCTCAAGCAAGCCACCCAATCACTGGTGTTACCTAGACTCGACTATGGGAATGCTGTCCTCACCGGTACAGCAAAATCCCACCTAGCCCCCCTCAAAACAACTCTCAATGCTGCTGCCAGAATGGTCACCGGAGTTAAGATATTCGATCACATATCGCCCGCACTCAGAGAACTAAAATGGCTCCCAGTCGAAATGCGTGCTAGCTTTAGAAATTGTCAGCATTCCGTCCATCATTTGTTTGTTGTAACGCTTTTCGCCCTAAGTGGGATGGGTATTCCCAGACGTGGGACCCGTGCTCACTACGCCACTGGAGTCAAGCTATCCTGGCTGATGACGGCTGATAGCCAGAAACCGGTCCTAGGATGTTTGATTCCGGTCCAGGGAAGACATGGCTTGGCAGTTCGGGCTGGACTGTTCCCATGAGGCACAGGGTCAAGACTGATTTGCATATGGCCATGTCTAAACTGGGGTGGTGTAGTGGGCAAAAGAACGATGGATTTAACCCAGATCTCTTGACTGGGGGAGAATGTATGCATTGTCAGCATTCCGTCCATCATTTGTTTGTTGTAACGCTTTTCGTCCTAAGTGGGATGGGTATTCCCAGACGTGGGACCCGTGCTCACTACGCCACTGGAGTCAAGCTATCCTGGCTGATGATGGCTGATAGCCAGAAACCGGTCCTAGGATGCTTGATTCCGGTCCAGGGAAGACATGGCTTGGCAGTTCGGAGTGGACTGTTCCCATGAGGCACAGGGTCAAGACTGATTTGCATATGGCCATGTCTAAACTGGGGTGGTGTAGTGGGCAAAAGAACGATGGATTTAACCCAGATCTCTTGACTGGGTGAGAATGTATGCATTGTCAGCATTCCGTCCATCATTTGTTTGTTGTAACGCTTTTCGCCCTAAGTGGGATGGGTATTCCCAGACGTGGGACCCGTGCTCACTACGCCACTGGAGTCAAGCTATCCTGGCTGATGACGGCTGATAGCCAGAAACCGGTCCTAGGATGCTTGATTCCGGTCCAGGGAAGACATGGCTTGGCAGTTCGGGCTGGACTGTTCCCATGAGGTACAGGGTCAAGACTGATTTGCATATGGCCATGTCTAAACTGGGGTGGTGTAGTGGGCAAAAGAACGATGGATTTAACCCAGATCTCTTGACTGGGGGAGAATGTATGCATTGTCAGCATTCCGTCCATCATTTGTTTGTTGTAACGCTTTTTGCCCTAAGTGGGATGGGTATTCCCAGACGTGGGACCCGTGCTCACTACGCCACTGGAGTCAAGCTATCCTGGTTGATGACGGCTGATAGCCAGAAACCGGTCCTAGGATGCTTGATTCCGGTCTAGGGAAGACATGGCTTGGCAGTTCGGGCTGGACTGTTCCCATGAGGCACAGGGTCAAGACTGATTTGCATATGGCCATGTCTAAACTGGGGTGGTGTAGTGGGCAAAAGAACGATGGATTTAACCAAGATCTCTTGACTGGGGGAGAATGTATGCATTGTCAGCATTCCGTCCATCATTTGTTTGTTGTAACGCTTTTCGCCCTAAGTGGGATGGGTATTCCCAGACGTGGGACCCGTGCTCATTACGCCACTGGAGTCAAGCTATCCTGGCTGATGACGGCTGATAGCCAGAAACCGGTCCTAGGATGCTTGATTCCGGTCCAGGGAAGACATAGCTTGGCAGTTCGGGCTGGACTGTTCCCATGAGACACAGGGTCAAGACTGATTTGCATATGGCCATGTCTAAACTGGGGTGGTGTAGAGGGCAAAAGAACGATGGATTTAACCCAGATCTCTTGACTGGGGGAGAATGTATGCATTGTCAGCATTCCGTCCATCATTTGTTTGTTGTAACGCTTTTCGCCCTAAGTGGGATGGGCATTCCCAGACGTGGGACCCGTGCTCACTACGCCACTGGAGTCAAGCTATCCTGGCTGATGACGGCTGATAGCCAGAAACCGGTCCTAGGATGCTTGATTCCGGTCCAGGGAAGACATGGCTTGGCAGTTCGGGCTGGACTGTTCCCATGAGGCACAGGGTCAAGACTGATTTGCATATGGCCATGTCTAAACTGGGGTGGTGTAGTGGGCAAAAGAACGATGGATTTACCCAGATCTCTTGACTGGGGGAGAATGTATGCATTGTCAGCATTCCGTCCATCATTTGTTTGTTGTAAAGCTTTAGAACTGCCTGCCTCACGCACAAAGCCTTGCACACTGGGAAACCTGAATACCTGGCCTCCAAACTCAAGAAAGCAGGGCAGACAAGAAACCTCAGGAGCTCCAACAACCTACTACTCATCCCTATATAAACATGTAAACAAAAAAACGCTACCCAATCATTTGCTGGAAACGCGCCCAAATCTAGAACTCCATCCCAGCTGATATCAGGACTATCCCTTTCTTTGTAAAATTCAAAGACTCCTAAAAGACCTCTTCCTCAACCGTGCCTTCACGAACCGAGAAACGTCACCGAAACGCACAAACCTACACTTTGCAACCCCCTGACAATGTTTCACCAAGACCTTCCTCTTCCCCTCTCTCCGATCCCTTGCTCTTTCCCCCTCCCCGAATGAGGTTCAGCCCAAGACATTGTGCACTCATCGAGGTTATCTCGGGACTTCCTTACCTCAATGTTGCTCAACACGCCGGGCTTTATGAACCAATATGCATACCTATGCCTTTTTGTGTGATTCCTGCTTGAATCTGCTGTAAAGCGCTCTGATACCCTCGGGTCTGTCGAGCGCTATATAAAACTCCTAATAAATAAATAAATAAATATCCACTTCAATAAAAAAACTACTTAAACTAGGTAATGCAAATGAAACCTTAACAAAACATTTTTAAAACACAATCGATACACCATACTCATACACATTTTTTACTATAAAACTTAAATACATTTTAATCTAAAAACACAATAACCAAAACTACAAACCTATATACAAATATTTAATCAAAATATCAAAAATAAATAATTACTATAATTATTTAATATCTTTTTATAACTTTTTACTACCATTCCGAATCTTTAAACTATAAATAGACGAATAAACGAATAATCCCAAAATTAACATCGAATAAATAAAAAACTATTTAAATGAATTTGATTTTTAATTAAAAAAAATATGTTCGAAATAGAATGACAATTTTAAAACATAAAAAATTCAAATATTCCTACAACTTCAAAAACATTTTTACAAAAATTATATATTTTTTTAAATTTACATAAAAAGATTTTTGTTTTATTACAAACATAGTTATACATGTTATGTCTTATTATTTTTAAATGTTATTTTTATTTAATTTGATTAGCATATATCTTAATATGAAATTGTTATTTTTTAATTATAAATTTAACAGAATACATTTAAAAATTGTAAATTATTAATTTACTTAGCTTCAAAGTTTAGACAATGAAATGTGATTTAAAATATAAATGTTTTTAAACTCTCCCCACCTTTATCCCCTAAAAACTCAATATCCTGCTACTAAAAAAAAGTACTAAACAAATATTTATATACATTAATGCAACAAAAAAATACAAATTTCAACAAATTCGTAACTAGTTAATTATCTTACTTTAAATAGATACAATCAAATACACTGTAATAAATTACATACTAATTAACACTCATTACTACATACGAAATTTTCTACATCAATATTTTTTACAATGATATGAAAAACAACACTAAAAATGATATTTTTACCTTTGATATTCCTGTTGATAATAATTTTGAAATCCCGATATTCTTGACGGAACACTTTGGTTTTATGTTATTTTTCTTCTGATATTCTATCCAAACACAATTGAGACAGTTATAAAAGACTAGACTGGCACCCATATAAGTCCACACCTCAGAGTCAAAAGCATACTGGGTCAACCTGGCAATGAGGTCAAGTCTCTGGCCAGAGCCTAGACTCTTCCTGGGCTTTTTCCCAAGTCGAAATGACATCGACTAATTTAACAGAAATTTTGTCCGTATGTACAGAATTTGTGTGAGAAATGCGTGGCCATCCAATATCTTTAATTTAGTCAGAGATGCAGCCTTTTCTCCAGTCAGAGTGGGCTGTTTCCTTCTACTACAATGAAAGCAGCAGCAGCAGCAGGGACGTTGGGATGCCAGAGGTCATGGCACCGTGCCACTTTTGAAAAGGTAGGGTTCTATTATCCTTTTGGTACATATTATACAATTCCATCTTCTGTAGCAGGGGGCCTCCGACCATATGAGGAGGCAGCAAGACATTGACATACTACAACATGTGTTGGCTCATCAACACTGAAGATGATAACCTCTCTTGAGCTCATATTGCATCAGGCAATGCCACACTTCATAAGATGGTCAACTCAACATAACATAAACACAACACATCACCCTTTGAAAACCACACAACAGTCCAACATATCTGAGCACACAATAGGACTGCACACACCATCCAATAGCAGAAACCAAATGAACCTGTCCAGCTAACCCACTTAAGACCATACCACAATTGCATACTCTGTCTAGACCTGCTGCCAGGGTCTAGTTGAAAGGACTTAGAGAACTTTGACACATGAAGGAAGGAGCGATTCAGGTGGCCTATTTTACTGGTGTTCTCATACACTGACAGACCTGGGAATGAACGTTCTGTGATCTGAGTCACATGGGACGCAAAAACTGGTTGTCAAACATTTAGGGCCCGATTACGACTTTTTAGGGTGCAGTGCCATGTCTGCCCCGCCTCCACACTGCAAAACCTGTGGTGAAGCTACCTGCCAGATTAGGAATTTCCTCCTGTCCGGCAGGCTTTTTTTTGGGCGTTTCTACGGCGGTTCCTTTAAAACAGGCACCATAATGAAAACACCAGAAACAGTTCCTACACGGCATGGATTTGAATGTCCATACTGTGCAGGAACTGGTGTGCATGCACACTGTGTGCATCCACAGGGTGCAGAGACACCAGGGAGCCCTGTTGTTTCCTCTCTCCCAGGGTTTACATGGAGGAGGAACTGCCATGTAAACCCTGGCGGAAAGGAAACTCCTAACTACCTGTGGGGACCGCGGCAGTCCCGCCAAGCATAAGGATGCCCTTCTGACCGCGGCAACACTGCCAGGGTACAGTGGTTCCCTGGTGGCTGTGATGGGCTGTTGCGGTCCCACCACCCTTCTCGTAATAGGGTGGTTGGGAGACCGCCACTGCCGCGCCCCTGCGAGTCTGGCAGTCTGTACAGCGCCAGACTCGTAATCAACCCCTTAGTTTGGTTGTATTCAAATATGAAGAGCATATTGCAATGCTAGCAACTAAACTAGGCCTTTGATACCTCCAGTGCAAAGTTGATGTTGGCTGGAAGCTTTATTTGGACTGAACCGAACCCCTCAATTGTGTATCTTGTATAAACATTTCAGACTGGGCACCTTTCCATTGAATTACTTTACCAGTCAATAGTCAATGACCCAGCACTGCAGGCTCTCAAGGTTAGATGGACAATGACATTCACAAGCATGTCAACAAGTGAGTTGATCTGTAGGGACTAGGGTCCTTTCTACCACCTTTCTTAAAGATAGATGTAGACTATTTGTGGTAAAAAACTCAAGGAGCACAAAAAGGTGAGCTCTCCATTTTGGCTTCCCAATTAAAAAACACAGTTGAAGATTAGCAGAGCCAGCCACCCTACCTATTTTCATCCCTTTTAAAATGTCATCTCAATTTATAGGGATTATTGCTTGCAGAAGTTCAGTATCAGATTCTTTACTACTATCGACAGGGCTAGTTCCATCTCGGTTATACACTTCTGTTCCAGACACAGTTTCACATTACGAATTGGCATAATCTTTTCTAATCATCTGCCACAATCCTTTGGTGTAACCTGCTCTATGGTCTCTAACATTATTTTCCAAAATCACATTTTGTATTCCTATATACAGCATGTAATATGTCCTGCTGCATTCACCGATGATGGCGCATGTCGAGCTTGAGTGATGCCAATCGATAGTATGCTCCTTAGCCCATATATGCTAAACTTTCCCGTCGGCCCCCCGGACCAAATGAGCAGTTCCAGTGCAGGCGCCAACCTGAAGCCTATCAAGTGACTGTGGCTTCTTTCAATTCTGCTTGTAGGGTTTGATATAGTGTCGCGATTCATTGTTTGGTAGATGAGACCGTGCACATCAACTCCAGTGTGCGAATTTATGCCAGTTCCATCCTGGTGGTGAGAGGGAGTCTGTATTATAAGAAAACATCCAAAGGGGTGAGAGCCCTATTTGCTCCATCCATAATCCGCAAGCTAAGGAAGCTACCGTTTCCGTAAATATCACCCCATTCCCTTAACCCCAAGTCAGTGAGCGGAGTTAATGCTTTGGCAAACATGCCGACCCTCCCAATTCAGGCAGGAGACTACCGATTTCAAAGCAACTCTCCCGCCTCCCGAGTCCTGTGTGCAAACACCCGATTCCTCGGTGGGCTTCAGCTGACAGGGACTGGGCTTGTGTGACTCAGAGGGTTCATGAGTTACTGGGAGTTTTAAGTGATAATGCAAGTGTAGAGGTGGCAAATAAAATATCTCCAACTTGGCTTTCTTATGGTGTCTATTTGAGGAAATATGAATTTTGTGATCAGTTATGTCCCCTATCGTAGACCCCAATGGCTCCATGTGCATGCTATAAGTACATGTATGTTCCCTCCTGCTCCAGTTTTGAAGACGCAAATATATGTGCGTCCACCGTCAACATGTCCTCTTTTAGATCCGCCATGAATGGGTCAGATATTCCTTTCCTAAGTATGAAAGGCCACCGACTTTATGTGGTTCACTTTCCACATTTTACAGATTCAGGCGAGTAGGCCCGAATTCTGTCATCAAGCCTTTTCCTGCCTTCTGCCTCTGAAAGCTCCAGTCTGAGCCTGCATCTGTGTCCATGAACTTTGTCCTACTCCCTGCGCGGCTAACGGTGCCTGATCCAGCCCGTCGCCTGCCAAAAACTGTATTTCACCTTCAAGATTATCTCCTCCGCCCCTCATCTGATGCATTCCTGTCTAGCAGTTTAGGTAAACATTCCTTCAGCTACCGTGCATAGGGCCAGGCCTCGCTGTCCTCATGCAAGTAATTCATAGACCCATTACCATGGAATATTCCTACCCCCTCGCATCTAGTGTAGACACTTAGACGCTAGTACACGCACTAACAGTCAGTATAGAATAAGATTCTATCCTAAGAGACCTCTCTTTTTGGATAACACAGTTCTTTAAACATAGGATATTAGATATGATTTGGGATTAGGTTGACATAACCCCAGACTTCTGTCTCCACATATAGAGCTAAATGTCAAGTCCCCTTCACCCTCTAGTTGCACGTCAATCACACGTCATGCGGCTGCGCGCGCATCTCAGCCAAATATCTCTGCTGACATTGCAGGATTCTCTTATGGATCCACCCATTTGTGACATCATGTATAATGACGTTTTCTAGTTACGCCTATTCTAGTTACGCATGCATATTTTATTTTGTCTTATCAGTTGTTACGCCTACTGCATCTGTTTCACTGTAATGCCTTTTCTATAAAAATGATTACCTGTCAATAATGTATTGCCCTTCCTTCCTGAACTTTCGTGGTGATGGAATAGAATGCCTACAATTCGAATTGTATTCCTTTGTATAGGAATAAAGCCTTTTAAAACCTCTAATACCACGGATTCTGCCTCTTATATTTACTGAGTTATTCTTGATAGACTTTACCGCATAAAAAATAGTACCGGTAATGAAATATTTACCACATAAATTGGCGCCCGAATGGGACACTTTCTCATCTCACGCGCCGGCGGTGCGTTGCAGGCCCGGTCTCCTGCCACAGCTGAACGGACAAAAACGCGTATCTACAGGATTTCCTGTGTCTCCTTCCGGCCAAGCGGGGACGACTGAGGCTGCGATCAACACCCAGACGAGGCGGTGAGAAGTGCGAAGTATCCCGACCAGAGCCTAGCTGAGAGAGCAAGATCCGAGGTATACAGAGACCCGCCAGGTTCCGAAGTTCCGAGTCCAGTCGAGTCGAGTCCAGTCCGGTCCAGTTTCAGTTCCGTTCCGAGGCCTTCCGTTCCGAGCTACCCGGTGAGTACCATTACCGGGGAGGCATTTTACGTGCACAAAGTCTGTGCCGGTCAAGACGGGTTTGGGTACACAAATCCGGTCTGCACTGTTTTAGCAGTGTATCTGTACTGTTCAGCAGTATATATAGTATGTTGTGCATATAAATAAGTATTATCTAGTGTCGGTATAATGTCAGTAACTAGTTTTCTATTATTTATCATTGTTCGTAAAACTGTTAAGTGTTAAATGTTTTAAAATACGTTCTATATACTGTGGTGTGAATGACTGTTCATTATTGTGTTTTTTTTGTATAAAGTGTGTTCTAGTAATAAGGTCTAAAAAAAATAAAAAATGCCGCTCTTTTCGAAACTAAGACAGATCAAAACTAGAAAAGGGATACTCGAAGAAGCTGTTCCCATCCCACCGAGGGACACTCCAGGGTACTTTATGTATCATAAGCATGGCCTAGACGCCGTATTATTTCTTGATTTATAGGTGGACTACACCAAAGAATTACCAGAGAGTCAGAGATGGCCCGCAGCGGGGACCTGGGATGCAGATTGCATCATGAGAGTAGAAGAAGAATTATGGAAGAGGAAAGCCAGACAGTCACAGAAAGATGCCATTGAATTATGGCGTAAAGAATCGTATAGACGTACAGAAAAAGCACTCAGACAGGAAGATAAGGGTAAGGAGAATTCAAATAAAGTCCGAGAAAATCTGTTAATTGAGGAAGGTACCCGAGTAAAATCAGAACAAGTAGATAGACAAAGAAACGCCCTTATGAATGGTATGTATCCACTTCTGGCCGAAGGGTTACCTAAGGCTACTCCGGAAATACCAAAAGACTTGCCACCTCCATTGTTTCCGATAAAAGCACATCCCAAGGGGCATCCCAGAACCGCAGAAGATGTTTTCCTTTCCTGCTATTTAGATGACGCAGCTCCCGAGTATGCTAATACCGCACCACATAGACCGCTTGCCGATGATGCTCATCGCCAAGATCCTCCGTCTGTACCTCCGCAACAACAAGCTCCGACACACATTCCGACAAGCACATCTGTTTCTACCGCTTTTCCCGCAACGACGGTTGCTGTCTCACCTTCAACAAATCCTTTCATGTCCAGCACCCCAGACGGTGCTACAGGAGGTACGACAGACATTTTTTCTACGCCACCCAGAGGAAATAAATTTTCCCTTAGAGAATTAGCACACCAACGTACGCCCAAACTAGCAACTCCCGACATGCTTAAGGAACTTCTAGTAGATTGTAGATATGATCCTGTGCCCGGTAAACGGGACGAAATGCTGCTGTCATCATTACGTATTCGGCGAGCTGCAATATATTTAACGAAGCTACCAGGAATGACTACACATTTAGAAAATATATATCACTTTGTCCAGTCGGGGCGAGGTCCTGAAAGTATTAACAGAACCATGGAGTACCAGAAAGCGGAGGTACAGGGACAACTGTTACGTTTCCTCATAAACTGTGTAATCAGAAATCAAGACCGGCCTGGGGTAAATCCGGAAGAAATGCAAAAACTTGTCACTTGGGGCCAGAATATATCAGAAGGGAGACATGATAAACAGTTATGTATAGTAGCTATGTACCGAAAGATCCGCAAAGAAGTAGAACGAATACACGAAGAAAGATTAGAGGTAGACGCCGCTGACCTAAACAGAGAGGAGGAGGAGCAAGAATCAGAGCAATTAGACACGATAGCTTATGTAGGTAAAGGAAGATCCCATAATAATACCAGAGGTTTTAACGACCCAATACGTCTAATACGTCCGGAATATAATAGACATTTTCCAAACCCTATGCTAAATACAAAATCCCCCGAACACTTATTCCAAGCCGCTGATAAATTACTCCGAGATCGAAGGGGGTACCACGTGCTCGATTCCATGGACGAACAAGAATTAGCCAGGTCAGCAGTACAATGGGCTGACAGTCCCGGCGAATACAATGACGATGTACTTGCACACACGTTTCTGAATCTAGACCCATATGAACAGCGTTTAGCTAGTATATACATGATTCAACACCTCCTTATATTATATAAAAGCCAACACTCCGATCCAGGACCCTTACCTGACATATTGACAGAACTACTCACGAATATATGGAGAGGGTCAGGTACTGATTTGATTAAGGAAATTCTAGAATCCCGAAACCAATATTTAAATTTCGTATGCCCAGAACACGTTCCAGTTCCCATCATGGGAAGAAAAATGTATCACATAGATAGACAGAACCCGTTACGCGAAGTACACCCAATTAGAGGTGCCGGTGATAACTTTACACGCGTGTTTGTGTACACGCCTATAACTAAACTGGAATTATTAGAAATGAAGAAAGTAGTACCCAGCCATGACAAGGACCCAGCAGGTTTCCACCGTGAGATAAAAGACATGTTACTCATGGGAGAGTATACCTACCCCGATATTATGAAAATATTAAAAGTCCTATTACCCGCCGGTGTTTATGAGAAACTCAAAGAAAAAGAATGGGAGGTGGGAGACCAAAAGATAGATTGGACAGCATTAGAAAACGAAGAAAAGGCCCGAGCTGCAGGAGCAGGGCTTGGGGAAAAGACTACAGCACTAGCAGGATTACTAGTGCAGGTACTGCCACGTTTATTAACTACGAAAAAGGAAGATTGGGGTGCAATTTCAGCCTGTAAACAAAAACCAGATGAAGACACTAGTGATTTCTATTCCCGATTTGAAAAATGTTTTAGTATAAATAGTGGCATAAAAGCCAGTAGTGAGTCATATCCACATCTGTTTGTGACAAAATTAGTTGAAAATTCTCTGCTACAAGTCAAGAATAGAGTATTGAAATTCGAAAGTACCTGGCAAGGTAATACCCCATCACAGATGCTACAGATGTTACAATATCACCACAATAGAATTAGAGAAGAACAAGAACACGAACAAAGACGTATGAAAGATACGAAAATGAAAATGCTTGTTGCACAGTCAGTTCCAGCCGATAGTCATCAAAAGGGTGATTCCGCAAGTCCTGCAAAAGGGACATGCAACTATTGTAAACAACTAGGTCATTATATACACGATTGTCCAGTCCTGAAACATAATATAGCCACAGGTAGAACACATGAGAGACCACGTCCACCCAGACAGGATCAGAATCAACAACAAATGCCTCAGCAGGCACAACCTAGGTTAGTTCCGCAACAACTAGCTCCGCAACAGGCAGCTCCACAGCAGATCGTAGTACCACCACAAGCGCAGCCTATTGCTGCAACTCAAGCAACAACACAACAAATGTATCAGTATGCACAAACAGATTATCCCGATTATCAGCGATACTCGTGAGATAGCCTAGAGAGGGAAGTTGGCTTACCCCTTATAGAGGTTCCTGTAGACCAAGAGGGACCTTATGTACATAGTGAACTATTAGGGGAAGACAGAAAGTTTTTACTTGATACAGGGGCAAGCAGAACAACTATAAGACGCAGTGAAGTACCAGGGGCACCCCTCTCAGGCTCACAAAATATTTCCCTTGGATTCTCAGGAAAACCGATAATAAATGACGTAACACAACCTCTTCCACTTACGGTCGGTCCATTGACACGTACTACAGATCTGTTGCTTACTAAATCATGCCCAGAAAACTTGTTAGGCATAAAAACATTGAAAGCTCTAGGAGCCATAATATGTTGTTCTCCGGAAGGAGTACGACTATTTTTACGTGACTTTAAAGGTCACTACGTGTCCAGAGACATGGATCACCGACTGCAGAATTTACCTACACATTTATGGGCACAAGGCCCCACTGATGTTGGTTGCATGAACATTACACCCTATCGAGTTACACTGAAAACAGGAATAGTACTACCACGAATGCGACAATACAAGTTACCACCAGATGCTGTAGTGGCTTTACTGCAAATCATTGACGAGCTCATTGCACAAGGAGTGGTTGTCGAAACCGACTCCAATGTATGTAATTCCCCGATAATTCCGATTCTTAAAAGAACGGATCCAAAAGCACCACCAGTATATCGATTAGTTATTGATCTGCGCGAATTAAATAAATGTATTGTACCACAATACCCTGTGGTCCCAGATATCTCTTCATTACTCACAGCTATTGACTCAGAAGCAACGTTCTTCACTGTAATTGATCTCAAGAATGCTTTCTTTAGTGTCCCAATCGATCCGGAAAGTCAACATTTGTTCGGATTCAGTTTAAATGGACGAAGTTTTAAATTCACACGCGCACCTCAAGGATTTACAGAAAGCCCCAGCATCTATAGCCAAGCACTGAAACGAGAACTTGACAGTATCCACATGCCAGTTAACACTGCCTTGCTTCAATATGTCGATGATCTGCTGATCACCGCTCGAAGCGAACCTGAATGTGAAAAAGCGTCACTGACGGTTTTGAAATTTCTGGCCGACAAGGGGCACAAGGTGTCCCCTTCTAAGCTGCAATTCTGTGTCCAGCGAGTTGTTTACCTTGGGCACTCGCTGTCCAAGGAGGGAAGGCAGCTTACACCCGACCGCATCCAGTTAATTGCTAACATGCCACCACCCAAGACACAAAAGGAGGTGCGGGCTTTTATAGGCCTCACTTCATACTGTAGGCAGTGGATCCCTCAATATGCATTTCTAGCAAAACCACTCATCAAGTTGACAACACAGGAGGCAGCCACATCGACTGTCCTCCCTTGGACTCAAGAACATACACACGCCTTTGAAAGCTTAAAGAAAGCTTTATGCCAAGCACCTGTTCTAGCAACACCATGTTACAGTAAACAGTTTACACTCTTTGTTACAGAACGCGAAGGTACTGCCTTGTCAGTACTCACTCAGGAACAAGCAGGATCACACAAACCATGTGCTTATTTCTCTAGTACATTAGATCCAGTAGCTCAGGCTCTTCCTGCGTGCCTGAAATCGGTGGCAGCAACAGCTTTAGCTATCAGACAAAGCGATGCCATAGTGTTAGGACACCAATTGACAGTACAAGTACCACACGCAGTAGAGGTTCTTTTGAACCGCACACAAACACAACACTTGACTATAGCGAGACTCACCGGTTACGAATTAACATTGTTTCAGCCACACATAGAAATCAGACGTTGTAATACGTTAAATCCTGCCACACTGTTACCAGTGGGCGGAACAGATCCATTGGCACATGATTGTGTCGAAGTCATTACTATCACGACGAAACCCAGACAAGACTTGACAGATATCCCTTTGTCAGATCCAGACTTGACATTATATGTAGATGGGTCATGTATGAGAACAAGTACAGGAGAGTTAGTGGCCGCTTACGCAGTCACAACAGACACTGAAGTCATTGAAACAAGTTGTATTAACACCTTGTCAGCTCAAGCAGCAGAGCTCATCGCTCTGACACAAGCCTGTATTCAAGCCAAAAATAAGAAAGTCAACATATACACAGATTCACGTTATGCATTCGGAGTCGTCCATGACTTCGGCGTGCTGTGGCGAGAGAGAGGTTATTTAACTTCCCACGGTGCCCACATCCAACACGGACCCCTCATTCAAGCCCTATTAGACGCGATTCATCTACCTACTGCAATATCGATTATGAAATGCAAAGCCCACACAAAGGTTACCGATATCATTTCTCAGGGTAATGACCTAGCTGACAGAACAGCTAAACAGACTTCTCAGAATCAGACTCACACAACTGACACGACAAAGACAATAGTTCCGATACCAACACATTGCATGACAGTTAAGGATCCCACCCTTGATGTAATTGACATACAGACACATGCTACACCAGAAGAAATAAAGAAATGGACTGAATTAGGAGGGATCCAAACAGATCAAGGATGGATGACGAAGGAAAAATCTATATGGTTTCTTCCCGACTCAATGGTCCAAGTCATCATTAACACTATACATAGTCCAGCGCACCTAGGAGAAAAAGCTATGCTAGACAGCATTCAACACATTTGGTTCAACAAACATTTACGAGCCGCAGCTAAACAAAAGGTTCGTACCTGTATGATATGTTGTCAGTTTAATCCAGGTAAAAGCATCCCCGTAGAACAGGGTGGATTCCAAACTCCCGATCATGCTTTTGAAGTCCTCCAGATGGATTATATCCAGATGGAACGATGTCGAGGATTCAAATATGTTCTCGTAGTTGTCTGTGCTCTTTCCCGTTGGACAGAAGCATACCCGGTTTCAGATTACACTGCCCCGACTACTGCCAAACAGTTAGTTCGAGAATTCTTCCCACGGTACGGTTTACCACGTGTTGTCTACTCAGATAACGGCCAGCCGTTCTCATCCGAACTAATGAAACACGTTTCCCTTCTATTAGGCTATCAATGGAAATTCCACTGTGTCCGACATCCCGAGGCAGCAGGTCTCGTAGAACGCCATAATCAAACTCTGAAAATTAGATTGTCCAAAATATGTAGAGAAAAAGGAGTCGATTGGATAGTAGCCTTACCAGTTGCGCTCTTTTACATGAGAATGATAGCGCATTCTCGAACAGGGCTATCCCCGTATGAGGTGATCTTCGGTAGACCACCAAATATGTGGGGGACGCCTATACCTCGCAAAATCACTGATGTTGACTGTAATATGCTGACAGATTACCTGGCTTCCTTGATGTCTGCACTACAATCTTGTCGTTCACAGGTATCCGCAGCTTTTCCCGACAATACTGAGGTGAAGCCCCATGACGTGGTTCCTGGGGACCTGGTGCTGGTCAGGAATTTTGACCGGAAGACCCAACTGGATCCTAGGTGGAAATCACCGAAGTTGGTTCTACTCACCACAAGGACAGCCGTGAAAATCGAGGGACGGAAAGGGTGGTTGCACTCGAGTCATATCAAGAAATTTTATGGACTACCATCCAGTGTAGATACTCAACCCTGTATTCCCTCACAGACAGACTCAAAGCTCCCCTTGGTTGAGCAATCGAACTCAGAAATTTATAAACTAAAATTGAGGTCTAGTAAGTCAGACAATTTGATTGTTTAAGTCCTCTCCAAGGTGAATCGGTTGAATTTGTCCCTGACATGTATCCTCTAGACCGGAATAGAGAAAGAAATGATCAGATGCAGCTCAAGAAGCATGCGTATTGTAAATCATTTCGTAGTCACTGCACAGTAACATTATTAATTTTGTTTTTTCTAAGTCTTCTGATCATCATTGTCAGTATACTATTACACATGTATTACCCTATTCCTAAGCGTGCTTACAATATAACTGCAGAACATTCTTTTAGTGAATTACCTCCGCATGAGTTGTCCTATAGATTTGCGCTGCGCAACAACACATTCATTAGTATGTTACATCATTCCCATCAAACCAGCAATGCCACAAATTGTTGGATATGTGGCCGACTCCCTCCCTATCAGAACTATAAGGGAGTTTTGCCCCTCTTTCCCTATCCGTTTACACACAATGGCTCCTGTGGAGCATGGTTTAGTTTGATTAATTCCCTAGATTCAAATTCCGCGGTTTATCAAGACAACTGGGTATGGGGCAACCTGAACTTAGTTTTGCTTAAAGTCTGCTACCCTAACAAGGAGGGACTTCCCAAAAGAACAGGAACTGATCTAGAAAATGAAGTATATGGATTAGGTAATTTTACACTTAACCTCATGATCCTGAACGTTGAATCTGAAGCTACACCAATCTTGCCCGCCATGTCAGTATTCCCAGTAAAAGGGGAATTATGTGTAAGAAAGAATGGTTCCATACACATGGGCCATAGTAAATGCACCACTGTAATAAAATTGAGTGATCAAGGCAAGTCTACATTCAGAGCTTCTCGCCATTCCTACTTTATATGTGGCCAGACCGCATATATACGTCTACCTCTAGATTGGGATGGTACCTGTTACATAGCATTCCTTCTGCCACCTGTCTTCCTAGCTCCACCTGATTATCATAGAAATACCCATTTAGTACACAATAGACAGCAGAGAGATCTCCCAATTGTCGATTACACTGAAACAGCATGGGAAAAATACACAGATTTCAATAAAGGTTTCTTTCCCTATATAGGTACAGTTACTAATAGTAAGCTGATACGTAGATTAACCAGAACTCTTGAAGCAGTAGTGAATTAAACTATTTCCGCCTTAGGCAATTTAACAGAAGAGCAGTCTGCTATACGGATTGTTGTGCTTCAAAATCGTCTTGTCCTTGGCGTCATACTGGCCGATAGGGGCGGAGCTTGTAGGGTCATCGGATCAAGTTGCTGCATTTTCATTCCAGAAAATTCGCCGTCAGTATACAAAGCCATAACTCGCCTTCATAAGATTGTAAGCCAGATACACCAGAGCCCAGGCACCTGGACTTGGTCCGGTTGGTTCTGGGGCGTGTTGTCAGCCTGGGGATGGAGAATCCTATCCTTCCTAGGTATTGGCTTTTTCATACTATTCAGTTGCTGTTTATGTCTACAATGTGGGCCAGCGATTTGTGGTCTGTGTGCCACCTCGTGTATCCCACATCCAAGTTTTCGTTCGAGATCCCGGAAGAAGAAAGAAGAACAAATGATGCTATATGAACAGATCGATGGATTGATGAAGATCGATATCTCCTAAGGGTCCGAAGGGGACAAGGAGGGAATGAGGAAATATGAATTTTGTGATCAGTTATGTCCCCTATCGTAGACCCCAATGGCTCCATGTGCATGCTATAAGTACATGTATGTTCCCTCCTGCTCCAGTTTTGAAGACGCAAATATATGTGCGTCCACCGTCAACATGTCCTCTTTTAGATCCGCCATGAATGGGTCAGATATTCCTTTCCTAAGTATGAAAGGCCACCGACTTTATGTGGTTCACTTTCCACATTTTACAGATTCAGGCGAGTAGGCCCGAATTCTGTCATCAAGCCTTTTCCTGCCTTCTGCCTCTGAAAGCTCCAGTCTGAGCCTGCATCTGTGTCCATGAACTTTGTCCTACTCCCTGCGCGGCTAACGGTGCCTGATCCAGCCCGTCGCCTGCCAAAAACTGTATTTCACCTTCAAGATTATCTCCTCCGCCCCTCATCTGATGCATTCCTGTCTAGCAGTTTAGGTAAACATTCCTTCAGCTACCGTGCATAGGGCCAGGCCTCGCTGTCCTCATGCAAGTAATTCATAGACCCATTACCATGGAATATTCCTACCCCCTCGCATCTAGTGTAGACACTTAGACGCTAGTACACGCACTAACAGTCAGTATAGAATAAGATTCTATCCTAAGAGACCTCTCTTTTTGGATAACACAGTTCTTTAAACATAGGATATTAGATATGATTTGGGATTAGGTTGACATAACCCCAGACTTCTGTCTCCACATATAGAGCTAAATGTCAAGTCCCCTTCACCCTCTAGTTGCACGTCAATCACACGTCATGCGGCTGCGCGCGCATCTCAGCCAAATATCTCTGCTGACATTGCAGGATTCTCTTATGGATCCACCCATTTGTGACATCATGTATAATGACGTTTTCTAGTTACGCCTATTCTAGTTACGCATGCATATTTTATTTTGTCTTATCAGTTGTTACGCCTACTGCATCTGTTTCACTGTAATGCCTTTTCTATAAAAATGATTACCTGTCAATAATGTATTGCCCTTCCTTCCTGAACTTTCGTGGTGATGGAATAGAATGCCTACAATTCGAATTGTATTCCTTTGTATAGGAATAAAGCCTTTTAAAACCTCTAATACCATGGATTCTGCCTCTTATATTTACTGAGTTATTCTTGATAGACTTTACCGCATAAAAAATAGTACCGGTAATGAAATATTTACCACATATTTCCGCCCTAATGCTGCAGGAAGTGGTGTCTGAGGGGACTTTTGACAGTGGGAGTTGGTGGGTGGGAGGCGTCATGCCCAGTAGGGACTGGAGTGGGGTGGGAACAGTACATCTCCTTCTACTGCTGTGTGCTGTCTAAATGAGCTTGCAATGTGCAATTAAAATCGCCATCCCATAACCGAGTTTGCGTGTGCGATTTTAATAACACCCTACCCCCACCCCTTAGTGTGGTTAAGAACCCTGAATAGTCCATGTTAGGGTTATACCTATTAACAATGCTAAGGTGGTGGCCTCTGTATTTTCCCCACAGTAGAGTGTATTGTCCTTGATCATTTGTACTACCACCCTGCGCCTGGGACGGGTAATCACCCCCTGGTAGTGAGGAATAGGAGGATGTGGCTTTATACGTTGTCCATGTTGTAGCAAGCTTAGTGGCAGATTGGGGAGTAAAATGTGTTTCTCACAAAAGACCTATTTGTATGTGATGGTGATCGATATAGACACAAGTTGCCTGGCCAAGTACAGGACTCCATATAAATTGCTGAAAACATTGTACGGAACACCACCCAGTCCCATCTCACATAATGCGCCCAAATCGGAATGGAACCAGAATACCCTAACCAAAATATTGTCTTACAGAAATATTGTGCCCGTGATATAATTTACAAAAAAATCATCTAGCTGGAGGCAATAAAAGAAAATCAACATTCAATAAGACAATATTTTGCAAACAAAATTTAGGGCAAATTTCTGACAAACAATATTTTTTCTAACAGTATTCTAACATGCCGCCATCAGGCATCAAAAAGGCCGTGCAAGTGGATGTGTGTTGGACCTGACAGCCTTGGTATGGGTTTCCCCAACCTTCCGCATGCCAGCATGCTGATTTCCTTTTTGCTGGCTTAAGGACTCTCCGCACTTTACCACTGCTAACCAGTGCTACTGTGCTTGTGCTCTCTCCTTTAAACATGCTAACATGGACTTAAACAGAATTAGCACATTTAATTTACTTGTAAGCCCCTAGTAACGTGATACTACATGTGCCCAGGGGCTGTAAATTAAATGTTACTAGTGGGCCTGCTTCACTTATTGTGCCACCCACTTAAGTAGCCCTTTAAAGATGTCTCAGGCCTGCTACTTTAGCCTGTGTGTGCAGTTTAAACTGCCATTTCAACCTGCCAAAATAAACCTTTTGCTAGGCCTACACCTTCCTTTTTAATACATATAAGTCCTCCCTGGGGTAGGCCCTAAAGAGCCTATAGCGCAGGGTGGAGTGCATTTAAAAAGTGGGACATGTACTTTTAATGTTTACATTCCCTGCTAGTGTAAAACTCTTAAATTCGTTTTTCGCTACTGCAAGGCCTACCTCTCCCATAGGAGACGGCACCCTGTTGGTCAGCTGACAAGACGTTGGATTCTGAGCGTTGCAGCTCAAAAGCTCCTTCCCCGGAGCCTCCTTCTGAGACTACTCGGCGCCTCCCAGCTTTTGCGGGAGCCAGGGCGTCTCCTGCCCAAATGAAAAAGTTCTATGAGGTCCTCTACCTCATTTTTGGGCAGCCCAGCTCTGCTGGTGTGCCTTCGGGCCTGCAAAGTAAGTTGGGGGCCCTAGGCCTTCAACACCGGCAACTTCAAACCCAACTCCGGAGGGCCCCCATGGATCCCTTCCCGGTTCCGGATTGATGCTGGTCGATCTTACTCGGCCTTCCCCGACATTTGCCCAAGCGACGACGCTCCCGACGTTGACCGTGCCCCCAGTCGGTGTCAACCACATCCTCGTCCCTGACGTGGACACGGAGCCGGACGAACATCAATTTCGATCCCCGAAGGGACTTTTGTCCCTATGTTCATCTCTGGTGTGGATTTTGTGCCAGGATGTGGGGAAGAGGATTGGGAAGGGCAGCTGGGCCCCTTAACTTACCAACTTGAAGAATCTATGGACTGTCGTACGGACCTGGGTAAGGCCAGTGGTTATGACACCTCCCCTGACACTGGCCTGCTTTTTCCCCCTACTGTGGCTATGGAGGAGGGCGCTTCCTATGCCATGGTGTTGAGAAGGGTGGCTGAGGTCCTTGGGTTCAAGCTCCCTTTGGTGGCAGTCAGGACTTAACTCCTGACAAAGGTGCTTCAGCCTGCGGCTACAACTTCAGAACCACTATTGTCCTTCAATGAAGCCCTTACAATGTCCTTCTGGGCACTTGGCCCAAGCCTAGCACAGTGGCTCCAGTGGATAGGGCAATCACCCTCCACCACTGCCCCAAGCTATCCAGCGTTCCACACTCAAAATCCCTCCCCTGAGAGCTTATTTGTCCAAGCCTCATCTTCAAAGGGCGAATTCCCTTCTGCACCCCCAGATAGGTTAATCCAAGAAACTGGACCACCTTGGGAAGAGGATGATTTCTTCCTCTGCCCTGGCATTGCGGTCGGTGAATACCACATGCCTCTTGGGTGGACACTCCCATACCATCTAGGATAGGTTTTCGCAGATGCTACCTCATTGCCCGGAGGAGGCCCGGGCCGTTCTCTCCCAGTCAGTTGTAAATGGGAGAGTCACAGCCAAATTCACCATACGTTGTGGACTGGACACCACCGACTCACTGGCAGAACGGTTGCCTCGTCTGTAGCACTCAGACGCTATGCCTGGTTGAGGTGGTTCTTGCTTCTCGGGGGATGTCCAATCTCCTTGGATGGACATACCCTTCGATAGCACTTGCCTTTTTGATGACAAGGCAGACTCAGTGCTTTAGGGCTTCAAGGATTTTCTAGCTGCTGCCAGACCCTTGGGCCTCATGGCTACCTCCAGTGCACCTCAGTCTGCCTTTCGTCCCATATGTGGCTATAGATGGGGTGCCCAGCTATGTCCTGTTCAGCCCAGCCATTGAGTCATGCAAGCTGTCCAGCCTCTGCATGCCCGTGGACGTGGAACCCAGAATTCTCGTGGGTCAGGGAGCCAGCAGGCGGGCCAGCACACCCTTTCCCCACCTGCCACTGCCTCCAAACCTTCCTAGTCTGATGTTTCAGTCACCTCAACCGCCAGTCAGAGGCAGGATTCGCCATCACCTCCTCCGCTGGCAATCCATCACATCGAAGAGGACGCTTATTTCCAAATCCACTTCCTGCATGCTCACAGACATTGCTTACAGTTCACTGTAGGCCATGAGCACTTTCAGTTTACAGTGCTCCCCTTTGGCCTTACCAGTGCCCCTCTGGTGTTCACAAAGTTGATGGCGGTGGTCGCAGCTCATCTGGGGTACCAGTCTTCCTCTATCTCGATGACTCACTGTTGAAGGCAAACTCTCCCCAGGCTGTTGTCTCCCACATCCACACTACGGTGGACATCCTGCACTCGCTGGGGTTCACTATCAACGTGCCGAAGTCACACCTGACTCCCTCTCAGATGTTCCCTTTCATTGAAGGGGGGGTTCTAGACACAGTGCAGTTTCGGGCCTATCTTCCTGAGCAGCGAGTCCGATGTTTCAGCCTCTGTCCCAGATTTTGGTGAGAATTACTCTGAGGCTGCATGGCCTCCTGCATCCTGCTGGTGGATCATGCCAGGTGTCATATGCGGGCTCTGTAGTGAGACCTGAAATTCTAGTGGGCGCAGCATCAGGGAAATCTTTTCGACTACATCCAGATCCCAGAGGGAACTGCGCAACAAATGCAGTGGTGGCTAACAAACCAAGATTGGGTCAGAGGCAGGTCCCTCTCCCTTCCCCAAGCAGATCTAATGGTGGTGACAGATGTATTGCTGCTGGGATGGGCCGGCCACGTGAGAGAAGTGGAGATCAGAGGCGTTTGGCTCTGGCGGAGTCCGGTCTCCATATCAACCTTTTGGATCTCCGGGTGATCAGAAGGCATTGAATGCATTCCTTCCCTCTTTCAAAGGGAAAGTGGTGTAGGTTGTCACGGACAACACCATCACCATATGGTACTGCAACAAACATGGCAGGGTGGGGTCGTGAATGCTTTGTCAGGAGGCTCTCCGCCTCTGGGCTGGGAAATCAGGGCATAACCCTGGTGGTTCAACACCTGGCGGGTTCTCTGAACACCAGAGCCGACAAACTCAGCCATCGGTGCCTGGTCGATCACGAAAGGCATTTCCATCCGGAGGTGGCGCGAGGTGTGTTTCATCGGTAGGGAGAGCCTCGGTTAGATCTGTTTACCTCTGAAGAGAACACGCAATGTCAGCAGTATTGTGCATTGGAGTTTCCAAGGCGGGGCTCGCTCGGCGATGCTTTTCGTTGCGAGTGGAACTTCGGCCTCCTCTACGTCTTTCCGCCTATACCACATCTGCCCAAAGTGCTCAAGATGATCAAGTACAACCGGGCTCTAGACATCCTTCTGGCTCCGGATTGGGCATGAAGAGTCTGGTATTCCGACCTTCTGAGCATGGCCATCGATCCTCCGATCCGACTGCCTCTTCAGGAGGGTTTTCAGTCCGAACAGCAGGGGACGGTTCTTCACCCGAACCTATTCAGCCTCCACTTCCTTGCATGGAGATTGAGCAGCGGCAGTTGACAGCTTTCAACCCTCCACCCGAAGTCTGTAATGTCATCTTGGCAATCAAGCTTCGTTCCACTAATTCGGTATACCCTGTAGATTGAACAGTTATGTGGAATGGTGCACGGCAAAAGCTTTGATCTCGTTTCAGAGGTTCTCTTGTACATACTTTATTTGGCCCAGCTGGGCTCTGCTGTGGGCACCTTTAAAGGTTATCTTGCAGCTATCTCTGCCTTTCTGAGCCTTCCTTGTTCAAGTCTCCCTTTGTTAATAGGCTCGTTAAGGGCCTTACTCACTTGTTTCCTTTGTCTCCTTTCATAATGCCCCAATAGGATTTAAATCTGGTTTTGACCTTTCTTATGTGTGCTCCCTTTGAGCCTCTTCATAATTGCCCTCTCAGACTTCTCACTCTTAAAACTGCTTTCCTTATTTCCATCACCTCTGCTTGGAGGGTTAGAGTTAGCGAGGTTCAGGCTCTGTCTCCGAAGCCTCCTTATCTGTCTGTCCATCCAGATAAAGTGTAGCTTCGAACAAAGGCTTTGTTCCTCGCTAAAGTGGTCAGGCCCTTTCATGTGGGAAAATCCAACACTCTGCCCACCTTTTACCTACCCTGTGTCTCTCCAAGGAACAGGAAAGTCTCCACCGTCTGGACCCAAAATGTGTGTTGTCTTTTTATCTTGATTGTGCCAAAGACTTCTGGGTGGATGATCAACTCTTCATTGGCTATGTGGGCACCAAAAAGGTCGAACTGTGCAAAAACGGACCATCTCTCGATGGGTTGTCCTCTGCATTTAAATATGCTATGCATTGGCAAAGAAGGAACCTCCTGTGGGTTTGCGTGCTCACTCAACTATAGCAACAGCGTCATCAACTGCGTTAGCACGCGGAGTCTCAGTCCTTGATATCTGTCAAGCAGCTACGAAGGCATCCCTGCCCACGTTTACCAGAAACTACTGGGAAGAGGTGTGGTGTAGCAGCCAGGGCGACTGACTCCGGAACACGGGGGATGGTGCCGGCAGCAGGTCAGCCCAGCACCATGTGACTCTGGGCAATAGCTCGCTTATTCTTCCCAACGGACCCCAGTGCCTTGACGCCTTTGGGTAATTGGGCACACTTCACAAATACTGGATTCACATTTAAATTTTTACTGTCTGGGCAGCCAAGTCTAGAGGGATGGGTGTTTTGCCCGTTCGGTCCTCCAGGACTTCCTGGTGTAATCTTGGTTAGCAGACCTTCCTCCGCAGTTGGTATTGCTGGGGTAGCTATTCGAAGGTAAGGAATCTACAACTAATAGTCTCTATTAGATAAATAAGTTCCCTACCTTCAGTAATGATGTATCTGGTAGAGATATATATTAATTGTAGCTGCCCTTACCGCCCCACCCATCCTCCCAGTTCTGCAAATTGATTTCTAGGGATAGGGACTACCCTAAAGGGCCCTAGTTTTGACGCACCAGTGATCAATGTCTTTCATGGCTCTGTGCTTCTGGTGTGGAAAGTCGTGTTAAGGACTGATGTTAGCGAGCATGGGTGGCGTCTATATAGGTCCCTTGACGTCATCCTGGTACCCACTATACCGATGACGGATGCTGAGTCGAGTGACGCCACCTACAGGGGTACTGCTGTTGAAAATTCTACAGATCCAGACTGACGCCTGGGGGAAATTCTAAGGTAAGGTATCTACAACTAATATATATCTCTACCAGATACATTGTTACCGAAGGTAAGTAACTTGTTCCTTTAAGACACAATTCTGAAAATGCATCTTTAAGAAAGTTGCCATTTATTTTCTAGTCCCAACCATTTTGTGCCTGAAGCTTATTTACTGGGTCACATGACTATATGTAGCTGGCACTTAGTCTTCGTGTATTTCTCCCAGACGGTGAAACAAAAGGCCACATGTGTTAAAAGAACGGGCCATCTCTGACTTGGTGAGAGGGAGGAACTGTTACCTACCTCACTTGCACATCACAAAGGCACTACTCTATTGTGACTCCTGACAATCTGGGACCAGGGCTGGAAGGCAGGAAATTCCAAGCATCTGTGGGGGGAGAAACCTCCAGAACCTTCTCCTACTTCAAAGTGGGCACCAGGTATAAATATTAAACCTTCAGACCCAACTTTTGAGTACATCTCTGGACCAGTGGAAGACTCAGAAGGACTGTTGTGCTGCTCTGCAAGAAGGATTGCCATTCTGCTGCCCTGATACCTTGATGCCTGCTGCTCAGATGCCTGACTGAAGGACTTGACCTGCATTTGGATCCCAGGACCACCAGAGGGACTCCAAGGTCCAGTTGGCTGGCCTCCTGACCGATGTCTGAGGGACAGAACAGGCTCCAAAAACCTTGAACCCAGCACCTGGACTCTGCCAGCTGTGAGTCCTGTCTCCAATTGATGTCGCCCTAGTCCTGGACCCATGGAAGAGGGCCTGGAGGTGCTATGCCTGCCCATCTCTGGTCCAGCAGAACTGATGCAGCACGACGTACCACCTCGCATGCCTCAGCATCAGAACCGCTACACGATGCATCTCCCTTCAGGATATTAAGCTTCCAGCACAGCTCCTCGGAACTGCAGCTGCACAACGCAGCACCATGCACGGAGCTTGCATTGCCACCAGAACCACCGCTGTTCCTCACAATGCCTCCGCAGCTCCCTTCGAACCACGGCTGCATGATGCATTGCCACGGAGGGAACTTACTTCGCCTCGCTTCGCAACCAGGATTTAAGGTACTTTGTTCAGCTGGCCTAACTTAGTCCCTGTATCCAACCCGCACTCCATTACGGTCGGCCTGAACTCGTGACAGATTGGATTTTAAGCTAGTTTTCTAAATAGGTGTGGGATTTTTCTTGTGTTGTATTCTCACTTTATTACTGTTTGATGTGCTGAGTAAATACTTTACACATTGCCTCTAAGTTAAGCCTGACTGGTTTTTGCCAAGCTACCAAATGTTTATGCACATGTTAATTTTGGAGTTTGCTTGTGTTTCAGCCTGACTGAGATTGTGGTTGCAGCTTGAGTAAGGTTTCACCCCTCTCCACCAGTAACTTAATTTTCAACAACTTGGATGACTGTAGCCCACAAGCTTACGAGCAGGCAGACCCATTTCCCAGTTCTGTTTTTTCTTAACAAGGTCTTTTGATTTGTTACAGATGAGGTATAGGTTAACACTCAGAGATTCCCCCACATGTGATTGGGAGCCCTGCATGACCTAGAGACGGGCCCCCTCAACCGCACAGGGCCTTTTGTACTGGAGACGATAACATGCCACTCTCAGATGGAGTGCAGTGTTTTGTATTTCTACAGTGCCTTTCTGGTTTTAATACTGCTACTTTGGTAGAAGTATTCTTTCCAAGAGAAATGATACCATTGTTTAATAGTTTGTCAATTTCAGATGAAAATTTTATGTGAAATGTATGTCTTCCAGTACTGAAACAATGAGATTCAGGCATTTTTTTAAAAGTTGTCCTAATTTTTTAGGCCAGCACAATGGAACAGGGAGAAAATGCCTCAGTTAGTTACTGGTAATTGTATTACTCTGAGTCCTTACTCTCGCTTTCATTACTTATCTAGTTAAGGTAGTCCTGCCTCACCAAACAACAAATCATATCCAAGCAAGCAAAAAATGCGAACGTCCCCCCCCCCACCCCCCCCCCCCCCGCACTCATCCTTTTTTAGGTCGAGCTTGGGTAGCACAAGCACTGCTCTGCAGGGCATGCTGTATTCAGGTATGGACTTGAAGCTCCGCCTGTTTTCCGCCCATCTTTTCAATTGGTCCCTGTTACTGTCCTTTCCAAATTGTTGCTTCTGACTCATGAATAGGCTTAGTAGTCCCTCCTTAGTACCTCCTTGTCTGCATTTGGAACCTCCCATGAGGACTGGACCTTTTACTTGTATTGTTACACGGTCAGCTTTATCTAATTTGTGCGTACTACTTTCTTTAATGATTTTCTCCTTCTCCACCCACGACGTAGTTGCTTTCTGCAGGGGAAACACTATGGGGTCAATTAGGATGGCGGTCGTAAAATCTCCCCGACCACCACGGAAACGGGAAAACACCGCCCGCAAGGACCGCAGCATAACCGCCGGTCCAATTAGGATGCTCCGCAGTCAAAATCTGACCGCGGGGTCGGATTTTGGCGATTAAAATTGCAGCGGTTGCTGCTGCCAGCAGCACCGCTGCGGTGTGAAAAGGAGCATGTCATGCATGTCACGGCACTGCGTGGCAGGCACTGCACAGTGCCTGCCACCTGGTACAGGTACATGTAGCGGGGGTGTCCACTAGAAACAGGGGTACCCCAGTTAGGATAATAAGGAGAGCGAAGGGGAAAATAAGCTCATCAACAACTCAAGAAAATAGGCTCTACCTTAACATATATCAATGGATCAAAGAGGTCTCTCTGATTAAATAGCCAAATTTGCCACCATAAAGAGAGGAACACACATTCATAGAAGGCATCAGGCAGTTGATGATGAAAATTATAATATTTTTATTATTATTTTTTTTATATAAATCATATAAGGTAAAGAATTCAATCAGTGGGTTTACAAATAGCTCCTAGACAGAAAATAAATACACATATGATGATTAATAATGCACAATACACATAGTAATCAAAAGTGGGCCCCCTTCGGGGGTAGAAAAGAGTAAATGTATAATTAAATAACAATCAAATAATCAGGCATACAATACATTCAAACACAATCAATCTTAAATGGTAAAAGCATACATTGACTCTTAATTAAAAGTAGAGGGAAAAAGAGGTGAGCAGAGGGGAAATCTCCTCGTAGTGTAAGGGTGTCTAGGGTCAGGCACCACTAGCTCATAGGGGGGGGGATGCGTCAGGACAAATGCAGTGGGACACGCCGACGCGCGTTTCGGTGCAATCACCCATAAGAATGGGGTGCCACCTTCTTCAGGGCGTTTTCTTTGATGTCAGGGGGCCTGCAGATACATAACATATAAAAAGGCGAAAATTAAGAAAAAAGAAATGGAAGAGAGAGGTAATAAATAGCAACACATAATTGGAGCTTTACACATTCTAATTGATAGTGCCGTAAATTTAAAGTAAATCAAATATAATAATGCAACAACTTAATTCTCAAGTCACAGATAGACCAAACTTTAGGTGGCAAATAGATATTCATATTCGGTACAACATAAGTAAATTAGATATTAAAGATTTCGACCAATGTTCAAAGAACAATCTAAATCTAGAGAAACAATATTTTAGCACCTCGTTGGTCATCTTGCATGGGATGGACCACCCATGAATAAACCAAAGACAGATCAGAAAAACTACGCATCAACAGGATAAGAAAATCAAACAATGAAGAAATGTTCACTTCTAAGGGAGAAAAATTAATAAGTAAATAATGATTATAGATATATATAATGGGGCCTCACCCAACTCAGGTAAATGGGAAGCTTCAGGGATGGTAGCGGTAGATGGCAGTGAGAGAAAAGGATAGTACCACTTGCGTAGGGGTTCTAAAAAGTAGAAACAATTAGAAAGTGGAAACAGATAAGTCAACGTTGGAGCTTACTAGTAATCCAATCTTGAAATAAGGATAGAGAGGCAAAGGAGGGATGAGGCTTGCCTTTAAATATGAGCGACTGAGGAGGTCATAGGATAAGTCTTCTTAGTTCATGTAGGTTCCATATGATAGAATGAAAACAGTAGTTGACTGGAAAGTTCCTATAGGGTTAAGAGAACAGGCTGAATGATGCTGACGGAAATAGAACACGAGTGAAGCATCAGTTTCAGTTAATAAATGGACAGCATCAGCTTGGTAACAAGAATTAAACAATAAAGAGAGGATAGACTAAACAACACATGGAGTGCTAGATGGAAAGTGGATGATAGTAATGAGAATGCAAATATTACCTGTGGGCGAGTGTAATATAGAGCTTAAAAATGGAGGCTCTTAAATCCTTAAGGAGAATCCCCTCGGGTCGGGAGGTCAGTTCCGTGACGTCCGGGGGTTAACTGAGGAGAATGCATAAACCGGAATAGGTTACTGAGTTAAATAACTAAGTAAAAATGAATAATTACTAGGGAGTGTTAACATTAGCAACGAAAATGGATAGCCCAAACAATAAATATGTTGATAACGCGGTTTCATAATACCTTTGGAGGGTCTGTATACCACGCCTGAACGTTTTTATATCCAATTCACAGTGGAAATGGTAACGTGGAATCTCCGAAGGATGGCCGCTTAATGGCAAGTAAGATAAGTAATGAAAAGCGTAGACGTTGTTACTAAAAATAATGAAAACACAATTTATGAGCGAAGAATAAAGAAGTACGTCCTCGCTGACATGCAAAGCTGTAGCCGCAGGGGCGCGGGGGAGATACTGAAAGCTGCATGCGATGAAAACAAACAGCTGAATGCAATTAAAGGAACAGTCTGCGCCAGAGACATGCAAACATGCAAGACTGTTGCCGCAGAGGCGCGGGGGAGAAGATAAACTGCATGCGATGAAAGCTAAAGGCTAAACTCAATTAAAGGAACGGTCAGTGTCGCCGAGTAAGTACCTAAATAAACGCTTCATCAAGTTCAGAGCCGACAAGGGGCTCATCGGTCAGGGTAGAGGATAACAAGTTGCCGTAGCCAGGAACCGCGGGAAACGAAGGGTGAAACGTCAGTATTTTAAATATGATCGCCGTCCAATCACAGGATAGCAAGGTCTCACCGAGCAGGGGCCAATCAAGGAAGGGCAATGTCAATGCCGGAATAAGAGAAGATTTAAAACTCAATACTCGGAAACAGGAATGACCCAAAGGCTAGTTGAAAAAGGCAAATGACGAGCTGAGATGAGTGAAGGTGTCTCTCTCGTTAGACAGAAATGCACAGTTCCGAGATAAAGATGTAACAAATAATTAAACAGCATCAAATAAAGGAACCATGTTAAACGCGGTCAAAATGGGCGTATAATGAGGTGACCCGGGAGGGACAGCAAGATGGAATAGATTAACAACGCAGAGTTGCCACGTTGGTGGAAAAACCAAACAGGGAGATTCATAAAATTGCGTTTTCCCATGGAAGGGATTCGTTGAGGCCGTTTTTCTGGGAGTCTAGAAGAAAAATCCAAAAAACCTCCCGTTTTTTGCGGATATTGGTGATATTGGCGCCCTTATGGCACTGAATTTTTTCCAGGATAGAATAGCGTAAATCACTTTCAATGTGACCGGCCTCTTGCCAATGGGAGACGAGTGGGGCTGAGAGGTTGTTCCTTCTGATATTTGATTTATGCTCACCGATGCGTATCCTGCATTCCCTACCTGTTTCCCCGACATAGGGTAGTTCACAGGGGCACAGGATAACGTAGATGACATTGGCGGTCCGGCAATTGGTCATAGCACCCAGTTCGACTGAGCGATGGCGGAAGTTGATCTTCTCACCAACCATGGTGTTCGCGCATGCATGACATGTACCACATTTGTGGTGGCCTCGAACCGGTTGGTTGCCCGTGATGGATCGTTGTACCAGTAATGGCTTGGAGCTGTCATATTTGGCCTTGACTAATAAATTCCTCAAGTTTTTATTGCGTCTAAAGGCAAATAGTGGTTTGGGGATCCTGGGAGAGTTGGCATCAAGGTTGAGAAGATGCCATTGAGAGTTTACAATGTGTCGGATTTTGTTGTTAAGTACCGAATGTTTGGTAATGCATATCAGTTGCTCCGTTTGTTTTTTCTCCTTGGGGGTAAACAGAACGTCTCGGTTGTAGTAGCGTGCTCGTTTGAAGGCATCGCGCACTACTTTCTTCGTGTATCCTCTTTGGATAAATTTAAGCTTCATGTTTTCTGAATGATGGAGATAATCTTGAACAGAGGTACAATTTCTGCGCAGCCGGAGAAACTGACCAAATGGAATGCTGTTCTTTTGACTGGATGGGTGGAAACTGTCGAAGTGGAGGAGGGTATTCCTAGATGTAGGTTTGGTGAAAAGTGAGACATTAAGTAGGGCATTTTCATGCTTGACTACCACGTCCAGGAATTCTAACATGGTGTTGCTGATTTGGGTAGTGAATTTCAAGTTTGAATCAGCAAGATTGATCCAAGTTAAAAATTCATCTAAGACATCTCTCTCGCCCTGCCACACGAAAAAGATGTCGTCGATAAATCGTGCCCAGTATCGAATATTTTCATAATATGGGGCCACTTCATTGTAGATGTTCTTTTTTTCAAAGTGCCCCATGTAAAGACAGGCTACACTTGGGGCACAGGCGGCCCCCATGCTGACTCCTTTGATTTGATGATAGATGTCTCCATCAAATTCAAAGTAGTTTTCCTCTAGCACTGTTCTGAGGCAGTCAATGAGAAAAATGCTATTGTGTAATGTTGTTTGAGTTTCCAAGATGTCTTTGATGACAGTAAGAGCATCTTTTTGAGGGATATTAGAATATAAAGATTCGATATCCATCGATACTAGGAATTCTCTTTGATGGTTGAATTGGAGACCCTCAATCTTAGATATAAAATGTCCGGTTTCTTTGACATAAGATTCCAGATTGGTCACTATCGGTTGGAGAAATTTGTCAATGTATTTCGACAGTGGTTCTGTCGCTGAACCAATCGTAGAAACGATGGGTCTGAGAGGTGGATCGGTTTGGTTTTTATGTGTCTTAGGGACCCCATAGATGATGGGGAACCTAGTGAAAGTAGGGGTGAGAAATTCTGCTTCTTGATGGCATATTTCCCCCCGTGCAATGGCAGTTTCCACCAATCGAAGGATTCTCATTTTCAATTTGGGTTCAGGGTTACTCAGAATCTTGGTATAGTGTTGGGGGGAGTTCAATAGGTTGTTCATTTTGGATTTGTAGTCATGGGTGTTAAAAATGACAATCCCCCCTCCTTTATCGCAGGGTTTGATGGTAATCTCGGGATTCTGTTTCAAATTGATGAGGGCCAGTTTTTCTTGTTTAGGTATGTTGTCAGAGGCATATGGTACAAATTTAAGAGCTTTGTGGACTTTATTGAGGACCGCCTTTTCAAAGCATTCCACTTCTTTGCCAACTTGTTCAATATTGGGTGTGAAATTGGATGGTGGTTTGAGACCCGATAAATTGTCGTTGGAAACAGGGTCACTAGAGTTTAGAAAGAAAATTTTAAGACGTATTTTGCGAAAAAATGCGTGAAGGTCCTTGATAAGTTCGAATTTATTGAGGTTCGTCGCAGGGCCAAAGGAGAGGCCCTTCGTAAGGAGGGTTTCGGTGGAATAGTCCATAGTTTGGTCCGACAGGTTAAAGACTGGGATTTTAGTTACTTTCTCCAGTATTGGTTGTGGCGCGTACGGATGTATCGCTGTGGTTGTGCTGGTTCCTGGAACCTCTGGGCTGTTTGAGGTTCCTGGAAAATGCCACTCGAGTGGGGGTTTTGGTATTGGCCTCGATGTTGGTTTGAATATCGATTTTGATATCTGGGGCAAAAACCACCCCTTCGATTGCCTAAAAAACGATTCTGTCCCCGGTAGTTCTCTGTATCAAATCGTGGGTTATAGTGTGGGGATCCCTCACTGTCAGAATCGGTGGTGTCAGAGAAGGTGACAACTCGTTTATAGGTATGTTGTTGTCCAGCAGTATACTCACCTGATTGGGTATAAAAGTTGTCAGATAAATATGGGTATGTCCGTTCCTGGGTGAACAGTCTGATGTCCTTCCTAAGTTTATCGTTTTTCTTTTGAGAAGATATTCACTAAAAGATTCCAGTTCCAGAGTGATTTCTTCTAATTTCTTTTTTCCTTCTTCGAGGCCGCTGGCCAGTTTGAGTTTATCTTCAAGTTCTAATATCTCCTCGTTTAAAATATTGTTTCTCTAGATTTAGATTGTTCTTTGAACATTGGTCGAAATCTTTAATATCTAATTTACTTATGTTGTACCGAATATGAATATCTATTTGCCACCTAAAGTTTGGTCTATCTGTGACTTGAGAATTAAGTTGTTGCATTATTATATTTGATTTACTTTAAATTTACGGCACTATCAATTAGAATGTGTAAAGCTCCAATTATGTGTTGCTATTTATTACCTCTCTCTTCCATTTCTTTTTTCTTAATTTTCGCCTTTTTATATGTTATGTATCTGCAGGCCCCCTGACATCAAAGAAAACGCCCTGAAGAAGGTGGCACCCCATTCTTATGGGTGATTGCACCGAAACGCGCGTCGGCGTGTCCCACTGCATTTGTCCTGACGCATCCCCCCCCCTATGAGCTAGTGGTGCCTGACCCTAGACACCCTTACACTACGAGGAGATTTCCCCTCTGCTCACCTCTTTTTCCCTCTACTTTTAATTAAGAGTCAATGTATGCTTTTACCATTTAAGATTGATTGTGTTTGAATGTATTGTATGCCTGATTATTTGATTGTTATTTAATTATACATTTACTCTTTTCTACCCCCGAAGGGGGCCCACTTTTGATTACTATGTGTATTGTGCATTATTAATCATCATATGTGTATTTATTTTCTGTCTAGGAGCTATTTGTAAACCCACTGATTGAATTCTTTACCTTATATGATTTATATAAAAAAAATAATAATAAAAATATTATAATTTTCATCATCAACTGCCTGATGCCTTCTATGAATGTGTGTTCCTCTCTTTATGGTGGCAAATTTGGCTATTTAATCAGAGAGATCTCTTTGATCCATTGATATATGTTAAGGTAGAGCCTATTTTCTTGAGTTGTTGATGAACATGTAGCGGGGGTACCATGAGTACGCCCCCAGTGCACCCACACACACCCCCAACACATTGGGGGCCCACAATGGGCCCCGGGAACATGTCTCCGCATGCCTTTCCATGGCGGTTCCACTGCAGTGGAAAGGCTGGCTACCTCCAGGCATCATAATCGTGCCGGCGGTGCTTGGCCCTGATCCGCAACAATTGTAGCAGTCCAGCTCCGCCCGCCAGGCAAGCGGGCGGACTGCAACTGGCAGAAAAGTGGCATGCGGAAAATCACACCGCGGCGGTGACGACTGCAATGCTAATCGGACCGGCGGTTTTCCGGGTTTCGATGGTGGGTGGATGGCCTCCGCCGGTCCGGCGGTTGCACCACCGGACCAGCGGCGGCCATCTGCCCGCCATCCTAATAGATCCCTTAATCTGCTTCTTATCGCCCAGGGAACCGCTTTTAAACTCTCTGCTCCTCATCGCAATACAAACAATGGCGGTCGCCCGCTTTTGTAAAGCACCGCATGCCACTCCTAACACAGGTGCAGTCAAGCACCACACGCCACTCCTAACACGGGCACATTAAAGCACTGCTCGCTACTCCTAACACTGGCGCATTACAATCAATGATGGTCGCTGCTTTTTTTTCCCTCACAGCAGGCTCCCTTGGATTTTAATTAATAATTTTTTTTCAATCAGCTCCGCACTCGTGCTTCAGCAGTGATGCCGCTGCTTCAGCAATGGCGGCAGCTTCTTGTGCTTCAGTTGCACATGCCTTTCTACACAGCTCGCCTTTTTTTTTCAGATCGCTGGACAAGGAGCAGAGACAGCGTTGGCTCCTTCATATGGGTAGAGGTAAGCTCTCTTCACTCCCACACTAATCTCAGGATCCCACCACTGCTGTTTTGCTCGTTTAAAAAAAAATCCAGTACTTTATGCAATTACGAATCTCGCTTAAATTAACTTATAAACCTTCTTGTTTTATTTTCCAACAGTGTGCCATGCTGCGCATTAACAAATCTTGCATAATTAATGTTTTTATAATTTTTTTCATTTCAACAGCGCGCAGTGCTGCGCATTATGCTGCGCATTAACAACTACACAAGAATGTCAAGTGTAACAAAGGAAAGTACTGCAAGCGGTGGAAGGAAAGGCACGGGGCAGGAAAGAGATAGAAAAAAGCAGTGGATGAGTCAGCACACATGTAAACGCTTTCATTCTGCCCCACCTAGTACTCTTGGTTTTATTTTCAACCCATCGGTGCTTTCTTTTCTTTTTTTTTATTTGTTTATTTCGTCTGGTTGACAATGCAATACACACGCACATTGTAGCTTAGTTGTTCACAGGTTACATAGCATGACAAATTTATACAACTACATTCTTCAAGATCTGGTGATGAGCTCTTCTTCGCCTCGTATTGCAATAACAGAGACAAAGAAAACAGAAAAAAGCCCAGCATTACCGGTTAACAGCACAGCTTTCGTCATTCGATATTACACTTCGTTACTCATGGAAATGCTATCTCGTCTTCAACAGACATTGCCTGGCTTCGTACATTCTAATCAATTAACATATATTAAACATTCTCCTGTATTGCCAAAAGGTATTGTTTCAGTGGTTCCCAAAAATCGCGGGGTCGTGATGTCATCAGTAGTTCCTCTGCATATGTCTCCATGGTTTCCCGACAATAGGACATGTCCGTTAGCCAGTTCTTGAATCTAGGGAGTCGTCTACTGCCCCATCTAATGACCACTTGCTGTTTTGCTAACAGTAGCACTACCGAACACATCTGTGCTTTCTTGCCTGCAACATCGAAAGGTCCCCCGCTGCTCAAGACAACACGCCACAGCTCCAGTACAGCTTATCACTCCACACTAACCCCAGGCTGACTTAGCTGCCTAAGTGTAGATGCCTGAACTCTCCCCGCTGCACAGCCACATTCAAACGTAGGACAAACACACCCACAACGTGTCAAAAGCGAAAGGTGGCGCTACATGCTAAAGTAAGCGACTTAATAATTAAATAGGAGCACTGCTTTTCAGCATGTTTCATTTCTTTCCCCCTCTCCACACTGCAGCGCTGCTTCCACTTTACATTCCCACCTCCCTTCCCTCAAAATCACCTCCCACCCCAGAATGTGCAAACTAAGGGGCCGATTATGATGGCGTACGGACTTGAGTTCACCCGCCATTGTAGCGGGATCGGGACCGCCCGCCTGTCATGCGGCGGTACCACACCCCTAATTATGATGCGACCGCCACCGCGGCAGTCGCATCTGGCAATTTAACATTGAGGTGGGTGCTGCTGGTTGCAGCACCCGCAGCAATGTTAAATGGCCATGTTGTGCATTTCCCTGCACAGTGTGGCAGGCACCGCGCGGTGCCTGCCACCTTGTGCATGAAAATGGTAGTGCCCCAGTGCACAACTGGCCCCTTCCCCAGAGGGTGCCCTTAACGGGCCCCCCGAAGCCAGCCTCCACCAGCCTTTCCTTGGCGGTTCAACCGCCATGGAAAGGCTGGCTGACGCCAGTATTGTGATCAGGCGGGCGGTGCCTGCTAGGTACCACCACCATATTCCCGGTCAGATCCGCTCCGCCAGGCAATTGCAGCAATTGCCTGTGGCGGAAGCATGGCGGGCGCAAAGAGCTTGTGGCACGATTCCCCTGGCCATCCAAATGTGGCGGGGGGAAATGGGAGCCAGATGGTGGAGGGACCGCCACCGCCGGCGGTGGCTGTCTCTCCGCCATCGTAATGAGCCCCAAAATACCCTGCTTTTATCAAGAGATCCTAATTAAGTTGCCAAAAACGTATTGACATTGTGTAGAATATATTTACTTGATACCAGCTCTTAGCAGTTTAGGTGGTAACTTAGCTTAGGACCTGATTACGATGGTGGAAGGCCCACCACCAACAGCCTGTCTGTGACGGGCCCTCCACCATCGTGCTGCTCTTTTCCTCCTGCCAAATTATGATGGTGGGGGGAATCATTGGTTAAGCACGGCGGTCGTAAAGACCGCCCGTTACGGTTCCGACAGGCGGGTTTTTTCCGATCGCCTGTCGGACTAAAACATTGCCCAACATTGTAGCGATACCCTGCAGGCACCGCCGTAGGGATTATGATATCGCTTTCCTCCGTTCGTTTTGTAGCGGACAATCCGCAGTGAAACAAATGGCGGAAGTGGATTTGTGGGCCCGTAGCGTACCCCCCTTCATCTCTGGGCCTGGGGCAAGTGCACTGTGGGGCAACTACACGGTGCCTGCCACGTAGTGCAGGGATATAGAAGTGCCTTTTTCTGGGCATTGCGGCGGGGGCTGCTGACTGCATCCCCGCCGCAATGTTAGGGATAGGGCTAGCGACCGCCGCGGTCGCATCGCAATGCGGTCAGTGGGTAGGCCGCCTCCTAGGTGGCTGGTCCCAATACCGCAACAATGGTGATCCAGCGGTAATTTCACAGTAATTTCTCAATGCAAAACCTCATTTGCCTCTAGTTTACCGCTGTAAAGGTGCTGGACCTTTGCCACCCTGTATCACCTTCAGGAGACTTTACATAAACATGGAATATCAAAATGTAATTAATACATAAGCTAATAAAGAGAGTTGTGAGTATTCTTAAAGGGTTTTATTTTCTAGTTAAAAGTTAAGGTTCTCTGACTCTTTATTCATTAGTCAAATATCAATCAGGTTACAGAAGTGAAAATAGAAAAAATAGAATGAATACAGAACGTATTACAGACTGAATACAAGGCATTCCATAAAGGAAGGGAATGAGGCATCACATTTCAGTCAGAATATTCTTTAAAGAGTTCAGGAAAGGAATATGCTACTTACCAGTATGCATCTGTTCTTGGCATGTAGAGCTGCAGATCTATATACTGTGCATAGCTCGCCATCTGGTGTTGGGCCCGGATGTTTGCAGTTTGTTTTTCCTCTTGGAAAGTCTTTGGAAGTCACGAGTTCAGTGACTCCTCCTCTGGTTCGTATTGCGCATGGGCTTTGGCTCCATCCTCAGATTGTTTTTCGCCAGCAGGGAAAGATGGAGCGTAGTAGTAACAGTAAAGAAACCCATGTGTATTGTATCTAAATAAGATAAGACTGGAACGGATACAGGCAGCCGGGGAGGCGGGTGGGCGTGTATAGAGCTGCAGCTCTACATGCCAAGAACAGATGCATACTGGTAAGTAGCATATTCCGTTCGAGGCATATGAGCTGCAGATTATACACTGTGCATAGATAATATAGCAGTACCCAACCCTAGCGGCGACCACCGGCATCCGTTGCAGTTGTTTGAAACAGTGTTTTTAGTTCAGCTTGGCCCACACTAGCTTGTTGCTTGGTTTGCACATCTACACAGTAATGTTTTGTGAAGGTGTGCGGTGTTGACCATGTCGCTGCTTTGCAGATGTCATCTAGTGGGATGTTCCCTAGGAAAGCCATAGAAGCCCCTATCTTCCTTGTAGAGTGGGCTTTAGGGGGAACAGATAGCGTTCGTTTTGCTTTGTGGTAGCAAATCTGTATGCATTTTACAATCCACCTAGCTATCCCTGATTTAGAAATAGGGTTGCCTTTGTGTGGCGGGGAGAAGGAGACAAATAGCTGTTTGGTTTTCCTGAAAGGTTGTGTCCTTTGGATGTAGTAAAGTAAAGCCCTTTTAACATCCAGTGCGTGTAAGGCCCTTTCCGCAACTGTTTGGGGTTGCGAGAAAAAGACTGGTAATTCTACCGACTGGTTCAGATGTAATGGAGAAATTACTTTGGGTAGAAATTTGGGGTTGGTGCGGAGTACAACCTTGTTCTGATGCATCTGGAGAAAAGGTTCCTGTATAGTGAGTGCTTGTATTTCACTAACCCTTCTGAGGGAAGTGATGGCCACTAGAAAAGCTGTTTTCCATGTGAGAAATTGCAACTCACATTTATGTAATGGTTCGAAAGGGGGTCCCATTAACCGTGTGAGGACTATATTCAAGTTCCAGACAGGTGAGGGTGGTACTCTGGGTGGAATTACTCTTTTGAGGCCTTCCATAAAGGCTTTGATGGCAGGCACTTTGAAAAGTGAGAGGTGCTGCCTGTTCTGTAAATAAGCAGCAATTGCAGCGAGGTGTAACCGAATGGAAGTATATGCTAGGTTACACCTTTGTAAATGGAGGAAATAACATATAATGTGCTGTATGGATACATTTAAAGGATTGATTGTGTTGTTGTGGCAGTAAACAACAAATCTTTTCCACTTTGCTGCATAGCATGCTCTAGTAGTAGGGCGTCTAGCTTCCCTGATAATGTTCATGCAATCAGGGGGAAGGTTAAGGTATCCGAATTCTAGGACCTCAGGAGCCAGATCGCAAGGTTGAGCTGAGCTGCGTCTGGGTGCCTGATCTCTCCATGGTTCTGGGTTAGGAGGCATGGTGAGAGGTGTAGCTTTTGGTGTGGTACTACTGAGAGTTCCAGCAGTGTGGTGTACCACAGTTGTCTGGCCCATGTTGGAGCTACTAGGATCAGAGTTAGGGAATGCTGTTGTAGCTTTCGCACCACTAATGGAATTAGTGGGAGAGGTGGAAAAGCGTATGCAAATTTGTTTGACCAGTTCATCCATATCGCATTGCCTTTGAACAATAGGTGTGGATATCTGGCGGCGAAGTTTGGGCATTTTTTGTTTTCGTGGGTGGCGAATAGGTCTATGTGTGGATGCCCCCACTTCTGAAAGAACGGGTGAAGAACTTGTGGGTGAAGTTCCCACCCGTGGATTTGCTGTGTCTGCCTGCTGAGCAGATCTGCCACGGTGTTTTGGACTCCTGGGACGTGTTGGGCTAGGAGAAAAATCTTTTGTGGAATTGCCCATCTCCATATGCTCTGTGCTAACTGAGAGAGCTGTGGAGAGTGTGTGCCCCCCTGTTTTTGAATGTAGTACATGGCAGTCATGTTGTCTGTGCGAATGAGGACTGCCTTGCCTGAAATCTGCGTCTGGAAGGATTTTAGGGCGAGGAAGATCGCCAGTAACTCCAGATGGTTGATGTGGAGTAACTTCTGTTGCGGCGTCCATGTGCCTTGTGCTGTGAGATGTAACAGATGAGCTCCCCAGCCGGAGAGCGATGCATCTGTTGTTAGGATTATTTGTGGGACCGGGTCCAGGAACGGTCGACCTCTGGAAAGGTTTGTGGTGTTCCACCACTGCAGAGAGCGATGGGTGCGACCGTCTACCAACACCAGATCTGTCAGTTGTCCCTGGGCCTGGTTCCACTGGTGCGCTAAGCACTCTTGGAGTGGACGCATTTGGAGTCTTGCATGGGGCACTATAAAGATGCAAGAGGCCATCATCCCTATGAGCTGCATAAACACTCTTGCTGGGAGAGAGTGTTGACATAGGAATTTTTGACGCAGAGCCTGTATTTTTGCAATCCTGGCAGGATTGGGATAGGCTATGGCTTTTGAGGTGTCTATGGTGGCTCAGAGATATTGTTTTGTGTGTGATGGTACCAGGTGGGATTTTTGATGGTTCACCGTGAAACCTAGCTGGTGAAGTAGTTGGACCGTAGCGGCGGTATGTTGCACACATTGTTGGTAGGACATGGCTTTCATCAGCCAATCGTCCAGATACGGGAAGACGTGAATGTGCTGTCTTCTGAGGTGTGCAGCCACTACTGCCAGGCACTTGGTGAAAACCCTTGGTGCTGTTGTTACCCCGAACGGAAGCACCTTGAACTGGTAGTGTTGTCCGTCCACCACAAATCTGAGGTACTTTCTGTGAGACTGGTGTACTGGGATGTGAAAGTATGCGTCTTTCAAATCCAGAGTGGTGAGAAAATCGTTCTGGGAGAGGAGTGGAAGAACCTGTTGAAGGGTTACCATGTGAAAATTGTCTGAATGTATGTAGGTGTTTAGAGGTCTGAGATCTAGGATAGGTCGTAGAGTTTCGTCTGTCTTTGGAATCAGAAAGTACAGGGAGTAGACCCCTAAATTTTGTTGATTTATGGGGACCTGCTCTATTGCTCCTTTTTGCAGGAGGGAGATCACCTCTTGTGTTAGTAGCGCAGTATGTTCTTGAGACATAGTGCGGTGCCTGGGTGGAATGTTTGGGGGGTAGATGTTAATTCTAGGCAATACCCTGACTGAATAATTTGTGTCACCCATCTGTCTGAGGTATTGTCTCCCAGACGTTAAGGAAATGTTGTATTCTGCCTCCGACCGGAGTGGAATGATCTGGAGGGAGCGGGGGAAAGTCATTGGGCAGGAGGTGTGGCAGAGCGGGTGGTATTTGTTTTGCCTCTGCCCTTATTATTATTGCCTCTGTATCCGCCTCTTTGATAACCCTTTGTGAAGGTAGATTGAGGAGGGGATTTGTAGGACGTGGATGCACTATCCGAGGAGTAGCTTCTGCCCGTGCCCCGAAAGGAAGAGCAGCGAAAGGAGCGCCTGGGAGTATGTGACTGCAGGGCTCCCATGGATTTCGCCGTGTCTGTATCTTTTTTCATCTTTTCGAGTGCTTTGTCTACTTTGGGGCCAAATAGATGATCTTGGTCGAATGGGTGGTTTAATATAGAGGCTTGTACCTCCGGTTTAAACCCTGAAACTCTGAGCCAGGCATGGCGACGGAGAAGGACACTGGTGTTTATGGCCCTGGAGGCTGTATCTGCTGCATCTAGGGCACAGCGTATGGAGGTATTAGTTATTGTTTTTTCCTCTTGAATCAGTTCATTAGCCCTAGTCTTGTACTTTTCAGGGAGATGGTGCAGGATGGTCTCTAGCTCATCATAATGCGCCCTGTCGTATCGGGCCAACAGTGCTTGCGTATTGGCGATACGCCATATAGTGGCAGCTTGTGACGCAGTGCGCTGCCCTGACGCGTCTAGGAGTTTGGACTCTTTGTCAGGTGGGGGTGCTTCGCCTGACGCCTGAGAATTTGAGCACTTCCTAGCTGTAGATACCACTAGGGAATCCAATGGTGCAGGGCCTTTAATGTAAGTAGGGTCTGTGGGGGCGGCTTTGTATTTCTTCTCTATACGAGGGTTTAGGACCCTGGCCCTGACTGGGTCTTTAACCCCTTCGACGCTCATGACGGAGCTGTTCCGTCATGAGCGTCGGTTGCGCTGTGCGCATGACGGAACCGCTCCGTCATGGCCCCGCCCGCGCTCAGAACCTTCAGCACCGCTCGGAAATCCACGCAGCGCTGAAGGGGTTAAAAACCACAGGGGCATGTTTAATTACGCCCTTTAACATAGGTAGAATGGCAGTAGACCTATGTGCATCGTCAAAGGTGTCTAGGAGAAAATCCTCCTCCACTGGGTCAATATGTAACTCCACCCCGTGGTAGTGTGCCGCCCGTTGTAACAAATGGTGAAAACCCAAGGAATCTTCAGGTGGGGATGGCCTAGATGGGTAAAGGTCATCCTGTGGGACATCTGGGATGTCCGGATTGTTATAATCATCCCATGGGTCTGGAGATCCAGTAGGGGTGGGGTCTTGTGGCACATCTGCTGGATCATAATAAGGGTCTTCCAAATCGTCTGGGACAGGAGACAAAGTGGGGGAACGATGAGGTGGAGGGGGTGGAGGTGGAGAGGGTGGAGGAGGTGGGGGATGTGGGGAAGGCACCCTGAAAGGAGAGGTAGCAATGTCCTTTCTATTTGGTGGTGGAGGTGGAGCTGGTTTGTCCAAGTGTCTCTTTTTTTAAGACAATGTCAAGTGTCCAGTTTTTGGATCCTTGGTGAGTGTTTTTTGCAGAGGATCCGGTGTGAAAAGCTCCTGCGACACTGGTTGTTCGGTCGGTGCCGAAGGTTTCGGGGCCGACGGCTTTTTAGACTTATCAAAGCCGTGCTTCTTTGGAACCTCCGATTTATTGGTCGGTGCCGAAGAAGGCCTCGGCACGGGAGTGTCGGTGCCGAGGGCCTTGTGATGTTTGGTCGGCGCCGGAGGAGCAGGTTTCGACACCGAATACTTCGGTGCCGGGTTCGGTGTGGAGGTGGAGGACGATTTTTTCTTCGGTGCCGAAGGGTGTTTCTCGGCACCGGTGGTCGGTTGGCTCGAGCCCGAGCTGCTGGAAGGCTTAATAGGCTTCTTTACCGGGCCCGAAGGTGGGGTGTGAGAAGCAGTGTCCTTGGTCTTGCCTAGGCCCGGAGGCGAAGGTGTGACCGAAGCCTTTTTCGGTATCGGCGTGGGCGTGGGAGGGGGTATTGTACTCACGACCCGCTGCGCCGGGGTGATGTCCTCCACATCTGAGCCGCGCTGACGAGGTCGTCGTCCTCCTGTTCGACGTCCTGCTGTCCCAGGGCTTCGACGTCGTCCCCGAAGATGTCGACTGGAGCGGAGGTCGAGGAGTGCGCCATGTTGCGTCTAGCCCGTCGATCTCAAATGGTCTTTTTTGAGCGAAAAGACTTGCAGGCAGGACAGTCTCGGGCCTCGTGGTCTGGGGAGAGGCAGAGATTGCACACCTCATGAAGATCGGTGTAGGGAAACTTGGACCCACATCGAGGGCACTTCTTGAAGGGAGTTCTTTCCATCAGCCGAGACCGGAGCCGGTATAGGCCCGAAGCCCGCCGTCGACGACCGGAATCGAAGAAGTGCCGAAGAGAAGATGAGTAAGATGATTTATTATCTGAAGAAGCTCGATGAGCGAGGATTTTTGCGTCGATCGTTGAACTGGGAAGTTCGGAACCGGAGCGCGAAGTATTACATCCGAGCCCGATGGCGGAAAAAAACAATCTGAGGATGGAGCGGAAGCCCATGCGCAATACGAACCAGAGGAGGAGTCACCGAACTCGTGACTTCCAAAGACTTTCCAAGAGGAAAAACAAACTGCAAATATCCGGGCCCAACACCAGATGGCGAGCTATGCACAGTGTATAATCTGCAGTTCATATGCCTCGAACATATAATTCAAGAGTGGGTTTTGCAAGGCTAATCAATAATTAATAATTGGCAGAAATCTCCCTTAAAGAGAAATAAATGCATAAGACAAATAAATCTTTTCAAAACTAGTTAGTTAGTCAAAGCATACACTTAGGTGCCGATTCCGATCCGGGTCGGAAAGCACTCCGACTGAGCCGAATCCGGAGTGTTTTCTGACCGAGCCGGAGTCCTGCAGTCCGACCGAGTGAGTACGATGCGGCGTATGCTGTCAGACTCGGTTCGGTTGGACTCCCATAGAAGTCAATGGGAGCCGGTCGTACGACGCGTACATGGGCTCCCATTGACTGAATGGGTACGTCGCGGACAAGTGCGCCCCCTACAGTGAGTACGCGTTGGTACCATCCACACCGTACATGCCTGTATTGGGGGGACCATTGGGTCTCCCCCTGTGTCCGAGTCGTAGGGCTGCGGGTGACAGGAGGTCCGACGCGGACCCCCAATGGCAACCACCCGGACGATTTGCAAGCCGGACACTCTGGTTCGCACAGGCTGTCCGGTGCGTGCATCGTACTGGCTCGGTCGTGAATCGCATCCATTGCATGCCACGGATAGCTTATGACCGAGATGTACGGAGCGGTTCGGACCCGGAAACGACTCGGTCGGTGAATTTCATGTAGCTCGCATCGTACTTGCTCGCTCGTACAGCTGTAGGAGTCGGGCGGAAATCACGTAGTTTTTCCGGCCGCATCGCGTTCGGTGTCCTTCTGACCCGGATCGGAATCGGCCCCTTAGGTTTTTAGCATCTCAATCTAAACCTGTTCCATCAACTGCTCTCTCTGCCCTGGTTTGTTCATCTGTCTCTCTCCCTCTCCATTGTCTGACAGAGAGGCTGCTCCTTGAAAATGCCCCTCCTTCACAAGACCACAGAGTAATGTGATCTGCCTTGCCAAAAATATGACGTGCAAGGACTCTCTGAGAAAAATATGAGCAAGGCACCTCTCCTCTCTCTGTCTCTCCTCGGACACAATCCCCTTCCAGGCTGCACCCTCGACGTTCACCTACCTAACCCATATGATGTCTGGTCTCATCTGCTTCCTCTCCTCTCTCCTCCTATCTCTTCTAGCCCGACACGCCCCCTAAGGGGTCATAATTTATACTCTAATTCTTGGCTGACTATACTAATAATGTTGCAGTTTCAGTAGAAACTTGCACTGTGATTGGTTAGCATAGATGAAATGAGGGTCTCACCATCCTGTTCTCATTACAAATCCAACCCATACCAGTTCTGACAATAGGGGCTTAATGCTAAGAACAATTTAGATACCTTGTATCAGTAAGAACATTTCTTGCAACAAAATGTATCACTCAATTTCCTGTCTCTCTTTCACATAGTACACAGGGATGACACTTTCCCACAAATACTGGTACATTGGCACGATGACAGGAGTGTACAGTTCATTGTGGCCTTGACCCATGTGTCTTCACTTGAGGCAGTTGGCAGTTCATGCAGCTGTAAGAATCTTCTGCGCATGTGTCTCTCATTCAGCACACTGCTAACAATTCTCAGCCATGCTGGATTCCTAGGCAACCATTTTATAGTGGGCCCAAAAACAAAACAAACACTAAAGAATATTAATTTATGAAATGAAACCCATTATGTTTACCTCCCCCATACTAGTGCCCTGTATTAGTTATTACCTAGCAAAAGCTATTAGTTTAAAGCAGCTTTTCTATTATTTGTGCACATCATACAAAACTGTGCAATGTACAACATAGCATAAACATGCTCCAGTGCAAATTGTCAAAGCGCAAACAATTAATACATACTCATAGCAACATGTTCTAATGTCTTAAATAGCTTTTCATGCAAAATGTGTTTGCCCCACGTGTAGTGTTGGTGCATGGTTGATTAATTAATACACATTCTAAAAAGATGTGTTATAAACCGAATATGCATTGTCTAAATATGCAATAAAGCCAATGTCTCCTGAGACTGGAACAGGGAGTGTAGATCTTATCTTCAAAGCTAAAGAGGAAACTGAAATCACGAGTTTTTCCACACTGCAAAAACACATGTTAATTCAGCACAATTATGTGCTACTTTAAAAGTAAAAAAAAAAACATTCTCTAAATTAAATGTACAGTCTATAGTGAGGTTAAATCTAAACTCAACACATTAAACGTCCATGATTAATTAATTAAGCATGGTTTTAAATGAAAGTATTTCAGACTGAAAGAATTTTGACCAGGCCTCATTTCATGTCTTTCACTTTGCATGCAAAACACACAAGATGATGGACGGAATGTTGCACATTGGCAAAACATTCACCCCCAGTCACAAATCTGGGATTACTCCATTGTTATTTTGCTCACCACATCACCCCAGTTCAGATATGGTCATATACAAATCAGTCTTGACCCTGTGCCTCATGGGAACAGTCCAGCCCGAACTGCCAAGCCATGTCTTCCCTGGACCGGAATCAAGCATCCTAGGACCGGTTTCGGGGTTTCACCCCTCTTCAGCCAGGATAGCTTGACTCCAGTGGCGTAGTGAGCAACGGACCCACGTCTGGGCATACCCTTCCCACATAGGGCGAACAGCAAAATACACAAGATGATGGACGGAATGTTGCACATTGGCAAAACATTCACCCCCAGTCATAGATCTGGCTTGGCAGTTCGAACTGGACTGTACCCATGAGGCACAGGGTCAAGACTGATTTGCATATGGCTGGGTTCAAACTGGAATGGCATGGTGATCAAAAAAACAATGGATTTAGGCCCAGATCTCTGTACTGGGGTGAATGTATGACATTGTTCTGCATTCTGTCCATCAACTGTTGTTTTTGCATTTGTCACCCCGAGTGGGAAGGGTATGCCCAGACGTGGGTCCCGTGCTCTTCATGCCACTGGAATCAAGCTATCCTGGCTGAAGCGGGGTGAAACCCCGAAACCGGTCCTAGGCTGCTTGTTTCCAGTCCAGGGAGGACCTGGCTTGGCAGTTCGGGCTGGACTATACCCATGAGGCACAGGGTCAAGACTGATTTGCATCTGGCTGGGTTCAAACTGGAACGGCATGGTGAGCAAAAAAACAATGGATTTAGGCCCAGATCTCTGTACTGGGATGAATGTATGACATTGTTCTGCATTCTGTCCATCAACTGTTGTTTTTGCATTTCACTTTACATGCACCAAAAGTGTCACTTTTAAAAAGCATTTGACTAGACCTCATTTCATGTTTCATGTGCCATGTGTTTTCACTGCAAAAGCTGAGCATATAACAATGTCACCTCTATTTCTAAGGCAACACAAGTTTTGTCTGTAATCAGATGATATATAGCCAAGCTCAAATGTTTAGTGCAGAGTTCTGTAAGTAGCTTCTTGGGACTGTTAGTCTTCTCTAAAATAAGTAACTAAAATGATAAAAGGAAACTTCAACAGGACAGATTCACCATTTTGTTGCTCTTTGTCATGAGCTTGCCATCAGGGTGGCTCATACAGTGTGGCATTCTGTACTTTTTCCATGCAATTTGACCACTGAGAAACTCTGACAGAGCACCATTAAATCTTTGCACTTTTTCATCCCAAGCCTTTCACTTTTATTTTCACTTTGATCAGATTCAGATGTTTCAGCAAAGCATCTCTCAGATCAAACTCGTTGTACCCTCCATTATGCAGATCTTGTGTAGCAGCTGCAATCTGGTGAGACACTGCACGCTCTACATCAACCAGACCTTCACAGCAATGGCTAGTGTTTTCATCAGTGTTTTTCACAAGTGCATTTGCATGTATACAATCAAGCCACTTCAGTGATGCTGACACAGTCTTTTGCAAAGTGTAACTCTGTGCTGTCTTTGTGTTGCTTTATTATACTTGTAACTTCAGGCAGATAGCTACAATCCAATCCTTGTCCAATCTGTTGTTCTGCACTCATCATCTTTGAAACCTCATTATGATCTGATTTCAGAGAAATTGGCAATCTATACCTGGGCATCAGTTTTTGCAATAACACATTTGCTACTATGCAGTTGTCATTTTTCTCAAAATAAACAGTATTCTTTTCATATTCACCTGTGTAAATCCCATTGAATGTATAGGCTAACAGAATAAAATGTTGTGCAACTGAATAAGCATTTCTCTCTCCCATGGCAACAGTGACTCCCATTTGAGCAGATCTACTGCATGTTATGGTAAGGGCAGTCAATTTCGAATTGTGGGCTGAGGTAACTACTGAAAGTCATGAAGCTTTGACAACATAGGTGCCAATTCCGATCCTGTAAAAAGCGGGTACGAACCGTCGGACGGAGCCTTTTCTCCGTCCGACTCGTACCCGGTGCGAAATCCATCCGAAAATGCAAGTACGATTCGGACGGAAACACCATTTCCGTTCGAATCGAACAAAACACCGTCCGAACAGAATCGAAACACAATTCCGATCCGGAAAAGCGCCGACCTGACGTCGGTACGCATCCAGCCTACGTTTCACGAACCAGGTAGTACGATTCGAACCGACGTCATCTCGCACGGAATATATTTACCGGCTGCCAAAAACTGCTGGGAAATCAGGACGACACACGCAAGGAGCAGCTGGATGCGACGAACAGAAATGGACCCGAACCTACGTGCCATCCCTGCCCTCCTAGCAGTCCACCTGGCGTACAGGAACCGACGCAGACGCCGCAGAAGGTCAGCACAACAACCAGGGGCAAAGGGGGGGGCAGGGGCAGGACACACATCACCAACACATGGTACCAAATCATACATGGCCTGGACATACCTGACCATCAGGGCCTGGTCACCTCCAGGGGGTGGGGGCGTGGCCAGCAACGCATGCGTCCGCCACAGCGGAAGTGGATGGTCACGCGAACCGGTACGTACCCTACCCAGGCCGCAAGAGCGTGGGTACGGAACGTACCACGCATCCCCCTACGTCACTACAACAATGGCGGTACGGCCCGTACCCACGTCAGAAAGGCCTGGGTACGGCTCGTACCAGCATTGCTGGGGTCATGTAGGGGTACGCGTGGTACGACCCGTAGCCACGCCCCCAAGGACTGTGTACGGTGCGGACCCCACGGCACCGCAACAATGGGGGGACGCACCGTACCCACCCACCAAAGGCATGGGTACGGGCCGTACCCAGGCATGCAGAGCGTGGGTACGGGTATGTACGGACCGTACCCCCACCCCAGCAGTGTATGTACGCCCCGAACCCCCACCCGTGTATGTACGCCCCGAACCCCCACCCCAGCATTGTATGTACGCCCCGAACCCCCACCCGTGTATGTACGCCCCGAACCCCCACCCCAGCATTGTATGTACGCCCCGAACCACCACCCGTGTATGTACGCACCGAACCCCCACCCGTGTATGTACGCACCCAACCACCACCCGTGTATGTACGCACCGAACCCCCACCCCAGCATTGTATGTACGCCCCGAACCCCCACCCGTGTATGTACGGACTGTACCCACACCCGTGTATGTACGCACCGAACCCCCACCCCAGCATTGTATGTATGCCCCGAACCCCCACCCGTGTATATACGCCCCGAACCCCCACCCCAGCATTGTATGTACGCCCCGAACCACCACCCGTGTATGTACGCACCGAACCCCCACCCGTGTATGTACGCACCCAACCACCACCCGTGTATGTACGCACCGAACCCCCACCCCAGCATTGTATGTACGCCCCGAACCCCCACCCGTGTATGTACACACTGAACCCCCACCCCAGCAGTGTATGTACGACACGTACCCCCACCCGCGTATGCAAGGAGCGTACCCCCCACGCCAACAGTGTAAGTACGACACGTGCCCCCACCCGCGTATGCATGGAGCGAACCCACACCCGTGTATGTCATGAGCGTACATATTGTGAAATAGGAGAGGTGGGTGCAGAGTCCCCCCAGCAGTGCCCAGACACAGGAGGGGTGTGTGCAGAGTCCTCCCAGCAGTGCCCAGACACAGGAGGGGTGGGTGCAGAGTCCCCCAGCAGTGCCCAGACACAGGAGGGGTGGGTGCCTATCACTCCCAGCAGTGCCCAGACACAGGAGGGGTGGGTGCAGAGTCCCCCAGCAGTGCCCAGACACAGGAGGGGTGGGTGCCTATCACTCCCAGCAGTGCCCAGAGACAGGAGGGGTGGGTGCCTATCACTCCCAGCAGTGCCCAGACACAGGAGGGGTGGGTGCAGAGTCCCCCAGCAGTGCCCAGACACAGGAGGGGAGGGTGCCTATCACTCCCAGCAGTGCCCAGTGACAGGAGGGGTGGGTGCAGAGTCCTCCCAGCAGTGCCCAGAGACAGGAGGGGTGGGTGCAGAGTCCCCCAGCAGTGCCCAGACATAGGACAATATACCCCATCAACAAGTTCAGTGACCAACAAGGGTGATACCCCAGATGCAGGTGGAGCCATCGCTGAGCCAGCATGGCCATAGTGAAAGGCAACCCTCACACATCCAGGAAATGTAGACACAGCACAGCACAGCATATGGGAGACACCCTGCAGGGAAAATGGCCGGCTCCACAGAGGATGGAACACACCCTGGGACAATGTCACCATACAGTGAGAGCAAACATGACCAAATACCATTGGCAGAGACCTCTGTGATGGCACGCAGATGGCAGGGTACACCCCATGAGCAGCACACTCCAACATTTCACAGACCCCTAACACATTATCACCACCCCAACTCAGGGAGCACCAGCACCAACAGCAAGTCCAGGAAAGCATCAGTGTGCAAAACCAAAAGAAAATGCTTTATTCAGCAGGAAAATATCTCTGAGAAAATGTCCACTATGTACAAGGGCCATGGGCCAGGCCAGCAGCAAAGTCCGGGGGGGGGTACACTAGCTTGCCTGCACAGTTCACATGTCCATTTCATCCACAGAAGAGGGGGCATCAGGGGGGAGGGTGGAAACAGGCACCGCAGGGACAGGATGGGCAAGGGTAGGTGTTGTGGGTGCAGGGAGGGATGATTCCACCACAGGGGGGGTGCCAGCGCCAAAGGTGGAGGACAGAATGGCGCTGCACACGTTGGCAAGGTCCCCCAGCGACTCCCCCGCACCCAATCGAACCACAGGCCCCAAGGAGGGGGGGGGAGAGGGATGGGTCGCAGCGCCACTGGGGGAGGGTGTGGACAGTGTGGGGGACTCAACTCCCCTGGCCGGGTCCTGCCTCCACCGCTTGCGGGGTGGTGTCCTCCTGGGGTGGGGGGGCACACTTGCAGTGGATGATGCTGTCACCGACTGTTGGCCAGGAGAGCTAAGGGGAGTGGATTTGGAGGGAGTGGGTTGTGTGGACTGCGGACTCCTACTGTGGCTGCGTGTTGTACGTTTCCCCCCCGACCCAGTGGGTGTGCCTTCCTCACCCTGTGTGTGCGTGACAGGAGGTGTGCGCTTCGACTTCCCTGGTGGTGTGGTGCCTGTGTCTGGTGGGGTGCGTGCACGCTGACGTCTGGATGTGCGTGGGACAGGCACTGGAGTGGGAATTGTGGATGGGGCAGGGGTAGGGGGGGTAGGCAGCGCTGCAGGAGATCCAGTGCTGCAGTCAGTGTGGAGTCTATGGACCTCAGCAACTGCCATTGGTCAGACTGCGCAGCCGACATGCCCTCCATGTATGCCTCCATCTGGGTCAGCACCTGGGTGTGGGCATGGAGGACATTTAGCATCGCACTCTGACCAACCTGCAACTGCCTCAGGATGTCCACAGACTCCGCACTCACCGCAGCAGTGGTGACAGGGGCAGGGGGTGCGGTGCCTGGCAGGAAGGAGACATGTGGGGACCGAGCACGGAGGGAAGGGCCACGAGCAGGTGGGAGGCCGGTGATGGAAACTGAGGTGGCGGGGGGATGTGGAGGGCTGCCATCAGCTGGGGGGGCAGACTCCGCCACCTCTGGGAGCTCAGCCTCGGACCCGTCTGCGTCATAGTCTGTGTTGGCAGTCGACAGGTCCTCTGCCTCACTCCCTTCGGCCTCCGTGCCACTCCATGTGCCAGACAGGACAGCACTGCTGGCACTGGTGCTCAATCCCTCCTCCCGGTCCGTGCTAGTGTCTCCTTCCGTGTCCCCCGGCGATGCTGTGGGCAAGGTGAAGAGACAGGAGATAATCAGACACCTGTACACATATGTCACATGAGTCAAATATACATAGGTCACATTGCATAGCCTGAAAAGCAACAGGAGTAACACCTACAAAACAATGTACACATGTAGGCCATGGAACACACAGTTTGTCGACCCACCATGCCACTGAGACACAATGGAGAGCATGACACAACAGCAAATCACTGCACCTAAATTTTTACAGCGGAGCCAGCCTCTGGGGACAAATGTGCACAGCATCTGCACCACACTGCGTCGTCAAAAAGGGATGAGCAGGAATCATATCCATTTACTCTTGCCACATGCTGCAAAGGCAATACATGAAACCATGCCAAACATGACTGGGTCAATGCACCTTGAGCGTATGTCCAGTCAAACATCACACACAGGCCACACCCAGCAAGGAGGATGAAGCTTCTGACATGTAGGCCTTGTACGCACAAACCACCCACACCTGAGACAATCTCATTGAGACGGAGAAAGTATGTACACCTCTTACTCTGGGATGAAAACACATGGCCTCCACTAATTCATGACTGTACACACACTGCCCCTGGTGCGCCTGTCCACACATCATTGACAGGCAAACATCATCAGATTGTCTTAACAACACACACAGGTAATGCCCACTGTGAGTATGCACAAGCAAAATGGGTCCCCCTGTACAGTGGACACATGTAGCAACCTGTAGGTCCTAACAGTTGAGCCCAGGGTACAATGCCACCCTACCCAACCCATGGCGAAGACACATTGAATGGCCATATTGTTGGATGACGCACATGATACCTAGGAAGAGGTGCCCCAGGGCACAGTAGTGCCCACACTCCTCCATGGTCCAGGATGGACATGACTGCAAATTAAGCAACCGTCCCTGCACTTAGCAGGCCTCCCACTCAGGCACATCATGTCAGAGGGCACACAATTGGACATGCATGCTGGAAGGCTGTACATTTTGGAGACACACCCCTATGTCGTGATTCACAATCAGTGCCAAGTGACATGGACACCACAATGACTGAAATTGGCCAGGGCACACGCAAGGTCCCCAGACGTGTGACACATCACCCCCACACATGATGCTGCTAGCATTGGGCACCTGCATAAACTGTCTGCCTAAATAACCTTGTGCAAGAGTGGCTACAGACAGACCAGGGAACACATGGCAAGGAGGGGAAGGGAGGGAGTGAGAACAGCACTGGGCTACTTTGAGGAGAAGTTGACGCACTGCACAATCAAACCCTGGCAGTGTATCCATGCAACTGCGCACTTACATTGGCTGGGGACACACAACTGACACACATGTACCTACCCCCTTCCTGCTGCTGCTTCTCCTGTAGGCGCCTGTCCATATCGGGGAAGACCACCGCCAGCACACGCTTCTGGATGTGGGTCAGACGACGGCGCCCACGGTTCTTACGGCTCTCAGGTGAGTCCCCCAGCAGGACCCGTGCAATCCTCCTCGTCCAGCACCGGATGTCCTGCCAGCGTTTCCTCACCTGAGACAGGCCCCGCATCCGACCCTCTGTAGCCCTCACGGCACTGACGGCTGTCCTCCAGATCTCCCCCTTGGCAATGGCGCCTACCTGTGAGGATGCAAAAGTGAGAATACAATAATCCACATGAGCAAAGACACAGAGACACACATATAGAACAATCCTCTTCATGAACAGGCCATGGTATGCATGCAACTCATTGCAGCTTTGTCATAGGGACATAATCCACTGTGGAAGGCCAAATGCACTACGTGCCATTGAAAGTACACGGGTGGCATGAGGGGTACCACACACTCACTGACCAGGGATCACACTGTGCCTCACAGGCTACACCAGGATTATGTACAGCACCTCAAAGCAGTCACCTGCCCCAGCACACTGAGGCTACCTCAGCAGAGTACACAGACACACACAGGCACAGGACAATCACATGGCATTGCCAACTGCGGGTACACAACTCACTCTGCCCATGTGCCAGTAGACGGGGGGTGTCACAGGTGTGGGGCTGGCTCAGCACGGCATGCACACAGCACTGCTCCCTGCTCACATCGGATGGGCAGCCTATATCCATCCCTCATGCAGCTTGTGTGCAACACTCCCCATATGCACTCACCCACATGACAGGGGACTTACACACACACCAATGTGCAGGGGACGAACACGGCCTTTGGACACTCACAGCACAGGTACACTGAACAAACACACATCCATGGGTACTGTCACCTGTCACACTGGGGGGAACACAGGATCACATCAGGACTGTGGAAACAACATCCCCAGGAGGAGTAGCCCGTCAGTATGTGGCATGCACCATGCATTCATTGTCACAGTAGGCACTATGCAAGTGAGGAGTGCACACAGGAAACACAGCATGCACTGCATGGGTGACATGAGGCCTTCCACACCCTGGGACCCACTCTAAACACCAGTGCATGTCTGTCACACATGGACACAATGCCAGAAGTCACTGTCACACAAAAGGGGCACAGTCTAAGCTAGTGGAGTCTGCACTCACCTGAACCCCTGGTCGACCATACAGGCTCTGGTACTGTGGGAGGATCACATCTATCAGGGCAAGGTTCTCCTCCTGGGTGAATGGCTGTGACCTCTCCACAGTCCTGGACATGGTGCCAGAGGAATCACTATCAGCAGCAGTGGTCATGGATGAATGGATGTGCAGGCAAGTGCTCTCTCATGGGACCTGGCTGGCTTATATCTGCCTGGCTGGCCTGTTCATGTACAGGAGTAAAGATTGATTGGTCAGTCACATTTGCATCCTACGTTTCATCCAATCCCTTCAAACCTACCCTAGTGTGTGGCTTTGCATGGTTTCAGTTTTGATGATGATGTCAAGTCGACATCCACTTTGCAACAATGTAGATTCTTGCAAACTGACTTCTGCTGGGCACCTGGTGCTCAAATTCAAAAATCAAACTCGGTCTCCATGGCAACCATCATGCATTTAGGCCCTTATACTTGTCCCTCATGTGTCCCCTATGTGTTTTCATACATGTACACACAGGTACGGTGCGTTCCACGCCCTAGGGCACCCCAAAAGCAGTGATACGGTCCGGACAAGCGCTTGTACGGTCCGGATCACAACATGGGCGCTGGCGTATGCATACGCCACAGTAGTACGGACCCGACAAGCGCTTGTACGGTCCGGATCACAACATGGGCGCTGGCGTATGCGTACGCCACAGTAGTACGGACCGGACAAGCGCTTGTACGGTCCGGATCACAACATGGGCGCTGGCGTATGCGTACGCCACAGTAGTACTACTGTGGCGTACGCATACGCCAGCGCCCATGTTGTGATCCGGACCGTATAAGCGCTTGTCCGGTCCGTACTACTGTGGCGTACGCATACGCCAGCGCCCATGTTGTGATCCGGACCGTACAAGCGCTTGTCGGGTCCGTACTACTGTGGCGTACGCATACGCCAGCGCCCATGTTGTGATCCGGACCGTACAAGCGCTTGTCCGGTCCGTACTACTGTGGCGTACGCATACGCCAGCGCCCATGTTGTGATCCGGACCGTACAAGCGCTTGTCCGGTCCGTACTACTGTGGCGTACGCATACGCCAGCGCCCATGTTGTGATCCGGACCGTACAAGCGCTTGTCCGGTCCGTACTACTGTGGCGTACGCATACGCCAGCGCCCATGTTGGCCCAGGGACCCTATACACGCCCTCAGAGCGTATGTACGGTGCGTTCCACACCTGTCAGTGGTGACAGGCGGCACACAGACAGGAATGGAGCGTCAGATTTTGCCAAGGGTGGACACCAATGCATTGTCTGTGCAATACCACATGTGTGTGACACAGGTGTGTCAGGATGTGATGTGGCACATTACCCCTGAGGTGTGGGCAAAGCATATGTACGATGAGCTATGTACACATGTCGTGTGTGATGGTGCGCATTGTGCCACACATACCCTCCACTCCTTTGACATGTGTGCATGTCGTACACACTAGTAGAGCCATGAGTCACTTGCATGTCCCAGTCACGGACACCCGCACCTGTCCCCTGATGCCAGGTACACGGAATATTACACATGACATGTGAATGGCTGCGTTGCACGCTGCAACCATGTCATGTGTGTGGCATGTGTTTCCATGATTTTGCTGTAGGTGTGTGGTCCAATGCATCAGCAGTTGCTGCTACCAACATGTGTGTGTGTGTAGATGGCCATGGCACACTGTTCCGCACACCAGCCCACATATGTGATCTGCCATGAGGTGTGTATGTATGCAACTACACGGAGTATCAAAACAAGTACATATCCACATGCTCTCAATGTATGTATGTTCTGTCTCGACATGTACTCCTCCAAGGCAATGTGTGTGGCCTGTCCTTTTCCTATAACATGTGACCAGTGCATATCGCATACACCAACCTGTCTGTACCATACGCATCCTACTTCTGCACATGTGTGGATGTCTGTGAATCCTGTGATGCGTGTGCATGTTCACTTACACTGGCCCACAGCTAGTCTCATGCCATGTCATCGTGAGCTTGCCCCACTCCGTTAGTGGCTGTCCCTTGGTAGGAGTGTCACCTGCCTGGCGTACTTGTCCAGGAAATGTGGCACAGACCTGACTCAGAATGTGGCATTTGTGTATTGGCTGTTTAACATGTGCTCAGTGCATTGACAATGTCGTCGTACAGTGCTCACTCTTCGGTGTTCCTTCCATTTCACTGCAGGGCTCCGCCTCTCCCTCGACGTATGCCAGACCTGGCTGCCCTGCATGAACGGGACTGTATACGCCGCTACAGATTCAGCCAACGGTTGATTGATGAGTTGACTGGCCGGCTGGAAGCACACCTCCTCCCGCGCCACAGGTATCCCAGTGCACTGACACCCAAGTTGAAGGTGATGGCAGCCCTACATTTCCTTGCCACGGGTACGTTCCAACATACCATTGCTGACGTCGGGGGCATGTCCCAGACGATGTTCAGCCGTGTTCTGCATGATTTCTTAGAGGCTATGTTGGTTCACCTGGATGAGTACATTAAATTCCCAATTCGTGAGCAGTTGACAGGTGTCAAGCGTGAGTTCTATGCCCTGGGAGGGATGCCCCATGTCATTGGGTCCATAGATGGGACACATGTTGCGTTGGTACCACCACAGGCACAGGAGGTGGTGTATAGGAATCGCAAACATTATCACTCCATTAATGCCCTTGTGGTGTGTCTGTCCAACATGGTGATTTCACATGTCTGTGTTCGCTTTCCAGGATCAGCACACGATGCCTTCATCATGAGGCATAGCAGGCTGCCTGAAATGATGCAGCAGCTGCGGAACGAGCGAGCATGTATTGTTGGTGGGTAGACTCTGGCAGTTCAGTGTTTGGCGTCATCTTCCAATCTCACTGCCTGTGCTGACACACTTCTGTCCATGATGTTTCCTTGTAGGGGACGCTGGCTATCCCAACATGCCATGGCTGATGACGCCTGTCCGCAACCCCAGCACGGCTGCCGAGCACCGCTACAACAACGCCCATGGGCGGACCAGGAGAGTCATTGAGAGGACGTTTGGACTTCTGAAGAGCCGATTCCGGTGCCTCCACAAGACCGGCGGAGCACTCCCATATGCCCCGGTGAAGGTGTGCAAGATCATCATCGTCTGCTGCATGCTGCACAACATGGCAGTGGAGGAAGCTGTTCCACTCATACTGGATCAAGATGACCAGGACCATCCACCCGTGGAGGATGAAGGGCTTGGTGACGGGGCAAGTGATGTGGAGGAGGAGGAGGCTGTGGAGGACATGCGGAGTCGGCTCATACGCGACTTCTTTGCTTAGTGGTGAGTTCCAGTGTCTGAGTGTGCACGCATTGGGCCATGTGTGGCATGTGTTGCAATGTGTGTGTCCATCTGCATGTCTGCCAAGTGAGTCAGTGGTGTGTATTGAAGTGTCACTCGAGTGATGGCGCAATGGAAGGATGTTGTCCGAGAGTCATCATTGTCACCTGTCATGTTGACAAGATGATACGTGTTGAGTACATGCTTGCGGATGTGCTCCTTTGGGCTGACTCCTTGTGTGTCTCTCTTCCACAGGTCCATGGGCATGCTGTCTGCTGGTGGCATTGTTGTGCTCCTGCTACTCCTCATGAACACAGCAACATGTGCTGATTCTGCGTCACGTGCACGGGCAAGTTTGGAAATCTCCTTAGGGTAAGGGATGCCTCACGGCGTTTTGGGTGTGTAAATTGTTTGTAGTCTGTGTGCACTTCTCCGGTTCATGTGTGGTCAATTTGCATACATGTGGATCCTACATGGGGAACATGACATGGGGCAGGCTTCACCTGGAGCCATGGTCAGACTTGGTGACTGTCATGTGTCAGGGGATTGGGGATTGTGATGAGGCCATCAATGTGTGTAACACTGGCCTCGGAAACATACAGGTTGCACCGGGTTGACATGGTGTGTGATTGATTGCCCCATCAGGGCCTCAATGGTGTATAGCAGCCTCTCCGTGGCAGCAGGGGGTGTTTAGCTGTTATCCGTCACTTGTGTGCCAGTTCAATGGAATACCAGCATCTGTGTTGCAATGGGGGGTGCCAGTGTTGCTCCCACATGTTCATCCAATGACCTGTGTATGTGTTGACAGAGTATCATTGTCATTCCAACACACATGACTAATAAATTTGTCCCTCTGTCTCCAAGGTGCCTCTTCTCTGTCAATGGTGGCCTGTTGCCACTGTGCATGCGGCATGTCTGGCATAGTTTTCAGAGGTGGTGCATATGTGTCTATGTGTAGAGTAGCAAGATGCTAGCGGTTTGTCAGGGATTGGAATCTGTATTATGCACAAGATGCACAGTTCCATCCACCTCAAGGCAAGAGAGACCATCCCCCAGGGCAACTACAACATCCGTGTCTAATCCTACCCTGCAGTCTACGGACATGTGCCTTACAACTCCCATGATACTTGTCCATATCCGGAGTGCATCTGCACAGCTCTGCTACTGCATCGGGCAACCAGGCCACATCAACGTCCAAACGGGATGGGGGGAATGATTCACAGCCAGCTGCAGGATGACCTTCTCGATCCACGCCCACACTCATGATGCAGCCCACAACCCCAACACAACCATGTGGCACTGTGATCCAAAACTGCATTCTGGCATCTCCATGCATCCAACCTTGGCCTAGCCACCATTCTCAACATCCGCCTGTCGCAAGCATGCAGGACATGGTAGGGACACATGTCTAGACATACCTGGGAGCGGCAAGCCAGGTCACTCCACATGATCCCTGACCTCTGCGCATGACTGTTGCTCCCCTAAATGTGTCTGTAGCCACAGTTGTGCGGGAACCACTCAGCTGGTTGGGCCCAGCACAGGTGAGTATGGTACTCCATGTCTGTATCAGATGATACATTGGGACCCATGTGTGTCCTGGGCAAGACTGAGACCCCACGGTTTGGATGGTTGGAGTTAATTCTGAGATCAGGCATGCTTTGACTTTACGACACACACATGTATTGTAATAATGCAGAATCACGGCATCATCTTGTAATTGTGATTAATTTATTTGTGGTGGGGTACGGGTTTGTGGGGATGACAAGAGGTGCACTGCGGGAGTGTAGAATCCAAAGTTCACTGGGGGAGTTGGTATCCTTGCCGTAGCAAATTATCAGAGTCCATGCCACAGTCTTCGTCAACATAGGTCAGACAGTGACCAGCAAGTCCATGTGGCAGAGAATGTCATGTGCTGCTATTGGGCCAGAGGGCCAGGTGCCAGGCCAGGTGACCTGGGAGATGGTGATGTTCTGCTGACTCTCACAGTCTTTTTCGTGGACGACCCACCTTCCTGCGGGGACCCTCGGAAGCAGGCCGTGACGATGTCTGTGACGCTCCGTCGGATGAATCCTCCTCCTCCTGATCCCTCCCTGTGTCTGGTAATGGCCTTCGCCTGGTGCCACAGGGAGGGTTGCCCATGTTGTCGGCAATCCGACGGAGTACACCGGTCATTTGGGTTTGCACCGCCACGAGCTCAGCCTGTCTATCCTCCATCCTTCCTTGGTCTTGCAGTTGACAGGCATGTTGCTGGGCCTGCAGGGTCTTCATCTCCTCGAGGGTCCCCTTGATGTCATTGAGGGTAGATGCAATCTGGTCCATGCCCCTGGTGTCACGCCGGTATGTATCCAGGATGTTGCTGACCTGGGACACTACCGGGTCCTGAGCTCCCTGGTCAGGCTCGCGCCTCCGCCGTCCTCCACTCCCGCCACCCCTGCCCACGTGCACCTGGCCTGCCGTTGTGGGCGCATCGGGTCTCCGGGACCCCTGAGGGATGGCATCTGCGTTGCCGCCTGCCTCCTCCTGGGTGCCCGGAGGACCGTGTCCCTACTGGGCAGACTGGCTGGGTGGTCGTGTGCGGGCAGGGCTCCTGGACGTCTCCTGGGATGTGGCAGGAATGGGGGTGGTGGTTGGCACAGTTGTACCTGACGCAGGTGCTGCAGGTGGTTGGACACCAGAGGGCCCAGGTTGGTCTGGGTCATCCACGGAGTGGTGAGAGTCGTCGCTGGCGGTGGGGTCCTCATCCCGCAGAGCCTGGTCCTGTGAGACTTCCCCCCCAGTGTTGGGGGGTGATCGACGACGTTGACCTGTGTGTGAGAGAGACAATGTTAACAGTGTTACATGTGGCATCCATGTTTCATGCATTTCTGATTTGGCACTCTTCCTCTGGGTAGTTGGATGTGTCTTGCATTCCTCTCACAGTGCACTTGTGCATGGGTATGTCCCTTGGCCACAGCTGTCAGGGCTTTACGCATGTGTGACACAATCTTAGTTGATGCATCTATTTGGGTACACAGTCAGCAGTGTGGTGTGCGGGCGTAGCGAGCCATGCAGAGGCGCCTTACGTGTTGCACTGTACGTGGCCAAATGGTGTTTTGCCAAGGCAATTTGATGATGCAGGTAGGTGACTGAAGCATTTGTGACAGGGTTCTTACCGACACAGTGGGTGGGTATACTGGGTGTGTGGTTAGGTCTGTGCCTGCAGCACGGATGGACTCGTGCACAGATTGACACATGGACCGGTCTTCATCTACGGTAGGGGGGGTTGAGGCACTGCCAGACCTTGTCTGCATACACACAGTCCACCGGCTGACGAGTGGACATGGCCACACCACCCAAGGGTGATTTAGTCTCCCTGTGTCTCCCTTCCTCCCTCCCTCTGTCACCCTCCTCCCTCTGTCGGTCTCCCTCTGTCACCCTACTCCCTCCCTCTGTCTGTCTCCCTGTGTCCCCCTCTGTCTCCTTCCCTCTCATTCCCCCTCTCCCTCCCTCTATTTGTCACCCTCTGTCACCTCAGGCCAGCTTCCTGGGCACACACAGTTAGCCGGTCTTTGAATGGCCATTGGCTTGTTCATGTGAGTTAGTTCCTGTTCTCCGGGCACCCATTGGGCAGTGTGTCTGAGTGTAGGCTGCTGCTGTGGCGGTGTGTGCTGAGACTCTATCAGAGCGATGCATCTTCATTGTCTGCTGTTATGTGCAAATTGTGCCTTCAGACCCATGTCATCCTGCAAGGCGGCCACCATTTGCAGGCAAGACAGTACTGTGTGGGTACACACAGTTTGTATGGCTGTGCCCTGGGCCATATGGGCTGAGGGCATTGTTGTGTGCTTGTGAGTTGCTCAATGTTAGTTTTGATGCCCCCACTCCCAGCATCGGCCACATCCTGTGTTGCGTTGGTGTTTTGTGTGGCCTGTGACTTGGCATGGCCCTGATTGGTGCATGGGGCATGGAGGCGCTAGTGGCATGTGTGCGTTTGTGGAGTGTGGTTGTGTCCGGTGGTGGCTTGGGGGGGGTGGCGTGCATGATTGATTGTGTATGGCATCCCCCCCATGTGAGGTGAGTTGTTTGTGTACTCACCAGGGTCTGGGAGTCCTGGTAGTCCGTGTAGTCCCTCCACCGCCAGCGTGGACATCACCTTCTCCTCCCAGGGATGGTATTGTACCGGTCTGGGGGGCGGCCCTCCTCCAGTGATGTTCCCCTGGTTGTGATTGTCAGTCATCTTCCTCTTGACCGTCCTCCACAGATCGTACCACCTGGATTGGCACTCGTGCCTGGTCCTTCTGGTGGACCCAACAGCATTCACAGAATCGACAATCCTCTGCCACATGGCCGATTTTTCGGATATGCTGGTCTGTCTGACCAATGTTCCAAAGAGCTGTGGCTCGACTCTGAGGATTTCGTCGACAAGGATCTCCAGCTCCTCCTTTGTGAACTTTGGATTCTTGGTTGTGGACATGGCGTGGGGTGTGGGTGTGGATGGTTGTGGGGGTGTGGGTGTGGATGGTTGTGGGTGTGTGAGTGTGGTAGTGGAGGTGTGTGTGTGAATGTGATGAGGGGGTGTTTGTGTAGGTGGTTGTGTGAAGGTATGCAAGTGTGAGGTTCAAGTATGGTGGTGTGGGTCGTCTGTGGGCTCTGGCAGCAGTGGGTCTGTGTGTGTGGTCCATTTTTATTGGTCCATTTGTGGGTGTGGCTGTGTTTGAATTTTGTGTGGGTGTGTTATGAGGAGTGGTCGTGTTTTGGGCCTCTGTTTGGCAGTTTGGCAGTTGCAGGTCAGTGTATGTGATGTTTGTGGGGTTGTTGGGCATGTTTGGTGGTGTGGGGAAACTCTAATTGACTCTCCTTGTGTAAATGTGGTTTGTCCGTGTTCAGTACGTGTGTTTTTGGCGTCAGTACGGTCTGTACATACACTGGTGGGGGTACGGTCCGTACATTCCCTGGTGGGGTGTGGGTACGGGCCGTACTTCCACGGGTGGGGGTTCGGTGCGTACATACACGGGTGGGGGTTCGGTGCGTACATACACTGCTGGGGTGGGGGCTCTGTGCGTACATACACGGGTGGTGGGTCGGGGCGTACACACACGGGTGGGGGTTCGGGGCGTACATACACTGCTGGGGTGGGGGTTCTGTGCGTACATAAACGGGTGGTGGGTCGGGGCGTACACACACGGGTGGGGGTTCGGGGCGTACATACACGGGTGGGGGTTCGGGGCGTACATACACGGGTGGGGGTTCGGGGCGTACATACACGGGTGGTGGTTCGGTGCGTACATACACGGTTGGGGGTTTGATGCGTACATATACTGCTGGGGTGGGGTTTCTGTGCATACATACACGGGTGGTGGGTCGGGGCATACACACACGGGTGGGGGTTTGGGGCGTACATACACTGCTGGGGTGGGGGTTCGGGGCGTACATACATGGGTGGGGGTTCGGTGCGTACATACACGGGTGGGGGTTCGGGGCGTACATACACGGGTGGGGGTTCGGTGCGTACATACACTGCTGGGGTGGGGGTTCTGTGCGTACATACACGGGTGGTGGGTCGGGGCATTCACACACGGGTGGGGGTCCGGGGCGTACATACACTGCTGGGGTGGGGGTTCGGGGCGTACATACACGGGTGGGGGTTCGGTGCGTACATACACGGGTGGGGGTTCAGGGCGTACATACACTGCTGGAGTGGGGGTATGGGCCGTACTTCCACGGGTGTGGGTACGGTCCGTACATACACGGGTGGTGGTTCGGTGCGTGCATACACGGGTGGGGGTTCGGGGCGTACATACACTGCTGGGGTGGGGGTACGGGCCGTACTTCCATGGGTGTGGGTACGGTCCGTACATACACGGGTGGTGTTTCGGTGCGTACATACACGGGTGGGGGTTCGGGGCGTACATACACTGCTGGGGTGGGGTGCGTACATACACGGGTGGGGGTTCGGGGCGTACATACACGGGCGGTGGTTCGGTGCGTACATACACGGGTGGGGGTTCGGGGCGTACATACACTGCTGGGGTGGGGGTTCGGTGCATACATACACGGGTGGGGGTTCAGGGCGTACATACACGGGTGGTGGTTCGGTGCGTACATACACGGGTGGGGGTTCTGGGCGTACATACACTGCTGGGGTGGGGGTTCGGGGCGTACATTCCCTGGTGGGGTGTGGGTACGGGCCGTACTTCCACGGGTGTGGGTACGGTCTGTACATACACGGGTGGGGGTTCGGGGCGTACATACACTGCTGGGGTGGGGGTTCGGTGCGTACATACACGGGTGGTGGTTCGGGGCGTACATACACGGGTGGGGGTTCAGGGCGTACATGCACTGCTGGGGTGGGGGTTCGGTGCGTACATACGCGGGCGGGGGGGGGGGGTGGTGGGGTGTTCGGCGCGTGTGCGGGCACACGTCTCCATGGTTGCTATGGGAGTTCGGTTCGGACGGTGTTTTTTGTGTACGGTTGTGAAATGGGGAGGACGGGAGGGATCGTACTTGCGCAGTCGGACTTTATTTTTCCGCACGGTGGGTTTTTCGACCGGGGACGTGTCGGTGACTTTTCCCGACCCGAGGACGTGTGGGGAAATCTTCCCAATGCGATTCGTATGGACTTTTTTCCGTTCGAATCGTACTTGGCAGTTTGTACGCTACTTTGACGATTTGGACGGAAAAAAATCCGGATACGAGTCGGATGGGGAATTGTTTTACCGGATCGGAATTGGCACCATAATGTATAAGGAGCACAGCATGTGCTGCTTTTAATGTGTCATGCTTACCTTTCAAATATGGGCCATCTACAAAATGGACATTGTTGGGGTGAATCAGACGTTCATCATTAATGTCTAATATTGGCTTTATGCATATTTTCATGACATCTAGACACTCATATTCAGTTTCATTGATGTTGGGGGTCAAAGGTCATTGGGAAGTACGTCACTGCCTTTGAACACATTCATGTTTTTGAACAGGCACTGAGAGAACACAGTCCTCCCTCTCACTGCAAATTGGTGTATTTTCTTTTAATTAAACTTTCATTCCAAGTGTCGGGGCGCAACACTTTTTCTCTTTCAACTCAAGGAATGCTTTTGTGCAATTGTTGTCCAAAGGAAGCGGATCAGACACATCCTTGTGTGTCAGCCTCAGTAAAGGCTTAGCCACTAGGGAAAGGTTTAAGAACCACTCTCTACGGCAGCTAGCCATTCCCAAAAACTTCCTGACTTCTTTCTGAATTTGAGGTGGATTCATCTGGTGAATTATTTCCACTCTCTCTGGTGACACCTTTCTACCTCCCTTTCCAGTTATGTGTCCCAGGCATTCATCTTCTTTTTTTACAGTACTCCTGACTAGCTTCATGCAATGGCATTGTGACATGTACTTGGAAAAAATCAATAACAGTAAGCCATTCTTCAGCACATGGAATGTGAAAAAATATATTTGCTGGATGCAGTACCACAGGACAACTAAAAGTTATTCTATTAATCTCCTGCACTAATCTATTATTTTCATTTAGTTTCTGTGAACCCGTGATCAGAAAGTTACATAAACTTCCATACAAATTCCATCAAAAATCCTTTAATCAATTTATCTCCAATTATGGGTAAAATTTCTGCAACTGATGGTGTTGTTGAATACATGTCATCTGGTTCAAATTTGAATAAGAGATGTTCTGCACATTTTATTAATCTGACATCTTTCTCTGTGAACTCCCCTACTTCTGTGTTTATTATTTCTTTCAAATCAAAAGGTAATTTTTCAACAGTCCTTTCTGAAAACAATGCTATAGCTTTCTCTTGTTGGGCCATTTTAAAATGTACATCCTCATCAGGAATCTGAAAATTAACATTATCTGGTGTACAGTAATCTGTGCTGTTTAATTTGCAAAACAATTGGTTTCCTGCCAGGCCTGAGTATACAGTAACCTGTTGAAATGGGTTCTGATTTTGTTTCTGGAAAGAATTTGCATTTGCTCTGGACAACTTATTTAAATTAATTTTAGCATTTTCCATATTTTGTGGAAGCATCTGAGCTTGAACAATATCTGCCATTGGCACCTGTTTCTGAACTGACATTTGCATTTGCTTAACTGGCATATTTTCCACCTGCATTTCTCTCTGTGTTTGTGCATCATGTTTAAATTTACATTTCTTCTTCCAATGCTCAAATCTGTTATAAAGATGGCAAAAGAATACTTTTTCCAGCAGTGCAACATCCATACCTGAATTTGCACAAAGCAAAACACCTTTACTTCCATCCTTTATTCTTTTAATCTGTACCCAATTAACATCCTTTGCTGGCACTCTACCCTTCAGGAAAATAACCACTGCTACGTTTTTCTCCATAACAACAGAAAATGATAGTGCATTCATGCAAACCCTTGCCATTGTCTCCTTACCTGGCCTTTGCACAACAACTTTAGATTCAAACCACAATTGAGTCTGCATGGCAATGTCAAAGAACATTTCCAAATCAATGCACAACTCTTTTAAATTTTCAACAAATCCATCAACTTGTGGGTACCACAGCATAGGTTTGTGTCTCAATTTTGGGAATGTGTTCAGAAATGCTGCAAGTTCACCTTTGTTCTGTGGCACATGAACATGCACTTCCTCTACCTTTTCCCTCAATGAGTAAGCAAAAGCTTCTCCCTCATCCTGTTTATTATTTTCCTCAACTAGATCTGGTGGTTTCTTTTTCTTTTCATGTTTTCTTGCCCATTTGTCTCCTAATTTCTCAAACCCATTGCATTGGAAAATATATTTTATTATTTCTGCAATGTGCAATTGCATTCCTGAAGAACACATTTTCTCATTTGCTTCATCATCCATATGTACCCTGAAACTTTTCTGAAATGGAAAACTTCCTGAAACATCAATTTCATAATTTTGAGCCAAATCTGTCAGTCCATCATGTATAGTTACTGCACATGTAGCTGTTTCCTTACTCAGGGAAATTCATTCTTTTTCCTGACACTGGTTCACATTTTCATGATTTAAACAGCAGGGACTGTTAATTTCTTCATGTTCAAATTTTTAATTTAAAACATTAAGCTGTTTCTCTTTCTCAGGATCTGAGTTAATATGTTCCCCCATGCTTTCTATATTTTTAATCACTGCTGCTTCCTCAAAGTATGTTTGAAAAATCCCATCTTCAAATATATTCATTTTATCCTGGGCTGCAGATGTTGTAAAGACCGTTTCCCCCCACCTTTCAGTGCTTGGACTGTCTGGGCAAATGTCTGTTCAATAATCTGTGAATTCTGAGTTTTTGAAATAAACCCTGACAAAATCACTCCTTCTGCAGCTCTTTGAACCTTTTGAGTAGGGACCATATTAATTGGGACAGTCACAATTTGTCTAGGCATTACCTGTGCATCTGCAGTTTGTAATATTTGCACTGAATCAGTCATATTTGAAACAGTAACACCTGGAGATATCACTGTCAGTGCTGAATCAACAGATAGTGGGTCAATCTGGAATGTCTGCACAGTTCTCCCAATCTGTGTTTCTCTCTGTTTAACAGAAGCAGTAGCCACTGTAGTACTTACTGGTACACTATTTTCAGTATTTTTAATGGGAACCATATAAAGTGGTGGACACTCAGTTAACAATGCATCCATTATTTAATCCCCTGAACCCTGAATCATTATTTATTTGAAGCTTTTTTATCATCATTAATGTTCTTCTCCTGCATCTGGTGCTTTACCTTTTCTCCTCACTTGCTTTTTCTCTTGCTGCCTTTTCCCACATACTTAAAGCCTCAAATTGTGCAGCTGTAGATGGTGTCTTTATGTCACATAACACTTCCCTTAATTTGTAAATAATTTGCAATTCAAAAGTACCATCTTTTGGAAACCTCAAAGGACCTTCTTTTTCAGTAATCTTGCACCATTGGTGAGCCCATATACATGAATTTTATCCGAAATTGGTAGACATAAAATGCACGGGTGTTCCTTCAGGTGCATCACCAATTAAAAATAAATTTTTCACTTTACCTCCGAACAGTTTCTTAAAGCCTTCAAACATTTTCATTTCTGCAATAGTTCAATGAAATTTCTTTTCTCCAATGCTGTCAGTTTCAATTTCAGTCAGTTTAACTCCTACTACTGACCCTCCCAAACAAAATCTTACTGCAATATTTTTCTGAGTTTTCTTAATCAAAATTCTGTTAGTAACAACATAAAAACATTTGCTACTCTGCCTGTTCCACTAAATAAAGGATAGATTTCTTTTCACTGCGAGTAACACATTCCGCTTACTCTTCACAAAGTAAGAAATTCCGTTTACTCTTTAAACACTGCGAGTAAATCCCATCCACTTACCCTTCACTCAAGCTCAAAAGAACCTGCTACTCCTTCAGTGGTACCCTTTCTAGGTGATATAACACCAAAGTTTCACCAGTGAACTCCTTGCTATCAATCACTCTCACTTTTACACAGAAAATAGTCCCTACTTTAACACTACCAGCCCTGCATAGCTTCTCAGTGTTATTCCAACAGACGAGTAACCTCACTGCAGTGCGGCTTCTATTTACCACCCGCTATTCCTTCCCAGGATTTCCAGACAACAAAAAACAAGACACTAACTTTTCATGTTAAGAACATATAATCAATAATACAAGATTCTGTCCTATGAAATTACCAGTATAATCAATAAAACCATCAATTTCACTAACCGTTAAAACCCTTACTATTTTCAACACTTCAACAATACATCCTAGCACATTCACAACATTTCACAATCCTATTAATACTAGGGGTGGGCGGAATTACCGGAAGTGCCTTTCGCCAAATATCGCGAAACGTCACAAAATCTCCGCGATTTCGCGTGATCGCGGAGATTAGTGCTTCCGGTTTCATTTTTGTTACAGGAGCATCATGCCAGAATGATTCCTGCCCTGCATATTTACCCAAGAAGATGCCACAGTTTTGTGCAATACCTCTACTCGAGTACTTTCTACTGGCTAATCCGTAAGTACTTACTTTTACTTTGCCACGGCGCCGACGGGCCCCCTCGAGTCAGCTGTCCATCATAGTGGGGGAAAGGGCGGGAAGACGTTGCCCACCGCTGGTGTGTGGGGCGGGGCTTCCATGCAGTTCACATGCCTCTTGTTTAGGGCCAGAGACCGATCAGAGCAGCAGACGAGGAGACAGAACCTCCGGGTGTCAGGAACTACACAGGGATTGCGCTCGAGAAAGTCATGGCTGCACAGAGCTCCATCAAGGACCACAGCTAATTTTTGACGGTAGATATGGGGAGAAAAGCACACCTGCAAAGCCTCGACCTAGCTCCCGAATGTTTTGTGCTGATTAATGCGTTACTGAATTTGAGCTTCAACTCGGGCCCCTGCTTTATTTATATCTGTAAGTGCTTCCTGTTGAGGTTTACTTTTTGTGACAGGAAAGGAAGGACTAGTCTCAAGGCGACAATTTCCGTTCCCTCACGGAAATTGCGACAATTCGACATTTTGGCGTTCCGCGCGGAACGCGAATATGTCGAATTGTCGCAATTTCCGCGGGCGGAACGGAAACTGTCGCCCACCCCTAATTAATACTCACACCACTCCAGCAATCACCTTCTTGCATCACCTTCCAGTACTGCTTTGCCAGTCTTCAGGTTCTGAGCATTGGAGTCAAAACTCAGGACTTTTACATTTATCTAACTTGGGCAATTATTTTCTAGCACTATTTAGGCTTTTAAACTAAACTATGCTCCTTTTGGTGATGGTGTTAACCTTACCGTAATGCGGTCAGTGAGTAGGACGCTTTGTAGGTGGCATGTCCCAATACCGCAACGATGGCGGTCGGACGAAAGTCTGACTGCCATCGTAATGACCCCCTTAGTGGTTAATACACATGTTGCAGACCTCTGTGAAACATGGCATGTATGTGGCAAGTATGTGTGCGAAAGCTACCCATGTGCAAAACTGCCTTTCACCCATACAAGGTCATTAGACAGTTTTAAAGTCTGGTAATGGTAACATTTTTTATTTATAGTGTTGTCATTGCATAGGACTGTCAGTAGGTGCTTGGTGAAAGCTACGTTTTCATTTCGATTATGCACCAACAAAATATGTTGTACTATAATGGGGCAACCATTTATGGCAATCCACTGTAACAAGTTTAAAATCAAAAACAATTCCTGGAGTCATCGGGATCGAAGGCATGAAATAGGCAGGCTTGTTCAAAGAATGCAGGGTTCATCCAATGTCGTACAGACCAATGGTAAGCTCGAATTATAACAGCATAGTAGGTTGAGCACACACTGCAGCTGGTCACAACAGACTAGGAATTCCATCCTTCCAAATAAAACAAGCATTTGCAATGTAGTAGGTCTCGCATATGCGAGAATTTGAGCTGTTGCCATTGTAAATGATAATGCCTTTTATTTATGAGTTTTGAAAACCTGCAAACAGTGCATAAACACCATTACAGGTTTTTGTAAACCCCTAAATAAAAGCATTTTCATTTACAATGCCGATAGCTCAAACTCTCGCAAATGCGAGACCTATTGCATTTGCAAATGCTTGTTCTTCTTGTCTTATCAGCAAGACCGTCCATGTGCAGGGTAGCAGAGGGTGTATCAATATTCTTCAGGCAGGGCCAGGTTTTCATGAGGCAGCCCCAGGTCTGCTATATTTCTTTCACCAGCAAGGATTGCCACACTAGCACCCAGCGATGCAGTGCCTGTGGCATTCCTCTAGGCCTGGCTGCGACATTGTGAGGCCGCAGCTCAGCATCCTGCTGCAATAGTTGCATTGGCGACGCGGTATCCTACACAATTGGAAGCTAACAGTTGAGAGAAAGTAAATCGTCCCTAAGAGGCCACAATCTTTATTTTATATATGTGAACAGGTTTCTCTAAGCATCTATACTATTGGTGCTTTCAGTCCTGAATTGTTTTGGTTAATATGAGAAATGTTGTCTGCCTGAATGATCTTTGAGGAGGACGGAGCTATTACGAGAAGAAACTGGTCTCCTGCTTGCATCATGCAGTGGGATGAGCCTGCCTTGATGTCAGCTCTGAAGGTGCAGGGGATGGTAGATGTTGTGGTAACTAACACTCTCAAGGGTAGAGATAAAAGACTCAAGAAAACTAAAGGCCATTCTGGGATGTCGCCCCAGCTATCTTCCGCATCTAATAAGGAGGTGCCCTTTACTACTTCTGAAAAGTACATTAGGAGAGAGGGGGTTCCAAAGTTGGATGCATCAGACAAAGTTTGGGGTTGGGACCGTTTTTAGGACAAAATTAATGAGGATACTTTTTTTCCTCAATATTCAAAAACCCGGTTATATCTATGCCCCTGCATTCAAAAGTTACAGACTTGATATTTTAGGAATGGAAATAGTCAGATCCGGTGTCTCTACTTCGAATAACACAACAACTCTACAAACTTGTGGAGTCAAATGAGACATAGTATCACAATATCAAAATAGATTCTATTTTAGCAACCCTTATTGACGGAACAGCTTTAAATCAAGCAGATTGTGCTCCATCGGATAGTACTGACAAAAAGGTGGAGAATGCTTTAGAAAGGGATTTTTCTGCTCAAAACGTCTCTTCAAGATCTGCCAATTACACTGCCTATACAGCTCAGTCCGATGGTTTGGCTACACCAATACAAAAGGGTACAGATTGTTCTGATATTTGTTTGGCAATGGAGCAGCAAGCAAAGTATTTGGCAGGCATTTCTTCTGATGTCCTGGAATGGCCTCTGTGGGTACTGGAGCTGTAGTGCAAGACTAAGAATGTGTGAATGAGGAGCAAAGACTTCCAAGAAAAATGCATTATTAAAAGATATCTGTAGAGAAAAGCTTGAGGATATGATCGTAAAGGTATTTAAAGATAGGAAACATGACCTGCTTTATGAGGTTACATCTTCCTCATCTTCCTATTCTCAGATATCTTAGGGCAACTCATCTTCTTTTAGTAAAAAGAGATTTCAACCCAAGAATCAAACTAAGAAATCTGTCTTAGCTGATCTGCCAGGGTCTGCCAAAAGAAGTTCCTGATGATTACAACATGTCCTGGTCCAGCAGGGGGCAAGATTGAGGAGTTTGCACAACCCTACCATCAGGATATCAGCGATTGGTGGGTCCCAAGTTTCATCAGAGAGGGCTATGGAACAGATTTTGAAGAGCTCCCTCCCACAACAGTATGCATCCCTGCTCTGGCACTAAGAAGCTTAAGGTCCTCTTGTTAGGGTTATAGACCTCCTATGAAAAAGGCCATTGTGAGGGTTCCAAATGCTGAAAGCGGTAAGGGTTCTTACCACTGTTCCCTCTAAGCTGCGCACGTGCGCGCCCGCGCACCTATTTTAATCAGAGCATGCAGTGTCTTCTTTGCAGCGCGCACACACCACGAGAGGCAAGTTTTCATGTTAATCGCAGCGCTGCGCTTAACATGAATACTTGAAGAAAAGCAAACAATCTGCCCCCTCCGCGCTCTGTTAAGAACAGGCATGCAACAAGCCTAAAATCACGACGTGTGCTTTCACAATCATTAACATATATTAGTGATTGTGAAAGCACACATCGTGCTGTTGGGCTTGCTGCGTGCTTTTTCTTAACAGAGAGCGGCAGGTTGTGTGCCTTTTTGAAAGTTTTCATGTTAAATGCAGCCCCGAGTGTAAGCATGTCGGGCCCTGCAATTAACATGAAAACTTTAAAAAAGGCATGCAATCTGCCGCAGTTCATTAACAAAAGGCAGGCAACAAGCCTAACAGCACAACGTGTGCTTTCACAATCCCCAATATGTATTAGTGATTGTGAAAGCACACGTCGTGCTGTTGGGCTTGCTGTGTGCTTTTTCTTAACAGAGCGCAGCAGTTTGTGTGCCTTTTTGAAAGTTTTCATGTTAAATGCAGGCTAGAGTGTAAGTATGTCGGGCCCTGCAATTAACATGAAAACTTTCAAAAAGGCATGCAATCTGCCGTGCTCTAGTAACAAAAGGCAGGCAACAAGCCTAACAGCACAACGTGTGCTTTCACAATCCCCAATATGTATTAGGGATTGTGAGAGCACGCATCGTGCTGAAAGGCTTGCTGCGTGCCTTTTGATGATAGATAGGGTGACCAGAATTTTAAAGCCAAAAACTGGAAAATTTCACACAAACAGAAAAGGGACTAGACATAGCTGCCAAGGTTTCAGATTGCTATGTCTGACATTTTCAAAATTTCAGTGCAATTATGAGTGCATTTCAATGACTATGAGTGACACTTTCTTGAGAGCAAAATCAGCCTTGCTCTACCCGGTACACTAGAACCCCATTCCCAATATGAACCAACCTACCCCACCCAGTGCATTCAAACACCACACAGCCATTAGAACTAACTCCATTCATATCCACCAGAACCAACCTACTCCTTCGCAGTCCATCTTAACCACATTCCCATTTGCAGTGTTCAGCTCACCTGTGCCAAACAAGACTTGGGCCAGGTTGAGATGGGGCTAGGGGTCATTGGCGTTGCTTTTCTGAATATTGCAGAAGAGAGGCCGGGCCTGGCCTGGCCTGGCCTTTCAGGACTGGCCCCAGATTGTATGGTGCTCCGTTATGGGTATTACATGCAGCCTTTGGTCTGTGTTAGCAGAGAGGGGCAGCTGCCTGTGTGTCCTAGGGGCTGCACTGAGTCCGAGTCCTAAAGTAAACTGCACTGGGTAGCTCTAAGTCTCAGCTCGCTGTCACCCGGGCCGTGATGGTGACCCTGGTGCCAGTACACTGTAACTGTGTCACGCAATTGAAACGGGACCTGTGGTGAACGGTTGTTCAGTCAACAACTGAACAACATTCAGCAAAATTAACCTGTCTGAGAGGCTGCAGGGGACTAAGGAAATGAGCAGGTAAGATTTAAAAAGAAACTATTTCATATAGCCATCCTGGGCTGCGCCACACTTTCTCAGTTTCCAACTAAGTCTACTAAGGGCCTGAAAGTGACTGGTATGGCAGGCTGTACAGGAAAAGCATTCATACGTGAGCTTTGTTTATTTAAATACCACAGTGCTGGGATAGGTTTAGCACGGTCCTTGGTGTGCACAGCCTGAGTTACGGCCGACATCCTTAGGCTGCTTCAAAACTATGTCTGGTATGCGTATGGGTGGGCAGAGTTTACTATCAACATACCGGACTCAAGGCTAGTTGCACCCCGGGGTCTCACCTGTGACTTTTGAAGATGCCAGCAACCGCCGCGACGACTTCCCCTGCACAGGCCAGGCTGCGGGCAGATGCCACGGTCCAGGACACGACGACTCGTGCAGCCTGTCTGCTAAACATGAAGTAGCACCACTCCCGCTGCGGCCGCAGTCTGGGTCGGGTTGCGGGCGGCTATAGGCATAATAGGGCCGCGCAGGTCGGCACAACAATGCGCGGTTCCCACTGCCAAATGTAAACTGACTGTCGTGCCACACTCTCGCACAGAAGGCAGCAGGGCGCCTGAAGCTAGGTACGTAATCGGTCTAAGTCTATCGGACATTGGGCGCAGGGTAAATCAAGCAGACACTGATTCGCTCGCGTTGTCACGTGAGGTCAGTGAAGCTGAATGCTGCGCCAGCCCTCTATGGGTGAAGTTGTTACACTGTAGCCCCTAAAGTCAGCCCAAATCTAGCTGAGCCAACCCCCGAGTCTGCACAAGCAGGGCTGACCGCGCAGTGCCAGCTTTCTGTAAGTGGTTCTAATTAGCAGCTGGTACACACTAAAATGCGTTAGTCTAAGCCTGATGCGTGGTACTTGGAGGGCTGCACAAAGCATGCAAGAAATGCAGCAGGAGATAAAACTCATAGAAGGAATGTTCCATGGTTGGCTAAGGACGGGACACAACAATGCATTTTCTCAGATTCCATTGTGGTGCAATCTTGAATAACACAGACACCTCTCGGGGATTTAGCATTCGCCTTTGACAAGTGATAGTAAGGGACACACTGATACATTAAAAGACTTTTAATGGAAAATATGCTTTTGAATATTGTATCCTTTTTATGTTTGTTGTATGTTGCAAACCTGCCTTAATAAGACCCTTCATGTGGTGCTGTATGTGTAGAAATACACTGTATTTTCACTTTATTAAGCAAATGTTTGAGGGATATTTCCACTGGTATTTGTCGCTGCACCCACACACGCGGTTGGGTTCTTGGTGCACATAGCCTTGGCTGCAGCGCACAGAGACCAATACTGCCGCACACAAATAAAAAAGTTAGAGGGCACACTGGTTCTTACTCTGTATTTTTTTTCTCGTTCAAAAAGCATCATGCTAATTCAGGCCAAGGTTGGAACTGAAGAGAATGATCTATTGTGCCGAACAGTCCATTTCGAAATGGTGAACTTGCAGTCAATCATTCCTATGACAAGAAAATAAGATTTTCTAACTACAATCGATATGCAACATGCCCACCTCCATGTTCCTTTTTCTCTAGAACATCAGAGACATGAGTATTTTGCAGTGGGAGGACATCATTTCCAACTTTCATTGTTCCCTTTCTGCCTGAAATCTGCTCAAAGTGTCTTCATGAAGGTACTCACACCTCTGGTTGCCTTGCTTCACCAGCAGGGAATAATTGTTCATCCACACTTAGAGAACTTGCTCATTCACGCTACATAGAGAGAGTTTATCCAGATGAATTCCCAAATGGTCCTGTTGTTGCAAGACTAAGATAATAAAAGACCTCTCTTTAAAAAAAAATCTTTTTTAGCACTATTAGCACTTTATGAACAGGAAATGTTCATTGTGGTGGCACTATTTGCACATTAGCACTTTATTTGCAGACCATACAAAAGAGAAGAGATAGGATCAGGCCCACTTGGGCTTTATTTTCAGCTAGCATAATTAGCAAGATAATGGACATCTTAATTATTATTAAATCAATAGTAAGAGATAGGTCCCCAAGGGAGAGAGTGGTATAATTACGCAGATTAAGTAGCCATATGAATCGTATCTCCCATGATGTGCAAACAACAGACACAAATATATGCACTCCGTGGTGTTCTAATATAAATTTTTACGCTGTACAGTTATTTTATATTTGTGTATAACAATTATTTTAACTTTGTAATTATTTATACAACAATTGCAATCATGCACCTTATCTCTAGGATTAGAGATGTAAATCAGGCATTAAGCTTTAATGAGTATATCTTCTCTGTCTATGGTAGAGACAAATCACGTGTGTATGCACCTAGCACTTTAAAAATGCAAATGTTCTCTGCAGACGCGTCATGTGATCAAGGCCTGTTCAGGCCGAAACACGTCATTGCGGTGGTGTAAGTGCGAAATAAAATTCCATTGCACCAGGAAACTTGGAGTTCGCATTCATTTGTTTCATAGAAGCAGGATTGCTTATAAAATAAGGTTGGAAGTAATATATATATATATATTTATATATATGGTTTAGAAAACAAAATTAGGTTATCGGCGGCGGCATCTACTTTAGTTTACAAACTCGTTAAAGACTTCGACTACCAGAGTGCAGCGAGTGCACACGCCCACTGGGCGGGACTTCATGTTATAAGTAAGAACTTGCTAGCTGCTCTTCCTCATTGCCATCCCGTGAATAAGGGTGTGATGAAGCCCGAAACGCGTTGGGAAAGTAATGGCTCAATCCCTGCTGTATCCTACCGTACTGCTGATTAATGCCGCCTTGCAGAATAAAGCTTTCATACACGCTGTGAGTGGGCCTCCAAGTGTTGGGTTCTTGCAAATGGAATATTTAGCAGCCGCCCTGGTCGCGGAGAGCCCCTCCCTGCAGACGAGCGGGTCCTGCATCGCCACGAGTGCGGAGCAACAAGGAACACTGTGTTGTCCTGTGAGGTGACTAAGTGGCATGCCAGCAGTATTGAGTGGACACAACAACCCACTATGGTTTAGAAAACAAAATTAGGAAATCGGCGGCGGCATCTACTTTAGTTTACAAACTTGTTAAAGACTTCGACTACCAGAGTGCAGCGAGTGCACACGCCCACTGGGCGGGATTTCATGTTATAAGTAAGAACTTGCTAGCTGCTCTTCCTCATTGCCATCCCGTGAACAAGGGCGTGATGAAGCCCGAAACGCGTTGGGATAGTAATGACTCAATACCTGCTGTATCCTACCGTACTGCTGATTAATGCCGCCTTGCAGAATAAAGCTTTCATACATGCTGTGAGTGGGCCTCCAAGTGTTGGGTTCTTGCATATGGAATATATATATATATATATATATATATATATATATAAATTTCTTTTTTTTTTAAAGCGCTCTGCTGCAAGGACGCACTCCACAAACAGATGGCTCTCAAAACCTTTTATTTTCATACCGGCAAGCGCATTCCGAAAGTTCTTGGTGCCTGACGCGTTTCGAAGCAGGGCTTCTTTCTCAAAGGCAGTCCATGTGGATTTCCGGTGCTGTTGGCGCACTGCGTTATGGGTTTGGCTTAACCCCTTCCATGCTGCGCAGATTCCGCCGCTGTGCTGACGGAATCTTGCGCGGGCGTGGTCATGACGGAACGGTTCCGTCATGAGCACAGCTCAACCGTGGCTCATGACGGAACCGTTCCGTCATGAGCACCGAAGGGGTTAAGTAGCTCCACCTAACATAGCATAGTGCATTATGGTCATCGCAGTGTGTCAAGTTCGTTATTCCCCTCAGTGGGTCCCGAAAATACATACATAATTATGGTGATTCTTTAACCCTCAGTGGGCTTCAGACAGCACTCCGGTTATAATTGCTAAACTCTGTTGTGCCATAAAGATGCTGTAAAGTTCCCAGCTCCTCCGGCCCCACACAGCGGTGAGAGGGTGGTGCAGTCCTTCACGACCGAAGCCGTCGTGTTTAATTATATTTTTTCAAAGCGCTCTGCTGCAAGGACGCACTCCACAAACAGATGGCTCTCAAAACCTTTTATTTTCATACCGGCAAGCGCATTCCGAAAGTTCTTGGTGCCTGACGCGTTTCGAAGCAGGGCTTCTTTCTCAAAGGCAGTCCATGTGGATTTCCGGTGCTGTTGGCGCACTGCGTTATGGGTTTGGCTTAAGTAGCTCCATCTAACATAGCATAGTGCATTATGGTCATCGCAGTGTGTCAAGTTCGTTATTCCCCTCAGTGGGTCCCGAAAATACATACATAATTATGGTGATTCTTTAACCCTCAGTGGGCTTCAGACAGCACTCCGGTTATAATTGCTAAACTCTGTTGTGCCATAAAGATGCTGTAAAGTTCCCAGCTCCTCCGGCCCCACACAGCGGTGCAAGGGTGGTGCAGTCCTTCACGACCGAAGCCGTCGTGTTTAATTATTTTTTTTCAAAGCGCTCTGCTGCAAGGACGCACTCCACAAACAGATGGCTCTCAAAACCTTTTATTTTCATACCGGCAAGCGCATTCCGAAAGTTCTTGGTGCCTGACGCGTTTCGAAGCAGGGCTTCTTTCTCAAAGGCAGTCCATGTGGATTTCCGGTGCTGTTGGAGCACTGCGTTATGGGTTTGGCTTAAGTAGCTCCACCTAACATAGCATAGTGCATTATGGTCATCGCAGTGTGTAAAGTTCGTTATTCCCCTCAGTGGGTCCCGAAAATACATACATAATTATGGTGATTCTTTAACCCGCTGTGGGCTTCAGACAGCACTCCGATTATAATTGCTAAACTGTATTGTGCCATAAAGATGCTGTAAAGTTCCCAGCTCCTCCGGCCCCACACAGCGGTGCAAGGGTGGTGCAGTCCTTCACGACCGAAGCCGTCGTGTTTAATTATTTTTTTTCAAAGCGCTCTGCTGCAAGGACGCACTCCACAAACAGATGGCTCTCAAAACCTTTTATTTTCATACCGGCAAGTGCATTCCGAAAGTTCTTGGTGCCTGACGCGTTTCGAAGCAGGGCTTCTTTCTCAAAGGCAGTCCATGTGGATTTCCGGTGCTGTTGGCGCACTGCGTTATGGGTTTGGCTTAAGTAGCTCCACCTAACATAGCATAGTGCATTATGGTCATCGCAGTGTGTCAAGTTCGTTATTCTCCTCAGTGGGTCCCGAAAATACATTCATAATTATGGTGATTCTTTAACCCTCAGTGGGCTTCAGACAGCACTCCGGTTATAATTGCTAAACTCTGTTGTGCTATAAAGATGCTGTAAAGTTCCCAGCTCCTCCGGCCCCACACAGCGGTGCAAGGGTGGTGCAGTCCTTCACGACCGAAGCCGTCGTGTTTAATTATTTTTTTTCAAAGCGCTCTGCTGCAAGGACGCACTCCACAAACAGATGGCTCTCAAAACCTTTTATTTTCATACCGGCAAGTGCATTCCGAAAGTTCTTGGTGCCTGACGCGTTTCGAAGCAGGGCTTCTTTCTCAAAGGCAGTCCATGTGGATTTCCGGTGCTGTTGGCGCACTGCGTTATGGGTTTGGCTTAAGTAGCTCCACCTAACATAGCATAGTGCATTATGGTCATCGCAGTGTGTCAAGTTCGTTATTCCCCTCAGTGGGTCCCGAAAATACATACATAATTATGGTGATTCTTTAACCCTCAGTGGGCTTCAGACAGCACTCCAGTTATAATTGCTGAACTCTGTTGTGCCATAAAGATGCTGTAAAGTTCCCAGCTCCTCCGGCCCCACACAGCGGTGCAAGGGTGGTGCAGTCCTTCACGACCGAAGCCGTCGTGCCGGTATGAAAATAAAAGGTTTTGAGAGCCATCTGGTTGTGGAGTGCGTCCTTGCAGCAGAGCGCTTTGAAAAAAAAAAAAAAAAAAAAAAAAATATATATATATATATATATATATATATATATATATATATATATATATATATATATATATATATATATATATATATATATATATATATATATATATATATATATACATACTGCTACAAAGTGCCTGGAAGGTGAGAAAGCACTCCAAAGCCAGCATCCGCTAAATGCTTTAATGGTATGAATGAGTCTCGGCACGTCGATTCGTTTTGCAGCTCACACGTCCTCCAATGCCTGACGCGTTTCGGTGTCCCTTTCTCAAAGGCTGTAGGCTGTGAAATGTATGCGCTGTTTGACCTCAGTCCTTATAATCATCATGACACGCCCTCTGATGGGCTGCTCGGTTGAGCCTGTGCATACTGGGACTCGTAGTCAATAAGATGCACCAATGTTACTGCAGCTCAAACTTCAAAGCCCCGAATGGGCCTCGGCATGACGTCCTCATTCTGAATCCTGCATAGCTTTTCCGCAAACACAGTTCGGGTAGATACCCAGCTGAGCGGCCCCCAAGGAGAGCGGGGTGGTGCTCTCTCGGCGGCGGGGCAGCCGCCAACATATACTGCTACAAAGTGCCAGGAAGGTGAGAAAGCACTCCAAAGCCAGCATCCGCTAAATGCTTTAATGGTATGAATGAGTCTCGGCACGTCGATTCGTTTTGCAGCTCACACGTCCTCCAATGCCTGACGCGTTTCGGTGTCCCTTTCTCAAAGGCTGTAGGCTGTGAAATGTATGTGCTGTTTGACCTCAGTCCTTATAATCATCATGACACGCCCTCTGATGGGCTGCTCGGTTGAGCCTGTTCATACTGGGACTCGTAGTCAATAAGATGCGCCAATGTTACTGCAGCTCAAACTTCAAAGCCCCGAATGGGCCTCGGCATGACGTCCTCATTCTGAATCCTGCATAGCTTTTCCGCAAACACAGTTCGGGTAGATACCCAGCTGAGCGGCCCCCAAGAATAGCGGGGTGGTGCTCTCTCGGCGGCGGGGCAGCCGCCAACATATACTGCTACAAAGTGCCCGGAAGGTGAGAAGGCACTCCAATATGTTGGCGGCTGCCCCGCCGCCAAGAGAGCACCACCCCGCTATCCTTGGGGGCCGCTCAGCTGGGTATCTACCCGAACTGTGTTTGCGGAAAAGCTATGCAGGATTCAGAATGAGGACGTCATGCCGAGGCCCATTCGGGGCTTTGAAGTTTGAGCTGCAGTAACATTGACGCATCTTATTGACTACGAGTCCCAGTATGCACAGGCTCAACCGAGCAGCCCATCAGAGGGCGTGTCATGATGATTATAAGGACTGAGGTCAAACAGCACATACATTTCACAGCCTACAGCCTTTGAGAAAGGGACACCGAAACGCGTCAGGCATTGGAGGACGTGTGAGCTGCAAAACGAATCGGCGTGCCGAGACTCATTCATACCATTAAAGCATTTAGCGGATGCTGGCTTTGGAGTGCTTTCTCACCTTCCGGGCACTTTGTAGCAGTATATGTTGGCGGCTGCCCCGCCGCCGAGAGAGCACCACCCCGCTATCCTTGGGGGCCGCTCAGCTGGGGATCTACCCGAACTGTGTTTGCGGAAAAGCTATGCAGGATTCAGAATGAGGACGTCATGCCGAGGCCCTTTCGGGGCTTTGAAGTTTGAGCTGCAGTAACATTGGCGCATCTTATTGACTACGAGTCCCAGTATGCACATGCTCAACCGAGCGGCCCATCAGAGGGCGTGTCATCATGATTATAAGGACTGAGGTCAAACAGCGCATACATTTCACAGCCTACAGCCTTTGAGAAAGGGACACCGAAACGCGTCAGGCATTGGAGGACGTGTGAGCTGCAAAACGAATCGACGTGCCGAGACTCATTCATAACATTAAAGCATTTAGCGGATGCTGGCTTTGGAGTGCTTTCTCACCTTCCGGGCACTTTGTAGCAGTATATGTTGGCGGCTGCCCCGCCGCCGAGAGAGCACCACCCCGCTATCCTTGGGGGCCGCTCAGCTGGGTATCTACCCGAACTGTGTTTGCGGAAAAGCTATGCAGGATTCAGAATGAGGACGTCATGCCGAGGCCCATTCGGGGCTTTGAAGTTTGAGCTGCAGTAACATTGGCGCATCTTATTGACTACGAGTCCCAGTATGCACAGGCTCAACCGAGCAGCCCATCAGAGGGCGTGTCATGATGATTATAAGGACTGAGGTCAAATAGCGCATACATTTCACAGCCTACAGCCTTTGAGAAAGGGACACCGAAACGCGTCAGGCATTGGAGGACGTGTGAGCTGCAAAACGAATCGACGTGCCGAGACTCATTCATACCATTAAAGCATTTAGCGGATGCTGGCTTTGGAGTGCTTTCTCACCTTCCGGGCACTTTGTAGCAGTATATGTTGGCGGCTGCCCCGCCGCCGAGAGAGCACCACCCCGCTATCCTTGGGGGCCGCTCAGCTGGGTATCTACCCGAACTGTGTTTGCGGAAATCTATGCAGGATTCAGAATGAGGACGTCATGCCGAGGCCCATTCGGGGCTTTGAACTTTGAGCTGCAGTAACATTGGCGCATCTTATTGACTACGAGTCCCAGTATGCACAGGCTCAACCGAGCAGCCCATCAGAGGGCGTGTCATGATGATTATAAGGACTGAGGTCAAACAGCGCATACATTTCACAGCCTACAGCCTTTGAGAAAGGGACACCGAAACGCGTCAGGCATTGGAGGACGTGTGAGCTGCAAAACGAATCGACGTGCCGAGACTCATTCATACCATTAAAGCATTTAGCGGATGCTGGCTTTGGAGTGCTTTCTCACCTTCCGGGCACTTTGTAGCAGTATATGTTGGCGGCTGCCCTGCCGCCGAGAGAGCACCACCCCGCTATCCTTGGGGGCCGCTCAGCTGGGTATCTACCCGAACTGTGTTTGCGGAAAAGCTATGCAGGATTCAGAATGAGGACGTCATGCCGAGGCCCATTCGGGGCTTTGAAGTTTGAGCTGCAGTAACATTGGCGCATCTTATTGACTACGAGTCCCAGTATGCACAGGCTCAACCGAGCAGCCCATCAGAGGGCGTGTCATGATGATTATAAGGACTGAGGTCAAACAGCGCATACATTTCACAGCCTACAGCCTTTGAGAAAGGGACACCGAAACGCGTCAGGCATTGGAGGACGTGTGAGCTGCAAAACGAATCGACGTGCCGAGACTCATTCATACCATTAAAGCATTTAGCGGATGCTGGCTTTGGAGTGCTTTCTCACCTTTCGGGCACTTTGTAGCAGTATATGTTGGCGGCTGCCCCGCCGCCGAGAGAGCACCACCCCGCTATCCTTGGGGGCCGCTCAGCTGGGTATCTACCCGAACTGTGTTTGCGGAAAAGCTATGCAGGATTCAGAATGAGGACGTCATGCCGAGGCCCATTCGGGGCTTTGAAGTTTGAGCTGCAGTAACGTTGGCGCATCTTATTGACTACGAGTCCCAGTATGCACAGGCTCAACCGAGCAGCCCATCAGAGGGCGTGTCATGATGATTATAAGGACTGAGGTCAAACAGCGCATACATTTCACAGCCTACAGCCTTTGAGAAAGGGACACCGAAACGCGTCAGGCATTGGAGGACGTGTGAGCTGCAAAACGAATCGACGTGCCGAGACTCATTCATACCATTAAAGCATTTAGCGGATGCTGGCTTTGGAGTGCTTTCTCACCTTCCGGGCACTTTGTAGCAGTATATATATATATATATATATATATATTCCTCCAGCCGGTTTCTTTAATCAACTTATGTGGCGCTCAAGAAGCGGTGTGTTGCTCCTGCGGTTGAAACCCAAACCGCTACTTAATTTCTCCAAATATCCTGGTTTCCCAAGAAAAACGGGCCGCACTCATCACAGGTTGTATTTCAGCTATTTATTTTCCTTTTTCATCAAGCGTCTGGTAATTCCTTTGGCATTACAGACGACGTATTCCTACGCGTTTCGGCATTACAAACGCCTTGTTCACGGTATACATTTGACGCTCAAAATGGAGTTTTTAACATTTTTAAAAAAAAACTTGATTAAATCATTTCCTTTACCCATGTGTGTTTGTGTGTCCCATAGCCTCTTGGGACTTGTAGTGACAACAAGTTGTTATGGAGAAACGTGGAAAACTGAAATTCAAATTCAAAATATATTACACATCTAATTCTTTGATGATTCTAATGTATAGGGGCCGATTCCGATCCTGGAAAAAACGGGTACGAATCGTCGGACAGAGCGTTTTCTCCGTCCGACTCGTACCCGGGAAAACCACCTTACAAACCCGCAAGTACGATTCGTACAGAAACACCATTTCCGTACGAATCATAAAAAACACCGACCGGCTAAAATATACCCACAATTCCGATCCGGGACACCGCGTACATGACATTCGCACGGAGTCAGGCAGCGTTTTACGGACCAGCAAGTACGATTCATACCCACAGCACTTCGCACTGCAATATTTTTACGGGACCCAAAAAGTGCCGGAAAAGCTAAGTACGCCATGATGCACGGCGAAAAGGGGGCCTAGTACGCACCGTACCCCCATCCCTACACGCCCGCACCGTACCCCCACCTCCGTATGTACGGCGCGTACCCCCACCCCCCATATGTACGGTGTGTACCCCCATCCCCCGTATGTACGGTGCGTACCCCTCGTATGTACGGTGCGTACCCCCACCCCCCGTATGTACGGTGCGTACCCCCACCCCCCGTATGTACGGTGCGTACCCCCACCCCCGTATGTATGGTGCGTACCCCCACCCCCGTATGTACGGTGCGTACCCCCACCCCTTGTATGTACGGTGCGTACCCCCACCCCCCTGTATGTACGGTGCGTACCCCTCGTATGTACGGTGCGTACCCCCACCCCGTATGTTATTTTATTTATTTATTTATTTTACAGTTTTATATAGCGCGAACCAGACCCGTGAGGGTATCAGAGCGCTTTACAGGATTGAGGGGGGAATAAGACGTAGGGACGGGAGGGATTACACTGGGAGAGAAAGGGATACAGGGGGAGATTCAATTTCAAGTTCAAGCTACCTGAGGGAGAAAAATTTAAGCATGCAGAGTAACAATACAATACAAAGGTTTCCAATCCACGAGGTGCATCCTAGCTGCAGTTGACGCTACAAATGGGATAAAAAGTTTGAGCAGGCAGTTATAAGGCACAAGCGGCAAGTCTGATTGTAAGGAGTTCGCTAGATGAGGTATTTTCCCATTAAGAAAGTTTTGGTCTCCCTCTTAAAGTGTGCCAAGGACGGGAGTCTTCTAACGGAGGGTGGGAGAGAGTTCCAGATTCTTGGAGCGGCTCCAGAGAAGGCTCGAATGTAGGTTTTTTTCTTCCGGAATTTTGCTGGCAGCAACAGCAGGTTTTTGGCAGATCGGGAATTTCTGGCCTGTCCGGATATCACGAGTTTTTGTGCAAGAAATGTCGGTGAGTTCGCGTATAGAGCTTTGTGAGTTATGCAGGCCAGTTTAAATTGTATTCTGGCCTCCAGGGTCAGCCAGTTCAGAGCTTTGGGGTGGGGAGAGATGTGGTCAAATTTTTTTGAGCCCGTTATGAGTCTGGCAGCGGAGTTGAGGCAGGCTTTCAGTGGGGCCAGAGAGTTCTTGGGTAGCCCTGCGAGAGTAGAGCATCCATATTCAAGCCTGGAGATGACAAGGGCCTGGGTAGCCATTTTAAGGTCGGACCTCTCGAGGAAGGGTTTTAGGTTTCTTAGGTAGCTCAGGTGGAATCTAGCCGTTTTGGCCATCGCGTTTATATGGCTGTGCATATTCAAGCTGCCGTCAAGGGTTATTCGCCGGGGATTTTGCCGAGTCAACAATGGTAGGCGGGCAGTTTAGTGCCGTGATTGTCTTGATCCATTCCTGGATGTCTGGATTAGGTTTGGGTGGGGAGATCAGAAGGAATTCGGTTTTGTTGGCGTTGGGTTTAAGCTGGTTGGCAGTGAGCCAATGGACTGTTAGCTTCAGTGCCATGTTTAGGGAGAGAATGTCCTGGGGGGGGAAGAGATTTTAATGTAGACCTGTGTATCGTCGGCGTACATAAGGTATGAGATGTTGGCGGCACGCAGAACCTCGGTGAGAGGTTCGAGATAAAGGTTGAAAAGGGTAGGGGATAGGGTTGATCCTTGGGGGACTCCCACGGAAACTGGAGATGGGGCGGATAGATCGCCATTGATAAGGACTCTTTGTGAGCGGTTTTGGAGGAAGGATGTAAACCATTCAAGGACGGTGCCCTCCAGCCCCATCCTGGATTTGAGGCGTTCAAGGAGAATTTCGTGGTTCACCGTATCAAAGGCGAAAGAGAGGTCTAGAAGGATTACGAGACAGGTTTTGCCTAGATCTAGGGCTTGGAGAGCGTCATCAACAATGTGGAGGAGGGTGGTTTCTGTGCTGTGTCCCGGTCTGAAGCCTGATTGAAAGTCATCGAGCAGGTGAAAGTTGTTGATGTGATGGCTTAGCTGCTGTTGCACACATTTTTCCAGAACTTTGGCAAGGAGTGGGATGTTGGAAATGGGTCTATAGTTCTCGGCGGAGGCAGGGTCCAGCATAGGTTTTTTAGGATGGGGACAACATGACCCGCCTTGAGCGAGTCAGGAATTGAGCCCTGTAGGAGGGAGGCGTTGATTATTGAGGTCCAGGAAGGGATGATGGCCTTGGAGGCGGCAGCTAGGCAGTTAGAGGGGAGAGGATCGTTAAAATGATTGTTCGGTTTAAGGGAGGCAAGAATTTTAGAGACAGATTGATCGTCATATAGATTAAAATTGGACCAGTGTGCTAGGTTTTTGGGTGAGGTTTGGGTGGACAAGACAGAGAAAGAAGGTGGAGCTGGCTGATTTTGATTTTGATGGAGGGTCGCAGATTTAAGCTCATTTCTTAGGGCCGAGATTTTTTCACAGAAGAAGGAAGAGAATTCCTCACTTGATATTAAGGATTTCGGTATTTCTTTGGCAGTTTTCACTAGTTTGTTGGATTGGTGTTTGACCAGGTTGAACAGCTTGCGGGGCCTATTTTTCGCATTTTCCAGTTCAGTTCTGAAGAATTCTTTTTTTGTGTTGAGTATTTTCTTGTTGTAGGCATTTCTGGCCTGGCGAAGGAGATTTAGATGTGCCGCAGATGGGTGTTTTTTCCAGATTCGTTCAGACTGTCGCAGGGATCTCCTCTCCTTGTTGAGGGATCCACTGAACCAGGGGTTTCTGTCTTTGATCTGTGTTCTTTTTAGTTTTAGCGGTGCCAGGTCATCAAGAATGTCGGATATGGTGGAGGAGTAGTGGTCCGCCAGGTTTGTGACCGTAGTGCACTGTGGAGGGGGGGGGGAGGTCAGATTCACAACGGGCTGCCAGTTTCTCGTGGTCAAGGTTCTTGGTGTCTCTGACCCATCGTTTGGGAATCGCAGGTTGGGGGCCCCATGGTTTGCGAGTGTTGGGCAGGAGGAAGGTGATGGCGTGGTGGTCAGACCAATCACAAGGATCAATGGAGATAAGTTTGACCGCTGATTTCTTAGCAATGATCCAGTTGAGGGTGGCAGCTTTCGCGTCAGTGGGGAGGGTGCAAGCTTGGGTAAGGGCTAGATTGGCTAAGTGGTCTCTGATTGCATTGACCTGAGGACTTTTAGGGTCGTTCCAATGCAAGTTAAAGTCACCAAGAAAAATGTCATTAGAGCTTGGGGACACCTTAGCAGTGAGTATTTCCATGAGGAGGTCCGTAAAGCAGTCATTTTTGCCAGGGGGGTGGTACAAAATGGGCAATTTGCACAGCTGCGAGGTGTTGTTGGAGATGGCGAGTGCGAGGTATTCACAAGAGTCCGTGGGGTCCACCGGCAGTTCTGTCACAAGGAGGTTGGAGCGGTAGATACAGGCAATGCCGCCCCCCTTTTTCTTTGAGTGTCTGTCCAACCTTACAATGCTATAGTTGGGTGGGACTAAGAGGTCAAGGTAGGGTGATGAGGAATCCTTGAGCCAAGATTCAGTCAGGATTGCAAGATCCGATTTGTGTTTCATGATAAGGTCGGCGACATCGGATGCATGCTTTACAGCTGATCGGCAGTTTATTAGGAGGGAGGGGTAGGAGTGGGTGTCGACCGTAGCGGCAGAGGTAGGAACTATGGCTAGGTTGCTATTTACCACCCCTCGGACGCGGCGGGTAGCAGCTCTGTTAGGGTTGGTTGCAATCGTGCAGATAGGGTGTTCTCCCTCCGGGTCTAATGGGCATGGGGCTATGAAGGCAGAGTCGTAGCTACGTAGGAGGTCAACTACTTCTTCCTCCGTGAGTTCTGAGGGATTAATCATGCCAGGGGAGGGTTTATAGGTGAAGAGGAGAGCAAGAATTTCCTCTTCAGAGAGGAGGCAGGGTTGCTTGCGAGGGCGTAGGTGTCTTTGGGATAGAGGTAGAGGGTGAAGGAGGGGCTTCGTGACGGGGATGTGAGTTTCAGTCTGTGAGAGCCATAGTTTGGAGAAGGTGAGTTCAGTGATGTGAAGGAGGTGCTTTAGGTCCAGAATCGATTTGTGGATGCTCAGTGTTAATTCTGAGGATCTGCGGTGGAGAATATCAATATCATAAAGAGAGGTGAGTTCTGGAAGGCTGCGGCCCGTTGCCGGGGCGCAGTGTTGATGGTATGTTCAGGTGACCTAGCGGTGAGATCAGGCGGGTTGAGGACTGGTGGCAGGTGAGCTATAGGGAGACACTGGGCCGTTCTGACGGTATGTTCCGGTAGACTCGAGGCGGGTTTAGGTGGGCTGAGGGCTGGAAGCTGGTGTGCTATTGTGATAGAGTGAAGGGGGTTAGGATGGTCCGTGTCCCTATGTGAAGAGGGGTCTTGTGGGCAAGGGGCCAGGCGGGTGGGAGCGATTTCGCCAGAATGAGAAAGCAGCCTGGCGGAGGGGTTAAATCGACCAGGGTTCTGGGCCAAATGAGGTGTTTCCGGCTCGGTATTGCAATCCCTATCAGGGGTTACAGGGGGCCGGTGGCCGGAGGTTAAGGGTTTGGGGACGCTTCTGGTGAAAGCTGGAGGTGAGATGTAGGGGCTGGGTAGCCGAGAAGGGGAGAGCCTAGGGGGAGCTTCGGTGTTCGATGGCGAGGGGTTTCCTGGGAGGTCAGGATGTGGAGGTAATGGGGCATAGTGGATGGCAGGCATGGGTGACAGGGAGGCAGGGCCGGGACCCCCCAAGGTAGGGCCACTGGCAGGGCCAGGTACCCCCAAGTCAGGAGTGGATGGTAAGATGCAGGGTATACTAGGCGGAGTGGGTGCAGGGAGGAGTGGCCGTAGTGGGGACTGAGCTGGGTTGTGAATATGTATTTTAAGGAGGGTGAAGAGGTCTGCAAATTTGATGAGATTTTTGGGAGGCCCTTGAATCAGGATGGTGCCGCTGTTGTATAAGGAGATGGTAAGGTCTGCACGCAGATTTGCAGAAGGAGTGATTGTGAGTTTTTTTCCGTGTGGGATAACCCTGGTTTCTTGTACTTTGAGGAGGCTTGAGAAGGCATTGCACCAGAGGGACGTTTTTCTGGAATGGAAGATGAGGTCGTTGATGACAGTGCCCTGGTTAGCGCAGAGACGATGGTCAGATATCAGCGTTTCGGGATGATTTTTCAGGATAGAGTGTTTAAGGGTTTTGGAGGCAGATTTGGAGAGCTTGGGAGGATAGGTAATAGTGTAGTAGTTGTCACCCGTGGAAGTCAGGTGGGGCTCTGCCATGCTGAGGAAAGTGATGAGACAACAACCCAAGCGGTCGGTATGTACGGTGCGTACCCCCACCCCCGTATGTATGGTGCGTACCCCCACCCCCCCGTATGTACGGTGCATACCCCCACCCCCCGTATGTGCGGTGCGTATCCCCACCCCCCGTATGTACGGTGCGTACCCCCACCCCCGTATGTACGGTGCGTACCCCACCCCCTGTATGTACGGTGCGTACCCCCACCCCCCGTATGTACAGTGCGTACCCCCACCCCCGTATGGACGGTGCGTACCCCCAGCGCTACGCGCTGAGGGTACACTCCGTACCTACAAGGTGGGGTGGGGGTACGCTCCGTACCTACGGGGTGGGGGTACGCTCCGTACCTACACGGGGTGGGGGTACACTCCGTACCTACGGGGTGGGGGTACGGTCTGTACCTACACGGGGTGGGGGTACGCTCGGTACCTACAGGGTGGGGGTACGCTCCGTGCCTACAGGGTGGGGGTACGCTCCGTGCCTACGGGGGTGGCGTGGGGGTACGGTGCATACATGGGGGGGCTGGGGGTACGGCGCATACTTGGGGGGGGTGGGCTGTGGGGGTGTTCGGCGCGTATGCGGGCACATGTTTGGACGTCTCCATGGTTGCTATGGGAGTTCGCTCCGTACAGTGTTTTTTCCATACGGTTGTCATTCGGACGGACGGAACGGATCGTACTTGCGAGCTCGGACTTCAGTTTCCCGATTCGTACGTAAAACTGTCCGGGGACGTGTCGGACACTTTTGCCGACCCGAGGACGTGTCGGGGAATTTTCCCAATGCGATTCGTATGGATTTTTTAACATACGAATCGTACTTGCCAGTTTGTACGGGACTTGTACGATTCGTACGTAAAAAAATCCGTATACGATTCGTACGGGGAATATTTTTAACGGATCGGCATTGGCACCGTAGTCTTTGTCAGGAGGATTGTATATTTTATACATTTATGATTTTGTAAAACGAAACAATTTATACAAAAAGAGGGGAACAATATCTTTTTAATTAAATTAATTTTTTAAGAACGATCTTCAAATTCTTTGCCATCCTTGGCATTCACTTGTTTGAGATTCACTTTTTCAATCAATTATTATTGGATATTGCCCTAGTTGATTTATTCAACTAATCTTTATTGTCCAAGTTGTCTCAATTGCAAGTTTATGTTGAATTGTTATTGTGTTCATTGTTGATTTTATGCATGTGTGCTTCTGTTTTCTGGTGAATTATTTATAAATGTACATATAACTCCTCCGATTGATTCAGATCAAAAGGCATCATACTTCTCATGTTGATGATGTGTCATGACTCTTTCTGTCGGAGGATTTTCTCCCTGTTTCCTCCTCTCGCATTATATGGTACTGTTTCAATCCCATAAAATTTGAGGCTTGTCCAGTCACTTTTGTGACTTGTCTCCATGTGCTTTGCCACTGTGTTGCTCCTGTCCTTGTTGGTTGTGGCGCGAGTATGTTCCAGGACTCTTTTTTTCAATTCACATGTGGTACTACCAACATATTTCAAAGCGCACGGGCATTCTATCACATAGATTGTGTACTTGCTTTTGCATGTGATAAGTTCTTGAATCTTCCATATTTTTTGATTAGCCATCATCAACTCTGTCATTGGTTTTGCAATTTTGCGAACTTTACAGTTGAAACATTTTACGAAACCTTTCGTTTGCAGCCACGATTCCTTCTGTTCTTTGCCTTTAAAATGGCTGTGTATCAAACAGTCTTTTAGGTTTCTAGCCCTACGGTAGGTTACAATGGGGTGATTCCCCACTATTTTGCTGATGGAATTATCCAATTGTAAGATTTTCCAATTTTTCCGAAGAATGGTGGTAATTGCTTTAGAGTCTTGGGAATAATCTGTAATTAATCTTATTTTTGTTGTATCATTGTTTTCTTTGTTGTTCTCTTTGGATGTTAGGCATTCTTCTCTTGATTTGGTGTTAGCTCGCTTCCAGCATTTGTTCACTATGCTGGTGTTGTATTTTCTGCTTTGAAATCTTCCTTTTGTGATCCTGCTGTGTTTTAGCTATTCTGAATTTTCACTACAAATCCTTCTAATTCGAAGGAATTCGCCAAACGGTATGCTTGCTATCAATGAGGGTTGATGGAAACTGTTTGTTTGTAAAGTTGCGTTAGTAGCTGTACTTTTCCGGTGGAGTGTTGTTTGAATTTGACCATCATTGATGTATATTTCTGTATTCAGGAATATGACCCTCTGGTTGCTCAGTTCAAAGGTGAATTTTAGAGTACTTACACTTTCATTCAAGATGTTAAAATATTCCTGGAACTCCACTTGTGTACCGTTCCAAACAATTAATAAGTCGTCTATGAACCTTGACCAACTTACAATTTTTTGTGTGCATTTTGTGTGTTTTGAGTTCCATGCTATTTCTTGTTCCCACCAGCCCATTAGTAGACATGCGTAATTTGGGCTGAAAGAAAAACCCATAGCGGTACCGTTTTTCTGGCAGAAAATCTCTTCTCCAAAAAGAATAATGTTCTTTGTTAAGCAGAATTGCATCATTTCTGTGAGCATTATATTATGATCTTTCAAGTGAATGCTCCTATCTCCCAGAAAATAATTATTTGCTGCCAAACCTTGATTATTTTCTATAGTTGTGTACAATGAGATAACATCCATTGTTATCAACTGATAAGTCTCCTTCCACTCTATTTTCTGCAATTTTTTCAACATGTGGCTAGTGTGTTTGATGTACGAATCGAGTCTTTCTACAAATGGTTACAAAAAGTAATCAATGTAATTGGCTAATGGTTCAAGTAATGAGCCTCTTGCGGATAATATTGGTCGTCCTGGTGGGTTTTCAGCACATTTATGTAATTTAGGGAGAAAATATATTGTAGACATCATTGGATGATCTACCATTAAATATTTTCTTTCCTCCCCATCAATGAGTTTTTTTGCAGTCCATTCCTGTAGTTTGGAATCAATCTCTCTCTTTATTGCTGTTTTGGGGTTCATTTGTAATGATTCATAATATGTTGTATCTTCCAGTTGTCTGTGTGCCTCGGTGATATATGCTTCTTTACTCCAAATCACCACATTGCCACCTTTGTCTGCGATCTTAATTTCAATGTTTTTGTCCATTGCTAGATTTTTTAGGGCTTCCCTTTCTGCTTTTGTCAGATTATCTTTAAGGTTGGATTGTTTCATCCTATAAAGGTCTTGAATTACTGCCTCTTGAAATAAATCTATTTTATTGCCTGATGGCAACTGTAGATAAAATTTGGAGTTCGCACGTTTGTCACTTAAGTCTGCACCCAACTGAGTACATGCTGATTGCAAATTAATTTCTTCTCCTTCCAATGAGTTTAGATTTAATAATGTTAGGAAATTTTCGGCATCTTTTGCTTTTAAGGTTGATTCAGAGTTCTCAATGTTTTTTAACTCTTTTGTTTTGTTTTCCATAAAGAATTTTGCCAATTTTATCTTTCTGATGTATGGATATAAATCAATTCTTGTTTGGGCCAGATCCATTTTTTGTACTGAGCAAAAGTTTATTCCTTTTTTCAATAATGATGTTTCTGTTTCCGTCATTTTGCGGTTTGATAAATTAACTACTTGTAATTCATTTATTTCAGGTTCCTCTTCTGTCTCATACTCCTGGTTACTGCTCCCGTTTTTTCTAAGGGATCGCTTGCTCCTTTTCCCTCTTCGTTGCGTTTTTTTCCTCGCCATGGGCGTCCTCTACCTCTGCCCTGTTGAAATTGGTGCATTTCTCGATTTTGCTCCCATTGTTTCTGCTGCGACACCAGGCACATATCCCCTAAAAAACTCTGTTTTGGATTTTCATCTTCATTTTCACTAGGCTCTGTTGATGCCAATGAGGAAAAACTGCTTGATGAGCTTCCCAAATCACTCACTGGCACTTGTTTCCTGAAAGAATCGAATTTCCGTGCGAACGTAAATATTTTTCCTTCCGAATAACAAATTGTATCCCGTACAAATTTTGTGTGTTTCCGTTGTCGCACTAGATCTTCGTGCTTTTCAATTTGGACCTCTAATTCCGCCTTGAACTTTGTCATTTCCGGATCTAATTTCAAAGTGGCAATTTCCTTTTCCATTTCTTTTAATTCTTCCTTAACTTTGTTCAATGATATTTCAATGTGTTTTACCAAGATTTGATTCAGGCCTGAAGATGAATTTAAAACATGTTCACCCCACTCCTGTAATAACTCATTGGTGGCATCCTGATGGTTAGGCATTAACATAATTCTTAATCCTCTTGGCACTCGTTGAACTTCAAGATACTTTTGGAGAGTGATCAATTCCCATGATTTATTGATTTCATTCCTGCTCAATTTTTCCCATATCCGTAATTTGCCTTTTGTGTCTGATTTTGCTGTTGTCGCTTGTGTTTCTACTTCTTTTTCTACATTTCCTTTTTCAAACATTGTTGTTAAAAATTCTTTTCTGTTTGCTTCTCTTTTCTCCATATTAGTCGTCTGTGTATTTCGTTTTATGCCCTTTAACTTTTTATCCGTGTTTCTTTTGTTTCGTAGATCATCTGACCTACTTACTATTTTTCCTGCTTGACCTTATTTAATTTTGCTTTGACCCGTAATTGAGAGTTTTTTGGTTTGCACTTGAAATAGCCAATTTCGCTGCTTTGTTCAATTTCAAAACAAATTTGCAGACTCTTACGGCTGTCACCCCAATTCTCTCAACTGTTAACCAACTGTGTTGACAACTTTTGTCTCCATTATTAAAGTTGTAATAAAGTTAGAGTTAAATCACTTCACACACGTGCGCTTACCTTTGATACTTCGGTATTCCGTGCTGCGTGTGTAATCCTTGTTTGTTGTTGGTGTTCACCACTGCTGACAATCATATTCCTCCAGCCGGTTTCTTTAATCAGCTTATGTGGCGCTCAAGAAGCGGTGCGTTGCTCCTGCGGTTGAAACCCAAACCGCTACTTAATTTCTCCAAATATCCTGGTTTCCCAAGAAAAACGGGCCACACTCATCACAGGTTGTATTTCAGCTATTTATTTTCCTTTTTCATCAATCATCTGGTAATTCCTTTGGCATTACAGACGACGTATTCCTACGCGTTTCGGCATTACAAATGCCTTGTTCACGGTATACATTTGACGCTCAAAATGGAGTTTTTAACATTTTTTTAAAAAAACGTGATTACATCATTTCCTTTACCCATGTGTGTTTGTGTGTCCCATAGCCTCTTGGGACTTGTAGTGACATATATATAAATATCTCTGTATGTACCTTCCACGTGAACACGATCTCTACGATGGTTCCTAGTGAGGAGACCGATGTAATATAGTCAGAACAGACATAGCGCGACATAGGAAAATCCAGTTGTGGGTTGGTCATTTTTGTTCTATTCATCTTAGTCGAAAACACTATATTACATCGGTCTCCTCACAAGGAACCATCATAGAGATTGTGTTCACGTGGAAGGTAAATATATAGAGGCAGAAGGACTGTACTCATATGTCAGTCTTATTTCATGGCCCCTGAAGAAGGGATATCAATCCCGAAATGCATTGGGCATTCATCATATCGCCATGAAAGTTAGCTTATTTGTTGAATAGGCCATTTATGTTTTCCTTGAAGATTCCTATGCTTAGTGTATAAAGTATAAATGTAGGACTTCTTGAGAATAATCATTGTTTAGTGACTCATACGACTGGATAGTCACCATGCCATATTAAACATGAAGAGCATTGAGAACAAACAAATTTCTTTTCAGTAACATAAATGTATCGGGAGTAAAGATTGTCTGATAGATTAGTTGCTCTGCAGCTAGGCTACAAGTGGCTAATGACACTTGCTATAGCACCTCTTTTAAAATGGATTTCAACTTGGTTAAACCCAGAACTAGAACTGAATCGTGAAGTTATGAGAAAATTGTTTGGCTCTAGATCGAGTGAGTTGTATCCCCTGGTTGAGTCATGTCAAAAGGCTGGCAGTGAAACTGGAACGGCCAGAGTTATTTAATTCACCAGACAAATTAGTAAAGGGTGATATGCAGTGGGTGAAGAAATCTTATTTATATATGGCTTTTATGGAAAGAGAAGAAAGGGAGTTGGTAAAACCAACTGTACGTGCCCACCAATTGCTAAAAACGTCTTGTGCAATTGAACCTTATCTGAATGTGGTAACTAATTCTAACCACTGCTTTCTTCTGGGAAGATTCAGGCTGAATCAGCTACATTTTCTCCTTGCCGACCCTCCGGGATGGAGAAGGGTGGAGGACTTGGGAGTATGATAATGTGATAATTTCTCCACCCAGGACACATTGCACTTTATTTTCTTTTGTGAGCATTTTTTGCACATTCAGAAGCGTTTTATCCTCCCAATTCTAAAGGACAAAGGCTTTCTACAAGTAAAACCAGCACTTATGTATTTACAGATGCTGCCCAATGTCTGGGAGATTTTTAGCATAGCGAGTTTCCTTACTGCAGCAGTTAGCATAAGGAGGAAAAAAATGAGAGTGATTTTTATGATCTAGTTTACATTAATGAATTTTAACAAATTGAGTTTTTTTTGATGTTCTGTCCTTGATCATTTAATGTTTATAATTAGTGTAATATCTTTGCTTCTAACTAATGTTATATCAATCTAAATGTTGTGTATAGAATGCTTTTATGGTTTTAATTAACCGAATAAAGTACTTCTGACTGACTGACAGACACTTGCTATAGGTTGAGTTCACACAGGTATTGTGCCATGTCAGCTTTTCACTTTCTCTGCACCAGAACATGCTGCCTACAATGGCAATGTGTGAGTGTTAAGGTACAGGGTCTTTAAGGGTGGCACAATAGGTGCTGCAGCCCTTGGAGGCCTTCCCTGGTCATAGTGCCCTTGGTACACATGATACCTTTTACAAGGGGTTTACCTGTGGCCCGGTATGTGCCAATTGTGGGTACAAAGGTAATTTGGGAAAGAGCACAGGCCCTGGGAACCTGATTGGCAGGGACCCAGGGCACATCCAGTCAGGTAGCATCAGATGTATGGCAAAAAAGTGGGGGGGTAACCATGCAAAAAAGGGCACTTTCCTACAGGCATCCACCCTAAAAGCTTGCTCTAGATACTGGGTCTCTTTCAGTAAAGCGTGTAGTTTAAGACAATTGGATCCCTCTATAGCTTTATTCGTTTCAGGTCATGTCATGTCTGCAAAATTGAGCTTTTCTGGACTGAAAGATTTCCACCTTAAGCATCAACTGAACTTCTATCAGAGCTTTCAGGGTATCATGGGGTAATCTTATTGACCTCAAGGGTCTGATTACTATAGTCTTCACTGATTTGTCTAATATCCATCCAGCGACCCCTCACCAGTTTCCTTCTTGAGATCTAGTTCTAGTTTTAGAGGCATTCAAATACCCCCACTCTTGAACCCCTGGAGTTGATAGACTGTAAGACCTTGACTCTTGAAGACATGCTTTTTGGTCTCAATTACTTCAGCCAGGCGACTGGGCAAACTGGGAGTTCTGTTGTACAGACACCCTTTTGAGTTTTTGAGGATAGAGTGATCCTTGATCCTTTTCCTTCTCTTGTACCAAAAGTTAATTCCCCCTGCCATGAGGAAGAAGAGGCCACCCTTCCAGAGCTTTTCACTTTTCCTCAGACAGGAGAAAAAGAATCCCAACAGCCTTGATGCTAAGAGAGTATTCCTGTTTATCTTTGGAGAGGAGCTTCTTTTAGCGTTTTCAGATCCTTATTTGAAACTCTTGATCCTTTCAAGAAGGGGATATAAGTCAACAGTAGCTTCCTTAAGCTATTGGATCAGGTCCCTTTATGGCTCCAAACCTGTCAATCCCAGAGGATGTGATGGGCAGATCTACCCTTAAAATATCAGCTTCTATTGTAGAAATGCAGGTTGGCTGTACATCGGAGATATGTAGGGCGGCCACCTGGGTTCTCCTCCCACATTTGTGAATCACTATTGAATTGCACAGGGACTAGAGCCTGACAATGTTTTGGTTAACAAGTACTGGCTTATATAAAGTAACAGTGGAACATTTTCATCATAGCTTTGTAAGTTCTTGAAATTAAAAGCTTTGTTCTTTAAAGCATACAAGGCAGAGTTGTCCTGGTGTATATGTTGGCTTTGTGCATCTTAACTAAATAATTAGGGAAAGCGAGGGGGCCTTCCTTCCTCCCTTGCTGTAATCCAGGCCAGCTAATCAAAAGCATGCAGAGTGTTTTTGAACAAACAGTAGAGGGCGTGTCTTCTTATTTCCGATAATTTGGATATGATTGGTTGTCTGGTGAGGTAGGACAGCCTCAATTAGGTAAGGAAAGCGAGAGGGGCAATGGGGTAATGTGATCTGTCCAAGATCACATATTCGGGTCGAGCGAGGAGCCGAAAGCAGAACTCACAGCTTTTGATTCTACAGCATTGATACAGCCCTCTTGACCTTTAGATTTGACCTCCAGGTCAACACCAGCACTGGGCTGCTGTTTACTCCACTCAGCACTAGCAAAAAGTCTTCAAATAAACTGGCAAGCATTTATTTAAGGGCTAATTGGTGTTAGATAAAGGAAGTAACTATAGAGTCCTACACCAGTTAACTTTAGGAGCACCTTCACTTTTAAAGATATCATGCAGGAAAAGTATGAAAATAGGATAAAATCTCTTAACATACAGAACCTTTTCATCAGATTATATCAGTGCATTGAAAAGTATTATTTTAAAAGTGATAGTTTTCAAACATGAATTTAGAAAAACTAATTCTATCCCCACCCTGACAACAATGCCAATAGTGAACTTAAGAGGCAAGTCAGTTGTTATGTGCACTCATTAGGTGGCCTCGGTTTCTTTTATACATGAACATAATATTTATTAAATCAGACATAGGAGAAGTTTTTGGATAGTTCACATCCTCAAGTTATGTATTTAAAGCTCTTCATATATGTGATAATAAAGAAAAATGAGGGAAAATGAAATAAAACAATTGCCTAGGATCCCACAATTTGGTAAAGTGGGCAAGCTGGGATTAATTAACACCAAGTTTTCTCTGTTATTGTTGTGCAATTCAGTCACAAAGACATATATCAGGGGTGGGTGATAAATTTTGCTTCAAGTTTTGGCCATTTTTCTCGCGCGCGGCTCGCCAACGGTAGGTTAGTGAGGTAGAATTGGTGTAGTGCGATTTTCAGATGCTAGGAGGGCACCTGGCAAGATTTTCACAACACAGTCAGTAGCAACCATTCACGGTGAGAATGCTATAGCTCAGTGAACAAATCTACTCTAGCGACTGCAAAACCAACTCGAGAAGCAGCGCTCTCTGGCACGTCACATAGTGCCGTTCACACTGATATTTCAGTGTGGAACAAGCTCCTGGCGCTAAAAATCAGCATGAGCAGCGCAATGTGGCAATTTCTGCCCGTTCACGGAACTCCACTGAATTTGGTGGAGTTTTCATTTACTACGCAGAATTCTGAACGTTCTATCCACTTCCAACGTATATCGTATATCGATCTTACTGCCAAACCCCACCACGCTCGACCACCGCATCTTTGGCATCAATGAGACCCATGATTACATGACCTGAATGAAATAAAAAGAACATTTATATAGCGCGGTAGCTACCCTGAGGCACCCCAGCGCTGCAGATGAACGCAGACAGAGGGAGAGGACTCAGTGGATTAGACGTAATTGTTAAAAAGCAGAGTTTTTAATAGTTTGCGGAAGGGCAGGAGATTGGGCTCCGTTCGTAGGCGTGGGGAAAGAGCATTCCATAGCTTGGCGGAGTTGTAGGAAGAGGAGCGTCCGTCACATCTTGTTCTCTTTATTCTCGGGAGTAGGGCAAGGGACGAGGACGCTGAGCGGAGGTGTCTACTACGTTGGTAGGATGTTATCATAGGTCTGCTGATTGCGGGACCATTCCTCCAGAAGACCTTGTGCCCACTGCACATGGCTTTGAATTGGATTCTCTCTATGACCGGCAGCCAATGAAGGCTCCTCAGTGCAGGGGCTGCGGATTGTCGATGAGGGGTCTGGATGAGCATGGGAGCTGCGCAGTTTTGAATAATCTGGAGCTTGCATGTGGTGGCTTGGTGGGGCCCTAGATACAGGGAGTTCCCATAGTCCATGCGGGATAGAATAAGACCTTGGACCATGATTTTCTTTGCCTGAAATGGGAGAAGGGGGAGTATTTTACGTAGCATCCTCAGCAGGCCGAAACAGGTGGCCAAGAGTTTTTCTGCTTGGTAGTTAAAATTAAGGGAGCTGTCCAACCAGATGCCAAGGCTTTTGATCAAGTCTTTGGGAACTGGAGCAGGGCCAAGGTATTTAGGCCAGAGATGCTCCGAGTTAAAAGAGGGAGAGTTTCCGAGAAGCATAAGCTTGGTTTTGTCTCCATTGAGCTTTAGGCAGGAGTATTCCATCCATTTGGCTACCTCCTCTAGGCAGCTTCCTAGGTTGCTTGGTGACTTCTCGTTGTGGTTTAATGCTACCACAAGCTGAGTGCCATCAGCGTAGGTAATGATTTTTATGCCAAATGGACAGACAATATCTGCGAGGGGACTCATGTAGATATTAAACAGTGTGGGGCTCAGGGAGGAGTCCTGAGGCACTCCACAGTTGAGGGGCATATGTTTGGAGACAACATCTCCTTCAAGGACCTGGAAAGATTGTTCACCTAGGAAGGATTGTATCCAGGCGATGGCATTGCCTGATACTCCCAGGTTCCCAAGTCTAAGAATCAGCGTGTCGTGGTTTACAGTGTCAAATGCGGCACTGAGGTCAAGAAGGATGATTGCCGCAGAATCCCCTTGATCCAAGATCCTCCTAGCCTCGTCGTTTACTGCAAGGAGGGCGGTTTCGGTCCCATGTTGGGGGTGGAAGCCAGTCTGTGAAAGATAGAGAAGATTGTTAGTTTCTAGAAACTCTACCAGCACTGTGTTGACGGGCTTTTATAAGATCTTACTCAGCCAAGGAAGAAGGGAGATAGGGCGGTAGTTGCTCAGGTTGTCCTGGTCAAGGTTGGGCTTTTTTAAGAGAGCCTTTACCATAGCACATTTCCATGGCGGAGGGACCACTACAGAGGAAATGGACGCGTTAAGCAGGTCGAGGACTGTCGGTAGGATGTTTGCTATGACTGGTGACAGGGCCTGGGGGGGCGCAGGGTCTGATGGGGAGCCCGATTTGACCCGGTGCATGATGGGGTCTAAAGTTACTAGGTTCAAAGTGGGGGGAAGAGTTCCAGTGTAGCTCGAGTTCCAGATCCTGAGCTTGTGGTAGGGGCTGGATTTAGTTCTGACTGGCTGTGAGAAAATTTAGAATATATTTTTAGTATTTTCTGGCGGAAGAATTCCGCCAGGTTGTTACAGTGGGACTGAGCATCATCTGGGTTAGGTTGTTTCTGGGGCAGTTTTGACAGTGTTTGGCAATCCAAAAGATTTCTTTAGGAGCGTTAAATGCTGCGTTCATTTTTTCCTCATAGAAGGCGGCTTGGGCAGCTTTGATTTCGCCTTTATAAGTTCTTATTGCCTCCCTGTATTCAGATTTACTAGGGACAGCATAGTTCTGTCTCCACTTCCTCTCTAACCTTTTGCAGTGTGTTTCAGTTCCCATAACTTTGGGGAGTACCATGGGGACGTTTTAGATCCACATTGCTTGTGGGTGTGCCTCTTGGGGAGCATGTCATCTAGGGAGCTCTGGATCCAGTGGTTACATTTCTCATTAGCTGAGAGAGGGTTAGGGTCCCTGTCTGGTCTGGTAGCTTCGAGGGCTGAGATCCGTTGTTCTCTGGGAAGCTTGGACCAGTTACGTTCCTGGCGGGAGGTTGAGTTATAGGGGAGGGTGGGGTCAGTGATTTCCTAAGATAGGGGAATCAGGAAGTGATCAGACCAGGGGAGCGGGGCCAGTGCTCCTGTTGTGAGTTTGGTGCAGATGCTAAAAACGGGATCAAGTAAGTGGCCTTTAATGTAGGCGGGTTCAAATACTTTCTGCTTTAGCTGGAGTGCGGAAAGGTTCATAATCAACTCATTTGTGGTATGGTCAGAGATATTGTCTAAGAGAATATTCAGAGCCCCCAATACTGTAAAGTTAGACGGCGAGCAGGCTAGATTAGCTATGGTTAATGGAAGGGTATTAAGGAATTGTCCATGGGCGCTGGGTAGGCGATATATCAGTAGCCCAGAGAAGGTGGTAGTGGAGGAGAAATCGATAGAGAAGAATAGACTCTTGCAGTCCAGAACCAGGTCTGCAGAGATGCGACAGTTATACTGGTCTTTAAAAACAATTGCTAGCCCCCCCTCTGCCATTCTTACGGTCCTCTCATAGTATAAGGTAGCCGTGAGGGAGTGTTTGAGCGAGGACTGGCACGGATTCATTATTAAGCCAGGTTTCTGTCAGGAAGAGGGCATGAGGTTTTAGTTCTTCCAGTAACAGGGCGATTTCAATGGCATGCTTAGGGAATGCAAAATAAACAAAGAAGGGGGTATCCTTAAATGAGAGAAGGTAAAGACCTTCTGTCTGTTAGAGAGTTCTCAGAGAAGTAAAAAGAGAAATTATTTCTTTTTTATGAAACCCCTCACTCACCAACCTGGTTGGTGACATGCTTCATCATCGGGGTCCACCCGAGCAGTCGAATACCACTCGGGTGTGCTTCCACGCCTGATTACAGCGGAGCAGGTTTGTTATTATATCAGTACGTGTAAGTGACGTGTGTGAGTGAGTGAAATAAAGTTAAAAGTAATCCTACTGTACTCCCTAACAAATTTAATATGGAGCAGCAGGGTCACGATTAAAAAAGTGGTGAAGTGTAATACTAATGTAGGTTTAATTTGACCTAAAGTATTATCCAAATATTGACGGTCTACATGTTTCAACCTTTGAGTGTAATCACAGGTTTTCGTCAGGACCTATCGACACATCGGGCGGTCTACACGCACTAAGGTGCATCCAACCCTGGAGCGTCTGTGTGCCACCTACATATACTTGCGAAGGTGGTAAAATGGGTTCAAGGAGTCCTCTGTATACATATGAACCTGAAAAAAGCACATACAGTTCTGGGCAATCAGAAAATGATCTATTTAGAATTAGAATGAACAGTGCCCATTTCCGTGTGAACTCTCATTTGTGCGCATATAATCACCTCATTCTGAGTTATGCGCCCCATGTAATTATCATTGGTTGTTGGAACCGAGCATTCGTTCCATATTATGCGAAATTAGCATCAACCCACTAAATCATTGTGGAAATCGTGGGTGTCTTACGGCTACACAGCAATTGTGAGTATACTTGATGTGTGATTCTATAGAGCGGACAAAGACGCACGTGAAAAAAACTCTATTTGTGACATGCGTGCGCTAAGGAAATTATTTAAAAACAGAACACGGTGGAAAAAGGAAACGACTCAAGACTCACTCGCGATTCTTACTCGAATCGTGTCATGGGCTCATAAGGGAGACAGACGGTGCTGCATTACTGTTGGACAAGAAACACAAAACACGGGCGGCAATGGTCAGAACACTTAACTCCAAGTGCCTCACGTGTGCGTGGCCACCAGCTCTTCCCTACATACTCTTACCTCAGCTCACCGACTGCCTGCCACAAACCTGCGGTGCTTCCCCCAGGCGCCCGGATGTTACTGAATGGGCAGCAAGGCTTCAACTAAATACTCCTCACTTCCTGGTCACATGACTACTGGGCGTGGCCTGGAGTGAGGAGACAATTTTTAAAGCGACAGGTCGATTTCTGCCGGTGAATGGCTAGTCATAGGTGAGAAAATAAAAGGAGTCAAGAGTGATTATTAAAAATATATTTACATGGAATAGGACCTTCCACACGTAGGAGGAATGCTACAGAGAGGAAAACAGTAATTCAGTTAAAATTACAAGGCACAATGAGGTTATTTGTTCAGCACAGAGTTCCAAGGTATGCAATCGTTCATACCAGGTTTGTGGGTGGACAATCTGTGTATCCAGCGTTGTTCTTTTTCATACAGATATTTCTGTGTGTTAGTACCAGTCACAGTTTCAATTATCGTCCAACGCATATCGTTGGGTGTGTGATTGTGTTGAAGAAAGTGTTCTGTTAGACGCGTGGTTTGTTTTTTGCATCTAATAGTGCTCCTGTGCTCACAGATCCTCTGCTTCACTTTCCTTGTTGTCATCCCTATGTAACGAAGTTCACACGGGCAGGTAATTAAATATACTGCATTAGTGGTGTTACAGTTTGTATGTTTTCTTTGTGACCATTCTCTGCCAGGTTCTAGGGATAGTGTTTTTGTGGCTGTGGTGAGATGGCACACGCTACAGTCACCGCATGGAAAATGACCTGTAATGTTAGGTAGTCCCCATGAATTAAGGACAGTACATCTTGTTGGTGTTTCTGGTTGTTTTGGTCTGGTGTGTACCAATGCATGTTTAATACTCCTTGCTCTCTTGAAAGAGAACAAGTGTTTTTCCCATTTTTGATTGCCTGTATTCAGGATGTTCAGGTGTTTGTTGATTGTCCTTGTGACCTGGTTAGAGATAGTACTGTATGTGGTGACGCACGTAAGAGGCGTGTCCGTCACTTGTTTCAGATTGGGTTCCAACAGTGCCTCACGGTTCTGATTAGCAGCCTGTTTTTTGCAAGTTGCCAATATCTTTTCGGGATATCCTCTGTCTGACAATTTGAGTGACAGGTCATTAGCTTGGGAGCGGAAGTCAGAGCTCTTGCTACAGTTTCTCCTAATTCTGAGGTATTGTCCGAAAGGGAGGTTTTCCCTGAGGGGCCTAGGGTGGAAGCTATCAAACCTAAGTCAATTGTTTTTCGCAGTCGGTTTGTAGTGTGTGTGGGTTTCAAGGGCCCCGTTCTCTATAGTGATCACAACGTCCAGAAAGACTAAGGACTGGGTGTCACTACAGTGAGTAAATCTGAGATGGTCATCGCAGGTGTTTATCCATAAGAAAAATTCATTGAGAACATTCTGGGGTCCATTCCATACTAGGAGTACATCGTCGATGTACCTGCGCCATAGTGTTATGTTTCTAGAGAAGGGGTTGGATGTGGTCAAGATGAACTTCTTCTCAAAGTCGTAGACATAGAGTCCTGCCACACTAGGAGCGAAGGTACTACCCATAGAAGTACCGCCCGTTTGTAAATACAGGGTACCCTCGAACTCAAAAAAATTCCGTTTCAGGGCTAGAGTGGCGCAGTCGATGATAAACCCCTTGGGGGTTCTATGGGACCATTCTGAGTTCTCGAGTGACTGCTCAAGCACGTTTAGGGTCGCATCCTGAAGGATGCTGGTGTAGAGACTTTCAATATCCAGGCTGACGAGGATGGTGTGTTCGTCAACCTGGATTGTTTTAAGTAATGACAGAAGACTTTTGGTATCCTGGAGATATGTTTCCGATTGTTGGACCATAGTCTTGAAAAAGAAGTCACAAAATCGTGATAGTGGCTCCAGGAGTGAACCAATCCCAGAGACAATGGGCCTCCCTGGTGGTGGGAACTTATCTTTGTGCATTTTCGGGAGGATGTAAAAGTAAGGAATTTTGCCTTCCGTGGTTGTCAAGTAATCTGCCTCCATTTTGGAGATCTCATTGTTACAGGCTGCTGAGTTAACCAATGAACTGATGTCACATTTTAGGTCATTAGATGGATCAGAGGGGAGTGGGAGGTAATTTCTCCTGTCAGATAACAGTCTCAAACATTCTGCTTGATACATTGCTTTATCCAGTATGACCACCCCTCCACCCTTGTCGAACAGAAATATTATTCACTTTTCTCAGAGGGCTCCACCCCCCCAGGCGGTTGCATCAGGCCCAAAAGGAAATCACCAGACAGCCCCGGGGCAGCATAACCAGGCAACAATAGATCAAGAACTATCCAGGGAGCCATTTTTTGCTAAGCAGTTGCAAGTGAAGCCAAGAGCCCAGGAAAGAAGGAGAAAAAAACCGGTAATTAGAACTAAAATTACCCCATCGCTGAAAACTTTCTACCAGGTCATTTCATTAATATCTTCAGCTAAATCGCCTCAACTGCCGAACATCATGCCCAGTCCAGTACAGGGGGGTAGGACGGTTCCTCCTTTAAATGACAGGCCTGATCCATCCCCAGTTTCTCCTCAGTTGTCCCCAAAACCAAGGCCTAAGGAGAAGCTGGGAAGATCAGCCAAGAGTAAGGCAGCTAAGTCGCCTAAAACAAGTGTTCAAAAATGTCAAACTCCCGAACAAGCCACACCGAGCCCACTACCTGCCAACAGTATCCCTGCTGTTATGGTACTGCAGGATACCCATCCAGAGATTGACCTCTCCAATAGGTTCTCTGTGCTAGAGGACCAAGAGGGGGTGGTCCATAATGCGGTTCAAAACGAGGATCGATCAGGAGACGATACAGAGCAAGGAACCATCCAGGGAAACCCCTCCGCCTTAGCTGCCCAGTATCAAATACACGGAATCTAGCCGATCTGTTATTGGCCATGAAAGATGAAATGTCATCAATGTTTTCTACCTCAGAGTTAAATCAAGCCGAGATGGCTACAAGAGTTACAGTCTCTGAGACAAATCAGGCAGCTATTCGGGCTTCTTGTGAGGTGTTAGCTAAGAAAATGGAAGAGATCACAGCAAGAACTGAGACACTCGAGGAGGAAATGCCAAAGCTGAAAGACTCCTTAGAAGCCGCTACAACGAGGTTAGATTCCCTGTCCATCCAGAACAGAGAGTTGAAGGAGGACCTGGAACGGCTTGAGAACCACTCAAGGCGAAACAATTTAAAATTCTTGAATGTCCCTGAGGCGATAGAAAGAGACGATCTAAAGGGCTTTGTAATTAAACTGTTAAAGGATACAGTACTTAAGAGCCAGCCGAACATCAACCTGAATCATGAAATTCAAAGGATCCTTAGAGACCCCTTCAAAAGAAAGATAGAGAAACAAAAACCGCCCAAGATTTTGGTAAATTTTCTATCATACTCAATCAAGGAGCTTATTCTTACTGCAGCACTAAAGGAAGGGACTATCTCCTCGCCTTCTACTGATTTTCCGGCCTTTTCCTTTACCATAAGATCTGACATCTCCCACATAACTGCTACAAGACAGTGGGAGATGGGGAAGAGACTGGAAGAAATAAATAGCCTAGGGGCAAAAGCACAGCTTAGGTTTCCAGCCACCCTCCGAGTAATGTGGAATAACCAGATGCATTTGCTAAGATCTGTGGGAGAGGTCGATATATTTATTGCCAAAATTCGACAAGAAAAAAAAGGGTGGGTAACTAGTGCGATATTCAGGCCTTAAGTTTAGGGTCTGTCTCGCGATATAAGTAACACTAGGATATCAAAGAATTTTTGTCAGGGGAGATCACGAGGGAGCTATACCCAAAGAGGCTTAGCCTAATGGAAGGGTGGGTTCCTCAAGGGTTGGGAAGAGAGAGCGAGGGGAAGGGGCACTCAGGGGAGGTCATAGGAGTAGGGGGGGAGGGTTCACTGGGTGGGGAGCAGATAGGGAAAAAAATCATTAAAAAAATGCCTCACCTCACGAAATCAAACACTTTACTATCAGATAAGGTATTAAGAAAGAGTATGCATCATCTGGTAATATATGGCCACAATAGGTAGGGCGAATGACTGCCGTAAAATCCATTACATTTCTTGGAATTTAAATGGTCTGAGATGTGAACGTAGACAAAGGCTGATTTTAAAGTATTTAGAGCTTGCCCCAGCACAGATATGTTTACTGCAGGAGACACATTTAAATTCAGTGGAATTTCAAGCACTTTTTTAAAAAATCTCTTGGGTACAGTGTTTTTGTGCTTCACAACAAGCAATAAACTCCCGGGGGGTAGCTATTGTTGTCAAAAAGGGGGTTCCCTGTAAGATTAAGTCTGTCCAGACGGACCATTCAGGCAGATGGGTAACCGCCCTCCTGGATCTAGGGGGAGTCGAAATAACATGCTCATCTTACTATGGCCCGAACCTAGATGATCCATCATATCTGGTTAAACTACAGGGGAGCCTAATTTCAGCAACCCCTCCGCTGATAGTAGGAGGTGACTTTAACATAAAGCTTGACCCTGTAAAAGATAGCTCTAAGTTAAGTCATATTACAACAACTCCCAAATCATGTAGAGTCATGAAAAACTTAATATTAAACTTGAATTTAGCTGACGTGGAGACTTAAGGAAGGAGACACCCAGGGATACACTTATTACAGTAAAAAATACGGTCACTCCTCACGGATCGACTATATATTGGTGAATAAAGAAGCATTAAACAACGCTACTAGTATAACGATACTACCAACTCACCTATCAGACCACGCACCCCTATTAGCAGTCTATGTAGCATGTGTTAATCGTCCTCGGGCAAGATGGACATTGAATAGAGCAATGCTAGCAGATGTTGAGATAATCCAATCTATAAGTAAGTCCTCTTTAGAGATTTTTCCTTTAACCTGGGATCAACTTCCATTGACCAAGTATGGGACGCCTATAAAGCTAACTTGAGAGGCGTATTACAAGTACAAATAGGCTATAAGAACCGCCTAAAGACTCAAGAACTGTATGCTCTTGAGGAGAAGATCGGTTCTCTGGAGATTGAAAGGAGGAATGCCACATTTGGAGACATAGGGGAATTAATTAGGATAAACGGCAATTTAGAGGAGGCCAGGAAAAATCTTAGAACTTTTTTAGATCAAAAATGTAAAGCACAATGGCAGGCCAGAAACATGGAGATGTTTGAATATGGAGAGAAAGCAGGGGCAATCCTGGCCTGGAAGGCCAGGCTAGATAGGGCGAAGAATGATATTAACGAACTTGTAATAGATAGCAGTGGAACTAAATCTAACGATTCGGAGGAAATACAGCAAGCTTTAATAACATTATTTTCAGAATTGTATACAGAAGATCTTAAACCCACAGAAGACCAGATATCACAATGGTTAGTGGATAAATCTTTACCAATCTTAACGGAGGCCTCTAGGGAAGCTCTGGACGCCCCTATCACTATAGAAGAGATATTGGCCCAAATAAAGCGTGCAAAAATCAAAAAAGCTGCAGGGCTTGATGCCCTTCCTAACGAAGTATTCAAATTATTACAAGACGATCTTCTTCCAGTCCTACACAGGCTATTCAATTCAATATACTGTTCAAATGGGGCAATGCCTAGATCATGGAGCGAGGCCACGATAATGTTAATCTTAAAACCAGGGAAAGACCCTTTATTGGCAGACTCCTATCGCCCAATCTCCCTGCTAAATGCAGACTACAAAATATTTATGGGGATATTAGCAGGAAGATTGGCGAAACTGGCACCTAGCCTAATTAATTCCGATCAGAAGGGCTTTATACAGGGGAGGGTAATTCCAGATCGAACCCAACTGCTGATTGGCAATATCGATCTAGCGGAGGCTAGAACTGATCCATTAGCCGTGGTGGCAGTTGATGCCGCCAAGGCATTTGATCGAGTGTGTTGGAGATATCTTTGGGGTGTCTTAGAGGCAATGGGAATTGGCCCAGTTTTTGTGAGGACTATCAAGCATTGTTATCTGGGAGCTTCAGCTAGAATTCTCTTGAACAGTTCACTTACCCCTAGCTTTCCAATTCAGAGAGGGACCAGGCAGGGATGTCCCTTGTCTCCCCTTTTGTTTAATCTCTATATAGAGCCCTTAGCTCAAACAATTAGACTGGACAAAGCTATCATCCCATTTAGATCATTAGGATATGAATGCAAACTGGCACTCTATGCCGATGACGTGATAGTCTATGCTAGCAATCCAGAACATACAATCCCACATTTGGTCTCTATGCTGAAGGAATTTGGCAAGGTTTCAGGCTATAGCGTCAACACAGACAAAACTGAAATAATGTGTTGGAACACCATATACATGAGAGGCCCCATAAGCAAGGAGTTAAGGTACTTGGGTATTAAAATAGTTAAAGACCTAAATAAGATTCCTTCTCTAAATCTTGGGAAAATCGAAAAAGAAATAGACTATCTCTTTGCTAAATGGAAGAACCTCCCCTTGACAATATATGGTAGGGTTAACCTTGTCAAAATGTCTGTACTCCCTAAATTGACATACTTATTTAATGCAATCCCCTTAACATTCCCTGGAAAAACTATAACCAAGATACAGGGTAAAATAGGTAGCTTTATATGGGGTCATAAAAATGCCAGAATGTCATGGAAAAAGCTTAGGAGGAAGCTCCTTAAGGGAGGACTAGCCTTACCTGACTTAAACTGGTATCTGATGGCCTCTCAGTTTAAAGGGATAAGAATGCTATTATCTCACCCCGAACGAACATCCTGGGGGAGAGTACTAGGAGAAATGGTTACGGCTGAAGGTGCCAACAGCCAAGACGGGTTTTTGTATAAATTTGGTACTCCAAGGTTTTTTAAAAAGGTTCGGCTAAAGGTATTGAAATCAGCTTTACAAACCTGGTATAATTTAAGGAGGATATGGGGGATTGGATATTTCTCGGATTTTGCTCCAATATGGGACTCGCCTGGGACACCGCCCTTTATGTGTGATAGTCTGGCGATTCCGATTAAAAATTTAGGAATGGAGCGATGGCTAGATCTGGTGGACTCAGAGGGCATTCTCCCGTGGGCAGTACTATCAGCCAAAATAGGCCCTACCTTTTCAAGGTTTAAACATCTTCAATTAAAAAGCTGGTATGAGTCGAAAAAAGGGGATATAGGAGGAAAAGGGGAATTAGAACAACTATTTCAAGATCCGTCCCCAAAGAAGAAAGAAATAGCCTTATGGTATGCCCAAATCCAAGACGATGAGGAAGCCAAGATCCCCTCCCCTATTTCAGTTTGGAATGACTCACCACTGGCCGCCCAAATTGAGGAACTACTCTATCCATCATTAAAGACGCTGTATAAATACATAAAGCCTGCTCCCTTGAAGAAAAATCATTTTTATGTAATAAACAGGCTATACTATACTCCGGCTAAAATAGCCAAATTTGCTCCTACCCCTCCTCCAAGGTGCCCAAGATGTAGTCTTACAAATGCAAACGACATACATATCTTTTTTCAGTGTCCGGTGTTAACCACATTTTGGAAAGGAGTGGGAGAAGTGTTGACATCTATTCTAGAGGTGGATATAGTAGTAGATCTTTCTTTGGTGTTCTTTGGTAAAAATGATTCTACTGGCGGTGTATCTTCACAGAAGCAGATGGCCTTAATATTATATTTAATCATCTTGGCAAGGAGAGAAATATGTATCAAGTGGAAAGACAAAACTCCCCCTGGTAATGAAGATTGGCTTAGAGCCGCCCTTAAATCGGCACGATTAGATCAAGACACCGGAGTAGACAACCAACCCAGTACTTGGCAACCATTGACACATTGGGCACAACAAAGGTATTTGATCTGATGGATTAAGGCAATATCCCCCAAAAATTGTTCCTTTTCCCCATGGTCCTATGATTACACCAGTCCTCTAACACGGGAGGAAGGCCATGGGGCCTAGACAGAAACAGTGAGCCAAAGAGGCCCTCAGGAATCGAGAAGAAAACCTGGCTTGTTAAATCTGTGGAAGTTTTTGGTGAGATGAGGACAAAAAAAAAAAAAAAAAAAAAGACACCCACGATTTCCACAATGATTTAGTGGGTTGATGCTAATTTCGCATAACATGGAACGAATGCTCGGTTCCAACAACCAATGGTAATTACATGGGGCGCATAACTCAGAATGAGGTGATTATATGCGCACAAATGAGAGTTCACACGGAAATGGGCACTGTTCATTCTAATTCTAAATAGATCATTTTCTGATTGCCCAGAACTGTATGTGCTTTTTTCAGGTTCATCTGTACACAGAGGACTCCTTGAACCCTTTTTACCACCTTCGCAAATATATGTAGGCGGCACACAGACGCTCCAGGGTTGGATGCACCTTAGTGCGTGTAGACCGCCCGGTGTGTCGATAGGTCCTGACGAAAACCTGTGATTACACTCAAAGGTTGAAACATGTAGACCGTCAATATTTGGATAATACTTTAGGTCAAATTAAACCTACATTAGTATTACACTTCACCACTTTTTTAATCGTGACCCTGCTGCTCCATATTAAATTTGTTAGGGAGTACAGTAGGATTACTTTTAACTTTATTTCACTCACTCACACACGTCACTTACACGTACTGATATAATAACAAACCTGCTCCGCTGTAATCAGGCGTGGAAGCACACCCGAGTGGTATTCGACTGCTCGGGTGGACCCCGATGATGAAGCATGTCACCAACCAGGTTGGTGAGTGAGGGGTTTCATAAAAAAGAAATAATTTCTCTTTTTACTTCTCTGAGAACTCTCTAACAGACAGAAGGTCTTTACCTTCTCTCATTTAAGGATACCCCCTTCTTTGTTTATTTTGTGTACCTCAGGGGACTGGGAGTACCCCTTACAACTTAGTTGTGAAATCCCTTTCTCTCTCTTTTGTTATATTGTATGCTTAGGGAATGACCTACAGTTCAGCAAGAACTTCTTGGGTATGGAACGTTTCCCCGGGGTGCGTCCGGACCTTGGTGGCCGCCTGAAGATTAAACCCACAGTGAGGACAATTGAAGTGCTCATCAGCGACATTCAGAGAGTGTTGACAATAGCTACTTGTCTTTCCTCTTGGCTTATAGAGGGAATGTGGGCTATAGGATTTGATATTTATCGGGTAATGGACAGGGGTTCTGGCCCCTGGCCCTGGCCGTACGCGAACGGATGCAGACGGGCTTGCCTTTGGCACGCCAGCTGCTCGCCGGCGGCACGCCTGCTGCACGTAGATTGTGGCATGAGCCCTAAGTAGTAGTGATGCTCCGCCCCCTCCCTGAAGTTTGGTAGCCGGATACTCTCTCCACGCAAGCGGGAAAACCCGTGGTGGACCGGGGAGCAGTGCTGCTTATGTCAGGACACACAGGTAAGTGATATGCTTTAAAGTGCATATTGCGGTTTTAAAAAAGGCAAGTTCTTCGTGGTTTTAAAAGGTAGAACAATTAAAAGTACTAAAAACGCTTAGGCTTGCCTTCTGCCAGCGTGCGTTCGCTGCGCGTAGATTGTGGCTTGAGCCCTAAGTAGTGGTGATGCTCCGCTCCCTCCGGTCTCCTGCCCGGAAGTGGGTGAAGTTTGGTAGCCGGTTACTCCCTCCACGCAAGCGGAAAACCCGTGGTGTACCAGGGAGCAGTGTGCTTTATGTCAGGACACACAGGTAAGTGATATGCTTTAAAGTGCAAAATGCGGTTTTAAAAAAGACAAGTTCCTTGTGGTTTTAAAAGGCAGAACAATTAAAAGTACTGAAAACGCTTAGGCTTGCCTTCTGCCAGCATGCGTTCGCACAGACAATACTTTTTGGCCCCAGGGATGTTTGTGAGTACCAGGATCTACAATAAGAAGCTTTACCACTGGTCTCCTTTTCCTTTACAGCTCTCCTTTGCACACCAGCCAGAGCCCATCTGAACGTAAGACTGACCAAAGGGAAGAGGCTCACAGCGGCTCATGAAAGCCGCCTGAACTGAACTTTGTGGCTGCAATTGAAACAAGGTGGGTTAGCGCTCCTGTGCGGTGCGACCGTGAGACAGTCATAGCACAAGTGCTTGCCGCGCTAACATGGCCTGGAAAGGATGCTCAGAATACCGAGTGTGTTGTTCCCACAACTTGCTCCCCTTACTCATTGGTCTACTCAAGTTACAATTCGGGGGGCCTGCAGGACACTGAGCCCTGCTTACCTACAGTAGCGGCCGGTGTGTGGATCGGGTGGAAGGGCGGGGTGAGGGGTGAGGGGCAGGGCGTTGGGGGGGATGGACGGACATAAGATAAATTTGAAAAAAACACTTACCTTCCTCACTGCATCGCCACATCGCTCCCTACTCTTATGCAGACACAGGCTCCCAGAGTGCACTGCAACCAATCCTGACGCTGCCATCATGCTGCTGAATGCTGCGTCCGGATTGGCCTGAGCGCCGATTAATTACTCTCCCAGTTAGACTGGGAGCCTGTGCTTGCTCTCTCCAACCGGGCAACGCAGCTGGGTTGGAGAGAGCTTCAGTGCGCATGATGGTTTGGCCAGCCTGAGACAGCCGGCCAGACCATCATGCGCACTGAATACCAGTGCAACACACACCTCCACCAGCCTTTCATCGCCCTGGCCTCGCCCCCAAGCCACGGCTCCGAGAGAAAAAATAAAATGATAATAATAAAGGGTTTGTTATTTTATTTTTCATTTGTTTGGCTGATGGCAGGTGAGACGCTCCTCCGCCATAGCGGATGGGCCGCCTCTGCTTACCTCCCGACTCAAGAAGGCTGGCGATACCTGATTTTAAATTGTTTTTCCTTTGCCTACATAAGATTCTCCAGTGCATGATAAAGTGTACTTATCAGAAGTAGCATTCTCCAGTGCATGATAAAGTGTACTTATCAGAAGTAGCTGATGAGGATCAGCGACTGATACATGTTGTGCCCCCTTCAGAGACATGGTAACGCATAAGCTGTACGCCTTTAGCACTATTCCGTCTCGCTTCCGCTGCTTCCAGCACAAGGTGAGCCATTAGAATTTAAGCTGGATTGAGCTGCACAGCCCTCCACACAGTCTACGCTGGGTTGCCTTAGTTACAAATATTGACCTTTACAAAACTACTGTATTATTAATTAGCAAAAGCGCTACATCTACGTGCGATGAGTTTCTAAAACATGAGTAACAGTTAATCCCTTTGCATGAACTCTTTCTTGCGTGTATCTTGCATGAGCACCCCGGTATGGCCGCCTCAGACCCCTGTTAATGTCCACCACGTTAAGTGTACTTTTGAAACTGGGACAAAAAATAGGCCCGGGCACCAAACTAGAAGCGGCCACCATTAGCTAATCACGTAGCTATAAAAGAGGCCCACGTTTGCAAATCTGGGCAGTTTTAAACTTGTATCGACAAGCTGTAGAAGTGTTTTGCTGGGATGGGAGAGTGCAGGCCTTTGTGCTTCTTGCAGGCAATGGGGCATATTAACAAGGAGCGGGGAAAATTAACGCTAAGGGCGCTTAGCATTAATTTTTTTAACGCCCGCTATCGCTGGATAATATCGCCTGGTTATCGCGTTATTAACAACGCTAAGCGCCTAGGCGATAAACAAATCCAGCGATAGTGGCATTTTGGGAGGTTATCGCTGGTAATGCAGCGATAAAACTACAAGGATAGGGATATCCTTGTTGATAGCACATGGTGGACTTAGCCATGTAATCCTCCTCCCATTGGATTACATGGCTAAGTCTGAAAATTAGTAGACGTAAAAAAGCAGCGTTAACCGTGGTTAGCGCTGCTTTTTTTGTCTCTAACAGGGTTAGCGTGAAGCTTGATAATAGGAGAAATGTCGTATTTTGCTCTGGAATGCCCACTTTGCATCTCATTAGAGATGCAAAGGGAAGCGTAGTGAAAAAGGGTGGTAACATGCGATTTTGCAGGTTAGCACCCTGTTGTTGATTAGGGCGATATTTTTATCTCCGCTTCTTTGGCTTTTAAAGCCAAAAAAGCGGAGATAAAGCCCTTGTTAATATGCCCCAATGTTTGTAGTTATATCAGAGAATTCAACAGTAAAATCCAGCCCACCAGATTATAAAGAAGCCCACACACCTGCAAAAACTAGCACAAGGCCTGCTTTAGGGCAGAGCGATCAGTGCGGGTGCTGACCTGTGAAGGGGGGCGCTGACCTCAGGGGGTGTGCTGTGTTTAGTAGTTTATTTATGGTTGGAGAGCTGAGGGGCACTTTTGTCCGGTGATAGTGAGAAAATCCGGGGAGGAGGTCATGGGGACGCCAAAAATGATTGTCTCACATGGCGCCACAAGCCCTAAAGCTGCCCCCAACCAGCCCATACATTGATCTATCATGTCAGCCCCTCGGGCACTGCCAGATTGCCCTATAGGCCATGCCGACCCTGCGCCCCCAGGCACTCGATAACTAGAACAAATACAAAATGCAAATAGGTACACACAGCTAAAATATTGTACTAGCTGTAAGCTGTTAAAAGAGTTACAGTGCTGCAACCCGTGCACCATGATTACCGATTCATCACCATGAGTTCATGCAGGTACAGACACTGAGCTACACACGAGCCGTTTAACTTAAAATTAACAAAGAAATTTGGGGGCATATCAACAACAACCGGCGATAATTATCGCTGAGCGCACTTAGCGCTCGGATAATTATCGCCGGCTAGCGCCGATTTTTATCACTGAGATAGCGTGCTATTAGCAACGCTTATCTCATCAGCGATAAAAATCCTAGCGCTAACTGGCTAACGTGAGATTATCGCTGAAAACCCAGCGATAATCTCACGTTAGCTAGTTGATAGGGACTCACAAATTTAGCCATGATATCCACCTTCCATAGGATATCATGGCTAAGTCAGTCCTGAAGCAGGTGTTAGGAAAGTAGCGATAACAGGTGTTATCGCTACTTTTCCTGACGCTATGCTTCATAGCGTGGGGCTTGATGATAGGAGAAATGTCGCTTAGCGACATTTCTCCTATCATGTCAGGTCAGGAACGCCCACTTTGCATCTCATTAGAGATGCAAAGCTGGGCTTTAGACATCCCCACGCTAAAGCAAGGTTTCACGCGTTAGCGTGGCCTTGCTAATATAGCGATAAAATTATCGCCGCTTTTCGGCCGAAAACGGCCGCTAAAGCGGCGATAATTTTTTATCGCCTCGTTGTAAATTTGCCCCTTAGCGCTCTGTCCCTTTGTTAGACATCTGTAACCCAGAAAGGATTGCGCTAAAAAGCGATTTGGGTGGGGACTCTGCGTGGTACGTAGTGCAATACAAATCCTGCAATACGCACACACATGATTTTAACAAAGGGCGATTTTGAAATACAAGACCGTAAAAAATAATAGCTCTCGCACGGAGGAAAAGCTGATGAAAGTGAAGTGCTCAAAAGTATACATGGGTGGAAAAAGCAGTAAAGAGAGGGAGCATGATCAGATCATTGCATCCCTTCCAGAGTAGCTCTGCTGCTCCAATAGAATACGAGCACGACTGCAGAGAGCCCAATCCCACGCCCTGCTGTTTTCAGAGGCACAAGTACATTTAAAGTGGAGCAAAACATATTGCCAATTACGGAATCAGCTTTTACCTTCTGTTGCTGTCTTCCAGCATGCCCTTTCTCATGCTCTTTTAAATAGAGCTATCTGTGCAAATGTCCCTTCTTTACGGTCCCTTTGAGATGGGGATTGCTGGGTGAAAGAATTTGAACCAGTTTTATTAGGAAGAGAAAAATACTTGAATCAGTTTAATGTGTTTGTGTCTATGTTTAGCAGTCCATCGAGTACAACAGCCCCCCACCCTCAAATGCGAATGAATTGTCATGGGTTCTTTAGTTTGAGAAGTGGAGATATGAGGACGAATGGTTGCAGACCATAGCCTGTGAATGGCACCACAGGGAGTGCAACCTATCTAACATGCCGCAGAACTAGTTTGGTTTGGTTCTCTTTCAAGTGTCCTCCTCAGGCTGGGCTCTAGATATGGCCTAGTTCGAGCCTACCAAGGAGCGCAGGGTCTGGTTGCAAAAGACCTATTGTAGGCTTACCAGGAGCTTACAGGGGCTTGCTGACTGACGATTCCTTACATTTGTTTGGCTTCATTGCCCCTCTAATTTCTTGTGCTCTTTATCTATTGAGTTTCCTTGTCCTGCCCTGTCCATCTTGTGTTTGTCCCTCCCCATGCAGCATAGTTTCTTTACAATCTTTCTGATTGGCTGGCTTCTATCCTTCAGCTGCTCACTTTTAGGGAAATACTTTTTTCTTTGATTTAGCACTGCACAAGTGCATCCGATTTCTAGTTCTCTCCCTCTTGGGCTTCGGACCTGCCCGAATATATACCCTGTACTGATATCTCCCTCGTGTTCTGCAAGATCTTTCTCAAGTACTTCTTCCCCTTGCTAAACTTCCCTGCTTTCTGTGATCCTTTTTTTCACTCTAGTGATTCTCCCCTTGCCCTCCATATTGCTTTCCCCTTGTGAGCTTCTTTTCCCCTCCCACCACACATTCCATGTTACTTCCCACTCAACTGCTACCCATTGCTTCCCACCCCACCTGCCTCCATTACTCCCTCTCAACCCCTACTGAGTGATGCTTTAAAAAATGTATATATATATATATATATATATTCACTTTAAAAAACGTAGGTTTCAGGCACGTTATAGTTAGAAATTAGCATTTAAAAAACCCTAGAAATTAATTGAAAAAACCATAGGTTTCAGGAACGTTATAGTTAGGTGGACATTTCACTTGTACAAAACCATAGAAATTCTGGCGTTATAGTTAGTTCAGCTACTATAACTCGCGCCCCCACAATGCACTGCTGATGCTGATGCTGATGAAAAGGGGCAGGGCCTCTGAACACCTCTCTGCAAGGCAGCTCCCTGGCTCACACTGGAGATACCTGTTGGGCTAGTTGGCCCTTAGGGACCCTCAGTATTAAAAGAGAGTTACTCCCCCAACTTAAAACGTGCCACGGGGTGTGTTTGCACAGTGGTGAAGGAAGGAGGCGTGGCCTGAAGTGACATGTCTGCAAACACACCCTGTGGCACGGTTTAAGTTGGGGAATTAATTCCTTCTCAATCCTGAGGGTCGCTGGGGGTGAACTAGCCCACCAGGTACCTCCGGTATGCGCCAGAGAGCTGCCTTGCAGAGAGGTGTTCAGAGGCCATGCCCCTTTTTACAACACTCTGCAACGCAGCTCCGTGGCGCTTACTGGAGGTACCTGATGGATTAGTTGGCCCCCAGGGACCCTCCGGATTGAAGAGGAATTAATTCCTGAACTTAAAACGCGCCCCAGGGCGTGTTTGCATACATATCACCACAAGCCCTGCCCCTTCCCTTCACCACTGTGCAAACGCGCCCTGTGGCGCTTTTTAAGTTGGGGGATTACCCCCCATTGAATCCTGAGGGTCCCTGGGGTGCAACTACCCCACCAGCTACCTCCATTAAGCGCCACAGAGCTGCGTTGTAGAGGTGTAAAAAGGGGCGTGGCCTCAGAACACCTCTCTGCAACGCAGCCCCCTGGCGCATACTGGAGGTTCCTGTTGGGCTATTTGGCCCCCAGGGACCCCCAGTATTCAAGAGGAATTCGTTCTGCATCCGCAAAAGCAGAGTGCTGAAAGGAGGGGGCGTGGTCTCCGGCAGATGCCGGTATTTCTTTTTTTTTTTTTTAAGGGGGCTGCATATTTTTTGGCCCTGGGGACCCCATCCCCCAGGGCCAGCCCCCTAATTTGAAGAAAAAATTGGGAAGGGGGCCTCGTGGGCCCCCCTCCCGAGGCCTTAATCAGCCCCGGGGACCCCATCCCCCGGGGCATGGCCTTTTATTTTTTTGGAGGGGGGTTGCGTTGCCCCCCTCCTCTAGCCATCCCCCGGGGCGGGCCCTCTCCGTTGGGGGCCGTGGAGGGGTCCCCAATCCCCCCACGGTCCCGCCAGCTCCCCGCCTCCTGCGTGAGCCGGCATTGCTTTTCCACATGGGGAGCTGCTAAGATGCAGCTACCCGTGTGGAAAACCAATATGGTTTGAATTTTGAAAGAAAGAGCAGGTTTCCCTGCTCTCTCTTTCAAAATTCAAACCAAGTTTGCTATGGCAGGGCGGGAGCCGCGAGGCTCCCACCCTGCCATTGCAAATTACAGTGTCCCGGGGTGGGCACCCTGGGACACTGCAGGAGCCGGCCCTGGGGGGTGGCGGTCCCCAGGGCCATCATTGGCTCCAGGGGGGGGCCGCGAGGCCCCCCTCCCACCAATTTCAAAAGCTCCGGGGGTGGTGGTCCCCGAGGCCGGGGGGTCCGTCACGGACCCCCCAATTTACATATTTAGAGTCCCGGGGAGGTGGCGGTCCCCGGGGCGCGTGGGGGGGGCTTGAGCCCCCCACACAGGCTTTTTTTTTAAATACACAAGCCCCGGGGGGTGGCGGTCCCCGGGGCTGCGGGGGGGTCATGAACCCCCCCAAATTGTTTCAAAAAGCCCCGGGGCTGGGGGGCCTCTTTGGGCCCCCCAACCCAATACATAAATAGCCCCCGGGATTTGCCCCCCCCAGGGCAAATTAGCAACGAAGTGCGGGAGCGGGAAATCAACATACTGGGTTACTGTTTCCCCTATGCTGTTGATGGCTGATATAATCGGTCTCCCGGGAACTGGTGTAGTTTTTTTATGTACTTTCGGGATAAAATAAAGTTTTGCCATTGTTGGATGTTCTATGTTGAGAAATTTAAATTCCTCCATAGAGATGACCCCTTCCCTTTTCCAAGACATTAGTTCCTTCTTTAAAGTCTGTTTGGCCACATTATATTTATTAAGGGAAGTTTTCTCATAGCACTCCACATCTTGTAAATGCCTTTTGGCCTCTGATATATAGTCTTTCTGGGGCCAAATTACCATGTTACCTCCCTTATATATATATATATACCAAAAATTACTCTGCTGTAAGAACTCACTCGACTGCAGGTAGGTAGAAACCTCATTTATTGCATCTTGTGAAGTCACATTCATTTCGTCATTGGCAACCCTTTTGCCTACGCGTTTCGAAGCTGTGCGCTTCTTCTTCTAGGGCATAACTGGTGCTGCGAATGCTTGAGTTTCAAACAGTCCCACGTGTGTCAATTAGTGTTAAGGCCTCCGGTGTGCCTGCTTAGTAGCTCACGGTCCTGACGCACACTGGGACATGTAGTTTAAAGATTATTTCCCTCGGTGGGCTCCGCAAACTGCCAACAGTCATTATTCGGGTTTCAGTGCAATACAAGTCCTCCAGTGTGCCCCAAAATGAATTAGCACTCACTTGTGACATGCTCCTGCTGAGCCTGCCTGGACTCGGAAAATTCACTCTCCAGAGGCCCCTTGTTCATTTGTAAGGTGGTGCTGTTCTCCACGAATGAAGTGGTCGTGATATTTTTATCCCAAAAATTGCTCTGCTGTAAGAACTCACTCGACTGCAGGTAGGTAGAAACCTCATTTATTGCATCTTGTGAGGTCACATTCATTTCATCATTGGCAACCCTTTTGCCTACGTGTTTCGAAGCTGTGCGCTTCTTCTTCCAGGGCATAACTGGCACTGCGAATGCTTGAGCTTCAAACAGTCCCACGTGTGTCAATTACTTTTAAGGCCTCCGGTGTGCCTGCTTAGTAGCTCACTGTCCTGACGCACACTGGGACATGCTCCCATGTGTGTCAATTAGTTTTAAGGCCTCCGGTGTGCCTGCTTAGTAGCTCACTGTCCTGACGCACACTGGGACATGTAGTTTAAAGATTATTTCCCTCGGTGGGCTCAGCAAACTGCCAACAGTCATTATTCGGGTTTCAGTGCAATACAAGCACTCCAGTGGGCCCCAAAATGAATTAGCACTCACTTGTGACATGCTAATGCTGTGCCTGCCTGGACTCGGAAAATTCACTCTCCAGAGGCCCCTTGTTCATTTGTAAGGTGGTGCTGTTCTCCACGAATGAAGTGGTCGTGATATTTTTATCCCAAAAATTGCTATGCAGTAAGAACTCACTCAACTGCAGGTAGGTAGAAACCTCATTTATTGCATCGTGTGCGGTCACATTCATTTCGTCATTTGCAACCCTTTTGCCTACGCGTTTCGAAGCTGTGCGCTTCTTCTTCTAGGGCATAACTGCGGCTGCGAATGCTTGAGTTTCAAACAGTCCCACGTGTGTCAATTAGTTTTAAGGCCTCCGGTGTGCCTGCTTAGTAGCTCACTGTCCTGACGCACACTGGGAAATGTAGTTTAAAGATTATTTCCCTCGGTGGGCTCCGCAAACTGCCAACAGTCATTATTTGGGTTTCAGTGCAATTCAAGCCCTCCAGTGGGCCCCGAAATGAATGAGCACTCACTTGTGACATGTTCCTGCTGCGCCTGCCTGGACTCGGAAAATTCACTCTCCAGAGGCCCCTTGTTCATTTGGAAGGTGGTGCTGTTCTCCATGACCGAAGCCGTCGTGATAATTTTATCCCAAAAATTGCTCTGCAGTAAGAACTCACTCAACTGCAGGTAGGTAGAAACCTCATTTATTGCATCTTGTGCGGTCACATTCATTTCGTCATTGGCAACCCTTTTGCCTACGCGTTTCGAAGCTGTGCGCTTCTTCTTCCAGGGCATAACTGGCACTGCGAATGCTTGAGTTTCAAACAGTCCCACGTGTGTCAAATAGTTTTAAGGCTTCCGGTGTGCCTGCTTAGTAGCTCACTGTCCTGACGCACACTGGGACATGTAGTTTAAAGATTATTTCCCTCAGTGGGCTCCGCAAACTGCCAACAGTCATTATTCGGGTTTCAGTGCAATAGAAGCCATCCAGTGGGCCCCGAAATGAATTAGCACTCACTTGTGACATGCTCCTGCTGTGCCTGCCTGGACTCGGAAAATTCACTCTCCAGAGGCCCCTTGTTCATTTGTAAGGTGGTGCTGTTCTCCACGACCGAAGCCGTCGTGATAATTTTATCCCAAAAATTGCTCTGCAGTAAGAACTCACTCAACTGCAGGTAGGTAGAAACCTCATTTATTGCATCTTGTGCGTCACATTCATTTCGTCATTGGCAACCCTTTTGCCTACGCGTTTCGAAGCTGTGCGCTTCTTCTTCTAGGGCATAACTGCCGCTGCGAATGCTTGAGTTTCAAACAGTCCCACGTGTGTCAATTAGTTTTAAGGCCTCCGGTGTGCCTGCTTAGTAGCTCACTGTCCTGACGCACACTGGGAAATGTAGTTTAAAGATTATTTCCCTTGGTGGGCTCCGCAAACTGCCAACAGTCATTATTTGGGTTTCAATGCAATTCAAGCCCTCCAGTGGGCCCCGAAATGAATGAGCACTCACTTGTGACATGTTCCTGCTGCGCCTGCCTGGACTCGGAAAATTCACTCTCCAGAGGCCCCTTGTTCATTTGGAAGGTGGTGCTGTTCTCCACGACCGAAGCCGTCGTGATAATTTTATCCCAAAAATTGCTCTGCAGTAAGAACTCACTCAACTGCAGGTAGGTAGAAACCTCATTTATTGCATCTTGTGCGGTCACATTAATTTCGTCATTGGCAACCCTTTTGCCTACGTGTTTCGAAGCTGTGTGCTTCTTCTTCCAGGGCATAACTGGTGCTGCGAATGCTTGAGTTTCAAACAGTCCCACGTGTGTCAATTAGTTTTAAGGCCTCCGGTGTGCCTGCTTAGTAGCTCACTGTCCTGACGCACACTGGGACATGTAGTTTAAAGTTTATTTCCCTCGGTGGGCTCCGCAAACTGCCAACAGTCATTATTCGGGTTTCAGTGCAATACAAGCCCTCAAGTGGGCCTCGAAATGAATTAGCACTCACTTGTGACATGCTCCTGCTGTGCCTGCCTGGACTCGGAAAATTCACTCTCCAGAGGCCTCTTGTTAATTTGTACGGTGGTGCTGTTCTCCACGACCGAAGCTGTCTTGATATTTTTATCCCAAAAATTGCTGTGCTGTAAGAACTCACTCGACTGCAGGTAGGTAGAACCCTAATTTATTGCATCTTGTGACGTCACATTCATTTCGTCATTGGCAACCCTTTTGCCTACGCGTTTCGAAGCTGTGCGCTTCTTCTTCCAGGGCATAACTGCCGCTGCGAATGCTTGAGTTTCAAACAGTCCCACTTGTGTCAATTAGTTTTAAGGCCTCCGGTGTGCCTGCTTAGTAGCTCACTGTCCTGACGCACACTGGGACATGTAGTTTAAAAATTATTTCCCTCGGTGGGCTCCGCAAACTGCCAACAGTCATTATTCGGGTTTTAGTGCAATACAAGCCCTCCAGTGGGCCCCGAAATGAATTAGCACTCACTTGTGACATGCTCCTGCTGTTCCTGCCTGGACTCAGAAAATTCACTCTCCCGAGGCCCCTTGTTCATTTGTAAGGTGGTGCTGTTCTCCACGACCGAAGCCGTCGTGATATTTTAATCCCAAAAATTGCTCTGCTGTAAGAACTCACTCGACTGCAGGTATGTAGAAACCTCATTTATTGCATCTTGTGAGGTCACATTAATTTCGTCATTGGCAACCCTTTTGCCTACGCGTTTCGAAGCTGTGCGCTTCTTCTTCCAGGGCATAAGTGGCGCTGCGAATACTTGAGTTTCAAACAGTCCCACGTGTGTCAATTAGTTTTAAGGCCTCCGGTGTGCCTGCTTAGTAGCTCACGGTCCTGACGCACACTGGGACATGTAGTTTAAAGAATATTTCCCTCGGTGGGCTCCGCAAACTGCCAACAGTCATTATTCGGGTTTCAGTGCAATACAAGCCATCCAGTGGGCCCCGAAATGAATTAGCACTCATTTGTGACATGCTCCTGCTGTGCCTGCCTGGACTCGGAAAATTCACTCTCCAGAGGCCCCTTGTTCATTTGTAAGGTGGTGATGTTCTCCACGACCGAAGCCGTCGTGATATTTTTATCCCAAAAATTGCTCCGCTGTAAGAACTCACTCGACTGCAGGTAGGTAGAATCCTCATTTATTGCATCTTGTGAGGTCACATTCATTTCGTCATTGGCAACCCTTTTGCCTACGCGTTTCAAAGCTGTGCGCTTATTCTTCCAGGGCATTACTGGCGCTGCGAATGCTTGAGTTTCAAACAGTTCCACGTGTGTCAATTAGTTTTAAGGCCTCCGTTGTGCCCCGTTTGGAAAAGCAATTTGGTTTCAATTTTGAAAGAAAGAGCAGGTTTCCCTGCTCTCTCTTTCAAAATTCAAACCAAGTTTGCTATGGCAGGGCGGGAGCCAGGAGGCACCCCGGGACACTGCATGTGCCGGCCCTGGCGGGTGGCGGTCCCCAGGGCCAGCATTGGCACCAGGGGGGGCCGCGCGGACCCCCTCCCACCAATTTCGAAAGCTCCGGGGGTGGTGGTCCCCGTGGCTGGTGGGTCCATCACGGACTCCCCAATTTACATATTTAGAGCCCCGGGGAGGTGGCGCTCCCCGGGGCGTGTGGGGGGGCTTGAGCCCCCCCCCCACACAGGTTTTTTTTTTTTAAATACACAAGCCCCGGGGGATGGCGGTCCCCGGGGCTTGGGGGGGTCTTTCTGCTCCCCAGCCATTCATTTTTGAAGCCCTGGGGGTGGCGGTCCCCGGGGCTGGGGGGGCAGAGAGCCCCCCCACATATTTACAAAAAGACCTGGGGGTGGCGGTTCCCGGGGCTGGGGGGCCCCTTTGGGGGGGAACAATCACAGTCCCAGGCTCAGCGTGAAGATGATTCCACCGGCAGCGACGACTCTCACCTCTCCGTGGATGACCCTGACCAACCTGGCCCCTCTGGTGCCCAAGCCCCTGCAGCACCTGCGTCAGGTACATCTGTGCCAACCCCCACCCCCATTCCTGCCACATCCCAGGAGACACCCAGGAGCCCTGCTCGCACTGAAGAACAGAGCCAGTCTGACCAGGAGGGACAAGGTTCTCCGGGCACCCAGGAGGAGGCAGACAACCCCGCAAATGCCATCCCTCAGGGGTCCCGTAGACCCGATGTGCCCACAACAGCAGGCCAGGTTTGTGTGGGCAGGGGTGGTGGGAGTGGAGGCAGGCGGAGGCGCGAACCTGACCACCCAGCTGAGGGAACCGGTATGTCACACATACGCCACATCCTGGACACATACCGGCGTGACACCAGGGGCATCAGCCAGCTAGTGGCGAGCCTCACAGAGATGAAGGGGACCCTTGACGAGATGAAGAACCTGCAGGCCGAGCAACATGCCAGTCAACAAAAACACCAAGGACGGATGGAGGCAAGACTGACTGAGCTCCTGGCAGTGCAAACGGACATGAGCCGTTCACTCCGTCGGATCGCCGACAACATGGGCAACCCTCCCTGTGCCACCAGGCGAAGACCACCACCAGCCACAGGGAGGGAGGAGGAGGAGGATTCGTCCGACAGAGCATCACAAGCATCGTCAAGGCCTGCATCTGAGGGTCCCCCCAGGAAGGTGGGTCGTCCACGGAAAAGACCGTGAGAGTCAGCGGACCATCCACATCTCCCAGGTCACCTGGCCTGGCACCTGGCCCTGTGGCGCAACAGCAGCACCTCATCCAATGACATTCTCTGCCACATGGACTTGCTGGTCACAGTCTGACCAATGATGACCAACACTGTGGTCTGGACTCTGATGACTTCCAAAGCAAAGGATCCCATCTCCACCTGTGAACTTTGGATTCTATGCACCCGGTAGAGCACCTTAGTTTATCTACCAAAACACGTACCCCACCGTAAATAAAAATCTTAATTTTTTCATGAGATGTTGCAGTCATTTTGCATTAGTCCACAACATATGTGTGTGTAAATGTCAAACTATACCTGAGTGTTGAACTAACTCCACCCGTCCATACCCTGGGATCTGAGTCTGGTACAGGACACACATGGGTCACAATGTATCATTCAATGCAGACATGGAGCACAATACTCACCTGTGATGTCCTCAAGCTGCTGAGGGGGGGCTTGCAATACTGTGCGGACAGACCTATTTGGAAGAGTATCATTAAGGCGCAGAGGTCATGGCTCATGTGAAGGTTCCCGGGGAGGGAGTCCCAGGTATGTGTGGCCAGGTGGGAGGACTATGTCCTGCATGCTGGAGTAAGGTGGATGTGAAGAATGGTGTCCAGGGCAAGGTTGGATGCACGGAGATGGCCCAACGGGGTCTCGAATGACAGTGGTACAAGGTTGGTTTGGGTTCGGGGTTGTGGCCTGCCTCCTGAGTGTGGGTGTGTAGTGTGAAGGTCATCCTGCAGCAGACAGTGATCCATTGCATCTATCTCAGCTGGACGGTGATGTGGCTGGTGCGCCGGATGTTGAAGCTGAGGTGTGCAGATGCACCTTGGATGTGGACAAGTTTCCCGTGAGTTTGGATGTGCCTGCTCCGTAGAGGGCAGGGCAGTATTTGACACGGATGTTGTCGTGGACCTGGGGGATGGTCCGTCTTTCCTTGGAGTGGATCTATCTGGGGATCATGTGCATAATGCAGAGGGTGTTGCAGGCTGATGCACAGATGCTGGTGATTAGCATGGCAAATGTGAGCAAGCAATCCATGATGCACACCATCTTGTGTGCGTGGACACTGGGTGCCTGTGCAGGGCTCTTGCGGGTGGGACACAAGCAGATGACCCAGCTGTAAGGGGACAATCCTCAGATGTTGACCTCAGTCCTGTACAAGTCCAGCCTCATGTGGCTGATGTTCAGACATTCATCAATGGATCTCATGCATTCTTGAATATTAGAACTGGCAATGTCTGCGTCTTTGGTGAGGGTGAGGAGCACCTGGCTGTCAATGGCTGTCAATGGCATACGAGCTGATGATGAGGTGCTGTGCGCATGTGATGGTGGAGAGGGGGGTCCTGGACACATTGTAGATTGACACGCTGAGATATGATACCTGTGCCATATGCCTGACGACGACACCATACTACATGCCGAAGCCTTGAGTCCCACTCCCATGGCCTTGCTAGGGTACAGAGCCGGTGGGGAGTAGGAGGGACATGACCTGGTTGGTGTGACAGGGCCTGGAAGGCGTGGCAGCGCTGTGTAGGCAGTTGGAGTTGCACACATCATGCAAAGGTGTTGTGTGTGCGCTTAGTGTATGCCTGAGAGCAGGCGGTTGATTTGTGGATGGACATTGCTTGGAGGGTGGCTGCAACATCAGACTGTAGTGCTGATGACAGCCAAATGAATGGGTTGAGGGAGGAAGGGAGGAGCATCTTTGATGTGTGTGTGTTGCCAAATCCGGAAACTTCGTGTGCCCTTGCTGCAGGGGATGCAACAGCAGGTGGCATGTCCTGGAAACTATGCCACAAGTTGCACACAAAGACAAGGAGGTCAGAAAGGACTACTGCAACAGGTGTATGTAAAGGAAGGAGTGTCCAGTTTTCCATGGCACACCCACACCCAGAGACAATGGATGCACAATCACCAAAGATGACTGACATCGGATCAGGAAACTGAAGGCCGAGCTGCGCACAGGAAACACACCCTCAGCAGGTGTTGGCGGCCCGTTGTGGGGACCAACATGCCAAAACACATAGACAGCCATGGACTTCATGCACAATAGAGAATCAAATACATGGAGAACAGCATGCATGTTGCTAATCTACTCATAGACTCATACGCACAATCTTTGACAACTATGCCAGAGATGCCGCATGCACAGTGGCAAGAGACCTGCATTGACAGAGATGAGGCACCTTGGAGGGTGAGGAACACCTTTATTACTTAGGCTCACACCTATGGAAATGCATCAATATGAACAGACTCACAGGTCTTTTGGATGAACATGTGGGACCTACACTGGACACCCCCTTCGCACCACAGATGCTGTAAATCCATTGAACTGGCATACAAGTGAAGGGGGTGAGCCAAACACCCCCTGCTGCACACGGAGAGGCTGCAATTCCCCATTGAGCCTCTTATGGGGATGTGCCACACTATGTCCACCCGTAGCATCCCGTATGTTTCAGAGGGAAGTTTTACACACATTGATGCCTTCAGCACAATCCACAATCCCATTACAGATGACTGTCACGAAGTGTGACTATCAATTAATGTGACATGCTACATGTCATGTGCCCCATGGTGAGTCGACATGTATGCATAGTAACAAAACCTGCACAGGAGCAGTGCCCACACATTACAAACAACTACCACGCCCAAAATGCCTTGCAGCAATCCTTACCCAAAGGAGACTTTTCACCATGTCCGTGCATGTAACGCTGATTCAGCACACGTTGCAATACTCATGAGGAATAGCAGGAGCACAACGATGCCACGAGCAGACAGCATGCGCAACTACCTGGGGATGACAGACACACAAGAAGTCAGGAAAAAGATAGTCATCCGCATGCATGGTCATGTACTCTACATGAATAAGGTTGACACCATGCTAGTTGAAAATTGAGTGTGTCAGCTAAAATGTGTGGAATGACATCATCACTCGAGTGACACATCAGAACACACCTCTAAGTCACTTAGCATACAGTCAGCTGGACACACACATTGCAACACATGCCACACAAGGCTCCAAGCGTGCACACTCAGACCCAGGGACTCACCATTATGAGAAAAAGTTGCGTATGAGCTGACTCCGGATGTACTCCTCCTCCTCCTCACTTGCCTCATGACCAAGGCCTTCATCTTCCACGGGTGGATGTTCCTGCTCATCCGGATCCAGGATGAGTGGCACAGCTTTCTCCACTGCCATGTTGTGCAGCATGCAGCACACGAGGAAGATTTTGCAGACCTTCACCGGTGCATATGGGAGGGACCCGCCTGTCTTGTGGAGGCACTGGAATCGGCTCTTCAGGAGGCTAAACATCCTCTCAATTACTTGCCTGGTCTGCCCATGGGCGTTGTTGTAACGGTGATCTGCAGCTGTTCTGGGGTTGCGGAGAGGCGTCATCAGCCATGGCATGTTGGGATAGCCAGAGTGCCCTACATGGAAACATCATGTAAAGAAGTGGGTCAGGAGATGCCTTAACATACAAAGATACCGCTAAATACAGAACAAACAGAGTATACCCACCAACAAGACATGCTCGTTCGTTTTGCAGCCGCAGCATCATTTCTGGCACCCTGCTACGCCTCATGATGTAGGCATCGTGTGCTGACCCTGGAAAACGTGCACAGACATGGGAAATCAGCATGGTAGGTAGACACACCACAAGGGCATTAATGGAGTGATAATGTTTTCGGTTTTGATAGGCTACCTCCTGTGCCTGTGGTGGTACCAAAGCCACATGTGTCCCATCAATGGACCCAATTACATGGGGCATCCCTCCCAGGGCATAGAACTCACCCTTGATACCTGTCAACTGCTCACGAGTTGGAAAATGGATGAATTCATCCAGGTGCTCCAGCATGGCTTCTAAAACATCATGCAGGACACGGCTGAACATGGTCTGTGACATGCCACCCACATCAGCTATGGTGAATTGAAACGTACCGGTGGCAAAAAAATGTAGGGCTGCCATCACCTTCATCTTGGGGGTCAGCGCAGCAGGATGACTGTGTCGTGGTTGGAGGTGTGGTGCCAGCCTGTTTGTCAGGTCCTCAATTAACTGTTGGGTGAATCTGTAACGGCGTATGCAGTCACGTTCCCTCCTGGCACCCAAGTCTGGCATTGGTCGGGGGAGAGGCGGTGCCCTGCAGAAATTTGGAAGGAATAACGAAGATTGAGTACATTACAACACCAATGTCAATGAACTGAGCACATGTTCAACAGCTAATACACATCTGCTAAATACAGAGTCTGGTATGTGCAATACATCCAGGACACGTATGCCAGCCAGGTGATACTCCTACGAAGAGCAAGCTACAAACGTTGATTGTCAAGGTCTACATGACATGCCATGAAACGAGCTGTGGGCCAGTGTAAGTGAACAGCCAGACACATTACAGGAGTGACATACATCCACATATCTGCATTCGAAAGATGTTATCTCATTCAGACAGCTTGCGGCAAGCTAGACGCACAGGTCACATGTCATTTAAAAAGTACAGATCACACACATTGCCATGAAGGGGTACATGTCAAAACTGATAACACAGACATTGAGGCAACGCAGATATGTCCTCAGGTCAAAATACCATGTTCGATGCATACAGACACACGTTACGTGGGATTCCACATGTGGCATGGTGTGCGTAATTGTGTGCCATGCCCATCTACACACAGACACATGTTGGATGCAGCAACAGCAGATGCAGTTGACGGAACACCAACAGCAAGCTCATGGGAACACATGACACACACATGACATAGTCACATCGTGGCACGCTGGTAGTTAGATGTCAGGTGTAATTATCCGTGTACCTGGCATCAGGGGACAGTTGCGGGTGTTGGGGACTATGCCATACCAGTGATGCAGTGCTTGACACGTTTGTACTACATGCAGACATGTGCAAAGTGTGAAGGGGAAGTGTGCAACTTGTTGCCCCATCACACATGACATGTGTACACAGGTCACCACACATCTATTGTGCTAAAACATGAGGAGACATGTGCCACAATACTGCCTGACACACCTAGGCCCTGCACATGAAGGACAGCACTGACAATGACTTGATGTACAGCCTTGTGCGAGTCTGACACCTCCATTCCTTTCGTGTGCACCTCCTATCACCAGTGTAAGCTGTGAAACGCACCGTACACACGCTCTGAGGGCGTGTGTACGGTCGTATCACTATATTGGGTTTGGGTAGGAGTACGCGTGTGTGTACGGACCGTACACACGTAAGTGTACGACCAGTGTGTACACGTACGTGTACGACACTGGTCGTACACGTACGTGTACACACTGGTCCTATCCCCATAGTAGTGTTGCCGTAGGTGTACGCCATAGTGATACGGCCCGTACACGCGTGTGTATGGGTCGTATCACTATGGCGTACACCTACGCCAACACTACTATAGGGATACGACCCCTACACACGCGTGTACGGGTGTATCACTATGGTGTACACCTACGGCAACACTACTATAGGGATACGACCCATACACGCGCGTGTACGGGTCGTATCACTATGGCGTACACCTTCGCCAACACTACTATAGGGATACGACCCGTACACACGCGCGTACGGGCCGTATCACTATGGCGTACACCTACAGCAACACTAGTATAGGGATACGACCCCTACACACGCGTGTACGGGCCGTATCACTATGGCGTACACCTACGCCAACACTACTATAGGGATACGACCCCTACACACGCGTGTACGGGCCGTATCACTATGGCATACACCTACGGCAACACTACTATAGGGATACGACCCGTACACACGCGTGTACGGGCCGTATCACTATAGTAGTGGTGCCCTAGGGGTACGTGCGAAACGCACCGTACCTGTGTGGGGATTTGAAAATTACGATGGGGACACATAAGGGACAAGTATTAGGACCTAAATGCATGCTGGTTGTCATGGATACCGAGTTTCAAGATCAAATTTTTCCATCCTGTGGGCTGGAAAAAGCAGTTGGCCACATTATACATTGTTGCAAAGTGGTTGTTGACTTGACATGCTGCTGCAAATTTGAAAGATGCTAATGCTGTCACTGGTGTATGTTTAAAGGGATTGGAGGAAACGTAGGATGCAAATGAGTCTGACCAATCACTCTGTACTCCTGTAAATGAAACAGCCCAGCAAGGCAGATATAAGGAAGCCAGAACCCATGAGAGGGCACTTGCCTGCACAACACATCATTGGACACCACTGCTGCTGTCATTGCTTCCTCTGTCACCATGTCCAGGTCTGTGGAGAGGGCCCAGCCATTCACCCAGGAGGAGAATGAGGCATTGCTGGATGTCATCCTCCCACTGTACCCCAGCCTGTATGGGAGACCAGGGGAGCAGGTGAGTGCTGACTCCACTAGCTTTGACTGTGCACCTTTTTGGTGACTGTCACTTGTGGCATTGTGTCCAGGTGTGACAGACATGCAATGTTGTTTAGAGTGGGTCCCGGGGGGGGGGGGGAATGCCTTATGTCTCTCATGCAGAGCATGATGTAGTTCATGTCTGCACTCCTCACTTGCATTGTGCTTACTGTGACAATCACTGCATGGTGCATGGCACATTCAGCCTGCCTAATCCTCTTGGGCATTTTAGTCCTGATGTGATTCAGTGGTCCCCCCGGTGTGACAGATGACTGTACCCACAGATGTGTGTGAGTTGAGTGGAGCTGTGGTGAGAGTGTCCAAATGATGTGTACGCCCCCTGGACATTGATGTGTGTGAATGTTCCTTGTCATGTGGGTGAGTGTCTATGTGGAGTGTTGCACCACAGCTGCATGGAGGAGGCAACTGCTCTGCCCATCTGATGTGAGAAGTAAGCCGTGCTGTGTGTCTGACTTGCTGGGCTAGCCCCACGCCTGTGACACCCCCCAGGAAGTGGCACATGTGCAGAGTGAGGTTTGTATCCGCTGTTGCCAATGGCAGGTGAATGATCTGTGCCTGTGTGTGTCTGTGTACTCTGCTGAGGTTGCGTCAGTGGCCTGGGGCATGTGACTGCTTGGAGGTGCTGTCCATCAGCCTTGTGTTGCTTGTGATGCACAGTGTGTGCCATGATCAGGGAGTGTGTGGAACCCCTCATGCCACCTGTGTACTTTCAATGCCATGTAGTGCATTGGCGCTTACACAGAGGCGAATGTCCCTATGACAAAGGTGCTATTAGTTGGCAGCATACTATGCCCTGTTCAACAAATCAAAGATGTTAAAATGTGTGTCTCTGTGACATGGAGCAGGTTTAGTGATGTAGTCTCACTTTGTCATCCTCACAGGTAACCGCCTACCAGAAGGGGAGAATTTGGAAGAGGTCCGTCAGGGCCGTGAATACGGTGGAGGGTCGCAGTCGGCACCTCCCCAAGTGAGGAAACGCTGGCAGGACATCCGGTGCTGGACCAGGAGGATCACCCGGGTCCTGCTGGGGGATTCACCACCACGCCCCCACGGCGGGCGCCAGTGACTGACCCACCAAATGAAGCGTGTCTTGGCGGTGGTCTTCCCTGAGATGGATAGGCGGTTACAGAAGAGACAGCAGCAGGAAGGGGGTAGGTACATGTGTGTTTGTTGTCTGTCACCAGCTTTTGGAAGTGCTCAGTCGCCTGGATACACTGCCAGGGTTTATATGTGCAGTGCATATCCTGTTCCCCCAAGTCAACCGGTGCTGTTCTTCCTCCCTTCCCCTCCTTGACATGTGTTCCCTGGTCTGTGTGTAATCACTATTGCACATGGTCATCTAGGCTGCAAGTTAATCAAGGTGCACACTGCTTTCAGCATCATGGGTGGGGGTGGTCTGTGACATGTGTTGGTACCTTGCCTGTGCCCTGTCCTGTTCACTCATTTGGGGGTCCATAATTGTTGGCACTGTCCTGAGTCTCAACCTAGGAGTGTGAGGTTTCAAATAAGCAGACTTGCAGCTTGCATGACTGATGTAGTGGCCTCAAACATGATGTGCATGAGTGGGAGATATGCATAGTGCCGGGACGGTTGCTCCTGTTACAGTCAAATCATTCCAGGACCATGGAGCAGTGTGCCCACTACAGTCCCCTGAGACACCTTTTCCTAGGAATCATGTGTGGCATCAAACACTGTGCCCATTCACTGTGTGTTCAGCATAGGTTTGCCTCTGTGGCATTGTTCCATGGCCTCATTTGTATTTACGTAAAGTGTGCTACATGTGTCCACTGTCCATGGTGACCCCATTAGGCTTGTGCATCCTCACACTGGCCAGTGCCTGTGTGTCTATGTACAACTATCTGTTGATGGTTGTTTGTCACAAATATGTGTGGTCAGCCTCACGAGGTGATGTTGAGTACATTTAGGAGTTCTTGATGCACATTTTAGTAATCCCAGATTAAGAGGTGTAACTACTTGCTCTGTCTCAATCATATTGTCTCAGGTAGGGGGGGTTTGTGCAGGCAAGGCCTACATGTCCAAACCTTATGTCTCCTTGCCAGGTCTGACCTGTGTGTGATAATTGTCTGGACAGACAGTCAACATGCATTGACCCAGGCATGTTGTGCAGGGTGTAATGTTTGTGCTTTGCAGCATGTGGCAAAAGTTAAAAGACATGTTTCCTGCTCATCAATTGTTGGCACCGGTGTGTGCTCCAGATGCTACGTAGTTTGGTCTGTGTGTGCTGACATCTCTGTGGACATTCTTGGTTCCCATGAGGGTGTCTCCTCAGTGCAGGTGCTCCTTATTCCGACACAATTGCAGGGCCATCAGCTAATGCATTGTCCTGTGTCTGGACATGTGTGCCACTCCACATGACAGGTAGTGGGTCAGATGTGTTGCCAACTGTGTCATCATTGTACGGATGGCCATGTGACAGGTGGCATGATTCAAGTTGTTAGTCAAGATGTCTTGTACCTTGGCACTGACTAAACTTGTCAACATGTCCCAATAGTTTATATGCTTGACTTTGATTTTTTGTTGTGAAGGGCAATAATGTGCCTGCATGACAGATGTCTCCCAAGGAAGTGCACAAGAAACCACCTTTACACTTTTAGGGGACACGCTGCCACATTTAAAACAAAGGCACAGTTCTGTAATAAAATTGATTAGAGATTATACATATACATGTTCCCACAGTGTGGTTGCATTTGGGTTAGTCCTCGGTTGTTGCTGATACCAACTTACGGACCAACGTGGTGCCATGTATATGTACTTCCTGATACCACATTTCTTCTTAACAGTGGCTTATTTGCATTAGGCTGGCAGCTCATACAATGACTGTGTAAAAGTAGTTTTTGGTGCACCTCCTTGTGTGACTTCTGTTATCCAGGCACATGTGTGTTCTGTTCCAAAAGTGTCACATTCACACATTCCAAACATGTCGATTGTGTAAAGTGTTGTGATTCCCAAGGGATCACAATGTATTTCTTTAGGGTTTACAAAGTACTCACAGGTCTCTGAGTGTGGGGACACCTTCAGCATTGGCGGCTGTTATTTGGCCTTGGGTGCGCCAATACTGTTTCTTTCACAGTGAACAAGAGGTGGCATGCCTTCATAGTCTGGCTGTGCTCCACTGTTCACAGACACTAGCTTCTCAGTATAATTGGATATCAAGTTATTTACTGTTGTGTCCTGATGTTCATTTTTCAGGTGGCATGGTGGGTGAACCAACTGGGGAGTGCATGGCTTACATATGTGCGGAGTATTCTAGATGTTACTCATGATGCATTTCCTGATATGCACTGTGACCTATTTTGTTTGGACTCATGTGTCAGATGTACACAGGTGACTGATTATTTCATGTCTCTTCACCTTGCACACAGCATCATCGGGGGACACCGAGGGAGACACCTGCACGGACCAGGAGGGATCGAGCACCTGTGCCACCACTGCTGGGGAGTCGGCGGAATCCAGTGGCACGGAGGGAGAGGGGAGTCAGGCGGAGGACCTGTCTAGTACCAACACCGACTACGACGCTGACGGGTCCGAGGCTGAGCTCCCGGAGGGGGCGGAGGCTGCTCCAACAGCTGGCAGCAGCACTACAACTGTCACCGCCCCCTCCATTCCCATCACCGCCCTCCCAGTTGCTCGGGTCCCTTCTGTCTGTGTAGGGCAACAACGTGTCTCCTTCGTGCCAGGCACCGCACCCCCTGCCCCTGTCTCCCCTGCTGCCCTCACTGCCGAGTCTGTGGACATTCAGCGGCAGTTGCAGGTTGGGCAGACATCGATCCTGACTGTCCTCCATGGCCACACCAGACTGCTGACACAGATGGTGTTGTACATGGAGGGCATGTCATCAGCGATGTCTGACCAACGGATGTTGCTGAGGTCCATGGACTCGTCACTGACGGCAGCAGTGAGTCTCCTGCAGCGCTTCGTCCCCCCCTACCCCTGCACCATCCACACTTCCCACTCCCATGCCTGTCCCAAGCACACACAGACATTCCCAGCCACGCACCCCACCAGACACAGGCAGCACACCAACAGGGAAGGGCAAGTGCACACCTCCTGTCACCCACACTCAGGGGGAAGAAGGCACACCCACTGGGTCTAGGGCACACAGGCAGACACGCAGCCACAGTCCAAGTCTGCATGCCTCACTCCCCAGTCCCTCCAATGTCACTCCCCTCGGCTCCCCTGCCCCACAGTCTGAGAAGGAGACATACTTGGCTGTGCTGGGCCTCAGCCCCACTCGTTCACCATCATGCAAACGGGCAAGGCACTCCACGGGTAGGGGAGTTGAGTTCCCCCCCCCCTGTCCACCACCTCCCCCAGTAGCGCCGCAACCCATCCCTCCGACCCCACCCCCCCCTCCTTGGGGCCTGTGGTTCCTTCGGGTGCAGGGGAGAGGCTGGACGAGCCTGCGGACGTGTGCAACGCCATGCTAACCTCCACCTTTGGCGCTGCCCAACCCCCTGTGGTGGAGTCGTCCGTCCCTGCACCCACAACACCTACCCTTCCCCCTCCTGTACCTGCGGTGCCTGTTCCTTCCCCACATGATGCCCCCCCCCAGTCGCTGAACCAGAGGTTTAGTATGTGTAGGCAAGCTCGGGGAGACGCGTGGACATGTGTCCCCCCCCCAGGACTTCGCACCTGGACTGGCCTATGGCCTTTGTAAATATTGTCCTTTTATACCTTTTAATTTAATGCTGAATAAAGCATTTTGTTTTTCCTTTGACCACGATTGGTTTTCAGGTATTGATGTTGGTTCTGATGCTCCATGAGTTGGGGTGGTGATCATGTGTTAGGTGTCTGGGAAATGTTGTAGTCTGCTGCTCATGGGGTGGACCCTGGTATCTGCGTGCCATCACAAGGTCTCTGAAAAGAATGTTTGGTCGTGTATGCTCTTTGTGTTTGGAGACATTGTCCCAAGGAGTATTCCTTCCTCTGTGGCACCTGACATCTTCCCTGCAGGGAGTTGCACAATTGTTGTGCTGACCTGTGTCTACATTTCCTTTGTGGGTGACGGTTCCCTTCAACTATGGCCATGCCTTCTCATCAATGTCTCCAGCTGCATCGTCTGTGCCATCCTTGGTAGTCACTGTACTTGTGTATAGAGTATGTTGCCATGCCTTCATGTAGAAATTGTCCCTTTTCCGCACTATGCATGTGTGTACTCCCAGCCTGGCACACATATGGTACTTGTTCTGCAGGGTATTTGTTCACCTGACTCACAATTGTGGGCATTGAATCTGTGGGAAGTCCACCCTATTCCTTCCATGGGAGACAACAACTTGGTGGCTGTCCCAGCACCTGTACATTCCTATCAGTCCTGGAATATGCGTGACAGTGTGTGTTCCCTTTGGCTCTCTTAGTTTAGTAGGCTTTAACATAACTATACAGTCTTGTGACATGATCTCAGTGTGTGTATTGTGCTGCATCCGCCAAGGGTGGGTATGCATGTGTCATTTGTCCTCACACCCACATGTGGTGTGTCATGCAGTGGGGGAAAGACATACATCCTCATGGGAGTGGGACACTGCTGTCAGTGATGTGTTGTTATGTCACTCTCAACATAGTCGCACATTGGGGATGCGTTCATACACCCATGGAGTTGTGGTCATCTGAGGATGATGTACACACCCCCATGTCTCTGTCCACTGCTGGGAGTCCTCTGCACCCACCCCTCATATGTCTGTCCACTGCTGGTAGTGCTATGCACCCACTCCTCATATGTATGTCCACTACTGGGAGTCCTCTGCACCCACCCCTCATATGCCTGGACACTGCTGGGAATCCTCTGCACCCACCCCTCATACGTCTCTGTCCACTGCTGGGAGTCCTCTGCACCCACCCCTCATATGTCTGTCCACTGCTGGGAGTCCTCTGCACCCACCCCTCATATGTCTGTCCACTGCTGGGAGTCCTCTGCACCCACCCCTCATACGTCTCTGTCCAGTGCTGGTAGTGATATGCACCCACTCCTCATATGTCTGGACACTGCTGGGAGTCCTCTGCACCCACCCCTCAAATGTCTGTTCACTGCTGGGAGTCCTTTGCACCCACCCATACGTCTGTCCACTGCTGGGAGTCCTCTGCACCCACCCCTCATACGTCTCTGTCCACTGCTGGGAGTCCTCTGCACCCACTCCTCATACGTCTCTGTCCACTGCTGGGAGTCCTCTGCACCCACCCCTCATATGTCTGTCCACTGCTGGGAGTCCTCTGCACCCACCCCTCATATGTCTGTCCACTGCTGGGAGTCCTCTGCACCCACCCCTCATACGTCTCTGTCCACTGCTGGTAGTGATATGCACCCACTCCTCATATGTCTGGACACTGCTGGGAGTCCTCTGCACCCACCCCTCATGTCTGTCCACTGCTGGGAGTCTTTTGCACCCACCCCTCATATGTCTGTCCACTGCTGGGAGTCCTCTGCACCCACCCCTCATACGTCTCTGTCCACTGCTGGGAGTCCTCTGCACCCACTCCTCATATGTCTGTCCACTGCTGGTAGTGATATGCACCCACCCCTCATACGTCTCTGTCCACTGCTGGGAGTCCTCTGCACCCACCCCTCATATGTCTGGACACTGCTGGTAGTGCTATGCACCCACTCCTCATATGTATGTCCACTGCTGTGAGTCCTCTGCACCCACCCCTCATATGCCTGGACACTGCTAGGAATCCACTGTACCCACCCCTCATACGTCTCTGTCCACTGCTGGGAGTCCTCTGCACCCACCCCTCATACGTCTCTGTCCACTGCTGGTAGTGATATGCACCAACTCCTCATATGTCTGGACACTGCTGGGAGTCCTCTGCACCCACCCCTCATATGTCTGTCCACTGCTGGGAGTCCTCTGCAGCCACCCCTCATATGTCGGTCCACTGCTGGGAGTCCTCTGCAGCCACCCCTCATATGTCTGTCCACTGCTGGGAATACTCTTCCCCCACCCCTCCTACGTCTCTGTCCACTGCTGGTAGTGATATGCACCCACTCCTCATATGTCTGGACACTGCTGGAAGTCCTCTGCACCCACCCCTCATATGTCTGTCCACTGCCGGGAGTCCTCTGCAGCCACCCACCCACCCACCCCCATGGTACCACCATTGTAGTGGTGACATAGGGGTACGCATGGTGCAGCCCGTACCCATGCCCTCAGAGCGTGGGCACGGTCCGTACCACGGGTACCCCTACATCACCACTACAATGGTGGTACAGTCCGTACCCACGCCCCCCAGAGCGTGGGTACGGTCCGTACCACCATTGTAGTGGTGACGTAGGGGTACGCGTGGTACGGCCCATACCCATGCCCTCAGAGCGTGGGTATGGTCCGTACCACACGTACCCCTACGTCACCACTACAATGGTGGTACGGACCGTACCCACGCTGTGGGGGGCGTGGGTACGGGCCGTACCACCATTGTAGTGGTGACGGGTACGCGTCCACGTCCACGTCCACTTCCGTTGTGGCGGTACGTGGGATTGGTGGACACGGCCCCCGAAGTGACCAGACCATGGAGGTAATTCATGTGCAGGATATATATGTTTTACATTGGGTGGGGGTTATGTTTCCTGCCCCTGTCTACTTGGCAGTTGTGTTCACTGTTGTATTCCCCCGCGCGCTTCCGGGCGCTCGTTGTGACTGGTGTTACCTGGTGATATACTTTTCTAGGTAGTATGCTTCAGTTTCTATTGGGTTTGGGACTTGTTCTCCTTCGTGGGGTGTTTGCATGGCATTGTTCTGTTTCTGTCCTGGTTGTCGCCCCGAGTGTGTCGGGTTTGCCCAGTCGTGAGTCCCGTGGTCTCCGTGCCACTGGTTGTATGCATTCCTGGCTGTGTGGGTCCTGTCCCGCGTGCTGTGGTTGATCTCCTCCCTTGGGTGGCGATCCCCCTTCGTATGGTTTTGTGTGGGCCCCCGGCTGGTAGTGACTGCTTTGTCAGCCCTGGTGAGGTCCTTCCGTTGGGTGGGCTTTGTGCTTCTTGACCCTGGGTGTCGGCCGGTGCTTGCCCGGTCTGTCTGTTGGGGGTCCTCCCCGTCTGGTTATTCCGGGTGATCTGGGCGTTTTCTCAGCTACGCCTGTTCCCGTGGGTGTCCATTCTCTTGCCCCGGTGGCTCCCTACCCCGCAAGGTCTGCCAGTGCGGCAGGTGGTCTTTGTGTTCTGGTCTCCCCTTCCCGGGTGTTGGCGACCTTTTCGGCCTGTGGGGCGTGCTGGGTTCCCTGTCTGCGCTGGATCGGGTGATGCGCCTTTCTGTTGGCCATTTCTTGGCTTCTTTTCGCCCCTGCCCCGCGGGGGCTTCTTGTTGCTCACCTGGGTGGTTTGTGCGCTGCCTCGTTCTCCGGAAAGGTTTGTGGGCTTGCCTCGGTCTCTTTCTTCCGGTTTGCATCCCCGGTGCTGGTGTTTTCTGCCTTCTTCTCCAGGCTAGCGGCTTTGCACCTGGGCGGGATCTTTGTCCTGTTGGTGGGGCCTGGGTGCCTCCCGGTTCTTCTCCTGCGGATGGTGGATCTGGGTGTTTTTTTGCTCAGTGGTCCGTGTTATGCCTCTGTGGGCACCTGCTCGCTTGGGTCTGGGGTTTCGTGTCCTGCCGCGGTTTGGCGCTCCCTGTGCGGTTTGGATCCTCTTCTTCTTTGTCACTGGTTTTGGGCGCTGGGTCCTGCCGGCTCGGGCTTGTTCCCTGTGGGTGTTAGCTTTTCTAGGGCTCGTTCCGTCCAGCTCCTCTGTCTTTCTCGCCTTTTGGTGGGTTGCTGCCTGCAGCCTTACCCTTGTGTTTGTGTGTTTGGCCTCCTGGGTTCTCGCCTCGGCGGCTCATTTGTTGCGTGTGGCACATTGCGGGGGTGGTTTTGCTTGTCCCCTGCACTGGGCTGTCTCGCTCGTTCGTTCTGCATTTCCCTTTCTTCTGGGTTTGTCCTGCTTTCTTGTGCAGGAGGTCCCCTGGTAGGTGTTCGCCTTCCTGTTTGGGGCTTGGCCTTGGTCCTGGTCCTCTTCAGTGTTTTTGTTGGGGGGTCGCTTGTTGCGATTTCCTGCGGCCCCGGGGTCGGTTTTGCCTCGCGCCGGCCAGGGCTCTTTGGTTGCTATGTAACTTCCTTTCGGGGATCCTTTGGGCGGCTATGGTCCGTGTCCCGCATGCCTCTCCTTGCTGGTGGGGTTTGGGTGGCCTTCATTTTTTGTTTGGGTGGGGCGCAGTTTTCCTTTCGGCGCCTCCGTCCGTTCTTGCAGCTCTTGCCGGTCTGGGTTAGTTCCATCTGGTTCCTTGGCTTCTGCCCTTGATTGCCTCCGGTCCTGGTGGTTTTGTTGTCTTTTCCCATCCAGTCCTGGGTTTGGGGGTGGTTCACCTCTGTTTCTTCTGTTTCTTTGGGGCTCCTGTTACTCATGCTCTGTGTGGGTTTTGCTCCCCTCTCGCTTTGGGCGGGTGTTTGGACCGGCTTGCTGCTTTCTGTTCGGGGACCTGTTTGCGGTTGCTTTTGGCTCCGTGCGGTCTGGTGCCGTTCTTTCTCTGTCCTCCTTCGGTCTTGGTGGGGGCACATTTTTTGGGGTGGCACTTCGGGTTTCAGGGGTCGGGGTTTTCGGGCCTCCCGTTGTCTTTGTGTCCCGGTGTAGGAAGGTGGATATCTGACTATGGTTACCCCCAACTTTTTGCCTAGTGTCTAGCTGGTTTTTCGAATTAGTTGGCCTGAGATCCTGCCATTCAGGGTCTCAGGCTGTCTGCTCTCTCTTTAAAATGGACTCCATGTACCCTAGGTACATAATCAATTGGTAAGGATCACCTTATTGGACCCTGTACAGTGTACCCTAGGTACCCAGGGCATAGGTGTACCCTATGCCTCCCAGGGGCTGCAGCATATATTATGCCACCCCTGGTCTGGCCTTCCAATCAGACACAACTGGCTGATCACTCAGCTGGGGCAAGGTCGTGTAATCACCCCTTGCTTAGATATAGTATGCCTATATCTACCCTTATATATAGACACATGTGTACCTATCAGTCACTCCTATGGTAGGCCTTAACAATCCTGGAGGCAGAGTGCTTGGTAACATGTGAGATGGTGCTCTAGCATGAGCTGAGCCTGTCTGCAGCTTTCGGAACCATGTCCTTATAGCTGTTCTATGATATAGCCTACCATATACTCTTAAAGTGCCTTATAATCTTAAACGGTTATGGTAACTATGGTTTGGCTTTATCAAAACATGTCGTGTAAGGTGTCTAACACTTTGGAATAATACCCCCATACCATTTCTGGTGATGAGGATATTATTCCTCCCTTCTAGAGGGAGAGACATGTTAAAATCCTACTTTGCTGTTTAACTCTAACCAAAGCCTCAGCATCACAAAATGGATGCTGCTGCCACAGACACAAGTCTGACCTCCTGCTGCTGGGAGTGATCCCAGCCAGGGAGGCCTGGACAATAGGTTTCCTGCTTGGGGAGGTGCTAGCACCTCCCCAGACAGCCTTTAGTGTATTGGGGCAGGGTGGGCTGAAAGGAATGAGACATGCCTGGGGCACACAAGGTGTTCCTTGCATAGTCCAGTTCAAACCGGCGCTGGGGCACTCCAGCCCCAGCTCTGGCGCGAAACTGGACAAAGGGAAGTGGGTGTAACCACCCCCTCCCAGGTCCCACCCATAAGGCGTGACCTAGCAGGTATCCCAGCCCCCCAGATTAGTATAAGAGTGGGAGTTGGGCCTCAAGACTTTAGATTATCCTGAACCTGCAAACTTGAACAGAAACTCTGGACCTTCGACATTCGACGAAAGAAGAAGACTGAAGAATCTCCCTTGTAGCCAAGGAGTGGCTACCCTGTGCAAACAGGCACCATCAAGAGACTACCCTTTGCTTTGCCCACGTTCTACGAGGAACCGACTGCAGAGCCCGACCAGAGCCTTGACTTCCAGACTTCTCCGACCCTGATCCACATCCACAGCAAAGCTGAGATCCGTGGAGGCGACGAGCGACGTGGGACCGGCTACCTGGAAAAAGTGGCTAGTAACTTAAAGCGCAGCTTCTGAGGTACCCTTGAAGTTGTGCACCGGGGATTGAGAAGCCCCAAGCACCATCTGCACCGAAGATCAGCCCCCCACACTCCACGAGTCCTGCGTGGGGGCCTTCTGCATTTTCCTGCTTGCCGCGTCTGTCCGGTTGCTTGCCCGCTGGCTGGTGGCCTTTGTGACGACGCTCCCTGAAATCTTCTGCGCTGGTTTGGCTCCTCCAGACTGGCTCCCGCTTTTCTGCAAAGAAGAAGCACCCCAGACCTTCCTGGTCTGCACCAGAAGCAAGTCCTCCGTTCTTCGTGGGTTCCGCTTGCCAAGGCTTGGTGAGTCCTAGTCCAACTTCGACGCCGCCGACAGCAAGAGCCTTCGTGGGACAGCTCGCCTCCTGGTCCTGGTCGCCCTCGACGCTTCCTGGTCCTCCTGGCCGCAGCGACAAGCTTCACCTTCACCTGCAATCTGCACGACATCGCCTGGTTCCTTCCTGGTTCCACGTGGTCACTGGCTAGTGACCTTGACTCTGTCCCTTCTGCTTGCAGGTTTCCTCTCTTCTTGATCCCAGCCTTGGGATCCACCGGACACTCTTCACTGACTGCCTGTCAGCATCTTTCTTCAGGCATCCATAGGAGTCGACGACGAAAACGACGCATCTTCACCCCTATGCACCCGCAGCCTCTGGGCTAGGTAACTTGGGTACTCCGGTGCTCATCAGGATAGTGACTATCCTAGTGTCTAGTTTTCAAGTCTCAACTTCCTAGCTACTCCGGAAGTGTCCTAAATCTACCGTTTTCTAAACTGTACTATTGCTATTGACTTTTACGCATTACGCGTGAGTGTTTCCACTCTGCACACGAATCCCGTGGGCCTCCCACTTCCTAACTAACGCTAGTGTAGTGTAGCCCCAGCGATTCCCTAGGCCTAGGCCTATTCTATTTCTGTGACAGTGGTTCTTATACCACTTACTTAGTATATGGTTTGCGTGGCCCCTAGGGCCTAACTGTATTACTTACCTGTGTGACTTAATGTATGCTTAAATAAGACTGTGTTGTACTTACCTCTAATCTCATAAAGAGTGCTGAGGGTTTGACTAGAATAAATACACTTTATTTTATATATATATCTGTTGTGGTGTCCTTTCATTTGGTATTCATGGGATTATATATGGTATCACAGCTGGCTTCACATGCCATTCAGAGTTTAGCCTAAGACTGCTCTTGTCCATGCTACCACTAGGATAGCTGGTCTATAAGGTTGACTTTACAACCAATCACCATAAGGGTATTTGGACTGATATAAGGTGTACACTAGAACTAGTGACATCATACATCAGGCCAACTTCTCACATTGGTGAGCAGCGGTTGGGATCTGAGCTTGCTGTTGTAATACCATTGTAATCTTGAGATACTAAATTGAAAGATCACACAGATATTGTCTAGGTACATATAACATAGATTATAATACTTAAGTCCTACTGGACTTAGTAGTTGTAGGTTGAAGGGAGTAACACACCCTGACTACAACTACTAGAGAGGTTTAGTAGAAACAACTAGTGTAGGTAGGTGCACACACCACACCCTCACTAGATCATGTCTCTGAGAGGAGATCAAGTAGATGCTCTCTCAGGAGGGGCAGGTCTGCAAAAGACCCCCTCTAGATATGATACCTTAACATTCCAGGAGACGAGACACTTGTGTACCTCCAGAGGAATAAAACAGGGTGCAAACCCTACCCTCCTTCAGTTAAGACAACTCCTAGAGGAGTATGATACTCTTAGGGCATCTCAGGCAGGTACCCTAGGTACAGAGGAGGGTCTACCCACCACAGAGGAGTCAGATGGGACTTCAGATGAAGAGGTAGACAGCCAGGGCCAAGTAGGAAGACTTAGCCAGGCTAACCTAAGCTTACATGGGAGTTTGCATGGGGTCCCCCCATACAGACCCCCAAGTAGGCTTACACAGAGAAGCAGGAGGGACAGATCCCCTTCAAGGGAATCCATCCACTCCCATGTCTCTAACATCTCTAATGCTTCCTCTCACAGGGGAATGACTTCCCCTGAGAGAAAGGAGCATGAAGCCAGAATGAGGGAAGCTAATCTGAGGATTCAGAGGGAAGAACTTGCCCTTGTTAAAGAGAAGCTTGCTCTGGCTAGAGAACAAAAGTTAAGTGGGTTAGAACCCACTGGTGGCAGCAACATTCCTAGAGATAGGGATAGGTCTTATGACCATAGAAACCTAAGCAAGATAGTCCCCCCATATCAGAATGGGGATGACATCCACAAGTGGATGACTGCTTTGGAGAGGGCCTGCAAAGTACAGCAAGTTCCCCAGAGTCAGTGGGCAGCTATCTTGTGGCTCTCCTTTTCTGACAAAGGTAGAGACAAGCTCCTCACAGTCAGTGATGAGGATGCAAACAATTACAAAGTCCTGAAGAGTGCTCTGATATATGGGTTTGGCTTAACCACTGAGCAATATAGGTTGTTGTTCAGAGACACCCAGAAGACACAGACACAGGACTGGTCTGATTTTGTGGATTGTGCCACTAAGGCTTTGGAAGGTTGGTTAAATGGCAGCAAGGTGCAGGACTATACAGGATTGTACAACTTGATTATGAGGGAGCAGATCCTTAGTAATTGTCAGAACCAGCTTCTCCATCAACACCTGGTAGACTCAGATTTGACCTCTCCCCAAGAATTGGGAAAGAGGGCAGATAAATGGGTCAGGACCAGGATTAGGCCTAAAAATCAGGGTGGTGACCAAAAGAAAGATACCACCAAGCCTCAAGAGAAGGGTGGGGATAAAACAAAAGAGAAATCTTCCTCATGGCCCCAAAACTCCACACGGGGTGGTGGGTCCCAAGCTCCCTCCTCTACCACAGTTAAAAAGCCTTACTGCCATGAGTGTAAAACTCCTGGGCATTGGAAAACTGACAGCAGTTGCCCAAGGGCTAAAAACAAAACTGTTCCTCCAACTACTCCTGTCACACCACCTATTACTGTCAGCAGTAATCCCCCAGGTGGTGGGAGTGCCCCCCAAAATTTGGTTGGGTTTTCTTGGGGAACACAGGGGGATCCTGGCTTAGCCAATTCCCCTACAGCAGCTACTCTTGTCTGTGATGGTGGCATGGGGTTTGCCAACTTCACTGCCTGTCCCAACACTTTGGGTAGGTACAGACAGGAACCCTACATCAATGGTAGAAAAGCTGAGGCCTACAGAGACACTGGAGCTAGCATCACTATGGTGGCCCATAGGCTAGTTCCCTCTGAGCAGCTTTTGCCTGGTTTCTCATACCAGGTAACTAACATTGATGGCAAACAGAACAGTCATCCCATGGCAGAGGTATGTCTCAGCTGGGGGGGGGTCACTGGCCCTAAAAGGGTGGCAGTGTCTCCAACCTTGCCTGTGGACTGCTTACTGGGGAATGACTTAGAACTCTCAGCTTGGGCTGAAGTTGAACAAGACACCCATTCTAAAATGGTAGGCCTTTCACAAAAGGGTAGTGGGGTTGTGCCAGCCACAACCCCAGTAGATTTCCTCCCTGAAAAGGTTGGAAGGGCAGTGGTAGCCACAGCCCAGGCAAAGACAGACTTCCCTGTAGGGACTGGCAGAGCTGTGACAGTCACAGCTCAAACCCAAACTGAGTGCCTCCCTGAAAAGGTTGGCAAGGCTGTAATGGTCTCAGCCCATACTCAGACTGACATAGGTGTAGTGAAGCCTGAAACTATGGATGACTCCACACAAACAGAGAGTAGTGGGGAGGAAGAAAAGTCTCCCTCTCCCCAGACATTAGGAAAAGGTCAGCCTCCTCAGGGATCTGACCTCACCCCTTGTGAAGGAACTGCCCCAGAGGTAGCCAGGCCTGGCCTGGCAGAGCCTCTGATGTCAGTGGCTCCTTCCAAGGTGGGACCCAGTCTGGTGCAGGTAGCCTGCCTCTCTCTACCCTGCCTCAGTCAGCCCAGGGCTGCAGAGGTCAGGGAGGCCAGTGGACCCCAAGAGGGCCCCTGTCCACAAGAACCCCCCAATCAAAAGAATGAGGATTGCCTGGCTAGTAGCCCTAGCCAGGTGATGGGTAAAAACATTCCTGAGGGATCCCCTTTACAGGTAGTTAGGGACCTCCCCCAGAGGGATTCTGTTGGGCACAGGCAAACCTGGGACCTTAGGGCCCCAAACCTGACCTGTCCCTCCAGTAAGCCCACAAAAGGGACCCAGCCTCCAGCTTTAGGTAGCCAGAGGCTGACCCTGAGAGCACAGTGCAACTCAGTGAAAGAAAGAAAGGCATCCATGGTGGAGGATGATTGGAGGAAGCTGAGGCCTCACTTTGAGGACACTCACTTCAGTACTCCATCTCAACACCAGCCTTTTACTTTGCAAAGACACCCCAAAGGTAGAGATTCCCTATGGTGGAGACCCTATGATACCTTTAGGATGAGGGATTGCTTAGTGGACCATGAGACAGGGGGTAACCATGCCAGTGCTGGTTCTTCCTTATATGGCCACTTAGGCAATAGAGGCTTACCTTGTCAAGGCCAGCCTTATCTCCTTTCGTTTGGGGGGGGGGGGGTTGTGTAGGAAGGTGGATATCTGACTATGGTTACCCCCAACTTTTTGCCTAGTGTCTAGCTGGTTTTTCGACTTAGTTGGCCTGAGATCCTGCCATTCAGGGTCTCAGGCTGTCTGCTCTCTCTTTAAAATGGACTCCATGTACCCTAGGTACATAATCAATTGGTAAGGATCACCTTATTGGACCCTGTACAGTGTACCCTAGGTACCCAGGGCATAGGTGTACCCTAGGCCTCCCAGGGGCTGCAGCATATATTATGCCACCCCTGGTCTGGCCTTCCAATCAGACACAACTGGCTGATCACTCAGCTGGGGCAAGGTCGTGTAATCACCCCTTGCTTAGATATAGTATGCCTATATCTACCCTTATATATAGACACATGTGTACCTATCAGTCACTCCTATGGCAGGCCTTAACAATCCTGGAGGCAGAGTGCTTGGTAACATGTGAGATGGTGCTCTAGCATGAGCTGAGCCTGTCTGCAGCTTTCGGAACCATGTCCTTATAGCTGTTCTATGATATAGCCTACCATATACTCTTAAAGTGCCTTATAATCTTAAACGGTTATGGTAACTATGGTTTGGCTTTATCAAAACATGTCGTGTAAGGTGTCTAACACTTTGGAATAATACCCCCATACCATTTCTGGTGATGAGGATATTATTCCTCCCTTCTAGAGGGAGAGACATGTTAAAATCCTACTTTGCTGTTTAACTCTAACCAAAGCCTCAGCATCACAAAATGGATGCTGCTGCCACAGACACAAGTCTGACCTCCTGCTGCTGGGAGTGATCCCAGCCAGGGAGGCCTGGACAATAGGTTTCCTGCTTGGGGAGGTGCTAGCACCTCCCCAGACAGCCTTTAGTGTATTGGGGCAGGGTGGGCTGAAAGGAATGAGACATGCCTGGGGCACACAAGGTGTTCCTTGCATAGTCCAGTTCAAACCGGCGCTGGGGCACTCCAGCCCCAGCTCTGGCGCGAAACTGGACAAAGGGAAGTGGGTGTAACCACCCCCTCCCAGGTCCCACCCATAAGGCGTGACCTAGCAGGTATCCCAGCCCCCCAGATTAGTATAAGAGTGGGAGTTGGGCCTCAAGACTTTAGATTATCCTGAACCTGCAAACTTGAACAGAAACTCTGGACCTTCGACATTCGACGAAAGAAGAAGACTGAAGAATCTCCCTTGTAGCCAAGGAGTGGCTACCCTGTGCAAACAGGCACCATCAAGAGACTACCCTTTGCTTTGCCCACGTTCTACGAGGAACCGACTGCAGAGCCCGACCAGAGCCTTGACTTCCAGACTTCTCCGACCCTGATCCACATCCACAGCAAAGCTGAGATCCGTGGAGGCGACGAGCGACGTGGGACCGGCTACCTGGAAAAAGTGGCTAGTAACTTAAAGCGCAGCTTCTGAGGTACCCTCGAAGTTGTGCACCGGGGATTGAGAAGCCCCAACCCCAAGCACCATCTGCACCGAAGATCAGCCCCCCACACTCCACGAGTCCTGCGTGGGGCCCTTCTGCATTTTCCTGCTTGCCGCGTCTGTCCGGTTGCTTGCCCGCTGGCTGGTGGCCTTTGTGACGACGCTCCCTGAAATCTTCTGCGCTGGTTTGGCTCCTCCAGACTGGCTCCCGCTTCTCTGCAAAGAAGAAGCACCCCAGACCTTCCTGGTCTGCACCAGAAGCAAGTCCTCCGTTCTTCGTGGGTTCCGCTTGCCAAGGCTTGGTGAGTCCTAGTCCAACTTCGACGCCGCCGACAGCAAGAGCCTTCGTGGGACAGCTCGCCTCCTGGTCCTGGTCGCCCTCGACGCTTCCTGGTCCTCCTGGCCGCAGCGACAAGCTTCACCTTCACCTGCAATCTGCACGACATCGCCTGGTTCCTTCCTGGTTCCACGTGGTCACTGGCTAGTGACCTTGACTCTGTCCCTCCTGCTTGCAGGTTTCCTCTCTTCTTGATCCCAGCCTTGGGATCCACCGGACACTCTTCACTGACTGCCTGTCAGCATCTTTCTTCAGGCATCCATAGGAGTCGACGACGAAAACGACGCATCTTCACCCCTATGCAACCGCAGCCTGTGGGCTAGGTAACTTGGGTACTCCGGTGCTCATCAGGATAGTGACTATCCTAGTGTCTAGTTTTCAAGTCTCAACTTCCTAGCTACTCCGGAAGTGTCCTAAATCTACCGTTTTCTAAACTGTACTATTGCTATTGACTTTTACGCATTACGCGTGAGTGTTTCCACTCTGCACACGAATCCCGTGGGCCTCCCACTTCCTAACTAACGCTAGTGTAGTGTAGCCCCAGCGATTCCCTAGGCCTAGGCCTATTCTATTTCCGTGACAGTGGTTCTTATACCACTTACTTAGTATATGGTTTGCGTGGCCCCTAGGGCCTAACTGTATTACTTACCTGTGTGACTTAATGTATGCTTAAATAAAACTGTGTTGTACTTACCTCTAATCTTATAAAGAGTGCTGAGGGTTTGACTAGAATAAATACACTTTATTTTATATATATATCTGTTGTGGTGTCCTTTCATTTGGTATTCAAGGGATTATATATGGTATCACAGCTGGCTTCACATGCCATTCAGAGTTTAGCCTAAGACTGCTCTTGTCCATGCTACCACTAGGATAGCTGGTCTATAAGGTTGACTTTACAACCAATCACCATAAGGGTATTTGGACTGATATAAGGTGTACACTAGAACTAGTGACATCATACATCAGGCCAACTTCTCACACCCGGGCTGGTTCTTCCTGCTCGTGGTTGCCTCTCTCTTGGGTGGTTCTTCCGCTCGTCTGGCCTGTTGGGCTTGCCCTCTTCCGTGGGGGTCCCTTTCTGGTCCGTTGGTTTCTTGTGAGTTTCCATGAAGCCGCTTGGCTTTGGTATGTGCTCACTTTGTTAGTCATGTGGCGAGGAAGACTAACGAGGAGGTAATGCCCCGATTACTTACCGGTAATCTTCATTACTCCGAGTATAGTCTTCCTCGCCACATGAGTTCCCATCCCTCCCTCCCTGTCTGGCTATCGGCTTCATGTTTATGCTTGGTAGTTTCAGGCTGATGGGTTGGGCCGGCCCGCCTCTTATAGAGGTCATAGGTATACTGGTTCGGCCATATTGGGAAGGGACGGGAGGCATGGGAGGCTGACTTTTTTTGCTTTGGAGGGTTCTGGTGTGGAGCTGAAGCTCACTTACTTTGTTAGTCATGTGGCGAGGAAGACTATACTCGGAGTAATGAAGATTACCGGTAAGTAATCGGGGCATTTGCCTTCAAGTCCCTGAATGCTCGCAGCGGTTGTATGAAAAGCCTTGGCAGAAAACCCTACCTCTCCACAGGATACATTCTCCCAGAACACCCTGCATCCAGCGCTTCGTTTGAGGCTGTGGTTGCCGGTGGAGCCCACCAGCACTCATCTTTGGGGACCGGAACTTATTTTTACCTCATCAGATATTGACGCTAGAGAGAGAAAAATACACAAACGGGACAGAAGGAGGGAGAGAAACGCGGAACAACTGCCACCAAAGGAGAAAGCATGGACTGACAAGAGTGGACGAAAGGAACAGTAGTGGATTAAAAAAAGCCCAAGGTGAATGCAGTACTACATGCACTGCCTGCTTCGTCGTGACTGCCTCCGATTCATAAAGCATGGCTTCTCCCCGTTTGCAGCATTCCTTTGCTGTCTGTCGAGCCGTGTCGAAATTTAACAGCTACGGTGTAGCAATGCTTCGCTGACTTCCTTCCTTGTGGTGGCGAAACACAGAATTCGGCCCCTCGCTTCAGAATGCGGCGAGTGGCCCCGGAGGTTCCTCCCGCCCGTGGCGTAACTGCCCAGCTGCCTGGACTGAGAAGTCAGCAAGCCCCCCTCGGAGGCACATAACAGCATCCGCGGGTCATGGTGAGGAGGACCCCTCAGAACGGTGACAGCTTCCTGCAAGACTGAGGCGCACGCGCCGTCCGCGCCTCCTCCCTGCTTCTTTGCTGTTGCCCAGGAAATGTTAAGCAGAGTCCAAAGACGGAAGCTTTACACACCTGTAAAAATCTAGCACATTCAGTTATTGTCTTGTAGTATTCAATTTCAGTCCGAAAACTTTGACACGTAATACAATCTGTATAAAAGTTTGTTCAACTTCTAACTGATCTTTGTTGAAGAAAATAATGTTGACGTTATTGATAATTCACCCTTGATTTTTCCCGCCTAACCCAGAATACCAGTGGATGAGGCCCTTCGTGAAGGGGTCAGACTCGAACTTCGGGAGGTGCTAACAGTTCACCAATGGTGGCGGGACTAAAACTTCACCAATGGGGCAGAGCTATCCTTAGCGCCAATACAAGGAAACAGAGTAATCATTTGTGAATTGTAAACATATTGGTCAAGTCCAATACAATTTACAAGAAACATATTTAGTCTATTTGACAATGTTCATAGGCTGACAGGTCTTTGAAAATGGAAATGAGTGATTTGGCATCTAAAAATCAGTTTCTACAAAGTTCAGTACGAAGCAATCAATAACCAGTGTTCTCAAAGTTATTGCACGACAATAGCTCTTTTTGACAATTCTCCCAAAATTCCTATGGTGAAATGAAAATGATCTCATGAAATATTTCTAAGTCCATCTTCAGAAAGAGGCTCCTCTATGACTGTTGAGCAAAGGTACCTTTGCATTCTGCAACATATGCTTGCTTGAGGCTTGCACATGAACATGCCTCTGAATGTTGAACTTAGTAGCTTAAAGCACCTGATTCCGGGATGTATGTCTGGTAAGTCTTGGGTTTGATCCCTGCTGCGTCTTGCATTCCTTCTGATATTGATTAACTGAGTGGCAATGAGTTGGCATTAGTACTGCATCTTATTTACTCTGGCAGGAATCAGCGGTATTCCAAATCAAGATAATAATTGTTGTTAGAAGCCCACCGTGAGCAGTTCTGGAATGAGATGACTGAGCCATAGCCATACAAGGAGCCAACGGGCCTAAAGAACTGGCAACAAATCTAGTTGCCTTGAAATACCTTTGCAATTTCTGGTGTTCTAGAAAGCACAGGATACAAAGGTTCCTTCAATATCCAGAACACATAGAATGTGTTATTGATGCGCAATGTCCTGCAAAGAGGTCACTTCTGCAGAAATAGTGCTACTTAATAGCATATGTTATAATAATAACAACCATGCTCCTAATTCTGTTCCGATGATCACATTACATACAGTGTCAAATCAACTAAAATATCAGTGTTGTTTTTAAATCCTGCATTATCAATGTGCATTATAAAATGCAACATTTCTTACAAACGTCTCCAAAATTCCTTTGAGAATGATGATCATATTCTCCATAATGGTTGTTCCTCAGTTTCTATACTATAGCCTTATAGCCCGCCGTAGCGGGATATACCGGCTATTAACGGCCCGCTGCAGCGTTAAAGGCCCGAGCCGAAGGCGAGGGACTTTAACAAAAGCAGCGGGACTTTAATAGCGGTATAGCCCTGCTACGAAGGGCTATAAGGCTATTAGAACATTCTGCCACTAGACGGCAGAATGTTCTAATAAATTAAACAAAGGCTTCTCGAAGCTCGAGGGGATTTAAATCCCCTCGAGCTTCGAGAGGCTTTTGTAAAACATTGGAATGTTGCTCTGCGGGCCTTTACCGGCCCGTAGAAGCATGGAGCACTCCATTGTCTACAATGGAGTGCTCCACATTCCAATGTTCTAATAATTATTGCATTTAGCCTGGCCTGGGTAGAGGAAGAAGAAAGCCCAAATGGGGCACAAGAGATGCACCATGATGACAGCGTGATTGCTAGTTTGTCACAGTAACACTGGAACACGTTGTGCACAAATTAGTGTTTTCATCGTGCAGTACTTTTGCATTGTTTACCTTTTATATGCAATATCAGAATTATGCTGCTTTTGCCAGACCCAGGTTCATTTTTACCACAGAAAAGGATTTCACTAGCATTTTGTTACCAAACTACACTATTTTGAAGAAGCAGGACACAGTGATGCAATGCCTACATAAGAGAAGTGCGGGTGTACTGCCTCTGCAAAGACACCATCCAGGAGGAAAACCACACAAGGCATACGTTAAAGCAGATTTGACATTTGTCTCACAGTGCACCCTTGAGGCAGCAGAGGTATGCCTCTGGTTAGACATAAATTATATGCAGGGCTTCACAGAGCCAAACTCTTTTGTAGTTTACTTATAAGGTAAGGCACTAGACACCTTAGCTATCACTCAGATGAAAATGCACCATCAGCCATGGATAAGAGCTGCAATTTATTCTTTCCACTTGATTCGTTCCACAGTTGCCCCCTACCCTGCCGTTAGTGCCCGAGGGCACCCACTAAATATACTGAGAACCTATGCATCCAAGATATAAGTTCAGTGGATTTGCCACTTATAAAGTTCAACAACTTTCCTAATGGCCTGATTACAAATTTGGCAGTCCGGGAGAGGGGCCGCCACTCCAGCGCCCTGCTCCAGGACACCAAACCTGTAGTCAGACTGCCCACTATATTAAGAGTTTGCTCCTGGTTTGGTGGGTGGTCCTTTGGCATTCCTACTGGGGGGGTGGGTGCACCAAAGCCTGTTAATGCACGGGATGGACTATAAAGTCCATGCCGTGCAGGAAAGAGAGTGCGTGCAGACATGGGAGCACACCATATGCCCCCCTGCATGCATTCCATGGCCCTGAGGCAACAGTTTCCTCAGTGCTTCACTTTTAATGGTGGGCTCACCACCATTGAAAGTGAGGCGGACAGGAAAATCGTATTATGCTTGGCGGTGCCGCATCAGCCCCATCAAACATATTCCGGCCTCTGACCGCTGCGCCACCGCCGCCGGATCCATGATCCCCGGCGGTTGCGGCGGTCCGATGGCGGTCGCACCATGGGTTCGGCGATGCATCGTAATCAGGCCCTAAGACTTCTTGGTGCTGAATTAACCACATCATAAAAGATATGAAAATATTAAATAAAATTGGATTTTAGCAGTCTCCCTCAACACCGAATTGGCCTATATTTTGTGGAGGCGAAGATGGTCAAAATTGAGTGCATTCCAAATAGAGTAAACAATAGAGAAGAAACATTCCCGCTTGCAGTCCCTCTCACCCCACAAACTGAGTTTTTCTATATCGGGGGACAGATAGCAGGATGGAAGAGTCAAAATGAAGGGATGGTTTATACTTGGACGCAAATATAATAGGCTCTGTGGGCAAAGCAGAGTGCTATGTCATTAGTTAATCAGCAAATGTAAGTGCTGATTGGAAGCCAATATATGTCTTTCATTACTGGGGTAATTTGAGACTTCATGATGGCTAAATATTCATTCTTTTTTGGAGGTAACTCAAGAGTGTTATCAGCTCAGTTCTGTAGTGTGTCCTACTAATGGAAACTTTTTAAAAAAGTTTATACTAGCTACAGCCTGGTAGCAGATTACTAAAAATGTATAATTTTGACAAATTTGTTTATGCCTTCTGTGAAAGGTAGTAAGTTTAGAATTTTATCTCAGATTAGTTCTGTAAATCGGCCCCCATGGGGCTTATTTACAAGAAAGTGCTGTAGTGCGGCACTGCAAGCCCTTTGGCTGCGTCACGCTGAAGCACTTTCAAAACACAGGGATACGCCATATTTACAACAATATGACACATCCCTGTGCAATCCCCTGCGCTGACGCACAGTCTGCTGCCATGCGCCATGCAGGCACCCCTTGCACCATGGTGCAAGGGTGCCTGCGTTGTGGCGAGATTGTTTCTGTGCAGGAAGGGATACCTTCCTGCACAAAAACAATAACAAAAAAATAAAAAGAGGTGATTTCCTCTTCCTATGTGTGCTGCAGAAAGAGGAATACATGAGGAGAAATGTAAACATTTCTCCTCATTGCGCCTCGCTACCTCACCCCTGGGGTGGCGTAGCATTCTGATGCATTTCCAGGTTTACGAATTCTTGTAAATCTGGAAATGCAGCAGCGTACATGGGTGTTGCATGGGAATTCCCACATCAACACCCTTGTCACGCCGCTTTCACACAGAGGGGTATATTCACAAGAACCTGTGATAACTACTGCAAGAGTAGCGTATTGCAACTTTCAATATCGCAGCCTATCGGGGGAAAATAACCCCGTGCCAACGTGGAATTCACAACAAGGTGGTAGCATGCGATACTCACCAGATAACCCGCCAAATCTCTGCGTGAAAATCAACGCCACGCCACATAAATGCGATACACGAACACAAAAAAAATGCGGTGAAGCCAACAGCGGTACAAAAAGTAGCAAAAACCAGCCACAGGCCTGCAAATCCCACGTGTCTGGCAGAACAATGCACCATAAAAACCACCGAAAAAATACACCAAAAACAATCCAAAACGCGTAGCAACATGGATGCACCCTGACACAGCGCAGGGGCCAACTCGAACCCCATAACCCCCACAGACTACCAGCAAGGAACAACGAGGGCGGAGAAGGCCAAGGAGAAGAGGGAGAGAAAGACAGGGTACAGACCGTAGGAAAACAAGACCAGCGTCACGGAGGTGACAGAACACTACCAGCAACTGACCCACTAGCAGACCACCTGGATTGCAGTCGGAGTGCACAGGAGGCCAATCCAGGATGCCAATAGGTGCCGGCATGACTTGACTACCTAGACAAGGCACAAACACGCTGCCAACACATTTGATGAATAATCATGAAATATCTCTTTTAAGCAAAGGTTTATCGTTTGTGTTAACAGAATCCACCGACTTTTTTAAGTTACAAACGGAACTTCATAAATTTTTCAGGACCCTACGATTGAGGGTTTTCTTCAGTGATCAGGAAGAGATTCCAACTACCTCAAGATCACTTATGCGTCCCAAGTCCTCTTTTATACCTACTAATAGTATGATGCCACCTGAAATCTTGGCATTTGAGAAAGGGGTATTAGAAGATGTCTTAAAAATGAAAGAACTAAAAAGATTTACTCCCTTCAATATTTCAAAAGCAGAACGAGAAGCTATGCTTTCGTTAAAACACAATGATAAGATCATCTTAAAACCAGCGGATAAGGGTGGAGGCATCGTAATTCAAGAGAGATACAAATACGAGGCAGAAATAATGAGACAAATAAATAACTCTGATCATTATAAACTATTGAGAGGTGACCCCCTTAAAGATGTACAAAAGTCAATACAACTAGTCACTAAGAAAGGTTTAGATGATGGCTTTTTAACCAAATTGGAATTTGAGTTTCTAAATAAAAGCTGCCCTAGGACTCCAGTCCTGTACACTTTACCAAAAATACACAAAGACAGAGATAATCCCCCAGGGAGACCAATTTTATCTGGATGTGGATCGGTTATGGAACCACTGGGACACTACATCAACAGTTTCATCAAAGAATATGTTCCAAATTTGCCTACCTATGTAAGGGACAGCACCCACATGATTAATCTAGTGGAGGGTATGGAATTTGACCCCAGAAGGGAGACCTTGGTAACCATGGATATAAATTCCTTATATACTAATATCCCTCAACAACAAAGCATAGAGGTTATACAAGAAATATTGAACAGTCGACCAGCACCGGTGGAGGTACCAACTAAGTTCATCACTGTTTCATTGATAATTGCCCTAACTAAGAACTACTTTAAATTTAATGCGGATTATTATCAACAATGTTCAGGAACATCCATGGGGGCAATTTTTGCTCCAAATCTAGCGAATCTCTTTGTAGGAGATCTGGAGGATAAATACATTAATAACACCAATAACCCCTTCCACACAAATATACGATGTTGGAAGCGATACATCGATGACATCTTTTTTATTTGGGTGGGAAGTGAGGAAGACCTCGATCAATTTGTCATCTATTTACACACATGCCAAACTGCGTTAACTTTTACATACCATAAAGATAAAGAGATGGTACCTTTTTTGGATTTGAAAATAAGATGCAGTGGAAATCTTTTGAATGTGACACTATATCGGAAACCAACAGATAGGAACACCTTACTTCAGTATACTAGCTTTCACCCAAGGTCCCTTAAAGATGACCTTCCTTATGGCCAATTTTTGAGATTAAGGCGTAACTGCACAGAAAAAGCCGATTTTTTCATGGAGGCCAAGATTTTAAGTTCCAGGCTATGTGAGCGGGGCTATCCCAAGAGATTGATAAAGACTTCAGTGAAAAGAGCCTGGTTTAGTCCCCGAGAGGTGTTACTTGAAAAAACCACGAGAGAAAGCGTAAAAAGAACTGTATGTGTCACCACCTTCTGTCCATTAAGTACGCAAATACAGAAGACCATTAAACGACACTGGTCTACTTTAAACACTCTAGAATGTTGTCGCGAACCACCCATGTTTTCTTTTAAAAAAGGAAAAAACATAAGAGATCATTTGGTTCGCTCAGACACCAGTATACATCAGAATAATAAAGAAACTATACAAGATCTATGGTCACTACCGGCCGTTACAGGCCATTACAAATGCAGAAACTGCATAGCATGTAACTTTACTAAGGAAACACAATTTTTTACACATGGAAATGTGAATATTAAATTGCAAACTTTGACTAACTGCGCCACGATGAATGTGATCTACTGCATTTGGTGTCCATGCAAACTGATATATATTGGCCAGACCACCCAACCTGTGAGAGCACGCATTGGACAACATAGGAGTCGTATTAGATGTCAGGTGGCAAACGCTCCTCTAGTTGACCATTATGTAGAGAAAGGCCACTCTGCTGATGAGGTACAGTGGCAAGTGGTGGAGAAAGCCAAGATTCCTCCCAGAGGAGGTGATATGTCTCTCATTCTTCAAACATTGGAATGTAAATGGATTGACAAGTGTGGATCTATCCGTAATGGGTTGAATAGTCTTGAAGAGTGGCGTAGGTTCATAAGCTTACATTGACTAAAGACCGGCAGTCCAGTGTTTCTTTCTACCACATGGTAGGGCTCCGCCATGACATTCATAATGATATACTTGAAATGTCTTAATAAAGATATGTTGGCATGTGTAAGAGATAAGAAAGATGAATGATCACCTGTAAAGTTTTTTTATAAAACTGTATTGTCATGTATAGAAAATGATAAGTTCCAAAGTGTATTGGTCAATATGTGACATGCTCTAAGGATATCTACATAGAGATAAATTGTATCACACTGTACCCATTGGGGGAAGTTGGAATTTAATGTAAAACATTTCATTTTTTTCACCCTTCTTTTCTTTTCTTTTTATTCTCCTTCTCTCTCTTCTACCCCTTTTGCTTCCTTTTAACAATTAATGATAAACACACATTAAAATAATCCCTACACCTCCTAATTATTCTTAGTTCAACTCGGAGGAAGTATTAGTGAGGTACGTATATCATTTAAATACAACTAAAAACGTTGTGTGGGGTAATCCTTCTTTTCAAATGGGGTGTATCTTGGAGAGCGTGGCTATACTCTTAAACCCGTCTCGTTGTAGATACAAGAAATATTTGTTTCTTGAGTTAATGCACGGTTTGCCCGTTCAAAGATGGCTGCCATTCAGCCCTCTTCTATGTCGTGAGCTCTGCAGCCACACGCGACTATAACTAATGGGATAGATCACTTCCGGGTAACCGCGGTATTCAACGGATTGCGTACCGCATGGCTACATCGTTTTGCTGGCTGTCGTCCTCATTAATATGAGTGATCATCCTACGGAGCCTGAATGACTTAAATAATTTCGAGTTATGAATATCCCTTAGCCAATTGTTATACGTTTTATCTTATTCCCCAGTGATAGACGCCCCAGTCGCTACGGGAGTAGTCCAGCACATCAGCGACATTCTCTCTTTATGCGAAATTAAAAGAAACTAAGTAAGTTATATTCAGTTATACGTATGTGTATGCTTTGAATGACACACATAAGACGGGCTAACCTCTGTTAAAACACTTGCAGAAATTACCGATTGAGAGGTTATATTCCCGATGGAAACACACTGGAATATTACGATCTGTGTCTTGGCCGTCACTAGTGAGATAGTGAATTGAAGTAAGTTTCTCCCCTTATCACTTGGGTGAGCACTATTACAAAATTTGTAGCGCGTGTACTCAACCTGTGTATCCTTAATTATAGGTTGAGAGTTTTCTTCCTTTACCACTTCATACGGGATCCATTGGACTCGAGTGTACATATCTGGGTAAGAGACCTCCCTTGCCTTCCCAAGCCCATTTTTGATTAATTACTATATCACCAAGGTTACTAACGTTAGTCCATATGTTTCAGTCCCCAGAAATACAGTCCTGAAGAGACCCGGTATCTAGAGTGGGTCGAAACGCCGTCGACAACACATATAATAGAGACAGTTTCGGGTTGAATTATTTGCAAATTACAAAATCTGTCCTTATATAAATTACCAATAACCTTTTTTAATTCTCTTTTCCTTGTTTATACATATGTAATGTAATAGGTTATGGTTCTTTCACTTGGGGTCACACATCACTGTAAATATTGAACTGTGTATATATGTTCAACTTTAGAAATGTATTTTTTTGATATAGCCTTTATGAAACAAATGAACTTTTGAATAAAATAAACACCTACCTCGGCTGAGGTTAGGTTTTACAAATAAAGATATAGGCCTTGGTGTGGGCTTATTATGAAAGTGGACGTAAAATTGATTTGATAGGCTTTCTAAAAAAGAAAAGCCATATTAGGCTGTGATTAAATTAGAGTGACATATTTAGTCACAAACTGTGTATTATGATTACGAGTGAGTTCCTTGTGGATATTGTTTTGTACTCAGTAGCCAACAGGAAGGCAGCAACGGCTACAGGAGGTGGCAGTCCAGCGCCACAGGAGGAGACGGTGCAAGGAGTAGGGAGTATGGACACAGCTCAAGAGGACCTGACACAATTTCAACAGGGAGTGCAAAGAACAGGGACTGGGGGGACAGGGGGAGTGGGCACAATGGCATACATTCACAACGAGGTGTAGCACACTGCACACCCACAATCACCCAGGTCCATGGGCCCGATCCCCTTGGCACACTGCAGCACACACACAGCAAGAACAGCACACCCACATTGACGGCAACGAGGAAAAACACGCATAGCGGACACTGCAGAAAAGAGGACACAACTGGCTCGCATATGCACAGAAACATGCCTACTACATCTGATGGTGCCGGAAACTGTGAAATGGAAATGTACGTGTACGACATCACATCCGTCATGCAGACAAATGTACACAGTCCCGCAGAAGAATCCAGCACCCCCAAACAGTCACAATGTAAATTGCAATACAGTCTGCATGCAAACCTTCACAATGCGCCAATATATATGTCAATGCAAAGTCAATACGCACCTCCCCTTCACATCGCAGAGAGGCACACAACACCTTCAGCAGAGCACAGAATACAACACATCAGTGATACCGGAGAGGACCACCACCCGTCAACACCGACGCCCTAGAACAGCACATGGCTATCCCACGCAACCCCCCACCAGGACCTGGACAGCCAAGCTACTCAGAGGAGAACACCCAGCCTGCAACAGACCACACAGCAGGAAGTACCCGCAAGCACAGCTGGCTCACGACACTTCACCCACCCACACATCGCACCCCGATGCCATGTTCCTGCACGCCAAAAGGAGGTGGCCCAACAGGTGTGGTTGGGGGCCGAACCCTAAGGAATGCGAACCAGGACACATACGTAGGTGGCCACCAACACGCCACTAAGGAGACCCACACTGCCATAGAGACACATGCAGTTGCACATTCACAGTACAGAACCACAGGCAGGGGTGCTCAAATTGCAGTCACACACCCATGTTGGCTCTGCGTACGATGGCCCTGGCCACTCCCCTTATGAATTGAGAGGGTGACGACAACCGTTGCCTGCGGTGACACGTCTGCATCCAATGTACACAGCACGATGTAATGGCATCGGGCCCAGAGCCCTCATGCATACAACAAGACCACAGGGACACACGCAGATAACATGTTGAACTGGCTACGGGCACATGCGCCCGACCCTTTTATTGGCAGGGCCACATGTACAGTGACGCCTGTGCTGGATGTGTGTGGGGTGAGTGTAAGCCATTCCGCACGGAATGTCTGGTGCTGGCAATCACTTGAACATTAGACACCAGTACAACGGAAACAGAGAATACATGCATAAAAGAGTCAACTGCTGAGCAACATGGAGGGAGCCAGAAAAAGTCCAGAGGACAGCCAACATGCAAACAGAAGTGTCCATGAGTTGCAGTGCACTGGGGATGGGACACTAGAGATGAGCGCGCCCATGTGAAGAAAAAGTCTCGGATTGTGTCCCTCCGACAGACACCTTATGCAGATGCAATGGGGTGTGTCATACCTGCATCATCTTCCCCATCAACGTTTCAGGGCCCCTGCACTGTTTGAGGTGGCATAGCTGCGCAACCTCTCCACAGCTCAAAACTCAAACAGTAACGGACAATGGCTTGCGGTGAACTGAGTCACTGGCACCTGGAGTGCTGAGCAGGGTATCAGGCCGATGATGGCATCCACGACAGGTCTGAGCAACTCCGTAAGTCTGTCAGGACCACCGTGTCGACTGTGGCAGATGGTTGTTGGAGGTGGTCTTTGCGGTGATGCCACGTCCGGGCCGGTCAGGACTCGATTTGGTGTGTGAGCCTGGTAGGACTCTATTGGGCCCGGAGGCTGCGTACAGCACAGGGCCACAGAGAAATGGCGTTGATGACCCCAAGGCCAACGCATCAGGGGCCATGCAATATCTTGGAAGGAGAGGTCCCGTACCTGACCAGCACAGAGTTAGTGGCTCCGGATGCACAGCGGCCGGCACAGGCACCCAGCCACGGGACGGTGACTTGCGGTGCAGTCAGATGGGCCATGCGACCTGAGCGGGTCACCATCAATGTCCGAGGTGTATGTTGCGGAGGGTATCGGGGGACAGTGGAAGGTGTCCTCCAGGGCATTACGCCGAAAGGATTGATTTTATCCGGAAGCAGCAAATGAAGGAGTGGAATGCGACAGCCTCGTTGCCACCGCCAATTAGGTATCAGCTACATGAGGATGAAAACGGCCCCCTTATCCATAGGCTCAGACGCCACCAAAGTTCAACCAGAGAGTGTCCATGATTGTCGGGGAACAGACGTAGTGGCACCGGGGCTGAGAGGGGATGCTGTCTGCGATGATGCCGGTACACTGATATGAAATCAGCCATTGCAAAATGAAGAGTCTGTGACCTACTGGACTGCAGTGTAGGCCAGAGGCAGCGGTCAGCAGTGGCCCACAGCCATGTGTTGTTGGCTGGCAAGGCACAGAGTTAGTGACACAAGGGCAGTTGTCGGTAGTGTTCGATCACATCCTTAACGATGATCTTGTTCCCTCTTGACTGCAACGCGTCATCCTCTTACGCCTCTCCGTGCGTGCGATGACATGCATTCTGCCTTTTGAATAACCGATGTTCAGTTCCAAATCTGTGACCCACTCGTGCGCAGCGTAGGCCGAGGGCAGTAGTCCGCGTAGTGCCACAGACACGTGTGGTTGTGATGCCATGCACAGACTTGTTGGCACCACATCGAAGCAAGTATAGTGACTTGTTCTATACCTTAAATGGTGTTCACTGTCATGGTGTAATCAAGACTCAGTTCCAAATGTGTGACCTACCTGACCGTGGTGTAGGCCTGAGGCAGCAGTCAGCACGGCCCATTCACCGAGTGTCACCGGCATAGGTTGGATGGCTCCACCGGCCTGCGTAGTTCAGGTTCAGTGGCACCACATGTTGGGACACCTCCGTGTATGTGACCCGGATTTTGTCCGGACTGAGCCGCATCTTCCTCTTACTCCTCTCCGTGCGACCACTGGTGTGGACTCTGCCATTCGTGATTTGCGCCTAGGTGCTGGATGTGGGACCTACTGGTCCGCAGGGTAGTCCTGGTCCCTCATTCACGTATCGCCGGCTGGCGTTGAACAGGGTTAGTGGCACCACATGTCGCAGGCTGGCGGTGAACAGGGTTAGTGGTACCACGTGTCGCAGGCTGGTGTTGAACAGGGTTAGGGGCACCACGTGTCGCAAGAAGCCCATATGGAACTATGCCTCACTGATCGAAGGGAGTCTGGTGCTGTTGCCGGTGGCCTGGATTTGGGGTCACTGCCATTCATGACTCAGGACACAGTTTCACACATGGAACCTACTTGGCCGAGGAGTAGGCCTGAGGAGGCAGTAGAGCACGTCAACGGAAAAGGACGAAAGCGTGCCCGTTTCGTGGAGGCTGTGATGATCTGAGGAGGCTGCCAGGTCGCGGGACTCGGGCCTGGAGCTTGATCCGGAACGTAGTGGGCCCTCCTTGACACAAGCCGATGTTGGCAGACGATCAGTGAGGCCTGGCTGTGCAGGGCTGGGCCTGACGGGTTCGTGGTCTGGCAGGCGCACAGCGTCGCAGGCAACTCCGCTCTAGAGGATGGCATCGGTCTCGTGGCGGGATGAGAGGCGCCGCCCTGGCAGAGACGTTGTGTTTTCCGGAAGAGGACCACGCCCAGGGTTACGTGCTACTTATTCACACCCCTACGCTGGCGTGGCGTACGACGGGCCATCCCACTCCTGTCACGCTTTGGGGGGGGCGTAACAGGCAACATTTCTGCGAGGTCCCCCACTGGTTGTGGTGACATGGTTGCATCCACTGTCCACTACACTCCATACACCAAAGGTGTATGTCGCCATGGATATGGGTGTGTGCTGCATACTGCGGTCTGTCCAGCACATCTCCGCCACTCTTGGCATTGTGTACTTTTCCATTCGTGGTACTACTGCATCCTTCACACATGCCTGTTTGCCACCTCTCCCCACATTCAGCTGTTGTGTGGCTGAGGTGCCATGCCATTGACGGCTCATGTTCACGGCTTGGCCAGGTAACCATTGTGAGTTGTTCTGTCGTATCTGGTGGGTGGGCATGTTGTTGTGCAAGTTGGTTGTGATTTTGTGACGTGTGCATTGCCAGAGTTGTGATTTGCATGGTTGTGGAGTTGAGGTGAGTGGGGTGTTTATTTGGAACTTGCCAAGGGGCTGTGCATTTCCCTTGGTGCCATCCTGGGAACGCTGGTTGCTGATGGACTGTCGGAGAATGGAGGAATCATGCACACTGGCTGTGTATTTGAAGGTGACATTGTTGGAGGTTCCACGGTGTTCTGTTGTTGCCTGCACATTGGGGTGAGACGTGTGCTTTCTGTTGTGGTGATTGTGTGCTGTGTCCCCAGGGGGCACAGGTGGGACATGTGTGCTGTGGATTGCCCCCAACACGTGCGTGCATCCTGCCATAGCATATGATCCTTGCTTGGTCTCCAGCGTGACCCGTGCATTGTGTTGGACGTATGGGGACTGGGGTACCAGGGTGATGGTGATGTCCAGGACAGGTGTGAGGCACTTGGATGTGGCTGGCACTGGGACTCCTCCGACTCTGACGGGTGTTGGTTGGGGGGTGCCAGGGGCCACCAGGTGCAGCCAAGCCAGCAGGTTGGTGTGGGGTGGGATGTTGGTTGTCTGCTGTGTTGGTGCCGTAGGCCTGTTGGGTGATGATGGTCGGGATGCGTGGGGTGGTTGTCCCTTTCAGCCTGTGGTGGATGGTGACATTGTCAGAGGTTGGGTCTGTGCTGCTGGTACGCTTCCTGGGGGTCCGCTGTCTTTGTCTACGCTGTGTCTGTGGTGGTTCGGGGGGGGTGTTCTGGGTGTGGGTTGTGGTCCTGGGGTGGTGTTGGTGGGTGTTGTGGCCCTCTTGGGTGACCGGTCCGCATGATGGGTGGCTCCATGGCATCTCTTGCCCTTCCGATGTGGCCCTGGGCTGGTCTCCCTTTTGTGGTGCAGGCTGCCGTCCGACTTTACACCAGGTCAGAGCAGGTGTAGATTTCCTGGTGCTAACGCGCCTTATCGCCTGTTTTGTGTTTTTATCGCAGTTCTGTCTGGTCGTTGAGAATGTTGAGGTGTGATGTTGTTCCGGCTTTTGGCACGGGAACGCCTACTCTGCATCTCGTTAGCGATATTTGCGGGGGGCCTCTGTAGCGATGATTTTTGCGGCTGCTATCGCGAGTAAACTGGTGCTGTGGGCTGTTTACACCGGCTTGTGAATGGGGCGGTATTTTTATCGCAACTTTGGCTGCGATAAAGTGCCATTGACTCGGCGATAGTTTCTTGTGAATATGCCCCAGAGTGTTGTGTGAGAAGGGGCCATATTTTTAAGGACAGGGAAAGCCACACAGGGTGGCTTTACTTATCCTTGTAATTATGGGGCAGGAGGTTGGGTCAGTGGTGCTTCACAAAAAGTGACTAATCGGTGGCCCAAGCGGTTTGTAAATAAGCCCGTAAATAAGGCAGATTTATATAAACTTTGCACTGCACAAAGTGGTGGAAATTGTAGAAATGGGATTTACTTTCCAGTGCAAAACTTTACCCATTAGTGGCACATAAGTTTTCCCATGCAACCACCTATGGTTTTGATGCAATTTCCTATCTACTAACAATGGTAGCCTGGGCTTTGTGCCAAAAGATAAGGCTATCTCTAGGCAGGCATTAAAAAAGGATAAATATTTTTATTTCTTCATTCTTTTCCCACACTACATGTGTGCTGTACAGCACACATACGATGAGAGAAAAGATTTAAAGGACACCTCAACATAGTTCTGGAAGAGTAACCTATTCTAGATAGCATGCACCTACACTTGCATTATGGTGCGAAGATGTGTTAGTGATGCTAGCCAGCCAGCGGTGCACTGGGGCTCAGGAAGAGAGCAAGAGCGCCATATCTTTGTTATCATGGTGTTGTCCCGCTCTCTCCCTTTCATGCAATGCAGCAGAGCAACTTAGGTTGCTGCGTGGCACGAAAACTTAAACTCTGTTCCTATATGACTTTGCACATTTTGCAGCAGTTTATATTATACTATGCATAATACAATCTTAAATTAATGACTTGCATATTCACAGTGCTTTCTGTCACAGGCTAGGACCTCATAGCACTATAAATACACATCACTATTCACCAGTGTAGCAACCAGGATTTAGTTCTATGACTGTCTGGTTAAACACAGAAACATCTTCAGTGATCACATTAATCAATTAGGATGTCATAACATAAAAAATGCATTTCCCACCAATTAATTTTAAAAGCATTATATTTTATAAGTATTTATCTGAACATAAAAGGCCAATAATTTTTTTTGTTGCAGTTTTGATATTGCGCAAACTTGGCCCAAGGGCATTGTGGAAAAGTGTGGCTCAATGGTTAGAGCGGCAGACCCTGATGCAGAGATCTGGCCCGGGACCAGGGTTCAATTCGCCTCGGCGGCTCTTGGATTCAATTTCCCCCAACCTGATAATTCTCGCCTCGGTGCCTATTCTAATCTTGGGTCCCACTGTGCAACTCTGGGCAATAGCTTGCTTAATCTCCACAATGGCCCCCACAGCGCAAGGATGCGTGGCTTCACCTTGGGGGTACCCAGGAGTGGACATCTCACAGGAAAACCAGGAAGGGTTCCACAGCAGTATGAATACAGCGCTACGAGACCCCTGGGTAGAAGTGCGCTATATAAGTACAAATACATTTACATTTAAACAAACACATAAGCAGCACAAGAATCGTATTAGGTTCCCCAGTTCCCAACTTAACAGCTCTGGCCATTGGGCGACATCTCAAAGAAACAGAATGTGTTGTTCTTTCTCAGCCACCTCTTTTGCTTCGGCCCCATTGTTATGTTATGTTTATTTGTAAAGTGCTCTGTCACCAGCAATGTTAACCTGGCAATGAAAAGGTGTGTGTGCCTAGCCCCGCCTATGGTAGGTTGGGTAATTGAAAAGCCAGGTCTTCAGCATTTTGTGGAATTCAAAAAGAGGGGAGGAGGCTCTAATATGGAGTGGGAGGATGTTTCATGCTTTAGGAGTGATGCGTTGTGATATTGTCATAAGCCTGTAGCTGAGAGATGGGAGCATGGAACATTCTAGTATTGATAGAATGTTATGATGCGTTTATTGTGAAGGTTCCATGTAGAAACAGTTGACTCTTGTTCCCTGCTGTAACTGGTTTGTACTTATTCTCCATGAATAAACCATAATTTTTGTATTACTGCATGGATCTTTATCACTTCAGAGTGATGTAAGAGAACGCCCGTCCTCCTGTTCTGGTTCTGTGTATGCATGGGATTTGTATGCGTAGGAGTTCTGCGTGGTGGAGGTGTTTGGGTGGTTGGTGGAAGGAGATGCAACTGTTCAGGTAAGTTGTGTAGTGCCTTGAATTTTTGTGTGAGGAGTTTGAATGAGTGCGTTTGTGTATTAGGATCCAGTGGAGCTCTCTGGAGTGTGTTGTGAGTTCTGTGTGGGAGGTTGAGGTTGAGGATGAGTCTGGCTGCTAGATGGTTTGTAGTCTTCTACTGAGTTGCTAGCTAATCTCAGCATAGAGGGTGTTCCTATAGTCCAACTTGCTGGTAACTAGGGTGTGAATGACAGTTTTTCTAGTGTTGCTTGAGAGCATTTGAAGATCTTCCTCGGCATGGTCTGGGTCTGTCATGTGCAGTCATGTCCAGTTTGCTGTTAATGATTATTCTGAGGTTCCTGGCATGGGTAGAGCCTGAGTTAAGGCAGGCCATCCCTTGGAGTCCCATGGTGATGTGTTCTTGCTGAAGATCACTACTTCTGTCTTGTGGGTGTTGAGCTTGAAGCAGTTGGCTTTTATCTGATTAGTGACTTCGGTCATGCAGATGGTGAACTTTTTTCTTGTGTAGGGGGTCTTGTGCGTGAGAGTATGAGTTGCTGTCCGAGAGAGAGGGTGTGATTTGCTTTCTGAGAGGGAAAGTATAAGTATTGTACTTAGGATTGCTGTTGCCTTACTTTATTTAAGCACTTCACTCACTTGATGACCTGTGAAGTACTTTGTAAAAGGCTTTCAATGAAGCCCTTTCTTCAGCAACACAGCACACATCAGTTAAAAACCTGTGGGCGCCCTGGAAGCCTTAACATCCCGAGCTAATACACACCATGTGGGTGGCTGAAGCCCTTTTAGCCCAATGAGTGTACCACGCCTGCCTTTGCAGTAGAGAGTGTTGCAATGTTCCACTCTAAAAACAAGCAAAACTGCTTCTCAAAAGAAGCCATGTGTATTAATGGGGATTTTTCTCTTCAAAATGAACGGGGCTTTAAGTTGTCCTGGCCAGCTACCTGGCAAATGTCACAGCCCTTAATTAACATGGGTGGCAGGCCCATCTCCGGTCTTGTTTTTGGACAACACAAGAAGAGATAAGTACCTCTATTTCTACTGCCAAAGGTGTCAGGAACGGAGTCTGTTATGTACTGTCCCTTCCATTGTTCACAGTATTATTGTCCCTTTTAGAATCCGTCCACAAAAGCAGAAGAAGGACTGAGAGATGAGAAGCAAAGTAAGAGTTCTAAAGTGCATAGCTCTGCAGTGGGATAGGTTTCTGAAAGCAAAAGACTGGCATGACTCTTTTATGGTATCACTAATAAGTAATGATGCTACTTACAAAATCCTATCTCCGTTTTATAATGGCGTGAGCGAAAAAGTTAATGTGTTCTCCCATTTGCTATCTTCCAATAATGTTTCAGCTTTTGGTGAACCTGCTGGATGATGAGGCAGAAGAAACATTGAAGAGATAAAAGTTATGTTACGTTACGGGTTTTGTATAGCTCACAGCTGCCCCAGCAAAGGTGCATCCCAGTGCTAGCAAGCAGAAGTTGGGAGGCTACTAACAGAAGGCAAAACCTATAGCAAAGGGAAAAGGTGTGTTTTAATCGCCTTGTGGAATGCCAGGAAGTTGTCAATGCTACTAATGTGCACAGGGAGAGAGTTCCAAAGCTTTGCAGCCAGGGTGTGGAAGGAGCGCCCTCCTGCACGCACCCTCCTCAGCCAAGGTGCAACCTCCATATGCTGGCCCCTAGATCGTAGTTGGCGAGTGGGTGCATAGGGTGAGAGCAGGTTTGCCAGGATACCTGGGGAGGAAAGATTCATCATTTTATAGGCGATGCAGAGGGGCTTGAACTCGATGCGCCTCGCCACCGGCAACCAATGTAGCCAGCGGATGGCATTGGTCGTAGAACAAGTTCTAGGAAGGCCAAGAAGAGTTCCAGCAGTCGCATTTTGAACCCTCTGCAAACGTAGAATTTCAGCCTTGTTAACCCCCAGGTAGAGAGAACTGGCATAATCCAGCCTAGACATAATGGAGGCCTGGATGACGACTTGATGGACTGTGGGATCAAAAGAAAACAACAGCAGTTTGAGCCCTCACAAGAATCCGAAACAGGTCCCGGCAACTTCTTTGGTTTGAACCTGGAAACTGAGGGCCGAGTCAACCCATACACCCAGGTTTTTGACCACCTGTTTGGGGGCGGGTGCGCATCCCAAGGTCGCAGGCCACCAGCGCTCACTCCACAGCTCAGTGTCTCTCCCTACCAGCAAAATCTCATATTTGCTGGCGTTAAGCTGGAGGCAGTTGGCAGTCATCCACTCTGCAACAGCTGCAAGATCACTCCTAAACTTAAGAGCTTCCTGCATGGAGTCATCAGAGAGTGCTACTACCAACTGAGTATCGTCGGCATAAAATACTACTGTGAGTCCTCTGCTCCTGGCCACTGCCGCTAACGGTTAGACATACAGGTTGAATAGCGTAGGGCTCAATGCGGAGCCCTGTGGAACCCCTTGTTTGATAGTGTGTATCAGGGAGGCGAAAGGGGCTGCTACAGGTTCTCTCTGATAGAAAGGAGGCGAACCATCCCAGGGCCGGGCCCTCGATGCCAGCCTCCTCCAACCGCTGCAGCAGGATCTAATGAGATACCGTGTCGAAAGCGGCGCTGAGATCTAATAGTATCAACACCGTGGTACGTCCGGCATCTAAGGGCTCCCTCTGGTGTTCGGTCACAGCTAAGAGAGCAGTCTCCGTGCTGTGACCTGGGCGGAAACCATTCTGAGAGGAGTCAAGCGTGTTGTTATGTTCCAGAAATCCTGTCAGAATGGAATTGATGTAAGCCTCGGTGATCTTGGACACCCACGTCAGGAGGAAGATTGGGCGAAATTTCTCCGGTTTGGCGGTGTCCAATGTAGGTTTCTTTAACAAAGGGACCACCATTGTGTGGTAGCAGGTGAAACCCCTTCCAAAAAAGAGTTTAAAAAAACACACCAACATAAAGGTAGGGGCAGAGAACGACATGGGACAGACAGGGAAATTCAAACCAAGTTCTACCAGGTCTTACAGCTCACCCATCGACTTCACTCTCATGTTCTAGCTTTTAAAAGGTTTCTTGGGAAGCCTGACAACAGTCGTGTCATTTTTGCTCCAAATAACTCAGGAAAAACACTCATAAACTTGTACGATCTGAACCCTGACTGTTGCAAAGTCATCCTGTGCCCTGGGCACCCCTATATTATTTGCTGACTGGTGCTGGTGGTAACTGACTGACTATCCCTGGGCTCTGTCTAACCAGGCCCAGGACCAGTGCAATGCTGAAAAGACACTTAGAATGCAGTGAAAACACCTACATACACTAGGGTACACTATGGGTTAGGGTACCCCTATGATGGCATGCCCTCCCCTATAAGCCCCAGTACAGAATAGGGCAGGGGGCTTGAAACTACCTTTAAGTCCCTAATATATATAACAAGGGTATGGCAGTTTAAAGGCCAGCAGCCGTTCTGCACTGGCATGTGTGCACTGCTGAAGCCTGAGGTCAGTTTAAAAGCAGCCCTGTGTTGCAGGACTGCCTTTAAATTGTAAATTGTGTCCAAACTCGACTTTGGTGTTTGGGGCACCTAAAAATTAATAAACTACAGTGTTTGAGTTCATTAGGTTGTCCAAGGGGCAGGGGGGTCAGGTACTTATAAAGAGGATCCTTATAAAATGATTTAGATATACCCTGATGTTAGTGAAATTACACATTTCACTGCCTACATTGTAGTAAAGTGCTTCCCAAAATCGACATCTGTACTAGGAGCACTGAGAAGTGAGTATCTGTAATCTTTTTGCACGATTAGAACCCCTAAAGTCTCCCCTAGGTGTTCCAGGGGTGGGGGTCCTGTAGATATAGGCAGGGTTTTATAAAATATGTTTTGTAAGCCCTGGTGTTGGAGAAATGGTCCAGTTAATTTTCCCCATTGAGGATCCTCAGCCACAGAAGTTAACATGGCAAGAAGTTATTTACTAATAATTCCCACTAAGAGAATCATAAACGTCCCATTTAAGGACTTCCTATAATGGTATTGATAAATCCAACAATGTGGTGTTGTTGAATTTCTCCTAATATGTATAGACAAGAAGTTATAAGACTTTCTTGTCTGTAAACCAAATTCAGCCCTCTAGTGCTCTAATCTGATTGGCCAGAGTAAGCCACACTGCTTTGATAAGGTGATACGTATCCCAGGGGTCAGGGAGCCATACCAGGTTCTGCTACATAGGAATGCTTTGGCAGAGGGAGGGGTCGTAAAACATCTTCTTCAAAAAGAGGAGGGGACAGACAGTGTAAGGCAGGTCCAGTTACAGCCCTACCCTCAGAACCCAGCCAGATGACAGGCTTAAGGCAGGAATTTCCAGATGCAAAGGGGAGGGAACATATGTAGATGAGCAAGCCTGTAGCCTAGTTTAGTTAACTCTTCTCTGTCTGCTATAAAATCAGCCATGATGAATTTTGGAGAAATGGTGCTCTCTGGGAAAATATAGTGCCATACTTTGGAGGATGTTGTCATACCCTGGGGTGCCCTGCACCTCATTGGACAGGAGTGCCCTCCTGCTTGTCCCAGAGAATGTGGAATAAGTATCTGAGGGGGGCAAAGCCTCTCACATCTGCTGCTTGAAACAATAGTAAGAATAAGGGTCCATGCTGAGAAGTTAGATTCACACCAACCAGGCACTTCACTCTGAAGACAGCACCTGCTGCACAATCTGGAACGACAGCCCTGTGGACCTAACTTGCTTCAAAAGGACTAAAGAGTGGACTCCCTGCAAACTACATGTCAACAGAACTCACCTGGAACATCACCACCAAACATCCTCAGCCTGGAGTACTACTAGTGGATTTGTAAGCGTTTTGTCCAAGTGGATTGTGGGAATTTAAGTCCCAAACTTTCAAGGATCATCTTGGAGTACGTTTTTGACACTTTGGAGCCCTTTGGAAAACTTCAGGAAGAAGTTCCAGAAGTCTCGAGAACTTAGGAGCAACTTTGGAAAAAAGCTCCATAAGTGGACCAACTCAACCTGGCCAGCCAAGACCACGACGCTCAACCACAAGGCAGCCTGCCGTCCAGGTTCATCCCACTGAAAAGCTCCGGAGGTCCGACTTCCGAAGTTTGACCTGGAGTAAGCTGAAAGCCAAGCCAGCCAAAGCTCACCGAAGCCTGCCTGGTGAAGAGCAGTGAGGGGCCCCTGAAGAAAAACCTCTGTAAATGTTTCCAAGTCCGAACGTAGGAGAGGTGACCGGGACCAACCGCAAGAGTCAAGCCACCCACCTTCAGCCGCGTGCTGGCCTGGATCTCTGGTTCCTCCCGCTGGAAAGCTCTGGAGGACTGACTTCCATAAGTTTGACAGGGGGCTCCTCGCAAGGCAATCTGGCGAACCCTCACCGAATCCAGACTGGCTGAGAGCTTCGAGTGACCCCGGGAAAAAAGCTCCAGAAAAGTCAAAAGGTAAAAACTTTGACCGAGGCCTAGCGTGAGGGGTAGCCGCGAAGGGCTACGTCGCAGTTGGCCTAACACTTTGACTTTGTCCTGGGCTAGCGTGACCATATAACCCGATAGGCGCTATAGGTTTCTATGTGCTATAAAGTGCTAAATCTTTAAAAATTCATATCTCATTAACATTGGATTTTTTTCATTTTGGTGTCATTTTAAAGATAACAATATTTCCTATTTGTATAAATTGGTGTTGGATTTTTGTTGTGTGTGATGTCTTAATTATTTACTGAATTGTTGTTTTTAAATTCTTTCCATACCTGTCTTTGAAGTAAAGCTGGCCTGGGAATAATTTTCTAAGACCTATTCTGAGCCCTAGACTGTGTTAGTGTAGGGTGTTACCCTGAAACCGGTCCCAGGATGCTTGTTTCTGGTTCAGGGAAGACCTGGCTTGGCAATTCGGGCTGGACTGTTCCAATGAGGCACAGGGTCAAGACTGATTTGCATATAGCTGGGTCTGAACTGAGATGGCGAAGTGAGCAAAAGAATGGTGATGGATTCAACCCAGATCTGTGACTGGGGGAGAGTGTCTGAAAGGTTTCAGCGCTCCATCCATCATCTCCTTGTGTTTGCTTTGTTCTACATAAGTTGGCAGGATATGCCCAAACTTGGGTCCCTTGCGCATTTTGCCACAGGATTCAAGCTAGCCTGGCTGATGAAGGGTGTTACCCAGAAACCGGTTCCAGGATGCTTGTTTCTGGTTCAGGGAAGACCTGGCTTGGCAATTCGGGCTGGACTGTTCCCATGAGGCACAGGGTCAAGACTGATTTGCATATAGCTGGGTCTGAGCTGAGGTGGCGAAGTGAGCTAAATAATGATGATGGATTCAACCCAGATCTGTGACTGGGGGTGAGTGTCTGAAAAGTTTCAGCGCTCCGTCCATCATCTCCTTGTGTTTGCTTTGTTGGCCCTAAGTTGTCAGGGTATGCCCGGATGTGGGTCCCTTGCTCTCTTTGTCACTGGATTCAAGCTAGTCTGGCTGATGAAGGGTGTTACCCAGAAACCGGTCCCAGGATGCTTGTTTCTAGTTCAGGGAAGACCTGGCTTGGCAATTCGGGCTGGACCATTCCCATGAGGCACAGGGTCAACACTGATTTGCATATAGCTGGGTCTGAACTGAGGTGGCGAAGTGAGCTAAAGAATGATGATGGATTCAACCCAGATATGTGACGGGGTGAATATCTGAAAAGTTTCAGCGCTCCGTCCATCATCTCCTTGTGTTTGCTTAGTGGCCTTATTGCCAGTGGCAGTTATACCTCTGCCACTACTAATAACCCACTTTCCAACACTGACCTTTTCAGAAGTTTCAAGAGATATTTCCTTCTAAGTGCCTTTTGAGCAAAGCAGACTATAAGCAAATGTGGTAGAGTGTCTATTAGCCAAAGGCCGCATTCACAAATGAATGATTATAATTTTCGTTATTCTTTCCAGATAACCTAAGTTCTTCAGGCAGTTAAACCTGGCTATAACAAATAATATCCTTCCCCACATTAGAAAAATCTGGCAAAGTGATTCCTGTTATGGAACTTCAGAAGGGAAATGTCCTTCCTCAGGTCACTCTAGGTTATGCACAGCCTTGTGTAGGTATGTTTTCTTCCTTCACAGAAATGTGTACCCAGTTTCTCAAGAAGCTAGCCTTGTTGATTATTAGCGATTGAAGTCTGAGGACTTTTTAACCTTCAAAGCAAAGGTTTTCACAAGTTTGATGATGCTTTTCATCTGTTGGGCTTTACTTGAATTCATTAGTTCTCTCCAGCATTTGCTAGTTAGTGTCTCTTCCTAGCCACATGATCTTTTCTGCTCATACCTGCACATAAATATGTTTGTGGTTTCTGGCCCTCATGGTACCCCAGTGACATTCATTACAGTGCTAGTACCCTGTAGAATCCCCACAGGCAAAAAACTCTGGGGCCGATTTATCAAGGATTTGCAATGGTGCAAAGTCACAAAATGTGACCCAAACCAGTGCAAAGTATAAACTATTTGTTGCACCAGAAAGTTGCCCAAAGGTAGCACAAATATTGCTTTTCACTAGTTTGTGTTAATTTACGTCAGGGGGGCATCCTATGGTTAGTAAATGGGTGTTCCCATGTTACCTCCAATGCTTTTTGACACCACACCCTATCTACTATCATTTGTAGACACGTCTTTGCGCCCAAAAATATGGCCCCAAAAACTCATTGGGGAAGGTTCAAAGTAGGAGGCAAGTTTTTTTTCTCCTCAAAACCTTTCACTATTTACATGTGCCCTGTAATTACAGCACACATACTACATCAGAAAAGTTTTAAAATATGTCTGAGCATAGTATTTTGTACAGGAAGGACAACCTTCCAGTACAAAATTGATGCTAGACATCAACCACACAACTTTGCTCTATTGTACAAAAGTGATTGTGTGTGTGTGATGCTGGCATCCTCATTTTGTGCCAGGTTTAAAAGAGAGCATCAGTTCCATGTCTTAGTAAATATGGTGCTGTCCTGATCCCTTCCTTGCACGCTACATTGCACAGGAACTTTGTTTGCTATGCTGCGTTGCATGAAATATTTGTGAATCTGACACTCTGTATCTTTTTCTGATGCTCTTCGGGAAGTTTTGTTGGGTATGGGGAGGGGGCAAGCATGGGCATCAATTCACCAAACTGCTGGGGGTAGCGGAAGTGACATCACATGCCATTTGACCTTTACTTTGATTCACACACATGCATGCTTACCGCACATTCACACACTCTCTCACATAAACACACTCTCACCCACATGCACGCATACAACATACATTTAAGAGCATTTTTATTTACCTTAGCTTCCAGATAGTGTCATATTCCAACCAATTGCACTCTATTTTGATTACACTAATAGTGAATAATATTATTCACTATTTATGTAATGAAAAGAATTGACAGAAAACAAGGAAAGTGGAGCCAAAGCTGACGTTCATTAGGACGATCTGCCCCTATGTTCCAGGCACTGATTGTCCCACCTTTGAGGCCAGGGGTAACAAAAACTGAGCCGCGGTCGCATGGGGCAAGCCAATAGTCGCAGCTGTGACTATTGTGACCCATAAATGACATTCATGGGGGGCAAGCGCTGCATTTTAGAGCACATTTTATTTTTTTTAAAATGCTAGCTAAATGCCATAGGTTTTACGGGCAGTTCTGAAAGGAGCACTAGCGAAATATTCCACTACTTTAGAATCTGCACCATATCGTGGATCACAATTTCTCGACGACCATTAATCCTGCACGTACAGATGGGATTTGAGTCCCAGCATCACCCCTTGACTAAACTGTGATTTGGCAGCTTGGTTACTCCATCAGCCAGAAAATGGGAGTTGCCAGAGGCGCTTCTGTTCACATTTGCACTTCACAACAAAATTCACTCAATCATCCGGGCTGCTGTGCTGTTTATAGGCTCCAGATAGGGGGGCACCCTCAAGTTTTACCCCCCACACAAGTAAAAACGCCTCTAAAAATGAATAACAGGCAGTGGTGGATATGTAATCTACCCCTTACCCCCACTTCCAGCCACTGTTCCTCACGCATTGTTGACCCTCTTCTGTACCTCTCGTGGGTGCATATTATCAAGGATGGCGTTAAAATTTTCGCCGGTTTAGTGGCAGAAAACTGCCGCTTTAGCGGCGATAATGGACTTGATAATATACCCTGGAGAATTTCAATAGAAGCCCATGTACACACCAGAACATGGACTCCTATTGGAATTCTCAAGGGCATATGATCAAGTCCATTATCGCCGCTTTAGCTGCAGTTTTCTGCTGTTAAACCGGCGATCATTTTTAACGCCGTCCTTGATAATATGCCCAGTGGAGTTTTTGTTTGTTCGGGGCATATCATCAAGGGGTGACGATAATATTATCACCGCTTTAGAGCCCGTTTTCGGACGAAAAGCGGCAATAATATTATCGCATTATCATAAAGGGCACGCTAGCGTGTAATTCCTTGACTTATCGCCCCTTTTTCACACGCCTCGCTTCGATAATGAGATGCAAAAGAGGCGTGGCTGTGAAAACAACATGGGATAATATCGCGAAGGCATCTTCACGATATATAAAATCGCGTTAAGTATGCCTTAACTCAGGAATTTAACATCTGTTATATTCCTGACTAATACATACCTAACATGGGGGGTGGATTGTGTGGCTAAGACCACAGACCCTATCATCTAGGATATCGCCGTTTTCCACCTTGGAAAACGGCGATATCCCAACTATCTCTGGAATTTTTATCGCCTCGGTGATGCACGTTGTTTTTTTTTTTTAATAAATCTTTTTATTAAACAGACTCGACAACAAGGCATAGTATCACAAAAAGTCGTTATGGAGGGTACTGCAAAAACAAATATACATACTAATACAGTAAGCTTATGCAGTGGAAATCACGGGGAGGGGGAGACATCATTGTCCTGTAAGCGAGGGGGGGGTACAAATATTTACACGGTATAAATTCCAAGGGGCCCATATCTTGTACCACTTACGGGGACAACCCCGGGCCGTATACACAAACTTCTCTCTTAGCATACACCAATCAAGGTCTTTTTTCCAGTCCGCAATTGTGGGTGTATGTGAGGCCCCCCAGAGCGGAGCAATGTTCCTTTTGGCTATCATACAGCCGAGTGTGACCCAGTGTGTGGTATGAGTGGTGAGGCTGTCGGTTCCCAGATATTAAGGAGGCATCTGGGCGCTTCTGGCTGGATCTCGACCTCCAATGTTTCGCTCATGACTACATGTATCTTACGCCAGAATTCCTGGATTGGTCTGCAGTGCCATAGAATGTGCATGAAAGTGCCCGGTTGAGAGCATCCCCGTCTACAGGACCCATCCGTCTGACCTCCCATGTGTACCAGTTGGGGACCTGTTACATAGATTCTATGCAGGATTTTCAGCTGCACAAGCCGGAGCCGTGATGATATTGCAACCGTTTTAGGGGATGAGATCGCCGTCTGCCAACTTTCGTCATCTAGTTCGATGCCGTCTCCAGTCCATTTCTCCCGCAGTGAGGTTAGGGGATCGCCCATGTTGTTGATAAGTTTTCAGTAAGTTAAGGATATAGCCCTTTCGGGCAGATGCCCATCTAGCAGTCTGTCCTCTAATGGGGAGCTATCCGGTGGGGAGGCATCACAAGGCAGAACGGATTGTAATGCGTGACGGACCTGAAGGTATCTGAAAAACTCAGAGTCTGCCTGCGAGTGTTGACTTTGGAGGGCACTAAAAGGCTTTACGCCCCCTGCGCCCCATAGGTCCCCGATATGGGAGATACCAATCAGGTCCCATTTGTCAAAGCCTTTGGAGTTACCCAAGTCCCCTAGTTTTTGGGAATCCCACAGTGGTGTTGCAAGTGTTAATCTATTGTTCCAGCCCAGTGATTGGGTTGCAGCATGCCAGATCTTAACTGTGTGTTTGGTAGGTCCAGTAAGTGGGTATCTGTCAGGTTTGGAATACAGTGCTCGGGTGTAGGCCCCGTTAGGAAGGATCCAGCGGTCCATACGGAACCCCGGAGCGTCAGGGCGACCGTAGGTGCCGTGGTTTATTGCTGTGAGGTGTGCAGCCCAGTAGTATTTTCTAACGTCTGGTAGTCCGATTCCACCGTCATACCAACTGAGCGTGAGTTTTGGTAGAGCAATGCGCGGTCTCCCACTCCAAAGAAGGTCCCTCTGGAGTCCTTCGATTTCCTTGAAGTAGGAGTTTGGGACAGGGTCAGCTGAATTTTGTAAGGCATAGAGGAAAGGGGGCAGGGACATCATTTTAAATAGGGCTGCCTTACCTAATAGAGAGATTGGGAGTGATTTCCAGTTTATGATGTCACTTTTAAGCCTCTGCAGGGGTGGGACCAGGTTGCGGGCACATCTGATCGCTGGGTCAAGAGAGATGATTATGCCTAGATATTTAAAGCTTTCTGTAATTATTGGTATGGGGCAGCCTCGGGGCAGTTGGGGAGAGTTTCCACAGAGAACATATATGAGCGATTTTTGCCAATCAACTTGAAATCCGGAATACCTCCCGAAAACGTCTAGGATGTCGAATACCACAATCAAGGATCTCTTGGGGGAGGTGAGATAAAGGAGGATCGCATCCCTCTGACTACTGCATCTTTGCGGATCCATGCTGTGAGAGGCTCAAGGGCCAGAGCAAACAGTAAGGGAGAGAGGGGACAGCCCTGGCGGGTGCCTCGACTAAGTGTGAAGGTTTCGGATTTTTTGTTATTCACAACCACTTGCGCCATAGGCGCGCTGTAGAGCAATTTCACCCATCTGATGAATATCGGGCCAAATCCCAATTTTGTAAGTACTACGAAGAGATATGGCCATTCAAGGGTATCGAATGCCATAGTAGCATCCAGGGACACTATGACTGCGTCTTCAAGAATGGTCGGTGCCCTACCCAGCACCCAGTGCGCAGGTTTAAGGCAGTGTTCCTCCGTGGCATGAATCTGATTGGTCAGGATGCACCAATTCTCCTATCACCTTAACTAATCTGTTGGCGAGTACTTTGGCTAGAATTTTAGGCTCAGCGTTCAGCAATGAAATGGGCCGATAAGAGGCACAGTCCGTTTTGGGTTTCCCGTCTTTATATATTGTGACAATGGTCGCCATTCTTTGGTCTAGGGGCAGTAGTCCCTTTTCAAAATTGTGGTATACATGGATTTCAGATAGAGGCCTAATTTATCAGGGCGGAGCTTGTACAGCTCAATTGGAATACCGTTTGGGCCGAGGGCTTTACCCGGGTGTAGCGCTCGTATCGCTAATGCAATTTCTTCAGTGGAGAGGGCGCTATCCAGAAACAGTCGGTCAGTATCTGGGAGAGTAGGGAGAGAGATATCCTTTAGAAGATCTAAGGAATCTGCGTTTGTATATTGGGCCACCGAGCTGTATACTGTGTGAAAATGGGCTGCAAATTGGTTAGCTATATCCTGGGGATCTCTTATGGGGTTGCCGTCAGTTCCTCTAAGCTCTGGGACAAGCCGGCTAGCGTGCTCCTTTTTGTCAAGCCAGGCAATCAGTTTCCCTGCTTTGTCTCTCCAGTCGATCCGGCCCAGTCTTTCTTGCCCCATTAGTTTGGCACGGTCAGTGACCAGAGCCCTATATTCGTCTTGGCGCAGCCGGAGTGCATGGAGCGTTTCAGGTGTGGCATCAGAGTTAGCGTCTTGCTCAAGTCGATAGATCTCCTGTTCAACGTCCGAGATGTCCTTCAGCCTTTCTGTTTTTTGCTCCCGCTATGAGGGACAAGGCCTGACCCCGGATCACCGTTTTAAAGGCTTCCCAAAGCGTTTGCGGGGATTCAACTGTATGTTCATTTTCCACAAAATAGTCGTCAATAGACTTGATCAGTTCTTTACGTATTTTGGGGTTTTTGAGGTGCTAGGGATTTATAGGGGCAATGCGTCCTATTTGTGCGTGATCTAATACTATGTGGACCCATAGGGAGAGTGATCAGATATGCCTCTGGCAAGATGCCGGATCTCATGGATGTTTGTGACCTGGGAAGCGGGGACAATTATGTAATCCAGATGGGAGAGACTGTTATGCGCACCAGAGTGAAAGGTGTGTTGTATTTTTTCCGGGTTATAAGTTCTCCATCCGTCCACTATGCCCATTGCCTCCAGAAAACTGGGAAAAGAATGTGCAGCTGGGGGTAGTGCACGAGGGGGGTGCCTATCTAGCGCGCCTGATAAGACAGAGTTGAAGTCGACGCCGAGAACGAGGTGTCCATCAGGCAACATTAGCAGCAGAGCACTGAGGTCAGTAAAGGTGACAGGTTGTAGTCCAGAGGGCGCATACACAGACAGGAAAGTTATGCTGCGGCCCTCCCACGTGCCCGTGACCCCGACATATCTCCCACGGTCATCAGTGTGTGTGGACGTAACAGATAAAGGGAATGATTTTTTTTGCATAATGCCCACCCCTCTTGAGTTAGATGTAAAGCCCGCGTGTGCCACCATGGAGTATCCCCACCTGTACATCGCTTTGCACTTATTTCCGATTAGATGCGTTTCCTGAAGCAGGACAATGTCCAGTGACAGTCTTTTAATATATTGCAACACCACACTTCTCTTAATTTTGTCTCCTAACCCGTTAACATTCCAACTTAAGATTTTAACTTCTTTGTTCCGCTGCGTACCCATTGGCGTGTAAGTAAAGTGTGACACTGTGTTTCACAGATCGGGACTATACCGTCGAGTAAATGCAAAAAATAGGCACAAGAAAAAACAATCTGATCCAACAACCCCCCGCCCTGCTTCCCTGCACTCTGGGCTCGAAACTGCCCATCTTAAAAATGCAGAGTGCCTGTCGCCCAGCAAAAAGGCTAAAAGAAGAATGTGGGGGGAGGCTGTAGTGCCCCGCCGGCCCTTCGCCCTACCATGGTAAGTTATCGGTGCATTGTATGAGGAAAGCCAAAATAAAGAACATTTTTTTATGCCATAATAAAGTGTACAGTTCGGCACCTGTGAGTGTCAAGGAGCCATGGTCAGGTCCCAGCCCACGATGGGAGACGGTGGCTTCGAAATCTTTCGAGGACATCCGGTGCAGGCACACTGTCCGTTTAAATTTTCGTTGGGGTCTCTTTCCGTCGGGTCTCTCCGGCTGTCCAACCAGTCAGATGCGGCCTCTGGAAGGTCGAAGAAGTAGGTTTTCCCATCTGCCTCGACACGCAGACGCGCGGGGAAGAGCATGGCGTATTTCAGACCTCTGTCCCGTAGTCTTCGCTTGACATCCAGAAATGAACGCCGACGCATCTGTACTGCGCGAGTAAAGTCGGGAAAGAAAGTGACAAACAAATTATCCAGGTGGAGTGGAGGGGCGACTCTGGCGGCTTGGAGAATTGTGTCTCTATCTCGGTAGTTCAATAGTATCGGGCGGGGCGGAGCTCCCGACCTCAGGCGACCCCCGGGTACTCTGTGTGCCCTTTCGACCACAGACAGCTTGGAGAGACCCTTTGGTTGTAGTTTTGTTACGATCAGGTCTTCAATGAACAGGTCTACAGCAGGGCCCTCCAATTTCTCTGGCACCCCCAGCACGCGTATGTTGTTGCGCCTTAATCGCCCCTCATAATCATCAAGCTTATCCTCTGTGAATTTGCGGAACGCTTGTAGTTCTTTAACATTAGTTTGCACTTGCGAGGTGTCTCCCACTAGACCTGCAGTGGTGGTCTCGAGTTGCTTTACCTTTTCCCTATATTTGGTGAGGTCCACCCTGATTAACGTCACTTCAGAGGACAGGGCATCAATGGACGTGCGAACCCCTGTAATTGCCGCCATTAGGTCTTTCATGGTGTGTTCAGAAGGGTCATGTTCCGCGCCACTTTGCTGTTTGTCGCCTACTCCCTTCCGCTCAGGTAGGTCCGCCTTCGGACAGGTGTAGCGGTCCAGCCTGCTCTGCTCGGACGTTTTCGCGCCCTTTGCATTGGACATGGTGAGGCCTTGGGCCCGGCCAATGAAGACACAGAGTCAGCCCCTCCGCCGCAAGGCACCAGAGTAGTGTGATTATGGAAAGAGTCTCTTGAGGCACGTCGCCCAGTGCGTAGCACGCAAATGAATAGCCATGCGACGGGGTCCCGTAACGGCTCACTCACTCGGCGGGTTATGTGGAACCCTCCCGTCTCTCTCCAGCCGTCCCGCCGCAGTAAGGACCAGCTGAATGCACACCAGCACCCAGGGGCCCAGCAGTCGATATCAAGTCTCCAGGCGCGTGCCCACTGTGTCGCCTGGAGCTGAGATAAGGCAATAGAGATAGAGAAAAAAAAAATAAGGAAAAAAAGGGGGGGGGGGCGGCACAGGAGTCCCCCTCGGTCGACACCGTCCAATGATGTGGGATGATGGGCGCCCGGTCCACCAACACAGGTGCAATCCACTTTTATCAGGGCAAACAGTCTGCTTTATTCCTTGTGCCCCAGTTGCTCTGCCTCACTAGGCGCCTGTAGCGTCAGCCAGGTGGCCCCCACAGCAGTCCATTCAAGTCAGCCACGGAATCTATTGTCAGGGCTCCACCCCTGCTGGCAGCCTCATGAGGCTCCCGGGTGCACCCCCGGGACTCCTCACCTCGACGTCGGGTCCGGCTCCAATTACCGCTGGCAGAATGCCGGGCCGCAGCGTCACCCCACCGGATCGCTGCAAGGCGTCAGCAAGCCCCACGCGCACAATCCTCCGCCTCGGGGATGAAGCAGGGGACCGCACCGGCACCTCCGACGCCCGCAGCGGCCAACACCACCATACAAGGCCCCGGCTCTCACCACTCCGCTGGGCCCCAGCTGGCGGGCCGTGTATCTTCGGCTCCCGACGGCCGCTCGAGGCCGGAGTCGCGGCAACAGGCCCGCTTCCTTTCCTGTCTTTGTACCTACACCGGTAGGTCGGATGTGTGTGGCGGATGTATGTGATAAGGGAGGAGGGCTCCGGAGAGGCCCTAGCAAGCGGCCATATTGCTTCGCCGCTCGGCGATGCACGTTGTTGATAACGCGCTAACTGGGCGATAAATTCCAGAGAAAGCTGGCGATAAATATTTATCGCCGGCCCTTGATAATATGCCCCTTCTTTCTTTAGCCCAGCAAGGTCTAGCTCAGGGCACCGTTAAAGGTTATTTGTCAGCCATTCTGGATTTCCAGACAGAGCATTTGTGAGGACTAGAAGCTCAGCACTGACTGAGAGAGTCAATGAGGCCTGAGAGAGGGTCAGTGGGGCCAGGGAGCTATAACTGGAGAAGGTCTAAGTACCACGAGAGACAGCGAGGTACGCTGTTAGGGAATTGTAGCGCACCCCTCACCCAGATGAGTCAGGCTTGAGAGAAGGTCTGTGAAGAACAGGAGACTGGACCTCATCAAGATGATCAGTGAGCATTGAGAGAGGGTCTCTGAGGACTGAGAGCACAGTCCTGAACAGACCCCGTGACAGTCTTCGAGGAGCAGGGAAAGCTCGCAACCCTCCAAACACAAAACATTAACAAACCTTGTTAACACTGCATGAACGCTATCAGAGAGGTGACAGAAGGGAGGACCCCTCAACATAGATCAGAATCAGATACCAGATGGTTTCATTCCTTTTGTATTCTGCAACTTCCGTCGAATACTTTCGCTTCTTTTTGGTGGTTTCGGACTGGCAATCTAGAGGTTGTCGAGACATGGCCGGGGGATTTCCAGCCACCTGTCTACCCTTTGCCTTCCTCGCCCACCACGAAAGCAGACCGTGCGATACCCTCAATTAGAATTCAACGCAATTTAATTTACTACGTGCCGTCTTCAGTACTCATTGGCCAACGCTGCCATCTGCTGGCCGGCTAGAAAAATGCGCCTTTGTACGGGGTGAAGATTTTTAGCATAATGATATTATTATTTATTACGTTTCTACTGGAAAGTAAACACTAACAGTAATAATAATAATGAACTAATTGGAACATCCGTAAAAACAAAGGCAATAATAATAACAGTAATAATAATCGCTGTTGTTGCTGCATATAAACTTTGTATTATGAACCGAGGATGGGGGATAGATTCTGAAATTGAGCAGTAATTAGATACACGCAAGGAACCCTCTTAGCACACCCCTGAATTATCTAATCAAATACAGGTTATCACCAGGTCAGGTACAGTTTCCCAGTACACAGCAGTTCTCAACTTGGCCTCTCGGAGGGTCACCATCTCAAGCAATAGTGACAAGCGCAGCGGAGCAGCTGAATGCACTGTCTTGAGATTCAGGAAGCGCTGAAGCCTCTGCAGACCCTGTGCCCTGCCACTAACGTCGGGGCCCGGAACAATTAAGCCTCTTCCTTTCCTACAATGTCAACTACTCCTTCCCCAGCCAGCAGGCTCAAGAGAGCTACATGCGTGGACAACAGTCACTCATGGCAAGGCTTGGATCCCTGCTTGCCAGTTCCCTATGTAAACAACATGTCCGGCCTGTCCAGCTGTCCGATAAGAATAGAATCGTTAAACTATACGGGGGCATATTATCAAGGGACATTTTGCCGCTTTCTTGGCTTTAAAAGAGAAAATTACATCGCCCCATTAACTAGCCGGCACTAACATGCATTAGCGCATGTTAGCAGCCGTTTTGGTATCGTCCTGCTTCGCATCGCTAATGAGATGCAAAGTAGGGGTACCTTCAGGAAACAACATGAAAATGCTCGATAAACGCACATCGCGGTATTAACAAGCTGGCCAAGACAACGCGTAGCGATGGGAAAAGCGTGCTAACCGCGGACATCGCAGGAAACTAACGTCTGCAAAATTGTCGACTAAGCTATGTGCATAATGGGAGGTGGATTGTAGGGTTACATCCACTTCTCCCTATCATCTACATTTTCAACAGCGCAGTCCAGATATCGCTGGTTTCAGGCGATATTGATGGAAATCGCCATATATCGCCGGAGTCATATTCACCTGTTGGCAAATCGTTGCAAATATGCCGCTCAACAGGCGATGTGATCCGGCGATATTGAGAAACGCGCTAGACGCGTTTGGCGATATTTGATTATATGCCCTTTGGTCCCTAACGTTAAACACTGGCTCCCCTCCCCCATGAGCAAACAGTACAGCATCATTCTAGGCAGTCACTCCGCAGTCAGAAAGCACGTCCCTCCTCCCCTGTAGGCTCTCCACGAGAGTCGAGACAGGGCCCAACACCCATCCCAAAGGAGGAAGCCAAAAATCTTGGAGTCTGGCTGGACCCCAAACTCTCCTTCGAGGCCCACACTAGGAAGGTTACAGGGAAATGTTTAGGAATTCTCAAAATGTTGAGAAAAACCCTGGACATCCTCCCTGTCTCAGCCAGGAAAACCCTGGTTCATGTTCTTGTAACGTCCAAGTTGGACAATGGAAATGTCCTCTATCTCGGAGCAACAAAAAAATTTCTCCAAAGGCTTCAACGTATCCAGAATGCGACAGCACGTCTAGTCCTTAACTTACCTAGGAGAGCTTCCTCCACCAAAGCCCTTGACTCCCTGCACTGGCTGCCTATTTATAAAATAATTATTTTTAAAGCCCTGTGCTTTTGCCACCGGAGTCTACAGGGCAAAGGCCCTAGTTATCTCCATGAACTTCTTACCCCCCATAATCCGATTCGTCATATTAGGTCAACTGGTGCTCACCAGGTTAAAGTCCCTAAAGTACAAAGAGCAGGAATGGGTGCACGCTTGTTCGGCAACTCGGCAGCCAAAAATTGGTATGCATTACCCGTCTTTCTCCGAGCCGAGCCATCGGAAAACATTTTCCCAAAAAGATTGAAAACCTGGCTTTTCCAGCTCTGAGGCTCGTGTCTGTCTTGCCCCTGTTTCACAGCTCTTGCTCCATCCAACCTTCTAGAGAGTGGTTTCCAGAACGGGGACACACAAGTTGGTGTAACCAGACACTTTATAAGTGGTTTATTATTATTATTAAGACGCTGTCAACTCTCTCTTCACTCTCAGACATGAGCTCAAGAACAGGGAGAGGTTACTCACCTGAAGGAGGACAGAAACAGAAACCAAAACGCTCCAGTGAGACCGGAATACTGACTGAAGGGGCAGCGTTTACAGCTGTGAGGGGCTGAAACGTTTCAAATATATTTGCTTGAGCTCTTCAGGGTTGAACTGACCTATAGACAGGGCCACTGGAATAATGCGGCAGGAGAGGGGCTAATTATGCGGCAAGGTTTAGTACATTAAACTGCAAGAAAAAGCAAATCATGCAGCGTAATGTGGCACATTTTTTTAATTGTGTTACTTGATTATTTTGTTAACACTGTCAGGGCGTTTGGTGCTCCTCATTAGTACTAGTTTAATACCCAAATATAGCAATAAGCTAGAGAAAGGTGACCAGTCAATCTTTGCAAAAGGCCTTCTACTGCAAAGTAACAGATGCTGTTGTGTTTTTAGTACCTTTTGAACCATTCAAGCTAGAAACTGTTTTTTAAAAACTAAAATCTGCAGATTATTCAGCAGATGATCGATTATGTGGCAAATGTGGCAAAACTATAAGCATGCGAAAATCGCCACGGCCGCACAATCACATAATTCCAGTGGCTCTGCCTATAGGGCAATCTGCCAGTGTACGAAGAACTAGTCTGACAGGTCGGCGTGTGGCTTTGTTTTTTCTATGGCCAGGTAGAACGTTTTTTTCTGTTGATTTCCGTGATATTACCACCTGCTCATCTTACAGCAAGCACTAATGCATGCAGTTTCCTTTATCTTGCAAAATACAAGAAATACAACAACACAATACAAAATGCCTTTACAAAAGCAAAACTGGTCTGATTTGGAAATGTGGGTTTTTTTTTGGTGCCATATTGATTTTTCCTACTCAGGATTATTTTTTGTCCCACTCTAACTCTGGGGATCTTCATTAACATATTATATATGCAAGAAAAGGTTCATCCTTGTTATGGCATAAAGCAGCATGTGCACATAGTTAATTTTTTTAGTGTTGCTTTAGCTTCATGGCGGAAGTTTAGTTTGACTGTTTCACTATTACTTCCACCTGGAGCGGTGCAGGATGGAGCGTTGCCTGGTGCTAGGCAGGACTTCCTGATCGCAAAAAGCTTTCTCCGTTAGTTGTTTAACTTCACCTGCCCTATTCATGGGGGCCACACCCTGTGCTTAATTTGTTCAAAAAAATAAGTGCCCGGGCTCTCGTCAGGAGGTCACTGCAGCTTGCACCTCACATTGCCCCTGCTATGCTGCCAATGATAGTAACAACACAACTACAAACCATCACAGTCCTACAAGTGTGACAATTCGGACTATTTCAGGGTGCCAAAGCTATAAGAATGGCTTGAGTGGCAGGTAATATTAATTTTTATTGTATATTGAATTAATAATTACCTGTTGTTGTGGTCATCTAAAAATTGGCAAGACAGCGCCACCTTGTGGCAGACAGTCACAAGCACCGGTGTTGACTATTAAGTGGCGCTACTAAGCACCGGAAACCACACGATCAAATTAAGCATTGGCCACACTACTGATGCACAGTGAGTGTGCTGCTGCCTGCACTGAGAGTTCCATTGACAGGCTGCCTGGTGGGGGACAAGAGCAGGATCTGAATGGATGGACTGTGTTCAGGCCATCATACACGTAATATTGTAAACAGAAAGTGTATAATGCTTTTAGCGTACACTCTCATAGATATGGATGGCAGATGTTCCCACAAATTTGCTGCCTGCTCTCTTGGTAATCAGTGGAATTGTTTAGGAGGGTCGGTGATGGCTAGGTGAATGCTTATGTATGTCCTATGGTTTGCCCTCATGGCAGGCTGTCATAATGAGGATGTTCTATGTGTTCACTCTGGGGGATCAGGAAGCAACCATCAGTCTGCACTTGTTATTGGCAACTGGGATATTGTCTTATCGAAACAGCCAGGAGAAGCATAACCCTACTCTAAGACATGCACTAATTACAGCCAACCATGGCAGCGCCTTATGTCAGTCGCTCCTGAGCCTTTTCTTAGAACAGATCTCACTATTTTGTCTGTCTGAATCCTTCCTTTGTGCAGTGTGCTGTTCTGAATTTATGGGTTTTTTGTTTTTGTGGTGCCAAGACACCGTTTTTAGTTCAGTATCCGTAGATGACGAAGTGGCAGATCTTTACTGAACCTTAAATGGTAGTCCATGTTTCTTGTAAGGAGTTCCGAAGTTTTCCTGCCTGCACTGATAAGGATGTACCACCAGTTCTTTTTAGGTCTCGCCTGATCCAGCGCATGCGCTGGTCTGGCCGAGATATTTAGTGTATGAGTTTTCAAAGTGCTGCCACATAGCCTAGCGCTTGCGTTCATACGAGCGTGCATGCGCGCAGCCGGCAGCTTTCAGCGCCCGAGGCACCATCTGGAGCTTTAACTTTTTCCAAGCTTTGGCCGCGCGCGCACACAACTCCCGCTTCTCCCCCACCCCCACCACGTATGGCGTCTTGCGCGCTCGGCCAATGCTTGTTCATTCTCTCAACCCCGCCCTCTTTAGTGGTGTTTCCCTCCCACTTCTATTTTCCCCCCCTCACTTCTTCCCGCAACCCTGGCTCTGGCAGTAGCGGGTTGTTCTTTGTTCCTGAGAAGGACGGGCAAAACACACATTTGCAGGATTTGAGAGTCACTGAAGCAATAGCAGCTTGTAAGGGAACGATCCACTGCCCGGGTCTAAAGGTGTGCTCATTTTTTCCATGCACAGAGCTTGCACTGAGCTTATAATAATGTTTACTCTGCACAGCGCTTGCGCTGTGTGGACTTTAATGTTTACTCTGAGGAGCTGCCGCAGTACCGTTGAGAGTGACTTTACAATGCGACACCGCCGGCATATAAGCTCTTGCTGCAGGCCATATTTGGGGGAATTGTATTCACATTTAAACTGCACAGGGCATGTGCTGTGCCTATTTGTCATGCACAGAGCAAGCACTGTGCTTATTTGAATGTTTACTCTGCACAGAGCTAGCGCTGTGCTTATTTGAATGTTTTCTCTATTTTAAGGTTTACTCTGCACTGTGCTTGCGCTGTGCTTGCTTTATTGTTTTTTTGGTGGAGCCACTGTAGTGCCGTTGAGAGTGGCTTTACGATGCGACGCCACCGGCATTAAAGCTTTTGCCACTGGCCTGTTCCTTACTTGGATCAGGAAGTGCTGCTTGCGAAATGTCGGGTGAGGGATTGCGGGGTATGTTCCTGCTAGAACTTGACCTGTCACTTGATGATCTATTGACCATACATGGTCGCTGCAGAAAGTGATGTTTGTTGGTGATCTTCGGCGGGCCATTAATCCCCGGGTAAGAGGAATGCTCCTGTCTGAGAATGAGTGGCACACGCTGTAATTAAAAGTACATGTACGTGTGCGTTTAAATCTGACTTTGAGTGTTTATATATGTGTAAATAGTTTCACATATGCTCATACTTAGAACGTCAGTTTTACGCATTGGAAAACAAACATGCAAACTCGTGCAAGGCCTCAAACAAACCATGCTTTGCAGTGAAAGGCAGATAAACAAGTAAATGTACATGTCACGGTGCAGTGTGTGTTCCATGTTGTTTCTTGGCACATTCAACAACTTCGGTGGTGGTGCCAGGACCAGTACAGCTGGGGCATGAGCTTCAGATGGTCCACATCCAGCGAATCCACTGCTCTATTTTGGGCCCGAGAGGGTGCAGGAGCTAAATGCTGTGCATGTTCACATTTCTCTCTGTTACATGAGTAGCTTGCTACTTTAATTGTTTTAAGGCATTCCCTACCAACCTCTTTAATGTGGCAAGCAGGGATTAGGTGCTTAATCTATACTTCATCACAGCAGGATGGAGGGGGGGGGGTGGTTATCTAATTAAACGCTGCTTTGCAGTGCTTTCTTCAACCATCTTTTAACATAGGGTGGAATAATTTTAATTACAAGTCTTATTAAAGGGGTCCTGGTTACACGTTTTAGTTCCGCTCAAATAATTCTCATTAAGATTCTGTGGTGTGTTACTTTGCCCCCAACTTGCAGTGTTTATAATGTAATTTTCTGGTGCTTGAATTTTGGTTTTAACAATGGAAAAGCAGGACTACACATCCAGAACACAAACAAAAACACACTGTGTGATGAGGCACCCAAACTATATTTTTAATTGGGTCTCTTCTAAAATGTAATAATGCGCACTGCATCTAAAATAGTGAGCTTTTATTGTCTTATGTTTGTTACAAAAAACAACTTATTATTAATCACTTAGGCGAAACCTAATGCATTTACCTAATGCATATACCAATGCATTTTTTAATGGCACTATCAAATTTCCTAGGATATGTCAAGACTCTTCCATATATGTAGTCCCTTTCATCTCTTAAGAAGTTGATCCTTTTTTCGGTCGAGCCTAATTAATCCCTTTAGATTAATTGATATTGTAAGTGTCAAAAAAGTTAATTTATTGCTTGCTGTGCCTCAGTTTATTAAGTGAATGAATTATGCTGAAATGTGGTCGGAAGGGAGGCCATGGGATGTTGATCACCCTCAATTGATCTGACACTTGTCTTTGCTGTCTCTGTTATTTCTATTACCTCTGTCTTTATATTCCCTTCCACAAAGTGTAGCTATGGGTTCCATCTCTTTTGCCAGCATGTATGTTCTTGACCGGACCAATCTCTTAGTGGCTAGTGGCTGGGGAAAGCAGAAGAGACCAGACGTGATAAGGAAGAGTAGAGGGTCTAGGGTGTACACATATTAAGTTTCCCCTAAGGAGTCTCCCAGTGATCTTGTTTGCATCTTGGTTGCTTAATGCATATGGTTATAAACATATAGTTGACCTTATTGTGCTTGAGATGCACTAGTTTGGGGTGCTGTTCAGGATATGGCCAAGATGTTGATGCTGGATGTGTGTGTATGGGTATGTGATAAGTGGAGACATCAAACAGCTCATCCAAGGTACCTTGGGACCTCTCAAAGTAAGCAGGGTAGCAGAGTAACAGAAAATATGAATGTTGGACTTGGCCCTTTTTCCCCAGAAATTTTTTGCTTTTCTGGGAAACTAAATGAGATATGAATGCAAGTATTGAATGCTGTATGAATGTGTGCAGACTGAGTTTCCCCATTTTAAAATTTTAATTTAAAATGGATGCCAAAGCTGTGTGGTTGCGCCGTTTGACTGAGCTAGGTTGACAGTCTAGGCGTTATTTCCCAGCAGCCCCAGCTTTTGGAGGGAAGCCTGGCACCCAGGGTGCTCTACCCCTCCCCCTAGGCCAGTTAGAGCCAGTTTCCCCAGATGCTTCTAGAAGCTTCTGGCACTGTCTGGAAGGTGGGGTGAGGGGCGTCTAAAGGGAGGAGCTGGGTTGCCATGCAGTCAGTCAGAGGGTGGACCAGGGAGAGAGGGGACCTGCTGCCAGGGGTTACCGCCACATAGGCCTGTGTGCTGGGCCCTGAGCCTACCTACCCCCCCCTACTGTCCACAGGGTGAGGGAAAGATATAGTTGGGGCAACGCAAACCTGGAGAAGCCCTCGCAGGAGTTTTAGGCGGTAGGATCAGTCAGGGACCTATGCCTCTGAAGGTGACAGGGTTTAGGCACTGCCCTTTAAGTGAGTGAGGGATCCTGAACTACCCACTGATCTGGCCCGGCGAGATGAGAATCCAGGGACGACAGGCAGAGACTGAGTAGTCCGCCTGCAGCCACCAACGCATCTTCCCCCCCCCTCAAGAAACCCCTCAACCAAGGGGCAGGAACCAGAACGCGCTATTTACCAGCCGCCTGCAAAGAGAGAGCGCTATTTACAAGCTGTCTGCAGGAAGAGAGCGCTGAATTCAAGCTGCCCAAGGAAGGAGAGCGCTATTTTTGGTGAGCGCTATCTGGGGACGGACTGCAGTCCCTGCAGAGAGAGAGAGCGCTATGTATAAGCCGCCTGCAGGGAGAGAGCGCTATATTCTAGCTGCCCGTGGAAGGAGAGCGCGATAGCTGGTGAGCGCTACCTTCCTAATTGACTGTGCCCGGCTGGTGAGTGTGGGAGAACTGCCTTGGTCAAAGCGGGTGCCCACCCCGCATTTGTGGCGCCGCCGCATATTTACAACCTCGGGAGCCCACCCCGTGTGTGTGCCGCCACGCGGTGTTGTTTATTTATACTAGCGGGTGCCCACCCCGCACTTTGTCACTGCCGAAATCACCGCCGCGGCCCCCAGAGCGAGGGAAGGGCTGACGTGGCTGGAATCAAGGCCGCGCGGGCCTCAAGAACGCTTCGAGGCATTGCCCGGCAACAGGAGCCCCGGCCGCGTCATCGGCCGCGCCCCCGCGACAGCCGCGCACGGATTGGCTGCCGGACGGCAGGAAGCCAAGAAGCAGCCCGGAGGTCGACGGAGACTTCGCTCCGTGGTGGGGGCCCTCCGGAACCGGAGGAGAGCCCCGAGTGCTGCGTCGAAGTCCCGGGTCCCAGGAGGGGGCCCGGGGGAAGTCCTTCAAGAGTGCCAGTGAGTGGAGCCTTGGTCCGCGCGTGTTGGGGGAGGCATCGGGGCATAGGATCGCTGCTCGCCTTTCCCCCCGGGACCACCTGTATCCGCGAGTGCTCCACCGCCCGAGTTCGGGTGTTCCTCAGCTGCCCCACTTGACAGCGGGCAGCTGCATCGGGCCCCCAGAATTGCGTGAAAGCCCCTGGAGGGCAGGCTCCCCCACGGACACACCTGCCCAGCCCCCAAGGAGTGGTGAGTGGGGCTGGGCTCTGACTAGTGCTGCTTTTTGCCCCCGGACTGGACTAACTTACCTTCCTCAGCTGCCCCGCAGGACAGTGGGCAGCTGCAACGTCCTTGGGTCTGAATAGGCGGGTGGTCCTGTCGTAGGCCTAAGGGTCGCCGGTTGGGATGATGTTGCCCCCCCCCACAGGCTTCCATTGGGGGAGTTCAACCTGCTGGTGAATCCGGGTGTAAAACTATGTGCAGCGCTGTATTAACATGCTCTGTGGGAAGCGCTATGTTTATGTGCCATGTGCTGAGCGCTATTGCCTTGCCATACTTGAAGTGCCGGGGTAGAGCTGTGATTGCTGGCCTAATGTTATGATAGGTGCAGCGCTAGGGTAAATGCCTGATTTAAAGTGCGATTCAATTGCCCCGTGCAGCGCTATGTTTAGTTGCCATGCCCTGCGCGCTAAGGCCTTGTTTTAACGCGCTATCGCCGTGAAAGGTGCAGCGCTATCTTCGAATGTCATGTTCTTAAGCGCTATGTCAATGGTTATGTCTAGATGCCAGGTTAAGGTGGTGATGCTCTACCTACCCTAGTTTCCTGCCTAAGGGGATGCCCAGGACGGTCAGGTATATTGTGATGCTGTGAGGTTTCCTTTACAGGTGTGCCGGCCTAATGTTCAACGTAATGCCCTGATGTATTTTATTGCAGGTTGCAGCTAATGGACTTACGTTTAGTATCTGCTAAATCGCAATGATTCCGGCAGGGGCCCGATTGGCCCTGCCCTGTATATAATTCCCCCCTGTAAATTTGACCCAGCGCCAGTTGGCGCAGTGTAGAGATTACCTGACACCTTGTGGTTTTGGACAATACAAAAGTTATTTTTACCTCAACTGGTGTAGTGTCTCTTTTTGTAGTGTGCCTTGTGCGTCGCCTGTGTGTACTGCGTGGATGCTTTGCACATTTCCTCCGGAGTTTGGCCCGCCCGCTCTGCACCACGCTACCCGTTTCCAACTTTGGTGGCAGCGGTGGGATAGGACTTGTGTTTGCGCAGTACCGCAGCGACCACGGGTTGCACTGCAAACTGAGGATTGAAGGAATCTCAGGTCTTGGGGAAGTATTGTTTTTGTCTGATTGTGATTTCCTCCTAGAAGTGTGTTTTTAAATTGTGTCCCCTTGTTGCACTGTGGGTGGTGTGTCCCGGGTGGAACGTGCCAGGATGGGGTCAACCTACAACGAGGATGATCTTATGGAATACACGGAGCAGGAAGTAGTGGATTTCTGCAGGGAGAGAGGGATACCCCCAGTAGGCAACATACGCAGGAAGCTCTTTCTCTATGAGGCCCTCAAGAGGGGGGAACCCTTAGAGATTGGTGGGGACCTGTCAGATTACCCCTCCGCATATTTAAAGGGTGGGTTTAGGGGAGACCCGGAGGAGGACCTCCAGTGTAGGGAGGACTCCGAGAGTGAGGGGGCCCAGTCCATAACCCAGGAGGGGGGTGACACTGACGAGGAGGAGGAAGATGACCGGGGGGAGACGCCAGTAGCGAGTGAGGACACCAGAGTTAGGGAGTCCCGCGCTGGGTCCAGTCCCGGGGGCACTGCCCCGTCCCTTTCCCTGTCCCCAGAAGAGTGGGTAGATAGGAGGGAAGAGAGGGAGCATCAGCTGGCGCTGGGAAGGCTCAAGGTGGAGCTGGCGCGGCTGAGTGTGCAGGAGAAGAGGCTAGAGACGGAGAAGGTCCTAGCGCAGGAGAGGATGGCGGAGGCAGAGAGGGCCTTTGCCAGGGAGAGACAAGCTCGGGAGGGTAGGTTGTCCCCTGAGAGTGGTTTTTGTGGTCTGGATTCACCAGTAAGGGTGGGATCCAGTGGTGGCAGCGAGAGTGGATCCAATGTAGGGTGTCCCACTCCCAGAGCCCAGGAGACGGTGCCTGATTCCCAGGAAGAGGGGGACAGGTTAGAATTCAGGGGCAGGGGAAAACTGTCCCACCAGTCCTGGGGGGAGTTTGCGGAGGTGTGTGGGACTGCATTGGAGGATTGGGTGGTGAGGAGTGCAGTGAATGAGTGGGAAGGGCTGTGCCAGGTACTCATCCGGGAGCACATGCCCAGAAATTGTTCCCCCAGGTTGCGTCACCACCTTGTACAGTGTGGGTTCTCCGACCCCAGGGAGCTTGCACAGGAGGCAGACCTCTGGGTGAGGGCCAGGGTGTCTGAGGAGGCATTGGGGAGTGATCCTGAAGAGGGTGGTGCAGGGATCTTCCAACCCAGCGAGGTGGGAGAGGTGGCGAATAGCCCAGCTAGGTCCCGGGAAGAGAGAGGGTTGTAGGGCCTCACGACCTATCCATAGGAAGGAGTGAGACGGGGAGGTGTCCCGAGTTGCCCCAACCGCAGTCTCAGGGCCTGGAGAGTTCCGTAAGGGAGCCCCAGGTTGGGAGCCTAGGCTGTCCTGATGTGCCGCCTGGTGAGGGGGAGCCCCTAGCGTCAGGAGGACCCGGGGCATCTGTAATTAGAGCTCCTGAGGTTCTGGGGTTGGCCCAGTGGCAGGGTTTAGATCCTGGGCTGGGGTGCCAGGTTCAGGGGTTGCCTGACCTGGCGGGTGGGGCATCTGTTACCAGTGTCCCCCCAGAATTGACTTCCAGGGGTACTTCTCCAGGTGGGAGGGGGCGGAACTCTGGAAGGGGGTGCAGAGGGAGGAAGGTCTCACCTCGGGCACCGGCTCAGCCACAGGGCTTAGATCCTGGGTTGGGAGGCCAGGGATGGGTACTGCCTGACCTGGCGGGTGGGACATCTGTTAGCAGTGTCCCCCCAGAATTGTCTTCCAGGGGTGCTACTCCCGTTGGGAGGGTGCGGAACTCTGGGAGGGGGTGCAGGGGGAGGGAGGTCTCACCCCTGGCACCGGTGCAGCCTAAGGGTTTAGACCCTAGGCTGGGGAACCAGTTGAAGGGTCAAGGCCCTGGACTGGGGAGAGAGTGGTGGTCTGAGGGTGCCTCGCATGGGAGCAGGGTGAGGAACCCCAGAAGGAGAGGTAGGGGGAGGAGAGCCTCGCCCCTGAGGGCTGGTCAGCCTGAGGGTGCGGACCCCAGGTGGGAGGACCAGTGGTAGTTCGGAACTGCAAGGAGGAGGAGGAGAGTGGTCAACGGGTACTACGGGCCTGGGGTTACTGCCCCCCACTCTGTGAGACCGCAAGGGCCAGAGACATCTGGGTGGCCTAGGGGCCAGTCCTGGCCACAACCAGCTAGGGGACCCCCGGGTGGTGGCTCAGTCGGTCGAGGAAGGTTTGAGAGAGGGAACCTTCGGGTTCCAGAGTGGAGGAGAACCTGCGGGTGCTCCTGCAGTTGCGGGCCTGCGTCCACCTTTTCTCGCCCTAAGCAGGGAAGCCCATCAAGGCATTGATCGGTCTACCCTGGCTTTTGGCTGGAAGGGGGTTGTGTTGGACTTGGCCCTTTTTCCTCAGAAATTTTCGCTTTTCTGGGAAACTAAATGAGATATGAATGCAAGTATTGAATGCTGTATGAATGTGTGCAGACTGAGTTTCCCCATTTTAAAAATGTAATTTAAAATGGATGCCAAAGCTGTGTGGTTGCGCCGTTTGACTGAGCTAGGTTGACAGTCTAGGCGTTATTTCCCAGCAGCCCCAGCTTTTGGAGGGAAGCCTGGCACCCAGGGTGCTCTACCCCTCCCCCTAGGCCAGTTAGAGCCAGTTTCCCCAGATGCTTCTAGAAGCTTCTGGCACTGTCTGGAAGGTGGGGTGAGGGGCGTCTAAAGGGAGGAGCTGGGTTGCCATGCAGTCAGTCAGAGGGTGGACCAGGGAGAGAGGGGACCTGCTGCCAGGGGTTACTGCCACATAGGCCTGTGTGCTGGGCCCTGAGCCTACCTACCCCCCCCCTACTGTCCACAGGGCGAGGGAAAGATATAGTTGGGGCAACGCAAACCTGGAGAAGCCCTCGCAGGAGTTTTAGGCGGTAGGATCAGTCAGGGACCTATGCCTCTGAAGGTGACAGGGTTTAGGCACTGCCCTTTAAGTGAGTGAGGGATCCTGAACTACCCACTGATCTGGCCCGGCGAGATGAGAATCCAGGGACGACAGGCAGAGACTGAGTAGTCCGCTTGCAGCCACCAACGCAACTTCCCCCCCCCTCAAGAAACCCCTCAACCAAGGGGCAGGAACCAGAACGCGCTATTTACCAGCCGCCTGCAAAGAGAGAGCGCTATTTACAAGCTGTCTGCAGGAAGAGAGCGCTGAATTCAAGCTGCCCAAGGAAGGAGAGCGCTATATTTGGTGAGCGCTATCTGGGGACGGACTGCAGTCCCTGTAGAGAGAGAGAGCGCTATGTATAAGCCTCCTGCAGGGAGAGAGCGCTATATTCTAGCTGCCCGTGGAAGGAGAGCGCGATAGCTGGTGAGCGCTACCTTCCTAATTGACTGTGCCCGGCTGGTGAGTGTGGGAGAACTGCCTTGGTCAAAGCGGGTGCCCACCCCGCATTTGTGGTGCCGCAGCATATTTACAACCTCGGGAGCCCACCCCGTGTGTGTGCCGCCACGCGGTGTTGTTTATTTATACTAGCGGGTGCCCACCCTGCACTTTGTCACTGCCGAAATCACCGCCGCGGCCCCCGGAGCGAGGGAAGGGCTGACGCGGCTGGAATCAAGGCCGCGCGGGCCTCAAGAACGCTTCGAGGCATTGCCCGGCAACAGGAGCCCCGGCCGCGTCATCGGCCGCGCCCCCGCGACAGCCGCGCACGAATTGGCTGCCGGACGGCAGGAAGCCAAGAAGCAGCCCGGAGGTCGACGGAGACTTCGCTCCGTGGTGGGGGCCCTCCGGAACCGGAGGAGAGCCCCGAGTGCTGCGTCGAAGTCCCGGGTCCCAGGAGGGGGCCCGGGGGAAGTCCTTCAAGAGTGCCGGTGAGTGGAGCCTTGGTCCGCGCGTGTTGGGGGAGGCATCGGGGCATAGGATCGCTGCTCGCCTTTCCCCCCGGGACCGCCTGTATCCGCGAGTGCTCCACCGCCCGAGTTCGGGTGTTCCTCAGCTGCCCCACTTGACAGCGGGCAGCTGCATCGGGCCCCCAGAATTGCGTGAAAGCCCCTGGAGGGCAGGCTCCCCCACGGACACACCTGCCCAGCCCCCAAGGAGTGGTGAGTGGGGCTGGGCTCTGACTAGTGCTGCTTTTTGCCCCCGGACTGGACTAACTTACCTTCCTCAGCTGCCCGCAGGACAGTGGGCAGCTGCAACGTCCTTGGGTCTGAATAGGCGGGTGGTCCTGTCGTAGGCCTAAGGGTCACCGGTTGGGATGATGTTGCCCCCCCCCACAGGCTTCCATTGGGGGAGTTCAACCTGCTGGTGAATCCGGGTGTAAAACTATGTGCAGCACTGTATTAACATGCTCTGTGGGAAGCGCTATGTTTATGTGCCATGTGCTGAGCGCTATTGCCTTGCCATACTTGAAGTGCCGGGGTAGAGCTGTGATTGCTGGCCTAATGTTATGATAGGTGCAGCGCTAGGGTAAATGCCTGATTTAAAGTGCGATTCAATTGCCCCGTGCAGCGCTATGTTTAGTTGCCATGCCCTGCGCGCTAAGGCCTTGTTTTAACGCACTATCGCCGTGAAAGGTGCAGCGCTATCTTCGAATGTCATGTTCTTAAGCGCTATGTTAATGGTTATGTCTAGATGCCAGGTTAAGGTGGTGATGCTCTACCTACCCTAGTTTCCTGCCTAAGGGGATGCCCAGGACGGTCAGGTATATTGTGATGCTGTGAGGTTTCCTTTACAGGTGTGCCGGCCTAATGTTCAACGTAATGCCCTGATGTATTTTATTGCAGGTTGCAGCTAATGGACTTACGTTTAGTATCTGCTAAATCGCAATGATTCCGGCAGGGGCCCGATTGGCCCTGCCCTGTATATAATTCCCCCCTGTAAATTTGACCCAGCGCCAGTTGGCGCAGTGTAGAGATTACCTGACACCTTGTGGTTTTGGACAATACAAAAGTTATTTTTACCTCAACTGGTGTAGTGTCTCTTTTTGTAGTGTGCCTTGTGCGTCGCCTGTGTGTACTGCGTGGATGCTTTGCACATTTCCTCCGGAGTTTGGCCCGCCCGCTCTGCACCACGCTACCCGTTTCCAACAATGAATAATTATTAAAAGATGATAATAAAGTAGCAGGAAAGGTTTAAACAATGAACTAGGCACTTGTCTTTTTATCTGAGCATAAAAAACCTTGTTTTTGTTGCAGCTCTTTCTCTTTTAGAACAGCAGGAAGAAGTTGCCAGTATTGCAAGGACAGAAAAACGAGAAGACGTAGTATGTGTTAATTCTTTTTTTAAAAGGGTCTTTCATTTGTACATAATGTCTACTTGGTTATATATAAGATACAAATAATGCTTATATCACTTTATTGTAACTTTTCGACATGCTGCACAGAAGCCACACTGCTCTACAACATAGCTTAAAGACTTTGGCAAAGTCAATAGCTCTGGCTAAACAGTTATAAGGCCCCAAAGGTGAGACCTATTGGCTATGCCAATGCCTGTTTCTTTTAAGAGGGGGTCATTAGCTGAGCTGCTTGTCTTGAGTGGAGTGTTCTGTTCTTCGCATATTGTTTGAATTTAGCTTGTAGGAACAATGGACTATTCCCTTGGATGGGAAAGCGTCCAGCCATATGTAGCACATGGAGCACACAGAGCACCAGGTTGATGCACTTCCTTGGGTTTGAGGTGTAGGAGTATGTTTGCTGCAGTATTTTCAATGCTTAGCAACATGAAGAAGTGGGGAACATCTAGGTAGAGGACATTTGAATAGCCTTCCTCCACCACAGAGGTGAGGGTGGCATGTAGATTCTGTGGGCATTACAGGTATGTAAAGGTGCATCACAACATTCACATTGTGAAGAATATACATCTTGTGGATTCAATTGTATGTAAAATCCGGGATAAGGAGGACTCCATGACCACTGTAAAGTTGTATACCTCCCTTGATGTTGCTGGTGGCACCTCCAGTTCTCTGGACCAGCTTGCTAATGGTTGGTGAGCTCTCCATTGTCCATAATTATGATCTCAGATTTTGAGGGTTTGCTTTTGAGGTGGTTGACCATCATCCATTCATTGATGTCGTAGGGACACTTGTTATTTCATCAAGTCTAGATGAGTCTAGGTCCTTTGGGTCCTCACTGTTAGAAATTGGGTTACCTATTGACTGGGGTGGGAGTCCTGGTCAAGCAGCAACCACAATTCTAGTCAGGGTAAGGCACCAGCAAACCACAAATTAATGTGTGCTCACCCCGTGCTAACTTAGTACAGAGAAGTCAGGCTTGACTTTGAGGCAATGTGTAAAATGCTTGTGCAAAACCTAAAGCAGTAAAGTAGAGAAAACACCAAATAAAAAGATCCTATACCAGGTTAGAAACATAGAGCATCATTTATTAAATAAAACAAGACCAAAACGACCAAAATCCAATCAGTAGAACCAGAGTTATGAATTTCTAAAGATTAAAGTGTAAAATATCACCTAAAAGCAGAAAGCACCAATTGGGGATATCTGGTCACACTAAACCTGGTCAAAGTCAAAAGTTCAGGCCGACCGTGATGGAGCACAGGTTGGATATAGTCCCAAATTAGTCCTGCTGAAGTTCTACGATCTCAAATTTTGTGCCAAAAGTCTTGTTGGCATTGAAGAGGATCGGCGGGAACAAGGAGAGCATCGTGGGCGTGGTCGGCGTGGCACGAAGAGCAGACTGAACGTCTCAGACGGGCAGGCTGGAGCTTTGCAACGGTGGTCCTCTGTGGGCTGTCGATGCTGCTGTGCAAAGAGACAGTCTGGCGGCAGCTTGCACTGATTTCTGGTGCGATCAGCGCTGTTCCAGTACAAACGGGCCTGTTCACAGTCGTGAAGACCCCAAAAGCTTGATTTGAAGAGCTTGGGAGCCCCACCAAGGGTCCAAGACCTGAGAGGCACTACCTGGGGGTCAGGGACTCGCTGAAGAAGGATCCAGGAGCTGTCGGGGAGCCTTTTATGTCCCTCAGGCTCAAATCAGGAGGCCAGCATACTAGCCGTTCGAGTCACTCTGGGGGCCTGGGTTCAAGATGAAGTTGCAGGTCCACTTCTTCTTCCCCAGGCAAGAGTGCAGCAAGCAGCAGGTCAGCACAGCATGGCTGCAGTTCCTTTAGAGCAGCAGTACAGCAGAGTAGCATTCTTGAAGCAGCACAGCAGTCGTTCTTCCTGGCAGAGTATCCACAGGTCCAAAATTGTGCCAAAGTGGTGGTGTCGGAGGGATAGGCCTTGCAGCAGTCAAAAACAAATGTAAGACTTTTTCAGTACCAGGACATGTAAAACTTAAAAGTACCTGGCCAACTTTTTAAATACACTGCACCCTGCCCTAGGAGCTGTCCAGGGCCTACCTTAGGGGTGACTTATATACATTAAAAATGGCATATAAGTCACCCCTAAAGTGGCCCTGGCAAAAGCTTCATTTTGCTAGTGCATAATGGCAGTTTAAAACTGCACACACAGGCTCTGCAGTGCCAGCCTGAGGGATTTTAAGGACCAGTTCAGTGGGCAGCACAATTAGCGCTGCAGGCCCACTAGTTTAATATATAAGTGGTGGGCAGAGCCGGACTGGGAACTGAAAGGAGCCCTGGCAAATTTGCCAGACCAGCCCCCTCCTGGCACGTAGCCAGCGAGCATAGCGAGCAAGCCCGATCACTACTAGGGGGGTTTGTGGGGGATTCCCCCCCAAGCACATTTTGGAAAAAGACAGTCCAAAACAGTGCATTTTACAGCACATTTTTCATTACAAAGCACATGGAGGTGGCCCCCCCATCAGGCCACCTCATAGCTCGTAATGCAGTATGTTTTGCCACTTCTAAGAATTTTAAATAATGTGCTGCTATGAACTAATTTAAAGTAAGCCAATGTATCGACCTCAGAAGGCTGAATGGCTGAATTGGCTTTGCCAAGATTCGTACCTCAGATATAAGCCTTGTGGGCTTTTCTAGCCGAGACACATTGTGGCTTCTCGCTTCCCCTTCCTCAATCATTTATTCTCTTACCGCCATCTGTCCCTTTTTCTTCTCTTCCGTCATTGTTCCCTCCCTTTCTCACTGGTTTCCTTCACTTGTCAGTATTCATTCCCTTGCAAACTCCCCTCCTTCCGTCTTTCCTAAGCAGTTTTCTAGCTTTTCTCTCTCTGCGCCTATTCTTACTTTCTTCTCTCCCTTCCCCTACTCTTGTCATCCCTCCGGACAACCCATTGCCCTTCACTCTATGCTTCATTTATCTTTCCCTTCGAGAAGTCTTTCCTCGCATTCTCTCTCCCTCCTTTACTTATCCCTTCCTCCCACCTTCATCTCTTCATCCCTTCCATCTTCTCCTCCCTCCCTGCCATTATTGCTGGTGTCTCCACTGCCCCTTTGCCTTAACATGTCTGCGGCGGTGAGGAGATGATTGCAAGCACCCCACCGCCCCCAATCTGCCCCCGGATCTGACTCTGATTCACTTTCAAAGCCTTAAACCGTTTGATATTAGGGTGGACAATCCAAAGCCCTTCGTCTGTACACTGCTGACAATCTACAGCCCCACCACTGCAAACTGCTGACAATCCACAGCCCCACCACTGCACGCTGCTGACAATCCACAGCCCTTCCTCTGCACACTGCTGACAATCTACAGCCCCACCACTACACACTGCTGACAATCCACAGCCCCACCACTGCACACTGCTGACAATCCACAGCGTTTCGTCTGCTCACTGCGAAAGAGTTCAAATCAATCACCAACTCTGCACATAGCTGACAGAGACCACCGCCCCCTGTGCACACAGCTGACAGGGTCAAACGCCACCCTGTGCACACAGCTGACAGGGTCTACCACCACCCTGTGCACACAGCTGACAGAGTACACAGCCCCCCTGTGAACAAAACTAAGAGTCCACAGCTCGGGCTAATGTTGTAGCGGTGAGAAGAAAGGGCTATGTGTGCATAATAATAATTCTCCTCCCTGTCAGTGGTCGAAGTGGGAGAAAAAAAGTAGGGGAACTGTGGGCGGAGAATCAGAGGGCAGGAATAACCCGTGGATAGGGTCAGTGGGCAAACCAAAATATACTTGCAAACACGATGCCCCCAACTGAAGTCAGCACCAGCCGCGGTCCATGCAGGTTACAGCGGTGGGGAGGTGGGCCGTTTAAGGGGGAATTTCGAAGGACGATGCAGAGGGAAAATTAATCATTTATTTAATTTTCCCTCTGCATCGTCCCTCGTAATCCCCCTTACCCGGCCCCTCTGCCCCACCGCTGATACCTGCACGGACCGCGGCTGGTCAGCGTCTGGTGCGGTCGCACTGCTCTTGAGCCACCCTGCTCAAGGGTCCTGTGACCTCAGTGACAGAATCACTGTCACTCTATGGTGTGGTGCCTCATAGGCCTGCCTGCAAGACTGGAGGTGAACTTCAGAATGAATTGTGGCGGACAGGCGTTCAAGGTTAACCTACACTTGCCACTGCTAGGGTCCACGTGCTGGTGCTAAGACACCAGGGCTTTTAAGATTTGCGGGCCTTGTAAGGTCCAGCATGGGAATGTGCTCCCTCAGGGGGAGTTGTCTGGTGGACTAGTCATGAAGGCTGAACCTAGTTACCCAGTTCCAAACTCAGCAGCTCTGACCATAGTGCCACATCCTCTCTCCCACTGTACACCATACTGCCCCACTGAGAGAATCTTACACTGCACTAACCCGCTATAAACCCCTGGATGTGACTCAATTCAAATTCCGCACTAGACAAGAGCAATATGCTGCCTAAAACAAAATTTACAACATTCTAGAAAAAGCTAACGCTTATAGGGAATGCAAAATTAAGTAAAGCATGTGAAATGGAAGCAAAAACAACATGGTTACCTTTTTCTTTTTATACTTCTTATTCAGAAATTAGTGAGTGCTTTTGCCTGAAAAGTTAAGGCCATGACTACAGGGCCCAGAAGGGACCCACTTCAATGCCATTGCCTATATCCTCACAAAGCCTAAGCAGTATGGTTTAAAAAGACCACATTCGTGAACACAGAGCCGCGGTCCACATTTTGTTTACCAATTGACCAATCCAGCAGGTACTTCAGTACCTCCAGGAATAGTGCACTTTCCCACCCAGGGAAAACAATGTCGTTCAAAGAGCAAAGAGAAAACAAAAGTACCTCTTCACTGGCAAACACTGAAAAGTGGCGCTAATGTGTTCAGGCGTGAATAAATCCATATGCCCACCTTGCAACCACTCTGTCTTGCTTTAGTTAGTTAGTTATTTTTCATATGTTTAACGTTTTATTTCTCTCCACCCCGAGGCTGCACTTAGAAATTGAAAAATGTCAAAAAAGACTACGTTTCCAGTAAAAGTGTTTTTTTTTCTTTTTTGGATCCATTTCACAGGGGAGCAAATAAAAGAAAGGAGGAAAGAGAAAGTAATACCTGTTTCTTGAAGTCTCGGTTTTCACTAAATGGGGAGGAGCGAGACAGAAAGAGAGAGAAGATAGAGAACAAAGAGGGTGGGGGGGGGTCAGCTGCCAGCGGCAGCAGAACTGGACACTATCCTTGTGTTCTCTGGGCAAGAAGGAAAAGACAGAGTCCTTTTCCTTCTCTGCCCATCCCCAAAAGCCGAGCCTTAACTATCAGCCTCAGCAACTTCTGCCCTTCAGGAGGCATGTTTAAAATTAGAAAGTAGGGGAACGGACTCTATGTAACTAAAGAAGTAGGGGCACGCCATGCCCGGCTGCCGATCCCGCCCACTTCGACCACTGCACCCTGTGGCTATGTTCTGGGACAGTGCCCTCCCAGCGAGTGAATAGCTTGCAAGAGCGCCTTTTTTCACCCCCATCAGCACTATTTTGGAACAAGGTGTGTTTTTATTTGACAGCACAGGGCCAGTGCAGAATGTAAGTCCGTTTGTGGTCGGAAAGTGGTGGGGCAGCTGTCCACCCTCCCGCGGTCCAGCCTCAAAAACATGCGTCTCCCCTGATTGTGAAGCTATTCAAAATGTAAGCAGATTTTGTTTGGTGAACTCTGCACGATCTTCTATTGAGCCGGGCATGTTTTGTTACAGACGAGGCTCGTTAGAAAGTGAAACAAATCTCCCTGAAAACGCACAGGCATCTTGGCACTATCACGGTGGAGGCATAACATGGCAGCCCTTTGCACATTCACCCGATCTTTGAGTAAAAGAGGGAAGCGTTCTGTAACTTATGGAATAGACAAGGAAGAAAGGACAATTTGTTGTCCAGAAAGTGGTTGGCAGTGGGAGCGGGAAGGCGGGGGGGTTAAATCGGGGCAGAGAAAATGCCCTGTAAATAGGCTTCCGGTGTGCCAAGATAAAAGCGTGCGCTCATTTTCGGGATGCGACAGCTGTCAACGTGTGAGAGTTGCAATGTGGTCCCTTGTCGCTCAGACTGTGCTGGAATGTTGTTTCAACTTCTGTGGGCAGAATTTTGCATGAAAGACGCTATTTTGTTCCTAGTGGGTGAAGTAGGGGTTGCCCAGTACAGCAGTGCACCATGCTCCAAGCGGTGCCCCTAATGCTGGTAGCTCATGTTCTGTGACGACGCTGCCTACTGTGCTTTAGATTGTCAATGGGAGACCATGCCCTGTGACTTCACAGTACACGGAGCTCACTGCACTGGCTCCCGTGCTTTTGGATGTCACTGTAGGCGCTGATCTGTGAACTCTGCCCCTGTGCTTTGGGATGTTCCTTTGTGACGTCACAGTACATGGAGCCCTCTGCCTCCTGTGCTTTGTTTTGGGCGTTCTTCTGTGGCGTCACGGTACATGCAGCCCTCTTCCTCCTGTGCTGTGGGACACCGCTAGGATACCTTATTTTATGACGTGCTAACGTACGCCTTAGACACTTACGGGCATATCAGCAACAACCGGCGATAATTATCGCTAAGCACACTTAGCGGTTGGATAATTATCGCTGGCTATCGTGGATGTTTATTGCTGAGATAGCGTGCTATTAGCAACGCTTATCTCAAAAGCGATAAAAATCCTAGCGCTAACTGCCTAACGTGAGATTATCGCTGGAAACCCAGCGATAATCTCACGAAATGTGGCGTTAGCTTGTTGATAGGGCCCCACAAACTTAGCCATGATATCCACCTTCCATAGGATATCATGGCTAAGTCAGTCCTGAAGCAGGTGTAAGGAAAGTAGCGATAACTGGGGTTATCGCTACTTTGCTTGCCGCTATGCTTCATACGGTGGGGCTTGATGATAGGAGAAATGTCGCTTAGCGACATTTCTCCTGTCATGTCAGGTCAGGAACGCCCAATTTGCATCTCATTAGAGATGCAAAGCTGGGCGTTAAGAATTTGTGCGCTAATGCAAGGTTTCACGCGTTAGCGTGACCTTGCTAATTAGGCGATAAAATTATCGCCGCTTTTCGGCCGAAAACGGCCACAAAAGCGGCGATAATTTTCTATCGCCGCCTTGTAAATATGCCCCTTAGCTTTAGGACGTCACTGATAGAAGGTTTACTTAGAAGTGGCCAAGCCACGAATTCTATAGGGAGTATTAAGCCAGGGCATGGCCTAAAATTCCAAAGCACAAGCTGAGCCATAAAACGATTTGGCATTGACAGCTGTTAAAATTAATAGTTAATTTTAAACCACTTCCAGTGCCCTAAAATGCTGCCTCAAGTGAGACAGTAGACAGAACGCTTCCCTCTGTTACTCAAACTGTAACTGTTGATGTCACGTTGAATAATAACCACTGCTGCGGTCGCGGAACCGGGCCGGGGCCTAACCAGGCTTTTGCTTTTAATTCAGGCCTGGTCGCGACGCCCCCAGAGACAGTGCCTGGCCATAAATTAATTGATCAGGGTGGGATAAGGATTGCATTTGCATTGCCGATTATCACTCACCTGCGGGCGCTCAGCGGCAGCCGACAGACACGGCCCGGGCAGGCTACAAATAATAAAATTATGGGGTCAGGGCCTCCAGGCTCCGCTCCAGTCTCTCGTCGTCGCACTCTCAGGCCTCCTCTGCCTCTCAGTCACGCGCACTTTTTATTGCGTGACCCCCAATGCGCTTGCGCATGATCACCGCCAGGTCCACTGACTCCAGACCCCCACCCTAAGGGTGAATGACGTGCCACGCAGACGCGAAGGCGGAGACTGAAGACGAGCATGGAAGTGTCGTGCAGTGCAGCCACCACTCAGTGGATTTAAAAAAAATAATATATGCTCAGGGCTGCTAGCCTAAATGAAATAAAATCGGGTGATGACATGACATCCACCACGGACATGTCACGGACGGTGCGTGCAGCACCACCAGGCAGCAGCTGTATTTTATGCAGATAGTTGTTGTGTGCTTGTTGTTTGCTCGGTCACGCCAGCACCCAAATCGGCCCCAGCAACAAAACCGTCCCCCTGTCATAAAACCGGCCCCCACCCCATCCAGCCTACCGGGGGATTGCCCGGTGCCCGGCATTGTCTGTCCGGCCCTGGGGGTGGCCCCTTAACTCAGCTAGAATGGGCCGATAAGTACAAGACACACAAAAACCTCTAGCTGGCTATTTCGAAGGCTGACACTAGTTTAAGCAGACTAAGACCAAACTATCTAATAAGGTGGTCAACATCATTTATTAATTCATAATTGTTCATTATTCTTCATATTTTCATGTAAATTTAGAAAAGACAGAAAGCAAAACACTTAAAAAAATAACATAACATCAAAGCAAATTTAAAGCAACCTTCAATTTGCAAACAGTTATGCTGATTATACCAGTCAGTAGCAAACAAACAATAATATAAAAGGTAATCCGTTCCAACAATTTCAGAATAGCAACTGCGGATTACTGACTAAAGGGGAATGAACATTCCAAACAACAGAGAATATACATTTTTAGTAAATTATTTTTCTTGTTGTAAGAAAATTTTAAAAACTAAAATTCGGCCCCTTGTGGTACTTTATGCCAACGTGTTTCTCTTCAGGGCTGGGACTGGATTTCTGATTGCTGGGTGTCACAATCCATAGAGCAAATTATGGGAGTGTTCCCTTTAGGAAGAGCTCTCTTAGACCATCCTTCAGAACAGCTTTAATTGCCTTTAAGCCAGAAAGTGTTGTTTTTTGTGCCAGATATGTTGTGAATCCAAGATCAATCCTTCATTATTTTGAGAGCGTAGCAAGCGCTTCACCAAGGGTTATTCATGCTTCAAATGTATCCCGCGATTCTGCATCTCTTTCGCCATTAGGTTGTGCTGCGTCTTCAGCACGGCTGTTTCTTAAGTATACTAGTAGCATTTCATTTACAGGCACTGAGCACATGTAATGCACTTTACTAGGGACTTATAAGTAAATTAAATATGCCAATTGGGGATAAGCCAATGTTAGCATTTTTAAGCAGAGAGCACAAATACCTTAGCACTGGTTAGCAGTGGTAAAGTGTGTAGATTCCCAAGGCCAGAAAAAACTAATTCAGCAAAAAGGGAAGAAGTAAGGAAAAAAGCCTGGGGGTGACCCTGCAGAAAGGGCCAGATCCAACACTCACGTTTTAAGCTAACGTGTATCCTTTGCATAGTTGTAGCTTGTTAGGTTGAATGATCTGATTGGGTCTGGTAATGGAGTGAGGCAGAGGTGGAAGTTGAGTGAAGAAATTATTGAGCTGTCTGGAATTCCAGTGTGTGAGGAGAGGGGCGGAGAAGGGAACCTTGGGATTGATGCTATGCTTTGTCTATCTATGAGTTTGGAGGATATTCAATTTAGATTGTTTACGTTTATTTGTATATCATTAATTTAAATTGTTACAAAATATTGCAATAAAATATTAAAACTCTTCCTCTAATGAAATGCATAATATAAAACATACATATATCACCACTCTTTAAGATACAGCATACAACATACATAAAAGTATCTATGATTCTTAAAATAAAATTGCCGTACATCCGTCGGTATCTTTTAATGACTCAAGAGCATCAAAAGGCATGGTTCGTAATGCCACCTTGTCGATGTGTACAAGCTAATCCAGAGACACTAGTTGATGGGCACTCAGTGATACTTAAAACAAATGCTCTTCCAGCTACAAAACTGTAATATCTGTCCAGGAAGTCATATCATTAATTCTTCTGGTTCGATTGGTTACAGGTTTTAAATCTACTCAGCGTAATTTTAGTAAATTTCCCAAATTGAGCCAGTGTCGTCATATCATCCGAATAGAAGTAAAGTGTAATGCTTCATTACAAGTACGCGTGCCTTTCAGTAAAAGATGGGTTTCAGCAAGGTGCAGAGTACTAACCCAAATTCCTGACAATTACATAGTATATGCTTGATGGATTCGCTTCTGTAGTTTCAAAATCCATGTGCAGGAAGGATTTTGATTTTAGGCCCATTGCTCCCATTTCATCAATAGTGGTTAACAGGGAGTGTCAGGAACCTGGCAAGCATGATGGTCCTTCTACTTGCCGGGCTCAATGATTCTTTCAGATGGTTTTGATTTTGTGTTGTATCATAAGGAGTACGGATCTAAATTCTAGGTGAGTTCCCAAGGATTCTATATCAGTTTCTCTTGATAATGCCACTGCTTGTCTCTTCAGGATATACTTCAGAGCCGAATAAGAAAGACTATTGCTTCGTAAGACATCTAAGTCCACGTATGAAGAACTACTGGGCTGGCCGTGTCTAGATATCTGGTCCAGTCATCGTCTGCTCCATTAAAGATCTTTTGTAATACACTTTACACAAATACAATTTACATTATTTCCAGGCCATATGCCTCGTTTTTCTAGTTTCAGTACTAAAGTCTGATGACTGGGAATGTCGAAAGTAGCCAATAGGTTGAGCAGTAGTTGTTCATGCACTCCAATACTTAAATCATCCCAGATGGATATCAAGCCAGATTCCGTGCCTCTGCCTGCGCCAAGAATAGGGCGTACTCTTCATCGAAGTTGGAGATCTGGGGGAGGACAGCGCTTTCCTAGGAATGGGCCTTTAGAGATCGATCTGTGCACGATAAGTCAAGGCTTTTTTGTTGAGGAGTTACATGCTATAGGAGGTCTAGAGTTTGGAGGGGTGGGATCTAATCTTTACGGAGTTGTTTAGTATGTACCTTAACTGCAGATCTCTGTTTGGATATCGCCTTGCACATAGCGCTACTTGTTAGATGCCTGCTGTAATTTTAAAAGCCCTGTTTTTTCGTTTTTGTTCTTTTCATTTTACCCACTTCTACCTTGGTTTTAATAATTAGTTCAGAATTGCTTAGATATTTCATAGTCGCCCCTACCTGTGTTCTTAGACCCGGACCGCATCTCTGCACTATAAAATTCTGTTGCATTCACCGCCATTTGGGCGGCCCGGTCCCCGCGCTCTGTTTACCTGGGGCGCGATCTTGGGTGGGTCTTAGAAGCACTCCTCAGCCATTCGCTGGAGCCGACACGTGGACTGGCTAGAGCCCTACTTAATTAGTTGGGTATGACGCGCAGCGTGTACGCGCATCGGGGACGCCACAGTGACGCCGGAGTCACGACAGAGTCCAGCCCGTCTGCGCTCGTCCGCGTTGAGGACGCGCTGAGCGGCTGGACTCTGGACTTAGACGAGGCCTCTGCCTCCTCGTGTAGGTATACTCATCAGGAGATGCTAGGCCTGAAACCTCGTAGTTTGAGGTGCTCGCATACCTATGAACCAGACGAACTTCTCTGCCCCCTACGATGTGGCTGCCACCATACGCGTCTGTCTGGTAATTCAGTTCCCCTTCACCCCTCATTTGACCACCCTGCCGTCATCAGACCCAGGACAGTGGGAGTAGAAGGCATCCTGATCAATGCCTGCTCCCTGGTCAAAAATAAGGTAATGTTTAGGGAGATGGTCTTGGATAGAAAGCCTGCCCTAGTGTTTATCACTGAAACGTGGGCTAAAGACTCATCTGGTCCTGATCTGACTGAAGCGATCCCGGAAGGGTACTGCCTGGCCAGACTGGACAGACAGGGACGAGTGGGAGGGGGGATAGCTATCCTCTATAAAGACCACCTGCAATGCCACACAGTACCTATACCCGATTTTCCGGATAGCGTTCAGGCTTTCTACTTTACGGTAAAGGAAGGGCAATGCCTTTTTTTCAACGGAATTCTGCTGTATCGACCTCCTGGCCCGAGGACCGATTTCATGCATAACTTCCTCCAGTTTTTGGAACCCTACTTTGGTCGAGAAAACTTCTCCATTCTAGGTGATTTCAATTACCATTTAGAACGGCTTGACTTATCAGATACCTCGTGTCTTATTGATGCTCTGGCGTCCTGTGGACTCACGCAGCGAGTCCGCGGGGCTACCCATCGTGCAGGCCACATTCTCGATGGTATTTTCTCTAACGACCATCGTCTGACCGTCAAGGATCCGGTTCATCTGTCCTGGTCCGATCACCTTGCGGTCCCATTCCTCTTGGAATGCCCTCGGATGGATGGAAGTAAAATAGGGAAACACACAGTGGGAACTGGCAGAAATTTTAGGAATATCAGTAATGACTCCCTCTCGCCATGGGTTGTCAGCCTTTCTACTACGGGTATGGATAGTGTTCAGACCGCGGTTGGTCATTTTGAACAGGTTATCACTGAAGCCCTGAATGAATTGGCCCCATTACAGACCCGTCGTCGAGCCAGGAAGAGACCCTCTGCCCCATGGTATTCGGAATCCCTCAGACTCCTCAGGCAAGAAGTGAGGAGGATGGAGAGGCTCTGGCATTCAGGTTGGGACCTCAAGAATAAGGAAGCTCATAAACTCCTGGTCAGGAATTACAAGACTGAGATTGTGCAGGCCAAACAAGATTACTTTGTGGCCATGACAACTTCGCTCTCCTCGCCGAAGGAGCTCTTCAGAATCGTTGACTCCTTAGTCAACCTACAAACGCCTGACTCTGTTGTACCCTCGCAAGATCTATGTGATAATATCGCTTCCTTTTTTCATACCAAAATACAGGATATCTACCTGGCTCTTGAGGTACAAAGAGCCTCGATCAGTGGGCCCCCTGCTCTGGTCGAGATGAATAGGACCACCCCAGACATCCCCTTTCTGAGCACCCTGGACTCTTTTCCCCCGCTGGTCTTACAAGATCTGGAGATCTTGCTTAATAAAACCAAATCTGGCTCCCCCCTAGATATCTGCCCTTTGAAGATTATTAAGCAGTGTAGGGAAACCCTCCTACCGCCTCTACTAGAAATCATGAATCTAGTTATGAGGGATGGTGTCTTCCCCTTGGAGTGGAAGAGTGCAGTAGTGAAACCCTTGTTAAAGAAGGCTTCCCTTGATCCGGAGGTCCTAAAAAACTTCCGTCCGATCTCACTGCTCCCAGCCCCTGCGAAGATGCTTGAGGCACATCTAAACAAGCATCTCGCTGCCTTTGTGGAAGGCTCGGGCTGTTTGGACTTCTCCCAGCATGGATTCCGGAGGGAATACAGCACTGAGTCGGCCCTCACTATTGTGCTTGATAAAATCCGCACTAGAGTGGATGGGGGCCAGACCACCCTCCTGGTCCTGTTGGATCTAACTGCGGCCTTTGATACCCTCTCCCCCTCAGTACTTGCATATCGTCTGAGGGAAGTGGGGGTGAAGGGTGCAGCTCTAGATCTACTGACCTCCTTCCTTGAAGGAAGGGAACAAAGAGTCAAGCTGGGGGAGTTTCTTTCTCCAACCCGACCGGTGCTATGTGGGGTCCCGCAGGGGTCGGCCCTCAGTCCGACCCTATTTAACATCTATGTGACCCCACTAGCCAGATTAATTAGAACTTTCGGGATGGAGGTAGTCTCCTATGCAGATGACACCCAAATCCTCGTCTCTCTTTCCCATTCAGATGTACCAACTACCTCCAATTTTAGATCTTGTATGGAGGCGGTTGGTCAGTGGATGGTCCAGAATTCACTCAAACTGAATGGGGAGAAGACTGAGGTGATGGTGTTTGGAGGGAAAGAGAACATCTGGTCAGCCAGCTGGTGGCCTGACTCGCTAGGAGTGTGCCCTTCCCCCACGATATCTGCTAGGAATCTTGGGGTGATGATAGACCCTGCCCTGGATATGGGCGGACAGGTTAGTAGAACCATCTCTACCTGTTGGGGCTTAATTCACACCCTGCGAAGAATCAGGAAATATCTCTCTCAGCAGTCCAGAAAGCAAGTAGCTGTCGCTCTCATCGGCTCACGACTGGACTACTGTAATGCGCTGTATGCGGGGCTAAATAGGAGCCTTCTACAGCGCTTGCAGGTAGTCCAGAATGCCGCAGCCAGATTTTTTCTGGATGTTCCCAGACGCTCCTCGGCCTCCCTGGCCAGGAAAGCACTGCATTGGCTACCGGTAGAGCTCCGAGTACGGTTCAAAGTCGTATGCATGACCTATAGAGCCATTGCAAAGAACAGCGACACGGGAGTTGGTTCTATCATCTCCCACTATACTCCTGGAAGGGACTTGCGTTCCTCCAGGAAACTGCTCCTGACAGTCCCCCGCATACGAAGAGCCAAGTGGGGTGGCAGGGCTTTCTCCACTCTGGCTCCTAAATGGTGGAATGATCTTCCTTTGGATCTCAGGTCCCTACCCTCCCTACAGATATTCCGAAGTGCCCTTAAAACTCGCCTCTTCCTGCGAGCCTATGTGTAAGGATGTACATTTCCATTTTTATTTTGTTAGGCGCCTTGATACCTGCGGGTTATTGTCTTGCGCAATATACATTTTCTATCATCATCATCATCATCAGGAGAATGTTGTTCATGATTCTTGCTGGGGAAGAGTCTGATTGAGCTCTGGATGCCTGCTTGCCTGCCCATTTGGCAGAATTCAGTGTCAGATAAATTTGTAATTTAAGATGGTGGCGGTTGCCTGTTTCCGTCATTTGTTCTATTACAAAGGTTCTCTGTAGCTTGATTTTGGGATGGGAGGTCACTTAGATCCTCCGGACTGTCTGGTGGTTTTCCTTATTTGGTATGGTACTTGAACAGTGCCTCCAAAATATAATTTGACCAAACTTTTGTGGTCAAAATATGGTCTTTGCCAAAATATCGTAGTCCATTATATCAAAGGTAAGTATAACATTATTTTATTTTTTCAATAATATCAATGTTAAAAATATAGAAAGTTTAAATAACATGGTATATGATATAATTTTTGTATAACTTATATATAGATATTTCTTGCAATGTTATAAATGAATATGTGTTAAACAATTGTTTTTAAATAATCTACCTTTGGTTTATTTGTTTATACTGATACGGGTTGTGGGTTTTCTTGAAAGTTTGAGTGGGTAATGTTTTAATTTACAGATTTATTACTTAACATTTCATTTGTATTCATAAAATCACATTATTATTTTTTTTATTTTGACATTGAGGTGTGAAACGCTCAATGTGATGCGGGCCGCTCTGCGGTTGGCATATGCTGAAGTGTGTCCAGTCACTCGTTTAAGGTTGGCTCATACTGAGACGGTGCTAATCTAAATGGTCCCACCTGATGCAGAAGTGCCCATATCCACAAGCACCACCCTCGTGGTGACACCATAACTGACCTTTTCTCAATCTTCTGGATGGAAGGTCTTCGCAGCATTCTCCTTGGAATGGCTGCCCATTCACCGTCAGGGTTGAGGCTGTGCATGAGCTGACTGGCTAATGAAATCCATCACCAAATTAAAGTGACAAGGTGAGGCAGGACACAAGTCACTGTGATGAAGAAATCAAGATTTATTGTGAGCACTATCCAGAGGTGTCACTCCTGATGCCAGTCCACTCCCCAACTGACGAACTTGAATGCCTCTAAGAACAGAACATGGAAGGTGGAACCACGCAGGATTCCATTATAAACATCAACAACAGACTGCTACAGATTGGGTACCAGCATCACTTTTTTGGACTGTAGAAAGGATGTCAAGAACGCTATCCAGCACTTGATAACAGTAGTCCGTTTCAAAACTTAAAACAAAATGAATACTTGCAGAACCTCTCACTGATTTCAGAAGTGGGCAATGATGACATCATAATCCCTACCACTACAGCACCATGTTGGTTCACTGGAGAAGGAAGAAGAATCAGTGGAGGAAAATGAGAAGAATGAAGAGAGAATGCTGGTTGAATGGCAGCTAATACGTTGAAAGATCTTACCTCTGTAAAGAAAATTATTATCAAAGTTGCACAGACTTCCAGCCTTTAGTTACTAATATTAAACAAGCTCCATAAAGCATGACACCACCTCAGATTGGAAACAGTTGGGGAATGACAATTGGAAGCCCTGCTAGAGACTTTGGGCCCAATTCACAAAGGGAAGTTTGCAATGTGTAGAACTGATCATGTGTAGATCTGCTTCTACGCCTAGCAGTAACAATCCACGTTTTTTTTTTTTTTGCTTTCCCCATTTCCAAGTGTAGATTTTCACCTTGGTGTAGACTTTTGAGTCTCCACCCTCTCAAATAACGGGGTGGAGACTCCTGCAGCTGTATTTATGAGTGTAAAGTTGCTATTAGTAATATTTTTTTATTTTATTTATTGATTTTCACAATAAGCATTGAAACAAAGATACAGTACAGCTTAGCATTAACAGTGGTTGATGTTGATATCAGGTCCATATACATGCATGTTATCAAAACAATCATTAATTACGACAATCCTGGATAGCAGGGCGAGAGGGAAGTGCATATACATCACTATCACGTTGGTGTCTACCTAACGGATGCTTATGTTCCCCCGCTTGTCCCAATGCTTTGAGGGGTGTGCTGCTGCGGGGGCAACGTGCCTCCCGTGTCATGCACGGCTAATAGTGTGGAATGGCTGCCATATGTCAAGAGGCCTGGAAGCAGGCGGTTGCATCAGTGCATATGTGTCGCTATTCATGTTACAATATGTCATGCTGCGTAACCATATTTTTAATGTGGGTGAGAATTTACTACCCCAATTTATGGCTACTTCCCTTTTGGCGATGAGGACCGCAATAGCGACAAAGCGTCTTTTGGGTTTTGGGAGGTCGTGTGTGTACCACATAAGTGCCAATAGCGGGGAAGGTGTGAGCTCCAATTCAATCATACTGGAGAGCTCCGCAAAGACAGTCCTCCAATATCTAGCAATCCTATCACATGTCCATGCCATGTGTGCAAAATCTGCCTCTGTGGAAGGACATCTGGAACACGCGTGTGGGCGGGATGGGTCCATGTGGTGTAGTCTACTAGGTGTCATGTATGTCCACCAAAGAAACTTGAAATGCAGCAACCTGTGCCTGTGGTTAGGAGAAACTCGGTGTATTTGTATACAGCAGCAGCTCCACTGTGAATGAGAGATGGTATGGCCCAAGTCCCGCTCCCAGGCGGCGCACACTCCAGCATCCCGACTGGGGAGGAGGGATACGGCGGAATTATATAGCCTGGACATGAGATGGAGCCCATTTGTGTCTTTATTAATTTCTGTCAGAAGAGGAAATTCAGGCGGTTCGAGCGGATAACTGGGGATACCGGCCCCAAGAGCCCCCTGCGGTCTTCGCAATATATAGTGGCCCATTACTGTGGCATCACCGAAACGGGAGTCTTCTGTACGCGAGAAGATATGACCACTAGGGAACAGGTCTCCAAACGTTGACAGGTGAAACTTTGCTAACGTGCGTTTCACCAGGGTCTCTTTTAGAATATGGACCCAGCCCTTTCCCGCCAGCGGCAATGAGGAGGAATACAGGAGATGGGACCCAGTCACAATAGCAGTTGGCACCAGGCCCAACTCGTTGTGGGGAGCGTCTGAATGTCCTGTGGGTCACACGGCACCCCCACCGGCAAGAGTATGTTCAAGGGCGACGGTTGTACGAGGTCTGCTTCTGGCCTAAAATATGGGATCCTGGCGTCAGCGTGGTACCAATGCAGCGCAAAGCTTGCCTGTGCTACAAAGTAGTACACGCAGAAATTTGGTACCCCGAACCCACCCCGCTCATACGGCAACATCAGGGTATCCCAGCTTATTCGGGGTTGTCTGCCACCCCACAGTAGCTTAGTCAGGTGCGACCGAAGGTTTGAGAAAAAAACTATTATATAATGGGATGGGGATATTTTGGAATAAATACAAGAATTGAGGGAGAACAACCATTTTAATACTGGCGATCCGCCCTGCCATTGTCAGGGGCAGTTTTAGCCAGCGCTCCACGTTAGGCTCCAGTCTCTCAACCACCGGGCTGTAATTGAGCTGCAGGATGCGGTCCACGTCCCTGTGTATGAGGATGCCAAGATATCTGACAGATGCCTCGCACCATGCCTAGGGATATTCCTCTGTCCTGTCACAGGGCGCAGGCGTCAGCGGGAAGACCTCCAACTTCCTCCAGTTGATGCAGAGGCCCGAGAGGGCGCCATACCTAGTAACTTTGTGAAGGATTGGCTAAAGGTTTTCGTCAGGGTGACGAACATAAAGTATAATATCATTGGCATACAGAGTAAGGAGTAGAGGACCGGTGTTAAACTGCAAAGATGTTTCTCCTGTAGGTGCCGTACCAAAGGATCCAGTGCCATGACAAACAACAAGGGAGAGAGCGGGCACCCCTGCCGCATCCCCCGTGTAAGCGGGAATGAGGTCATTAATGTGCTGTTTAGACGGATACGCGCTATAGGTTGCGTGTACAACAACTTGATTACTTTCAGGAACCGTTCCAGTATCCCAAGACGGCCCAGCGTGGCGTATAAAAAGGGCCACTCGGGGGAGTCGAAAGCCTTCTCCACATCGAGCAGCACTGCTGCCGCGGGCACCAAAGGAGAAATTCTATGCAAGGTAGCAAACAATGTACGGAGATTCAGGGCCATCAACATATGCGGGACAAACCCCGACTGAGCAGGAGAGATCATTTGATCAATAATTAGAGCGAGCCGCGTAGCCAATATCTTGGCTAAGATCTTGTTATCGAAGTTTGGCAGGGAAAGTGGTCTATAAGAGCCACATATCAATGGGTCTTTTCCAAGCTTAGGAAGAAGTATTATAACCGCCTCCCGCAGCGTGGGGGAGAGCTCACCCAATGCGACTGCCTCCTGATACACATCTATGAGGTGTGGGGCCAGGATTGTCTTAAACATTTTGTTAAAGCAGTTGGAGAGCCCGTTGAGCCCCGGTGCCTTGGAACCATCCATTGCATCTATAGCCTTGGTTACTTCGTCTTCCGTAAAGGGTTCAGACGAAAATTCACGATGTGCCTTGTCGAGCCAGACCAAGGCGTTCTCGTCCAAGTAGTCCCTATAGGCCGTCGTGTCTACTGTGACTCTGGATGTGTATAAGTCTGTGTAATAAGTAAGCACCCCATCCAGTATGCCTACGTTGCCTGTTATTCGCAAACCATCTTGTCTTTGCAATTCGGCAATGTAAGTCTGTTTATGTGATTGTTGCATTAACCTGGCAAGGGTCCTACCCGGCCTCTCCCCCTCCCCATATTACCTGGCTACTGCATATTTTCCTAGATAATGTGCCTCGCGCTCTGCCGCCTCACATAACTCAGCCATTAGGGATGCACTGCGTTGTAAGTGGAGAGTGGTCAGATAGGGCAGCGTCGCTGCCATCCATTTCTGCTAACTGTGCTTCCAGCTGTGACAATGTGCGACGTAGGTCCCTGAGCACCCCAGCACTCTTTGAGATGCATACTCCCCTGGTGTAAGATTTGAAAGCCTCCCATAGGGTGGCCTTGGTGGCCACGGTGACAGTGTTTATTTATTTATTTAAAGTTTTGTATTGCGCTAACATGACCCAAGCGGGTATCAGATAACTTTACATACGGGTTGCGGAAGACATAGGTAGATAGCTGTGAGAGAAAAGAAGTGTTGAGTGCAAAATACTCTACAATCCCGTCCCGAAGTTCAGATTCAAACAATGTGTCCTGTAAGGCCATGGCAGGAAATCTCCATTGCCTTTCCACACCCCCGGCCCAAGGGATCCACAGCTGCAGCAGAACAGGGGAGTGGTCTGACAGTGTACCTGGTAAGTGTCGGACTGAACTAACCCACAATGTTACTCCCGCGGTTAGGAGCCAGTAATCCAAATGGGTCCAAGTGCTGTGTGGGGCAGAGAAATGGGTGTATTCATTCTGTCCGGGGTTGTGGTGTCTCCATGCATCAACCAAACCGTATGCTTCTCTGAAGTCGGACAGTGAGCCCCTTGCTCTGGGCTTTGTGTCAGCGGTCGATGCTGTGCTGTCTCTGTCAGGATGAAGAAGTATGTTGAGATCCCCACTCAAGCAAATCTGGTCTGCCCCCATATGCTCAATTTGTGTGTGAATAACAATAAAGAAGTCTGGAGCATCAATATTTGGTGCGTAGACATTGACTAGTAGCACCGAGTGCTCCAGTACGCATCCTTTGACCAACAGGAAGCACCCAGCAGCATCCCTATAGACCGCCACCTCCCGAAAAGGAACACGCTTGTGAATCAATATTGCGACCCCTCTAGCATAGAAACTGTATCCTGCAAAGTATCTGTGCGCTTCCCAGCTAGCAGCCAAGATGGACAGGACAGAAGGTAACAAATGTGTTTCCTGCAGGAAAGCGATGTCCACCTGATGCCGTTGTAGATAATGTATTACTTGTTTACATTTACGAGTGTTATTAAGGACCGATCGTTCCAGGGCATCATTGTGATATTAGCTTCTGGTTGCACCCTATTAACCATTATCTGTACCAAGGATATATGAACTGTAAAGACCTGAACAGCTGTTACTGTACTGCAATAAAGACAGTTGGATGAATAAAATTGCAAAAACATTTCTGATCATCCCATGTCCCACCACCCATCCCCCGTACCAACCTTCGGGGGAAAGACCCAACCCTCTAGTGTGAAATTCAAACATAAAGGAAGAATAAACATTATACAATGCTGTGGTAAACATAGGGAGTGCATCTGCTCTATGGGGGTGGCGCCGACACGCCGGATCCCCGATTCTGTCGGAAAAATGATACCTGTAAAGCTGAAATACAGTCAGCCTCGTGCAGCAGTCCCCACTGCATTGGTATGTGAAAAGGAAATGTGAACTAAGTGAATCAGAAAATGTATCAATGAAACTCAAAACAGTAAACCATTAGGAACGGTTACAATGTTGCTCTAACTAGCCAAGAGTCCGGGATATTTGTTGAGCGATGTGGGGAGGGTGATCCACGCTGTCGCCCCGACTTGGAGTAGACATGGCAAAATTCCTGAGCGTCATGAGGCGGGCAGGGTAAAGCATCCCATAACACAGTCCTAACTTGCGAAGGTTCGCCTTGACTCCCGCATATTTCCGTCTGGCCTCCTGCACCATCGCAGTGAAATCCGGGTAAATAGTTATGGTAGACCTCTGTCATTCAAGTGGGCCTTTCTCACGAGCCATTCACAACTTGGTGCCCCTGTCTTTGAAATTGAGAAGACGGGCTTTTATTGGTCCTGGGGGGCAACCTGGATTGGGGCCTGGTCCAAGCGTGCAATGCGCGCGTTCCACGACAAAGGTAGGGGTGAAGGAGTCCCGTCTGAACAGATAAATCAGCAGTGTCTCAATAAACCCATCGAGTCGCCCAGTGTTGGTGGACTCAGGTAGACCCACTACACGTATGTTGCTGCACCTCCCCCGCGCCTCCAAATACTCATTCTTGATGGCGATCGATTGAAGTCATTTCTCCATGCGCTTAAACTTTTTTGTGGCTTGGGTGGTGCCATCCTCCAAGTCGGAGATTTTGCCCTCCGCTGTTGTCAAGCGCCCCTCTTGTTGATCAAACCTGATGCCCATAGTGTCTAGTCGTTTGTCAAGGGAGTCGATGCGGGTATCCAGGGCTTTAAAGCCCGCCTGGCAGCAGGGAGGCTCCAAGGATGGCTGTGGCACCCGGCCCGGTGGCCGGCCCCCAGGCTGTCCCGTGGACCCTGCAGCGCCAGCAGAGCTCACTGTTGTAAGGCTGAAGAAGCAGGGCGCCTCCACTGTCAACGATCACCTTGCGGCCACTGCGCCGCTTTTAGCAGCGTCGCTCTGGTTCCACAATCAGCGCCGTCCCTCCTTCCGTGCAACGCCCGCCGGTGCCATGCTCCGCAAGCCCCAGGCCTTGCACATGTGAGCAGGCCCCACCGTGTTCAGGCCTGCAGTGTTGAATCCGTCTGGGATGGCAGGTGTTCCGGGGATTGAGCGCGGCACCGGCTACTTCCGACACTGTTCCCACATCTTCGCCAACAACACAGCTGCAGTGACTGCCATCCGGGTGGTAGGATTTCGGGGAAATCGGCGGACTCACGGTCGGCAGCTTGGCCACGCACTCCGCTATTAGCTATTTTTTACCATTTACTTTTTGGCTAAATGGCAGAGATGTCTGTACAGAAAAAATATGAAAGACAGAGGCAGAGATTCGTAGGCGTAGGTTTGTGAATTACATTTTGTAGTACATGAAGTAGTATCACTGGAGTATTACTTTACATACTCCAAAATGCCTTTTGTGAATCGTGACCTTTTTGTTTACCTTAGATATATTATTTTCTAACTTCATGATGGTGCAAAATATTCCTGCTCCTTATTAATGAGGGTGGGAGAAAATTATTGTTTCTCAGTCTGCCAGATGAAGAAGCTGAATACCAGGCAAAACCTTCTCTACCAAGATCTGCAGAATTTAAAATAATTGTGGCAATAGCAAGCCGTATCCCACAGCAAGGCATGTTTCAAGGACAGTTCCTCTAGGCAACATGGGTGGTAGCTTTTTGGAGTGTAGAAAGAACCAGCAGCTTCCTCTTCAAGCAGACTGGTAAAAACTGTACTTACTTATAGGGAAGAAACTGAAAGTCCTAACACCCTATAAAAGATTAAGGAAGAGTTATGGGCTAAAAACAGGAGATCCATTTAGATCAAGGCAGAAGACGAAAATCCAAACAGCTGAAAAATCATTTAGGGCAAGCAACAGCTGGAAGAAGAGACATTGTTGCACACCAGTCAGAAATCCATGCCTCCTTAAATATGGTATAACTTGGAAGAGGAAAACAGCAACCCAAAATGAATATTTGCCATGACACATAAATTAAATCTGCATTGGATTGAATTGGAATAAAGGATCGAGGGGTTATTCCTTTAAGGCATCTTTGATGGATGTTTCTTTGTTGATGTCACGCAAGAGCCTTGTGTATGCGTGAGCTCTACTCTTGTCAGTTGTACCTGTGCTGGCAAGAGGGAAACCATATTCAAGGAAGGTGGCCAATAAACTCAGTTGTTGGCTTAGAGTTTGGGTAGGTGTCGGCAAGGCAAGTTTGATCCCCTAAGGCAAGAAGAGACTGCATCTGCCCATCAAGAAGAGCACATGTAGCTGGGCTCTTCCCCCGACACTCACTAAAGGGGCAACTGCCCAGCCAGTCTTCATGGCCGCATCCGCTGCTCAGCATACTGCTGTTACAGGGATTATATATAGTCTCCATTTTAGTTTTCCTTTTTAACATAGCATATTTTAAGATGGTGGTATGAATATGTTTTTCACTAACACGAGAAAATGCCATGCATGCATTTATTTTTTAGTAGACATTGTTGTTCTGTAGTCTGCACTGTTAGTAACATGGACACACATACTAGAACAGGATGTCCTTTACAGTACAGATGCATGTACGAGAACAAAGCGGCTTTTGTTAGTCTAAGTAATTGTGGAGCTTCTTCAGGTCACTCCTTAGTCTGAAGAGAGATTACTCTTCATGGAGTTTGTAATGCTTCTATGGCTAACGTAGTGTGTTATTTGGACGGTGTCCCCCAAACAGTTGATCAAGAATCAATTCAATTCAATCAAGATTTATTTGGTTATTATTATACAACCAAAAAAGCATTTTAATCATAAAAATATTATCACTATTAGTCACTAAACTCATTCTAAACAAATCATTACATATTGACGCTCCATCTTTAAATTTCTATTCTGGTTACAAATCCAATATCAAAATATCAATCGCAGTTAATAAATAGACACTCATAAAATGCACTTATTAAGAACAAGATGTGTTACTACTTCAATGTTAATCACAGTTAGTATATAAACATTAATAAAATACACTTATAAAAACAATTCGATCCATTCTAATACTAAACACATCATTACCCTAAAAAGCAGCATTTATAACAACTTAGACACACAGTCCGGGAAACAGTGCCTAATAATTCATTTAACTAGATTCATGTTCACGAGGCTTAGGTAAACAAAGTACTGAGGTGATAAAGTGCATAAGTGCGGGTGGTGGCTAATTACAGTCTGAAGTTTATAAAGCCTTGTAGTATTTCAAAGGTCTACTAGTTATTCATACGTTAAGGCTTCCAGATATGAATTATCCTTTCTTCTCCTGATTGCCATTCGTATAAAAACAATAACGGTATTACAAATGTTGTTATTTTCCAAACTGAAAATATTGTTAAAAGCATATTTATACGAATAACGTTTTTGGGCTAAAAATAAAGGTTTTAAAACAGATTTCCTAATGTCCCAGTAAAAACTACAAAAAAGGATAAATTGCAACATAGTCTGTGGGGACTTTCCATCACAGGGGCAGTTTGGGAGGTTATGACTCCACTTTCTCATTCTTGGGAAAGCTATTTGATAGTGTAAGAAGCCCATCCTTAACCTTTTCAAATAGACTCTATGCTGTATATTTCTTAAAGAGATGAGGTACGGTTGGATGCCCATCATAAGAGGGCCTTCACAGTAAGATCTAACAGTCTGTTTTAAACCAGCGTCCGCATCTCTTGCAAATTCCCTTGAAGTTGCTAGCCTCATCTTTAAATACCTTTTGCTATAGTCCTGGGTGGACATTGGATCATAAAAATCAAAGTCCACCTTACATTCTTTTAGGAGGTTAAAAATATACTCTAACCAAGGGATTGTTTTGCTGTGGTCCAGGGCAAGGCAATCCATTATTATATCCTTGATGAACTTGGTCTCATCTTTCGTCCAAATTCCATGCCAAAATGTAAGGGCTGCCATACTAATAATATCACTAATATAAGGTACGCACAGCTCTTTATGGACTATGTATGAGGCACTAGAATTTGGAGCTGCTAAGACCCTTTTTAAAAATGTTTTTTCCTGAATTTGTAACAAGGATGTATTAGCCCTCCTCCATATGGCTGCTCCATAGCATGAGCCTGTAATACACTTACTCCTATACCGTGTAAGAATTTCTCGTACCGGTTTATTGCCTATTTTTGTAGAAAATCTAAAAATTTCAACTTGCATAGATCGATATGTGCGCCCCAAGTACCACTTCTATTAAAAAGAATACCCAGATAAGTTAAAGAGGATATTCTTTCAATTTGGACGTCCCCCTCGTGATGTTGCTTGGTCTTCAATCTACTTTTCCCGCAAGTCATGACAAAAGTTTTAGCGCAAGTCTTTTTCAGTCATGAATTGCGTGAATTTTTCTATAAAACATTGTAAACCATTTGTAGTCCTTGACAATAGGACTGCATCATCTGCATATAGGAGTACTGGGGTTACGCGTGCACCGACTCTGGGGGTGTCGGTACTTAGATTTTGTAAAAATAGGTCAACATTATTAATGTATAGGGAGAATAAAAGGGGAGCTAAAACACATCCTTGTCTTATCCCCCAAGTGACTCTAAATTTGGGGGTACATTAACCTTTTGTGCCAAACCGCACTCTTGAAGGTAAAAAAGTGTATATTTGTGATAAATAAATAATGATATAATTTGGAGCGCCCAACCCTTTCAATGTTTGCCATAATTTAGCGTGGTTCACCAAGTCGAAAGCACTGGCCAGATCGACAAAACAAAGATGTAACTGACCTTCCTTAGCTCGGGTATATTTCCCTATTAATAGCTCAAGGTTTACGCATTGTTCCACCGTTCCAATACCCTTTCTGAATCCATACTGGGCCTTGGTTAGGATATTATTCTCTTTGCCCAACTTTCCAGTCTTCCCAGCATAATTCTGCCCATCAGTTTAGATGTGGAATCAAGAAGGGATATGGGGCGGTAGCACATTGCGTACCCTCTGTCGCCTTTTTTAAAGATCGGTACTATTATGCTTTCTACCCATGTTGAATGTAACACTCCTCCTATACTAGCATTAAAAACACTTAATAAAATCGGTGACCAAAAGTCTATATTGGATTTAAAAACGTCAATAGGTACCCCATCTGGTCCTGTGGCTTTACCATTTGCACTTTTGTTTAAGGCAATTTTAATTTTATCTAGGGTAATAGATGTTATCTTAACAGTGTCCACTAAAATAAAATTACTATTACCATCTTTCGTAGTGATCTCATCATCCGGATTAAAATTTCGCTCAAAGTGCATCATCCATTCATCAGGTGTTACCAAGGTTTCTATTTTTGTCGCTGATGTATCCTTAAAAAAGGGGTGATCTATAGTTTTCCAAAATAAAATAGAGTCGTTTGTCTCAGCAGGTTGAATCAGTTTTTCCCATGCCCTCTCCCGGATTTCTATTTTTCTTGTATTTAGGGTATATTTGTAATTTTTCCGTAATATGCAGATACTTTCACTATCCCTAGGTCTTACTTTTAGGGCTGCTTTTAATTCCTTATTTATCTTTGAGCACTGCTGATCAAACCATCTCGGATTATGGTCACTATTTTTCTTATTTTTTATTCTTAAGTCACCGGAGATTTCAGCCATGATGTTATAAAAGGCACTTACAATATATGTGTTTAGGGATGATCTAGCCAGGCAAGTGTTAACATCTTTTTGGTTTTTCCCTATTACATTTTCCATAAATGTTGTAGGATTTACACCCGTCAATTTAATAGAAACTCCATTTCCTCCTTGCGTTTTAATGTCTGCGTCAGCTACCCACCCCTTTCTTGATGGGGCAGACTTAGCCTCAGGTTCAGGAGTAACGGGTGGTGAACACTGTGCAGACTAGCCTGAATAAAAACAATTTCCACTAAACCCTTACAGTTCCGCAATACTATGGCATGATTAATATTCTAGGAGGATCTCACTCCTTCATATGTATGAGTGATGGACTCTTCATCGTGTTCACCCGGCTCCATAATTTCTAGATTATATTTATATATTACAGAATGAATTGCTTCACCATATGTGTTTTGTGGAAAATGGAGGATTGGGTCGCCATATTGATCACTATGACCACATTGATCTCCGGTTAAAATGTTACACTTTTTACAATTAAAATCACCGGCCAAAATGAAAAAGAAATCTCTCCACACCCCCTTTAAAAAATCATCTAACACTTCCTCTAGTGTCACAAATACCCTATGACTTGTGCTATCAAAGACATTGTTGTAGAAATGTATTACTATTATACACTGTTTCCCCTTGGAACGAAAATGTAAGAACTGATAAAACTGTGATGTGGTATGGACTCTCCCTAAGGTTAGTGGTGAGGTTACTGAAATTAAGGCTGCTAAGCCTCCTTTAGCTCTCCCCGCCTTTGTAGAGATTGCTTGTGTAGAAATAGTTTTGAACCCATTGATAAAATAGGGTTATGTATGCCCAGTTTCTTGTAACAAAATTAAGGAACAATCCTGTATCGTTTTTAGCCATTCCCCATCATTTAGCATATTTTTTACCCCTGTGACATTCCATGACATAATAGTTACGGGCCCATGTGTTGGGAGACTATTAGCAATATTTTTTGTAGTGCTAGTGGTGCTAGAGAGGGTATAATCATCGCTACTGTCTCATGGTCGCACTACATTCTCCTCCTGTCAATCAATTTCACTACAACCTCTTAGGGGGGCAAAACCATTATGCATGGGGTATATCAGAAATGGGTCAAAATAGTGAGGTAAGTTGGCTTTGCTGTGTATAGGTTCATTTCTAGGTCTGTAAAAATATCCGAGTGGGATCAATAATCAATGTTTGTTGCTTTCTAATGGAAGCTATCTAATTTTAAATTATCAAAGTGGTTGCAGGGTGAAATCAGATGTCTGTTTATGGTCCCTGTTTCCAGGGAGTTAACTTCCTGTACACATTACTTGTATCCTCCTACACATACTATCGGATAAGTTACTTAGTGGCCCAAGGTCCCTATAGATGCCATACGCTTTGATCGGTTGGGCAGACTCAAAGCCTTATTGTTTCAAACGGATGCGGCTCTTACATTTGCCCAAGAAACTTTTGATCTTGAACTAGCACTTTCCTTGTCAGAAGTGCAATCTCTTTTATGAATTCAATTGCCACAGCATTTTGGTGAGCTAGTACACCGTATCATCAATGCTGATAATACAGCTAGAGTGGCACACTTTTTTAAAGTGTTCGGGTCTGGACTGATTTCTACGTTCCAGACTGTACTTGGAATTATTCTGCCTTTTCTACATTTCTTGTTTTCAAGGTTTTTTTGAGAAATCTCGATTCTGTTGCTCCTTGTTGCTATTTTAGTTCTATTTTTGTTGCTCTGCAATGGATGTCCCACAAAGAGACCAAATGGAAATTGAACTACCACATGTCCTTCTGTGTCATAAACACATGATGCAGTATTTTGGAGAGCCAATGTTACTGGAACTGAACGAGTACTGGTCTCTGTGCTTTTGACCCTTATGGTTCAGAGAGTGCAGCCTGTGTTTTGCTGTCTATGGTGCTCATTCGAGTGTGAGCTCGACTTACGTCAAATAATGCTGCTTTCTTTGCTGTGAGATGCCTATTATGAGCCGCCTTTGCCAATGTCAGATGCTCCTTCGACTTCCGCTCCCGGCAACATGGGGACTCTTCTGATGCTGAACTCCTAGCACTGTCAAACTCTGCATCTGCTGAATGGGCTGGTGATGACTATTTTCATCACTTGAATCTTACTCTTTAGGCCTCTTTCGATGAGATGTCTGCGGATGAAGGTTCCATCCTGGGCTTTACTGATACGTAGGACATGGATGTTGTGGACTCTTCGGATGCCTCATAATCTCTTGCATTGGCATTTTGTAAATTTTCACTTTTTACGTAAACAATATGATTCTTAATTGGCAGTTTGTATGGGCTTTGACTCTGCTTATGCTGTTAAAGTGTTCATATATAACAGGTCTTTTACACAAACTGAGTGCTATACCATTTTGTGTATAGTTGTATCCTCTTACCACAGGGAGGGTGTTACAGGGATTATATTTAGTCTTCATTTTAGTTTTCCTTTTTTAACTTAGCATCCTTTTAAGATGGTGGTTTGAACATGTTTTTCACTAATTTTAGTAGACGTTGTTTTGTAGTCTGCACTGTTAGTTCGAAGGACAAACATACTAGAATATAATGTCCTTGCTTTATGTGCTCATAGGAAACAACTTTTTTTCTCCAGACTAAGTAAAGAGTTTATTCTGTGTCTCTAGCAGAATGAGGTAAGTCCGGTGTTTTATTATTTATACAGCGTCTGTTTTGAAGTGGGTGAGAGGCACTTCACACCGGAGTTATCATGAATCCTGCAGAGAGATCCGAATGAGAGACAGCTTTGTAGGCCCAGACATTCATCCTAAGAAGGAAGATACCTGCGCAAGCAGAAATGTGTACAAGGCACTGAGACAGAGTGCATTTGTTAATGCACTGAGAACGGCTTCCTGAAACATTACACTAAGGTATGGGTTAAATCATTCCAACTGGGTCTGGCAGAAGGGTGATTCCATCATGCTCTTGCTCTTGCTAGAGTAGACATGTGATTGATCAATAGGAGTAAAATTAGGAACAAGGGTTGGATTGTTTGTGTTTTTCACCATTTTAATAACGCTTATAACAATGATGTATCTCATCTGTTTAAATATTGCGGTTCATGTTTCACTTTCAAGGATCAGGGGCCTCATGCACGACCAACGGAGGTTTAGGCAGTTTGTGACCGCTAAAATGGATTGTAGCAAGCATCAACCCTATTTTGCAAGTCGGTAACCTATTACCCACTTTCAAAATAGGGTTTGTGAGTCACTATTAGGAAGGGGCGTGCCAAGGGCGTCCCTTCCTAATAGCGAGTTGCAGGGGGATGTAAAATTGCTTTGTGACAGGAATTAATTCGCAAAACAATCCCAGTTTACCGCCTACTTCAAGTAGGTGGTAAGCCAGTCGCAAAAAAGAAGTGGTCTCCAGTGGACCACTTTCTCTTTGTGTTTGGCAGCGAAACATTTTTTTAGGAGCTGGCAGTGGTCCCACGTATATCTGCCTACTCTTACAAAATTACACTTTTTTTGTTTTTGAAATGCATCCAATTTTCATTTAAGCAAAATGGGTTGTTTTTAAAAGAAAAAAAAGTTGCTTTATTTAAAAAGCAAACATAGACATGGGGGTCTGCTGTCTCCAGAAGGCCAACATCCGTGTGTTATTGTCCAACCCGAATGGGTTCCAAATTGCGACCTGCCTCATCAATGTTGATGAGACAGGTCAAATGCAACCCCATTGGGAATCGCTAAATGTGTCTGAGACACAGTACATTTTCTTTTGTGATTCGCAAATTGTGAGTTGCTAGAATTCTCAAATTGCGATTGGCAAATGGAAATGGTCGTATATATGGCCCCAGTTCTTTTCAGTAAACATTTGAAAACATATTATTGTCTCTTTTCTTTGTTAAACTTTGGGCATGCAAAAGTGACAAACGAAAGGGTTAGATCTGTTTGCACTAATTCCTTGGGAATATGAGTGGTCCTGTTCAAGGTTACCAACAGCATTTACAACTCTGGAGGCTTAGGGGTTTAGATTCAGTACTGTGAATTAGCCAGACCAAAATTTAGTGATGTTATGAGCAGACTCAGAGGTATATTCACAAGAACGTGTGATAACTACTGCAAGAGTAGCTTAACACAGCTCTCAACATCGCAGCCTATCGCAGGAAAATTACGTTCTGCCAACCAAGTATTCACAACGCGGCAGTAGCATGCGATAGTCACCAGATAATGCGTCTAATGGCCACGCAAAAATCAACGCCAAGCCTCAAAAATGCGAAACGCAAATGCAAAAAATCATGCGATGAGGCCAATCGCGGTACAAAAAGTTGCGAAAAACAGCCATAGGATTGCAAATCCCACGCGTCTGGTGCGAAAATGCACCATAAAAACCACAGATACAACACATCTGAAACAAGCCAAAGCACATAGCAACATGGATGCACCCTGACCCAGTGCAGAGGCCAACGCGAACCCCACGACTAACCCTGGGCGTAGTTTGCGTAGTAGCACTACACATAGCTACGCGAAGTACACTTTGAACTACACTCAACGTAGCTGATAGCACTGTGTGCTTGTCTGCTCGTAGAAATAATTGCAAACAGCATCTTGCACAGAGCAAGTCATAATAAAATAAGTATCTCTGTCGTCATATGCTAAAATGCATATAGTCATTTCACAATAGTGAAAATGATAAATTAGCAAGCAGTGAGAGAGGTGATGATTTTGGGATCCTCCCTAACCTAGGGAGAGAACCAAGCAGATGCCTTAAAAACAAAAAGCACATCTTCGATTCGGAGGTTGTCCCATCCTCTTAGGACCACCCCAAGCACAGTTATTGGCAAAAATACAAACCCAACCAAAGGCCCTAAAAAAGCATTATGGGACGAGATTAGCAGTGGGCAGTGAATATTATAGTATCCAATATCAAAATAATTCTATAAAGAGCTGCAGTTCAACTAGTCTTTACTAGATGTCCCTCAGGAGTCAAATACAAAAGCATTGAAATTATTATTACATCAAGCTGCAGTTCCACTCGTCGTTACTAGATGTCCCTCACAAGTCAAATGCAAAAGCGTCATGAAAGGGTTTCAATGCTTTTGCATTTGACTCGTGAGGGACATCTAGTAACGACTAGTGGAACTGCAGCTTGATGTAATAATAATTTCAATGCTTTTGCATTTGACTCGTGAGGGACATCTAGTAACGACTAGTTGAACTGCAGCTCTTTGTAGAATTATTTTGATATTGGACACTATAATATTCACTACCCACTGCTAATCCCGTCCCATAATGCTTTGCAGGGCCTTTTGTTGGGATTGTATTTTTGCCCATAACTGTGCTTGGGGTGGTCCTAGGAAGAAGGGACCACCACTGAATTGTTCACCAGCATGATATGCTCTTTGTGTTCAAGGCATCTGCTTGGTCCTCCCCCTAGGTTAGGGGGGACCCCAACATCATCACCTCTCTCATTGCCTAATGTTTTCTGTCACAGTTCACTTTTGTGAATTGGTTATATGCTTTTTAGCATGTAAAATTGCTGTAATAAAGTATTTGTGGGTATTGCTGCTATTTGTAGCACAGTTTTTGCACTGTACTATGTGCATTTTGCGTAGAGCGCAGTAGTGCAAACTACACATGTTCCCATAGTACTATGCCCAGGGTTGCCCACAGACCACCAGCAAGGAAAAACAGTGAAAGGGACAGTCAAGGAGAATAGGGAGAAAAAGACGGGGTGCAGTCCGCAGCACAACCAGGAGGTGACAGAACGCTACCAGCAACTGACCCACAAATAGACTACCTGGAATGCAGTCGGAGTGTCGAGGAAGCCAAGAGGCGCTGGCATGGTGTGACAACCTAATCCAGGCACAAACCCGCTGCCAACAGGAAGGCTGCAACGGCGACAGGAGGTGGCAGTCCAGCGCCACAGGAGGACCTGGAGGAAACCGAGGCCACAGTCATCAGTGTGGAGACGGTGCAAGGAGTAGGGAGTACGGACACAGTTCGAGAGGACCTGACACAACATCAACAGGGTGAGGAACAACCAGGGACCAAGGGGAGATGGGCACAATGGCACACATGCACAACGAGGTGTAGCACACTGCACACCCACAATTACCCTGGATCATGTCCCTCATCCCCTTGGCACACTGCAGCACACACACATAGCAAGAACAGCACACCCACATTAACGACAACTGGGTACAATGCGCAAAGCCGACACTGCAGAACAGAGGACACAACTGGCTCCGCACATGCACCAAAACATGCCTACTACATCTCACAGAGCAGCAAACTGTGAAATGGAAATGTACGCGTATGTACTCACATCCGTCATGTAGTCCAAATGTACACTGTCACGCAGCAGTACTCAGCACCTCGCAAACAGTCACAATGTACATTGTCATACAGTCTGGATGTAGACCAGAACAATGCGCCAACATACATGTCAATACAATGTCAACATGCATTTCCCCTTCATATTGCAGAGGGTCACACAACACCTCCAGCAGAGCACAGAAGACAACACATCGGTGATGCTGGAGAGGACCCCCACACCTTCGACACCGACGCCCTACAACAGCCCATGGACATCCCACGTAACCCACCAGCAGGACCCGGGCAGCCAAGCTACTTATAGGAGAACACAGAGCCTGCAACAGACCACACAGCAGGAAGCATCCGCAAGCACAGCTGGCTCGCAACACTTCACCCACTCACACAAGACACCCTAATGCCATGTGTCAGCACGCCAAAAGGAGGTGGCCCAACAGGTGTGAGTGGGCTCCAAACCCATGGAAGGCGAACTAGATCACATACGTTGGTGTCTATTACCCTTCAGGGACCACCTACACCCCACAATGGAGACCCACACTGCCATAGAGACACATGCAGATGCACATTCATAGTACATAACCACGCCCAGGGTAATCAGTCACACACCCACGTTGGCTCTGTGTCGGACGGCCCAGGCCACTCCCCTTACGAATTGAGTGGGTGACGACAAAGCTACATGTCCAAGCTCAGACCCGATGCCTGCGGTGACATGCCTGCATCTGCTGTACACAGCACAAGGTAATGTCGTAGGGCCCTGGGCCCCCATGCATACAACAAGAGCACAGGGACACACCCAGACATTAAGTTAAACTGGCTATGGTCACGTGCGCCCGGCCCATTTTTTGGCAGGGCCACATGTACAGTGAAACCTGTGCTGGATGTGTGTGGGGTGGGTGCAAGCCAGCCCTCAGGGAGTTATTGGTGCTGGCAACAATTACAACAGTTAACACAATGAATACGTAAACAGACAACACCAGCATCACAGGGACAACTGCAGAGCATAATGGAGGTAGCCTGAGCAAATCCAGAGGGCACACAATGAGCAAACAGAAGTGTCCGTGAGTTGCAGTGCACTGAGGTCTGGGCACTACAGCTAAGCGCGCCCATGTGAAGAAAAAGTCTCGGATTGTGTCCCTTCGAGATATTAGTGATTCAGATGCAGTGGGGTGTTTTAGACCTGCATCATTTTCCCCATCAACGTCCCAGGTCTCCCAAACTGCTTGAGGTGGCATTGCTGCACAACCTATCCACAGCACAAAACTCAATCAGTAACGGATGATGGCTTGTGGTGCACTGAGTCAGTGGCACATGGAGTGAGTAGCAGGATATCAGTCTGATGATGGCATCCACAACAGGTGTGAGCAACTCCGTAAGTCTGTCAGGACCACCGTTTCGACTCGGGCAGATGGCGGTTGGAGGTGGTCCTGGCGGTGGTGGCGTGTGCCTCCTGCGGTGATGCAATGTCCGGGCCGGTCAGGACTCGATTTGGTGTGTGAGCCCTGGTGGACCACAGTTGAGGCCAGCGGCAGCGAACAGCGCAGGCCCACAGACACATGGCGTTGATGATCCTAAGGCCATCGCCTCAGAGGCCATCCAATATCTCAGAAGAAGGGGTCCCGGACCTGACCAGCACAGAGTTAGTGGCCCCGGATGCACAGCGGCCGGCACAGGCACCCTGCCACGGGACGGTGACTTCCGGTGCACTGAGGTAGGTCCACGTGCAGTGAGCGGGTCCTCATTGATGTCGAAGGTGAATGTGGTGGAGTCTTGCGGGGGACAGAGGAAGGTGTCCTCCAGGGCATGATGCGGAAGATCTGATGTTATCCGGAAGCAGCAAATGGTGGAGTAGAAAGCGACAGCGTAGTTTTCACCACCAATTCGGTATCAGCTACATGAGGATGAAAACTAGTCCATAGACTCAGACGCCACCAATGTACGACCAGAGATTGTCCATGAATGTCGGGGAACAGACTTAGAGGCACCAGTGCTGAGGCGATGCAGTCTGCGATGATGCCGGTACACTGATATGAACTCCGCCATCGCTAAATCAAGACTGTGTGACCTACTGGACCGCAGTGTAAGCCGGAGGCAGCGGTCAGCAGTGGCCCACACCCACCTGTTGTTGGCTCGCGATGCACAGAGTTAGTGACACCAGGGCAGTTGTCGGTAGTGTTTGATCACGTTGGTAACGATGATCCTATTCCCTCCGGACTGCAACATGTCATCCTCTTACGCCTCCCCCTGCGTGCGATGATATGTATTCTGCCTTTGAATAATCGATGTTCAGTTCCAATTCTGTGACCTACTCTTGCGCAGCATTGGCCGAGGGCAGTAGTCTACGTAGGCCCACTGACACGTGTGGTTGTAATGCTATGCACAGACTTGGTGGCACCACATCGAAGGGAGTATAGTGACATGAACTCTGCCTTAAATAATGTTCACTGCCATGGCGTAATCAAGACTCAGTTCCAAATGTGTGACCTACTTGACCATGGTGTAGGCCGGAGTCGGCAGTAGAGTACGTCAACGAGAAAGGAGTAAAGCGGGCCTGTGTCGTGGAGGCCGTGATGGTCTGAGAGGCAGTCAAGGTTGCATGCCTCGGGCTTGTAGCTTGCGCAGGCATATGGTGGGCCCTCCTTAAAACACGCCGGTGTCGGAGGTGATCAGTGTGGCCTGGCTGCGCAGGGGTGGGCCTGACGGGTTCGGGGTCCAGCGGGCCGGGGTATCGGCAGGCGCACAGGATCGCAGGCAACTCTGCTCACGAGGATGGCGTCGGCCTCGTGGCGTGGTGAGATGCGCCGCCCTGGCAGAGACGTTGGGCTTTTCAGAAGAGGACCACGCCCAGGGCTATGTGCTTTTTATTCACACCTACGCTGGCCTGGCGTACCCTGGGCCATCCCACTCAACTCACGCTTACGGGGGGGACGTAACAGGCAACATTTCCGTGAACTCCCCCACTGGCTGGGGTGACATGGTTGCGTCCACTGTCCACTACACTCCATACACCAGCGGTGTATGTCGCCATGTATATGGGTGTGTTCTGCATACTGTGGTCTGTCCAGCACATCTCCGCCACTCTTGGCATTGTGTACTTTCCCAATCCTGGTTCTCCTGCATCCTTCACACATGCCTGGTTGCCACCTCTCCCCACATTCGGCTAGTGTGTGGCTGATGTGCCATGCCGTTGATGGCTCATGTTCACGGCTTGCCCAGGTTACCATTGTGAGTTGTTCTGTCGTGTCTGGTGGGTGGTCATGTTGTTTTGCATCTTGGTTGTGATTTTGTGACGTGTGCATTGTCAGAGTTGTGAGTTGCATGGTTGTGGAGTTGAGGTGAGTGAGGTGTTCATTTGGAACTTGCCAAGGGGCTGTGCATTTCCCTTGGTGCCATCCTGGGAACGCTGGTTGCTGCTGGACTGTCAGAGGATGAAGGGACCATGCACACTGGCTGGGTATTTGGAGGCGAGATTGGTGGAGGTTCCACGGTGTTCGGATGTTGCCTGCACATTGATATGAGACGTGTGCTTTCTGTTGCGGTGATTGTGTGCTGTGTCACCAGGGGGCACAGGTAAGACATGTGTGCTGTGGATTGCCCCCAACACGTGCGTGCATCCAGCTATGGCGTAAGGTCCTTGCTTGGTCTCCAGTGGATCCTGCGCATTGTGTTGGACGTATTTGGACTGGGGTACCAGGCTGATGGTGATGTCCTGGACAGGAGTGAGGGACTTGGATGTGGCTGGCTGTGAGACTCCTCCAACTCTGGTAGGTGTTGGTTGGGGGGTACCAGGGGCCAACAGGTGCAGCACAGCCAGCAGCTTTGTGTGAGGTGGGATGTTGGTTGTCCGCTGTGTTGTTGCCACGGCTTGTTGGGCGATGTTGGTCAGAATGCGTAGGATGGTTGTCCTTTTGTGCCTGTAGTGGGCAATGATATTGTCAGGTGTTGGGTCTGTGAGGGTGGTGCGTTTCCTGGGGGTCCGCTGTCTTTGTCTGCGCAGCCTCTGTGGTGGTCCGGGGGGGGGGTGTTCTGGGTGGGGGTTGGGGTCCTGGGGTGGTGAGTGTAGTGGCCCTCTTGGGTTTCCAGGCCACATGACCAGTGGCTCCATGGCATCTGTTGCCCTTCGGATGTGGCTGTGGGCTGTGCTCCCTTTTGTGGTGCAGGCTGTGGTCCGACTTGGCACCAGGTCTGAGCAGGTGTTATTTTCCTGCTGCTAACGCGCCTTATCACATGTTTTGAGATCTTATCGCCGATCTGGCTGGTCGTTGTGAATGTTGTGGAGTGGTGTTGTCGCGGCTTTTGGCATACTCTGCATCTCATTATCGATAGTTGCGGGGGTCATCTGTGGTGATGTTTTTTGTGGCTACTATCGCGGGTAAACTGGTGCTGTGGGCTATTAACACCAGCTTGTGATTGGGGCTATAAGTTTATCGCAACTTTGGCTGCAATAAAGTGCCATTAACTCGGCGATAGATCCTTGTGAATATCCCCCTCAGTCTCTACATTGTGAAGTTTTGTTGACCTAATACATAGTCCTACTAAATTCGTAGGAACGGTATAACACTCAACAGCAAGGAGGTCCCCATCTAAAGCTCTGGAAAGGGCTCCACACCAGGAAAACCTGGAGAGTTAAGAGGTTGCTTGAGCAGAGTTTTCAGTTTGAAAATTCTGGGGCTTTTTGAAGCTCTGGCATGTCTATTCGTTGTATTAATTTATTAATAATTAATAATTAATTATTTGTCTTGTGCAAGTGCGTTTATATTAATCAATCCGTTTGTCCTAACAAGAGAGGAGAGAGTTACACGTGAGTGTGCATAAATGTGCTGTTTTAAAAATAACGTGCGTGTTTTCATGTTTAAACGTTGCTATGTGCTGTTTATTTTTGAGCACAAAACGCTTTCTGAATTAATGCTTTTCTATGTTGCAAGTGCTAGATAAATGCATACACATAAGGGTATTAGTGGGGTTAACACTGTTTAATCATTATGTTGTAGTAACGTTGTTCTTATTTCTTTTAATTAAGATGGTCTATTAAGGCCTATGTTGGCCTAAGAAAAGATGGCCGAATTGTGAGCCTGGCTGTGATTTATAATATGAAAACTGTGACGAGGGAGACCCCTGCTGGAAATGGTCCTGAAGCTAACTGACCATGGTCCTTGTTGAAAAACTTTCCATGAGGACAGCAGCAGTTTTTGGGAAGTCTCCAAGAGAAGTGAAAGTGTCCTTGGCAGCCTTGGGAAACAAAGGAGCCTTAGAGAGAAGCTCTGAACTGTGGCTCGATGGCCGAGGAGAAGCAGGATAATTGTGATACATGTTTTATTTTCTTGGTTCCTGTTCCGTAGTTTTCGTTATGTGTATTTTTCCTGAGCGGAGATTCTCAAATGTAGCAATGTTACATCCTTTCCTTCTCGCTCTGCTCAGCAAGTCCGGCGGACATTATAGTTTTTTCTATGTTCCCAATGTATCTTTCTATTGTTTAGAAACTATAAGAGATGTTAGCCTAGAGAGGGTCTTTTGCCACTTGCCATTTTGCCTTTGCTGCGTACCGAATCTGCGTTGCTGAGGATTGATGCTGAAGGGACTTCGTCTTGAGAGACATTTACCGAGAGACTTGTCCTGACCCGTTCTGACATTTAGCTAGAATAGGTAACTATGAGAAATGATTTACTCTGATTGTTTTCCTTTGACTAATTTTAGATAAAGCAATATAATTTTAAACATGGTGTTGGATATTCTTTTTTGTCAATTATTGGGTTTGCATTATTGATTATTGTTGTATATATTGTATAGGTTATGCTTAGGGACAGTCACAAAAACCAGGTCTTATCGACCTCGGTATAGATGCAGGGTGTTTAGGAGTGTTTTCCTTCCACAGGTTTATTGCTGGTAGAGTATTTGAGCGTATGTTAGTGAAATGGGCCCTAGTGTATGATGTATGCATGTGCGTGTAACTGTGAGATTACTTTATCCGTGGTAGTGGAATATTGTACACACCCTGATCTCTATCAATTTCCTGGTAGCAGAGTTTGATGGTTTTTGATGATTGTCTTGATTAGATAAGATTGTTTAATTGATTATTGATTATTGGTTCATGTTGGTATATGTACTAATACTATATGTTGGAGTTGTGATGTTGAGTTATATGTAGTGCTTCTGGAACTTGGAAGCTGTAGCAGTTCCGTAGTAGGGCAGAGGGAAGTAAATGCTGCTCTCGGGAAAGACGGAATTGAGGAATAACGTGTGACAATTGAAGTTGCGCGTCACATTGTCTGGGTTCGGAATCAGTGACATCGTCGTATGTTACTATTAGATATTTCTGGTATATAAGGAGTGTGTATGATAGTGAAGGTTATCTGTGAAACTCTGGTCTTAAGTCCCAGGGATCCGTAAGGATTTCCGTTAAAGCTTATCGCGGGAGGAGTAATAGGTATTCTCTGAACTTATTTGAAGAACTGGGCAAAGAAAGTTTGCTTAGTTGATGTATGTTATAATTCTGTAGTGGAGCAGATTGTCTGTTCTCGGGAAGCAGGATTCTGTGTGTATGTACTATATTTCCTTTGTATGAATATGCGTGGATGTTTGTACATTTAGTTGATTGTAAGACTCTTTGGACAAGTCCTAGAGGAAACAGTTAATGAATGTATGTTAGTAGGGCAGAGTAGTAGAAGTGCTACTGTGTCAATGAAAGGTTTCTTATGAAATAGACTCTCTTTTACTATTCTGTGGTTAGCGAAGCAGACAATGGAGATGTTTTTATGTTGTAACTAATAGATTTTGTAGAAATTTTGACACGAAGTCTACTGAAAGATTTTGTAAAGGAGGGGTAGACGAGGGACAGAAGACAGGAGACAAACTGCAGCGACTGTTAACGTCAGAAAGACCGCGCTCTGATTGGATGGTAGATCAGAATAGTGCTCGCGCTAGGATTGGTGCGTTAGTGTGAGCCGCGCAAGGATTGGAAGGGCTATTTAGTGACGTAAACGTTCCAGGATTGGTGCGTTAGTGTGAGTCGCTCTGCAATTGGTTGAAAATTCGTATTGTATATTTATAATACGGAAAGAGTAGAGAGTTTTTTTGTAAACGCTAAAATGTATTACCAAGAAGAGAAAAAGAAGAAAACATTTTTTGGTAAAGTTAAAAAGTGGTTTAGCAAGGATAAAGATGTTAAAACAAGAGAGGGCGAGTTGTTACCTCCACCGAAAACACCTGCATCCTTCATGGCTGCAAGACATGGGTTTCATACCTGTATATGGTTGGAGAATTGGGTTAAGTATACTAAAGAAGATGGTGTTCTAGCTTTTCCAGAACATGGTTCATTTAATCTGGCCGTGTTGAGAAATCTACGGGAAAAGATGCTATGTCTTGACCCGAAACCGAGACCTACACAGTTTGAGGCTTCAGTGGAATGGGAAGAGGAAGTACATGAGAGAGAAAAACAAAGATCTGGAGGGTACTATAGGTATATGTTTGGGAGGAGACATGATCGTGAGACTCATCATGATCGAATGAAAAGGTGGCGAGATGTTAGTATGTCAGAGGGATTATATCCGATGAGAACAGTTGAAGGAGGAGCAGAAAGGGTTCCTGAGTCAGAAATAAGAAAATATGGAGTTAATGAGTATGAGGATGAGGTCTTAAATGACATGATTTACAAAAGACCACCTCCATATAGACCAGAACCGGACAAAAGTACACCAGTTGTTTCTCCGATAAGAGATACAGTTTGTGTTAGTGAGACAGAAAATGAGATGCCTGAGGTAAGGAGTGATCATTACCTTGATGAGAATGCCAGACAATTAGCCAGAACCACAACAGAGTTGACTGAGAAGATTAGGGAGTTAACGAAGAATCTGGAAGCTGTTACGGTGCCTGTAACTATAGGTCCGGTTATGCCTGTGTTTGACAAACAGAGAGCAGGTGAGAATGGACTAGTGATTCCATATGTTGGGAATAATTTGACAAATTCAGTTGGTCCTTCAGGAGATTCAGATAAAAGAACAGAAAGAAGTGACCTGAGACAAACAAGACATGACACATGTAGTGAACTACTGGATGCTAGTGAACCTAGTTGTTCAGGGATGCCAATTTTAGAACCGCAGAAAAGAGTGGTTCCAGTGAGAAAAACTGCTGAAATAACAGTTGATGATTTGAATGATTGGATGAAGGTTCTTCAGAAAAAGGATAAGGATTCACAAGTTATTGATGTGGCTAGGTTACGTATAGAATTAGAAGAGCTTGTGACAGGAACAGTTCCAACAGAAATCCTGAAGAGTCATCATGATGGTGAGCTATTGTTTATGTGTAAAAGTGTTACCTGGAGAGCAAGGAATACACATGACAGGCTAAGAGCAATAGCAAATGAACAAGGAGTTGACATTGATAAAGTGAAAGCTTTACAGAGAACTTACAGGATGGATTTTACAGAGAAGGACATTGAAAATTTGAATGCTACTGGTAGAACAGGACAGATTAAGGAAATGGTAGCATTATTGCGAAGATGGGGTGATGTTGAAAAGTGGAAGGATAGGTGGTACAAGAAAAGGGATGAGACTGAAGATAGAACAACTTATTCAGCATTTCCAGTGAGGGAAAAGGAGAAACCAGTGGATAATTATCCCATGAGAGAAATACCTGGAGGAGGATATGTACATGTTCCATGGACTAGACAGGATATTTTATCATTTACGAATGATTTCCCTCGATTGAGAGAAAAGCCCGTCGAGTGGTATAGGCAGGTAGATAGGTTTGTGAAATTGTCAAAAGTGCTGTGGGTTGACCTGAATAGTCTGTTTGATATAATTGTTCCAGCAGACTTGTGGACTGAGTGTAAAATAGTTGTGAGTTGGCCTACTGAGGAATATCCAAGAGATTCAAGAACAGGGGCACCAGATCCAGAAGTAATGAGGAAGTATGATCAGGTGATGGTATACCTGAAGAGTAAAGTTCCTCCAAAAGAGACAGACTGGGTTAAGATAGATCGAACACAACAGGAAGCAAAAGAATCAGTTCATGCTTTTTACGAGAGGCTGATACTGGCTTTTAAACAATTCAGTGGAGATGAACACCTGGGTGACAAAGATTTGAGTCACTTTGTATATAGATTTGTATATGGTCTTAGACCTGAAATTGGTGAGAGAATTCGTGAGCACACAGTGGATTGGCAGAGTAAGAAAGTAGATGAGATCCTGAGACATGCAAAATACTTCAGTGATGAAATTGAAGCAAAACAAAGAAAGCTGAAAGAGAAAGCAATGTGGGCACAAGTGAAAGTTGCGGAGAGACAAGAAGCACAGTTAGTAGAACAGGCGAATAATCCAGGAAACAATGCAGGGAATAGACCTAGATATGCAGGGAAAGGAAAAGGAAGTCTTGAGGAAGCGAAGAAAAAGTTCCCTTGTCACAACTGTGGCCAATTTGGGCATTGGAGATCGGAGTGTCCTAATCCACCATTAGTGAGTAATGAAAACAAAACTTTAAATCAACAGGTGCAGAACGAAGGAAATAATCAACAGCAGCAACAACAGAAAGTTGTGAGACAGCAGAGTCAAGAGCCAAAACCGCCCTTGCCGCAGAATAGAGGGTTACAAAAGTATAATCAGGATTCAGGATTCTACAATGATGAGCAGGTAAACAAACCAAGGCGTTCTAACAAAGTACAGCAGTACTTGTTAAAGAGTGAAGGGAGTGAGTCTGAGGGTGATTATTGATGGTGCCGAAGAGAGGAGGAAGAGTGCATACTTGGTGCAACTCTAGAAATAGACCAGGCAGGACCATTTGTGGATGGGAAAATAAATGAGGAGAGTGTTACTTTTTTGGTAGACACAGGTGCGACAAGATCAACTGTCAGGTCAACAGATGTTAGAAATCTTCCTCTCTCGGATGAAGCAATCCAAGTAGTTGGTGTAGCCAATACACAAATCAGAACACGTCTTACTGAACCAGTAAGAGTACAGATAGGGAAATTTTCAGACATGCACAGATTTATTGTCTGTGACACGAGTCCAGTGAACCTGTTAGGTAGGGACTTATTGTGTAAGATGAACTGCACAATTTTTTGTACACCAGATGGAATAGCTTTTGAGACACCAGATGATGATGTTTTCTACCGAATGACTCTAGAAAATAGAGAAAGTGAATTAATTGGTGCATTTGCTGTGTTTAATCCGGAGGATTTGCCTCAAGAGCTGAGAGACACAGTGAAGAGAGCAGTTTGGGATTTTACTGGAGAGGATGTGGGATTGATGAATAATGTAGATCCAGTGAAAATTGCAGTGAAAGAGGGAATCACATATCCTAACATTCCTCAGTACAAAATGACACCAGAAATAATTGAAGGGATAGCTCCTATAATTGAGAAAATGATTCAGCAAGGAGTTCTAAGAGAACTACTGAGTAGTCCGTGTAATTCACCGATAATGGGACTGAAAAAGGTCAATGGCAAATTTAGGATCGTGCAAGATCTGAGAAAAGTTAATCAAATTGTGGTGGCATGTTGTCCTATTGTGCCAAATCCATCAGTGATTCTGTATCAAATTCCACATGATGCTGAGTGGTATACAGTGATTGATTTGTGTCATGCGTTCTTTTCAATTCCATTGCATCATGATAGCCAGCCGATTTTTGCATTTAGGTTTGGCCAGCGTATTTTAGCATGGTGTCGAATCCCACAGGGGTATACGGAGAGTCCTTCGATATTCAATCAGTTATTAAAGAAATCGTTGGAAAGTTTGATCATGCCCGAGAGCTCAGTGTTAGTGCAGTACATTGATGACCTACTGGTGGCATCAAAAACACGTGAAGCTTGTGAAGTAGATACCATAGCTTTACTGAATCATCTGGCAGATGGAGGGTTAAAGGTATCTCCAGCCAAATTACAATTTTGCAAGAAAGAGGTGCATTATCTTGGACACAATATTGAAAAGGGTCTGAGAAAAGTGACTACTGACAGGATCAGAATAATCAGAGAAATGAAAGCTCCAAAAACCCAGAGAGAAGTGAGAATGTTCCTGGGTATGGTGGGTTATTGTCGTCAGTGGATAATTAATTTTTCCTTGATAGCAAAGCCACTGATTAAACTGACAAAAAGTGAAATGACAGATCCATTGGATCTAGATGCAGAACAAATGGCAGCATTTGAAGAGCTCAAAAGTAAAATGTGTGAGGCTCCAGCTTTGGGTATGCCTGACTATGAAAAAGAATTCGAGCTGTACTGCAGTGAGAGAAATGGATGTGCACTTTCAGTGTTAATCCAGAAACATGGACAATTGAGGAGGCCTATTGCGTACTTCTCATCAACACTTGACCCTGTAGCTGTGGGTTTACCAGGTTGTCTGAAATCTGTGGCTGCAACATGCAGGAGTCTGGAACAGAGTGAGGGAATCATAATGGGATATCCTGTAAGGGTATTCGTACCTCACAATGTGGCGATTCTTTTGACAAGAAGCAGAACTCAGTACATGTCACATAGTCGATTGACCAAGTATGAAAAAGTGATTCTGGGAGCATCAAATGTGACTCTGGAGAGATGTGTGAATGTGAATCCAGCGACACTCTTGCCGGATATTGAAAATGTGGGTATAAAAATGGAAGATGATCATGATTGTTTGGATGTGCTTGAGTACTGTACAAAACCAAGACCAGACATAAGGGATCTTCCCTTACCTGAGAATGACCATGTGTTGTTTGTGGATGGATCATGCTTGAGAAATGATGATGGTGTGCTATGTGCAGCATATGCGGTATGCAAAGTTTCAGAGGTCATGGAAGCATCACCATTAAAAGGAGTGAAATCTGCGCAAGTTGCTGAATTGATAGCATTGACAAAAGCTTGTGAAATTGGGAAAGATTTGAGGACGACTGTATTGACTGATAGTCAGTATGGATTTGGAGTGGTGCATGATTTTGGCCAACTTTGGCTACAAAGAGGTTTCCTGACATCGAGTGGAACTCCAATAAAGAATGCTGAAATGATTGGTAAATTGCTTGAGGCGATACAGCTGCCTAAGGAGTTAGCAGTTGTAAAATGTGCTGCCCATGGACTAGGGGAGGATTTTATAACGGTCGGAAACCGTTATGCTAACGATGTTGCACAGTATTGTGCAAAAACAAATCAGTCCATCAACAGGGACAGAGAAGGGGAAATGTCTTTACTCTCTGTGATGTTTACTAATGTCTTAGAGACCTGGGATGAAGTGAAACAGTTGCAAGATGAGGCAGGAGAGGAAGAGAAAAAAGATTGGATTAAGGCAGGATGTGCTCCAAGAGAAACAGACCATGTTTGGGTCTATAGAGATGGCAGACCAGTGATGCCTAACTCCATCTTGTCGTCAATGGCAAGGATGTATCATGGCCAGGGACATTTGGGGAGGGACGCGATGGTTAGGTCGTTCAAGCAGACCTGGTACAATGCAAAGTTCAGGACAATTGCAGAAAGCATCTGTCAGAGGTGTTTAGTTTGTCAGCAATTTAACACTGGGAAAAAGACAGTGGTGAGTTTGGGAACAATAGGCAGAGAAGGAGGTCCTTTTACAAGAATGCAGATTGATTTCATTGAGATGCCCCAAGTAAACAGACTGAGGTATGTTCTAGTGGTAGTTTGTTTGTTTTCAAGGTGGGTGGAAGCTTACCCGACTAGAAGAAATGATGGATTAACAGTGGCAAAGTTACTGTTAAGAGAGTTGATTCCTAGGTACGGGTTTCCAGTAACAGTTGAGTCTGATAGAGGTGGACATTTTCAAAATGAGCTCATGGCTTTGATTTGTGAAGCATTGAAAATACAGCAGAAGCTACATTGTGCATACAGACCAGAGGCTTCTGGTGTGGTTGAGCAGATTAATGGCACGATCAAGAATAGGATTGGAAAGATGTGCTTGGCCACTGGCATGAAATGGCCAGATGTTTTGCCTCTAGTTCTGATGACAATGAGATCTACTCCAGATAGAACTACTGGTTTGAGTCCGCACGAGATAATCATGGGACGTGCAATGCGCCATGCATTCGTGCCTGTCAATAAATTGGTGACAATAACTGATGACATGATTTTGGATTACTGTAAAGGCCTGGCTGACGCAGTTCATTCTGTGTTTCACCAGGTTGGAGAAGAAGCTACCACACTTGAGAAGAAGCAAGCCCATGATCTGAGTCCAGGAGACTGGGTGAGGATTAAGGTGCACAGAAGAAGAAATTGCTTGATTCCAAGGTGGGGAAGGCCGAGACAAGTTATTCTGACTACGACGACTGCAGTAAAGTGTGCTGGAGTGAAGCACTGGGTACATGCAAGTCATACTCTGAGAGTTCCAAACCCGAAAGAAGGGACTGGTAAAGAGTATTTTGAAGAGTCAGATTCCAGTGATGGTGAAGATACTGATGATACGGAATCAGTGAGAAAAGAAGCAGAGAGAGCTTCAAGAGAATCGCTGCGAGTATCAGAGAGAAGATCAGATTCTGTAAGAGAGCCTGAAGTTTCAAACAGCAGTGAAGGAAAAAGAAAAGAAAAAAGAAATCACACAGAGACTACTCCTGAATCAGAAGAGGAGGAGATTGAAGAACCACTTGAGATTATTACTTGAAGAAACAGGGTCAGAAGAAGATAGAGAGGGACAGATTGCGGAAGACCCCCGAGGAGGTGTGGGGAACATTCATGAGGAGCTAGGTGAAGGGACAAGTAGACAGCAAGAAGATTGCGTGTCGGAGACCCGAGGAGGGACAGGAGTAGGGAAGTCTCAAACAGTGGTGAAAAAATCTGTGGAGAAGAAGAAAGCTGCTGGAAAACGGAAGCAAGAGGCACTTGAAACAGATGATGAGGATGAACAAGCAGTGGGTCGAGTTCTAAGAAAGAGAACTTGGATTGGAGAAAGGAGTAATAAAGAAATAAAGCCGAAAAAGGTGTTAAGAGGAGATCGTTGGCCTAACAACAGAGTTAAAAGGCTGAGATACAGAGTAATAAGAGCAAATTCATCGAAAGCTGAACAAGTGAATGAAGTTTCGAGTCAAAGTTCAAAAGCTGAAGGAGAAGAATCAAAGGAGTTAAACGAACCAGTGGAAATAAAAAGAGTAAGAAGACCCAACCAAAAGTACAGATCACCGGAATGGTCTTATGTGGCACTGTCTGAAGGAGGAAAAGAAGAAACAGTGACTCGAGATAATCCGGAAGTGGTCTTGAGAGAAGTGGTTGAGGAAGATACTGGTGAAATTCTGAAAGTACTCTTGACTGACATTGGAGAAGAGTCGAGTACTGAAGATTTTGATGTTGGAGATCTAATACAATTTGATGTTGAAGAGATTGAAGTGAAGAATGACAAGTATCCAAACTGAGTAAAAGAAGGATTCACTTGGATTGAGTGAACAAAGACATCATTTGGATAAACTGAAAGCTGAAGAATTGCTGAAGAATTGAAATTGAAAAAGTTCAAACAGTAGTGGAGTAGTAGAGGCTAAACTAAATGGCTAACATAGAGGATAATAGAAATAGATGTGCCTTCTTTAAGAGGTGGTGTAGGATGTGCTGCTGCTGTACTGGATTATTAATGCTTCTATGGGGTGTTTTAGTTTTATTAGTTACTTTTAAAGTAGAGTTTGAGATGCATACAGAGAATGTGACAAATGTAGAGAAGAATTCACAAAAAATACTTCCAATTAGAATTAGTAATACTTACATACACAAAGATAGGTCAATTCATAACTTTTCTAGTAATGTTTTTGCGAAACTGTTATATGAATATGTGAAGACAATGGAAGTAAGGGATTGCTACGTCTGTATGCAATTACCTGCATCTGTTTCAGAGGGTGTTACTTATCACCATTTACCAGCTACATATGGTATTTCTTGTAGTATTTTAAGTAGTGTTTTTTATTTGTTAGGGAAAGTAGATTATAAGATGTCTAACAGAGATAGTATTTTTGGGCACTTGCCAATGAACAAAGAGCTGAATCCAGCTAAAGAAGCTAACACCTTTGGTGAGATTTTTATTGAAGAAAAAGGATTAACATTAGATTACATTTTTAAGAATAATTTAACTTGCAGTTTGAAAGGAGAGGAGAAAGCTTTCCTGGATATGGTAGAAGAAAGGAGATTGAACATGCATGAGAAAGCAGGGAAATATAAAGTGAGTGAGACAATTTGGGACATTGAGATGGGAAAAGAGTTGAAGAATGGGGCTAGTCCAACTTTAGCTCTAGATGCACCACAGAAGGGTAAACTTTGTATTACAAGAAGGAAATCCCAATATGATACATATTTTGTCGGGACTAGTGAGTGCCATGATACATACTTCATTGCAACAGGTTGGGGTTTCAGAGGTGGAGAAGATACAATTTTTCCAGGAGTATATTATGTTTGTGGGAATAAGGCTTATTACAAGTTGCCTGACCATTGGTATGGCACATGTTATGTGGGCCTAGTTTTTCCAAAGATTTTTCATATAGATAAAGTAACAGATGTAGAACATATTAATTTACTAATGCGTTTTAAGAGAGAAACTTGGTCTGAAATAGTGGGTGATATTTTTGGGGTTTTGATTCCAGCAGTGGGAATTTCTTTAAATGCTTATGGAATTCGGAAACTGTCCACAGTGGTTGATCGCTTATCGACAAATACCGCAGGAGGGTTTCTTTTGGTAAATACGGAATTAAGTGCCGTACGTGCCATGTCTATGCAAAATCGACTTGCCCTTGATATTTTATTGGCCAAGGAGGGTGGAGTCTGTGGAATGCTGAAAGTTCAACATTGTTGCACTTACATTCCAGACGAAAGCAGAGACCTAAAGGTCTATATCAAAAATATTACTGATTTGCATGAAGAATTAGTACCACTTGAAGCTGAGAGTTTATGGACTAAAATAGCTAATAAAATGATAGCTGTTAAGGATTTTATTGCAAAAATAGGTAGTACTATTATAGGTAGAATACTGTTTCCCTTAACTTGTATAATTGTTGCTTTATTAATAATAAGATTGGTGTGTGTGTGTTGTAAAAACAGGGGAGGGAGGAAGAAGAAATTGAATAAAGAAAAGGAAAACAAGAGGTTGAAGAGAGAACCTCAAGAAATTGAACTAGAAGAATTGAGGGAGAGTGTTTATTTAGAGACAAAAAGGGATGATGAAAGAGTGACTGGTGTTTAATGTTATGTAAAGGGGAAAAGACATTTCCAATTTCTCCTAAAATGGGACTAAATTTTCACTAATTTTTTTTTTTTTGGGTTTATTTGGTGATAAAATCACCAAAGGGGGGATTGCTGGAGCAGAGTTTTCAGTTTGAAAATTCTGGGGCTTTTTGAAGCTCTGGCATGTCTATTCGTTGTATTAATTTATTAATAATGAATAATTAATTATTTGTCTTGTGCAAGTGCGTTTATATTAATCAATCCGTTTGTCCTAACAAGAGAGGAGAGAGTTACACGTGAGTGTGCATAAATGTGCTGTTTTAAAAATAACGTGCGTGTTTTCATGTTTAAACGTTGCTATGTGCTGTTTATTTTTGAGCACAAAACGCTTTCTGAATTAATGCTTTTCTATGTTGCAAGTGCTAGATAAATGCATACACATAAGGGTATTAGTGGGGTTAACACTGTTTAATCATTATGTTGTAGTAACGTTGTTCTTATTTCTTTTAATTAAGATGGTCTATTAAGGCCTATGTTGGCCTAAGAAAAGATGGCCGAATTGTGAGCCTGGCTGTGATTTATAATATGAAAACTGTGACGAGGGAGACCCCTGCTGGAAATGGTCCTGAAGCTAACTGACCATGGTCCTTGTTGAAAAACTTTCCATGAGGACAGCAGCAGTTTTTGGGAAGTCTCCAAGAGAAGTGAAAGTGTCCTTGGCAGCCTTGGGAAACAAAGGAGCCTTAGAGAGAAGCTCTGAACTGTGGCTCGATGGCCGAGGAGAAGCAGGATAATTGTGATACATGTTTTATTTTCTTGGTTCCTGTTCCGTAGTTTTCGTTATGTGTATTTTTCCTGAGCGGAGATTCTCAAATGTAGCAATGTTACATCCTTTCCTTCTCGCTCTGCTCAGCAAGTCCGGCGGACATTATAGTTTTTTCTATGTTCCCAATGTATCTTTCTATTGTTTAGAAACTATAAGAGATGTTAGCCTAGAGAGGGTCTTTTGCCACTTGCCATTTTGCCTTTGCTGCGTACCGAATCTGCGTTGCTGAGGATTGATGCTGAAGGGACTTCGTCTTGAGAGACATTTACCGAGAGACTTGTCCTGACCCGTTCTGACATTTAGCTAGAATAGGTAACTATGAGAAATTATTTACTCTGATTGTTTTCCTTTGACTAATTTTAGATAAAGCAATATAATTTTAAACATGGTGTTGGATATTCTTTTTTGTCAATTATTGGGTTTGCATTATTGATTATTGTTGTATATATTGTATAGGTTATGCTTAGGGACAGTCACAAAAACCAGGTCTTATCGACCTCGGTATAGATGCAGGGTGTTTAGGAGTGTTTTCCTTCCACAGGTTTATTGCTGGTAGAGTATTTGAGCGTATGTTAGTGAAATGGGCCCTAGCGTATGATGTATGCATGTGCGTGTAACTGTGAGATTACTTTATCCGTGGTAGTGGAATATTGTACACACCCTGATCTCTATCAAGGTCATGTCCAGGAAAGCTTTGAGGACGAAACTGAGCACTTGGTGATGCATTAAAGCATTGCTTACCTGTACACCAGCAACCCCAGAGCATTCTTCCCACTTGCCCAACATGGCCTCAAGGTACATGACAGCATTACCCAATGCAAGTTGCAGACACAGGCATCTCAATACGGAGAGTCTATGCTTGGGTTGCTATTCTAATTAGCCACATAGTAGCTAATCATAAAGATAAAACCCAGAAATTACCTCTAAGTAGTTGAAAGGCAACCAATCATAATTTCTGAAATCACCTGTAGTTTTGTCAATTTGCCAACCAATTAAAACAAGCTCCTGTGTGTATTACATTTTTATTTTTATTTTTTTTATTTTTTCTGAGATGAAGCTGCATAGATTAGTTACATAACACCTTATTATATAAACCAAACCGTTTAGAATCTTTGCTCATTCAGTCAAAGACTCCACGCCTGACTGTACTTAAAACGTAATTCATACAAAAATTAAGATTTTCTCATCTATTACATATCAAATTCATTTGACCAATTTCTCCAGGTTTTGTTCACTCAGATTTTAAACCCCAGTCTTTTTGCATACATAATTTCACGAGTATGAACTTTATGCAGTTTAAGAATCGATTAATAAGGTAAGTAAACTTTGTCAGACTTCCTCTCAGCCAAGACCACTGATCTTGCCAAGTGCGGAGATAAATACTAATTGGCGCTGCCCTATCGTCATTTCTGGGAAGGAAACCACCATGCCAAACAATGCCCCATACACATGCAATATGGATTCAATCTTTGGCTCAATTCAGCAAAAATGTCCTGCCAAAATTCTGTGAGATGAATGCACATAAACATCATGTGGAGCCAATCTCCATTAGCCTGATTACACCTGAAACATCTAGATTCCTCCACTGATACATTTTTAAAATTTTGACAGGGGTATAATACAACATCTATTTGCTAAAGAAAGCCATTCTCCTTAGATTGGCAGCTCGTACTGCCTTTTGGCTTATTCGATTGTAAAACTGCCATTGGAAGCTATCTAATCTGCATCCCGTCGAAGATTATAACTAAAGCTGGTCTGTAATTAATGCCTTGCTTCTTTTTGAGCAGAGCCGTCTGTGCCAATTCCCTCTGTCCTGTATTTGAGAAATAAAATAGGCTTTCCCAAGATTGTTTGTGAATGTCCCATCCCCCATTCCATATCCTGAACAAAAGTACTTCATTTAAAAAAAAAAAAAAAAACTAAAAAAGAGAGATACATTAAGATTGAGATTCAGATTCACCAGCCTACACCACTGGGAATATTCTCCATTTAAATAAAAATGTTGTACCTTGCAGTACCCCAAACGGGCCCAGTCAATATACGGATAATTTGATAAATGCAGCCCCAGTGGAATACAGTCTGCTAGCTTCAGCTGGTAGTGAAGCCGGAGGATTTCATATTCCTCCCATATCCTTTTAAAATGATCCACAATTGTTCAAGGGTTCTTGTATCTAGATTTTTTGGAACCTTAGAATTTTTAAGAAGGGAATGTAAAAATTCCCCTCCCTTGGGCTGGCTGAAGAGGACCAAGTAAGCATCGTGGAATGCCGCCTGGTCTTTATGTTGGGAAGCGCCAGGCCTCCCTCTTTGGGGTCCAACTGTATTACCTACATTTTAAGTCTGGGTTTTTTTACCCTGCCATATAAACTTTCTAAGTTCAGTGTTTACTGACTCGAAATATGACTAAGGCATTTAAATCATTACATTTGTAAACAAAAAAGTAATAGCGGGGGAATGCTTGTTTTACCTAAAGCAACCCGCCCCATAATAGATATGGGGAGATTTTGCCACAGCTTAAGTAGATTTTAAATCTTATTCAAAGTTGCCTTGTAATTCTGTCGAAACAGATTGTCTAGCTCAGAGGTTATGTAATTTCCTAAATACTTTATAGGTGAAGTTGCAGAATAGTGGGACTGCACTGATGCCGGAAGCACTAAGTGCAATTAAATAGAATAGCCTCTGATTTCCCATGATTTATCTTATAGCCCCCTATTCTGTATACTCGTTTACTTTAGCGAAGGTGCACACTATATTAGCCTTATCTGCTGCTCGATACAGAGCCATATCATCGGTGAATAGTTTCAACTTCTCTTCCCCTGCCATGGGCAGTTGGATGGTTCTGTCGTCTATGGGGGAAAGAGGGCAGCCTTAGCGTGTCCCACGGCTTATAGTAACCTTCCCTGCCAGTTTACCATTTATAAATATAGCTGCCTTAGCATTAAGGTACAGAGTTTTTAATACCGCTACAAACTTGGATGGGATGGCAAACTTTGGGGCATATTTACTAGGGCCATATCTCTTGTTTTGCTTTTAAAGCCAAAAAAGCGGAGATAAAAATATTGCCCTATTTACAAGAGGGTGCTAACATGCCTTAGCGCATGATAGCACCCTTTTTTCCGACACCTCGCTTTGCATCTCTAATGAGATGCAAAGTGGGCGTCACTGGGCAGTACAACCTTGTAAATATCGCTGATGTGCACATTGCGATATTTACAAGGTGGCCCACGCATTTTAGCATACGTTAGTTTTGGGTGAAAACCGCTGTTTTCGCCAAAAACTAACATCTGCTAAAATCATGAGTAACCCATACCTAATATGGTGGGTGGATTCTTGTGTTACGACCACATGGTCGTATCAACAAGCATATCGCCGTTTTGCAGGGAACATCGCTGGGAAACCAGCGATGTTCCCTGCAAAACAGTGATTACCCCGCTGTCGCTGGACTTCATATCGCCATTGCGCTATGCGTTGTAAATACTGCACAAGCATGGCGATGAATTCCAGTGATAGACGGCGATAAATATCAAAGCGCTAAGTCGGCTTTGTGATATTTATCGCCGTCTGTTGTAAATATGCCCCTTTGTTAGAACTGAGAAAATACAGTTCCACTGGACTTGAAGTAACCCCTTTTCATTGTATGAAATTCTGATAGACCTGCTAGGCAGTGAATCTGCTTAGTGGGCTGCAGCCTTCTTCTGTGTGTGCTTCCTGCATCCTAGGGAGGCACAGGTATCCTGAAAAAAAAAATTCAATCTTGGTCATGGAATGTATCTTTACAATTTAATTTGCCTGTGGAACAGGTTTTGATGTTTTTCTTAATCAAAATCCCTTCTACTGCATCGGTTTTCACCCATTCCTAATTTTACTGGCATTGCTACAATTGTGGCAGGGTCATGTCACCATCAATGCTGTGAGCTTCCTCCAGCAGGGGGAGCTTTCTTTCTGTAGTGTTCCATCAGTGCACCAGGACCCTGAGCCTGTGTGACGCGACCTTCATTCAGCAGAGAGGGCTTGCTATGCACAGTGACGTGTTAGTGCCCGGCAGCGTCTGCTTCCTCCAGCAGTTTGTTGTACCTGTTGTAGTGTGAGCTTACTGTCAGTAGAGTCACCAGCACCCACTGCTTCTGTTCCTGGGCATGATGATTGTCCAGTTGTTATGAGGAGCGAATTTAGATGTTATTAAAGATACGGAGACTAGCCTCATTCATAACATCTCTTAATGCCTCTCTGCAGCACTTCAAAGTATCAATCTCATCACAATCCATTGAGCCACAGTCCGAATATCTTCACGGTGTAGTAAAGGTCCTGCTTCAACCACGCCTTTAGCTCCTAATTCTGCAACGTAACAGCTCTTCATTTTCAGAACAGTGGAGCCATCTCAGCCTCATCGTCTTCATGACTGGACATTGTAAAACCAAAACAATACGAAGTAACCCTGCACCAATAAAAACATTGTTACAATGGCAATAACATTTCCAACAAATGAAATACATTAATAAATCCATGCCCCTAAAATAATCTATATACTATCTTCTGTTCAATTCCTCTCCTTGTTTGTTTATTTTTAAACATCTATTAAAAAAGGGGAGAGGAGGGAGGGATAAAATTAGCCTCCATGCCTTTAATAAAATCTGGTTTATCTTTTCATAGCAATTAGGGAATCATAATGTTATTACAGGACACTGTACTACTGTACTCTCAGCAACTAACTAGTGTGTGTGTCACCTGAAAAAGCCTGCGACGTAGCTGATCCACTCGCACTGTTTCCATCAGCAACCCAACTTCTAAGCTAGAGACCTGAGCCCAAACCAAAATGACTGCTAAATCTCACCAGAGTTCAGTGCGACACTCTCGCGAATACAAGGACAGGTGTCCTGCCTGCTGCATGAAAGCAGCCTACAGTGGTAACAGAGACACTCACAACTGTCAACAAGGACTGTCACGTGGCTCAGTTAGGCCTGGGGAAAAACACTCCCATTTTACATGCATAGGTTTTCCTAAGTTGCCTTCTCCTTCACAATGACTTTTGACACACATTTGCGTGCGTGACAGTGAAGGATTAGTTTCCATGAAAAAAAAAATGTGTTTACAAATTCCACTTCGTAAGAACACTATCACGACACCTTGAACATCTCGTGCAAGGTCTGAACATACATTGTACAAATGTGATTATTTCTTATCCGTCCATGAGGTGATGCAGTTAACAATAGATCATAAAAAATGGCGGCATGACTAAGGTCTCGGCTCGGGAGCAAGAATCCTTTTTGTTATAAATATACAAGCATTTCCAGATTGAAGCGTAGGACCGAGGTCACTACATGCTGAAACCTCAGCCCAGCTGCTTGTGATCCGTCTGCGAGGAGGGATATCCAACCTGTGCCCAAGATGAGGACCTACATACTTCCCCTTCTGGTAACCGGGGTTGGATCATCCAATAGGGGATTCTTGGTAGAACACACATACACCCAGGCATCTAGGTTAGGGAACACATAGTAGGAGTATGCTATCTCCATATATTGTTTTTTATGCTTCCATATATACCATTGTTTTAGCAAGATGGTGGAACTATTCATTTTGCTTACTGTCCTTATACTGCTATTCAGTATTAATTGCTTCTATCTATTGATCATTGCAGCACTTATATTTTATACAAGAATCACGATGGTTCAGTGAATATTGAAAACGCCCCTCTGTGTATTCTTTGTATTTTTCTCTGAGAGAGAGCACGAGCGACTTAGCGAAAGGGTGTTAGATCTGTTACCATGATTCCTGGGGGAGTCAGGGTTGTCATGTTCTGTGTTGGCCCAGGCCATTCGCTACCTGTCTAGTTGTAGGGGGTGCTTATGGTGGCATTGTGAGCTAGCTAGTCTATAGTACAATATATCCTGCGGGGGTGCACAGCACCTGTCTGGCACCATCCCAACGTTTTTGTTGCCCAACAAATGTGCAGTTCCTACTGGAAAGTGGAAACTACACAACAGGACTAAACAGGCTGCTTACAGTGGCCAGTGAGAATCAAGGCCGAACCTGTGTTATACGGTTCCCACTAGAAAAGATAGGGCTGTGTATTAGGAAAACAGGACTTCAGAATGCAGGGACTAAGTCAATCTACACCGTCAAAGACTGATGGCCCAATTCCTAGCTAACTCACAGTTCCCCACCCAAACCCCTAGCCTTCCTGGGGTGGCAGGTGGTTTTGGCATCCTCAAACATGACACTCTGATCCCCCAGGGCATTGTGGAAACAGATCTTACCCCTTTCGTTGTTTACTTATGTGTGCTCATAGTAAACACAAGGAAAGAAGATACTAATAAAGTTTTCAACACAATTATTGAAACATTCGTAATCTTGCATAAAAAGAATGAGCTGCAGTTATTAGGCAGATAAAACAAAGCAATATTACCTGCATTATGAACATGGTGAAAAGAATAATGGGCCCCAGGCACTTCATGACAGTGGTGAGGTTGTCTTCATTGCTGACTCGCTATTCTTGACTGCAAATCTGCCGTCATCAATGCCGCCACATCTGTGGGAGTAATTCTCGATAAATGAATCAACATTCAAACACAAAGCAACTCAGTGGCCAAGAGTGCGCATTTACAACTGCAACTTCTTTGGGGGATTCGATAGCGTACCCCAGAACAAGACCTCATGACTCTTGTGCAATCTCATGCATTGTTAAGGATTGACTGTCATCTCTCTTTAGACTGGCCTTCACAGAGTGCACCTATTCCAATTGAAAGCAGGGTTCCATGTTACAGAATGCTTCACCTCCTGAGCTAATAGATGTGATCGCATTACACCAGTGCTGCTATTAACACTTCAATGGCTTCTTATTAACATCATACCTTTAGATAAGATTGTGTGCATTAAAGCTGAAAGGGTCTGACGGGCTCAGATTATAGATAGTACGGGTATCCTGCTCCTAGATCCTGTATTTTTAAGGGAACACATGCAGGCACAATCCTTTCCATGCAGTACAACTAGAATTTACAACTCTCTTTACATAGCTTTGTATATTACCACCTCCAAGAAAAACATGCAAATATATAGACCATATGGACTTGAAATTAACATAAAATAAGCATACATAGAAATTACTGGCAGCCTATGTGTAAAAGCGCCTCGCAATCTTGGTGAGCTCGGTATAGTCGTGCCGCGACAAAAATAGGTACATTTTTAACAAAACAGCGATATGACAACTGACACCCTCGTTGGTACCTCTTCTCTCCCCACTTTCCCAGGAATGTCCCACCAGAGTGTTAGGAGCAGCACATCAATAACATAGCAAGGAATCAGATACACCAGGTGTATTTTAAAATGGTAAAGTATGTGCGTATTGTCGGGCTACAGCGGAGTATCCGGGTGGGGTAAGGGCAATTGGATAGTGGTATGGGTCCTGGGTTCCCTACTGTGCTGAAACGGGATAGCCAGAAGGAGCTGTTAACTTTCTAGTTTTGATTTCTGGCTCCATCTCGGACTCTCTCTTTCTCTTCTCTCTCCCCTCTCTTTCACTTGTATTCTAGTTGATTCTTCCTCGTCTTACTTCCACTCTACATCCCCATCCACCTTGCTATCCCTATGCTGCCTTGATGTTATCAGTTTGTCAAGGTCATCACTGTTTCATGATCTCTGATCTTATCCGGTATGGTCCCTACTTTGCATACCCCTTACTGGGGACTCTCTTCCAATTACTTTCTGATTCCCTATCTGATTTTTATATTGTATTTGTGTAATGTTCTCTAGCTTATATCCCACCTTGCCCCCTCACTTAATTTAATTTATTATATGCAGTTCTCATTGTAATGGTCAACTCATTTTTTCATGTTAATTTGTACATTTTTATGCAATGTCTCTAACGCTCATGTGCCATCTCTGTGACATAGAAAACAACATAAATAAATACATGTTAGATTTGTATAGCAGCAAAAAGCTTTTTCATGGAAGCCATCTGACTTCAAGAACCAATGTTTGCTTGTGTTAGTGCCTTCCCTTGTGCAAAGTTCAGGGCTATCTGATGAATCAAAATTCAAAATCAAAGCTGTTCCACAAATCAAGTCATTCAATAAACATGGAGCACATTGGGCTCCGCAAGAGAGACAGAGAATGATTACGTTTCAAACCATAAAGGTTTGTTAAAGGTTTACAGAAACCAAAATCAAATTCAGATAGATGAGTCATATATGAATGTATCAAATAATATGTAGTTCACATCAAATCAAAGTCTGTATTGGTAAGCATTCTGCTCTTTTCTGTACTCTACACTAACTTAGTCACACAATTCTAACAGTTGATACACTTATACACAGTTCCCATGAGTCTGTCCAGTCAGGTTAAAGCCGAATGATACAACTGTGTGCTCATTAGTTTAGAAGGACTCTTAAAAGTACAGATTCTCTCTGCTTTCTTGGAACTTACATTCTCTATAGCAAGATGAAATACAGGGACAGCCAGTACTCTGCAGGTGTCTTTGTGAATGTGCTACTCATTAAAACACTCCATGATTACCACAAAGAAAAGAAAACGTTTCACAATGGAAAGAAAGCAAAAGAACATTGCATTTGATAATTAGGACTCCAGCTTCACCTAGATATAAAATGTGCATGTGTCACAAACAAGATGATATCTAAGGATAGCCATTTTAAAATGCCTACATTAGTTATGTTAAATCTAAACGTGAATCAACATGAATTCACTTCTACTTATGCAAAACCAAAGGGGATGATGGACGGAGTGTTGAACAATGCAAGCACTCACCCCCAGTCAACTGATCTGGGTTTAATCCATCATCATTCTTTAGCTCACTCCGCCACCCCAGTTCAGATATGGCCATATGCAAATCAGTCTGACCCTGTGCCTCATGGGAACAGTCCACGGGCACAGGGACAATACTGATTTGCATATGACTGGGTCCAAACTGGAATGGCATGGTGAGCAAAAAAACTATGGATTTAGGCCCAGATCTCTGTACTGGGGTGAATGTATGGCATTGTTCTGCAGTCTGTCCATCAACAGTTCTTTTTGCATTTGTCACCCCGAGTGGGACGGGTACGCTCAGACGTGAGTCCCGTGCTCTCCATGCCACTAGAATCAAGCTATACTGGCTGAAGAGGGGTGAAACCCCAAAACCGGTCGTAGGATGCTTGTTTCCAGTCCAAGGAGGACCTGGCCTGGCAGTTCGGGCTGGACTGTTCCCACAGGGCACAGGGTCAAGACTGATTTGCATATTGCTGGGTCCAAACTGGAATGGCATAGTGAGCAAAAAAACTATGGATTTAGGCCCAGATCTCTGTACTGAGGTAAATGTATGACATTGTTCTGCATTCTGTCCATCAACAGTTCTTTTTGCATTTGTTCACTTCTACTTATACCATTTACATCTCTGTGTGTTAATGTTGTGTGACTACAAAACATGTAATATAAAAAAAAAACTTTCAAACCCTTCCGCTGGTGATTCTGTGAATTACCACAAACCATACTTTTGTTAATTGAAATCTCCCATTGCATAGAAGTTGTTGACTTTCGCAGTTTACGTCAGGACTCCTCCAGCCTTTTCAGCTCACAATAGAACCTAACTTGGATATCATACAGTGCATGTTCTTCTCACTTTCTTTAGATTCAGACGGTTGCTTCTCTACCCCATATAATTTGACCCACCCATTGTAGGAACCAATTTAATCCCTCCCATAAAAAGAAAAATACATATCACACGAATCAAAACGATTAGTATCGGTGTTAGTATACACTCTAAAATCCCCCCATCGACACCACTAAATGACTCACAATCTTTGAAAATCCATTCTCTATTGCTTCTCAAGCACCTGTCTTCTCCAAATCCTTTACCTTGTAAAAAATATTAGTCATTTTTGTTATGAACTTTCATCAGGTATATAAGTACAACATAGCTGAATGTGAAAAATATGGTGGACTTCCCCCTCTTCCTCCAGTAAAATATTTAAAGCAAGCCTGTTCTGTAAAACCATAGTGCATAAAACCACAAATTAAGTGTTTATTGTGGTTGAAGTGTCAGCGGTGTAAGTATCAAAGCGATCTACCGAAGTAGACCATTTTCTGATATTTAAATCATTTAGAACTATACATGCTGAAGACCCCATAGTTCCAAACATGTCTCCTACTATTTCAGAAGCACTACGTTTAACTTCTCCAGGAGCCTTAACACTCCTAGCATGTATGTCATCTACTTGATACTTGAGAGACACTAAACCTAAATAGCAACTACCTACCCCATCTGACGGAAGCTGAAAATGAGCATTCTTTCCACACACAAAATAAACTCCTCTAATGATATCATCCTCTCCTGATAAAAACCCATTGCCCACTGCTTGAACTTTGGTTCACAACACTCCAACCTACCATCTCTAGATTTTGAACTTGATTCTTCTCTCTTACAGTACACAAATTTGCTTTGTTTTTCAAATCCAAACTAAGGTTTTGATGTACTTCCAGTTCCTTCACTGTTTCTTCTTCTTTCTTCTAAAAGCTATTTCCTCCCTTCTTTTCTCCTTTTACAGCCTTCAATGTTTCTCTCATTTAATTCCTCTATAAAATCCTATCTTGATTACTTATTTTAGTTTGTGTGATAGATCTCATATAATGAAACATACGCTCCACAGACTTCGCTCCTGATTGCAGACTCGAGGACTTGATCATAGGCACTTTGTCTATAGGTATATCAAAATCAAAAAAATAATACTTCAAACGTTCTGGACGATACAACAGACATATAATTAAACTACAGCTTAAGGAGTATGTGAGGGGCAAGTGGTAGTAAGTAGCACCAGTGTCGCAGGGATTCTGTTGGAAACCGAACTGTGCCTGGGGAGTGCAGGACGTCAGTATGTAGGGACTGAATCTCGCTACCACATCAGCACCTTTAGGCCCAAAATGTCCGGCTAGCTTACAGTGCCTTACATTAATTCCTATTCTTCCCAGAGTAACAAGTGATTTGGCAAACTAGAACAAGACCCTCTAGTCCCCAAGGGAACTGTGGAAACATATCATCACCTTTCATTTTCTCACTCATGCATCTCCATAATAAACAAAGAGAAGACATGTGCAAAGTTTACAATGTTTATTGAAACTACCGCTGTCTATTAGGAGGCAGTTGTGCTGCAATTAGAAAGCAAATACAGCTTAGCAGAGTAAAGAGCATTACTATCTAACTGTGTACAAGGTATATTCCTAACATGGTACATAATATAGCTATCTTAGCCTACCCTCACTACATGACTACAGGAATATATAATTGATCTCTGGGATTAGCTCCAGACCCCATACCTGATATTGTGGTTAGGTGATCAACAGCGTATGTATAAATTCAGTTTATGCAAGGCAGGTGCACCTGTACCAAGACCTCATCCCTCTGCTGAAATTCTTCTCTCTAGCTTTAATGGAGCGTGGCTCAGTGTATATGATAGGAACTGTTGTGTTGGAAAATAGCGGCTGTGCCACCGTTTTATGTCTAAAACATTAGCTGACTAGCATTGGGAAAACAGTCCACCATGTTATTCTACCTTGTACAAAATGTTCAGACTGAATCCAAGAAGAAAAACTAAATAACATGTGGAGCGTATTTCTAAAATAATGACATGGCACAAAAACAAGTGTATTGTGTGCGAACGTTAGGGGTGTGCGGAATTTGTGTAGTCGCGCTACGTAAAGCTCCGCAAAACAGTAAAAAACCTCCGCGAGCATGCAGAAATTCCGCGGACACGCGGAATTGCTTGTTCGCGATGCTTTTTTCCTGTTCGTGAACGCTGTTTGCGTGCTCGGGGGAACTATCTCGGGAACACGCATTTTGAGGACGAGAACAAGCGAAAAATTCCGCAAAGCCTCAGAACGCAGAATTTTGGGCAATTCCACGTTCTCCGCGGAACGCAAAATTACCCAAATTCTGCAAATTCCGTGAGCGGAACGGAATTTACCGCCCAGGCCTAGCGAATGTACAAAGAAAAGGTGGCCTATAATTGTGTAATACACATAACTTATAACCACAGTGGGTCCACAAGGGAACTTACTACACCACCTCCTTGGCCGGGAAAGTAATTCAGGACTAACAAAATAATAAAAGACACAAGCCGAATAATTTTAATGCAAATGCTAATAAGCATATTATTGAAAATAATATTCAATTGAAAAAATGCAGGATGACAATTTAGAAAGCGTGAGCAAATTATGGTGATAAAGAGGCACTTAAGATTTCTTCCACAAGATCAGTGGCAGTGAATCCAGACCGGATTCTATCCTTGCAGAAGATGATCACACAAGTAATCCATTTAAATGCTCTAAATAACAGACATGATGCTTGTTATCAGCTGATGCTGAGAAGATAGCCTGCTGCCATGTTATTTGAGCCAGAGTCAGTCAATCCTGGTGCTAAAGCTCCAATCTCCCACTAGGGGAGTGATTCGTACCATACATCATGAAGTAGCGGCAAGTTTGTGGGACAATTCCTAGAATGGGTCATTATGGGACTCATCATCAGGTCCATGTCCACAGGAACCGACATTTGCAAAGCCAGGCAGATATCCAGTGCCCATTGGAAGGGGTGCATAGGCAGTAAAACACGAGTTGACTGTAGGCAAACCAGGCAGGTCGAAATGACAATGACCAGGCAGTGTTCAGTTCCTGGAGCAAAGGGATTTCGAAGAATCGCTACATGCAGTCACAGCACATCTGGACCGAAGGAGGTGCCAGTGGGCTTTGAGATGGGACATCCATTGCGGAGAAGCTACTGCAAGAGTAGCTTAACACAGCTCTCAACATTGCAGCCTATCGCAGGAAAATTACGTTGTGCCAACCAAGTATTCACAACGCGGCGGTAGCATGCGATAGTCACCAGATAATGTGTCTAATGGCCGCGCAAAAATCAACGCCGCGCTGCAAAAATGCGAAACGCGAATGCAAAAAATCATGCGATGAGGCCAATCGCGGTACAAAAAGTAGGGAAAAACTGCCATAGGCTTGCAAATCCCACGCGTCTGGTGGGAAAATGCACCATAAAAATCACAGAAACAACACATCTGAAACAAGCCAAAGCACATAGCAACATGGATGCACCCTGACCCAGCGCAGAGACCAACACAAACCCCACGACTAACCCTGGGCGTAGTTGCGTAGTAGCACTACACGTAGCTATACAAAGTACACTTTGAACTACGCTCAACATAGCTGATAGCACTGTGTGCTTGTCTGCTTGGAGAAATAATTGCAAACAGCATCGTGCACAGAGCAAGTCATAATAAAATAAGTATATCTGTCGTTATATGCTAAAATGCATATAGTCATTTCACAAAAGTGAAAATGATAAATTAGCAAGCAATGAGAGAGGTGATGATTTTGGGATCCTCCCTAACCTAGGGAGAGAACCAAGCAGATGCCTTAAAAACAAAAAGCACATCTTCTTGAACGATTCGGTGGTGGTCCCATCCTCTTAGGACCACCCCAAGCACAGTTATTGGCAAAAATACAATCCCAACCAAAGGCCCTGCAAAGCATTATGGGACGAGATTAGCAGTGGGCAGTGAATATTATAGTATCCAATATCAAAATAATTCTATAAAGAGCTGCAGTTCAACTAGTCTTTACTAGATGTCCCTCAGGAGTCAAATGTAAAAGCATTGAAATTATTATTACATCAAGCTGCAGTTCCACTCGTCGTTACTAGATGTCCCTCACGAGTCAAATGCAAAAGCTTCATGAAAGGGTTTCATTGCTGAGGCGATGCAGTCTGCCATGATGCCGGTACACTGATATGAGCTCCGCCATCGCTAAATCAAGACTGTGTGACCTACTGGACCGCAGTGTAAGCCGGAGGCAGCGGTCAGCAGTGGCCCACACCCACCTGTTGTTGGCTCGCGATGCACAGTGTTAGTGACACCAGGGCAGTTGTCGGTAGTGTTTGCTCACCTCCGTAACGATGATCCTATTCCCTCTGGACTGCTACATGTCATCCTCTTACTTCTCCCCCTGCGTGCGATGATATGTATCCTGCCTTTGAATAATCGATGTTCAGTTCCAATTCTGTGACCTACTCTTGCGCAGCGTTGGCCGAGGGCAGTAGTCCGCGTAGGCCCACTGACACGTGTGGTTGTAATGCTATGCACAGACTTGGTGGCACCACATCGAAGGGAGTATAGCGACATGAACTCTGCCTTAAATAATGTTCACTGCCATGGCGTAATCAAGACTCAGTTCCAAATGTGTGAACTACTTGACCATGGTGTAGGCCGGAGTCGGCAGTAGAGTTTGTCAACGAGAAAGGAGTAAAGCGGGCCTGTGTCGTGGAAGCCGTGATGGTCTGAGAGGCAGTCAAGGTTGAAGGCCTCGGGGTTGGAGCTTGCGCAGGCACGTGGTGCACCCTCCTTAAAACACGCCGGTGTTGGAGGTGATCAGTGTGGCCTGGCTGTGCAGGGGCGGGCCTGACGGGTTCGGGGTCCAGCGGGCCAGGGTACGGCAGGTGCACAGGATCGCAGGCAACTCTGCTCACGAGGATGGCATCGGCCTCGTGGTGTGGTGAGGTGCGCCGCCCTGGTAGAGACATTGGGCTTTTCAGAAGAGGACCACGCCCAGGGCTACGTGCTTTTTATTCACACCCCTATGCTGGCCTGGCGTACACTGGGTCATCCCACTCCGCTCACGCTTACGGGGGGGACGTAACAGGCAACATTTCCGCGAACTCCCCCACTGGCTGGGGTGACATGGTTGCGTCCACTGTCCACTACACTCCATACACCAGCGGTGTATGTCGCCATGTATATGGGAGTGTTCAGCATACTGCGGTCTGTCCAGCACATCTCCGCCACTCTTGGCATTGTGTACTTTCCCAATCATGGTTCTCCTGCATCCTTCACACATGCCTGGTTTCCACCTCTCCCCACATTCGGCTAGTGTGTGGCTGATGTGCCATGCCGTTGATGGCTCATGTTCACGGATTGCCCAGGTTACCATTGTGAGTTATTCTGTCGTGTTTGGTGGGTGGTCATGTTGTTTTGCATCTTGGTTGTGATTTTGTGACGTGTGCATTGCCAGAGTTGTGAGTTGCATGGTTGTGGAGTTGAGGTGAGTGAGGTGTTCATTTGGAACTTGCCAAGGGGCTGTGCATTTTCCCTTGGTGCCATCCTGGGAACGCTGGTTGCTGCTGGACTGTCAGAGGATGAAGGGACCATGCACACTGGCTGGGTATTTGGAGGCGAGATTGGTGGAGGTTCCACGGTGTTCGGATGTTGCCTGCACATTGATGTGAGATGTGTGCTTTCTGTTGCGGTGATTGTGTGCTGTGTCACCAGGGGGCACAGGTAAGACATGTGTGCTGTGGATTGCCCCCAACACGTGCGTGCATCCAGCTATGGCGTATGGTCCTTGCTTGGTCTCCAGCGGATCCTGCGCATTGTGTTGGACGTATTGGGACTGGGGTACCAGGCTGATGGTGATGTCCAGGACAGGTGTGAGGGACTTGGATGTGGCTGGCTGTGAGACTCCTCCGACTCTGGCAGGTGTTGGTTGGGGGGTACCAGGGGCCAAGAGGTGCAGCACAGCCAGCAGCTTTGTGTGAGGTGGGATGTTGGTTGTCCGCTGTGGTGTTGCCGCGGCTTGTTGGGCGATGTTGGTCAGAATGCGTAGGATGGTTGTCCGTTTGTGCCTGTAGTGGGCAATGATATTGTCAGGTGTTGGGTCTGTGAGGCTGGTGCGTTTCCTGGGGGTCCGCTGTCTTTGTCTGCGCAGCCTCTGTGGTGGTCCGGGGGGGGGGGCAGGGGGGGGTGTTCCGGGTGGGGGTCGGGGTCCTGGGGTGGTGAGTGTAGTGGCCCTCTTGGGTGTCCAGGCCGCATGACCAGTGGCTCCATGGCATCTGTTGCCCTTCCGAAGTGGCTATAGGCTGTGCTCCCTTTTGTGGTGCAGGCTGTGGTCCGACTTGGCACCAGGTCTGAGCAGGTGTTATTTTCCTGCTGCTAACGGGCCTTATCACATGTTTTGAGATCTTACCACAGATCTGGCTGGTCGTTGTGAATGTTGTGGAGTGGTGTTGTCGCAGCTTTTGGCACGGGAATGTCTACTCTGCATCTCATTATCGATAGTTGCGGGGGTTATCTGTGGCGATGTTTTTTGTGGCTACTATTGTGGGTAAACTGGTGCTGTGGGCTATTAATACCAGCTTGTGATTGGGGCTATAAGTTTATTGCAACTTTGGCTGCAATAAAGTGCCATTAACTCGGCGATAGATCCTTGTGAATATCCCCCTCAGTCTCTACATTGTGAAGTTTTGTTGACCCAATACATAGTCCTACTAAATTCGTAGGAACGGTATAACACTCAACAGCAAGGAGGTCCCCATCTAAAGCTCTGGAAAGGGCTCCACACCAGGAAAACCCGGAGAGTTAAGAGGTCATGTCCAGGAAAGCTTTGAGGACGAAACTGAGCACTTGGTGATGCATTAGAGCATTGCTCACCTGTACACCAGCAACCCCAGAGCATTCTTCCCACTTGCCCAACATGGCCTCAAGGTACATGACAGCATTACCCAATGCAAGTTGCAGACACAGGCATCTCATTACGGAGAGTCTATGCTTGGGTTGCTATTCTAATTAGCCACATAGTAGCTAATCATAAAGATAAAACCCAGAAATTACCTCTAAGTAGTTGAAAGTCAACCAATCATAATTTCTGAAATCACCTGTAGTTTTGTCAATTTGCTAACCAATTAAAACAAGCTCCTGTGTGTATTTATTTTTTATTTTATTTTTTTCTGAGATGAAGCTGCATAGATTAGTTACATAACACCTTATTATATAAACCAAACTGTTTAGAACCTTTGCTCATTCAGTCAAAGACTCCACGCCTGACTGTACTTAAAACGCAATTCATATAAAAATTAAGATTTTCTCATCTATTACATATCAAATTCATTTGACCAATTTCTCCAGGTTTTGTTCACTCAGATTTTAGACCCCAGTCTTTTTGCATACATAATTTCACGAGTATGAACTTTATGCAGTTTAAGAATCGATTAATAAGCTAAGTAAACTTTGTCAGACTTCCCCTCATCCAAGACCACTGATCTTGCCAAGTGCGGAGATAAATACTAATTGGCGCTGCCCTATCGTCATTTCTGGGAAGGAAACCACAATGCCAAAAAATGCCCCATACACATGCAATATGGATTCCATCTTTGGCTCAATTCAGCAAAGATGTCCTGCCAAAATTCTGTGAGATGAATGCACGTAAACATCATGTGGAGCCAATCTCCATTAGCCTGATTACACCTGAAACATCTAGATTCCTCCACTGATACATTTTTAAAATTTTGACAGGGGTATAATACAACATCTATTTGCTAAAGAAAGCCATTCTCCTTAGATTGGCAGCTCGTACTGCCTTTTGGCTTATTCGATTGCCATTGGAAGCTATCTAATCTGCATCCTGTCGAAGATTATAACTAAAGCTGGTCTGTAATCAATGCCTTGCTTCTTTTTGAGCAGAGCCGTCTGGGCCAATTCCCTCTGTCCTGTATTTGAGAAATAAAATAGGCTTTCCCAAGATTGTTTGTGAATGTCCCATCCCCCATTCCATATCCTGAACAAAAGTACTTCATTTAAAAAAAAAAAAAACTAAAAAAGAGAGATACATTAAGATTGAGATTCAGATTCACCAGCCTACACCACTGGGAATATTCTCCATTTAAATGAAAATGTTGTACCTTGCAGTACCCCAAACGGGCCCAGTCAATATACGGATAATTTGATAAATGCAGCCCCAGTGGAATACAGTCTGCTAGCTTCAGCTGGTAGTGAAGCCGGAGGATTTCATATTCCTCCCATATCCTTTTAAAATGATCCACAATTGTTCAAGGGTTCTTGTATCTAGATTTTTTGGAACCTTAGAATTTTTAAGAAGGGAATGTAAAAATTCCCCTCCCTTGGGCTGGCTGAAGAGGACCAAGTAAGCATCGTGGAATGCCGCCTGGTCTTTATGTTGGGGAGCGCCAGGCCTCCCTCTTTGGGGTCCAACTGTATTACCTACATTTTAAGTCTGGGTTTTTTTACCCTGCCATATAAACTTTCTAAGTTCAGTGTTTACTGACTCGAAATATGACTAAGGCATTTAAATCATTACATTTGTAAACAAAAAAGTAATAGCGGGGAATGCTTGTTTTACCTAAAGCAACCCGCCCCATAATAGATATGGGGAGATTTTGCCACAGCTTAAGTAGATTTTAAATCTTATTCAAAGTTGCCTTGTAATTCTGTCGAAACAGATTGTCTAGCTCAGAGGTTATGTAATTTCCTAAATACTTTATAGGTGAAGTTGCAGAATAGTGGGACTGCACTGATGCCGGAAGCACTAAGTGCAATTAAATAGAATAGCCTCTGATTTCCCATGATTTATCTTATAGCCCCCTATTCTGTATACTCGTTTACTTTAGCGAAGGTGCACACTATATTAGCCTTATCTGCTGCTCGATACAGAGCCATATCATCGGTGAATAGTTTCAACTTCTCTTCCCCTGCCATGGGCAGTTGGATGGTTCTGTCGTCTATGGGGGAAAGAGGGCAGCCTTAGCGTGTCCCACGGCTTATAGTAACCTTCCCTGCCAGTTTACCATTTATAAATATAGCTGCCTTAGCATTAAGGTACAGAGTTTTTAATACCGCTACAAACTTGGATGGGATGGCAAACTTTGGGGCATATTTACTAGGGCCATATCTCTTGTTTTGCTTTTAAAGCCAAAAAAGCGGAGATAAAAATATTGCCCTATTTACAAGAGGGTGCTAACATGCCTTAGCGCATGATAGCACCCTTTTTTCCGACACCTCGCTTTGCATCTCTAATGAGATGCAAAGTGGGCGTCACTGGGCAGTACAACCTTGTAAATATCGCTGATGTGCACATTGCGATATTTACAAGGTGGCCCACGCATTTTAGCATACGTTAGTTTTGGGTGAAAACCGCTGTTTTCGCCAAAAACTAACATCTGCTAAAATCATGAGTAACCCATACCTAATATGGTGGGTGGATTCTTGTGTTACGACCACATGGTCGTATCAACAAGCATATCGCCGTTTTGCAGGGAACATCGCTGGAAAACCAGCGATGTTCCCTGCAAAACAGTGATTACCCCGCTGTCGCTGGACTTCATATCGCCATTGCGCTATGCGTTGTAAATACTGCACAAGCATGGCGATGAATTCCAGTGATAGACGGCGATAAATATCAAAGCGCTAAGTCGGCTTTGTGATATTTATCGCCGTCTGTTGTAAATATGCCCCTTTGTTAGAACTGAGAAAATACAGTTCCACTGGACTTGAAGTAACCCCTTTTCATTGTATGAAATTCTGATAGACCTGCTAGGCAGTGAATCTGCTTAGTGGGCTGCAGCCTTCTTCTGTGTGTGCTTCCTGCATCCTAGGGAGGCACAGGTATCCTGAAAAAAAAAATTCAATCTTGGTCATGGAATGTATCTTTACAATTTAATTTGCCTGTGGAACAGGTTTTGATGTTTTTCTTAATCAAAATCCCTTCTACTGCATCGGTTTTCACCCATTCCTAATTTTACTGGCATTGCTACAATTGTGGCAGGGTCATGTCACCATCAATGCTGTGAGCTTCCTCCAGCAGGGGGAGCTTTCTTTCTGTAGTGTTCCATCAGTGCACCAGGACCCTGAGCCTGTGTGACGCGACCTTCATTCAGCAGAGAGGGCTTGCTATGCACAGTGACGTGTTAGTGCCCGGCAGCGTCTGCTTCCTCCAGCAGTTTGTTGTACCTGTTGTAGTGTGAGCTTACTGTCAGTAGAGTCACCAGCACCCACTGCTTCTGTTCCTGGGCATGATGATTGTCCAGTTGTTATGAGGAGCGAATTTAGATGTTATTAAAGATACGGAGACTAGCCTCATTCATAACATCTCTTAATGCCTCTCTGCAGCACTTCAAAGTATCAATCTCATCACAATCCATTGAGCCACAGTCCGAATATATTCACGGTGTAGTAAAGGTCCTGCTTCAACCACGCCTTTAGCTCCTAATTCTGCAACGTAACAGCTCTTCATTTTCAGAACAGTGGAGCCATCTCAGCCTCATCGTCTTCATGACTGGACATTGTAAAACCAAAACAATACGAAGTAACCCTGCACCAATAAAAACATTGTTACAATGGCAATAACATTTCCAACAAATGAAATACATTAATAAATCCATGCCCCTAAAATAATCTATATACTATCTTCTGTTCAATTCCTCTCCTTGTTTGTTTATTTTTAAACATCTATTAAAAAAGGGGAGAGGAGGGAGGGATAAAATTAGCCTCCATGCCTTTAATAAAATCTGGTTTATCTTTTCATAGCAATTAGGGAATCATAATGTTATTACAGGACACTGTACTACTGTACTCTCAGCAACTAACTAGTGTGTGTGTCACCTGAAAAAGCCTGCGACGCAGCTGATCCACTCGCACTGTTTCCATCAGCAACCCAACTTCTAAGCTAGAGACCTGAGCCCAAACCAAAATGACTGCTAAATCTCACCAGAGTTCAGTGCGACACTCTCGCGAATACAAGGACAGGTGTCCTGCCTGCTGCATGAAAGCAGCCTACAGTGGTAACAGAGACACTCACAACTGTCAACAAGGACTGTCACGTGGCTCAGTTAGGCCTGGGGAAAAACACTCCCATTTTACATGCATAGGTTTTCCTAAGTTGCCTTCTCCTTCACAATGACTTTTGACACACATTTGCGTGCGTGACAGTGAAGGATTAGTTTCCATGAAAAAAAAAATGTGTTTACAAATTCCACTTCGTAAGAACACTATCACGACACCTTGAACATCTCGTGCAAGGTCTGAACATACATTGTACAAATGTGATTATTTCTTATCCGTCCATGAGGTGATGCAGTTAACAATAGATCATAAAAAATGGCGGCATGACTAAGGTCTCGGCTCGGGAGCAAGAATCCTTTTTGTTATAAATATACAAGCATTTCCAGATTGAAGCGTAGGACCGAGGTCACTACATGCTGAAACCTCAGCCCAGCTGCTTGTGATCCGTCTGCGAGGAGGGATATCCAACCTGTGCCCAAGATGAGGACCTACATACTTCCCCTTCTGGTAACCGGGGTTGGATCATCCAATAGGGGATTCTTGGTAGAACACACATACACCCAGGCATCTAGGTTAGGGAACACATAGTAGGAGTATGCTATCTCCATATATTGTTTTTTATGCTTCCATATATACCATTGTTTTAGCAAGATGGTGGAACTATTCATTTTGCTTACTGTCCTTATACTGCTATTCAGTATTAATTGCTTCTATCTATTGATCATTGCAGCACTTATATTTTATACAAGAATCACGATGGTTCAGTGAATATTGAAAACGCCCCTCTGTGTATTCTTTGTATTTTTCTCTGAGAGAGAGCACGAGCGACTTAGCGAAAGGGTGTTAGATCTGTTACCATGATTCCTGGGGGAGTCAGGGTTGTCATGTTCTGTGTTGGCCCAGGCCATTCGCTACCTGTCTAGTTGTAGGGGGTGCTTATGGTGGCATTGTGAGCTAGCTAGTCTATAGTACAATATATCCTGCGGGGGTGCACAGCACCTGTCTGGCACCATCCCAACGTTTTTGTTGCCCAACAAATGTGCAGTTCCTACTGGAAAGTGGAAACTACACAACAGGACTAAACAGGCTGCTTACAGTGGCCAGTGAGAATCAAGGCCGAACCTGTGTTATACGGTTCCCACTAGAAAAGATAGGGCTGTGTATTAGGAAAACAGGACTTCAGAATGCAGGGACTAAGTCAATCTACACCGTCAAAGACTTATGGCCCAATTCCTAGCTAACTCACAGTTCCCCACCCAAACCCCTAGCCTTCCTGGGGTGGCAGGTGGTTTTGGCATCCTCAAACATGACACTCTGATCCCCCAGGGCATTGTGGAAACAGATCTTACCCCTTTCGTTGTTTACTTATGTGTGCTCATAGTAAACACAAGGAAAGAAGATACTAATAAAGTTTTCAACACAATTATTGAAACATTCGTAATCTTGCATAAAAAGAATGAGCTGCAGTTATTAGGCAGATAAAACAAAGCAATATTACCTGCATTATGAACATGGTGAAAAGAATAATGGGCCCCAGGCACTTCATGACAGTGGTGAGGTTGTCTTCATTGCTGACTCGCTATTCTTGACTGCAAATCTGCCGTCATCAATGCCGCCACATCTGTGGGAGTAATTCTCGATAAATGAATCAACATTCAAACACAAAGCAACTCAGTGGCCAAGAGTGCGCATTTACAACTGCAACTTCTTTGGGGGATTCGATAGCGTACCCCAGAACAAGACCTCATGACTCTTGTGCAATCTCATGCATTGTTAAGGATTGACTGTCATCTCTCTTTAGACTGGCCTTCACAGAGTGCACCTATTCCAATTGAAAGCAGGGTTCCATGTTACAGAATGCTTCACCTCCTGAGCTAATAGATGTGATCGCATTACACCAGTGCTGCTATTAACACTTCAATGGCTTCTTATTAACATCATACCTTTAGATAAGATTGTGTGCATTAAAGCTGAAAGGGTCTGACGGGCTCAGATTATAGATAGTACGGGTATCCTGCTCCTAGATCCTGTATTTTTAAGGGAACACATGCAGGCACAATCCTTTCCATGCAGTACAACTAGAATTTACAACTCTCTTTACATAGCTTTGTATATTACCACCTCCAAGAAAAACATGCAAATATATAGACCATATGGACTTGAAATTAACATAAAATAAGCATACATAGAAATTACTGGCAGCCTATGTGTAAAAGCGCCTCGCAATCTTGGTGAGCTCGGTATAGTCGTGCCGCGACAAAAATAGGTACATTTTTAACAAAACAGCGATATGACAACTGACACCCTCGTTGGTACCTCTTCTCTCCCCACTTTCCCAGGAATGTCCCACCAGAGTGTTAGGAGCAGCACATCAATAACATAGCAAGGAATCAGATACACCAGGTGTATTTTAAAATGGTAAAGTATGTGCGTATTGTCGGGCTACAGCGGAGTATCCGGGTGGGGTAAGGGCAATTGGATAGTGGTATGGGTCCTGGGTTCCCTACTGTGCTGAAACGGGATAGCCAGAAGGAGCTGTTAACTTTCTAGTTTTGATTTCTGACTCCATCTCGTACTCTCTCTTTCTCTTCTCTCTCCCCTCTCTTTCACTTGTATTCTAGTTGATTCTTCCTCGTCTTACTTCCACTCTACATCCCCATCCACCTTGCTATCCCTATGCTGCCTTGATGTTATCAGTTTGTCAAGGTCATCACTGTTTCATGATCTCTGATCTTATCCGGTATGGTCCCTACTTTGCATACCCCTTACTGGGGACTCTCTTCCAATTACTTTCTGATTCCCTATCTGATTTTTATATTGTATTTGTGTAATGTTCTCTAGCTTATATCCCACCTTGCCCCCTCACTTAATTTAATTTATTATATGCAGTTCTCATTGTAATGGTCAACTCATTTTTTCATGTTAATTTGTACATTTTTATGCAATGTCTCTAACGCTCATGTGCCATCTCTGTGACATAGAAAACAACATAAATAAATACATGTTAGATTTGTATAGCAGCAAAAAGCTTTTTCATGGAAGCCATCTGACTTCAAGAACCAATGTTTGCTTGTGTTAGTGCCTTCCCTTGTGCAAAGTTCAGGGCTATCTGATGAATCAAAATTCAAAATCAAAGCTGTTCCACAAATCAAGTCATTCAATAAACATGGAGCACATTGGGCTCCGCAAGAGAGACAGAGAATGATTACGTTTCAAACCATAAAGGTTTGTTAAAGGTTTACAGAAACCAAAATCAAATTCAGATAGATGAGTCATATATGAATGTATCAAATAATATGTAGTTCACATCAAATCAAAGTCTGTATTGGTAAGCATTCTGCTCTTTTCTGTACTCTACACTAACTTAGTCACACAATTCTAACAGTTGATACACTTATACACAGTTCCCATGAGTCTGTCCAGTCAGGTTAAAGCCGAATGATACAACTGTGTGCTCATTAGTTTAGAAGGACTCTTAAAAGTACAGATTCTCTCTGCTTTCTTGGAACTTACATTCTCTATAGCAAGATGAAATACAGGGACAGCCAGTACTCTGCAGGTGTCTTTGTGAATGTGCTACTCATTAAAACACTCCATGATTACCACAAAGAAAAGAAAACGTTTCACAATGGAAAGAAAGCAAAAGAACATTGCATTTGATAATTAGGACTCCAGCTTCACCTAGATATAAAATGTGCATGTGTCACAAACAAGATGATATCTAAGGATAGCCATTTTAAAATGCCTACATTAGTTATGTTAAATCTAAACGTGAATCAACATGAATTCACTTCTACTTATGCAAAACCAAAGGGGATGATGGACGGAGTGTTGAACAATGCAAGCACTCACCCCCAGTCAACTGATCTGGGTTTAATCCATCATCATTCTTTAGCTCACTCCGCCACCCCAGTTCAGATATGGCCATATGCAAATCAGTCTGACCCTGTGCCTCATGGGAACAGTCCACGGGCACAGGGACAATACTGATTTGCATATGACTGGGTCCAAACTGGAATGGCATGGTGAGCAAAAAAACTATGGATTTAGGCCCAGATCTCTGTACTGGGGTGAATGTATGGCATTGTTCTGCAGTCTGTCCATCAACAGTTCTTTTTGCATTTGTCACCCCGAGTGGGACGGGTACGCTCAGACGTGAGTCCCGTGCTCTCCATGCCACTAGAATCAAGCTATACTGGCTGAAGAGGGGTGAAACCCCAAAACCGGTCGTAGGATGCTTGTTTCCAGTCCAAGGAGGACCTGGCCTGGCAGTTCGGGCTGGACTGTTCCCACAGGGCACAGGGTCAAGACTGATTTGCATATTGCTGGGTCCAAACTGGAATGGCATAGTGAGCAAAAAAACTATGGATTTAGGCCCAGATCTCTGTACTGAGGTAAATGTATGACATTGTTCTGCATTCTGTCCATCAACAGTTCTTTTTGCATTTGTTCACTTCTACTTATACCATTTACATCTCTGTGTGTTAATGTTGTGTGACTACAAAACATGTAATATAAAAAAAAACTTTCAAACCCTTCCGCTGGTGATTCTGTGAATTACCACAAACCATACTTTTGTTAATTGAAATCTCCCATTGCATAGAAGTTGTTGACTTTCGCAGTTTACGTCAGGACTCCTCCAGCCTTTTCAGCTCACAATAGAACCTAACTTGGATATCATACAGTGCATGTTCTTCTCACTTTCTTTAGATTCAGACGGTTGCTTCTCTACCCCATATAATTTGACCCACCCATTGTAGGAACCAATTTAATCCCTCCCATAAAAAGAAAAATACATATCACACGAATCAAAACGATTAGTATCGGTGTTAGTATACACTCTAAAATCCCCCCATCGACACCACTAAATGACTCACAATCTTTGAAAATCCATTCTCTATTGCTTCTCAAGCACCTGTCTTCTCCAAATCCTTTACCTTGTAAAAAATATTAGTCATTTTTGTTATGAACTTTCATCAGGTATATAAGTACAACATAGCTGAATGTGAAAAATATGGTGGACTTCCCCCTCTTCCTCCAGTAAAATATTTAAAGCAAGCCTGTTCTGTAAAACCATAGTGCATAAAACCACAAATTAAGTGTTTATTGTGGTTGAAGTGTCAGCGGTGTAAGTATCAAAGCGATCTACCGAAGTAGACCATTTTCTGATATTTAAATCATTTAGAACTATACATGCTGAAGACCCCATAGTTCCAAACATGTCTCCTACTATTTCAGAAGCACTACGTTTAACTTCTCCAGGAGCCTTAACACTCCTAGCATGTATGTCATCTACTTGATACTTGAGAGACACTAAACCTAAATAGCAACTACCTACCCCATCTGACGGAAGCTGAAAATGAGCATTCTTTCCACACACAAAATAAACTCCTCTAATGATATCATCCTCTCCTGATAAAAACCCATTGCCCACTGCTTGAACTTTGGTTCACAACACTCCAACCTACCATCTCTAGATTTTGAACTTGATTCTTCTCTCTTACAGTACACAAATTTGCTTTGTTTTTCAAATCCAAACTAAGGTTTTGATGTACTTCCAGTTCCTTCACTGTTTCTTCTTCTTTCTTCTAAAAGCTATTTCCTCCCTTCTTTTCTCCTTTTACAGCCTTCAATGTTTCTCTCATTTAATTCCTCTATAAAATCCTATCTTGATTACTTATTTTAGTTTGTGTGATAGATCTCATATAATGAAACATACGCTCCACAGACTTCGCTCCTGATTGCAGACTCGAGGACTTGATCATAGGCACTTTGTCTATAGGTATATCAAAATCAAAAAAATAATACTTCAAACGTTCTGGACGATACAACAGACATATAATTAAACTACAGCTTAAGGAGTATGTGAGGGGCAAGTGGTAGTAAGTAGCACCAGTGTCGCAGGGATTCTGTTGGAAACCGAACTGTGCCTGGGGAGTGCAGGACGTCAGTATGTAGGGACTGAATCTCGCTACCACATCAGCACCTTTAGGCCCAAAATGTCCGGCTAGCTTACAGTGCCTTACATTAATTCCTATTCTTCCCAGAGTAACAAGTGATTTGGCAAACTAGAACAAGACCCTCTAGTCCCCAAGGGAACTGTGGAAACATATCATCACCTTTCATTTTCTCACTCATGCATCTCCATAATAAACAAAGAGAAGACATGTGCAAAGTTTACAATGTTTATTGAAACTACCGCTGTCTATTAGGAGGCAGTTGTGCTGCAATTAGAAAGCAAATACAGCTTAGCAGAGTAAAGAGCATTACTATCTAACTGTGTACAAGGTATATTCCTAACATGGTACATAATATAGCTATCTTAGCCTACCCTCACTACATGACTACAGGAATATATAATTGATCTCTGGGATTAGCTCCAGACCCCATACCTGATATTGTGGTTAGGTGATCAACAGCGTATGTATAAATTCAGTTTATGCAAGGCAGGTGCACCTGTACCAAGACCTCATCCCTCTGCTGAAATTCTTCTCTCTAGCTTTAATGGAGCGTGGCTCAGTGTATATGATAGGAACTGTTGTGTTGGAAAATAGCGGCTGTGCCACCGTTTTATGTCTAAAACATTAGCTGACTAGCATTGGGAAAACAGTCCACCATGTTATTCTACCTTGTACAAAATGTTCAGACTGAATCCAAGAAGAAAAACTAAATAACATGTGGAGCGTATTTCTAAAATAATGACATGGCACAAAAACAAGTGTATTGTGTGCGAACGTTAGGGGTGTGCGGAATTTGTGTAGTCGCGCTACGTAAAGCTCCGCAAAACAGTAAAAAACCTCCGCGAGCATACAGAAATTCCGCGGACACGCGGAATTGCTTGTTCGCGATGCTTTTTTCCTGTTCGTGAACGCTGTTTGCGTGCTCGGGGGAACTATCTCGGGAACACGCATTTTGAGGACGAGAACAAGCGAAAAATTCCGCAAAGCCTCAGAACGCAGAATTTTGGGCAATTCCACGTTCTCCGCGGAACGCAAAATTACCCAAATTCTGCAAATTCCGTGAGCGGAACGGAATTTACCGCCCAGGCCTAGCGAATGTACAAAGAAAAGGTGGCCTATAATTGTGTAATACACATAACTTATAACCACAGTGGGTCCACAAGGGAACTTACTACACCACCTCCTTGGCCGGGAAAGTAATTCAGGACTAACAAAATAATAAAAGACACAAGCCGAATAATTTTAATGCAAATGCTAATAAGCATATTATTGAAAATAATATTCAATTGAAAAAATGCAGGATGACAATTTAGAAAGCGTGAGCAAATTATGGTGATAAAGAGGCACTTAAGATTTCTTCCACAAGATCAGTGGCAGTGAATCCAGACCGGATTCTATCCTTGCAGAAGATGATCACACAAGTAATCCATTTAAATGCTCTAAATAACAGACATGATGCTTGTTATCAGCTGATGCTGAGAAGATAGCCTGCTGCCATGTTATTTGAGCCAGAGTCAGTCAATCCTGGTGCTAAAGCTCCAATCTCCCACTAGGGGAGTGATTCGTACCATACATCATGAAGTAGCGGCAAGTTTGTGGGACAATTCCGAGAATGGGTCATTATGGGACTCATCATCAGGTCCATGTCCACAGGAACCGACATTTGCAAAGCCAGGCAGATATCCAGTGCCCATTGGAAGGGGTGCATAGGCAGTAAAACACGAGTTGACTGTAGGCAAACCAGGCAGGTCGAAATGACAATGACCAGGCAGTGTTCAGTTCCTGGAGCAAAGGGATTTCGAAGAATCGCTACATGCAGTCACAGCACATCTGGACCGAAGGAGGTGCCAGTGGGCTTTGAGATGGGACATCCATTGCGGAGAAGCTACTGCAAGAGTAGCTTAACACAGCTCTCAACATTGCAGCCTATCGCAGGAAAATTACGTTGTGCCAACCAAGTATTCACAACGCGGCGGTAGCATGCGATAGTCACCAGATAATGTGTCTAATGGCCGCGCAAAAATCAACGCCGCGCTGCAAAAATGCGAAACGCGAATGCAAAAAATCATGCGATGAGGCCAATCGCGGTACAAAAAGTAGCGAAAAACTGCCATAGGCTTGCAAATCCCACGCGTCTGGTGGGAAAATGCACCATAAAAATCACAGAAACAACACATCTGAAACAAGCCAAAGCACATAGCAACATGGATGCACCCTGACCCAGCGCAGAGACCAACACAAACCCCACGACTAACCCTGGGCGTAGTTGCGTAGTAGCACTACACGTAGCTATACAAAGTACACTTTGAACTACGCTCAACATAGCTGATAGCACTGTGTGCTTGTCTGCTTGGAGAAATAATTGCAAACAGCATCGTGCACAGAGCAAGTCATAATAAAATAAGTATATCTGTCGTTATATGCTAAAATGCATATAGTCATTTCACAAAAGTGAAAATGATAAATTAGCAAGCAATGAGAGAGGTGATGATTTTGGGATCCTCCCTAACCTAGGGAGAGAACCAAGCAGATGCCTTAAAAACAAAAAGCACATCTTCTTGAACGATTCGGTGGTGGTCCCATCCTCTTAGGACCACCCCAAGCACAGTTATTGGCAAAAATACAATCCCAACCAAAGGCCCTGCAAAGCATTATGGGACGAGATTAGCAGTGGGCAGTGAGTATTATAGTATCCAATATCAAAATAATTCTATACAGAGCTGCAGTTCAACTAGTCTTTACTAGATGTCCCTCAGGAGTCAAATGTAAAAGCATTGAAATTATTATTACATCAAGCTGCAGTTCCACTCGTCGTTACTAGATGTCCCTCACGAGTCAAATGCAAAAGCTTCATGAAAGGGTTTCATTGCTGAGGCGATGCAGTCTGCCATGATGCCGGTACACTGATATGAGCTCCGCCATCGCTAAATCAAGACTGTGTGACCTACTGGACCGCAGTGTAAGCCGGAGGCAGCGGTCAGCAGTGGCCCACACCCACCTGTTGTTGGCTCGCGATGCACAGTGTTAGTGACACCAGGGCAGTTGTCGGTAGTGTTTGCTCACCTCCGTAACGATGATCCTATTCCCTCTGGACTGCTACATGTCATCCTCTTACTTCTCCCCCTGCGTGCGATGATATGTATCCTGCCTTTGAATAATCGATGTTCAGTTCCAATTCTGTGACCTACTCTTGCGCAGCGTTGGCCGAGGGCAGTAGTCCGCGTAGGCCCACTGACACGTGTGGTTGTAATGCTATGCACAGACTTGGTGGCACCACATCGAAGGGAGTATAGCGACATGAACTCTGCCTTAAATAATGTTCACTGCCATGGCGTAATCAAGACTCAGTTCCAAATGTGTGAACTACTTGACCATGGTGTAGGCCGGAATCGGCAGTAGAGTTTGTCAACGAGAAAGGAGTAAAGCGGGCCTGTGTCGTGGAAGCCGTGATGGTCTGAGAGGCAGTCAAGGTTGAAGGCCTCGGGGTTGGAGCTTGCGCAGGCACGTGGTGCACCCTCCTTAAAACACGCCGGTGTTGGAGGTGATCAGTGTGGCCTGGCTGTGCAGGGGCGGGCCTGACGGGTTCGGGGTCCAGCGGGCCAGGGTACGGCAGGTGCACAGGATCGCAGGCAACTCTGCTCACGAGGATGGCATCGGCCTCGTGGTGTGGTGAGATGCGCCGCCCTGGTAGAGACATTGGGCTTTTCAGAAGAGGACCACGCCCAGGGCTACGTGCTTTTTATTCACACCCCTATGCTGGCCTGGCGTACACTGGGTCATCCCACTCCGCTCACGCTTACGGGGGGGACGTAACAGGCAACATTTCCGCGAACTCCCCCACTGGCTGGGGTGACATGGTTGCGTCCACTGTCCACTACACTCCATACACCAGCGGTGTATGTCGCCATGTATATGGGAGTGTTCAGCATACTGCGGTCTGTCCAGCACATTTCCGCCACTCTTGGCATTGTGTACTTTCCCAATCATGGTTCTCCTGCATCCTTCACACATGCCTGGTTTCCACCTCTCCCCACATTCGGCTAGTGTGTGGCTGATGTGCCATGCCGTTGATGGCTCATGTTCACGGATTGCCCAGGTTACCATTGTGAGTTATTCTGTCGTGTTTGGTGGGTGGTCATGTTGTTTTGCATCTTGGTTGTGATTTTGTGACGTGTGCATTGCCAGAGTTGTGAGTTGCATGGTTGTGGAGTTGAGGTGAGTGAGGTGTTCATTTGGAACTTGCCAAGGGGCTGTGCATTTTCCCTTGGTGCCATCCTGGGAACGCTGGTTGCTGCTGGACTGTCAGAGGATGAAGGGACCATGCACACTGGCTGGGTATTTGGAGGCGAGATTGGTGGAGGTTCCACGGTGTTCGGATGTTGCCTGCACATTGATGTGAGATGTGTGCTTTCTGTTGCGGTGATTGTGTGCTGTGTCACCAGGGGGCACAGGTAAGACATGTGTGCTGTGGATTGCCCCCAACACGTGCGTGCATCCAGCTATGGCGTATGGTCCTTGCTTGGTCTCCAGCGGATCCTGCGCATTGTGTTGGACGTATTGGGACTGGGGTACCAGGCTGATGGTGATGTCCAGGACAGGTGTGAGGGACTTGGATGTGGCTGGCTGTGAGACTCCTCCGACTCTGGCAGGTGTTGGTTGGGGGGTACCAGGGGCCAGGAGGTGCAGCACAGCCAGCAGCTTTGTGTGAGGTGGGATGTTGGTTGTCCGCTGTGGTGTTGCCGCGGCTTGTTGGGCGATGTTGGTCAGAATGCGTAGGATGGTTGTCCGTTTGTGCCTGTAGTGGGCAATGATATTGTCAGGTGTTGGGTCTGTGAGGCTGGTGCGTTTCCTGGGGGTCCGCTGTCTTTGTCTGCGCAGCCTCTGTGGTGGTCCGGGGGGGGGGGGGCAGGGGGGGGGGTGTTCCGGGTGGGGGTCGGGGTCCTGGGGTGGTGAGTGTAGTGGCCCTCTTGGGTGTCCAGGCCGCATGACCAGTGGCTCCATGGCATCTGTTGCCCTTCCGAAGTGGCTATAGGCTGTGCTCCCTTTTGTGGTGCAGGCTGTGGTCCGACTTGGCACCAGGTCTGAGCAGGTGTTATTTTCCTGCTGCTAACGGGCCTTATCACATGTTTTGAGATCTTACCACAGATCTGGCTGGTCGTTGTGAATGTTGTGGAGTGGTGTTGTCGCAGCTTTTGGCACGGGAATGTCTACTCTGCATCTCATTATCGATAGTTGCGGGGGTTATCTGTGGCGATGTTTTTTGTGGCTACTATTGTGGGTAAACTGGTGCTGTGGGCTATTAATACCAGCTTGTGATTGGGCCTATAAGTTTATTGCAACTTTGGCTGCAATAAAGTGCCATTAACTCGGCGATAGATCCTTATGAATATCCCCCTCAGTCTCTACATTGTGAAGTTTTGTTGACCCAATACATAGTCCTACTAAATTCGTAGGAACGGTATAACACTCAACAGCAAGGAGGTCCCCATCTAAAGCTCTGGAAAGGGCTCCACACCAGGAAAACCCGGAGAGTTAAGAGGTCATGTCCAGGAAAGCTTTGAGGACGAAACTGAGCACTTGGTGATGCATTAGAGCATTGCTCACCTGTACACCAGCAACCCCAGAGCATTCTTCCCACTTGCCCAACATGGCCTCAAGGTACATGACAGCATTACCCAATGCAAGTTGCAGACACAGGCATCTCATTACGGAGAGTCTATGCTTGGGTTGCTATTCTAATTAGCCACATAGTAGCTAATCATAAAGATAAAACCCAGAAATTACCTCTAAGTAGTTGAAAGTCAACCAATCATAATTTCTGAAATCACCTGTAGTTTTGTCAATTTGCTAACCAATTAAAACAAGCTCCTGTGTGTATTAATTTATTTATTTTTTATTTTATTTTTTTCTGAGATGAAGCTGCATAGATTAGTTACATAACACCTTATTATATAAACCAAACTGTTTAGAACCTTTGCTCATTCAGTCAAAGACTCCACGCCTGACTGTACTTAAAACGTAATTCATATAAAAATTAAGATTTTCTCATCTATTACATATCAAATTCATTTGACCAATTTCTCCAGGTTTTGTTCACTCAGATTTTAGACCCCAGTCTTTTTGCATACATAATTTCACGAGTATGAACTTTATGCAGTTTAAGAATCGATTAATAAGCTAAGTAAACTTTGTCAGACTTCCCCTCATCCAAGACCACTGATCTTGCCAAGTGCGGAGATAAATACTAATTGGCGCTGCCCTATCGTCATTTCTGGGAAGGAAACCACAATGCCAAAAAATGCCCCATACACATGCAATATGGATTCCATCTTTGGCTCAATTCAGCAAAGATGTCCTGCCAAAATTCTGTGAGATGAATGCACGTAAACATCATGTGGAGCCAATCTCCATTAGCCTGATTACACCTGAAACATCTAGATTCCTCCACTGATACATTTTTAAAATTTTGACAGGGGTATAATACAACATCTATTTGCTAAAGAAAGCCATTCTCCTTAGATTGGCAGCTCGTACTGCCTTTTGGCTTATTCGATTGCCATTGGAAGCTATCTAATCTGCATCCTGTCGAAGATTATAACTAAAGCTGGTCTGTAATCAATGCCTTGCTTCTTTTTGAGCAGAGCCGTCTGGGCCAATTCCCTCTGTCCTGTATTTGAGAAATAAAATAGGCTTTCCCAAGATTGTTTGTGAATGTCCCATCCCCCATTCCATATCCTGAACAAAAGTACTTCATTTAAAAAAAAAAAAAACTAAAAAAGAGAGATACATTAAGATTGAGATTCAGATTCACCAGCCTACACCACTGGGAATATTCTCCATTTAAATGAAAATGTTGTACCTTGCAGTACCCCAAACGGGCCCAGTCAATATACGGATAATTTGATAAATGCAGCCCCAGTGGAATACAGTCTGCTAGCTTCAGCTGGTAGTGAAGCCGGAGGATTTCATATTCCTCCCATATCCTTTTAAAATGATCCACAATTGTTCAAGGGTTCTTGTATCTAGATTTTTTGGAACCTTAGAATTTTTAAGAAGGGAATGTAAAAATTCCCCTCCCTTGGGCTGGCTGAAGAGGACCAAGTAAGCATCGTGGAATGCCGCCTGGTCTTTATGTTGGGGAGCGCCAGGCCTCCCTCTTTGGGGTCCAACTGTATTACCTACATTTTAAGTCTGGGTTTTTTACCCTGCCATATAAACTTTCTAAGTTCAGTGTTTACTGACTCGAAATATGACTAAGGGATTTAAATCATTACATTTGTAAACAAAAAAAGTAATAGCGGGGAATGCTTGTTTTAACTAAAGCAACCCGCCCCATAATAGATATGGGGAGATTTTGCCACAGCTTAAGTAGATTTTAAATCTTATTCAAAGTTGCCTCGTAATTCTGTGGAAACAGATCGTCTAGCTCAGAGATTATGTAATTTCCTAAATACTTTATAGGTGAAGTTGCAGAATAGTGGGACAGCATTGATGCCGGAAGCACTAAGTGCAATTAAATAGAATAGCCTCTGATTTCCCATGATTTATCTTATAGCCCCCTATTCTGTATACTCGTTTACTTTAGCGAAGGTGCACACTATATTAGCCTTATCTGCTGCTCGATACAGAGCCATATCATCGGTGAATAGTTTCAACTTCTCTTCCCCTGCCATGGGCAGTTGGATGGTTCTGTCGTCTATGGGGGAAAGAGGGCAGCCTTAGCGTGTCCCACGGCTTATAGTAACCTTCCCTGCCAGTTTACCATTTATAAATATAGCTGCCTTAGCATTAAGGTACAGATTTTTTAATACCGCTACAAACTTGGATGGGATGGCGAACTTTGGGGCATATTTACTAGGGCCATATCTCCGCTTTTTTTGCTTTTAAAGCCAAAAAAGCGGAGATAAAAATATTGCCCTATTTACAAGAGGGCCTTAGCGCATGTTAGCACCCTTTTTTCCGACACCTCGCTTTGCATCTCTAATGAGATGCAAAGTGGGCGTCACTGGGCAGTACAACCTTGTAAATATCGCTGATGTGCACATCGCGATATTTTCAAGGTGACCCACGCATTTTAGCATACGTTAGTTTTGGGCGAAAACCGCTGTTTTCGCCAAAAACTAACATCTGCTAAAATCATGAGTAACTCATACCTAACATGGTGGGTGGATTCACATGGTCGTATCAACAAGCATATCGCCGTTTTGCAGGGAACATCGCTGGAAAACCAGCGATGTTCCCTGCAAAACAGTGATTACCTTGCTATCGCTGGAATTCATATTGCCATTGCGCTATGCGTTGTAAATACAGCGCAAGCATGGCGATGAATTCCAGTGACAGACGGTGATAAATATCAAAGCGCTAAGTGCGCTTTGCGATATTTATCGCCGTCTGTTGTAAATATGCCCCTTTGTTAGAACTGAGAAAATATAGTTCCACTGGACTTGATGTAACCCCTTTTCATTGTATTAAATTCTGATAGACCTGCTAGGCAGTGAATCTACTTAGTGGGCTGCAGCCTTCTTCTGTGTGTGCTTCCTGCATCCCAGGGAGGCACAGGTATCCTGAAAAAAAAAAAAAATCAATCTTGGTAATGGAATGTATCTTTACAATTTAATTTGCCTGTGGAACAGGTTTTGATGTTTTTCTTAATCAAAATCCCTTCTACTGCATCGGTTTTCACCCATTCCTAATTTTACTGGCTTTGCTACAATTGTGGCAGGGTCATGTCATCATCAATACTGTGAGCTTCCTCCAGCAGTGGGAGCTTTCTTTCTGTAGTGTTCCATCAGTGCACAAGGACCCTGAGCCTGTGTGACGCGACCTTCATTCAGCAGAGAGGGCTTGCTATGCACAGTGACATGTTAGTGCCCGGCATCGCCTGCTTCCTCCAGCAGTTTGTTGTACCTGTTGTAGTGTGAGCTTACTGTCAGTAGAGTCACCAGCACCCACTGCTTCTGTTCCTGGGCATGATGATTGTCCAGTTGCGAATTTAGATGTTATTAAAGATACGGAGACTAGCCTCATTCATAACATCTCTTAATGCCTCTCTGCAGCACTTCAAAGTATCAATCTCATCACAATCCATTGAGCCACAGTCCGAATATATTCACGGTGTAGTAAAGGCCCTGCTTCAACCACGCCTTTAGCTCTTAATTCTGCAACGTAACAGCTCTTCATTTTCAGAAAGAATACAAAAAAATCAGTGGAGCCATCTCAGCCAAATCGTCTTCATGACTGGCCATTGTAAAACCAAAAAAATATGAAGTAACCCTGCACCAGTAAAAACATTGTCATAATGGCAATAACATTTCCAACAAATGAAATGCATTAATAAATCCATGCCCCTAAATTAATCTATATACTATCTTCTGTTCAATTCCTCTCCTTGTTTGTTTATTTTTAAACATGCATTAGAAACAGGGAGAGGAGGGAGGGATAAAGTTAGCCTCAACGACTTTAATAAAATCTGGATTCTCTTTTCATAACAATTAGAGAATCATAATGTTATTACAGGACCTGGCCTGCACTGTACTACTGTACTCTCAGCGACTAACTAGTGTGTGTGTGTGTCACCTGAGAAAGCCTGCGACGCAGCTGATCCACTCGCTCTGTTTCCATCAGCAACCCAACTTCTAATCTAGAGACCTGAGCCCAAACCAAAATGACTGCTAAATCTCACCAGAGTTCAGTGCGACACTCTCACGAATACAAGGACAGGTGTCCTGCCTGCTGCATGAACGCATCCTACAGTGGTAACAGAGACACTCACAACTGTCAACAAGGACTGTCACGTGGCTCAGTTAGGCCTGGGGAAAAACACTGCCATTTTACATACATAGGTTTTCCTAAGTTGCCTTCTCCTTCACACAATGACTTTTGACACACATTTGCGTGCGTGACAGTGAAGGATTAGTTTCCATGAAAAAAAAATGTGTTTACAAATTCCACTTTGTAAGAACACTATCACAGCACCTTGAACACCTCGTGCAAGGTCTGAACATACATTGTACAAATGTGATTATTTCTTATCCGTCCATGAGGTGATGCATAGATCATAAAAAATGGCGGCATGACTAAGGTCTCGGCTCGGGAGCAAGGATCCTTTTTGTTATAAATATACAAGCATTTCCAGATTGAAGCGTAGGAGCACTTGTTGCCATTGCGAGGTCACTACATGCTGAAACCTCAGCCCAGCTGCTTGTGATCCGTCTGCCAGGAGGGATGTCCAACCTGTGCCCAAGATGAGGACCTGCATAATTCCCCTTCTGGTAACCGAGGTTGGATCATCCAATAGGGGATTCTTGGCAGAACACACATACACCCAGGCATCTAGGTTAGGGAACACATAGTAGGAGTATGCTGTCTCCATATATTGTTTTTTATGCTTGCATATATACCATTGTTTTAGCAAGATAGTGGAACTATTCATTTTGTTTACTGTCCTTATACTGCTATTCAGTTTTAATTGCTTCTATCTATTGATCATTGCAGCACTTATATTTTATACAAGAATCACGATGGTTCAGTGAATATTGAAAACACCCCTCTGTGTATTCTTTGTATTTTTCTCTGAGAGAGAGCACGAGCGACTTAGCGAAAGGGTGTTAAATCTGTTACCATGATTCCTGGGGGAGTCAGGGTTGTCATGTTCTGTGTTGGCCCAGGCCATTCGCTACCTGTCTAGGTGTAGGGGGTGCTTATGGTGGCATTGTGAGCTAGCTAGTCTATAGTACAATTTATCCTGCGGGGGTGCACAGCACCTGTCTGGCACCATCCCAACGTTTTTGTTGCCCAACAAATGTGCAGTTCCTACTGGAAAGTGGAAACTACACAACAGGACTAAACAGGCTGCTTACAGTGGCCAGTGAGAATCAAGGCCGAACCTGTGTTATACGGTTCCCACTAGAAAAGATAGGACTGTGTATTAGGAAAACAGGACTTTAGAATGCAGGGACTAAGTCAATCTACACCATCAAAGACTGTTGGCCCAATTCCTAGCTAACTCACAGTGCCCCACCCAAACCCCTAGCCTTCCTGGGGTGGCAGGTGGTTTTGGCATCCTCAAACATGACACTCTGATCCCCCAGGGCATTGTGGAAACAGATCTTACCCCTTTCGTTGTTTACTTATGCGTGCTCATAGTAAACACAAGGAAAGAAGATACTAATAAAGTTTTCAACACAATTATTGAAACATTCGTAATCTTGCATAAAAAGAATGAGCTGCAATTATTAGGCAGATAAAACAAAGCAATGTTACCTGCATTATGAACATGGTGAAAAGAATAATGGGCCCCAGGCACTTCATGACACTGGTGAGGTTGTCTTCATTGCTGACTCGCTATTCTTGACTGCAAATCTGCCGTCATCAATGCCGCCACATCTGTGGGAGTAATTCTCGATAAAGGAATCAACATTCAAACACAAAGCAACTCAGTGGCCAAGAGTGCGCATTTACAACTGCAACTTCTTTGGGGGATTCGATAGCGTACCCCAGAACAAGACCTCAAGACTCTTGTGCAATCTCGTGCGTTGTTGAGGATTGACTGTCATCTCTCTTTAGACTGGCCTTCACAGAGTGCACCTATTCCCACTGAAAGCAGGGTTCCATGTTACAGAATGCTTCACCTCCTGAACTAATAGATGTGATCGCATTACACCAGTGCTGCTATTAACACTTCAATGGCTTCTTATTAACATCATACCTTTATATAAGATTGTGTGCATTAAAGCTGAAAGGGTCTGACGGGCTCAGATTATAGATAGTACGGGTATCCTGCTCCTAGATCCTGTATTTTTAAGGGAACACATGCAGGCACAATCCTTTCCATGCAGTACAACTAGAATTTACAACTCTCTTTACATAGCTTTGTATATTACCACCTCCAAGAAAAACAAGCAAATATATAGCCCATATGGACTTGAAATTAACATAAAATAGCATACATAGAAATTACTGGCAGCCTATGCGTAAAAGCGCCTCGCAATCTTGGTGAGCTCGGTATAGTCGTGCTGCGACAAAAATAGGTACATTTCTAACAAAACAGCGATATGACAACTGACACCCTCGTTGGTACCTCTTCTCTCCCCACTTTCCCAGGAATGTCCCACCAGAGTGTTAGGAGCAGCACATCAATAACATAGCAAGGAATCAGATACACCAGGTGTATTGTAAAACGGTAAAGTATGTGCTTATTGTCGGGCTACAGCGGAGTATCCGGGTGGGGTAAGGGCAATTTGATAGTGGTATGGGTCCCGGGTTCCCTGCTGTGCTGAAACGGGATAGCCAGAAGGAGCTGTTAACTTTCTAGTTTTGATTTCTGGCTCCATCTCGGACTCTCTCTTTCTCTTCTCTCTCCCCTCTCTTTCACTTGTATTCTAGTTGATTCTTCCTCGTCTTACTTCCACTCTACATCCCCATCCACCTTGCTATCCCTATGCTGCCTTGATGTTATCAGTTTGTCAAGGTCATCACTGTTTCATGATCTCTGATCTTATCCGGTATGGTCCCTACTTTGTATACCCCTTACTGGGGACTCTCTTCCAATTACTTTCTGATTCCCTATCTGATTTTTGTATTGTTGTCTAGCTTATATCCCGCCTTGCCCCGTCACTTTATTTAATTTATTATATGCAGTTCTCATTGTAATGGTCAACTCATTTTTTCATGTTAAATTGTAAATTTTATGCAATGTCTCTAACGCTCATGTGCCATCTCTGTGACATAGAAAACAACATAAATAAATGCATGTTACATTTGTATAGCAGCAAAAAGCATTTTCATGGAAGCCATCTGACTTCAAGAACCATTGTTTGCTTGTGTTAGTGCCTTCCCTTGTGCAAAGCTCAGGGCTATCTGATGAATCAAAATTCAAAATCAAAGCTGTTCCACAAATCAAGTCATTCCATAAACATGGAGCACATTGGGCTCCGCAAGAGAGACAGAGAATTATTACGTTTCAAACCATAAAGGTTTGTTAAAGGTTTACAGAAACCAAAATCAAATTCAGATAGATGAGTCATATATGAATGTATCAAATAATATGCAGTTCACATCAAATCAAAGTCTGTATTGGTAAGCATTCTGCTCTTTTCTGTACTCTACACTAATTTAGTCACACAATTCTAACAGTTGATACACTTATACACAGTTCCCATGAGTCTGTCCAGTCAGGTTAAAGCCGAATGATACAACTGTGTGCTCATTAGTTTAGAAGGACTCTTAATAGTATAGATTCTCTCTGCTTTCTTGGAACTTACATTCTCTATAGCAAGATGAAATACAGGGACAGCTAGTACTCTGCAGGTGTCTTTGTGAATGTGCTACTCATTACAACATTCCATGATTACCACAAAGAAAAGAAAACGTTTCACAATGGAAAGAAAGCAAAAGAACATTGCATTTGATAATTAGGACTCCAGCTTCACCTGGAGTAAAATGTGCATGTGTCACAAGCAAGATGATATCTAACGATAAGTCATTTTAAAATGCCTACATTAGTTATGTTAAATCTAAACGTGAATCAACATGAATTCACTTCTACTTATGCAAAACCAAAGGGGATGATGGACGGAGTGTTGAACAATGCAAGCACTCACCCCCAGTCAACTGATCTGGGTTTAATCCATCATCATTCTTTAGCTCACTCCGCCACCCCAGTTCAGACATGGCCATATGCAAACCAGTCTGACCCTGTGCCTCATGGGAACAGTCCACGGGCACAGGGACAAGACTGATTTGCATATGACTGGGTCCAAACTGGAATGGCATGGTGAGCAAAAAAACTATGGATTTAGGACCAGATCTCTGTACTGAGGTGAATGTATGGCATTGTTCTACATTCTGTCCATCAACAGTTCTGTTTGCATTTGTCACCCCGAGTGGGACGGGTACGCTCAGACGTGAGTCCCGTGCTCTCCATGCCACTAGAATCAAGCTATACTGGCTGAAGAGGGGTGAAACCCCAAAACCGGTCTGTAGGAGAGTAGGGTCTGCTATCCTATGGTCACCCCAAATTTTTGCTTTTTGCTTCACTGGTTTTTGACATATTGAGGCTGTGGGCCTGCCAATCAGACCCCCAGCCTGCTGTTCTCTCTACTAAATTAAAACTATGCACCCTAGGTGCATAACCAATTGGAAGTGGATCACCCTGTCAGCCCCTGTACCAGTGTACTCTAGGTACCCAGGGCATTGGTGTACCCAAGGCCTGCCAGGGGCTGAAGCATGTATTATGCCACCCCAGGCTTGGCCTAACAATTTGACACAACTGGCTGATCACTCAGCTGGGGTAAGTTGGTGTAACCACCCCTTACTTAGGTGTAGTATACCTATACCTAACCTTAAATGGGACACCTGGTAACCTATAAGTCACTCCTATGGCAGGCCTTAACAATCCTGAAGGCAGAGTGCTTGGTTCCATGTGAGATGGTGCTCTGGCATGAGCTGAGCCTGTCTGCAGTGGTCGGAACAACTTCCTTCTACTGTTTCCAGATATCGTCATACCATATACTCTTAAGTGCATTATGAACCTCGCGGTTAAATGCTAACTTTGGTTTGGCTTTATCAAAACATGTCGAGTAAGGTGTCATACGAATTGGAATACTAACCCCTCGCCAATTCTGGCGACGGGGTTAGCATTCCACCCTTCTAGAGGGACACGACATGTACAGTACCTGAAACCCGGGTAAAATCAGACATAGCCTCAGCTCCACAAAATGGATGCTGCCACCACAGACACAAGTCTGCCCTCCTGCTGCTGGGAGTCCTTCCAGCTTGGGAGGTGTGGACAAAGGGTTTCCTGCCAGGGGAGGTGCGTGCACCACCCCAGACAGGATTTTGTGTATTGGTCAGGTAGGGCTTGAAAGAAACCAGACATGCCTGTGGCTCACAAGGAGCCTCGGTGCATATGCCAGTTCAAACCGGTCCTGGGGCACACCCGTCCCGGGCCTGGGGCAAGCTGGACAAAGGATTGGGGGTGTAACCACCCCCCTTCCTGGTCCCACCCATAGGGAGGGACCTAGCAGGTAGTCCGGCCCCTAGAATCCGCTTAAAGGTAGGAGCTGTGTCCTAAGACTTCGGACATCCTGGAATCAACTTGAAACTAAGAAGAAGACGAGAACTTCGACATTCTGCTGCACAGAAGACTGAAGGAAATCTCCCCTGTGGTCAGGGAGTGACCACCTTGCTAACGCAAGCACCATCCAGCGAATCAACGTCTGCTTTGCCGCCGCCTCCCGCCGGAGCCCGAGCCCAGAGACTGACAAGACCTGGACCTCCAGACCTCTCACCGCCCGATCCACAGTCCCTGAAAAGAGGAGACCCGTGGAGGCACCGAGACACGTGGAGCCAGCCATCTTGAAACGACCACGACAAGCTGACAAGTGCAACAACCGAGGCTCCCTCCAAGTTGTGCTTTGGGATCTGAGAAGCCCAACCCTCGAGCAGCATCTGCACCAAAGGTGAGCCCTCCAGCATCTCCATGATCTGCGTGGGGCCCTTCTGCATTTTGCCACTTGACGCGCCTAACTGGTTGCTGGCCCGCTGGCTAGTAGCCATCTTGGCGACGAACTTTACAAAATACACCACTGGTCTGGTTGCTCCAGACTGGCCCTTGCTCCCCTCCAAAGGAGCAGTCCTTCTGACCTTGCTGGTCAGAACCATCAGCTTATTTCATCTCCTACAACAATTGCTTTTGCCAAGGCTTGTTTGCTTCGATCAAGTCGCCGACACCGCCGACAGCGAGAGCCTGCATGGGACAGCTCGTGAACCGACTCCTGGACGTTGTCGACCTCCAGGGACCATGTGGCTGCAGAGACAAGCTACACCTTTCTCCCTGTTTGCACCCGACATTGCCTGGTACCCACCTGGTGCCACGCTGGTCACTGGCTAGTGACTGTGAACACTGTCCCCTCTGCTTACAGGTCTTCAACATCTCCGATCCACTCTTGGATCCACTGCATCTCTCCCGGACCGACCGCCTGCAGCATCTTTGTCTTCAAGCTCCACGGAACGGATAGAAGAAACCCGACGCACTTCGAGGCCTATGCACCCGCTTCCTGTGGGTGAGGTAAAGCTGGCACTCCTGTGCCCAAGTGTAGTATTACATCTCTAGTGCCTGTGTTCCAAATCTTGAGTTCCTAGTCCATCCGGAAGATCCTTTTTGCAGTAACTTTGTACTTTTTACGCACCCATTGAAACCTATGGGAGCACGCGTGTGACTATTTGCTCTGCACACGCCACCCGTGGACCTCCTGGTCACTAACTGAAGTTAGCTCCTTGTAGGCCCAGCGATTCTAGAGGCCCTAGGCCTTTTCCCTTTTCTGTTCGTGGTACTTATACCACTATTTTAGTATATGGTTCGAGTGGCCACCAGGGCCTATCCATATAAAGTGCAACTTCTGTGTATTCTACTGTAATCTTGTTTGACGATTTGTGCTCCTGTGCTCATAAAGAGACTAGGGGTTACTTTGAGAAATAAATACATAATATTTTGAATATATATCTGTGTGGTGTCCTTTCATTGGTATAAAAGGGGGTTGCATTTGGTAAAACAGCTGGCTTAACACGCTTCACGAATTTAGCCTCAAAGACTGCTTAGCCTACGCTACCACTAGGGCAGCTAGTCCGAAAAGGTTGACTTACAACCACACCATAAGGGTTGCTTGGCATGGTACAAGGTGATCACTTTAACTAGTGAGCATCATATACCAGGCCAACTTCTCACATTGGTGAGCAGCGGTTGGATTTGAGCTTGCTGTGTTTTACCATTGTAATCTCTTGGTTACCAATTGAAAGATCACATAGGTACCTGTAGGTACATATAAAACAAGATTAGATATACATAAGTTCTACTGAACTTAGTTGTTGTAGAGCAAAGGGAGTAGCACACCCTGACTACAACTACTAGATAGGTTTAGTAGGTAAACCCAAGTGTAGGTAGATTGCAACACATCCACCCACACTTAAGAGCAATGGCTGGGGCAGAGGGGTCCACTGTACCCATCTCTGTTGAGAGTGACCCCCAGAGGGCACCATCCAGCTTTGCTACCCTTAACCAGAATGAGCTCAGGCCTTTGGCAACTCTTAGAGGCCTTAAACAGCCCAAGAACCCTACCTCTGCTGAGCTCAGAGAACTCTTGCAAAATGATGAGAATCAAAAAGAGCTCAAGAAAGCTTCCCAGTTAGCCCCCTTAGGGACAGGAACAGGAGGCCCCCCTTCTGAAGATGCTACAGAGGTACCCAGTTCTAATAGCCATCCCTTAGATGAGAATCATACTACAGGGGAGGAAAGTGGTGAGGATACAGAAAGTAGTGAGGATGAAGGGAGAACTAGCCCAGTGCCAAGTGTTATACTTGGCCCTGCTAAACTAAGGCTATTGGGGACTGACAGTGGGTTTACCCCATTGGATCTCCCCAGTGGACTTAACGCAGGGCTTGGGAGGCAAAGGAATCGCTCAGGTGACTCCAATGCTTCCCATGGCTCTAGAGGCTCTCAAGGTCACTCCAGGAAAAGGATGACCACCCCTCAGAGGAGGGAACATGAGGCCAGAATGCAGGAAGCCCAGCTGAGGATCAGGAAGCAGGAGCTAGAGGTAGCCCTGATGGAAGAGAAACTGAACAAGGCTAGACAACCTAGAGAGAGTGGGTCTATACCCACTGGTGGCAGCATTGTCCCTAAGGACAAAGATAGGGTCTTTGATAATAGGAACCTGTCTAAGGTTGTGCCCCCCTACAAAAGTGGGGATGACATCCACAAATGGATAACTGCTCTTGAGAGAGCCTGCAAAGTACAGCAGGTTCCTGAAGACCAGTGGGCAGCAATCCTCTGGCTCTCCTTTGAAGGAAGAGGCAGAGACAGACTCCTCACTGTTAGAGAAGAGGATGTCAGAAATTACAGAGTCCTGAAGAGTGTTCTGGTAGATGGGTTAGGCTTAACCACTGAACAGTACAGGTTAATGTTCAGAGACACCCAAAAGACACAGACTCAGGACTGGTCTGAATATGTTGAATGTGCCACTAAGGCTTTGGAGGGTTGGTTGCTGGGAAGTAAGGTATCTGATTTTACAGGATTGTATAATTTGATGATGAGAGAACAGATTTTAAATAACTGTCAAAACCAGCAACTGCATCAACACTTGGTTGACTCTGATCTGACCTCTCCCCAAGAATTGGGAAAGAAGGCAGACAAATGGGTCAGAACCAGGGTTAAGCAAAAGAACCAGAACCAGGGCCAAGGGGGTGATCAGAAGAAAACAGACCAAAAGGGTGGAGATCAGAAACCTAAAGACCAGAAGTCTTCAACAGGGCCCCAAACTACTGCTAAGGAGGGTGGGTCCCAACAGTCCAAAAAGAAGAAAGAAGGTCAAAAGAAACCCTGGTGCAATCATTGCAAAAATACAACTCACTGGACTAGTGATTGCAAAAAGGGTGGAGCCCCCAACACTGTTGCCCCTAAGGCACCTGCTCCCAGTACTACTGTTAGCAGTGTTGGTCCCCAGACAAAGGGTGTAGTGGGAATCACTATGGGAACTGAAGGAGATTCTGACTTAGACAGAACCCTGACGCAGGCAGTCTTGATCTGTGATGGGGACATTGATTTGTCCCTGACTGTGAGCCCCAGTAACCTGGGCAAGTACAGACAGACTCCTTTAATAAACGAAAAAGTGGCTCAAGCCTACAGGGACACATGTGCCAGTGTCACTATGGTGACACCAGGCTTTGTGGACCCTGGACAGTACATACCAGGTGAGAATTACCTGGTGACCAATGCCAGCAATGCCACTACTTCACATAGTGTGGCAGTTGTTAACTTCTCATGGGGAGGGGTAACTGGCCTCAAAAGGGTTGTGGTTAGTGCAGACCTCCCAGTAGAATGTTTGTTGGGCAATGACCTAGAGAGTTCTCTATGGTCAGAAGTGGAGTACAGGACTCATGCAGAGATGTTAGGTATATCATCACATGTCCTTGCTGTGACCAGGTCACAGGCCAAAAAGTGCCTCACTGAACCTCAGGTCTTGGATCCTGGAACAATGGACCAAGCACCTACCAAGAAGAAGAACAGGAGGGTCAAGGCTGTGCCTTCCCCCCTGCCTCAGAGTGATGATCAGCCTTCCCAGGAAGCTGATCTAGAGGACCCTGAAGGAACTGTCCCTGAAGAGCTAGAACCTGATCAGGTTGAGTTTCTGGGGACAGGGGGACCTTCAAGGGCTGACTTGAGGCAGGCTCAGTTATCCTGTCCCTCTCTTGAACCCCTCAGACAGCTGGCTGCTGCTGAGGCTGCTGGGAATGCTCAAGGTACCCATAAAGTGTATTGGGATGAAGGGCTCCTTTATTCAGAGGCTAGAGACCCCAAGCCTGGTGCTACCAGGAGGTTGGTTATACCTCTGCAATTTAGGGGCTTCCTTCTTACCTTGGCCCATGATATTCCTTTAGCAGGACACTTAGGCCAGAATAAGACTTGGGACAGGCTTGTCCCTCACTTTCACTGGCCTCATATGAATGAAGATACAAAGGAGTTTTGTCGCTCCTGTGTGACCTGCCAAGCCAGTGGCAAATCAGGTGGCACAACAAAGGCCCCCCTAATACCACTACCTGTGGTGGGGGTCCCCTTTGAAAGAGTGGGAATAGACATAGTGGGTCCCATGGATCCTCCCACTGCACCTGGGCACAGATTTATACTGGTGGTAGTGGATCATGCCACCAGGTATCCAGAGGCAATTCCCCTTAGGACCACTACAGCTCCTGTTGTGGCCAGGGCCCTGCTGGGAGTATTCTCCAGAGTGGGGTTTCCTAAGGAGGTAGTATCTGACAGAGGTACCAACTTTATGTCAGGATACTTGACAGCTATGTGGAAGGAATGTGGTGTCAACTACAAGTTCACCACACCTTATCACCCACAATGCAATGGGCTTGTTGAGAGATTCAACAAGACCCTAAAGGGTATGATCAAAGGATTACCTGAAAAGCTCAGGCGGAGATGGGATATCCTTCTACCCTGCCTTCTGTTTGCTTACAGAGAGGTCCCACAAAAAGGAGTTGGCTACAGCCCCTTTGAGTTGTTGTTTGGGCACCCTGTAAGAGGCCCACTGTGTTTAGTGAAGGAAGGATGGGAGTTACCTCTCAAAAAGCCTAAACAAGACATAGTGGACTATGTACTTGGTCTCCGCTCCAGGATGGCTGAGTATATGGAGAAGGCATCCAAAAACCTTGAGGCAAGCCAGGCCTTACAGAAAGCTTGGCATGACCAAAAGGCTGTCTTGGTTGAGTTTCAGCCAGGACAGAAGGTATGGGTGTTGGAGCCAGTGGCCCCAGCAGCACTCCAAGACAAATGGTCTGGACCCCATACAATCCTGGAAAAGAAGGGAGAGGTCACCTACTTGGTAGACCTAGGAACTCCCAGGAGTCCCCACAGGGTACTCCATGTTAACAGGCTTAAAGCATATGTTGACAGGGCAGACATGGGCTTGCTCATGGCTACAGATGAGGGACAGGAGGAAGAGAGTGACCCTCTCCCAGACCTGTTGTCTCAGAACCCTGAAGATGGCTCAGTTGAAGGAGTGACCCTTGGAGGCAACCTCACTGCCCATCAGCAGACTGAATGTAGACAGGTTCTACAATCATTTTCACATATGTTTTCCTTGATACCTAGTCAAACTGACTGGTGTACCCATGTGGTGGACACTGGTGACAGTCTGCCTGTAAAGAACAAGCTTTACAGACAACCTGACCACGTCAGGGACTGTATAAAGGCTGAGGTACATAAAATGCTGGAATTAGGTGTCATTGAACCCTCAGAGAGCCCCTGGGCTAGCCCAGTGGTTCTGGTCCCCAAACCTCACACCAAAGATGGCAAGAGAGAGATGAGGTTCTGTGTGGATTACAGAGGTCTCAATGCTGTCACCAGGACAGATGCACACCCTATTCCAAGGGCAGATGAGCTCATAGACAAACTAGCTTCTGCAAAGTTTTTGAGCACATTTGACTTAACAGCTGGCTATTGGCAAATCAGATTAGCTGAGGAGTCTAAGGCCAAAACAGCATTCTCAACCCCAGGTGGGCACTACCAGTTTGTGGTGATGCCCTTTGGTCTGAAGAATGCACCTGCCACCTTCCAAAGGCTGGTGAACCAAGTCCTTACTGGGTTGGATGACTTTTGCGCAGCATATCTTGATGACATTGCTGTCTTTAGCTCCACCTGGGAGGATCACCTGATCCACCTGAAGAAGGCTCTTGAGGCTCTGCAAAGAGCAGGCCTCACTATCAAGGCTACTAAGTGCCAGATAGGGCAGAGTAAGGTTGTATATTTGGGCCACCTTGTAGGTGGAGGCCAAGTTCAACCACTGGAGAGTAAGATACAATCCATCAAGGATTGGTCCCCTCCAACCACCCAGACTCAAGTTCGAGCTTTCTTGGGCTTGACTGGGTACTACAGGAAGTTTGTTAAGAACTATGGGTCCATTGTGACTCCTCTTACTGATCTGACATCCAAGAAGATGCCCAAAAAGGTTCAGTGGACAGTAAGCTGTCAAAAGGCATTTGATGACCTGAAGGAGGCCATGTGCTCTGCACCTATCCTGAAAAGTCCTGACTACTCCAAAGAGTTTATTGTCCAAACAGATGCTTCTGAGTTGGGTGTGGGAGCTGTGCTGTCACAACTTAATGTAGATGGTCAAGACCAACCCATTGCTTTTATTAGCAGAAGGTTGACCCCCAGAGAGAAGAATTGGTCAGCTATTGAGAGGGAGGCCTTTGCTGTGGTGTGGGCCCTGAAGAAGCTGAGGCCATACTTGTTTGGCACTCACTTCAAGATTCAGACCGACCATAAGCCCCTCTTGTGGCTAAATCAGATGAAGGGTGAAAACCCCAAACTGCTTAGGTGGTCCATTTCCCTACAGGGGATGGACTTTACAGTGGAGCACCGGCCAGGTACTGACCATGGGAATGCAGATGGTCTCTCCAGGTACTTCCACTTAGGACATGAAGACGAGACTGGTCAAGGCTAGTTTAATGTCCCAGCGTTTGGGGGGGGGGTTGTGTAGGAGAGTAGGGTCTGCTATCCTATGGTCACCCCAAATTTTTGCTTTTTGCTACACTGGTTTTTGACATATTGAGGCTGTGGGCCTGCCAATCAGACCCCCAGCCTGCTGTTCTCTCTACTAAATTAAAACTATGCACCCTAGGTGCATAACCAATTGGAAGTGGATCACCCTGTCAGCCCCTGTACCAGTGTACACTAGGTACCCAGGGCATTGGTGTACCCAAGGCCTGCCAGGGGCTGAAGCATGTATTATGCCACCCCAGGCTTGGCCTAACAATTTGACACAACTGGCTGATCACTCAGCTGGGGTAAGTTGGTGTAACCACCCCTTACTTAGGTGTAGTATACCTATACCTAACCTTAAATGGGACACCTGGTAACCTATAAGTCACTCCTATGGCAGGCCTTAACAATCCTGAAGGCAGAGTGCTTGGTTCCATGTGAGATGGTGCTCTGGCATGAGCTGAGCCTGTCTGCAGTGGTCGGAACAACTTCCTTCTACTGTTTCCAGATATCGTCATACCATATACTCTTAAGTGCATTATGAACCTCGCGGTTAAATGCTAACTTTGGTTTGGCTTTATCAAAACATGTCGAGTAAGGTGTCATACGAATTGGAATACTAACCCCTCGCCAATTCTGGCGACGGGGTTAGCATTCCACCCTTCTAGAGGGACACGACATGTACAGTACCTGAAACCCGGGTAAAATCAGACATAGCCTCAGCTCCACAAAATGGATGCTGCCACCACAGACACAAGTCTGCCCTCCTGCTGCTGGGAGTCCTTCCAGCTTGGGAGGTGTGGACAAAGGGTTTCCTGCCAGGGGAGGTGCGTGCACCACCCCAGACAGGATTTTGTGTATTGGTCAGGTAGGGCTTGAAAGAAACCAGACATGCCTGTGGCTCACAAGGAGCCTCGGTGCATATGCCAGTTCAAACCGGTCCTGGGGCACACCAGTCCCGTGCCTGGGGCGAGCTGGACAAAGGATTGGGGGTGTAACCACCCCCCTTCCTGGTCCCACCCATAGGGAGGGACCTAGCAGGTAGTCCGGCCCCTAGAATCCGCTTAAAGGTAGGAGCTGTGTCCTAAGACTTCGGACATCCTGGAATCAACTTGAAACTAAGAAGAAGACAGGAACTTCGACATTCTGCTGCACAGAAGACTGAAGGAAATCTCCCCTGTGGTCAGGGAGTGACCACCTTGCTAACGCAAGCACCATCCAGCGAATCAACGTCTGCTTTGCCGCCGCCTCCCGCTGGAGCCCGAGCCCAGAGACTGACAAGACCTGGACCTCCAGACCTCTCACCGCCCGATCCACAGTCCCTGAAAAGAGGAGACCCGTGGAGGCACCGAGACACGTGGAGCCAGCCATCTTGAAACGACCACGACAAGCTGACAAGTGCAACAACCGAGGCTCCCTCCAAGTTGTGCTTTGGGATCTGAGAAGCCCAACCCTCGAGCAGCATCTGCACCAAAGGTGAGCCCTCCAGCATCTCCACGATCTGCGTGGGGCCCTTCTGCATTTTGCCACTCGACACGCCTAACCGGTTGCTGGCCCGCTGGCTAGTAGCCATCTTGGCGATGAACTTTATTAAATACACCACTGGTCTGGTTGCTCCAGACTGGCCCTTGCTCCCCTCCAAAGGAGCAGTCCTTCTGACCTTGCTGGTCAGAACCATCAGCTTATTTCATCTCCTACAACAATTGCTTTTGCCAAGGCTTGTTTGCTTCGATCAAGTCGCCGACACCGCCGACAGCGAGAACCTGCGTGGGACAGCTTGTGAACCGACTCCTGGACGTCGTCAACCTCCAGGGACCACGTGGCTGCAGAGACAAGCTACACCTTTCTCCCTGTTTGCACCCGACATTGCCTGGTACCCACCTGGTGCCACGCTGGTCACTGGCTAGTGACTGTGAACACTGTCCCCTCTGCTTACAGGTCTTCAACATCTCCGATCCACTCTTGGATCCACTGCATCTCTCCCGGACCGACCGCCTGCAGCATCTTTGTCTTCAAGCTCCACGGAACGGATAGAAGAAACCCGACGCACTTCGAGGCCTATGCACCCGCTTCCTGTGGGTGAGGTAAAGCTGGCACTCCTGTGCCCAAGTGTAGTATTACATCTCTAGTGCCTGTGTTCCAAATCTTGAGTTCCTAGTCCATCCGGAAGATCCTTTTTGCAGTAACTTTGTACTTTTTACGCACCCATTGAAACCTATGGGAGCACGCGTGTGACTATTTGCTCTGCACACGCCACCCGTGGACCTCCTGGTCACTAACTGAAGTTAGCTCCTTGTAGGCCCAGCGGTTCTAGAGGCCCTAGGCCTTTTCCCTTTTCTGTTTGTGGTACTTATACCACTATTTTAGTATATGGTTCGAGTGGCCACCAGGGCCTATCCATATAAAGTGCAACTTCTGTGTATTCTACTGTAATCTTGTTTGACGATTTGTGCTCCTGTGCTCATAAAGAGACTAGGGGTTACTTTGAGAAATAAATACATATATATTTTGAATATATATCTGTGTGGTGTCCTTTCATTGGTATAAAAGGGGGTTGCATTTGGTAAAACAGCTGGCTTAACACGCTTCACGAGTTTAGCCTCAAAGACTGCTTAGCCTACGCTACCACTAGGGCAGCTCGTCCGAAAAGGTTGACTTACAACCACACCATAAGGGTTGCTTGGCATGGTACAAGGTGATCACTTTAACTAGTGAGCATCATATACCAGGCCAACTTCTCACACGGTCCTAGGATGCTTGTTTCCAGTCCAGGGAGGACCTGGCCTGGCAGTTCGGGCTGGACTGTTCCCACAGGGCACAGGGTCAAGACTGATTTGCATATTGCTGGGTCCAAACTGGAATGGCATAGTGAGTAAAAAAACTATGGATTTAGGCACAGATCTCTGCACTGAGATGAATGTATGACATTGTTCTGCATTCTGTCCATCAACAGTTCTTTTTGCATTTGTTCACTTCAACTTATACCATTTACATCTCTGTGTGTTAATGTTGTGTGACTACAAAACATGTAATATAAAAAAAAAACGTTCAAACCCTTCCGCTGGTGATTCTGTGAATTACCACAAACCATACTTTTGTTAATTGAAATCTCCCATTGCATAGAAGTTGTTGACTTTCGCAGTTTACGTCAGGACTCCTCCAGCCTTTTCAGCTTACAATAGAACCTAACTTGGATATCATACAGTGCATGTTCTTCTCACTTTCTTTAGATTCAGACGGTTGCTTCTCTACCCCATATAATTTGACCCACCCATTGTTGGAACCAATTTAATCCCTCCCATAAAAAGAAAAATACGTATCACACGAATCAAAACGATTAGTATCGGTGTTAGTATACGCTCTAAAATCCCCCCATCGACACCACTAAATGACTCACAATCTTTGAAAATCCATTCTCTATTGCTTCTCAAGCACCTGTCTTCTCCAAATCCTTTACCTTGTAAAAAATATTAGTCATTTTTGTTATGAACTTTCATCAGGTATATAAGTACAACATAGCTGAATGTGAAAAATATGGTGGACTTCCCCCTCTTTCTCCAGTAAAATATGTAAAGCAAGCCTGTTCTGTAAAACCATAGTGCATAAAACCACAAATTAAGTGTTTATTGTGGTTGACGTGTCAGCGGTGTAAGTAGCAAAGTGATCTACCGAAGTAGACCATTTTCTGATATTTAAATCATTTAGAACTATACATGCTGAAGACCCCATAGTTCCAAACATGTCTCCTACTATTTCAGAAGCACTACATTTAACTTCTCCAGGAGCCTTAACACTCCTAGCATGTATGTCATCTACTTGATACTTGAGAGACACTAAACCTAAATAGCAACTACCTACCCCATCTGATGGAAGCTGAAAATGAGCATTCTTTCCACACACAAAATAAACTCCTCTAATGATATCATCCTCTCCTGATAAAAACCCATTGCCCACTGCTTGAACTTTGGTTCACAACACTCCAACCTACCATCTCTAGATTTTGAACTTGATTCTTCTCTCTTACAGTACACACATTTGCTTTGTTTTTCAAATCCAAACTAAGGTTTTGATGTACTTCCAGTTCCTTCACTGTTTCTTCTTCTTTCTTCTAAAAGCTATTTTCTCCCTTCTTTTCTCCTTTTACAGCCTTCAATGTTTCTCTCATTTAATTCCTCTATAAAATCCTATCTTGATTACCTATTTTAGTTTGTGTGATAGATCTCATATAATGAAACACATGCTCCACAGACTTCGCTCCTGATTGCAGACTCGAGGACGTGATCATAGGCACTTTGTCTATAGGTATATCAAAATTAGGGCTCCTGGTTTTCCGTTTTTACGGATTTTTACATATAAATACAGACGGAAAAGAAGTTTTCTTTTATCTGTATTTATATATAAAAAATGGGAAAATACTAGTACATGTTGCTGTGCTGCCGTCTGGTGTCTCCCCCTCCTTAAAGGGTTAAGAGGTGTCAGCCCGGGCTGAGAAAGCTTCCCGGGCACACACAGAGCTGCCAGCCGCACCCGAGTACTTCACAGGTCTTTGAAAGACCATTTATTTGTTAATGAGGCTTTTTTGTTATTTCACCCCTTTTAGAGCCCCTGCCAGAGTCAGATTAGGAGCCTCTATTCACACCATTGTTGTGTGAGTTGTGGCTCTTGCACCATGTTGTGAGCACGATTACAGCAATGGAGCATTTGGTGACAGGGTGGGACTCCGCTCCCTGATGGAATTAGCGGGTCTGGGAGGCAGCAGCTCCCTCTGGGGATGCAGAGCCAGTGCTTGACACGTGGATATAAAAAGTGCCCACCCTCCCCCCTTTCTAGACGGCAATATATAACTTTTCTTCCTGTCTCGTGGTCCCTCTACAGCTGATCCCGTTCCCACTCGTGTGGGTACATCAGCTACCCTGTTCTGTGATGTCATGTCCATGAGAGCAGCAGTCACTGGTGTGTGTGTGTGTAATGTGACTGATGGTGGATGTATGCGGGGGCAGAGACTGGTGTTATTAGATATGTCTCTGTTCAGTGTGATCTGGAGCACTGGGCTGCACTGCTGCTGGCTGTACGCTGCTGGGCATCTCGAGAGGGGAGGGGGGTGTGGGAATGCAGGCAGCAGACCGGGCTGTGAGCCGGGAGGGAACTTGAAACAGGAGCGCTGTGGGTGAATACATGTTCTGACACATAGAAGCAGCCGTCTGGCGCAGTGCGGCCCTCTTAAACTCACGTTGGACATCCTCCGCTATGGAGACAGCGCTTCTAATAGCACCATTTAGGTGTTTCTAGTTACACCCTACATCATTCAGCCTTCCATTCAAACCATGGCTCTCCCTTCCTCAACACTACAAACAATCCCCCCCACCCCATACATTCCTCCAAATCCTACTGAGCGTGGCTACCACCCTGCACTCGCCCCAACTCAATGCAACCGCCTCCCATTCAATTCATCCCCACTTTCCACCCCAGGTCACCAGGCCTTCACTTCCGTCGTAAAACCAAACCTCATGACACTATCTGCAAATCTTTACACACCCTGCCTCCCCCCTCGCCTACTAAAATTCAGGCTTCACAAACTCGTGTATGTTGCGTGGGGTAAAAAGCAACACAGGATTTACACAGAAGCGCCAATTGTGCATCTTTTTTAAAGCTTATTTTTCTACACATTAATACATCACAACATCCTTGTGGGGGGTCTCAGTGCTGTTGCATTAGGAGCCCCTGCAGCAGCATGGAAGCAGTTTAAATGGACTCTTTGTTAATTTTCCAGGGTGGCATTAATCATTTCGGACATAGGGCACAATGCTGTCTTGTACGGTGCATCTTCTTACGTCACAGGGCATGGCAAATCTTTAGCAACAGACTTGGAACAGCCAAGACGCACCACATTTTCTATTCAAGTAGTCTTACAAGAAGCTTGCCAGTCTCCCTGGAACATGCTATGGGCAGACAAAGGAGTAATAAACAAGCATTTTGAATGCAATAAGTCTTGCATTTACCCAAGTTTAAGCTATTGGCATTGTAAATGATAATGCCTTTTATTTATGTTTCAAAAACGAAGACAAAAATAAAAGACATTATTATTTGCAATGTCAATAGCTCAAACTCGCGTAAATGCGAGACCTATTGCATTGCAAATGCTTGTTCTTTGTTGCGTCTGTTTTTCTATCCTCCTACTTCAAGCAATCACTTAAAAAACAAGCATTTGCAAAGCAATAGGTCTCGCATTTACTTGAGTTTGAGCTATTGGCATTGTAAATGACAATGCCTTTTATTTATGTTTTGGTTTTTAAAACAGATAAATAAAAGGCAATGTCATTTACAATGCCAATAGCTTAAACTAGCGTAACTGCGAGACCTATTGCATTGCAAATGCTTGTTCTCTTCTGCACACACAAAACATCAATCCTCATAGTGATGGCCAGGGACAGCTTTTAGCGCTAGTGGGGCACAATTGGGTTGCAGTTGAAGTCAGTGTGAGTTTCTCTCTGTGGGGCAGTATGATGTTCAGTGGGGGAAAGGATGTGGCACTCTGCCGATGACAGAAACTGCAAGGCTCTGAGACAAACGGCGTGTGATACCACTTTTAAGCATATTTGGGACATTTTGCAAATGGCAAAGTTTTCAGGTGAATGTATAGTGTTGACCAATAACAACTGAGCGCATGTGTGCATTGTCAATTTAAATAAATGTGGAAAAATACTAGCTGTAGCGTCGTCTTTTGCTTGTGGCAAAGATAAATGTGGATAAATACAGAAAAAATGCCCGAAAAATAAATATGGATCAATACAGACGGAAATGGCAAAAAAATAAATACCATAAAGCCGGGAGCCATAATCAAAATTAAAAAAATAATACTCCAAACGTTCTGGACGATACAACAGACATATAATTAAACTACAGCTTAGGGAGTATGTGAGGGGCAAGTGGTAGTAAGTAGCACCAGTGTAGCAGGGATTCTGTTTGGAAACCGAACTGTGCCTGGGGAGTGCAGGACGTCAGTATGTAGGGACTGAATCTCGCTACCACATCAGCACCTTTAGGCCCAAAATGTCCGGCTAGCTTACAGTGCCTTACATGAATTCCTATTCTTCCCAGAGTAACAAGTGATTTGGCAAACTAGAACAAGACCCTCTAGTCCCCAAGGGAACTGTGGAAACATATCATCACCTTTCATTTTCTCACTCATGCATCTCTATAATAAACAAAGAGAAGACATGTGCAAAGTTTACAATATTTATTGAAACTACCGCTGTCTATTAGGAGGCAGTTGTGCTGCAATTAGAAAGCAAATACAGCTTAGCAGAGTAAAGAGCATTACTATCTAACTGTGTACAAGGAATAGTCCTAACATGGTACATAATATAGCTATCTTAGCCTACCCTTACTACATGACTACAGGAATATATAATTGATCTCTGGGATTAGCTCCAGACCCCATACCTGATATTGTGGTTAGGTGATCCACATCGTATGTATAAATTCAGTTTATGCAAGGCAGGTGCGCCTGTACCAAGACCTCATCCCTCTGCTGAAATTCTTCTCTCTAGCTTTAATGGAGCGCGGCACAGTGTATATGATAGGAACTGTTGTGTTGGAAAATAGCGGCTGTGCCACCGTGTTATGTCTAAAACGTTAGCTGACTAGCATAGGGAAAACAGTTCACCATGTTATTCTACCTTGTACAAAATGTTCAGACTGAATTCAAGAAGAAAAACTAAATAACATGTGGAGCATATTTCTAAAATAATGACATGGCACAAAAACAAGTGTATTGTGTGCGAACGTTAGGGGTGGGCGGAATTTGTGTAGTCGCGTTACGCAAAGCTCCGCGAAACAGTAAAAAACCTCCGCGAGCATGCAGAAATTCCGCGAACACGCGGAATTCCTTGTTCGCGATGTTTTTTTCCTGTTCGTGAATGCTGTTTGCGTGCTCGGGGGAACTATCTCGGGAACACGCATTTTGACGACGAGAACAAGCGAAAAATTCCGAGAAGCCTCAGAACGCAGAATTTTGGGCAATTCCACGTTCTCCGCGGAACGCAAAATTGAGCGGAACGGAATTTACCGCCCAGGCCTCGCGAATGTACAAAGAAAAGGTGGCCTATAATTGTGTAATACACATAACTTATAACCACAGTGGGTCCACAAGGGAACTTACTACACCACCTCCTTGGCCGGGAAAGTAATTCAGGACTAACAAAATAATAAAAGACACAAGCCGAATAATGTTAATGCAAATGCTAATAAGCATATTATTGAAAATAATATTCAATTGAAAAAATGCAGGATGACAATTTAGAAAGCGTGAGCAAATTATGGTGATAAAGAGGCACTTAAGATTTCTTCCACAAGATCAGTGGCAGTGAATCCAGAGCTGATGCTGAGAAGATAGCCTGCTGCCATGTTATTTGAGCCAGAGTCAGTCAATCCTGGTGCTAAAGCTCCAATCTCCCACTAGGGGAGTGATTCGTACCATACATCATGAAGTAGCGGCAAGTTTGTGGGACAATTCCGAGAATGGGTCATTATGGGACTCATCATCAGGTCCATGTCCACAGGAACCGGCATTTGCAAAGCCAGGCAGATATCCAGTGCCCATTGGAAGGGGTGCATAGGCAGTAAAACACAAGTTGTCTGCAGGCAAACCAGGCAGGTCGAAATGACAATGACCAGGCAGTGTTCAGTTCCTGGAGCAAAGGGATTTCGAAGAATCGCTACATGCAGTCACAGCACATCTGGACCGAAGGAGGTGCTAGTGGGCTTTGAGATGGGACATCCATTGCGGAGAAGCAAAAATAGAAGCAAAATGCTGCAAATGAGGAATAACCCCAAAGGTATGCCTCTGAACACACTAGAGAAAAGGGAATGTATAAAGGCTGATATTACTCCAAAAATGTTCCGAAAGGAACTGACTAAGCCAGTCCCAATAATTTTAAAGAAGTGTGCAATACCAGCAGTATTGGACACATTACAAATTCTGTGCACCAGCTTGCCAAAATGTAATGGGAGATAGATGTTTAACAAGGACTGTATTTCTCTAGATGTCTTTGCAACTTGCAACTAGAAGGTTTCCTGGGCAGATGCTAATGCCTCATCTTTTTTTTTTTTTAAAAGAGGGCTTTGAGTCGGCTTAGCTTGTTAAAATCTGCCTTCAGAGATGGAATTGGGGCCTCAATGAGCAATCGTAACTGCCTTGGGAGGGATGGAAGAGCACCTTATTACCGCAGGTCACTGTCTGGAAAACCGATAAAATATATGGGATCCCGTCCTTCATGCCGCAAGTGTCTTGATCGCTTAACATTAAAAAGCTTCCATTTGAAAGGTCAATAATGAGGGAGAGAATTGAAGGAGCTGGTATTCCTTTTAGAAAAAAGGCTAAATTTGCTACTGAAGCATTACATGCGTAATGAATGGTAACTTGATTACAAACGAGTGGGTGACCGACATTCCTTTCCAGCAAGGAAGACCTCTTTATTGGCCGTTCACAACAATAAGAAAATGGGAGTGACCATTACTCATGGTTGGAGCCACCTCCCAGGAGTTCGTATCTACCAACAAGGCAGCTGTAAACTGAAATGTTGAAATTGGCAAAGATGTTACATCATGTATCGATCAAACAGCAGAAGGTATTTCTTCTATTACCTCCCATCCCACCTGCACCTCCTTCTTAATGTGTGAGGCCCCCGCCTCCCTCTAGACCCACCCCCTGCCTATAAATACACCGTCCGCCCCCACCTCCTCCTGTTCTTTTTTGTCTCCCTAGAAGTGAGACTTACCTTTAGTCTTCCTCTCTTGTGGCCGTGCCGGGGAGCCTTTGGTCAGGTTCTCTGCTTCAGCGGTGCCCACAGCAGCGTTCTCCTAGCGATCAATTGCCAGCCATGATTTCTAAGGCTTTTAAAGAGCGGAAGCATGCCTTGCCTTATAAGGGGGGTACGGCATCTTCTGGTAAGCCTTGGAATAGGGCTTCCCGGTCATCCCCGAAGCGTGAGTCTCATCAGTCTTGTCAGAGGAGGCGTTTTCAGCCCTGTTTTTCTCTCAATCATGCTGCCTCTGCGCCTAAGGGCTCTGCCAAGAAGGGTCCCTGACAATTACTGTCTGGACGAGTCACTGCCAGTAGAAGGCTGGCTCAGGCATTTTCTTCCAAGGTGAAAACAGGGTATTTCGGATTGCTAGGTCCTGAACACTGTGAATCATGGTTACGGGATAGACTTTTGGCAGGTTCCTCAGGATACGGGGTTTTGGTTGACTCCGGTGCCAGTCTCCGGTCCACGCAGGGTGGCTCTGCTGGATGGGGTGTCCAGTTTGCTTGCCAAACAGGCCATCTGCTGGGTTTCGTTCAGACATCGGCACCGGGGTCTATTCCATTTTGTTCCTGGTACAGAAGGTGTACGGAGGTTGTTGGCCAGTTCTGGATCTCAAATGGGTCAAATCCTGTGTTCGGACTGTTCCCTTCTGTATGTAGCCCTTCAAGCGATCATTACCCTGGTTCAGCCGGGCGAGTTTTTGGCCTCCTTGGATTTCGAGGACGCCTATCTCCAAGTCCCTGTCACCACCTCTTCTCAGCGTTTCCTGAGGTTTGCAGTGGGAACGCCCATTTTCAGTTTTGTGTTCTTCACTTCGACCTCAAGTCCTCGCCCAGGGTCTTCACGAAGATCCTGGCGCCTCTCATGGCTCTCCTTCATGTGGAAGGGGTGTTCATTCATCCTTATTTGGACAACCTCTTACTACATGCAGCCGAAGAGTCTCTTTTGATCGCTCATGTCGGGAGGGCCTTTGAGGTTCTTCAAGGACACAGCTTTTTGGTGAACTGAGAAAAGTCTTCTTTGTCCCCCTCTTGGGACATGGTGCTCATCGAGGCTCGTTTTCAAACTCTGGTCGGCCATGTTACTCTGTCCGACCGGCTTCTAGTCTCTTTTCAGTCACAGGTCCTGGCCTTGATGTCCCTGTAGGCTTCTCCGGCAGTGGAGGGGCTGAGGGTGCAGGGGCATTTGGCTTCTGTGGTGTTTCTGGTACCCTAGGCTCATTTTCACCTTCTTCGCCTGGCCAACTGGATTCTGTTGAGTTGGTCTCTGGGGTCTCAGAGTCTTTTGTCTCCCCTGCCAATGACTGTTCAGATCCAGGAGGAGCTCTCCTGGTGGCTTTGCCTGCATCATCTTCTGGCTGGAATCTCCTTGTCTCCCCGGCTCCTCGTGTGGTGAATTTGGATGCCAGCCAGTCCGGGTGGCGGGCTTGGCTGGAGTCAGAGGAGGTTCAGGGATGCTGGTCCCTGCAGGACTCCCGGAGGTCTTTGAACTGAAAGGAGTTGCTGGCAATTTGGCATGGCCATGATTCATTTTCAAGACTCTCTGTGGGGCCATTTGGTGTTGGTTCAGATGGATGATCTTGTAGCAAAGTCCTATGTCAACAGACAGGGGGGGACCAGGTTCAGGTCCTTGAACTTGATAGCCAGTGACATTTTTATGTGGGCGCAGGCCTGGGTGCTGCTGGGTCTGTCAGCTCTCTCCATTCGGAGGGTGGAAAATGTGCAAGCCGATCGCTTAAGCAGGGACATTCCCTCGTCAAAGGGTTTCTCCCTCCTTCCCAGTTTGTTCGACCAGTTGGTGAGTCGTGGGGCCTCCCTGTGGTGGACCTATTTGCGGACCCAGACAATGCTAAGGTGGCATGTTATGTTCTCTGGGTCAGTGTCTCAGGGCTCTGGGAGTCGACGGCTTGACTTGGAGTCTTCTGTATGCCTTCCCCCCTTTTCTGCTGATCCGGGCCTTTCTAGTTTGGTTCTGGAGGGAACGTGCTCAGGTGGTGTTGATTGCACCCCGTTGGCCTTGGATGAATTGGTTACCTCTCCTGGCTTGGTTGTGTTGGGACTGGGAGTGGGTCCTTCCTGTGGTTCCGTCTCCTTTGATGCTTCCGGCCCTTCCCATGAGCACCTTCAAGAAGTTACACTTGACGTCCTGGCGGTTGAACAGCAGGGGTTAGCTAGTTTGGGGTACCTCACCAATTGGCTTTTACGTTGCAGGCTTCTCGTAGGTCCTCTATGCTTCTCTTCTGTGGTAGACATTGGTGGGCCTGGTGTGCTGCTAAGGTGGTTAATCCCACGGTAGCTGATCTCTTTTTTGTGATGCAGTTCCTACAGAATGGGACCCATTTGGGGTTGTCGGTGGCTTCTTTCCGGGTGCAGTGGGTAAGCCTTTGAGGCTTTTCAGGGCTCCCGGCGTAATTTACGGGACGAGGGGGGCCTGATGCCTCATTTTTTTCAGGATCTGTTGAACCTGTTTCCTCGGCCTGTTTGTTCTTTAACTTCTTGGAATTTGCAGCTTGTCTTGGATGTCCTGTCGGGTCCTCCTTTTGAGCCCCTTGAGGGTCTTGAGTGGAAACTCTTGACTTTTAAGACTTGTTTTCTGGTAGCCATCACTTCGGCTCGACGCTTGGGTGCTCTGTCCTGTAAGTATCCGTTCTGCAAAATCCTTTCGGACCGGGTGATTCTGGTGCCGGTGCCGTCCTTGGTCCCCAAGGTCAATTTGGCTTTTCATCTCAGTCAGGAGGTGATTTTGCCGGAGTTTTGTCCTGCTCCTTCCTCGGCTGAGGAATGTCGTTTGCACTGTCTAGATGTACGGCGGACGTTGCTGTGGTATCTGCAGGTGGTGGAGTCCTTCCGGAAGGGGACGCTTTGTTTGTTAACTTTGGTCCTGCTAAGAAGGGTGTGAAGCCTTCCACGGCCACGTTGAGTCATTGTATTTGGTCTACGGTCTTGCTGGCTTACAAGCTTAAAGGGGTGGATCCTCCTATGGGGGTTCCGGGCTGTTCTACTCGCAGTATTGCTGCTACGGGTGCTGAATTGCAGGATACCTCTGTGGTGGAGATTTGTAGGGCTGCGACCTGATCCTCCCCTTCCACGTTTGTCCGTCACTATCGTATTGCTGGTCTGGAACATTTGGATAATGTTCTGGGCCACAGGGACTTGTCTTCTATGATGGGATAGAGATGCTGTTGTTCTGTGATTGGGGCACATTATTAAACTGGTGTTCTTTATCACTCAGTTGTCCATTTATGTTTTTTTTGCTTACTATGTCCTCACATGTTAAGAAGGAAGGCGAGGGAGGGATGGGAGGTAATGCATCCATTACTAATGATAATAGCATTACTTCTAGTCCTACTCCCTTCCCTTCCTTCTAGGACTCTCCCGGTGCTGTACATCTGAGTGCTAGCTCCGCTTGTATATGTACAAGAGGAGGTGGGAGCGGGCAGAGTCATTATAGGCTAGGGGTGGGTCTAAAGGGAGGCGGGGGCCTCACACGTTAAGATGGAAAGCGAGGGAGTAGGACTAGGAAAAATGCCATTATCAATAGTAATGGATGCATTGTGAATGGTAGCTGTTCTAGCTTCTCGAGATGCAACATTGTACATGTGGCATCTTTCTTAGCCATGAGTCGTTGTTTACATTAGGTTGAAAGGCAAGAAAAGGTCGGTGGAATTCAGGTAACCCCATGGCACGCACATGTTCTTAAGCACTTGAAGTGTCCAGCTAAAATGCATAATAGATCTAAGCTGACTTTGCCCATGGTACAATGAAGACATGTCACTTTGCAAGATATCTATAACAGATGACACAATGTTATTCAAGATGTAAACATGAGAAGACAATGTATTAATACTATTATCAACAACAGCAAGCACTTTATCCAAATTATCTTGATGAATTTGTCTTAAAAGTGTGTCAACTTACATGTGTGACAATTTCCAAATTTCGTAACATGTGACGCAAATAAATCATTTTGAACGTGGCGATTTAGGACCCAACAAGAAATCAGACAATTCCATATCTTTGCACAGAAGGGAAAGATGTTGCTTTACTGCAGACAGTGTTGAATGTTCCAATCATTGCTGGCACAATTCCCTCCCCCCCCCGAATATGTGGTGACAAAAACGAAGTCTGTGCCCTGAACTTGCCTAGGTTTAGTACCCCATACTGATTTCAAATCTATGGTTTCCTTCCAATAGTCATAGCCTTTCACAGCTAAGTGTGGAAACAATTAATTAGTATAGATTAGTTTAGTTTGTGTGAGCATATACTTTTTGGTGGTGTTGTGTAGTTCCTATATTACCTATACAGGATCTGCGACTCGGCTAACATATACTGTGGGTTTGGTGGCAGACTGCTTCCGAGAACCCCCACGGGATACGTTAGCCTGTTTGCATTAACCAGCTCACCGTGCCACTAGAATCTCCTCTTATCGGGGAGAGAATAGTTTCTGGCAAGCTCAGAACATGACAACCCTGTGGAAACAATATACTACTTTTCGCTCAGTCACTCGTGCTCTCTTAGTTTGTCTCAGAGATACACAAAATAAACAGTCTGGGCGTTTCAATAAGTATTTTTTGAACAGTTGTTATTCTAGTGTAGAATATATGAGCTGCAACAACCATTAGACAGTAGCAGAGATATATGGTTAGCAGTACTACGAAAGTAAAGGGATGGTACAGTTCTACCATTTTGCAGTAATCATGAATATATACAAGTACATAGAATACATGATAATAAGTGCGTTCTCCTACGATGTCTCCCTAACTAGATGTACCTAATTGTACCTAGCATCTATGTAGGTTTTATGCCAAGAATCCCTCTAGGATCTAGTGCACCCCATTACCTGAGAATTAGAGAATGTGGGACCCTGTCCTGGTCTCGAGTTCGACACCCCACGCGGGATGTTAGACCACTGCTATCTGGAGCGTCTGCATGCAGGAACCTCAGCGTCTCTGGTCAGTGTGTCAGCCAGGAAGTCACGATCTCCTCTGTCTCTTTAAGCAAGACATCATGTATATATACCCACAGGTTCCCCCAGGGGTCCTACCTTGCTCTGTTACTGTGTTGGCCTAAAGGATGACGTTGGGCTTGAACTTTAACATAGATAATATACAGGAGATGTTCATCCTGCTGTGAGTCATGCTGTGCTTCCAAGAAGCCTCATGCATAATGTATGAGTATCAAACCAGGGAAAAACCCGCGTTTTGAATGCAGTGTCGTATCTAGGTAAAAGGTCAGTGCCTAAGAACCGTTATGCATGTAATGTAGGGAAGAATATAGGTGAAAGGTTGTGATGTTTTCCTGCGCCTATATAAGGTACCTATATGGAATATAACACCCACTGCTCTTCCAACTGGATGACATATGTAACCTATACCGTACTACTAGCCTAACAATTTCAATTTATTTATTATGTTTTGGCACTACAAAGAGGGCCACACAAACAAAATATACAAAATACATATACATATTCCATCATAAAAAGAAAAAATAAACAATTACAACATTCTCCATCGAAAAGGGCATACTATGACACAATCCTCCTCATTTCATCAATAAATATCTAAAAAACCTTTAAAAAAGTTAAAAATATTGAAGCAAAACATTTCATTGGGAGGGGTATACAAAGCTTTTAAAAAGGAATTCGCATCAAGGATTCCTAATTGTAGACAAATTGATTTTAACCACCTTAAACGAAGTAAACGTAATGCAGGACAAATAAACAATACATGAGTACGATCCTGTGCTGACAAATTACAGAGATTACATAGGGGGGAAGACCCATACCATTTACCATTACTAGCCTAACAAGATATAGGTATGCTCAAAATTCATAAAACATTCATTTTATTAAAATGTGAAAAAGACTTCTAAACTTCTAAAAAGCTTGAAAAAATTGTAATAGAAAAATGTTTGCAAACTATTGCTCTAAAAAGTGTCCGTAGTTATAGTCCGAACTACTATAAGCATTAGAAAACCATTTATGCCCAATAAATGAAAGGAATGTCAATGTCAATTTTGTTTCTGAGTTCCAAATTCAGCTTGTTTCAAAATGGCAAAGTTTTTACCAGCACACGACGAGCCTAAATAAGTCAAATGTTTATGTGTCCTGGCTGGTAGACGCAGCATTTTCGTTGTTTGCTTCTGCAGTAGACGGCCCCTGTAGCACCTTGCAAAGCACGTCAATTGAGCACAGATGATGTTCCACGCTGTCCATAGCTGGTACTGGGGCAGCCTGTGCACCGTCCAAAGCCTGGGTGTCAGTGGAGGAGCCGGTGTTCATACCAACAGGTGCAGTTACAACCTGTGGTGGCTCAAGGAATGCCGCAGCCAACATTGGAATGCACTGAGGACTCTGCAGAACATGGGACCTTATCGGGTTCAGTAGAGCATTCACATCCGGTTGTGCACATGATGGGAGTGACGAACAAAGGTTTAACATGCTTTCTTCTCCGCAAAACAGGCATCGGAGGACAAGTAAGATGCAGTCCATCCAGACTGGTCGAAATGACAGGAACCAAGATGCATTTAGTTCTCTCAGGCGAAACGTGCCTAGTTGTTGTACCATTTGGTCACAGTATTTCTGCTCCAGGAGCGCTTTTTCCATCTCCTTGGTGACTGGGACGTCCATTGCGTAGCAGATAGAAGACAATCAGGATACCTGCTATTAGAAACAGTATCAGCGGAACACCTCCAAAGATGCTTCAGCATACGGAGTGTATGAAGTTTGGTATAACTCCAATTACCGTCTAAAAGGTGCTTAGAAGTCCAGAACCTTTGGTCTTAAAAAGGTGGACAATGCCAGTTTTATCTGACATGTTAAAGATACGATTTACCATTTCTACGAAATGGAAAGGGCAGTTGGTATTAATAAGCGCCTGTATCTCAGCTGAAGACCTTGCGATCTCAAGTTCAAAAGTCTCTCGCGCTGAGTTTAAGAACACAGACTTCTGTAAAAGCATGGCTTTCATTCTGCCTAGAGTATCAAATGCAAAAACAACCGTTGATGGACAGAATACAGAACAATGTCATACATTCACCCCAGTACAGAGATCTGGGCCTAACTCCATCGGTTTTTTGCTCACCATGCCATTCCAGTTTGAACCCAGCCATATGCAAATCAGTCTTGACCCTGTGCCTCAACGGAACAGTCCAGCCCAAATTGCCAAGCCAGGTCCTCCCTGGACTGGAAACAAGCATCCTAGGACCGGTTTCGGGGTTTCACCCCTCTTCAGCCAGGATAGCCTGACTCCAGTGGCATGGAGAGCACGGGACCCACGTCTGGGCATACCCGTCCCACTCGGGGTGACAAATGCAAAAACAACAGTTGATGGACAGAATGCAGAACAATGTCATACATTCACCCCAGTACAGAGGTCTGGGCCTAAATCCATCGTTTTTTTGCTCACCTTGCCATTCCAGTTTGAACCCATCCATATGCAAATCAGTCTTGACCCTGTGCCTCATGGGAACAGTACAGCCCAAACTGCCAAGCCAGGTCCTCCCTGGACTGGAAACAAGCATCCTAGGACCAGTTTCGGGGTTTCACCCATCTTCAGCCAGGATAGCTTGATTCCAGTGGCATGGAGAGCACGGGACCCACGTCTGGGCATACCCGTCCCACCCGGGGTGACAAATGCAAAAACAACAGTTGATGGACAGAATGCAGAACAATGTCATACATTCGCCCCAGTACAGAGATCTGGCCCTAAATCCATCGTTGTTTTGCTCACCATGCCACACCAGTTTGAACCAGCCATATAAAAATCAGTCTTGACCCTGTATAAATTGTATTATAGAAACATTCAGTGAAGGCCATAACGGCGCCTCCCTGACTGTATGTGTCGGTGGAAACAATACTTACATACAACAAGTAATCCTGGAGATCACGGTTACCAGATATGCGATGCCCGGGAGCATTCCACAGCAGCCATGACTGTTCAGCATCAAGTAACTCTCATTCGAAAGTATCCCAAACGGTGGAGTAATCACGGCAGCTGGGGCACCCCTTAGATGACAGGACAGGTTCACCACAGAACCATTACAAGCTCCGTGCAGTAGAATGTCCTGACATATGAGCGATCCACTTAAAGCGCTCTCACAGTTTGTACCACTAGGAAACACTTCTCGATCCCCACTCCGGCATCGAAATCTGTATAGTCATTCCCAAGATTCCTTAATGTATTCCTTACCCATTTTTTCATATTTGCCTGCCTGCTTTTGTTCAAGGCAATACTGAAACTGAAAAGTAGTGACCGGTAGAGTTATGTGGCCATGGATTAGCCATTCTGTGTGCGGTGATTCTGCCCCTGTGAACGGTAATCTATCCAGTTTTTCGATACGCAGCATTGTATATTTAGGTCCCCTTTGTGCCATTTCTATCTGTTTATCTGTTAGATTGTATTCAGAAAACAGAAACGTACTGTTTATAAAACGCCAAGGCACATAGCCTGCACACAAAGATTGTAGCGTCCAGCTTAACAACATACTAGAACGTAATTGAGATTGCCCTTGCTGTAATATGGCTAAATCTTGTTCCAGTATGTCTATCGCAGAAGATACATTGTTGCCTAAGGAATATATCCTGGAGGTCAATGTTGTTAACCCATTGTCTAACTGCTAGAGATTTCCACAACTTAATACGGTCTATTTCCCATATTCTTTCTGCGGCCTCTTGTGATATTTTTCAAATTTCATTGTAGACAGAGTAACTGCCCGCATATATGAAATGTTTTTGGCGTGGTTTCCTGGGACCTATTAAAAAATCCCTAAGATCCATGTCCTGTGTGAGTAAGGATAAGTATTGTTTCACTTCTGTGAGTGTTGAGGTCTCTAACCAATTAAGGCACAACTTTCCAACACTGTAGGATGTCACTACCCCTGGATGTTGTCTCTCTCTGTACATAATGTGGATCTGGCCTATGGATACTAAACCCTTCGGTTCTACCCATGAATCTTTCCTGACAACCATTGGTGTCTGTTGGCCAAATCAACCATTTCTACCAATCGGGGTCTGATCTATTGTATTGTATGATGTCATCTAATGTAATCCCTGTTTGTGATGTTTCGTTACCCTCGGTGTGTGATGGTGTCGGCAGCCGAGGTGTGTTCAAGTCTCTATTCTTGGCTAGTCCAAGGCAAGACATCTGTTGCACTGTCTCGATCAAAAACATGAGTTGTTGCGGGATGAGGCATGCTCTAAATAAAGCTTCTATCCCCTACACCTGTCATTCTCTAGTACCCCAAACTGATATCAAGTCTATAGTGTCTTCTCCATAAGTCTTAACCCTGTTCAGATAACTGGGCAATAAAGGATGCAGAGTAAATCTGTTTGGTGTTTGTTAAAATATTTTTCTGTGCTGATGTTGGTGCAACCTTATAATAATATGAGGCTGGGCCAGACATATTTCACCCAAAAACATATGGAAACTTTTGTGCAAAGGTTTTTGAACTGCCTTTGGGTGGTGTTGAACAATGTTCCCACTGGTGGTAGGTGAACACATTTCTAGGATTAGCAGATTTATGCAAAAAAATGATGTCCATAGTGTTGATAACAATACATTGATTCATAATCTGATGTGCCTTCCAGTGATTCACTATTAGAAAACGCAGCAGATTTTTCCAAATCGGACAACATGTTATTAACAGTATCAAAATCCCAATCATCGGAAAATGTACTTGAGGTAATGATATCACTCAATGATATTTTAAATAAATGTGGGATTCTTAACATTTCTGTCGGGCCAAATATATCAAAATCAACCTTGTCCCAAACTATACTATCGGGTATAGGAACTACTGTAATGTTCACTGATGACAAGTCTCTTTGTTCTCGACGACATGATTGATGTGGTTTCCAAATTAATTTCAAATTTTGGGCTGCAGAGCTTTGCCAAATATATTGTCCATTAATAAGCATGTTAAAAACTATTGCAGAAAAGAAAGAAAAGCACTCCAGTGATTAACCATATTTCTACCCATGGTGATATCAGGTAAGTTCTCCTAAGAAAGCTCAGAAAGTCTTTAACTTGCTGATTGCGTGATTTTTGGGCTGACATTGTTTCTGGTTCACTTGGATCCAAGGAAAACGTATCAAAGTTTATGAAGTAGCCAGAAGCAGTTCGATCAATTGTTGGAATCGCATCAGGATTTGTTGAAATCGTAGTTTGCTCTTGTCAAGGCATGTTGACGTAAATATCAGTATTTGGTCTTATAGCAATTTGTGTTTTATTTTGAGTTTGATTTTGAAGTTAAACTTCGGGTTCAAGGGGAACGAGTTCCATAGCATTGTTGCATAGTTCTTCATTCCGTACAGGAGGTTCTTCGAACGTGATGAGTCTTTCCGTTTGAACTTCTTGAATTGTAGCGAGAGGAGGGTGTCTGCTACTCTGGAGTCCACGTGGGCTACTGCTTAGTATCTGCCACATAGTGTGGTTTGATTAGGTCAATGGAGACAAATCTTTTCTCCTTTTTTCCGGCAAGAGGCGGTAGAAGTACAGTTCTTCTTCCTTCAATGGCTAAGATCTGTACAGGCTCTCTGTATGATGGTCCAAATTCTTTCTTGTCCGCTATTTTCTCTCTGACCAGATCCTCGACTTTTGGGATCTAGACAGGTCTTGCTGTGACTGATTTGACTTTCCCAGTGGCGGTCTGTTTCAGGTGGACATTACTTTGTTGTGTCCTGGATTCATTTAGAGCCTGTAAAACAGCCAAACGATCATGGATGTCAAATGGTTTTTAATCCACCACTGCCCCTTCACAATCAAGATCAGGTACCCACATTCTTGTCCCAAATAGGACCTCATATGGAGTGACCCTCCCTAGAGAACTTCTTGGCATGGTATTGAGAGCCTGCTGGACCCCATAAAGATGTTCTACCCAGTTTTCACTCGTGCCTAATACTCTAGCTGTTAAGGATTGCTTTAAGTCTCGTTTTTTGGTAAGGAGATGAGTACCACAATGCTACACCCAAACTTCCAATGGCCACCTTTTAAGCCCCAGAGCTAAACGCAGGGCCCTGGTCAGAATGTAATGTGCCAATTTCATATGTCCCTATGAAGACTCACAAATCTTTTATAACAGTTCAAGTATCAGCCGAGCGCTAGGGCCACACACATAGGAATCTCGAGCAGGAATCCACTGCAACCATTATATATTTCTTAGCCCCATCTCTTTTTAAGGGGCCACAGTGATCTAGGTTGACACAGGCTAGTGGCTTGTCAGCTATTAACAATGGTGTCTGCGCAGGACGTGTTACAGTGGAACCTTTCATCTGCTGGCAGATATCGCATTTCAAGACATAGTCCTTAGTCTGCTTTGTTAACCCAGGCCACCAGTAGCGTTGTTTCAATAACGAAACTGTTGCCGTAACTTCTGCATGTGCAGAACCTATCCCTTCGTGTGCCGCTAGAATTAAACCTAACCTACAATCCATGTTTGGAATGACTCTATCCCCCACTCCAGGAATCTGAGCAAATGGAATGTTATTTGCATCTAACTTGTAGGAGTACTTGAGTGGAAATCTTTTTGGTACTGCACAGTTGTTTTTGTGTGAAGCAATAACAGTTACCATAATCTCACTGTCTATTTTCGTTTTAGAATGAGTGATTGCAGCTACGGAAGCCGTGCGTACAGCCCCCTTTGCTGCTTCATCTGCCAATGAATTCCCTTCAACGTGAACACCATCACGCTGATGACTCAGTGTAGGTATGACGTGAGCCCTTGGTAGTTCCAATTTAAACTTCACTACCTGTTACCATAGCATTTTATGCTTAATTGTGCCACCTTGTGCGTCTTTGAACCCGTTTTGAACCCAGTATTGCAAGTATTCATTATATGACTGTACACAGCAAAACTAATCGCACCCAATTAGTGTGGGGAATTCTCAATCCGTGTTTACCAGTGCCAATATCAGCTCTTTTAACTCTGCCAACTGAGCTGTGCAGTCTTCTAGAGATTGCGTTTTGGTGCAACTTGGATGGAACTTTCAATCCTGCATGCAACCTTTAACGATTGCACACGCTGCGCTATATTGTTGCTAACTCCCTATGGCTGGTTGAGCAGATCCGTCAGTGTAAATAGTATATTCATACTGATCCAGAGGCATTATTTCATTTAGTAGAGGATATTCTTGTTCGTTTTGCAGGAATGCTTGTGTCTTTAAATTTTGGTTGTACCTATATTCTACATCTGTTGCAGTGAGAGAATTAGCCCATTGTATCCATCTCGGATGTAAGGCTTTAGCGTGAGAGATGCTTGCCTTTGTCGCAGCCTCTAAGGCTGGGACTGGAGTCACTACTATTATTCGTTTCCCCTGAGCCAGTGCTCTTTCTCTCACTACAGCAGTCTGTATTGCTGTCAGAATCTTCTCTGTGAATGCAAAGCGCATCTGTATGTATGTATGTATAAAATATTTATAGAGCGCACTGCAACCCTACGGGCATCCTGGCGCTGGTGACAAAGTGAAGGGAAGGAGGACGAGGGGTTATGCTCTAGGAAAGAGCCAGGTCTTGAGCTGCCTACGGAATGATGTCACTTCCTGGACCTGTCTGAGCTCCAAAGGGAGACTGTTCCAGAGACGAGCTGCCGCATCACTAAAGGCACGTCCCCCCAAAGTAGATCTCTTTGTCTTAGGAATTTTGGCCAGCCTGGCTGCCGAAGAGCGCAGGCTGCGCATGGGAGTGTACCAACTAAAGAGATTTTGCAGCGGCCCAGGGCCAAGGCCATGAAGGGCTGTGAAAACTATGCACAGAGATTTAAACAAAATTCTCTGGTGTACCGGGAGCCAGTGGAGATCAGATAGTGCCCTAGTGCTAGAAGAAATGCGAGGTCTCAGGAGGGCAAGTTTTGCAGCAGCTGACTGAATACGTTGGAGTCGCTGGATCAGATATCCAGGGGACTCGAGCATCAGGGCGTTACAATAATCCAGCCGGCTGAGAATTGTACATCGAACCACTGTTCCTCTAACATGGGGAGGGAGCAGTGGTAGGAGTCTACGTAGGCCTCTCATAATCATGTGGCAATTCGAGGCCACCTTATTGACGTGTGACTCCAAACTCAGCTTCTCATTGAAGCAGACCCCCAGATTACGCACGATTTTCACCGGGACCAAGGGTGTGTCCAAGGGGAGGGGCCAGAAATTAGAAGGTAAGACTTGTGGCACCTTACCTACCGAGCAATGTAGAATCTCGGTCTTGGCACTATTGAACTGTAGGGTATTAGTTCTCAACCACGAGGTCATTTCCCGCATGCAGTTGTGGAAGGAAGTTAAAGAGTCCACCTGGTCACCATCCAGGGAAACAATCAGCTGCGTGTCATCAGCATAGTTGACAGCCATGATGTTGCTAGAATTGATAAGTTTAACTAGTGGTTGCATATAAACGTTAAACAAAATCGGGCTGATTGAAGAACCCTGAGGGACACCATGTTTATTGGGCAAGAAATCTGATTGGTACGGAGGCAGAGTTACTGCCTGCCGTCTGTCTGAGAGATAGGAACATAGCCACTTCAGAGCCAGATCAGTAACCCCCACCTCTGCGAGTCTGTGTAGGAGGATGTTATGATTAACCGTATCGAATACGGCGGATAAGTCTAGCAAAATCAGGGTTGCAGAGTGCCCCTTATCCGCACGCACTCGGAGATCATCCAAGGCGGTAATCAGTGCAGTTTCGGTTCCGTGCCCAGGACGGAAACCAAATTGATTCTCCTCCAGCTTACAATTGCTCTCCAAGAAGCACGAGAGCTCCTGGCTCACCAAGCGCTCAGCTATCTTAGCCGGGAAAGGCAGCAGAGAAATAGGACGATAGTTCTCATAACAGGCGGGGTCCAGCGAGGGTTTTTTCAAAAGAGGGGAGACCAAAGCAACCTTCCAACAAGCCGGAACCACACCGCAAGTTAGTGACTGATTAATAATCTGGTAGAGGTACGGAAAGGTATCCGATCCTACTTCCTTCCAGAGTTTCTGCGGCAGGGGGTCCAGCAGAGAACCCGAACAAACTTTCTTGGCTATATTGGAAAACTCCTCCATGGAAGGGCAGGTCCAGCGGTCCAGCCAAGGACCTGCCAGAGACTCTGACTCTATCATAGGGCCTGCGCCGCCGGGCGGATCGGTTCGCGACAAATCCGCTCCAACCTTAGTACTAATCACAGGGGCGGATTGCAGACCCTCAATGATACCCTCTATTTTGTTGTGGAAGAAGGCTGCCAGTCCATTACAAAGATCCTGGGAAGGGATGATCTTGTTACCCAGACACTCTGGATTAGTGAGGCCTTTCAAGATGTTAAAGACACATTTAGCACTGTTCGGGGCTTTCAGAATAAGTTCCGCAAAATACGACGCCTTGGTAGCTGCAATGGCTTGTTTATACCTGACTAGCAGTTCTCGCCAGGCGATCTTGTCACTGGCTAGATACTGCCTGCGCCACCGCCTCTCAGCGTGTTTGCACTGAATCTTAAGGGCTCGGAGTTCCTCCGAGAACCATGGTGCAGAGGGAGATCCTCGTTTCCTAAGCCGTTTCAGAGGGGCAGACAGTTTGATGGTATTAGCCATGTAGCTGCATAGCTCCCCATAATTAACATCAACCGACTTCCCTGGGTCCGGGACGGGGGCTGCATCGAAAAGAGGAGCAGATTGCGCTATCCGCATAAGGGCTTTCCAGTCCCTAGTCTGGACAAAATTATCCTTAATAGGGAGGAGCCTAATTCTAGGGATTGAGAGCAGTCGAAAGATGATCAAATGGTGGTCAGACCAATCCATCGGTAGAATATTGTCAATAATCACTACTTTTTCTCCAGCGAATATTAAATCTAGTGCATGTCCTGCCATATGAGTGGGCTCCAACACATGTTGTGGAAGATTTAAATTAACACAGGACTGTACAATATTATTAAAGGCTGTTTTCAGCATTGCACTAGGCCAGAGATTGAAGTCTCCCAGAATCATCATTCTCTGACGAGTAAGTGCCAGATTGCTAATCACGTCCAAGAATTGCTGTTGTGATTGTTCACTTATAGTCCCCGGGGGTCTGTAACAAAGTATCCCAGTCACGACATGGCCGGATCTGTCTTTCAAACAGAAGCCCAGCATTTGTGTACAAATGTGATTTGTATGCAATTAGTACGGTTTCACCTTCATTGTATGTCAGATAGGTGCACCCAGATTGACCCGCAATTATACAAATCACTAGGTTTTGTACGTTTACGCGTGTCTGCAAGTGTTTGGAGGCTATCATGTCAGCTTGTAAGGAACGAATTGTATCTGTGTGTTCCTGTGTCCGGTTTCTCGCTGAGAAATCAGGTCTGATGAAGTCGTAGAAAGGTTTTACTCTTTCTGCGTAATCCAAAATGTATGTTCTACCAAAATTTAGGAATCCCAGTATTGATTGTAAATTTTTTTAATGATTTTGGAGGTTGGAGCAGCACGCATTTTTCTAAAAAATTGGCTGCCAGGCTTTTCCCTTCACTTGAAAGCTCATATCCTAAAAAAAGAACACTGAGGTGGGCAATTTTTGATTTTTTAAAGTTAAATTTGTAGCCCTCAGATGCAAATCCCAAAATGATGGTATTCACTCTGTTCAAGTGTTCCTCCAGGTCAGCGTCCATCAGATAAATATCATCCACATAGGACAATGCCCCTTCATCTAACTTTTGAAGTAATTCAGTTACTGTGGCCGAAAACAACACCGGGCTGTTCTTATACCCTTGGGGGAGTCGCTGAAATTGCCGCTGAGAGCCTAGCGTTGAGAATGCTGTCATATAACTACTTTCAGGCACAATGTTTTGGCAAAAAAATCCATTTCAGATATCATGTGTTGTTTTGTATTTTTCCGCACAATGTTATTCATTAATGTGGCACTGTATGCATTTTGAACTGCATATGTCTTAGTGCAAGTGTTTAAATGTCTGTAATCTAAAACTAGACGATATGTATTGTCAGGTTTCATGACAGGAAACAAATGATTATTCATTTGAGAGGTGCAAGTTTCAATTGCCCCTTGATCTAAGATTTCCCTGACCTGTATTTTAGCTTCTTTCTTTATTAGATACTGCCTCTGTGCAGTTGGAGTATTTTTTAAAGGAATTATGTGGTGGGTTGAATCCTCATCCCATCCAACATGGTTCTTGTATAAAGCCGGAACCTGGGCTACCGCCCACTCCTGCGCATATGTATGTTGCAAGTGCCTGGGAATGTGATCTGAGAAGGCTGGTAGAATTACTGTTTTCTCCTTTAGGGCAATCCATGATGAATGCTGGCGGCCAATCTTGTTCAGCTAACAAAATGTCATAGCCAAACGTAAGGTTCTCCCAAAAGAGACCTCTCACTAACCTACTTTTGTCCCCCTCCATTTGGAGCATTATTTCATATACTTTATGTGGGACACTCACTCTAGTATCAGGTGTTTCCACCATGATATAATCATTCAAGTACGCTATCACCAGAAATTCCATCAGGTTCTGGCGAGCTATTGTTACCTATCCTGCACTGTCTAGCATCGTCAGAGCCCATTCCCCATTCAGTAGTCGAGTCCTCAGAATTCTGGGTATGTCTGATCTTTAGACCTGCAACTTTCTTTTTCTTGAACTGTGGCTTTTGCTTTGGTTTTTCTTCCTTTTTTGAAGTAATATCTTGAGCGTGCTGCTTGTCTCTGGACTTTGTATGCTCTTCTAGTCTTTCTGACCGTCCTTCCCTCTCGGAGTTTTTCGATGAACCCTGAAAGGAATGAGAGGAACGTGTATCAGTATCCTGATACCTGTCAGGTTTCCTAATATTATCCCTATTCCTTATACCTCTTTTCAGAGGGCTCCTGTGGAGGAGATCTACCGCGGGACTGAGATCTGTTCTCTTTAGGGGCCATATGTAGGAAGCCTAATACAGGTCGGTAACGGCCGATTTTCGGTAAATATACCGTTACCGACCGGTATTTAGGCTTTTGCTATGTAGGGGGATCATCGGTAATTTTACCGATTCAGTAAATACCGAATCCTGAAATGAGATGTAGGGGGAGTGTGTCGTGGGTGTGGGGATTCGTTATTTGCCACCAACTAAAAGTTGGTGGTAAATGACGAATAGGTGTAAAAAAGCATTTTTGGGCACTTTGAAGTGTGCAATGTGGCAGACATACATGCCCTTAGGGCATGTATGTGCGTCACATGTGCACACATGGACGAATCAGGGGTGCAACAGGGTGTCAATGTGACACCCTGCCACCCATGATGATGCCTCCCCCATTACCGATTCGGTATTTACCGATTCGGTAATGGCAACTGGCTTCCCATTCATTCCTATGGGCCTCCAGGCCCATAGGAATGAATGGGAAGCCAGTTGCCATTACCGAATCGGTAAATACCGATTCTAAAATACCGACACTTACCGATTCGGTATTTTTGTACCTACATTACATTTACCGATTCATAAATACCGAATCGGTAAAATTCGGTATTTAAGAATCGGTAAATGTAATTTACCTACATATGGCCCAAAATGTTTGTTGTTTTTTATTATCCCACTTCTTTTTAGAAGAAGCAGGTGCCTGCTTGGAAGTATCCTTTTCAGAACTGCCCATCAGTTGTGGTTTTAAAGCTTTCCCACCCAAACTGTCTCTGCCTAATTCTGCATACACAGTTTCATTTATTTGAGGTAGTTTGTGATCCTGGTCTAAAGGACTGAACTCCCATAGGCGCTGAAGCTGCTTCCCCTTTAATATTAGCTAGTGTTATGGCTGATACCTGGGCATAGTTACCTAGTAACTTCATCCCTAAGTTTAGAGCAGGCTCAGCTCCGTACTCGTTTTGTATTTTTCTTCATACATCGGTTATCATTGCTAATGAAGGAATACCATGAGTTCTGGTATAAATGGCTGCAAAGACTGTACCCCAAGTGGTACAATCCTCTATTTGTGGTGTTATCCCCATGGGCAAGTAGATTGTAAGCATTCTGTGTTTTTCATATGGGGTAGTATTTGGGAATACTGCCTCGAGCTGTGTAATTTTCGGAGCTATCCAGAATGGCATTTGTTCACGTTTAGAGGGCATTTTGCCCATCACTGTGTGTAATGTTTGTGGTGTGATTTTAGTTGCTGTACCCTGAGATTGAGTTCGATTTGTTGCAACTGTTGCTGGTTGGACTGTGAAAGTCCGGGTGACGAAATGCGTCACGTTTCTATAGATTTTAATTAAATCCTTGTGTTGTATGAGTAAGTCTGCCTGTGGGCGACCTAATAACAGGATTATGGATGATGCAATAACCGGAACACTTCCAGGTGACACGTGTTAGATTTGTCCATTGGTAACTTATAGATATCTGTCTCACGGCTTTCTATGTTGGAGCCTCTTTGATGCATCTGTCGATATTGCTATGGTATGCAGTATACTAATGATGACGGAAGTTGTAATCTTGTGGAAACCAATAAAGTTTGTTTTAATAAAAAATAAAAAAAAGTCTGCCTGTGGCATTGTGTCAATGTCAGGATGTGGTGTGTAGGCCGCTAATATCAGCCATGCTGCCCCTTCTACTCCGAGTGGGCCTAATCTTACTCTTCCTCTTATGTGGGGTAGGGCGCCTTTAAACCAGTAGAAATGTTCCTGGTACGTAAGTGGAATCTCTATGTCCTTGAACGGACCATATTCCACTGGTGCATCTCCTTCTGTGTAAGAGTGAAATATCTATGTGCTCGCATCTGCTGCCGGGAATGTAACCCACAAATAAAATACCTCTGTTTTTCTTTATTTGTGTACCTCAAAAACTACTAAGCCACCCCTGGCTGATAAACCATTTTCTAACAGCTTCATGGTGATTGTATGTCTGAATTTTTCTGCAATTGGAATTCCGTCTGCATCTTCTTCCCCTGAAAGGTGTAGATTTACTCTTAAGTCATGTCCTGTCTCAGTCATTTTTGTAAAGTTTGTTCAAGGGATCTAAGATAAGGTTTTGTGCACAATTTTAGGAACACTGTGTCCTTCAAGCTTGATCAACTAAACAGCTAATAAATAGGATTCTTGGCCTACTCAGCTGTGGAGGAGTTTGTGTCCACCCACTCCACACGCCTCTGGTATGAGTAGGGGTCTATGAGAAATAGCATGACTGAACTACTCAGATTCTACTGTTAAATAAGTACCCAACCAACGTTGGCGGCGCCATGTCGTGTAGTTCCTATATTACCTATACAGGATATGCGCGCTTCGGATAACATAAACTGTGGGTTTGGTGGCAGACTGGTTCCGAGCACCCCCACGGGATACGTTAGCCTGTTTGCATTAGCTAGCTCACAGTGCCACTAGAATTTCCTCTTATCTGAGAGAGAATAGTTTCTGGCAACCTCAGAACATGACAACTCTGATCCCTCAGGATCATGGAAACAATATACTACTTTTCACCTAGTCACTTGTGCTCACTTATTTTGTCTCAGGGGTACACAGAATAAACAGTTTGGGCATTTCAATAAGTATTTAGTGAACAGTTGTTATTCTAGTGTAGAATATATGAGCTGCAACAACCATTAGACAGTAGCAGAGATATATGGTTAGCAGTACTACAAAAGTAAAGGGATGGTACAGTTCTACCATTTTGCAGTAATCATGAATATTTACAAGTACATAGAATACATGATAATAAGTGCGTACTCCTACGATGTCTCCCTAACTAGATGTACCTAATTGTACCTAGCATCTATGTAGGTGTTATGCCAAGAATCCCTCTAGGATGTAGTCCACCCCATTACCTAAGAATTAGAGAATGTGGGACCCCGTCCTGGTCTCGAGTTCGACACCTCGCGCGGGATGTTAGACCACTGCTAGCTGGAGCGTCTGCATGCAGGAACCTCAGCGTCTCTGGTCAGTGTGTCAGCCAGGAAGTCACGATCTCCTCTGTCTCTCTAAGCAAGACATCATGTATATATACCCACAGGTTTCCCCAGGGGTCCTACCTTGCTCTGTTACTGTGTCGGCCTAAAGGATGACGTTGGGCTTGAACTTTAACATAGATATTATACAGGAGATGTTCTTCCTGCTGTGAGTCCTGCTGTGCTTCCAAGAAGCCTCATGCATAATGTAGGAGTATCGAACCAGGGAAAAACCCACGTTCTGAATGCAGTGTTGTATCTAGGTAAAATGTCAGTACCGTTATGTATGTAATGTAGGGAAGAATATAGGTGAAAGGTTGTGATGTTTACCTGCGCCTCTATAAGGTGCCTATATGGAATATAACAGTGTATGGCACAGTGTAAAATAAAAAATTTTTGGGTCATATCCTGAAAAATATGTGAATTTATCCCTACATGTTTTTGAACTCCCTTGTGGGGGAGTTGGACAATGTTCCCATTGTGTATTATTAAAAGTGTGCAGCTGTTCTGCTTGGGTTTTCGGATCGGGTGGAACCCGCTCTACAGAGCCCTCCTGACCCAAACCAGAACGTTACCCCCTCCCTAGGGCCTTTTTACACCTAAATAACCACATATATATGTACCACCTAAGGACAGGGAATTCCTATTATATATATATATATATATCAAGACCTCACAGCCTCGCAATCTCAGCAATCACAGTCTCGCGGCCTCAGGCAGACCCAGAATCTCCTACCAGACGGCAGCAACACCCATAGTCTCGCGGCCTCAGGCAGACCCAGAATCTCCTACCAGACGGCAGCAACACACATATAGTCTCGCGGCCTCAGGCAGACCCAGAATCTCCTACCAGACGGCAGCAACACACATAGTCTCGCGGCCTCAGGCAGACCCAGAATCTCCTACCAGACGGCAGCAACACCCATAGTCTCGCGGCCTTAGGCAGACCCAGAATCTCCTACCAGACGGCAGCAACACCCATAGTCTCGCGGCCTTAGGCAGACCCAGAATCTCCTACCAGACGGCAGCAACACACATAGTCTCGCGGCCTCAGGCAGACCCAGAATCTCCTACCAGACGGCAGCAACACACATAGTCTCGCGGCCTCAGGCAGACCCAGAATCTCCTACCAGACGGCAGCAACACCCATAGTCTCGCGGCCTCAGGCAGACCCAGAGTCTCCTACCAGACGGCAGCAACACACATAGTCTCGCGGCCTCAGGCAGACCCAGAATCTCCTACCAGACGGCAGCAACACCCATAGTCTCGCGGCCTCAGGCAGACCCAGAATCTCCTACCAGACGGCAGCAACACCCATAGTCTCGCGGCCTCAGGCAGACCCAGAATCTCCTACCAGACGGCAGCAACACACATAGTCTCGCGGCCTCAGGCAGACCCAGAATCTCCTACCAGACGGCAGCAACACCCATAGTCTCGCGGCCTCAGGCAGACCCAGAATCTCCTACCAGACGGCAGCCTTAGCACGAGCTCATCCTATTGTTACCGTAGTACATGACAGGGGAATCGGGATTACCATATATCAGATCACACAAAGACTATTAGTTGAGCACAACCTGTTCTCTAGTTCGAGGGGCTCGTTTTCCCCCTCATCCAGTTACCACTTACCTGACCAGGATTAACCTCTGTTCATGTTGAGTTAACTCTGACTAAAAGAATAGGCTATCCTCCTATACAAAAATACACAACACATGCTAACTCACGACAAGCTAAATACTTTATTTAAATGCCACATGCACATTCGCGGAATACATCATATATATATATATAACCTGCAAGGAAAGTGAAGGGTTAAGTTATACACTTCAAAGAAAAAGGGGTCGACATCACCTGGATTGTATGTAGTCTGTGCTCAATGGTCATCTAGGTTCCCTTCTCCCTCTGTGCCTCGGCTTCGCCTGGAAGTCACACCTCCGCAGTCGCGGATCTACTCCCTTCTCCCTCTCCGAGTCACTGGAACCTCTTCCTCATCGGCTACTTTCTCCTCTTTAGATTCAAGTTCGTCATCTGTCTTCCCTGGAATAAGTAGTAGCTTTTTCCTGCTAACGGCCAGATGCCGCCTATGGTCTAGAAGCAAGCGCCCATATCTAACTCAGACTTTCACTAATATAGAGGTGCATTCTCTCATGGAAATTTCCAGCTCGAAACCTGCCGCCCACCAAATTCCTGTACCTCCCCGTGCCAAGGACACGTTCCCAGCCGGCCGGCCTGATGTAGTGTCTTCGGCAGGGGAAAAAATACATTCCTTCGATAAGGGCCGGCCTGAACCGGTTCTCTCCGAGCGAATAACACCTCATAACTAAAACATCACCCTCCCTCTAGAAGTGTCCCAAGCTGCTGGAGCAGAAGGAAAGATGGAGTCTCTCCTGTCTGAGGCCTACCAGGCCTGAATTCAGCACGACTCCATGAAATACCCTCACTATAGGGCAAGTTATCCTCGATGCTAACGAATCTATCCCCTAGGCTATGTATGTAGGCCCTGATCTATGGGTAGGAGCACAGGATTATGTCAAAGTGTCTAATAGATAGGCCCTATTCACTACTCTAGTCCTTAGACTTGGATGGAAAGAGACTGAAGTCATATTGATCGCTCTATAACACCAGAAGGCCAGGAAAATCAAGCAGTACATTTCACCCTTGACTTCAGTCTATTATACATACATTTAAACAGAAGTCACATCGGTGGAAGAATAATATGAAACAAAACTAACCGATCTATGTCTAGTACCAGATGTGCAGAATTGAAGCAGTGAAGGGATACATTGAATAAAACAACAGATAGAAATCAAAACAGCAATAGCAATCAAAATGCCACCTAATATGTAGCGTAGCATATGCATGTCCGGTAACCAATTAAAGAGCCAGTCAAACCAGCCCTGATCAATGTGTTTTCTAACTTCATTGGTTAAGTCATGCAATTTATCTATGTGTGCACGAATGGATTGTGTATGATCAGATAAGTTAAAACAGCAGAGGCCTTCGAAATCTGAGCAACCATGTCCATGTTTAAGCAAAAGATAATCAATGGCTGCTCTATTTTGCAAAATGGCCCTACGTTCACCCTGGGCATCTAATAGCAAGTCAGACAAGACTGTAGAAGTATGATTAATAGATTTAACCATCCAGCAAGCCATTTTCCCAATGGATTTGGCATTGTAAACCGCCAAAGCAGGAACACCAATAATTGAAACAGCTAGGCTAAGGTATTCAGACTTGGAATATAAATGCAAAGATGAGTCACAATCCTCCTGTAACATCACTGTATCTCGAAGCACACGAGAGTTGGCATTTGGATGGGAGGAGAACATGAGTAAACTCAATCTAGTGATGGCACACGGGCCTCCGGAAATGTTTGCAGGGACATATGGCCAGGAAGTATTACCACATGAGAAAAGCCATCCGGCAGGTAGCAACATCGCACGATAGTGACTGGGAGTAACTACCAAACTATTGCAAGTCATATTGTTCTGGACTGAGACACATCTCGTCGGTGTCCTCTGGAAACACAGAGTTCGTTCATGAGGTGTAAAGGAAGTGGCGCCCCTTAACTTGAGGCGTAGGCATTCAGAAATTGCATTAGGATTACATGTAAGAAAGAAGCATAAGTCACCTTGTGTAATATTGTACGTAATTATTTGGGACTGGATGGGGAGTTGCTCGTTCGGCAGTTCAGTACACAAAGGACAATATACATGGGTAGCAAAATCACCCAGGATAATATTCGGACGAGCCTTCGAAATGTTAAAGATACTGATTAAAGTCTCCAGCGAGGCGGGGACAGCAACTAGGCAGGTCGCAAGAATATCGTGCACAGATCTCATCGGTGTCAAACAGAAGTGAGGGGCATCAGTTACTCTCTTGGCCAGTAGGGTCCAAAAGTTCGATGATGAATCCCACGCATTGAAGGAACGCAACATTCGGGTTCCCAGTTCATCCCGGGTTGATGGGATCCCTTCCCTCTCGCCGAAGTAGTCCGAAGGGGGTCCAATACCGGCACATCCTGCAGCAACAATCCAAAGAATGATCTGAAAAAGAACCAAATACAGGCATTAATCATTCTCGTAAATAACATTTATCAGCTGGGACAGCTTCCCAGCTATCTTTCCCTGGCCTCATGACCAAGATGGTATTATCCTGACCGGTGGCAATAACCTCTGCTTGTTCAGGGGGATTCTTAGGCGATTGCACCCAAACCTTGGCCCCAGGGTTATCCGTAGAGCCAAAGCCTTTCTGGCCACGTACAGTTAGCAAAGTTGGGGCAGTGCCTTTCATTATTTCACCACTGAAAACAGGCATAATGAGTAATTGAGCCACTCGGTCAGTACGATGTATCAGCAAGTCAATCTCACTGCTATTTAGCAGAAGTACCTTAATCTCTCCCTGATAGTCGCTGTCAATAACTCCTCCAAGCACCTGGATGCCTTTTACAGCCAGCCCCGATCTAGGGGCGATCAATCCAAAATTCCCCGGTGGTATATGAATACCAACACCGGTAGCAATGATGACCCGATTTTTACTTTCCAGAACGGTGTCATCCATAGCATGCAAGTCTAAACCTGCCGACCCTGGGGTCGCTCTGCATGGAGCCAGAGCTCCGGGAGTAATTTCCCAGTACATCACAGTTTCATTGATTACATTAGGCATAGTCTCAACATTTGGGGGAAACAAACGCATGAGCGGAGATTCAGCATTTAAAAAAGGACGATTATTCAGGATCAATAGTGCTTGGGGTAGAAAGTCTCGCCAATTTTTATACTTGTCATCTGTTAACTTTCGTAACTGATCCTTTAGCAGGCCATTCAATCTCTCCACCAGGCCTGAGGCCTGCGGGTAATAGGGTATGTGAAATATCCATTCAATGTTATTTTCCACACAGAATTCCTGTACCAATCTTCCACGAAAATGGGATGCATTATCAGATTGAATTTGGAATGGCACACCATAATACATCATAATCAATTCTAATGTTTTTATGGTATTCAATTGGGTGGCTTGCTTACATGGAAGAGCTACCAGCAAGCCACTATATGTATCGACAATTGTGCAAACATATTGACAATTTCTACTCATGGGAAGGGGCCCGATGTAATCAATCTGCCAAATTTGAGCGGGCAGTTTCCCGCGATGTAAATGGCCTCTAACAATTTGGGGTACCTTACGCTGTCTGATATGTTGACAGACGGGACAATGTAAGATAACATTTTTGATTAGATCCAGAGGAATATAAATTCCTCTATCAGCAGCCCACCTGCTAGTGGCCTTCTCCCCAAAGTGTCCTGCCTTCTGGTGTGCCCATTTCGCCAATCCCGCAATGTCAGGATCTTGTCTGTCCACCACTGCCTCAGCAATTTTAGATTTTTCATCTGCAATGTTATGAAAAAATTTGTCAAGGGAGTCTATTGGGGTGTGAGCATCCACATGGAAGATGGTAACAGTACTCTGTGGGAGCATCTCCCAAATCTCTTGCCATAACTCTTTTCCCCACAATTCTTTGGAGTGTAACCTCCAATTATGGGAATGCCAGGTCGGCAACCAAACAGCCAGTCCATTGGCAGTGGACCAGGAATCGGTGAAAATGTGGCATGTGCCGGGTAACTCTTGTTTCAAAACTTGGTAAACAGCGTAAAGCTCGGCAAATTGGCTACTCTTCCCTTCACCAGTTGTGCTCAATAGTCTCTGTGTGATCGGATTATAAGACACCGCCTTCCAGTGTCGTGTCATTCCAATAAACTTCGCCGACCCATCTGTAAACCAAACATGGTTTCTGTCCTCAGCGGACAAATCATCAAAAGGTCTACCCCACTTGACAGGGGACTCCTGTTCTAAAGGTACGGAACACTCACTCTCAGTCTCAGCCGATGGTGCTTGCGCCACTTGCTCATGTAAAAACGCAACTCCTTTCGGACCCACACGTGCCCTGTCTTGTATGTACCATTTCCATTTAATCACACTCGCCTCCTGAGCATGCCCAATTCGATGAGTTTTTGGTGAACTCAAAACCCACTGCATAATAGGAATTTCAGGACGCAAAAATATATCATGTCCCAAAGTCAATTGCTCGGTATCCACCAAAGCCCAATAACAAGCAAGTAGCTGTTTCTCAAAGGGTGTATAACGCTCACCAGCATCAGGTAGCTTTTTGGTCCAAAACCCTAATGGTACCTTACTCCTGCCTTGTTTCTGCCATAGACTCCAATTTGCATAAGGGCCTTGCACAGACACATTCAAATCCACATCACCATCACGTACAGGCCATAGATCCATAGCATGTTGAATTGCCTCTTTCGCCAGACTAAATGCATCTTGCTGTTGCTTACCCCATTCAAATGCATTCTTTTTACGTGTAATTCGGTACAAAGGGGCCAATGTTTGACTCAAATGAGGAATATGCTGGCGCCAAAAACCAAATAAGCCAATGAAGCTCTGGGCTTCCTTCCTATTCCTCGGAACCGAAAAATCAAGAATCTTCTGTTTAACTTGAGGGATCACCTCGCGGTGTCCCTCGTGCCAATTAATACCTAAAAATTTTACAGCTTGAGACGGACCTTGTAATTTATCCGGATTGATCTCCCAACCTTTCCCACGCAGACACTCAATGACTCTATCTAATTGTGTCTGAACATCCTCTTGTGTTTCGCCTTGGATCAAAACATCATCAATATAATGACATATCTGAATTTTGGGATGAACTGGTACTTCAGCCAAATGTTCTGCCACCAGCCGGTGACAAATCGTAGGACTATGCACATAGCCCTGAGGAAGACTTCTGAACGTCATCTGGCGCCCGTTCCACGTAAAACTGAACTGTTCCTGACACTCAGGGGCAATTGGAATAGAAAAGAAGGCATTAGCAATATCAATGGACGCATACCATGTACCCGGATGTTTTTGGATTCTTTCAATTAAAGTAATGACATCCGGTACTGCAACAGTCAAAGAGGGTGTGTGTTTGTTCAATTCTCGATAATCAACAGTCATGCGCCAAGAATTATCACTCTTACGCACCGGCCAAACAGGATTATTCCAAGCAGAAGTAACTGGAGTTATAACGCCTGCATCAACCAACTCCTGAATGGTGGTACTAATCTCTTCATGACCACCCGGAATGCGATACTGCTTCTGACAAACCACTTTGGTCGCCTGGGGAACTTGTATAGGGGGCATCCTTAAACGACCAACCCGTATAGGTCTGGACGAGATATAATGCGTCGTTCCAAATTGGTAACACCCATCATCAAGATGCAACGTCATTCCCTTCAAAATATCAATTCCAATTATGAATTCTAAGAGTGGCACCACTAATACAGAATATTCCTTTCTAGGGATTCTACCTATTCTCATTTCAAGCAAAGTTTGAACTGCAGGGGTTTCTTTTCCTCCTAATCCGGTAATAGTAAAAGGCTGCCCTGTAAATTTCTTTGATTTTCCATGAATAAGAGTGGCCTCCGCTCCTGTATCAACTAATGCTCGGGCCCTTTGGATATTACGATGTCTCCAATAAATATCAATATCTACATAGGGTCTACTATCTCTGTGAGCCCATCTGTGTACCGGAGCTTGACCTATTTCCTAGTCATTCTTACTGCATTCTGTGTACCAGGACAAATCAGGATAAAGGCTCTCACGTTTCTTAGGTATCGATACCTCCTGTTCATATCCATCTCTATTACGAAATGGATTCCTGTCCTCTGCATTGTACTGCGGGTTTCGATCGGCCAAACCGTGTCGATCCTCTCTCCTTCTCAACTCAGGGGATTGATCCCTATCATCTCTACGTCTGCTGTAAGCATGATCATTTCTCCCCCTTTCCTTTTCCCCCTCTCTCTCCCTGTCCCGCTCTCGACGGGGAGACAGATCACGTGCAGGACGCCGATCATCACGACGATCAGAGCGCCCACGGCGATCATCATCACTGCTACCATCAGAACAACCACGATCACACGCAGTCGTTCGAACACGCCGGGCACCCTCCTTCCGATCCAAGCCCCGTTTGCGAAACATCTCCCACAAACGAGCAGTAGTCTCACCATCAATGTCCTCCCGACGCACACCATCAGCCAAAAGACCAGTAAAGATATCACGTCTAGTAAATTTATATTCACCAGGAGTACGAGTGTCAGGCCGGGACTGACGTTCAGGTTTAAACCACTCACCCAACTCACCGAGTTGGCGTACCGATTCCAACACTGTAGACAGTACATTACCAGTCTGGTTAATCAACAAAGTCATCATGACCTGCTTGTAGGCAACAGGAGAAGAGCGAATGATACGATTTCGCACAGAAGAAGTCAACATCCCATCAAGCAACCTGTCAGCCGTGCCCAGAAAAATAGCCGTTTTCATCACTTCTTCCTTAAGACGTTGCGCAGCATCACGCAAGGTATACCATGGCTTGTCATTGACAGGCCAGTCAGATTCAGTAGGATACTTCAAATTACAACCCTCAGTCGCCAATTGGAGCAAAGAAATTTGACCACCACCATTATAGTTACGAAAATGATCTTGCACAGTAGAATCCAAACTCAAAGAACAAAATTTCAAACAATCGCCAGTATCCAACATAATACCAGCAGCGCCTAGTTCATAAAGGCGCACCATCCATGTGAGCAAAGCCTCACCAGCCCGCTGCCGAAAGCGCAGCAAAATGTCACTAATTTCTTGTTGGGTAAAATCTTCTAAACAGTCTAAAGAAATACCCTGCGGAGCATTGGGAGACTGCTGCAACTTCCGACGAAAAACCGGATGCGCAGAGACTACGGGACGAGCATCACAAGGAGCTCGAGCAGTACTAGTAGAGGGACAATCAGTGTAAGAAGCATCGATGCCGCCCGAAGAGCGAGCGTAATCACGGGGTGCACCATCAGAGGTGCGAGAAGCAGACTTACATTCATGACGGGAACGAGAAGACTCGTGCTTGACAGACTCCTCACCCGAGGAACAAGACGTAGTCGAGTCCCAGATATTACCATCCCATTCATCAGGGTTCCAATCTAGTCCAGCTTTCGCCACGACCAGACGCACCTTACGCGTCGAAACTCGACCACGCCTGTTCTTGTACTTATAACGAGCAATCTGCACAGCCGCCCTTTCGGCAACCGTTTGATAAGTGTCAAGTTTGTCAGAAAGCAACTTATTTTGACACCGCAATAAAGTATTAGAATTCTGAATCTCAACAAAGTGTGCCTCCACATCCTTAAGAGAGATCTGCAATTTCAACAATCTCTCATGCAGAATCCGATACGCAGACAGAATAACCCAACCTCTGCGCCCCAAAGCGGGAACCTCCTCACCCTTCAATACAGGTGCCGTCTGCAAACAAGTAATCACGTCAGCCGGTTCCGCTGACTCCAAAGAAGAGTTCCAATTTTCACTCAGACCAGTAGAGTCAGCCCACTCACGGGCTAAGGCTCCATAAGGCGTTGAATCCCATCCGGGAATATCAACGGACAATTTAAGAGTAGATTTAGATTTCTTAGAAAACATCGCGAAAAAGAAAGAAAAAGAAACGCAGAGAAAGAGAAGAAAGAGAAAAAAAAAAAAAAGGAAGAGAGAAAGAAAGAGAGAAAAAAAAACTATACACGCAAATATATAAAAAAAGAAAACCACGCACACGCTGAAAGCAAACACAAGACAAAGACAACGCACACAGGTTTCGTAAACAGTTCGTGACGCCAAATGTTCTGCTTGGGTTTTCGGATCGGGTGGAACCCGCTCTACAGAGCCCTCCTGACCCAAACCAGAACGTTACCCCCTCCCTAGGGCCTTTTTACACCTAAATAACCACATATATATGTACCACCTAAGGACAGGGAATTCCTATTATATATATATATATATATCAAGACCTCACAGCCTCGCAATCTCAGCAATCACAGTCTCGCGGCCTCAGGCAGACCCAGAATCTCCTACCAGACGGCAGCAACACCCATAGTCTCGCGGCCTCAGGCAGACCCAGAATCTCCTACCAGACGGCAGCAACACACATAGTCTCGCGGCCTCAGGCAGACCCAGAATCTCCTACCAGACGGCAGCAACACACATAGTCTCGCGGCCTCAGGCAGACCCAGAATCTCCTACCAGACGGCAGCAACACCCATAGTCTCGCGGCCTTAGGCAGACCCAGAATCTCCTACCAGACGGCAGCAACACCCATAGTCTCGCGGCCTTAGGCAGACCCAGAATCTCCTACCAGACGGCAGCAACACACATAGTCTCGCGGCCTCAGGCAGACCCAGAATCTCCTACCAGACGGCAGCAACACACATAGTCTCGCGGCCTCAGGCAGACCCAGAATCTCCTACCAGACGGCAGCAACACCCATAGTCTCGCGGCCTCAGGCAGACCCAGAGTCTCCTACCAGACGGCAGCAACACACATAGTCTCGCGGCCTCAGGCAGACCCAGAATCTCCTACCAGACGGCAGCAACACCCATAGTCTCGCGGCCTCAGGCAGACCCAGAATCTCCTACCAGACGGCAGCAACACCCATAGTCTCGCGGCCTCAGGCAGACCCAGAATCTCCTACCAGACGGCAGCAACACACATAGTCTCGCGGCCTCAGGCAGACCCAGAATCTCCTACCAGACGGCAGCAACACCCATAGTCTCGCGGCCTCAGGCAGACCCAGAATCTCCTACCAGACGGCAGCCTTAGCACGAGCTCATCCTATTGTTACCGTAGTACATGACAGGGGAATCGGGATTACCATATATCAGATCACACAAAGACTATTAGTTGAGCACAACCTGTTCTCTAGTTCGAGGGGCTCGTTTTCCCCCTCATCCAGTTACCACTTACCTGACCAGGATTAACCTCTGTTCATGTTGAGTTAACTCTGACTAAAAGAATAGGCTATCCTCCTATACAAAAATACACAACACATGCTAACTCACGACAAGCTAAATACTTTATTTAAATGCCACATGCACATTCGCGGAATACATCATATATATATATATAACCTGCAAGGAAAGTGAAGGGTTAAGTTATACACTTCAAAGAAAAAGGGGTCGACATCACCTGGATTGTATGTAGTCTGTGCTCAATGGTCATCTAGGTTCCCTTCTCCCTCTGTGCCTCGGCTTCGCCTGGAAGTCACACCTCCGCAGTCGCGGATCTACTCCCTTCTCCCTCTCCGAGTCACTGGAACCTCTTCCTCATCGGCTACTTTCTCCTCTTTAGATTCAAGTTCGTCATCTGTCTTCCCTGGAATAAGTAGTAGCTTTTTCCTGCTAACGGCCAGATGCCGCCTATGGTCTAGAAGCAAGCGCCCATATCTAACTCAGACTTTCACTAATATAGAGGTGCATTCTCTCATGGAAATTTCCAGCTCGAAACCTGCCGCCCACCAAATTCCTGTACCTCCCCGTGCCAAGGACACGTTCCCAGCCGGCCGGCCTGATGTAGTGTCTTCGGCAGGGGAAAAAATACATTCCTTCGATAAGGGCCGGCCTGAACCGGTTCTCTCCGAGCGAATAACACCTCATAACTAAAACATCACCCTCCCTCTAGAAGTGTCCCAAGCTGCTGGAGCAGAAGGAAAGATGGAGTCTCTCCTGTCTGAGGCCTACCAGGCCTGAATTCAGCACGACTCCATGAAATACCCTCACTATAGGGCAAGTTATCCTCGATGCTAACGAATCTATCCCCTAGGCTATGTATGTAGGCCCTGATCTATGGGTAGGAGCACAGGATTATGTCAAAGTGTCTAATAGATAGGCCCTATTCACTACTCTAGTCCTTAGACTTGGATGGAAAGAGACTGAAGTCATATTGATCGCTCTATAACACCAGAAGGCCAGGAAAATCAAGCAGTACAGCAGCGAACACTGGCTCAATGTAAATAGTGATGTCCAAAATGATGGTGACCGAACATTTAACCATAATTAGCAGAATTAATATACAGATCCTCTAATTAGAAAACAGTATAATATTCCAGCTCTGAGAGCACTGAGTTTACAGTTTCATCATCCCAATCATCAGAATGTAACCCAGGTACAATAACATCACTCATACAAACCCTAAATACATAAAATATTTGCAGTATTTCCATAGGACCAAATACATAATAGGGGACTTTAGTCCAAACAATTCTATCAATTACTGAAACAGCTGAAATGTTCATGAGGGACAAGTCTCTTCTCAGTTTATGTGAAGATGAATGAGGCGTCAACCAGTTCTCTGGAAGCATGTTCTGGAATGTAAAGGCCATTTATCAGCAAGAAGAAGAAAGTCACAAATCCAATCGAAAGAAATAGGAAAACTAAGAAAAGTGTTATCCAAACATATATCCAAGGAGGGACCAGATAAGTGTGTTTCAGCCGTGAAAAGAAAACACAGAAGTTAGTTGGTTGAGCATCTAAAACAGAGGAACTGTCAAAAGAATTGGATGAAATATCATCTGCTCCCACGTAATAAACAGAAGCAGTTCATTGAAAAACTTTAGCCACTGGTAAAGCTAAAGAACTGGTAGGGTCAAGGGGTGTATCAATGTAAACGACATTGGCTGCAGAAGATGCAGAAGAGAGGACAGTACTTAATTCACTTGTGCGGTTGGTGTTTGTAGCGGTATGAGAAATTAACTGAAGTTTATTCCCCACACAACTGGGGGAAAGAACTTCAGTGGTGCTAACAAGCAGCAGAGGAATTTCCTTTTTGGCAGCGAGAGGAGTTAGGGAACTACCAAGGACTCCTCGTGGCCTACTATTTAGAATCAGCCACATGATGTGACTTGATGTGATCAATGGAGACAAAACGATTGTCTTTGGAACCTGGAAGCGGTGGCAAGATTACAGTTCTTGTACCTTGAATGCCAAGGACTGGCACCAGAGCACGGTATGATGGGCCAAAGTCCTTCTACACCGCTATCCATTCAAGATCCCCAACTTGTAGAATACAGCTGGGATGTTCTGTCTTCTCCTTGATTCCTGCAGAGACAGAGATCTTCAACTGCTCGTTAGATTGACTTCTCTCACTGAAGTTTTATAGATCCTGTAAGACAGCATAGAGATCATTTGCATCAAAGGGTGAGGCTGCCACCCCAATGTCTGGACCATCAATGTGTGGAACATAAATTTTGATGCCAAAAAAGGACCTTATATGGGTTCCTGCCACACAGATATTTTTAGGGAAATTATTTAGTGCTCGTTGAACCCCATATAGGTAGAGGATCCAACTATGCCTTTTACCTTATAGCCTAGCTGTAAGGGACTGTTTTACATCACGGTTCATCCTCTCCACAACAGTATTGCCCTCAGGCCAACGTGGAGAAGATAATGCACTGCTACACCCAGAGAGGCTGTAGTATCGCTATATTCTTTTGAGGCAAAAGCAGGGCCCTGGTATGAATGGAATATAGTCCATGCATGTGTCCAAACACAGACATGCAATTCTGAAATAACAGTCTGAGCATCAGTCGAACATTGTGGCCACACCCAGAGGAACTTGGAATAAGAACCAACCGCAGTCAGTATACATTTGAACGCACCATCCTAATTAAGAGGACCGCAGTGATCCAAATAAATGCAGTTGAAAGGTTTGTTGGAAATCAACAGGTATGTCTGCGGTGGACAAGCCATGGGGTAAGCTTCAATTTTTTGACAAATGTCACAACAAAGGACATATTTTTTGGCCTGTACGAATAAGCCACACCACCAATAATGCTGCTGTAGCAACGAAATTGTGCCCGCCACACCTGCGTGTGCAGAACTAACACCTTTTTGAGCAGTAATCAGTGCGGTCTTGGCTGGGAATCAGACGATCTCCAACACCTAGATTTGTAGCAAAGGGAATGTTTTGTTCACTTAAATGATATGTTTATTTAGCTGGAATCCTTTTAGGTAAAAGGTTGCCCTTGCTTGTAGCATTCACGGCAGCCAGTATGCCATCATCTATCCTTGTTTTATAATAAGTAATCACACCAGCAGTTGCAGTAACCACCACAGATTTGGCCCCATTATCTGCCAAAGAATTCCCTACAATGTGTGTTCCCACACGTTGATGACTCAAGGTATGTATAAAATGTGTCATTGGCAACCTTTCTTTGAGGTCTGCCACTTTAACACAAAGTGTTTTATGCTTTATCATGCTGCCTTTAGAATCGTTGGATCTATTTTGGCACCAGTAGTGTAAGTTGTCACTGAAAGACTGAATACAGTAATACGAATCACATACAATCAGTATGGGTAAATCAGGATATATATGACTGTTGCCTTTAGAATCATTGGCTCTATTTTGGCACCCGTAGTGTAAGTTGTAACTAAAAGACTGGATACAGTAATACGAATCGCACACAATCAGTATGGGAAAATCAGGATATATATGTTCCAGTGCAAGAAGCAAAGCTTCGAGTTCAACCAACTGTGCAGTGCAGTCCCACAAGGACTGTGTGCAAGTTTGTTGTGGTTAGAATTTTCCATCCACCTTTACTCTAGCAACAGTGGCGCACGCTGCTGAATATTGGTGCCTGGTGCCTTTAGCAGGCTGGGATGAACCATCAGTATTAACAACATATTTATACTGTTCAAGAGGTAAAACAATGGTGGACATGGGATAAACATGCTTCTAATGAATAAATATGTGTGACTGTAAAGACGGGTCAAAGACGAAGTCTATATCCGTAGCTGTTAAGGATAGTACCCATTGGATCCATCTAGAATGGAGGGCTTTGGCATTTGGAATGCTGGCTTTTGTAACAGCCATTAAGGCTGGAATAGGAGAAAGAATAATAATGCTTTTCCCTTGTGCACGTGGCTGCTTCCTAAGTATAGCCATTTGCACTGCAGTCAGTATTTTCTCAATGGATGCAAAACGCATTTCCTCATCGAAATATAAATGCGATTTATATGCAATTGGCACTGTCTCACCTTAATTGAAGGCGATATAGTTAAACATAATGGCACCCGCAATTATGCGTATGACGAGGTTAGTCGTGTTCACACATTATTTATGTAAAGATCTGTGTGTGTCTGTATATGCTGATGTCCAAAGTAAACTGTAAAAATCAGGACAAATTAATTCATGCAGTGATTTTATGCATTGTGCATAATCAGGTATGTAAGTTCTGCCAAAATTCTGGAATCCTAACAAGGAGTCCAATTTTTAAGAGTGTTGGAAGGTTGCTGCTGAGTACACTTCTCCAAGAAATGTGGTGCAAGGCTTTTTCCCTCATGAGTAAGTTCATATCCCAAAAACAGGACACGTAAAAAAACTATATTAGATTTCTTAAAGTTGAACTTATAGCCAGACGCAGTGAAACGCAGAATTATGCGATCCACCCTGGCCAGGTGAATGTTTATTGTCCGTGAGGTAAATATCATCTACTTAGGACAGTCTGTCTGGATGAATATCATATAGAATTGACACTATACTGGCTGCAAACAGTCCTGGATTGTTCTTATAGCACATGGGCAAATGGGAGAAACAACGCTGAAAACAAAGCGCTGAGAAGGCAGTCCAATCCCTGCTTTCAGGTGCTATATTTTGGCAGAAAAAAACATTGGAAGTATCCAAGGTTTTGTATTTTTTATGGACTATATTATTTAAAAGTGACGTACTGTGCGTGTTTTGTATTGCAAAAGTGCATGTATGACTGTTTAAATGTCTGTAGCCTAAGACTATGCAATATGAATGATACGGTTTCCAGACAGGAAAAAGAGGATTATTCATTTGAGAGAAACAGGGTGCAACTACTCCCTGGTACTCCAATTGGGAGGGTATTTCTCTAACAGGTGCTTTAGCACCCTATTTTATGGGTTTTTGTGGTTGTACCTGTGGGCTGGATCTTATGGTTATTACATGATAAGGAGAGTCCTTATCCCAGCCAACATGATTGCGATATAAAGCGGAGGCTTGTGCAAGAGCCCATTCTGCAGCATGAGCTTGTTTAACTTCATCAGGGAGAAGCGCAGAAAATGAAGGAAGGATGACATCCTCACCTTGTGGGGATGTCTGGACAAACTATGGAGAGCCAATTGACCTCCGCTAAAAGGATGTCATATGATAAAATTTAATTTTCCCAGAAAATTACCCTAATGGTTTTCTGTATGTTACCCTCAATTTCTATATTTAGATTGTATAATCTATCTGGAGGGGCTACGTGCCTGTCTAGGGTGTCAACTGAATGTTATCCATAGCTGTCGCTGCCAAAAACTCTTGGAGATTCCAGCGCAATATAGTGACTTGTGCAGCACTGTTGAGGAGAGTCACCAACCACCTCCTGCTCAGGAGAGTTCACATTGTTTGTAGCATATTTTGCGGTTATAGCTGCAACTTTTTTTTTTTAAATTGGTGCTTAAATGGAGGCTGTTCTTTTCTCCTTAATCTTCACATCAGACGAGCATGGTGATTCCCTCTTTGGTTTCACATACTCTTTATCTGCGGTCCGATCGCCCTCCTCTGCCATAGTGCTTGTCAGATGAGTCCTGAAAGGAATGAGGGGAATGGGTATCAGCAAGCTGATACGGACCAGGCGCTTTTATTTGTGTGCCTCTCAGAGGGCTCCAATGGTGGGGAACCTCCTCGAGATTTAACTTTTTGTTTTGAATTAGGTTTGTCCTATTGTTTTTTAACAAACTACGAGTATTGCTTGGCAGTATCCTTGTCAGAACTAGGCTTGCCAAGTTGTGGTTTAGTAGGTCTGTTTCTCAAATTATTGTGTCCTAAAGAAGTGTTGGATAGTGTAGTTGTAAAAATACTATCCCCATGTACCCCAAAACCCATACCCACCCAAAAACTAAAAAATCCCCATTACTTACCTTATAATGCGTTGTAATGGCATGCGTTGTAATGGTATTCGGTGTAATGGCATGCGTTGTGGTAACATGCATTGTAATGGCATGCGTTGCAATGGCATACGATGTAAAGGCAGCTGCGTTGTAACAACTGCATTGTAAAGATAGTGTGTTGTAATGACTGCGTTGTAATGGTTGTTTCTCTATCTGCTGCTTGCTTCTGTTTCCTTCCACTGTGGATACTTTTTATCTCGCCTCCCTGTTGTGTGTATATTTTTTTTAAATTAATGAATTACTTTTTTTAATTTAATTTTTTTATGAGGGCCCAGCAGCTGCAAAGTACAACCCGGCCGCTTGTAAAATGTTTTTACTTTCACACTCCCTTTCTTTGCCTTCTTTTTTTCCTTTGCTTACTGTTCTATCCTGGCTGTCCTCCATTTTAGAGTTGGAAATTAAATATGGGCACCATGCATCACTCCACACAAGTATACAGCACTACTCACGCTTCATCAGGCAAGAGCACACAAAAGTGGCCATTTTAGATTTTTTTTAAATAGAGGACCCATTATAAAATCGCCGGGCAGGCATGTGCCTGCATCATGACGCATGAGAGTGGCACTAAAAAAGTATTAGCAAATGCTTCTGGTTTATAGACCCAAGACCTATTGGCTTTGGCAATGTATGTTAGTTTTGTACCTGGGCCGAAAATGTATGTTGCTTATCCATGGTATTGCTGTGATTACCACATCTGTAGATGTTTGTGAACCTCAACAGTCATAGTTTTCTTTTAAAAATTTCTAACAAATTATAGTTTCCTATAACCGCCATGGGTATTTGTGATCAATGTCATGAGTTGTGTGAAAGTTGCCATCATATTGAAATTCCTAAACACCGTGGAGCTCTTTCTATGTGCAACAATCCAATATTTTTGAGCATTTACAGTATCGTTAATAATAGTAGGGGGTCGCCTTGGGTTTGATCTGAATTTCAATTTGTTCATCAACAGTAAATCTGGAGAAATTTAAGTATATTTCTGATATACAGTCCAAGTTTAACACTACTGTTAGTGAATGTTTCCGTTATTTGCACGACCAAGTCTAGATTATTTCAGCAAACCTGTGTTTGCTACCTGGTCTGTAGACCGTCATGAAATAGTTCTCTGTTTTTTTAGGCAATGTATCCGTTGAGCACCTCTTTTCTTTACAACTACACAAGTTGTGGTGTATAGGATGGGTTATACACCACTGTGCTTTTCAAAAATCTGAAACGATGCAGAGGCAAGTTGAACGTGAACTCTTTTGATGAGTCCCTCTCAAAGCTAAAATCGGTATCAATCATATCAATATATAAGCTGCACCCACCATTCCTAGATATCTCAATCCCAGCCGGCCTAAAAATCGATCGCCCTGATGAAAAGACATCATGCAGCCGACAGAGTCCTCATCTGTTCCCCTGACCCATGCTTTGCTCCTGTTATAATATTTTTTAGTAAAACCTCAGCTTTGTGTGGGTTTAAGATCACTTATAAGGCTAATGTTAGGTATAACCACAACTATGAACGATGACTTCACTTTTTCGAGGATATTGGTTGCTCTCCATTGAAAAGACAGCCGCCATCTCTCTGCAGCAGCTTTGGTTGTGCCCTAGGGATTCTTACTGGTTTTGATTTTGAGAAGGGAATGGCTCATTCTCATAGGTCTTCCTATGGGGAATTTCAGGGTTGATATATTTATGAATAATGAAATCTTAGAGACTGACTTAGACTGATTCGTGACATACTGTAAAAGGAAGCAAGACAAAGGGGTTTGAGCCTTTACTGAATGGAAATCGAGTCTTGGCCACTTGAACCAAATATACTCACCACATCGTAGCACAGCTTGTTTCAGCTGCACATTGTTTGGATACGTTTGCTTTGTGTCAAATCTTGCTAATAGCTTGCAATCTAATGTTATCTACTTTTTCTGATGAACTGATAAAATTACTTATATTGATTAAGTCGACAAAGTGATTCTTAAATTTGTTTGCAAGATACTGTTTATGTAGATGTACTATCTCATTAAATTGTATTACCACTATCAGTAGGGGGGGCACTGCTCTTTTATATCCGTTAAGAGGAGGTGGATGTACAGTTCACCCTGTTTACAGTTTACATATGTCAATGCACATTATATAGGGATGAAGGGACACCCACCGCTTTTTGGATGATGTCATGTTTTTACCAAACTCTGAATCCGGCCAGGAGTTTGGTCGGTTTGGCCAGAATAGGGAAGTACACTAGCAATTTATCTGTTTATCCTATTCATACTAATTCTGTTACTCTTTTTTCTCAGATCTCTCTTATCTCCTAAATTGATAAGACAAAGGACGAGATGTTGCTAGATTTTGCTATCTGTTTTGTGAATGTATACTATTTGTTCTCCTTTATACCTAATTGTATGATGCATTCTCAAAATACACCCATGTGAATTTTGAGGGTGTTCTTTCGACAATGCAGATTTGTAGGTGTACATCAACTCTTGCTGGTAAACTCAGATAGGGCCACCCATTCCTCAACCTAAGTCACAAGTTGGCTCACACATAAAATCCAGTAAACTGGTGGAATTGCATTGTGAGTAAATTTACTTTACTGCACATTTTCATCATTCCTGGTTCTGTGACTCAGGAATGTTATTTTATCCTTGCAAATACACAGATTTGCAAATCTAAATTTTACTAACCTTTGAGAATTATGCCCATAATGCCATATTCTTAGCCCATTGCAAGCCTGCATGATCAAATATGAGAAAGGAAACATGGTTAATTTCTAGTTTTCTATGGTTGACCCAAATTTAACCAAGAATAACAAAAGTATATGGTTGACGCTTAAAAGAAGTAAATCTCCTTAAATCAGTGGTCACTCTGAAACTCAGCCTTCTTTCCATGAGATCCATTCAAGAATGTTGAAATCCAGTAGCGGCTCGTGGAGGCAGTTCGGTGGGGCAGTGAGGCGGGGCAGTGAGGCGGGGCGGGGGAGGGGCAGGGTGGGGAAATGTAAACACCGGAATATGGATGAACGGAGGTAAGTACACATGTAAATTAATAAAACGAATTCCTTTGTGGGGGCTGCATCGCATTTTGCGATGTAGGGCGCGCAACGAAATTTGTTTTATTAATCTGAGACCTCCTCGACAGTTCTTCACCGAAACATGGACCAACATCACCTCGGGACCGGACATTGCCATCACCATTCCCCAAGGATACAAGATCTTCAGAAAGTACCACCCCACCCACCCGGGAGGAGGAATCACCATTGTCCACAAATCCAACCTCCACCTGAGCACACTCCCTGACAAGCCAACAGACCTGATGGAAAACCCTTACTTCAAGATACTGGCCAGCCCTACCACCACCCTCCGAGGAACCCTCATCTACCGACCCCCTGGACCCCACTGACTTTTCACCAACTCCATCTCCATCAAGGACATCATCTCCCCGCATGCCATTGCGTCCACCAACTACACCCTACTGGGAGACCTCAACTTCCACCTCGACAACCAACTGGATCCCAGCATCACATCCCTCCTGGACAACCTCCACAACATTGGACTCCGCCAGTTTGTGACCGAACCCACGCACTCAGCAGGACACACCCTCGTCCCCCTCTTCACAACAGATAACTCCATCACCTTCAGCCACACCACCGAACTCCCATGGACTGACCATCGATGCGTCCACTTCACCCTCAGAACGCCCACCATCCATAGACACCTGATCCCACGAAAGAAACTGGACCAGAATCACCGACGACCAGCTAACCTCATCACTCAGCAACTCCTTCCCAACCATTGCGGAAAACGACAACCCCAACCCCGAGCCCGGACCCTGCACAGATGGATCTCCAACAACGCCAACATCATAGCCCCCCTCAAGAAAAACAACAACACCCACGCCAAGAAAGCCAGATGGTTTAACACTGAACTTCGAGAGTCCAGACACACTTGCCGCCACCTCGAAAAGGCCTGGAGGAACATCAAATCCACAGAAGCCTACAACCACTTCAGAGCCGCCACAAACATCCACCACCAACTCATCAGAAATACGAGGAATAAAGCGATTGACGACAGAATCTCCACTCACGCACACAACAGCAAAGAACTCAACATCATAAAGGAGTTTGCCCAACCCACCAGCGAGTCCACTGACATCCCTCCCTCACTAGCCCTTTGCGACAAACTCAGCACCTTTTTCCACCACAAAATTAAGAGCATCTATGACAACTTCAACGAAGACAACCAATACACTGAACCCTCACTAACCACCCCCGACACCCTGAAGCCAGCGATCGACAACTGGACAGCCCTGACCATCGAAGACACACTGAAGACGATGAAGTCAATCCAATCCAGGGACCCACGGACCCTTGCCCCCACCACATTTTTGACAGAGCCGCCGACACCATCGCACCGATGCTCTGCCACACCATCAACCGCTCCCTGGCAACAGCCACGTTCCCCGATGACTGGAAACATGCCGAGGTCAACCCCCTACGGAAGAAACCCTTGGCGGACCCCACTGACCTAAAAAACTACAGACCCATCTCCTTGCGCCTGTTTCCCAGCAAAAGTCATTGAGAAAGCCATCAACAGCCAACTCGCCACATTCATTGAAGAGCACTACATCCTCGACTCCTCCCAATCCGGCTTCAGAAAAAACCACAGTACGGAAACCGCCCTCCTCGCTGCAACTGACAACATACGCACCCTACTGGACAAAGGAGACACAGCAGCCCTCATCCTCCTAGACCTCTCAGCGGCGTTCGACACAGTCTCTCACCGCACCCTAATACGCAGACTCCACGACGCAGGGATCCAAGACAAGGCCCTCAACTGGATCTTCTCCTTCCTCTCTGGCAGAACGCAGCGGGTCAGACTCCCCTTTCCCTTTCTGACCCTACACCTACCACCTGCAGAGTCCACCAGGGGTCCTCCCTTAGTCATACACTCTTCAACGTCTACATGGCTCCGCTCACCCCCATCGTCAGAACCTACGGACTCAACATTGTGTCATACGCAGACGACACCCAACTCATCCTCTCCCTATCCAAAGAACCCAATACATCCAAACACAATTTTCGAGAAGGCATGGAAGCCGTCGCCAAATGGATGAAAAACAGCTGCGTACAAGTAAACACCAACAAAACAGAAGTGCTCATCATGGGCCCAAACCCTGATGCATGGAACGACACCTGGTGGCCCCCCGCCCTTGGAAGCCCGCCCACCCCCACGGACCATGCACGCAACCTGGGAATCATCCTGGACTCCGAGCTCAAAATGGACCGCCAGATCAACTCCGTCTCGTCCTCCTGCTTCCACACCCTCCGCCTCCTGCGTAAGATCTTCAAATGGATCCCCTCGAACACAGAAAGACCATCACTCATGCCCTCGTCACCAGCAGACTTGACTACGGCAACGCACTCTACGCTGGAAAAAACAAAAACCTCACCCGCAAGCTACAGAACATCCAGAACGCCGCCGCAAGACTGGTCCTCGACCTGTCAAGACACTGCCACATCTCCCAGCACCTGTGCACATTCCGCTGGCTCCCCATCGAAGCGAGCGTCACCTTCAAGATGCTCACTCACGCCCACAAGGCCCTCCACGACACCGGACCAGCATACCTGAACAGCCGACTCAAATTCCACGCACCCCAGAGGACCCTACTATCTGCCCAGCTCTCCTACGCTGTGGTCCCCTGCACCAGAAAGACCAGATCGGGAGGCCGCTCCTTCTCCTTCCTCGCGGCCCGAGCCTGGAATGCCCTGCCGCTCCACCTCAGACAGACAACATCGCTCCCCATCTTCGCAATAAACCTCAAAGCCTGGCTCTTCAACAAACCCCCCCCCCCCCTTGATGAACTGGAGCCTGCTAACCCCCCCCCCCCCCTCCCCCACCCCAGCCTTGAGACCCTTACGGGTGAGTAGTTGCGCTTAATAAACGCCTGATTGATTGTATGATTGATAATCGTGTTGTCTGCAGGGAAGAGCAGAGCAACAAATGTAACCCCAAATTAAGGCAACAGGTGTTGGAACAGGAATATCTCCTGCGTGGCATATGGGCAGGTTCATCTACATCGAGTGCTCAACTGCATGTACATCTGGTACCCTGACTTTTTATTTGATCTCTGACATCACAGTGATATAAGCATGTGTGCTGAGGTCACCTCTGACTATGTGAAGCCTTGGGCTAGTCCTGTGACCTGGATGTGCACACCAAGCATGCACTCATAGCAGCTAGAGAACTACTGTCCCTGTCCTGGGTATGTCACATAAAGCAGTGGTTGCAGCATATTGTGTTTTTAGAAACTGATAGGGTGACTAGACATTTTTACCAGTGTAACACAAAGTGTGGCTTACTGGCCTACATGGGTAAACTTCCACTGTTATGTGTATGGCCAGAACCTTACATTGGTATCTTGTGTGTATGTCGAGTGAGTGTGTGTTGTATATGTGTAGTGGTATTGCTCTGTGTGCGATTGAGCCTGAGGCCAGTAGGATCTAATTTGGATGCCCCTGGCTTGGGATAACAGAACATGGATAATGAGGACTGTTTCCCCAGAGAGTGGAATTGCATTGTTTGCATTCCTGTAGCTGGAGGGTAGAGATCCAGACATTGAAGTGAGAAGGATGGAGACAGAACAACCCTTAGAATTAGCAAGGATCTGTTTATTAGGTCTTCTTGAGCACTGTCATTTGGTTGATGTTTCTTATGTGCTACGTGTGAATGTTTCTAGGTCATGCTTATCTCTGAGAACGGTTTCAGGAAGGCTGATCACAACCAGGTGAAGAAACCTCACATTTCATTGTGCCTATGTGTTGGTGCTCCAGTCTGGAGGTCGTCCCTCTGCTACCTTTATGAGGAGCTTCAATCTACACAGCTGTGGCGGGAGAGAGGTCTGAAAATGACAGTTGAAAGAGAACCACGGCAAACTGGTTCTTTAGTTTTGGACAGTGAAACCACATCTCCTGTCTTGCATTTGTTTTTAAAAGTGGGACCCAAACCACCCTACTTTGTTCCAGTTCCAAGTACTTCAAGGTCTAGTAATGGAGTGCTCAGCACAGTTTGCAATAGATTGCTGTGAGACCGAGGCTAATGCCTAACTTAAAGCCAGTCTCCCAGAGGTGAAGGGACATCTCAGGAAATCTGCTGTTGTAGGGGGCTGAGGGTCTGCCTGAGGACACAGAAGCGTCCATGCTGCTCTGAGAGGAAAGAAGCCTGCCTGGCCCTGCCGGACAAGATTTTCTAGAAGGAGAAGCCTACCGTGTCAACAGGGCTGTCGGAGATCTCAAGGAAGGTGATTACTAGAGAGTGAGCTAGGAACAACAAGTGTGGCAAATAGTCCTTTTGTCCTCTTGAACATGGTTCCTGGCAGTACAGCTTGAAGAAATTGTCTGTTTCAGGTCGGGTGGAGCTGCAACAGCCATACTGACAACATTGGCCAGATTGGGGCTGCAACTGAGTGAATCGATCTGGCTGTAGCCGTACCTTCCATGTTGACCATGTTGCCCAATTTGGGCTATAACCACCTTTACCTGCTCAGCCATGGATCTACCGGAAGCGTGGATGACATTGCCCTAACTGTGTCTGCATCTGCTGGGGTGACTGGCATGGCCTCAGACTTGTCTGCTGGTAGAAGAGAGCTGCATCTACGCTCTACGTCCCAGGGCCGCTCCAAGCAGAGTTAAAGCCAGGCAGCTGCAAGCCTAGATACATGGCTGCACCTGGCCTATGCAGCATCCCCTGAGTCTAATTTCACTTGCCATGGACCCTCCTGCAAGAAGGAATAAGGGTAGTTCAATGACAACTGCATTACCCATTACAATATCAGCCAGCTTTAAGAGACTTTACACAAGGTGAAATTAGTGCACATTTGGCTTGTGGGGGACTTTCGAGACTGCATCTCTGCCTGGTTCATAATTTGCCCATAACTACTGTAGCTGCCAAGTCAGACTAGTTCCACCCAGTGTGGTTGCAGCACATGTGTAGGCCACAAGGTAGAAGTGTCAACAGAGACACTGGCTTGTGTCTTAATTTGAATTGTGTAGTAATTAGTACTGCTGTGTGATTAAAACGTGCTTTCTTTTCTTGCAAGAAAGGTAATGGGATGGACATTGAATTTATTACGTCTGTTAGTTGATTGTTGAATTTTGTGCTTATGCACCCCACATTACCCCCATGAGAAGCCTCTGACTTCTTACCTCAGCTACCCTGAGATTCATGTATGCATAGGGTCGTACTTGACCTAGTTTGCAGAGCTGTAGCAGAATGGGCCCCAGGACACTAGATGAAAACCCCCTCAAGTATGGCTGTGGCACAGAAGCCACTGCCTACCCCGCTCCATACACCCTCTTGCCCCGCCTCCCCTGCCAGAACGGGGTCTCAAAAACATGAGGGCGGGGTGGTGGGGGGTGGCGGTACTGTCAACCAAATAGGTACAGAATAGTCCTGCTTAGAAAAATAAATCCGAAGATAAAAAAGCGCAAATGTGGTCTGTGATTAAAATCATAAAATCAGCAAATACCTCAATTACAAAGCCAGCAATAAAATAATATCAAATACACACAGTCTTATTATATTTAATTCATAAGTATCAAAACAATGTTTTCTTTATAAACAAAATATTGTAGTAAAAGTACTTTTCATTCAAATATATTTATAAGACATTACTATATAAAATCACAAACAATAATAATCATATCCCCTTGAACGTACTGAGTCACACACTGCAATACAGACACTTGAAAATGGGACCCTGTTATAGGAGTAATCCTATACACTGAGTTATCCACTGCTGCAATGTTTAAATACACTATGGTCATGGCCAGGGCACCAATTAAAAGATGCCGAATAACATTTCAGTGGTTCAACAATAATTTAAACCACCTTCATCAGGACAACAATGGACAATGTTTCACATTTTCAAGAAGTTGGGATTTGGCTGTTAAGAAAAAATAAAAGTAATTCAGTACATTAACCAACCACCCCTTTCTTATATCATTTATGTGGTATGGCATATTGTTACGTTAAATATAAAAGGTTATATATTACGTTCACATAAGATATCATGTATTATTCATAGATTGATTCTTCATTGTTCAATAGAGTCACAGTGTCCTTGGGAATGAAAGATACAGCATTTGCATCAGTCTTGCTGCAGACTTGAGTAATGGTGCTATCGCCTCCCAGTTAAAATGCACAACTATTCTTCTTCACTGTGAAAAAATTAACTTAGGAAAATAGGTTGTGGGCATCGTCAAGATTTATCACGACACTTCCAATTTACAAAGAGCAGGGACGAAGAGGAAAGAAACGGAGAAAAACAGCAGATTCAAAATGCTTAAATATCTTTGCTGAGCTCTTTACAATAATGCAGGCAATATTAATTTCAACTATTCTGGGCTTTTAACGGGTGACCCCAGTACATCTTAGCAGAACATTATCACATTTTGCATCCTCCTACTGATGGGGTCTGTTCAAACTACATGGACCCGTCTCAGGTAAATTCGTAGATTGCAGAAATTATTCAGATATGTTCTCCAACTTGTCGATGTGGCAAACAATTGTATTCCCTTTAAGGGGGATATTCACAAGGAGCTATCGCCGATTTATCCCCACATTAATGCACCAAAAGTGGAGATAGAATTAACACCCCATTCACAATCCGGTGAAAACTGCAGACATCACCAGTATTCACGCGATAATTGCTCCAAAATTTAACACCATGGTGGACACCACCAACTAACACTGATGAGATGCAGAGTAGGCGTTCCCGTGCAAAAACACACAGAAAAACCACAACACCACTTTCACAACGAACTGCCAGATCCGCGATGCGAGTCAAAACCACGCGATAAGCTGCGTTAGCCGCAGGTATTTAACACCTGCCTCAAGCAGGTGTAAAGTCGGACGACTCCCTGCAGTAGGCAACGGAGCCCTGCACACAGCCACACCCGAAGAACAAACGACGCCACGGAGCTACTCATCTTGCAGCTCGGAGCCCCAACAGGGCCACAACACCCACCGCAACCACCCCCAGGACCTCCACCACCCCCTGGATCCGGACCCACCCTCCCTCCCCGGAATACCACAGAGGCAGCGCAGAGTAAGACAGCGGACCTACCGAAAACGCACCACTCTCATAGACCTAACGCCAGCAGAAGTCATTGCCCACTACAGGCTCAAAAGGGCAACCATCCTCTGCATCCTGACCCACATTGCCCACATGCTGACGGTACCAACACAGCGGACAACCAACATCCCTCCGCAGACAAAGCTGCTGGCTGTGCTACATCTTTTGGCCTCTGGTAACTTCCAACCAACAACTGCCAGAGTGGGAGGGGTCTCAAAGCCAACCCTATCAAAGTTTACCACACCTGTCCTGGATGCCATCCTCAGCTTCATACCCCAGTACCTTCACTTCCCCAACACTGCGCAGGAACTGCTGGAGACAAAGCAAGGCTTCTACGCCATAGCCGGATTCCCGGTCGTGTTGGAGGCAATCGACTGCACACATGTCCCATTTGTGCCCCCTGCGGATACTGCACACCACTAATGCAACAGAAAGCATCAGCATTCCATCAATGTGCAGGCAATAGTGGACCACCGGGGACTCTTCACCAATGTCGTCACCAACTACCTCGACAGTGTGCATGATTCCTTCATCTTCCGACAGTCCATCATCAACCAGCGCTTCCAGGATGGCACATATGGAATGGGACTGCTCGTTGGTAAGTGCCAAATCAACAAATCACACACCCCAAAGCCACCAACACACAACGCACAACTGTGGGAATGCACACGTGACCAAACCACATACAACACGTCAAACTACACGACCACCTACCAGACACGACAACACCACTCCTTGGTCATCCTGGGCTACCCCTGCACCCAATACAGACATTACATGGCACCACAGCCACACAACAGCTGAACATGTGGAAATGCAGAACGAAGCCATGTGCGAGGATGCATGTGACCCGTGAATGGGAAAGTACACAACGAGAAGTGAGGCGTGGATGTGCAGGACAGACATGGCTATTCAAACCACAGGCATGTCCATGCAGACCACTACTGCTGGTGACTGGAGAGTAGTGAACAGTGGCAGCAACAATGTCACCCCGGCCGTGGAACACTTAGCGGAAGTGTCGTACGCTGCGTCCCCCCGGTGTGCGTGAGCGTAGTAGGTTGGCCCTGAGTACGCCAGGGCTGCACTGGGGTGTGGTGACAAACCCCACTGCACAGGGTGTGGTCCACTCCCGGGAAGGCCAACATTACTGACAGTGCGGCGCCGCGCGGCCTGCAACGAGGCTGACGCCGTGAGCAGCGGTGCCTGCGACCCTGTGCGCCTGCTGCACCCCAGGACGCTGATGCACAGACCAGGCCTGCCCGCCCCAGCGCACCACGGTCGCACTGCTCAGCTGCCGACACCGTCGTGTGTCGAAGAGGGCCCAACACGTGCTAGTGCAAGCTCCAGGCCACAGTCACGCGAGCTCAGCAGCCTCCGCAGTCCATCGCTGGCCCCCCCCGATGCTGGCCCACATCACTCCTTACTTATTGACATGCTCCACCGGCGTCCTCTTTGGACCAGTAGGTCCCACATGTGGAACAGTGTCCTGAGTCCTGAATGGCAGTGGCCCCAAGTCCGTGGCAGCGGCCACAGCACAAGACTCCCTTCGATCAGTGAGGCATAATCCCATATCGCAGGCCTGCGACACGTTGTGCCACTAACCCTGTGTGCCATGAGTGACCGTCATCCGCCGGCAGAACATCGTTGGTGTCTGAGCCTGTGGCATGCAGGTTTTCATCAGCAACGGGCAGGTACGGAGTTGGTGTCGGGCCTGGGTCTGTGGCATTCGTCTGCGCCATGTTGCCGGACACAGCTGGCATGTGCCCTCTGCATCATGCCCTGGGGTAGGCCCCCCATTCTCCCCCGTGACACTCCGCGGAAGGCACATATGACATATACGAGACCCTGCTATGCCCTTATGCCCCTACCCCAGTCTCCTGCAGGTCAGCGTCCCGTGTCGGTGGGCCCGTGTCGGCTGCTGTGCATCTGGGGCCACTAGCTCTGTGCAACTCGAGTCATTTCCCCTTGTTGTACTGACATTGCATTACTGAGTGCCTGATGACTGTTGGAGTTGTTGCCAACACCAGCAACTCCCTGAGGGCTGACTTACACTCACCCCACATGCAGCCAGCACAGGCGTCACTGTATTGGTGGGCCTGCCATCACATCCTGCCGAACTAAGTATTGACTCTTTTCTCCCTGCACTGTCACAGGTGAGCAAGGATATGCACTCTGCCCTTTGATGATGACACCCCTACCGAGAACCGAACACACCCGCCCAGAGGCAGTACAATGTGGCCCACATACACACCAGGGGCGTCGTTGAACGCACATTTGGCGTATGGAAGTCACATTTCAGGTGCCTGGACGTCATAGGTGGAAAGCTCCTGTACAGCCCGGACATCGTGTGCAAGATGATCGTTGCATGTTGTGTGTTGCACAACGTCTGTGTTCGCACCAATGCCCCATGGATCCCAGTTCCAGAGGTACCGGACAATGATGGTGACGATGGGACAGGTGGCCCACATCCCACTGCAGCTGCGGCAGGAATGGCCCATAGGAACACCATCATTGGCACTTACTTCTCATGAGCATGTCACATTGTGGCCGTCCATGGAAATCATGGAACAATAGAAGATGTCCAATTGCACTGCATGTGTGATTAAAACATATTTGCAGGTTTCAGGTTGTACTTGTACATTGTCATGTTACATTTTCCGGCGGTTTCAGATGTGATTTGCCTGGTTGTGCACATTTACAGAACCAGTTGTGTCCTGTGTTCAGTTGTGGAGGGGTTGCTGTTTGTACCGGGATGTTGTCAATGTTGAGGTGCACTTCTGCTTAAGTTCGTATGCTGCACGGTGGGCGAGTTGCTCCTGCGGCTCTGATTTGTCTGCCACTGGTCTCTTTCATGCGGTGTGCCTGTTGGTTCTGTTCTTCCACGGTGCTTGGATGTTGTGGGGTACATGTTGTCCTCTGCAGTCGGTCAGGGTGCATCCGTGGTACTCCGCTGTTGATGTTTTTTTAGTGGCATTTTCCGTATGCTGTTCTTGTGCTTTTTCCCGCATTACGTGTGTGTATTTCTGCCCTCGCGCTGGTTGTCACTGTTTTCTTTTCACGCTTTGGCCCATCGCAGGTTTTTTGGTGTTGTGGTTTGTGTTTTTATCTCCATCGAGGTGGTTGTATCACAGACATTGTCCGCGGTTCTGGCAGACTATTGCATGGTACCGCCTTGTTGTGAATTCCACGTTGACACAGGGTTAGTTTCCCGCGATAGGCTGCGATGTGTAAAGTTGCGTTAACATTTTTGGGCGATGTTTAGCACACGTTCTTGTGAATATACCCCTAAGTTTTTTAAAGTTTTTTTTAAACAGAGGATTATGCACTACCTTTTGTTTGTGCCTTATGGGTGAGCAAAGGAGCACATATCCATGAGAGGGTAGAAAGCAGATGAGACTGATGGAAAGCAGAACGTGATCCTGAAATCTGTAAACCTGTGACTAAGCACAGTCACCAAATTATCAAAATTGCACCTCCAAAAAGCAGAAGAGAGGGTATGTAGACTGTAGAGAGAGGGCGCTCCTTCCATGGCTCCCACTCAGGAGTGGCACAGTACTGATAACAGTACACCTCCCTGGTAGCACACCTGTGACGATTTTGTAGAGAAAACCATACTGCCTTTGCACCAGAGGACTTTTCTAGAGAACATTGGAAGAGTGTGAGACTGAAGACCTCCTAAAAACAAGGCTTATTATCAGTGGTCAAGCAATGTGCCTGTGGGAACCTTCTCTATGTGGTACCGATGCTTCACAGTGGTTTGGCAATATTTGGGGAGACCTCTCTCAGCATTGCTGGTTCCCATTAGTGTAGCAAGATGGGGGTATCCTTTTGGGACCTCTGGATCTCCAGCTTTAGAGCCATAAAAATTCAAATGCTTTGATTTTCTGAAAGATATCAACGCAAGATAAGTGTGGCTATAGGAAAGTAACTTTTTTTACTATTAGTTTTTAGACAGCGTAGGAGATAACACTCTTTGCTACTAGAGAATCACCCTAGTTTGTAGATTGAGGGAGAAGTAGCTCTCTGCACTGCTGGTTCCCATTGGTTGTGCAGTGTGTGGAGAGGTGACATTGTCTTTGGGCATCACAGTGTCCCACTTGCTTAACAATATGGGGAAGAGTGGTCTCAGTTATGGCTGAGTCAAACTGATAGACCACTGTGTGGGAAGGACTCTTCCATTAGTTATGGCTTTTCACTTTCTCCAAGGTGTAGTTATGACTAGTTGAGAAGGTGCTAGAGTTATGAAAGAAATTTTCCGCTTGTGGCATGCCCCACGTGGGCACATTAGATCTTCTTACCACTAGAGAAGGGAGCACTCATGGTTCTTTTCTGACCTTTTATGCTGTGGTCTTCAGGCAGCCCTAGCAGCTTCTTCAAAGATGACCTGTAGATTCTGCTGTGTCTCGTCAGAGCATTCCACATGCTTTACAGCTCCTGTGGAGAGAGGTGATGTAATGATTTGACATTCCTGTTTTATTTCATTTGTTATCATCTGAAAAAGTGATGCTGGCTATCAGAAGCCTTTATGTGCTACTAGTGATACCCTGTCATACAAGCAAGAGTTGCATACATTTCAGAGCCCCAGAGGTTGGTGGTAGCTACCAATAGTTACCAAAGTAGAGAGGGAGGCAGAGGTAGAGGCTAGGTTTATCCTCCTGACAGTTACGTAGTTAGACAAAAATCAAGTATAGCGAAGAAAACCTGCCCCTAGGGAATTAAATAGGATACAGCAAGAATCCGTTGTAATCCCTTGTCTAGAGACGCCTCACCCACAAGGGTTGTCCCTATGTAACATGCTTCATCATTGGGGTTCTTCTCAATACTCTATGGATTGAGGCGTGCTGCGACTTGCGAATTAGGCAGTAGCACTTTTTATTGTAGACTATGTGTAGTGCAGTGATGTGGAGTGTAAAGGGAGAATCTAAAAATACCTAACTAGTTACCCACTCTTTTATTCCCGCCTCTAGTTGGTTTGGTTAAAAATCAGGGGTCGTTTACTGAGAAGAAACCTGACCTTAATGGGTCTGGTTGTCTCAGTAATGTATTTTTGTCAACATGTTTTGAGCTGTTACCCTAATAGCTCTTCATCAGGACTCCAAGGGGTCCAGCCCCGTGTGTACCAATCCTAGTGAATCCTATAATATGGTTACAAACCATGCACACCCAATGCGAACTATATACATATGGTTCTAGTGATTAATCTGTGTTTCTGTAGATGCTATATTATTGCATCATGGTCAAAGCCAGGGGTAGAGGGGCTTGTAGTCACACTTTCGTAAAAGCCATCTCTGGTACAGTAACCAACTTTTCTCCATGGGGACCACATACCCCAGGTGGAAACAGTACTTTTGTGCAATAAATCACTATGGAATGACCATCACTAGATAAGTAAACCCCAATTCCATTCCACAGCAACCTGGATCATTCAGCATCAAATTGCTCCCATTCAAGAGCAGCCTGAACACAGGATGAATCACAGCAGCTGGAAAACCCTTCAGATAACAAGACAAGTTTGCCACTGAAGCACTGCATGCCCAGTGGAGGGAAATGTCCTTGCAGAGTAAGGAACCGCTATGATTGTTCGGGAAAATCATTTGATGTGGTATGAGGCATGCTATAAATAAGGCCTCTTTTTCCTGAACCTGCCAATCTTTTGTCCCTCAGACAGATTTAGTGTCTATGGTGTCTTTCCATAAGTCAAAGCCCTGTATAGACAGTTGGGAAATAAATGAAGCCAAGTATATCAACTTGGTGTTTGTAAACATATTTTTATTTGCAGGTGTAGATGCAAGCCTATAATAATATGAGTCTGGGTCTGATGTTTCAAAACCTGAAAAATAAGCAAACTTTTGTGCAAATGTCTTTGAACTACCTTTTCCGGCGGTGTTGGGCAGTGCTCCCATTGTGTGTAATTATAAACAGCGCACAGGACACTAGCTATGTGTAAAAAATGGTGACCATAATGCTGAAAACAGAACATATCTCCATAATTACTGATACCATCATACAATTCATCATTAGAAAATACAGCTGATTGCTCTACATCTGCAAGCAAATTATGTACAGTCTCAATGTCCCAATCATCAGAGAAAATACTTGAGGTGATGATGTCATTTAAAGAAATTCTGAACAAATAAAGAATTTGCAAAAGTTCAGTAGTACCATACACATCATACGATACCCTGTCCATACAATCCCTCAGGAACTAGAACGGCTGTAATGTTCACCAGGGACTGGTCCCTCAGTTCACAGTGTGATGATGCATGTGGTTTAATAACCAAGTTCACAAGTTGTACTGCGGAGCTTTCCGGGTGAAAGTGTCCATTCAGTTGTAGGACAAATACATTTGCCAAACCATTCCAAAGTACCAGGAAAAGTAATCCAATTGTAATCCAGAGATGTATCTAAGCATCAAAGCAAGCCTTTTTCAGCCAATGAAAGAGAGCATACATTTGTAGCTTGAAAGTGAGAGGCGTTGTCAGTTTAGTTTCACTTGGATCTGATGAGAAATCGTCATAATGCACGAAGTAGCCAGACACCATCCAGTCTATTCATGGCAGCTCAGCAGTTTTTTTAGAACTGGTAGATGACTCGGTCTGTGGCATGTTTACATAGAAGTCATCAAGTTTTCGAATTGAAATTTCTTTTCTCGTTGATTTTACAGTTGTAGTTGTTGCAGCAGGGAGAAGTATCATTTCTGTTTATAGCTTCTCATTGGAGAGTGGAGTCTTCAGTCATTATTAAAACTTCTATCTGAACTTCCTGTACAGTAGTGAAAGGAGTGCGCTGGCAGCCCAGGATTCCACGTGGCCTACTTTTGAGAATCGGCCACATAGTGTGGTTTGATCAGATGAATTGGGACAAACCTTTTGTCTCTGTGACCGGCAAGGGGCGGAAGAAGTACAGTTCTGGTACCTTCAACAGCCAGCACAGGTACAGGAGCTCTGTAAGATGGCCCAAATTATTTCTTCTCTACTATATTTTCTCTGACCAGGTCCCCAATCTTCGGGACCCAGACAGGTCTTGCTGGAACTACCTTCACTTCTCCAGTGGTGATGTGTTTTACTTGGACATTGCTTTGTAAAGCCTGGAGTTCATTGAGTTCCTGTAAAATAGCCAAACGTTCATTGACGTCAAATGGTGTTTAAGCTGCCACTGTGCTGACACTATCGAGGTCTGGTACCCACATTCTTACACCAAACAGGAGTTCATAAGGTGTACGACCCCCTAGGGATTTTCTTGGCATTTTTGTAAGTGCCCTCTGGACTCCATATAGGTGATTGACCAAATTGTCATCCAAGTCTAGTACCCCAGCTGTTAAGGATTGCTTTAAGTCACGGTTCTTCCCCTCAACAACCAAATTTACCTCAGGATTGTAGGGCGAGGAGTACCGCAAGGCCACATCCAAACTTCCCATGGCTTCTTTGTAAGCCAGAGAGCTAAATGCCGGACCCTGGTTGGAATGTAGTGTGCTAATTGCTTATGTCCCGATAAAGATTTGCAAATCCTTAACAAAAGTTCTAGCGTCAGCCGAGCACTGTGGCCAAACCCAGAGGAATATGGAGCATGAATCCACTGCCACCAAGATGCACTTGTAAGCTCCATCTGATTGGTACAAAAAGGGGTGGTGATGGACGGAGCATCAGAACCAATCAAACACTCACACCCAGTCAACAGATCTGGGTTTGATCCATCACCGTTCTTTAGCCCACTCTCCCACCCCAGTTCAGACATGGTCATATGCAAATCAGTCTGACCCTGTGCCTCATGGGAACAGTCCAGCCCGAACTGCCAAACCATGCCTTCCCTGGACCGGAAACAAGCTTCCTAGGACCGGTTTCTGGCATTTCAGCCGTCTTCAGCCAGGCTTGCTTGAATCCAGTGGCAAAGTGAGCAAGGGACTCACGTCTGAGCATACCCTGCCAACTTATGGCGAACAAAGCGGTACAAAAGGGGGTGGTGATGGACGGAGCATCAGAACCAATCAAACACTCACACCCAGTCAACAGATCTGGGTTTGATCCATCACCGTTCTTTAGCCCACTCTGCCACCCCAGTTCAGACATGGTCATATGCAAATCAATCTGACCCTGTGCCTCATGGGAACAGTCCAGCCCGAACTGCCAAACCATGCCTTCCCTGGACCGGAAACAAGCTTCCTAGGACCGGTTTCTGGCATTTCAGCCGTCTTCAGCCAGGCTTGCTTGAATACAGTGGCAAAGTGAGCAAGGGACTCACGTCTGAGCATACCCTGCCAACTTATGGCGAACAAAGCGGTACAAAAGGGGGTGGTGATGGACGGAGCATCAGAACCAATCAAACACTCACACCCAGTCAACAGATCTGGGTTTGATCCATCACCGTTCTTTAGTCCACTCTGCCACCCCAGTTCAGACATGATCATATGCAAATCAGTCTGACCCTGTGTCTCATGGGAACAGTCCAGCCCGAACTGCCAAACCATGCCTTCCCTGGACCGGAAACAAGCTTCCTAGGACCGGTTTCTGGCATTTCAGCCATCTTCAGCCAGGCTTGCTTGAATCCAGTGGCAAAGTGAGCAAGGGACTCACGTCTGAGCATACCCTGCCAACTTATGGCGAACAAAGCGGTACAAAAGGGGGTGGTGATGGACGGAGCATCAGAACCAATCAAACACTCACACCCAGTCAACAGATCTGGGTTTGATCCATCACCGTTCTTTAGCCCACTCTGCCACCCCAGTTCAGACATGGTCATATGCAAATCAGTCTGACCCTGTGCCTCATGGGAACAGTCCAGCCCGAACTGCCAAACCATGCCTTCCCTGGACCGGAAACAAGCTTCCTAGGACCGGTTTCTGGCATTTCAGCCGTCTTCAGCCAGGCTTGCTTGAATCCAGTGGCAAAGTGAGCAAGGGACTCACGTCTGAGCATACCCTGCCAACTTATGGCGAACAAAGCGGTACAAAAGGTGTGGTGATGGACAGAGCATCAGAACCAATCAAGCACTCACACCCAGTCAACAGATCTGGGTTTGATCCATCACCGTTCTTTAGCCCACTCTCCCACCCCAGTTCAGACATGGTCATATGCAAATCAGTCTGACCCTGTGCCTCATGGGAACAGTCCAGCCCGAACTGCCAAACCATGCCTTCCCTGGACCGGAAACAAGCTTCCTAGGACCGGTTTCTGGCATTTCAGCCGTCTTCAGCCAGGCTTGCTTGAATCCAGTGGCAAAGTGAGCAAGAGACTCACGTCTGAGCATACCCTGCCAACTTATGGCGAACAAAGCGGTACAAAATGGGGTGGTGATGGACGGAGCATCAGAACCAATCAAACACTCACACCCAGTCAACAGATCTGGGTTTGATCCATCACCGTTCTTTAGCCCACTCTGCCACCCCAGTTCAGACATGGTCATATGCAAATCAGTCTGACCCTGTGCCTCATGGGAACAGTCCAGCCCGAACTGCCAAACCATGCCTTCCCTGGACCGGAAACAAGCTTCCTAGGACCGGTTTCTGGCATTTCAGCCGTCTTCAGTGTGTGTTTTGCTGTTCACCCTATGTGGGAAGGGTATGCCCAGACGTGGGTCCCGTGCTCACTACGCCACTGGAGTCAAGCTATCCTGGCTGATGATGGCTGATAGCCAGAAACCGGTCCTAGGATGCTTGATTCCGGTCCAGGGAAGACATGGCTTGGCAGTTTGGGCTGGACTGTTCCCATGAGGCACAGGGTCAAGACTGATTTGCATATGGCCATGTCTGAACTGGGGTGGTGTGGTGAGCAAAATAAAGATGGATTAAACCCAGATCTGTGACTGGGGGTGAATGTTTTGCCATTGTGCAACATTCCGTCCATCATCTTGTGTGTTTTGCAGCTCCATCTGATTGTAAGGGGCCACAGTGGTCCAAATAAACACAAGCCAAAGACTTGTCTGAGATCAGTAGAGGTGTCTGTGCTGGAATGATAAGGTGAAGCCTTTCATCTGCTGGCAGATGTCACATTTAAGGGCAAAGTCCTTGGTCTGTTTTGATAGACGTGGCCACCAATAGCGGTGCTTCACTAATGAAACTATAGCGATAATCCCAGCGTGAGCAAAACCCAGACCCTCATGTGCAACTAGCATCAGTCCTAATCTGTGATCACTGTTTGGTATAACTCTATCCCCCACCGCTGGAATTTGAGCATACGGAATATTTTGTGCATCTAACTTGTAGGAGTACTTGAGTGGAAAGCCCTTGGGGGGCTGTTCTGTTGCGCATGGCATTAACTGCCACCATAGTTGTTCTGTCTATCCTTGTGTTTGAGCGAGTTGTTGCAGCAGCGGCAGCAATATTAACTGTCACCTTGGCGGCTTGATCCGCCATCAAATTCTCTTCAACGTGAATGCCAACACATTGACGACTCGATGTATGAATGACATGAGCCTGTGGCAGTCCTTTTTTCAACTTTGCCACCTGTTCCCAAAGCATCTTGTGCTTTACAGTGCAACCTATGGAATGTTATTCTGGACCCAGTTATGTAAATATTCATTATAGGACTGGACACAGTAAAATGAATTGCACACAATTAGTGTGGAAAATTCATGATCCGTATTTTTAAGTGCCAGTATCAGAGCTTTTAGTTCAGCCAGCTGCGCCGTACAGTCCCCTAGGGACTGAGTGTGTGTTTTACCAGGACAAAACTTTCAGTTATGCAAGCGCCGTTTTATAATTGCGCATGCCGCCAAATATTGCTGTTTCGTTCCTACGGCTGGCTGGGCAGAACCATCATTATAAATGATGCATTCTTATCAATCGAGAGGCATAATTTCATTTGGCAGAGGATATTCTTGTTCGTACGGCAGAAATGCTTGTGTGTGTAATGTAGAGTCAAATCAGTAATCTGCACATGTTGCAGTGAGAGAGTTAGCCCATTGAATCCATTGTGGATGTAATGCTTTAGCATTTGGGATGCTTGCTTTTGTAATGGCCTCTAGGGTCGGTGCTGGGGTCACGACAATTATGCGTGTCCCCTGCGCTAGCGCTCTCTCCCTCACTACAGCAGTCTGTATGGCTGTGAGTATCTTCTCCGTTGTTGCAAAACTCATTTCAGCGTTCCTGAACAAATGTGATTTGTATGCAATAGGGTCTGTATCGTCTTCATTGAAAGTGATATATGAGTACCCAGTTGGTCCAACAACTACGCGGATCACCAGGTTAGTTGTGTTAATGTGTCTATGTAATAAGTCTGGGCAGTGAACTCCGCTCCGCTCGCGGAGTTTGCGGAGTTTTCCGCACTCCGCGGAGCTCACAGAGTTCTAAAAAACTCCGCTTCACGTTGCGGAGCCGAGTTTTTTCCCTCACTCGCATTCATCAACATCAGTTGATGAGCGCGAGTGTGGAAAATCAACCTCCCGGCGAGATTTCTCAACGCGGCCGGTCTAATTTCTCATTGCGAGTGGTCGCGTTTGCTCACGACTGCTCGCGTAGAGAAACCGTCCATTCGCGTTGAGAAAGCTGCCGCTCAAGTAAAAATCTACTCGAGCAGCAGAAAGGAAGCAACGCCTGCTTGCACTGTGCATCGTGCAGTTCGTGATGATTGCACAGTGCGGACAAGCACCTGTCACTGAAAATCACTGCAAACAGCATTTATCTAATGCACTCTGCTGCTCGCAGAGCTGCGCGTAGCACGGCGGAGTTTTTTTTGCAGTTCGTGGAGTTCGGCATAGTGGACCTCCGCAAACTATGCCCAGGCTTATTACGTTATGTTATGTTAGGACATTTTTAAAGCGCGCAAATACCAAACGTAAATGTTAAGAAGCTATCATGTCAGCTTGCACGAAACGTAGAATGTCTGTCTGTTCTTGTGTCTAATGATGCACTGAAAAATCTGGTCTAATTAAGTCGTAGAAAGGTTTCCCCCTTTCTATGCGATTCAAAATGTATATCCTGCCAAAATTCTAAAATCCTAAACAGAATTGCAGTCTCTTCAAAGTCGTTGGAGGTTGGACCCATGCACATTTTTATAAAAACTGTGCAAACAGGCTTTTTCCTTCACTTGACAACTTGTACCCTAGAAATAGGACACTGAGGAGGGCAGTTGATGATTTTTCATAAATTTAATATGTAGTCCAGGTGAGCAAACCCAAGGATTATGTGGTTCACTCTAGCCAAGTGTCCCATTAATTCATCGTCTGTCAGTTAGTTGTCATCTACAAAAGACAATGCCTCCTCATCAAAATTTTTAAATAACTCTGTTACCCTGGCTGAAAACAACCTGGTGGCACTATGTGCATTTTGTACTGCAAATGAGTGTGTGGAACCATTCAAATGTCTATAGTCTAAGACATGACAATATGAATTATCAGGTTTCATTACCAGAAACAAGGGATTATTCATAGGTGAGGTGCATTTGTCTATCACACCCTGGTACTCAATTTGATATGTATCCCCTGACTTGTTTATTTGCTTCATGCTTTATTGAGTATTGTCTTCTTGGTTGAGGAATCGATTTTAATGGGATTTCGTGATGAGGTGACGCATCATCCCACCCAACATGATTGCGGTAAACTGCAGGAGCTAGTGCTAATGCTCACTCCTGCATGAATTTTTAACAGATTCTGGTACGAGGTCAGAGAAAGCAGGCAAAATAACTTCTTCCCCCATTGGGCAACCCACTACGAAATCAGGTGGCCAGTCCCTTTCAGCCAAATGAATGTTGTACCCATAGGTCAGGTTTTCCTAAAAGAGACCCTTTACTTGCCTGGGTATGTTGCCCTCGGTTTGGAACGCTATTTCGTATAAACGATGTGGGACACTTACCCTTGTATCGGGTGTTTCCACCGTAATATGCTCACTCAGCGCTACTGCCGCCAGATAATCCATCAAGTTCTGGCGAGCTATTGTGACTTCTGCTGCGCTGTCTAGTATCATCACTGGCCATTCCCCATTCAGAAGTAGAGTTCTCAGTAGCCTGGGCATTTCTAATCTTAATCCCGGCTACCTTCTTCTTTTTAAATTGAGGTTTAGAAGTCTTTTATTTGTCTTTTCTTTTAAATAAACTGCACCTTTCCCTGTGGGCAGTTCAGGGCCTACCCTAGGGGTGTCTGATAACATGTATTAAAAAGCAAGGTTTGGACCTGGAAAAAGGTTTATTTTACCAGGTTGTGATTGCAGTTTAAATGAGCATACACAGGCTGCAATTACAGACCTTAGACATATTCAAATGGTTACTTAAGTGGGTGTCACAATTAGTGCTGCAGGCCTACTAGTAGCATTTGATTTACAGACCCTGGGCACATGTAGTACCACTTTACTATGGACTTATAAGTAAATTAAATATGTCAAATGGGGATAAGTCAATGTGACCATGTTTTAAAGAGTGAGCACTTTAGCACTGATTAGCAGTGAGAAAGTGCGCAGAGTCCTAAGGCCGGTAAAAATGAGATCAGCAAAAATGGGAGGAAGGCAAAAAGTTGAGGTTTAGAAGTCTTTTATTTGTCTTTTCTTTTAAATAAACTGCACCTTTCCCTGTGGGCAGTTCAGGGCCTACCCTAGGGGTGTCTGATAACATGTATTAAAAAGCAAGGTTTGGACCTGGAAAAAGGTTTATTTTACCAGGTTGTGATTGCAGTTTAAATGAGCATACACAGGCTGCAATTACAGACCTTAGACATATTCAAATGGTTACTTAAGTGGGTGTCACAATTAGTGCTGCAGGCCTACTAGTAGCATTTGATTTACAGACCCTGGGCACATGTAGTACCACTTTACTATGGACTTATAAGTAAATTAAATATGTCAAATGGGGATAAGTCAATGTGACCATGTTTTAAAGAGTGAGCACTTTAGCACTGATTAGCAGTGAGAAAGTGCGCAGAGTCCTAAGGCCGGTAAAAATGAGATCAGCAAAAATGGGAGGAAGGCAAAAAGTTTGGAGGAAGACCAGTTGACGGCTGACAAGCTTAACAAGTACTCAAGAGGTAACCTAGGGTCGATGTTTAATGGTAGATGGGGTCGGTGGGGTAGATGTTTGACCCATTTACCATTTAGGGTAGATGTTTGATGTTTACAAACCAAGACATATGTATGCTTCATAAGAATGTCAGATGCATCTGTCTGAGTCATTATTAGGATGCACTTACTAAAACGAGGATCATCACAAAATAGTAGTAACCTACTGAGTTGTCTACATAAATGCAAATCTCTTACACTTGCATGTTGCACAATGTGCTTCGCGACAGGTGTATTAACCCTTAAAATAAGTTTATTGTTCATTTAACATGAAAAATACAATGAATACACAAAATTGCGTTTAGGTCACAATTCGGTATACAACGGAGCATACTTATTAATGTGTAAATACCTTGCGGGGGTCATGCCCTCTGCTGGTAGTGTGGGGGCCAGACTGGTTAGAAGTTGATGTTATTTAATGATAAATGAAACCTATAACTAGATTATACACAGATCTGTTTAGCAAGTGCATTAACCTTCATAGTTATCTCACTAATGTTAAACCTGGAAATTTGCTTACACAGTGATCTCCACAGTAAATGTCTTTTAAAATGTAGACTGTCTGTGACTAAAAAAGTACACATTTATTGTCATATGTCAATTTTTTTGATCGGATTTTAAATTATATATGTGTGTTGAATATCAGCCCGTGCTCCTCTCATCTCTGCCGCTTGTAACTCCAGCATTACTGCCAAGTTTCCCAGATCCAAGCATGATGTGCTACTCCAGTTCATGGTTTTCTTAGAATTCTAACATTTGTAGTCCTGTTTTGGAATGGAATAAACAAGACTACAAGTCCCAGAATTCAAAGAAAAAACCTGGACTGGGTAAATGGGAAACTTGGCAGTGCTCTTCCAGCCAGTTCATCTGCCACAATGTCAGCCACAATTTATGGGATCCTTTAGTCATTTTTTTCCACATCCAGCACTGGTTAAAAGAAAAGCCACAATGCAACTTGTTGCAGGTTAAATTAGAGGTGGGTAAGTCGCAGGAAGCTTGAGCCAGGCTCAAGCCTTAAACCTGGCTATGGCACAGCTCGAGGTCCTATTAGAACTGTAAACCTATAACAACCTGAGCTTTCACATGGCTTCTGCCTGCTACCCTTTGCTGAGCCCAGGATGTGGCGCTACGGCTAGAGCTGTCAATTTTAGAACTGGGTAACCAGGTTCAAGTCTCAACATTGGCTCAACATTCTGGGCAAATCACTTAACCTACCCATGACAAACAAAATATGACCTTGTGTAATTTAACAGATGCTGATGTAAAGTGGTCGAAAGTTTGAGGGTCGGGTTACGCTACATAAAGACTGCAGACAAATGCAGAGAGATCCAAACAAAGCCTTAACATAAAAAGGAAACAAATAGATAGGGACCGATCACGACTTTGCAGTGCGATGCAAGGTCCGCTCTGCCACCGCACTTCCAAATCCGTGGTCAGACCGCCTGGCAGATTAGGAGTTTCCCCCTGTCTGGCGGGCTGGTTTTTGGCATTCCCACAGCGATGCCTCATAAAATCAGAACCGCAATGGTAATGCCTAAAAGAATTCCAGCATGGCATTTACTGAAAAGGCCAAGACGTGCAGGAACTGGGGTTGATGCACACAGGGGGGCACATCTTGTGCTCCCATGCATGCATCCCCATGCGGAGGAGGTGCAGGGGGTCCTGCAGAACCCCCTTTGTTTTCTCTCCGCCACAGTGTTCATGGAGTAGGAACCTCCATGATACCTTCCTAATATGCTTGGCGGGACAATGGTGGTCCTGCCAAGCATATTGTGGCCTCTGACCTCCGCGGCACTGCCACAGAACAGCGGTTCCCTGGCAGCTGCGGCGGGCTGTGGTGGTCCGACGGCCCGAATATTAATAGGGCGGTCGTGAGACCGCCATCCCCGTGCCCCCACGAGTCTGGCGGTCCTTAGACCCATTTAATGGATGCTTTTTACAAAGTGAAACCCGAAAGTCTAGATAAATCACGGCTTTCCTGCATAAATTATGTGATCTTAAGTGGATATTTTATTTCACTAAAACTCAATTTTCTTCATAATTACATATTATTGTACTTTCAAAAACGTGAGTCCAGAATATCAGCTCTACAAAATCTACTGTGTTTGATTTAATAGACTATAATGTTGCTCGATAATGATCTGGGATCCATACAGGGTTTACATGTCAACTGTCTTGCCTCTTAGTCCTCTAATGGCACTGCCACCAGTGTGGAGGCAGGGGCAGGAACAGTTTTATAGCCATGTTTAAAAACGATCACTTTTACTGAGTACTTATCAGTGCAGCGCTATAATTTGACGTTTTAAGTCAAAGCTTCCTTTCCCCGTGTTAAAAAAATACACTTCTTTGAATTTTGATCAGACTTTATCATATATTACACAATGTTTGTTGTATGATTTTTATCAGCTCTGTGTTCAATAGGGAGCCAGAGTCATATGAGATACCACCACAAGGCACGTCCGCATGCAAATATGGAAGGCCCTTGCTGCTTCTGTCCCTGTAGTATCTCTAAAGATTTGAATACATTTTTTTTATTAAAAAAACAAAACGTTTTCTTTCACCATTTTCCTCTCATGTTTTCTCTCTTGTTCTTTTTCACTCCTGTAAATATCCCTCGTTTCCCTCTTTTTTTGCAATTTTTCTTTGCTTTTTCTTTTACTGTGAAATTGCCCCTCCCTTTTTAGTCGCTTTTCCTCATGTTAATTTTGTTCCATTTCCTTAAACTAATCTTTTTGTTTCGCATTGGAGATCTCAGTTTATTTTTCTCCTTTATTTTACATTTAATTAATATTTGAGGCTGTCAGCTAAAATTGTCAGAGGTTACGGCAGGATAAACAAACGGAACAGTTAAGCTCTTTATTTGACCCTTTCTGAGTGTCTCCTTCAGCAGAGCGATGGGTGCATTTCTAGCAGGAGCTCTGCTTAGAGCGCTGCTGCTTCTGCCTGCTAAAGCCAAGGCCCGCCTCTCCTGAGGTGGGCAGGGCTGCTGTGGACCCGTCCGAGGTGTCCAGCAGGCAAGACCTCCGAACTCTGCCGAAGAGCAGGGGACACACAATCCCAAGGGGGATACCAAATATTACACAACACCGTTTCTGCATGTTACTGGCAGCTTTATCTTGTGGGCAGGAAGGGGTCTATTAGGCAAAAGGGTATGGGAAGGATGAAGAATGAGAGAAAATGAAGAGTGAGGGGTAAGGAAAGGAAAGGTGAACAAGTGGTGTGGTGCAGCAGCCAGAGCGACTGACTCCGGAGAACGGAGCTCGCGGTTGATCCCCGGCACCGGCGCAGCTCAGTACCCTGTGACTCTAGGCAATAATTCACTTAATCTCCCGACTGCCCCCAGCGCCTTGAGACCCCGAGGGGTGATTAGTTTGCGCTTTACAAATACCCGATACATAGAAAGGGATGAAAGAGAACGGACATAGAGGAAGGGGCAGGAAGAATTGGTGTTGATGGAGAGAGAGAAGCGAGAGGACGGAAGAGAGCTTAAGAAAAGAAAGATGAAGATGAAAGACAGAAGGGCATAAGATGTAAGAAGGATGTGCTGTTATTTGTAACACAGGCAATAGATTCAGTGACTATAAACTAGTTTATTTGTCGTATTATCAACAACCAGGCTGAATCGTAAAAGAGCCGGTGAAACATAAATTCTTGTGAGCCTACGGCCACCTCTGTGGAGTGCAAGCAGGAACCCCTTTTCTGCTGGCCGGCTTCGCCTATGACTTGTAGCTCATGTGCTCAAAGGGCGCACACACTGGAAGTGTTGGGAGGAAAGGATCTCACTACTCCGCTTGCTTCAAGAGAAAAAGGGCACTTTATTTAAGGGAAGCAGAGTTCCTAGCCCTTCGGCTAAGCCACGCAAACTACCCTGCCAACTGAACTCTCCTACTTAATTCCCACTTCCACATCCCACTTCTGAAGCTGCACCCAGTCTGTAACCATGCTATGAGTCCTTGTGGTCCTCACTCCGGAATCCACAGCATCCTTGCTGAGCCAATTTGCCTGTGGAACCAGGACCCCCTCCTTACCCCAATCTTGCCATAGTTGTCCTTTTCCTCCCCCTTACACCTTCAGCTTCCATCTAATCAGGCCCAGAGATTTGCCTTCCTCCGCCACCAGAAAAACCCTCCCTAGCAGTGTCATTTCTGTTCCCCAGTTCCGAACCTTTTACACTCTTTAGCCCACTCCTCCAGCGCCCTTGTCAGCTCCTCCAGATTTAAATTGCTCCCCAGCTAAGACAGATGAACCCCGTTATGGTGGAACAAGGACGGAGACTCGAACATGATATCCTTGCGCAACATAATTCGAGTGCCCTTTACCTTGCAGAAACTGGTGATCTCCCAGATCAACTGCTTTCTGGCCTCGTCAATTGTACCCCTCTCCACACCCTCCTGGGTAGCAGCCCTGTCCAGGACACCTGTTTCACCTAGCTGACCTTCTGCATCTTCCAATCCTGCTTCATGGGCTTTATCAGCTCCAGACCTGTAGACCGCACCAAATCACCACCACATGGGGCTTTCGCATTGCACTTCCACACAACCGGCACCAATTGCCCATAATGCATGCCACCAAACCCAGACCAGTACACTTTAGCTTTTACCCTTATCCAACACCAGTTGCAGTTGGCTATCCCCAAACTGCCATTCGGCTTGCTCCCTGGCCCACTTCACCAAAGAGTGCCAGCAAATCCAGAGGTGAAAATCCGTGAAAGGAGAACCTGCCAAGCAAAGTATATCTCTGTTAGTCCAGACCATACTGAACGTAACACCACACACATCTGCTCTTCCACCTCCCCAGGCCCTCCAGCCTGTCTTCCCCCTTCCCCAACCTGAAACCTTTCAAGGCGGCACCTATATGGAAGGAATGAGTGCAAAACTCTATTACGAGGAGACCCGCTGCCCTCAGGCATCTGCTGCAGGATTCCAAAACCTGTCCTGCACTTACTGCTGATCCATCCTCGTGCCAGAAAATCATCCTTCCATTATGTCCCCTCAACTCCAGCAACCCTTGCAGCTGCACCCACAGGCATACCTCCTCCTCGTTTGAACACCTCAAGTGCACCACAGGCAGATCTTCTGGTCTGTCTTGGACTTCCCCAGCCATAGTGCCATAACCCCTGATCCCCACCTAATGTCTTCCATCGCCATTTCCAATCAACCTATTCCCCTAACCATTTCTGCAATCCTAAAGGTCTTGAAAAAATTGACACAAACGGCACTCTGAATAATTGCACCTTCCAGGTGAACAAGCACACATCTCTCACCTGCCGCAACAATACCCTGGGGATTCCAGAGAGATCAGTCTCCTGATGCTGGACGTCCTGCTATGCACTCTTGACCAGCTGCCAGCAGCCATCTGCCCAGCTCGCCTCCACAAGAGTCAAATCCCCACCTCATCTTCCCATAGAAGTCAATTCCTGCCTATTTCCCTCCAAATGTCACAGAGGATAAAGCCCTCTCTACCTGACCCACAACAACTCCACCATGTCTTCCCTCCTCCCCACCAAGCCGTCCCTGTCATTCCGTCATCACTTGGCTTTAGACGCCAGGTACTCTTTGCAACCCTGCCAGTACTCCTTTCTTGTAGAATACGCTACAGAATGTTCCTCCAGTAAATAGGCCTTCACAACCCAGTGTCCCACAACTGTCCGGTATGCATAGGCACACTTTTGCCGCTCCTGGGGTCAAGCCATGGAACCTCACCCTCTGTGATTGAGAATGTGCCTAAGCCACCCCATTGTCCAGCCTTGCACTGGGTGAGCGGTGGTTGGTGCAGAAAGTGCTGGGACACTTGAACTTTGCATGCCAGGTGGTGGCACTAGGGCCACGTGGAACATGCCACACCTCTAAATACTTTTTTAGAGTTTGAGAATGTGAGTAAAAAATCCAAGAAACTAGAAAAACTATCCAGAACAGAACTGGCTAAATGATGGGAAAGCATGTCCCTACAAAAGTATCTAGTGGCGGGGCATGTTCCTCTTGGCCGTAAGATTCTAATAGCACCAAGTTATGAGAAGTCTGACCCGCAATTTGTCAAAGAATGGGCTGGGGCAGCACAGCTGAGGGGTGCCAATAATCATGATGGACGAACCCCCAGCAGCAAGTGCCCACACAGCATCAGCCAAGAGGAACCATCACTCAGGCCTCCATGACGGCACTGCCACCATTCAATGAACTTGTCGATCCGGCAACAGTGGGCCCCTGATGAAGGACGTGGGTTGAACGACTGAACAACTACTTCCGCGGCACACATGGAACAGGCAGCACGATAAAGCATTTTCTCCGCACTATGGAGGTGAAGAGATCTGCTCATGTTTGAAAACCTCCTAGGCACAGGGGCAGCACTAAACGTGTACTTCGATCCACAAACAAATCCAGACTAATCACATTTCAGGCTGTGTCAAGCACCCCATATCTGTGCTTTCCATGCAAGGCTGAGAAAGCTGGCCAGAACTTACATGGATGACGACCAGACTATGGAGGTTTGGGCTCAGATCATCCAAGGGTGCCAAATATCTGTTTCGAGGTGCCTGAGTATCAATCATGAAAACATTCTAGTACTGGCACGGCCGGACAAGTTCTTAAACAGCAGGACTGAAGAAATGGGGCTGGCACTGGTGAAGGTATCAACGCAAGCAATATCCAGCAGAAGGGTCCAGATCAATGAAGAGCCAGCAAAAACACAGCCCACTGGGTAGGGCAAATACTGGAACTGTGGCCTAGATGTGTGCCCGGCTCAGTGCAAATCATTTTCACATTGTGGGAAGGCCAACCACTGTTCCCTGGTCTACCAAAGCAGCGACAGAGCGCAAAAGACCCAATTCAACCTACCATCGACAAATATGCACTGGATGACGTGGCCACCGCAAGGAGGGCAGTATCTGATGCAAGGGGCAGTGATGATGATGATGACGAGGTATTCATCATCTTATTTGCAGGCCAGACTGGCTCCAGGAAGACACAACCACCAATGTGCTCCATCGCCATCGGAGGAATGGAGGAGTTATATCTGATCGACTCAGGGCTGTTGGTTAATGTCATAGAAATGCGCCTGTTCAGAGAATTGAAGCCTAGTCCGCTCCCAGTACCAACAGCAACAAAGACCTACCCATATGGAGGTCGTAACCCACTGCCCTTAGCAGGGGTTATTGAATTTTGGGGGCAAAACAGGTGCACGGCCAAGACTATGAAATTCCATGTGATCCTGGAAGGTACCGGGGTATTTATAGAGTGCCACACTGCTGAGGACTTGGGCCTAGTTTTTTTGCCAAACACATACACAAGGCTCAAGCAGATGTGATACTGAAAGAATTTCACCAGCTCTTCAAGAGCCTGGAGTGTCTGAAGAACACATAAGTCAAACCGTACACTGACCAGACAGTGAGGCCCAGAGCACTGTGGCACTGGAGTGTGCCATTCCTCCTGAGTCTGTAGGTGGAAGGGTAACTGTATACACTGGAGCAACAAGGGGTGATAGAGAAAGTGGCAGGCCCTACACCATGGGTGTCGCCATTGCCTGTAGACCCAAAACCAAAATAGTCAAGGCCTATCCGCCAGTGCATGGATAAGAGGCTGCCCAACAAGGTGATCCGCCGGGAAAGGTACGTAACACCAATAATGGATGATATAATAGTGCAGCTCAATGGGACTCAGTAGTTGACAAACTTCCACCCCCACTGAAACACCGAGCACATCATAGATGCCAGTCCTGTGGAGCTGGGAGCGGTACTCATTCAAGAAAATCACCATCACATGTGTGTTTCCATTGCTTATGCCAACAGAGCACTGATTGCCACTGAATTTCTCCAGGCGCATATAGAAAGAGAGGCCGTTTACATCCAGTCATCACTTCCACCTCTATCTATGCTGCTGGCAATTCTGGGTGATCACAGCCCACAACCTGTTAGTCTTGCTCTTTGCTAGCATGTCAAGACATCTCCCACTGAGGATTCAGAAGTGAGCCATCCAGATTAATCTTTACACCTTTGACATGGCATAAAGACCCGGGGTTGGCAATCCTGCAGCTAGTCCTGTCAGCCTTAGAGTGGTCTTCCCCCAAATGTTTTACCTTACTTCTCTACTTTTGCTGAACACATTTTTATTGACCTTTAGGACTCTGCACACTGTACCGCTGGTAATCAGTGCTAAAGTGTTTGTGCTCTCTCCTTTAAACATAGTCAAATTGGCTTACGCTAAATTGGCACATTTAATTTACTTTTAAGTCCCTTGTACAGTGGTCCTACATGTACCCAGGTCCTGTAAATTAAATGCTACTAGTGGGCCTGCAGCACTGATTGTGCCATTGCAGCCTGTGTGTGCAGTTTTAAATTGCCATTTCAACCTGTCAAAATAAACCTTTTGCCAAGCCACACCTTCTGTTTTAATACATATAAATCACACTTGGGGCAGGCCCTACATAGCCTTCAGACAAGGTGCAGTGTGTTTAAAAAGTTGGGCATGTACTTTTAACTTTTACATGTCCTGGTAGTGAAAAACTCTTAGATTCCTTTTTCACTATTGCAAGGCCTGCCTCTCTCATGGGATAACATTTGGTTACATTATTACATTTAATAAGTGATAACATTGAATTGGGAGCAGGTAGGGATATCGAGCTTGGTGTGGCTGGGGCCTGGGCAGGAAATTCCAAACACCTGTGGGGGTAGAAACCTCCAGAACCTTCTCCTACAGCAAAGCTGCCACCAAGTATAAATATTGGACCCTCAGACCCAACTATTCAGTACACCTCTGGACCAGTGGATCCTACGGAAGAAGGGCTGCTGTGCTGCTCTGCTGCCAGAGGGACTGCTACCCTGCTGCCCTGCTGCCTGCTACCTACTTGCTGAGAAGGAAGACTGTGCCTGCACCCTTCATCCCAGACTGAAGGGACTCCAAGGGGCAGCTGACTGACCTGTTCTGAGCTATAGGGACATAACAAGCTCCAGAGGCCTCCTGAACGTCCCAGATGACCTGCTGCCTGTACCTGCAACTGGACCTGCCTGAGCTCTGCAAGCCTCTGCTTGAGTGAGTTCCTGATCCCCTACAAGGTGCCTTTGAGGTTCTGGTCCCTTGGTGTGGCATCAGTTGAGCTCTCCCTTTAAAGAAAGGAGAATCCTGAAGTTGTGGGCTCTTCACGACCAAGAACAGGCCTGTTTGTGCCAAGATCTTGCTGCCCACACTGACCGCCAATGTGAAGCTCCTGTGTGATCGACTCTTCATGCCACAGCGACTGCCAGTGACCCCCAGCACCGGGAGATCTTCACTTTGAGCTCCATCATTGACACCCAGTGGTGACTGCCAATGTGAAGCTCCAAAAATGATTGTCTGAGACTTTTGCACAACAGTGATGACCATCCGTAAAAAAGCTCTACTGCCCCGTGCCCTTCTCCTCACCACAAATAGAAATCTCTTCGCACTGGGCTTTTGAAGGTTACTCTTTCAGCGGGTCCTGGTCCCTGTGTCGGGCCTGTGCTCCATCTCAGTTAGCCAGAACATGTTAGTTTCACTTTCACCCAGTCGTGCATGACAGGATAACCGCGAGTGGCACTTTGTGCTTTTAGACACTATACTTACCTTAAATCTTTGAAATGACATATCTCTGGTTCTAGTGATTAGATATTTGGTGCTGTTTATTAAATTTTACTCTGTTTTTCTAACTTGGTGTGGGATTTTTCTTGTGTTGTGTTTCCACTTTATAACTGTTTGAACTGGTACATAAATACTTCAAACAGTGCCTCTAAGTTAAGTTAAGCCTCACTGCTTTGTGCCAAGCAACCAGATGGTAGAGCACTTGTTAACTTGGGGTTTGCTTTTGTTTCACCCTTACATATATTGTGGTTGCTGCTTGAGTAGAATTCCATTCCCCTCAACCAGTAACCCAATTTCCTACACCCACGACTACCTGTCCCGACAGCACACCCCCCGATCTCAGCATTCGCGTGCCTGGTGGTCCTAGAAGTGTGTCCGAAAACTATGACAGTAGAGGAATTTCAAGCTCCAACAGTCAAATACGGACACCTGCAAAAGGTGTTTGTAGCATTACACCACCAGAAATGGAAGCATTTCCTGGAGAAAGCCAAGACCTGGAAACCCCCAGAGGAATTGGTGATGACCCATTTGTGAGGGAGGGCTCCTACTTTGTGGCCGACAAATTGTGGTGCTCCAAGCACTGTGAAGTCTAATGGTTGATTTGGCAGAACAGGGCCATCAGAGAGCTGCAGAGACCAAGGCATAGCTCAGGAGCAAAATGGGGTTTCCTGGGATGGACAGCCTGAAGGATGAAGAGGTACAGGGCTGCATACCAAGCATTATAACGGGAAGAAGAGTGTGTCCAGTGCCAGTGATGACCAAAAAACCATGCTTAGACTCCTGCACCCATGTGTGTATGGACTTTGGGAGCTTTCTAGATGGAAGGATGTTGTAACTTACGTTTATCTGCTGCGCAGCCAGAATGAGTGTGGCGTGGAATGTTGGATGGATGGAATGTTGGATGTCTGTGAGTGTCAGTTGGGTATGGGGCTGAGCAGCAGGACAGTTGCTCCTGGTGGGGTTTCCCTTGTTTCCTCTTTTATACATGTAACAACTTAATAAAAGAACTTAACTAATCTACGCTAGAAGTACGGACCTTCATTTGGATTACAACAAAGGACAACTGTGCTCATGATGGACAGTCATTCCAAACACCCAGTGGTAGAACTGAGGTTGTTGACAGCTTTTCACAAAGTAAAACTTATCCTGAAGAAGGTGTTTGCGACTTTCAGCCTGCTGGAGGAAATAAAAACAGACAATGGACTGCCCTTTCAGGGACAAGAGTTCAAAGAGTACATGGACTCCTTTGTGATTTGCTACCGAAGAATCACATCCCAGTGGCCTTAGGCCAATTACAAAGTTGATCGCTTAATTTACATGTTAAGCAAGACGCTCAGGATTGTGGTCCACCAGGGAGAAGAAAACCTCGAGTGTTTCCTGTATCGGTTCTTGTGGGCATACGAGCAGACTCCACATAGCTTCACAGTGTGTTCCTCCATGGAGCTCATGTTTCTGCCACCCACCCGAGACAGTATCACTGCAGGGAACACATGGTTGCCGGCCACATTGGGTGTGACGGCAGCATAAGTGAAGCAGAGAGTACTATACAACCGGGCCAGTTGGCAAGGCGGTCTGAAGTGCTAACGGTGAAGGTTGGAGACTGAGTAGTGATCAGAGACCGAGACCCTGGATGGAAATTCGGGACACCATTTGAGAAGCAGCGCTGGCCAGATACCAGCATCCAAGAGACCATAGTCACTGCCACCAAAGGGGCGACTGTAATGACCTGAAACATATCCTGGTTCAAGAAGGTGAGCAAGGAGTACCAGCCAAGTGGATAAGAGAAAGACCACCTAAATGACTGGAAGTACGGATATAATACTCAAATGACCCGTGCCCAAGACCATTCTGACGGAGTCACACTGGGAGCCCGTTTCCTGGGACATGAGACCCAGATAACCGCCGACAGTGCAAGGACCATGAAAGGGCGTACCCAGGTACTCCGAAGGGAAAGAGAGGAAGTGCAGTCAAGAAGCCAGAAATGCCATCTCCGGACAAAACCTGCCCCCTAACAGTGACTTAAAAAATATGTTTGGAGATTTACAACCATCGACCTACTGACACAATGAACTGAGTTTGGTTGGTCACTAACAAGGGAAGAGATGTAAAGACCCACCCGGCCTCTTTGATACATGGTTCACTGACATTGAATATATATATATATATATATATTCACTGAAAAAACCATAGGTTTCACACACGTTATAGTTAGGAATTAGCATTTAAAAAACCTTAGAAATTCAGTGAAAAAACCATAGGTTTCACACATGTTATAGTTAGCTGGACATTTTACTCGTAAAAAACCAATGAAATTGCCCCGTTATAGTTAGTTCAGCTAACTATAACTCGCGCGCCCGCAATGCACTGCTGATGACGTCACATATTACATCACTCATGACATGGTCAGTGACATCACTCATGACATCACTGATGACATCTCAAATGACATCACTGATGACATCACTGATGACATCATCCTTGTGATAGAGTGGCAGACCTCCTCTCACCTTAATATAAGCTTTGATACACACATTCAAAAATAGAGACTAAAAATTTCAAAACAATGGACATACCAATACCAGTTACAACAACCTCTTCAGTAATTCTAAGATCCACATACACATCCACTCATTCACCAACAGTCCTATACAGTCACTCATACATGTACTCACTCATCATATGTACTCATACATCTATACATCCTGTTACACAATGCCACTCATCCATAGAGTTACTCACACACATAGTCACTCATGCTAATAAAGAATCAAACATACATTTACTTGCATATACAGTTATACACACACCACCACACTTACTTCTACGGAAACTTACACATACTTAGTCTTTTAAACAATCACTTATAGAAACACATACTTATTCATACAGGAACTCTTTCAATCTCTCACTTTCACATATACTCACATATATACACCAATAGTCACATATACTAGTTTAAAACGTATGTAGTTACTCCTGAAGACACTATTGAGACAGTCATTCACTCACTAACACACCCATACACACACTCATCCACCCATACAGTCCTGCACACATGCTGTGTTCAACACATACAAACAGTGAGTCACTCATTCATGCACCGATGCACTACGTAATACCCCCCACCGAACCATGCAGACACTCAGACTGATACTCAAAAAAACAACTAATAACCTAAATAGGCACCCATGTAGCTACTCACCAACCCATGCAGCCACTTATACACAAAGTGAGAGACTGATACAGATATTTACATATTTAAACATTATTCACTAAGCCATGTATTCACTATGATACACTTAATCAGTCAGTTACACAATCAATTTTTCAAAAACAAATCATCCATTTAGACACTTATATACCCATTTATTCTTCCATCGACCATGAGATATACATATATAAAACATATTTAATTTTCAGAATAACACACATTCACTAGATGATGTCATCAGTGATGTCATCAGTGATGTCATTTGAGATGTCATCAGTGATGTCATGAGTGATGTCACTGACCATGTCATGAGTGATGTAATATGTGACGTCATCAGCAGTGCATTGCGGGCGCGCGAGTTATAGTTAGCTGAACTAACTATAACGGGGCAATTTCATTGGTTTTTTACGAGTAAAATGTCCAGCTAACTATAACATGTGTGAAACCTATGGTTTTTTCACTGAATTTCTAAGGTTTTTTAAATGCTAATTCCTAACTATAACGTGTGTGAAACCTATGGTTTTTTCAGTGAATTTCTAAGGTTTTTTAAATGCTAATTCCTAACTATAACGTGTGTGAAACCCATGGTTTTTTCATTGAATTTGCAAGGTTTTTTAAATGCTAATTCCTAACTATAACGTGTGTGAAACCCATGGTTTTTTCAGTGAATTTGCAAGGTTTTTTAAATGCTATTTTTTTTTTATATTCTTCATTTTTTTCAAACATATTTTTATTTTAATTTTCTTATCTTTTATAAAGACTATGCTTTAATTTTTAAAATCCTTAAATATTTTTTTTATATATATTTTTTAAAATAAACATGTAAAATTTATTTCCAGATTTTTTTTTTTTTTTTTTTATAGTACGCGTACCGTAAGCTCACGGTAAGCGTACGGTTTACGCAACGTCCGTAATCTATCTACGCTGCTTGCGTATAGTTACGCACTTTGCGTAGCCGCGCGTACTGCGCGTGGGACGCGTGCGCGCTTACGCAACACGCGCACGTTACGCGGAAGTGCCGGGAAATGACTGTTATGCGCATGTGCGCAAGCGCGTGTCTTTTTTACGCGCACGCGTACTTTTTGCCGTAAGCGCACCGTAAGCGTACCGTAAGCGTACGGTAGGTCATGTGATCTTGAAACACAACTTTTGATTGGTTGAAACTACTTTCAGTTCTAGAACTCTCCTACACCACACCCATTCCCCTCATTTCTGCTTGTGATCCCTTGGGAGAAGGAGCTGGTTTGTCTTTGGGATACGATGGCAGAACAGCAGAGCTCTTCTGAGAGTGAGGCTAGCACCAGCAGCACTGTCTTGAGGCAGAGAGCGAGGAAAGTAAAACCTTCTTATGTTTGGGATTATTTTACTTTTCCAGAAGGCCAGCAAAAGGTGAATGCACCCTTAGTTACTTGCAAGCTGTGTCAGCGTGTACTTTCTAGAGGTAATCCTGACAGGAAGTATTCCTTTGGGAATCACACCATGATGAGGCACCTCAAGGATGTACACAAAAGGACACATGCTCAACTTTTTGGAGGTAACTCTTCAGAAAGACGAGCCAGTACATCCACAGCAGCTCAGCCTGGACCATCACCTGCAGAGCTTACTCCTTCTTCTGCAGCTCAGGTGAGCCCTTCATCTGTGGGGGGAGAATCTCCTTTTGCTGGCCCTCTGGAAATGAACCCTCGATTTCGGAAGGTTGATATTCATTGCACATTTTGTAAAGCTCTAATTTGTTATAGGGAGACCAGTGTTTCCCTAGTGAATAACAAAATAGATCAGCACATTTGTAGCTTTGAATGATTTTCCCATGGTTCCTTTCCTCTGTCCCTGCATGAACACAACGGTTCTTTTAAGAGCCAACCTTATCTTTCATCTTTTTTTTACATTTTTTTTAAAAAACTTTTTTTTTTTACCGTACGCGTACGGTAAGCGTACCTTTTTTTTTATTTTTTAAAAAAAACACTAAAAATCATTTTTCACATTACAAGGTCCTTGAAAGACTACAATTATTACTATTGACTTACCATACTCACTGAAAAAAATATTTATTCATTTGTTTTTTTAAAAAATAGTTTTTAAAATGGTTGTAGTTTACGAAAATTTTCTATATCGATCTGAAAAAAAAGAAAAAAGTATTAATATTTTTAAAACATTTTATAATACAGTACACATATTTACATTTTTTCCCAAAAAATATTTTTGCCTTATTTTTGCTGTTTTCAGAATATATTGCATTTCACTATAAATTGTGAAAGCAATTGCATTCATCATTTTACAGCGGGCAAAAAAAAATAACAATCTCAAAGATTGTATTAAAAAAGCCCAGAATCTCTTCTCACTTAAACTTATCATTACAGAAATGCATATTATTCTTAAAAAATGTCATCTAAAAACAATACTTTTTTCTTTAAAATACCGTCTGATATTTTTGTTTCAGAAGTACATTCACAATAATATATCTCAAATAACTCCAAAATACATCTGATTTTATTTCCTTTAGGCCAAATAGTATTTTTTATTCTTTCCCTGGAATAAATTTCCAAGGGAAAACCATTAAAATTCTAAAGTTTAATCTGTCCAGATCTCACCGATTCTCTGTAACATTTTGGTTCACGAAAATTTTTCGAATAATTTATTTAGTCCACAATAGAATTGCTTACTTTTCCACATGGCCAAATAGTAATTTTTGAAATTATTTTTGAAAAAATTTCCAGTGGCAGTCCAATAACATTCCAAAATTTAAAATGTGCAGAAGTTACCGATAATCTCTAAATTATTGGTTTTTCAAAATTGCATTAAAAATTTAAAAAGTCCACATTACAATTGGTTATCTTTCCTTTAGGCCAAATGATAATTTTAAAAATCTTTTTTCTACAAAATTGCAATGGTAATCCTGTAAAATGGTAAAATTATTTTGTCCAGATCTTGCCAAGTCTCTCTAAAATTTAGGTTTCAGGAAGATTAGATAGGAATTTGCTAAATCAAAAGGCAAACGTTGTTTGAAAATCAATTGGGAATCATTACACAGTGTCCATCCTTTTTCACATTTTAGATAAACTGTGTAATGTCCAGAAGTAACAGTAGGTCCATCATGGAAAATTATTGCAACAGTTACAAAAGTTTTTCCTGAAATTGATAATTGCTGTCCTGTAAACTTCTTTATTAAAGTATCCAATTTTGATCCATCAGCTCTACATCGTTGCATCATTAAAATTACATACTGTCCGTATTCCCTTAAAATTAATGTTGATAACATGTCAGAATTACACTCACCACATTTCATGCTATGATTAGCATCTTTAACTAAGTTTGCAAAAGTGACTGTTTTACTCTCTGGCAATGTCAAATAAATAAACCTTTCATTATCAACAATAGAACCACTTATATTATAACAATTATCACAACTATGTTCCCATTTATAAGAGAGACCAAAAAAAATGTCAATGGGAACTCCTTCTTCTTCCACTACCTGAAGAAAATACATCAAAAATTCGTGAGCATCTTGCTGTTCATTTTGAGAAAACTGTGTTCGTCCTGAACATACATCTAAAAGTTTTCTAATATCAGTAGCACTTTCTATTTGAGTTTTATCTTTACTCAGCTTTTGAAAAAGGAGACTGAGCTCTGAACAGAATCTTTTTCCCTGATTTATTATTATCTGCTCTTGCAAACTTTCCAGATAAAAAGCAACATTCAGCACTACATTTGCGTAGCAGTTGACACCAGAGCTATTTTCAAAATGACATCCTACAACCTGTTCTTCATTTTCCTTATTCTTTTTGCTTGCAATTACATCACTCCTCTTTTTTTTCCTCTTCTCTACATCTTCATTACAGATATTCTCATTTCTCCTTTTACGAGAAACTACACGTTTCTCCAACACAGGATACTGACCTAAATGAGGAGCATAGCTTCTTCTTAATCTATTATACTCCTTTACACAGTTTGTATCAGCACTAACTTTTGAGTCATCGAAGTCTATCATGAATAAACCTGATAATGTTTTGACTCGTGACAAAGCAACATATGCCATACCTTCTTTGAACACACTAGATCCAATGTTCACAAATGCACAATCTACAGTCAATCCTTGAGACTTGTGAATAGTTACAGCATATGCTAGAGAAAACGGAAACTGCTTCCTACGTACATATAAGTCTTTCACAAGCATGAAACGAACTGAACAACGACAAATGTCTTTAACTTCCTCTATCTGATCAAATTTTATTTTTAACCATTCAATTCCATCTTTTTTCTGATAATTAATAAAACCCACAACTCTTCCCATCGCTCCATTTACTAAGCCTTTTTCAACATCCAAATTTCTCCTTAAAAACACTCTACAGTTCATGCAAACATATAGATTTTTTTCTAATCCTGCTGTTTTGGAGATGTTCTTCTCTAGTGAGTCCAATTTATTTTTCAGTTTGCCTGTTACTGTGACAGTAATTCTTCCATCCTCAATTTTGTCCACTGCTTCCAATTTCATGATCTCTTCCTTTTCCAATTTCAAAAGCTCCTCATTGAATATTGAGCATTCACGTAGAGTTGGCATTAAGCAGATGACACTTTTGTTTTCTGCAATGTTCTTGTATATCTTCTCTGCAACTATTTCTTCCTTTGGAAATAAATTATGTAGCAGCCGAGTCTGTAATGCTTTTTTGCCAGCTTCTGTGAGTAGTCCAATCCTGATATCTTTCAGAATACTTCCATATTCTTCATCGTTTGCTTGCCTCATATTAGTTGTAAGTTCCTTGTACTCAAAGAAGGACCAAATATTTGTATTACCGATGCTTCCCAATGACTTCTTCGTGTCTTCATGTGTCACAGTATTAAACACTGGTTGTCCTTTAACCGGAGTAAGTTGCAAAAGATCCCCAAAAACGATGACGTGTTTTCCACCAAATAACACGTCATAGTCTGTCTTCAAAATTTGCTGCATTCTTAAATGCACAAAGGCAAGCATTAAGTTTGATACCATGCTCACCTCATCAATAATGAGAACTTGCATCTTCTTCAATACTCTTGAAACTTCCAAGCATGCTTCTCCAGTTAGCTTGTTGAATTGTATTTTGTTCTCATGCTCCACTGGTAACATTAGCAAACGATGTAAGGTGATTCCTTTTATGTTATATGCTGCTAACCCAGTTGGAGCAGTAACCACACAAGACAAAGTAGAATCTGTTTTTTGTTTTAGGTAGCTTCTGATGACTTTAATTAGGAAACTTTTTCCAGTGCCAGCTTGTCCGCTTACATACATCCTGATTGGATGAAATGATGTGCATGAGCACTCTTTTTTTTCATGTAGAAATCCGTGTTCAATTTTGTTTTTGATCTCTTCATAAATTTGTTGCTGCTCTTGATTCAGTTGTCTTTCCAAATTTTCTAAGTCTATAAATTCTTCTTGAGCTTGATTCATAGCCGTTTCCACTTCATTCATGGCTATTGATGCTTCATTTTCAACGATTGGTTGTCCTAGGGGATCTTGACTGTATGTTCCTGAACTTTGGCTGTCCTGAGAACTGTCTCTAGCAATTTCTGCTGCAATTGTAGTTTCCTGTTCAATTTCTTCATTTAACATTTGCAGATAAGTTGAGAATGTACTGCATTGTATGCTGTCTTTGCAAGCATTAAAAGAATCTTCATAGCTCTGGAATTCTCCCAGTAGTTCATCCTCTGAACGCCATGGTTTAAACAACTGTAAAAGAGCCAAGTAGTAAAATTCTTTCTTGTCGGTAGTGTCGCAACTCAGCTTCCGGTGATTTATCAAACTTCCTTTGGTTTGCTTCACCAAACATCCTTCTTCACCAACGACTTTATATTTTCCATTATTGATGTCTTCTGCAGCTTTCCGTGAATAAATGTAGTTCTGCAGCACTTCATAGAGACACATGTTCTCCAGATGATGACTTCTCTTGGGATAATATGTGTCCAACATGTTTGTTTTCAATATATCTGTACTTTCAGGTTCGAACTGTGCCAAATATTCAATTTCTCCAACAGATTTCAGTACCCGATTTCTCATTGCTGCAAGGCCTAAACTTGCCCAAATTATTCTTCTTGACTTCGAGTAGAGACTTGCAGAAGATAATCTATCTGAACATTCGTAGGATCCAATTTCTCGATGCGATAACATCTTCAAACTGAAACTGTACAGCTTCTTACTGACAGTCTTCTCGTGAGAAATCTCTTCCCACATTTCCTTCAATTCTGTTTTTTCTGATTTCGTAATGTAAGACGTTACATATCGAGCAACAGCAATGGAATTGTCAGCAACATACTGTATATCCATGTTAGCGTTCCACATGGATAAAATGACTGGGTTGTAGTCATTTATATTTTTTGATTCTTCTTTTCTTTTAAGGTTGTAGGTATTCTTAGGTGATTTTCTTGTGATAGTATGTCTCACAGCTGACATAAAACTGTTGACTCTTCCATTTGTAAGAACAGGTCTAGGAAATCCAAATCGACATTTAGTGTAGTATTTTTCTTTGCTCTTGTATTTCCGTCGACAGTATTTTCCACACCGATGACTTTGGAAACGTAGAACTTGCTCCTTTAACTTGTACTCTTCTGTGCTTTTAGGTATAGCACATGTTGCATATTCTTCAATGTAAGATAACACTGCTTCATCAGTATCTGTTCCAAACTTTGGGGCATCCTTGATCCACAGCAGCATATGAATATGAGGAGCACCTCTTGCCTGGTACTCTTTTCTCCAAAAGAAATCCACTACTTCTCCAAGGGGTGGATTTTTTTTATTGCAGATGAAGGACATCATAGCCTCAAATCTATGATTGAAATATCTGCAAACATTAACCGGATCCAATGAGCACAGTTCTCCTGCTGTCTTGTATTCGATGTTTTCAATGTTTGAATTGGCCTCTCGTAGAAAATCCAGTAAATCATCCCAAGCGTACTCGGCGCAGCTTAGGGTAAGGAACCATGTTGGTGTTCCTAAATTGCGTAACATGCATTTTAGTTCACCATGGCGTCGGTACCAATATTCATTTGTCCCACGCTGACAAGCCATCAGATTGATCAGTTGTGTTTCCAAATGATCATCTCGGTGCTGCACTTTCTCCATAAAATCCTTAGCAGACACATTTTGTAAATGTACTCCACTTTTTAAAATGTGATTTACTGCATAAGACAGTGCAGACAAGTCGCTTTCAAATAAAAGATGGAACAAATAAGGGATACTTTGTCGAAATCTGGGATCTTCAGCATATAGTCTTGTAGTCCGATACTCAGAAGCTGGAATCTGTTCCGGACGTTCATCGTATCGTCCTCCTTTTCCTTTAGGAAACAGCTGGGGAAAACATCGAGCTTCCAAGCTCTCCTCCCATACACTCACGGGATTTCCTTTTGCTTTCTTCATCTGAAAGAGATCAATATTGTCTCCCATAACTTCTTTCGAATGGAGAGGATGTATGCTAAAATGTTCATAAATTTCTTCTTCCTTTGACTTGTCCACTTTTTCAATTTGTCCACTTGGTGTTTCTGTATCTCCTTGTAAATCTTCTTCTTCTTCTTCTTCTACTATATAAATTGATTCATACCATTTGTTATTTTTTTTCAAATACAAATTTGCTCTTTGTACTTTCCGCACATCTACCAGCTCCTGCCAAATCTTCTTATTCTTTGTAGGTACACCATTAACCAGAATAATTAATGGTTCAGTTTCCAAAGTATCCGCATCAATAGTTTCCATATTTTTTTTCAAATCCAAGGGCAAATACACCACTCTACCTTTTAAACCTCTCACTAAATCTGAAGGAGGTAATTTACCAGTTTTGGGCTCCATACGTACTATGGTCTGGAACGGATGAACACATTGAATGAGTATAGACTCATATGTATTTAATTCAGAAAGTTCAGCAGGAATAGCATCCAATTCTAAATTATTATGTACAGCTCTGGTCGGCATTCTATTTTCCTCTAACTTGTTGTAGCAGTATTTACAAATACGCTGATCTTCACCCAATTCAAAACAATTTTCAAGAAATATATATGTTGCAAAATCCATCCACTTATAATTATCTTCATTTTCACTCTTTCTGTAGAGATCAACATTCCTAGTTTGTTTTCTATAATGAGTTCTGCGGCAACAAATACAAGTAACATTTGGTCTTTCATTAGAGACTATTGCAAATTTTGTTATGTGATCATTAAATGTCTTACTTACACAAGGTTCTACATTCTCTTCCACTTCTGCCTCATTTACTGTGTCCTTCTCTGCACTGTTTTGTTCAGGACCAAAGTAACAAAACTGAATTTCATCAACAACCTTCTCTACATCTGATACCGTTCCTCGGAACAGAGCCCTATTCAATTCATTTAACTTTATTGCTGGACTTTTGGCAAAATACAACCGTCTCACAAACTTTCTCATTTCAGTATGATGAACAGCCAGCATCCTAAAATGATGGAAAACACTATTGCACACTTTTCTAGATAGACAAGCAAGAGAATGACCCTGCAAACCAGTATTCTCTCTCACTCTGCATGGATCCAGACTTTGAAGCACCTTAATCTTTTGTTTTACACTTTTTTTACTATATTCTCTTAGAAACTCTCGAAATCTGTCAATAGATTCCTGACGCACAGTGCAAATACTACTACAATTCCAAGTGTACACTGGGGCTTTAGGACGTCTCCCCATTGCCTCATCTGCCATCACTTGTACCTCATCTCTTGGAACCATTATCTCCTTCTCCATTATGCAACCATTTTTTACTTCGTATGAACGACCTCTGGTGTCAACTGCATGCAGCAAACTATTACTTTGAAAATAGCTCTCTTCATTAAAAAAAGGTTCACTACTTGAGCTATGCATCCACTTTCCTAAAAACACTTTACAAAAATTTGTTCTGTTCACTACTCTTTTGCTTTTGCTTTGTGATTTCAGTACATTAACCATTTTATCTAATGTACGCATCCTATTCAAAATTAATATGAATAGTTTCCTTTTTAATTCTAATGCCTTTGCTGCAATGGCTTCAATTTCTTTTTTTCTCTTATAATATTTAGCCTTTTGCTTATATTTCTTTATATCCTTTATCAAATTGGACATAACTCTTCTCTGAAACATTTTTCTACGTATCTCTTTAAATGCTGTTTTTCTGTTTATGTTAAACTTTTCAATTGCAGAAGGTATATTTGCATTAACTAAATCCTCAATTTTTTGCTGTTCTGTAGGTTTTGTTACATTTTTCCGAGAACAGACATTTTGTACATTTTTGTTTGTTTTCAATATTTTGTTTAGGAATTGTCTTTTTTGCTTACCAGAAGATTTTTTCTTTTTCCCAACATCAGCATCTTCTACTAACTTTGGTCCTCCAGTTGTCCTCAAATATAGTTTTTTTTTTAGCGTTTTTTGAACTCGAGATTTTGTAGGCATCTTAAATTTTGTTCACTGTTCTTCAGCAATACCTGCAAAAAAACTAAAAAAAAAATTCTTTATTGAATTTAAATATATTACTACATTTCTTTTCACAATAGTCACAAAACGAAATTTCTTTGCCAATTTGAATGCACACAAACTCCTCTTTTTTTTTGGGCAAGTGAAAATCTGTATAACAAACTGTCACATTATGAAACCAAGCTGTTTTTTTTTCAGACCACCACCGTGTGTATTCTCTGTGACTGCCTACACTCCAGCAGGGGCAACCAGCCTTAGTGATGCTGAATGTATTTGCATTACAGACTTAAACCTGAAAACCCCACTCGCTTCTAATTACTGTGCATGACTATACATGGCAAGCACATGGGTGTGTGCTAAACCTCTGCTTCTTCCCCCAAAAATTCGCTCCTCTTTTCCATCTACTGCAACTGTGAAATCACCAGAGCAAGACGCAATACATTTCTGCCTATAATTCTTCTATGCACACAGAGTCATGTTTTCACATTAGTGCCAAAACGAAATTTCTTTGCCAATTTGAAAGCACACTTACTGCTCTTTTTTTTTCGGGCCAAGTGAAAATCTCTTTTTACACTTTGAAATCACTTTTACAGACTGACACATTCTGAAACCTTTTTTTTTAAATTTATTTAAATGCACATGTCCAAGCTGTTTTTTTTTCAGACCACCACCGTGTGTATTCTCTGTGACTGCCTACACTCCAGCAGGGGCAACCAGCCTTAGTGATGCTGAATGTATTTGCATTACAGACTTAAACCTGAAAACCCCACTCGCTTCTAATTACTGTGCATGACTATACATGGCAAGCACATGGGTGTGTGCTAAACCTCTGCTTCTTCCCCCAAAAATTCGCTCCTCTTTTCCATCTACTGCAACTGTGAAATCACCAGAGCAAGACGCAATACATTTCTGCCTATAATTCTTCTATGCACACAGAGTCATGTTTTCACATTAGTGCCAAAACGAAATTTCTTTGCCAATTTGAAAGCACACTTACTGCTCTTTTTTTTTCGGGGGCAAGTGTATATCTCTTTTTTCAATTTGAAATCACTTTTACAGACTGACACATTCTGAAACCTTTTTTTTTAATTTATTTAAATGCACATGTCCAAGCAGTTTTTTTTTCAGACCACCACCGTGTGCATTCTCTGTGACTGCCTACACTCCAGCAGGGGCAACCAGCCTTAGTGATGCTGAATGTATTTGCATTACAGACTTAAACCTGAAAACCCCACTCGCTTCTAATTACTGTGCATGACTATACATGGCAAGCACATGGGTGTGTGCTAAACCTCTGCTTCTTCCCCCAAAAATTCGCTCCTCTTTTCCATCTACTGCAACTGTGAAATCACCAGAGCAAGACGCAATACATTTCTGCCTATAATTCTTCTATGCACACAGAGTCATGTTTTCACATTAGTGCCAAAACGAAATTTCTTTGCCAATTTGAAAGCACACTTACTGCTCTTTTTTTTTCGGGGCCAAGTGAAAATCTCTTTTTACACTTTGAAATCACTTTTACAGACTGACACATTCTGAAACCTTTTTTTTTAATTTATTTAAATGCACATGTCCAAGCAGTTTTTTTTTCAGACCACCACCGTGTGCATTCTCTGTGACTGCCTACACTCCAGCAGGGGCAAACAGCCTTAGTGATGCTGAATGTATTTGCATTACAGACTTAAACCTGAAAACCCCACTCGCTTCTAATTACTGTGCATGACTATACATGGCAAGCACATGGGTGTGTGCTAAACCTCTGCTTCTTCCCCCAAAAATTCGCTCCTCTTTTCCATCTACTGCAACTGTGAAATCACCAGAGCAAGACGCAATACATTTCTGCCTATAATTCTTCTATGCACACAGAGTCATGTTTTCACATTAGTCCCAAAACGAAATTTCTTTGCCAATTTGAAAGCACACTTACTGCTCTTTTTTTTTCGGGGGCAAGTGTATATCTCTTTTTTCAATTTGAAATCACTTTTACAGACTGACACATTCTGAAACCTTTTTTTTAAAATTTATTTAAATGCACATGTCCAAGCTGTTTTTTTTTCAGACCACCACCGTGTGTATTCTCTGTGACTGCCTACACTCCAGCAGGGGCAACCAGCCTTAGTGATGCTGAATGTATTTGCATTACAGACTTAAACCTGAAAACCCCACTCGCTTCTAATTACTGTGCATGACTATACATGGCAAGCACATGGGTGTGTGCTAAACCTCTGCTTCTTCCCCCAAAAATTCGCTCCTCTTTTCCATCTACTGCAACTGTGAAATCACCAGAGCAAGACGCAATACATTTCTGCCTATAATTCTTCTATGCACACAGAGTCATGTTTTCACATTAGTGCCAAAACGAAATTTCTTTGCCAATTTGAAAGCACACTTACTGCTCTTTTTTTTTCGGGCCAAGTGAAAATCTCTTTTTACACTTTGAAATCACTTTTACAGACTGACACATTCTGAAACCTTTTTTTTAAATTTATTTAAATGCACATGTCCAAGCTGTTTTTTTTTCAGACCACCACCGTGTGTATTCTCTGTGACTGCCTACACTCCAGCAGGGGCAACCAGCCTTAGTGATGCTGAATGTATTTGCATTACAGACTTAAACCTGAAAACCCCACTCGCTTCTAATTACTGTGCATGACTATACATGGCAAGCACATGGGTGTGTGCTAAACCTCTGCTTCTTCCCCCAAAAATTCGCTCCTCTTTTCCATCTACTGCAACTGTGAAATCACCAGAGCAAGACGCAATACATTTCTGCCTATAATTCTTCTATGCACACAGAGTCATGTTTTCACATTAGTGCCAAAACGAAATTTCTTTGCCAATTTGAAAGCACACTTACTGCTCTTTTTTTTTCGGGCCAAGTGAAAATCTCTTTTTACACTTTGAAATCACTTTTACAGACTGACACATTCTGAAACCTTTTTTTTAAATTTATTTAAATGCACATGTCCAAGCTGTTTTTTTTTCAGACCACCACCGTGTGTATTCTCTGTGACTGCCTACACTCCAGCAGGGGCAACCAGCCTTAGTGATGCTGAATGTATTTGCATTACAGACTTAAACCTGAAAACCCCACTCGCTTCTAATTACTGTGCATGACTATACATGGCAAGCACATGGGTGTGTGCTAAACCTCTGCTTCTTCCCCCAAAAATTCGCTCCACTTTTCCATCTACTGCAACTGTGAAATCACCAGAGCAAGACGCAATACATTTCTGCCTATAATTCTTCTATGCACACAGAGTCATGTTTTCACATTAGTGCCAAAACGAAATTTCTTTGCCAATTTGAAAGCACACTTACTGCTCTTTTTTTTTCGGGCCAAGTGAAAATCTCTTTTTACACTTTGAAATCACTTTTACAGACTGACACATTCTGAAACCTTTTTTTTAAAATTTATTTAAATGCACATGTCCAAGCTGTTTTTTTTTCAGACCACCACCGTGTGTATTCTCTGTGACTGCCTACACTCCAGCAGGGGCAACCAGCCTTAGTGATGCTGAATGTATTTGCATTACAGACTTAAACCTGAAAACCCCACTCGCTTCTAATTACTGTGCATGACTATACATGGCAAGCACATGGGTGTGTGCTAAACCTCTGCTTCTTCCCCCAAAAATTCGCTCCTCTTTTCCATCTACTGCAACTGTGAAATCACCAGAGCAAGACGCAATACATTTCTGCCTATAATTCTTCTATGCACACAGAGTCATGTTTTCACATTAGTGCCAAAACGAAATTTCTTTGCCAATTTGAAAGCACACTTACTGCTCTTTTTTTTTCGGGCCAAGTGAAAATCTCTTTTTACACTTTGAAATCACTTTTACAGACTGACACATTCTGAAACCTTTTTTTTTAAATTTATTTAAATGCACATGTCCAAGCTGTTTTTTTTTCAGACCACCACCGTGTGCATTCTCTGTGACTGCCTACACTCCAGCAGGGGCAACCAGCCTTAGTGATGCTGAATGTATTTGCATTACAGACTTAAACCTGAAAACCCCACTCGCTTCTAATTACTGTGCATGACTATACATGGCAAGCACATGGGTGTGTGCTAAACCTCTGCTTCTTCCCCCAAAAATTCGCTCCTCTTTTCCATCTACTGCAACTGTGAAATCACCAGAGCAAGACGCAATACATTTCTGCCTATAATTCTTCTATGCACACACAGTCATGTTTTCACATTAGTGCCAAAACGAAATTTCTTTGCCAATTTGAAAGCACACTTACTGCTCTTTTTTTTTCGGGCCAAGTGAAAATCTCTTTTACAGACTGACACATTATGAATCCACCATGTGTAACTACAACAAAAACAATTCCCATTTCTATTATTCATTTCTTAAGTTACCACATACATCCCCTCTCAAACTGTAAACTCACCTTTAAAATTAGTTAGTTGTGAAAGAAATGTGTCACTCAAACAGCAGATTATCAGAGCCAGGATCTCTGTTCTGTACACCTCTCTCCTCTCAGCAGAACCAGATAATGGCAAACTTTCCCTCTATTTTTCCACACATATACATGTAAGTTTCAAATCTCAGTGCTTCCCCCTTTTTTTCAAATGTAATGACACATTTCTATTGGTTGAAAACCAACCCTTTTCCAAAAGTACCCTGCCCCCAACTTGACTTCTGCCTAGTACCCTTCCCCCAACTTGACTTCTGCCTGCTACCATAGCAACAGCTCATGGAACACTGCTGTGTGCAGTTAGGTCAGAAGTTCGACACACAATGTTTCAATTCCACAGAGCAAGAGTGCTTGACTTTTCAAACCTAACTGCAAATCCATAGTACTGTTCTTTGGTTACACATTTTTTTGTACCAATACAAAACATGCTTCTATTAATTTTCACATACAGCCTAGTTTTTTTTCTAGAATGGTATGAAACAGCCAATCAGTTCTTTTTGTTTTGTAAAAAATATGTATGCCTCCATTTCCAAACTGTCTTTCTTTTCATATTGCCATTCTACTGAAAGACACCTCCTGAGTGCATCCAGTTCTCCTTTGAAGATGTTCACAGTGTGGATTGTAGGGCACAGCTATGTCTTCTGGAGTGAAAAGTTTGCAGAGAAAACAGATATGGTGAGAGACCTTGCTTTGCCAAATGTAGACATTAAATGGATTGGTCAGAGAGGGTTAAAGTGGCACCAATTGATGCCATTGGTGAAATCCTTCATGCAAATCCAACACCCTGACCTCATAATAGTGCACTGTGGTGGCAATGACCTAGGCACTTTGACTGGGGTAGGTCTGGAAATGCTTATGAAGGACACCTTTGCACAACTGTTTACACTTTTCCCTAAAACTGCCTTTGTGTTTTCCAACATATGCCAAAGGCAAAAATGGAACTGGTCCAATCATTTCTGTCCACAGATTGACAAAGCAAGAAAGCACGTCAACAAATCTGTTTCTGCTTTCCTCCGTGACTATGGTATGGGTGCCATTTACCACAACAACTTGCGTTACGACATGCAAGACATTTATAGAGGAGATGGTGTGCACTTCAATGATGAAGGGAACAGAGTCTTCCTCTTGAACCTTAGACTCTGCATCGGTACTTACTTGTAGGTACCACTAAAAAAATGACTCCATAAACACAACAGCTCTTTTTAGAGCTCCCTAATTTCTAAACTCTTAAATCTGATTTTCATTTATTTATTTTTATTTTTTTTACCGTACGCTTACCGTGAGCTTACCGTACGCGTACCCCGTGATTTTTTTTAAAATCAATAAATGTTTTTTTTGTACTTTTCTGTCCTTCTTTGACCCCCTTACAATTGTTAGGGGGTCTGTAACTCTCCTCATTGCCCCCTTTCCTTGTTTTCACTCTTTTTTTTCAGAGTGAAATACACAAAATGGCGGCCGCCGCTTCCTGGTTTCGGCCGATTCGAATGTTTACTAAGATCTAAGAGCCAATCAGAATCGCGCTCGCGCACGCCACCGTACGCTTACCGTAAGCGTACGGTAAGCGTACCGTAAGCTGGCTCAGATATATATATTGATTTAAAGGCTATTTTCTCAAAATCAACTGAACTGATTTACACCAAACCTACAAAAGGCACTTCCTTGACCTACGGACTACCTCTCTGCCAAATTTCTAGTAATTCTGTTCAGCCGTTCGGGCTGTAGCCCTGTCTAAAGGTCCTATGGAAAAATGCATGGGAAAAACGCGTTTTGGGACCCCCCTTTTATCTCAGCCCCCGCTTGACGGATCCCCCCGAGACTTTCAGGGTAGGAGCGGAGCGTAGCGCCCCACCTATTTTGAGAAATTCGCGAGGATTCGTCGACCGGCGCCAAAGTTATTCAAAATAGAATGTTGAGGTTTTCCTATGGAAACGTGGTCCTAACTATAACTACCTACTGGCGACCGCCAGTAGGTAATATATATATATATATATATATATATATATATATATATATATATATATATATATATATATATATATATATATATATTCACTTAAAAAACCATAGGTTTCACACATGTTATAGTTAGGAATTAGCATTTAAAAAACCTTGCAAATTCACTTAAAAAACCATAGGTTTCACACATGTTATAGTTAGCTGGACATTTCCCTCGTAAAAAACCAATGAAATGCCCCCGTTAAAGTTAGTGCAGGCAACTATAACTCACGCGACCGCAATCCTCTGCTGATGACGTCAGATATTACATCACTGTATGTAGACACCTATTTACCCATGTCTTCTTCCATTAATCTTTAGCTATACATATATTACAAATATTTATTTTTCAGAAAGACACATATGTAATCAGTGATGTAATATCTGACGTCATCAGCAGAGGATTGCGGTCGCGTGAGTTATAGTTGCCTGCACTAACTATAACGGGGGAATTTCATTGGTTTTTTACAAGGGAAATGTCCAGCTAACTATAACATGTGTGAAACCTATGGTTTTTTAAGTGAATTTGCAAGGTTTTTTAAATGCTAATTCCTAACTATAACGTATGTGAAACCTATGTTTTTTTAAGTGAATTTGTACGGTTTTTTAAATGCTAAGTTATGTATTTATTAATATTTATTTTTTTTCAGGTTTTTCACCATGCGCGCGCTCGATGCGTTGTTCGTGCCATGCGCGCTCGGTGCGCGCACCCCGCGCTTTTTCGAAAGAATAATAAATGTTTTTTTCACCCTTGGGGGTCCGTCAGTGACCCCCTGACAAAGGCTAGGGGGTCAGGAACTGTCCACCCTGCCCCCTTTTCACGTTCTCCCCCTTTGTTTTTCACTGCCTCAGACTGCGAGAGACAAAATGGCGGCCGACACTTCCTGATTTCGACCGATTCGAATGTTTACTAACATCTAACAACCAATCAGAATTGCGCTCGCGCACGTCACCGTGCGCGCACGGTGCGCGCCTATAGATATATATGTACTTTTAACTGCAATTTTCACAGGAACTACTGAACAGATTGACTCCAGATATGCAAAAGGCACATCCCCGACCTGAGGACTACCTCTCTGCCAAATTTCAAGTAATTCTGTTCAGCCGTGCGGGCTGTACCTTGGACTAAAGGTCCCTATGGAAAAATGCATGGGGAAAATGCGTTTTGGGACCCCCCTTTTTTCTCCGCCCCCGCTTGACGAATCCCCCGAGACTTTCAGGGTAGGAGCGGAGCGGAGCGCACCATCTATTTTGAAAATTTCGCGAGGATTCGTCAATCGGCGCCAAAGTTATTCCAAATAGAATTTTCAGATTTCCTATAGAAACACGGTCCTAACTATAACTATCTACTGGCGACCGCCAGTAGATTTTATATATATATATATTACCTACTGGCGGTCGCCAGTAGGTAGTTATAGTTAGGACCACGTTTCCATAGGAAAACCTCAACATTCTATTTTGAATAACTTTGGCGCCGGTCGACGAATCCTCGCGAATTTCTCAAAATAGGTGGGGCGCTACGCTCCGCTCCTACCCTGAAAGTCTCGGGGGGATCCGTCAAGCGGGGGCTGAGATAAAAGGGGGGTCCCAAAACGCGTTTTTCCCATGCATTTTTCCATAGGACCTTTAGACAGGGCTACAGCCCGAACGGCTGAACAGAATTACTAGAAATTTGGCAGAGAGGTAGTCCGTAGGTCAAGGAAGTGCCTTTTGTAGGTTTGGTGTAAATCAGTTCAGTTGATTTTGAGAAAATAGCCTTTAAATCAATATATATATCTGAGCCAGCTTACGGTACGCTTACCGTACGCTTACGGTAAGCGTACGGTGGCGTGCGCGAGCGCGATTCTGATTGGCTCTTAGATCTTAGTAAACATTCGAATCGGCCGAAACCAGGAAGCGGCGGCCGCCATTTTGTGTATTTCACTCTGAAAAAAAAGAGTGAAAACAAGGAAAGGGGGCAATGAGGAGAGTTACAGACCCCCTAACAATTGTAAGGGGGTCAAAGAAGGACAGAAAAGTACAAAAAAAACATTTATTGATTTTAAAAAAAATCACGGGGTACGCGTACGGTAAGCTCACGGTAAGCGTACGGTAAAAAAAATAAAAATAAATAAATGAAAATCAGATTTAAGAGTTTAGAAATTAGGGAGCTCTAAAAAGAGCTGTTGTGTTTATGGAGTCATTTTTTTAGTGGTACCTACAAGTAAGTACCGATGCAGAGTCTAAGGTTCAAGAGGAAGACTCTGTTCCCTTCATCATTGAAGTGCACACCATCTCCTCTATAAATGTCTTGCATGTCGTAACGCAAGTTGTTGTGGTAAATGGCACCCATACCATAGTCACGGAGGAAAGCAGAAACAGATTTGTTGACGTGCTTTCTTGCTTTGTCAATCTGTGGACAGAAATGATTGGACCAGTTCCATTTTTGCCTTTGGCATATGTTGGAAAACACAAAGGCAGTTTTAGGGAAAAGTGTAAACAGTTGTGCAAAGGTGTCCTTCATAAGCATTTCCAGACCTACCCCAGTCAAAGTGCCTAGGTCATTGCCACCACAGTGCACTATTATGAGGTCAGGGTGTTGGATTTGCATGAAGGATTTCACCAATGGCATCAATTGGTGCCACTTTAACCCTCTCTGACCAATCCATTTAATGTCTACATTTGGCAAAGCAAGGTCTCTCACCATATCTGTTTTCTCTGCAAACTTTTCACTCCAGAAGACATAGCTGTGCCCTACAATCCACACTGTGAACATCTTCAAAGGAGAACTGGATGCACTCAGGAGGTGTCTTTCAGTAGAATGGCAATATGAAAAGAAAGACAGTTTGGAAATGGAGGCATACATATTTTTTACAAAACAAAAAGAACTGATTGGCTGTTTCATACCATTCTAGAAAAAAAACTAGGCTGTATGTGAAAATTAATAGAAGCATGTTTTGTATTGGTACAAAAAAATGTGTAACCAAAGAACAGTACTATGGATTTGCAGTTAGGTTTGAAAAGTCAAGCACTCTTGCTCTGTGGAATTGAAACATTGTGTGTCGAACTTCTGACCTAACTGCACACAGCAGTGTTCCATGAGCTGTTGCTATGGTAGCAGGCAGAAGTCAAGTTGGGGGAAGGGTACTAGGCAGAAGTCAAGTTGGGGGCAGGGTACTTTTGGAAAAGGGTTGGTTTTCAACCAATAGAAATGTGTCATTACATTTGAAAAAAAGGGGGAAGCACTGAGATTTGAAACTTACATGTATATGTGTGGAAAAATAGAGGGAAAGTTTGCCATTATCTGGTTCTGCTGAGAGGAGAGAGGTGTACAGAACAGAGATCCTGGCTCTGATAATCTGCTGTTTGAGTGACACATTTCTTTCACAACTAACTAATTTTAAAGGTGAGTTTACAGTTTGAGAGGGGATGTATGTGGTAACTTAAGAAATGAATAATAGAAATGGGAATTGTTTTTGTTGTAGTTACACATGGTGGATTCATAATGTGTCAGTCTGTAAAAGAGATTTTCACTTGGCCCGAAAAAAAAAGAGCAGTAAGTGTGCTTTCAAATTGGCAAAGAAATTTCGTTTTGGCACTAATGTGAAAACATGACTGTGTGTGCATAGAAGAATTATAGGCAGAAATGTATTGCGTCTTGCTCTGGTGATTTCACAGTTGCAGTAGATGGAAAAGAGGAGCGAATTTTTGGGGGAAGAAGCAGAGGTTTAGCACACACCCATGTGCTTGCCATGTATAGTCATGCACAGTAATTAGAAGCGAGTGGGGTTTTCAGGTTTAAGTCTGTAATGCAAATACATTCAGCATCACTAAGGCTGGTTGCCCCTGCTGGAGTGTAGGCAGTCACAGAGAATGCACACGGTGGTGGTCTGAAAAAAAAACAGCTTGGACATGTGCATTTAAATAAATTTAAAAAAAAAGGTTTCAGAATGTGTCAGTCTGTAAAAGTGATTTCAAAGTGTAAAAAGAGATTTTCACTTGGCCCGAAAAAAAAGAGCAGTAAGTGTGCTTTCAAATTGGCAAAGAAATTTCGTTTTGGCACTAATGTGAAAACATGACTCTGTGTGCATAGAAGAATTATAGGCAGAAATGTATTGCGTCTTGCTCTGGTGATTTTACAGTTGCAGTAGATGGAAAAGAGGAGCGAATTTTTGGGGGAAGAAGCAGAGGTTTAGCACACACCCATGTGCTTGCCATGTATAGTCATGCACAGTAATTAGAAGCGAGTGGGGTTTTCAGGTTTAAGTCTGTAATGCAAATACATTCAGCATCACTAAGGCTGGTTGCCCCTGCTGGAGTGTAGGCAGTCACAGAGAATACACACGGTGGTGGTCTGAAAAAAAAACAGCTTGGACATGTGCATTTAAATAAATTTAAAAAAAAAGGTTTCAGAATGTGTCAGTCTGTAAAAGTGATTTCAAAGTGTAAAAAGAGATTTTCACTTGGCCCGAAAAAAAAAGAGCAGTAAGTGTGCTTTCAAATTGGCAAAGAAATTTCGTTTTGGCACTAATGTGAAAACATGACTCTGTGTGCATAGAAGAATTATAGGCAGAAATGTATTGCGTCTTGCTCTGGTGATTTCACAGTTGCAGTAGATGGAAAAGTGGAGCGAATTTTTGGGGGAAGAAGCAGAGGTTTAGCACACACCCATGTGCTTGCCATGTATAGTCATGCACAGTAATTAGAAGCGAGTGGGGTTTTCAGGTTTAAGTCTGTAATGCAAATACATTCAGCATCACTAAGGCTGGTTGCCCCTGCTGGAGTGTAGGCAGTCACAGAGAATACACACGGTGGTGGTCTGAAAAAAAAACAGCTTGGACATGTGCATTTAAATAAATTTAAAAAAAAGGTTTCAGAATGTGTCAGTCTGTAAAAGTGATTTCAAAGTGTAAAAAGAGATTTTCACTTGGCCCGAAAAAAAAAGAGCAGTAAGTGTGCTTTCAAATTGGCAAAGAAATTTCGTTTTGGCACTAATGTGAAAACATGACTCTGTGTGCATAGAAGAATTATAGGCAGAAATGTATTGCGTCTTGCTCTGGTGATTTCACAGTTGCAGTAGATGGAAAAGAGGAGCGAATTTTTGGGGGAAGAAGCAGAGGTTTAGCACACACCCATGTGCTTGCCATGTATAGTCATGCACAGTAATTAGAAGCGAGTGGGGTTTTCAGGTTTAAGTCTGTAATGCAAATACATTCAGCATCACTAAGGCTGGTTGCCCCTGCTGGAGTGTAGGCAGTCACAGAGAATACACACGGTGGTGGTCTGAAAAAAAAACAGCTTGGACATGTGCATTTAAATAAATTTAAAAAAAAGGTTTCAGAATGTGTCAGTCTGTAAAAGTGATTTCAAAGTGTAAAAAGAGATTTTCACTTGGCCCGAAAAAAAAAGAGCAGTAAGTGTGCTTTCAAATTGGCAAAGAAATTTCGTTTTGGCACTAATGTGAAAACATGACTCTGTGTGCATAGAAGAATTATAGGCAGAAATGTATTGCGTCTTGCTCTGGTGATTTCACAGTTGCAGTAGATGGAAAAGAGGAGCGAATTTTTGGGGGAAGAAGCAGAGGTTTAGCACACACCCATGTGCTTGCCATGTATAGTCATGCACAGTAATTAGAAGCGAGTGGGGTTTTCAGGTTTAAGTCTGTAATGCAAATACATTCAGCATCACTAAGGCTGGTTGCCCCTGCTGGAGTGTAGGCAGTCACAGAGAATACACACGGTGGTGGTCTGAAAAAAAAACAGCTTGGACATGTGCATTTAAATAAATTTAAAAAAAAAGGTTTCAGAATGTGTCAGTCTGTAAAAGTGATTTCAAATTGAAAAAAGAGATATACACTTGCCCCCGAAAAAAAAAGAGCAGTAAGTGTGCTTTCAAATTGGCAAAGAAATTTCGTTTTGGGACTAATGTGAAAACATGACTCTGTGTGCATAGAAGAATTATAGGCAGAAATGTATTGCGTCTTGCTCTGGTGATTTCACAGTTGCAGTAGATGGAAAAGAGGAGCGAATTTTTGGGGGAAGAAGCAGAGGTTTAGCACACACCCATGTGCTTGCCATGTATAGTCATGCACAGTAATTAGAAGCGAGTGGGGTTTTCAGGTTTAAGTCTGTAATGCAAATACATTCAGCATCACTAAGGCTGTTTGCCCCTGCTGGAGTGTAGGCAGTCACAGAGAATGCACACGGTGGTGGTCTGAAAAAAAAACTGCTTGGACATGTGCATTTAAATAAATTAAAAAAAAAGGTTTCAGAATGTGTCAGTCTGTAAAAGTGATTTCAAAGTGTAAAAAGAGATTTTCACTTGGCCCCGAAAAAAAAAGAGCAGTAAGTGTGCTTTCAAATTGGCAAAGAAATTTCGTTTTGGCACTAATGTGAAAACATGACTCTGTGTGCATAGAAGAATTATAGGCAGAAATGTATTGCGTCTTGCTCTGGTGATTTCACAGTTGCAGTAGATGGAAAAGAGGAGCGAATTTTTGGGGGAAGAAGCAGAGGTTTAGCACACACCCATGTGCTTGCCATGTATAGTCATGCACAGTAATTAGAAGCGAGTGGGGTTTTCAGGTTTAAGTCTGTAATGCAAATACATTCAGCATCACTAAGGCTGGTTGCCCCTGCTGGAGTGTAGGCAGTCACAGAGAATGCACACGGTGGTGGTCTGAAAAAAAAACTGCTTGGACATGTGCATTTAAATAAATTAAAAAAAAAGGTTTCAGAATGTGTCAGTCTGTAAAAGTGATTTCAAATTGAAAAAAGAGATATACACTTGCCCCCGAAAAAAAAAGAGCAGTAAGTGTGCTTTCAAATTGGCAAAGAAATTTCGTTTTGGCACTAATGTGAAAACATGACTCTGTGTGCATAGAAGAATTATAGGCAGAAATGTATTGCGTCTTGCTCTGGTGATTTCACAGTTGCAGTAGATGGAAAAGAGGAGCGAATTTTTGGGGGAAGAAGCAGAGGTTTAGCACACACCCATGTGCTTGCCATGTATAGTCATGCACAGTAATTAGAAGCGAGTGGGGTTTTCAGGTTTAAGTCTGTAATGCAAATACATTCAGCATCACTAAGGCTGGTTGCCCCTGCTGGAGTGTAGGCAGTCACAGAGAATACACACGGTGGTGGTCTGAAAAAAAAACAGCTTGGACATGTGCATTTAAATAAATTTAAAAAAAAAGGTTTCAGAATGTGTCAGTCTGTAAAAGTGATTTCAAAGTGTAAAAAGAGATTTTCACTTGGCCCGAAAAAAAAAGAGCAGTAAGTGTGCTTTCAAATTGGCAAAGAAATTTCGTTTTGGCACTAATGTGAAAACATGACTCTGTGTGCATAGAAGAATTATAGGCAGAAATGTATTGCGTCTTGCTCTGGTGATTTCACAGTTGCAGTAGATGGAAAAGAGGAGCGAATTTTTGGGGGAAGAAGCAGAGGTTTAGCACACACCCATGTGCTTGCCATGTATAGTCATGCACAGTAATTAGAAGCGAGTGGGGTTTTCAGGTTTAAGTCTGTAATGCAAATACATTCAGCATCACTAAGGCTGGTTGCCCCTGCTGGAGTGTAGGCAGTCACAGAGAATACACACGGTGGTGGTCTGAAAAAAAAACAGCTTGGTTTCATAATGTGACAGTTTGTTATACAGATTTTCACTTGCCCAAAAAAAAAGAGGAGTTTGTGTGCATTCAAATTGGCAAAGAAATTTCGTTTTGTGACTATTGTGAAAAGAAATGTAGTAATATATTTAAATTCAATAAAGAATTTTTTTTTTAGTTTTTTTGCAGGTATTGCTGAAGAACAGTGAACAAAATTTAAGATGCCTACAAAATCTCGAGTTCAAAAAACGCTAAAAAAAAAACTATATTTGAGGACAACTGGAGGACCAAAGTTAGTAGAAGATGCTGATGTTGGGAAAAAGAAAAAATCTTCTGGTAAGCAAAAAAGACAATTCCTAAACAAAATATTGAAAACAAACAAAAATGTACAAAATGTCTGTTCTCGGAAAAATGTAACAAAACCTACAGAACAGCAAAAAATTGAGGATTTAGTTAATGCAAATATACCTTCTGCAATTGAAAAGTTTAACATAAACAGAAAAACAGCATTTAAAGAGATACGTAGAAAAATGTTTCAGAGAAGAGTTATGTCCAATTTGATAAAGGATATAAAGAAATATAAGCAAAAGGCTAAATATTATAAGAGAAAAAAAGAAATTGAAGCCATTGCAGCAAAGGCATTAGAATTAAAAAGGAAACTATTCATATTAATTTTGAATAGGATGCGTACATTAGATAAAATGGTTAATGTACTGAAATCACAAAGCAAAAGCAAAAGAGTAGTGAACAGAACAAATTTTTGTAAAGTGTTTTTAGGAAAGTGGATGCATAGCTCAAGTAGTGAACCTTTTTTTAATGAAGAGAGCTATTTTCAAAGTAATAGTTTGCTGCATGCAGTTGACACCAGAGGTCGTTCATACGAAGTAAAAAATGGTTGCATAATGGAGAAGGAGATAATGGTTCCAAGAGATGAGGTACAAGTGATGGCAGATGAGGCAATGGGGAGACGTCCTAAAGCCCCAGTGTACACTTGGAATTGTAGTAGTATTTGCACTGTGCGTCAGGAATCTATTGACAGATTTCGAGAGTTTCTAAGAGAATATAGTAAAAAAAGTGTAAAACAAAAGATTAAGGTGCTTCAAAGTCTGGATCCATGCAGAGTGAGAGAGAATACTGGTTTGCAGGGTCATTCTCTTGCTTGTCTATCTAGAAAAGTGTGCAATAGTGTTTTCCATCATTTTAGGATGCTGGCTGTTCATCATACTGAAATGAGAAAGTTTGTGAGACGGTTGTATTTTGCCAAAAGTCCAGCAATAAAGTTAAATGAATTGAATAGGGCTCTGTTCCGAGGAACGGTATCAGATGTAGAGAAGGTTGTTGATGAAATTCAGTTTTGTTACTTTGGTCCTGAACAAAACAGTGCAGAGAAGGACACAGTAAATGAGGCAGAAGTGGAAGAGAATGTAGAACCTTGTGTAAGTAAGACATTTAATGATCACATAACAAAATTTGCAATAGTCTCTAATGAAAGACCAAATGTTACTTGTATTTGTTGCCGCAGAACTCATTATAGAAAACAAACTAGGAATGTTGATCTCTACAGAAAGAGTGAAAATGAAGATAATTATAAGTGGATGGATTTTGCAACATATATATTTCTTGAAAATTGTTTTGAATTGGGTGAAGATCAGCGTATTTGTAAATACTGCTACAACAAGTTAGAGGAAAATAGAATGCCGACCAGAGCTGTACATAATAATTTAGAATTGGATGCTATTCCTGCTGAACTTTCTGAATTAAATACATATGAGTCTATACTCATTCAATGTGTTCATCCGTTCCAGACCATAGTACGTATGGAGCCCAAAACTGGTAAATTACCTCCTTCAGATTTAGTGAGAGGTTTAAAAGGTAGAGTGGTGTATTTGCCCTTGGATTTGAAAAAAAATATGGAAACTATTGATGCGGATACTTTGGAAACTGAACCATTAATTATTCTGGTTAATGGTGTACCTACAAAGAATAAGAAGATTTGGCAGGAGCTGGTAGATGTGCGGAAAGTACAAAGAGCAAATTTGTATTTGAAAAAAAATAACAAATGGTATGAATCAATTTATATAGTAGAAGAAGAAGAAGAAGAAGATTTACAAGGAGATACAGAAACACCAAGTGGACAAATTGAAAAAGTGGACAAGTCAAAGGAAGAAGAAATTTATGAACATTTTAGCATACATCCTCTCCATTCGAAAGAAGTTATGGGAGACAATATTGATCTCTTTCAGATGAAGAAAGCAAAAGGAAATCCCGTGAGTGTATGGGAGGAGAGCTTGGAAGCTCGATGTTTTCCCCAGCTGTTTCCTAAAGGAAAAGGAGGACGATACGATGAACGTCCGGAACAGATTCCAGCTTCTGAGTATCGGACTACAAGACTATATGCTGAAGATCCCAGATTTCGACAAAGTATCCCTTATTTGTTCCATCTTTTATTTGAAAGCGACTTGTCTGCACTGTCTTATGCAGTAAATCACATTTTAAAAAGTGGAGTACATTTACAAAATGTGTCTGCTAAGGATTTTATGGAGAAAGTGCAGCACCGAGATGATCATTTGGAAACACAACTGATCAATCTGATGGCTTGTCAGCGTGGGACAAATGAATATTGGTACCGACGCCATGGTGAACTAAAATGCATGTTACGCAATTTAGGAACACCAACATGGTTCCTTACCCTAAGCTGCGCCGAGTACGCTTGGGATGATTTACTGGATTTTCTACGAGAGGCCAATTCAAACATTGAAAACATCGAATACAAGACAGCAGGAGAACTGTGCTCATTGGATCCGGTTAATGTTTGCAGATATTTCAATCATAGATTTGAGGCTATGATGTCCTTCATCTGCAATAAAAAAAATCCACCCCTTGGAGAAGTAGTGGATTTCTTTTGGAGAAAAGAGTACCAGGCAAGAGGTGCTCCTCATATTCATATGCTGCTGTGGATCAAGGATGCCCCAAAGTTTGGAACAGATACTGATGAAGCAGTGTTATCTTACATTGAAGAATATGCAACATGTGCTATACCTAAAAGCACAGAAGAGTACAAGTTAAAGGAGCAAGTTCTACGTTTCCAAAGTCATCGGTGTGGAAAATACTGTCGACGGAAATACAAGAGCAAAGAAAAATACTACACTAAATGTCGATTTGGATTTCCTAGACCTGTTCTTACAAATGGAAGAGTCAACAGTTTTATGTCAGCTGTGAGACATACTATCACAAGAAAATCACCTAAGAATACCTACAACCTTAAAAGAAAAGAAGAATCAAAAAATATAAATGACTACAACCCAGTCATTTTATCCATGTGGAACGCTAACATGGATATACAGTATGTTGCTGACAATTCCATTGCTGTTGCTCGATATGTAACGTCTTACATTACGAAATCAGAAAAAACAGAATTGAAGGAAATGTGGGAAGAGATTTCTCACGAGAAGACTGTCAGTAAGAAGCTGTACAGTTTCAGTTTGAAGATGTTATCGCATCGAGAAATTGGATCCTACGAATGTTCAGATAGATTATCTTCTGCAAGTCTCTACTCGAAGTCAAGAAGAATAATTTGGGCAAGTTTAGGCCTTGCAGCAATGAGAAATCGGGTACTGAAATCTGTTGGAGAAATTGAATATTTGGCACAGTTCGAACCTGAAAGTACAGATATATTGAAAACAAACATGTTGGACACATATTATCCCAAGAGAAGTCATCATCTGGAGAACATGTGTCTCTATGAAGTGCTGCAGAACTACATTTATTCACGGAAAGCTGCAGAAGACATCAATAATGGAAAATATAAAGTCGTTGGTGAAGAAGGATGTTTGGTGAAGCAAACCAAAGGAAGTTTGATAAATCACCGGAAGCTGAGTTGCGACACTACCGACAAGAAAGAATTTTACTACTTGGCTCTTTTACAGTTGTTTAAACCATGGCGTTCAGAGGATGAACTACTGGGAGAATTCCAGAGCTATGAAGATTCTTTTAATGCTTGCAAAGACAGCATACAATGCAGTACATTCTCAACTTATCTGCAAATGTTAAATGAAGAAATTGAACAGGAAACTACAATTGCAGCAGAAATTGCTAGAGACAGTTCTCAGGACAGCCAAAGTTCAGGAACATACAGTCAAGATCCCCTAGGACAACCAATCGTTGAAAATGAAGCATCAATAGCCATGAATGAAGTGGAAACGGCTATGAATCAAGCTCAAGAAGAATTTATAGACTTAGAAAATTTGGAAAGACAACTGAATCAAGAGCAGCAACAAATTTATGAAGAGATCAAAAACAAAATTGAACACGGATTTCTACATGAAAAAAAAGAGTGCTCATGCACATCATTTCATCCAATCAGGATGTATGTAAGCGGACAAGCTGGCACTGGAAAAAGTTTCCTAATTAAAGTCATCAGAAGCTACCTAAAACAAAAAACAGATTCTACTTTGTCTTGTGTGGTTACTGCTCCAACTGGGTTAGCAGCATATAACATAAAAGGAATCACCTTACATCGTTTGCTAATGTTACCAGTGGAGCATGAGAACAAAATACAATTCAACAAGCTAACTGGAGAAGCATGCTTGGAAGTTTCAAGAGTATTGAAGAAGATGCAAGTTCTCATTATTGATGAGGTGAGCATGGTATCAAACTTAATGCTTGCCTTTGTGCATTTAAGAATGCAGCAAATTTTGAAGACAGACTATGACGTGTTATTTGGTGGAAAACACGTCATCGTTTTTGGGGATCTTTTGCAACTTACTCCGGTTAAAGGACAACCAGTGTTTAATACTGTGACACATGAAGACACGAAGAAGTCATTGGGAAGCATCGGTAATACAAATATTTGGTCCTTCTTTGAGTACAAGGAACTTACAACTAATATGAGGCAAGCAAACGATGAAGAATATGGAAGTATTCTGAAAGATATCAGGATTGGACTACTCACAGAAGCTGGCAAAAAAGCATTACAGACTCGGCTGCTACATAATTTATTTCCAAAGGAAGAAATAGTTGCAGAGAAGATATACAAGAACATTGCAGAAAACAAAAGTGTCATCTGCTTAATGCCAACTCTACGTGAATGCTCAATATTCAATGAGGAGCTTTTGAAATTGGAAAAGGAAGAGATCATGAAATTGGAAGCAGTGGACAAAATTGAGGATGGAAGAATTACTGTCACAGTAACAGGCAAACTGAAAAATAAATTGGACTCACTAGAGAAGAACATCTCCAAAACAGCAGGATTAGAAAAAAATCTATATGTTTGCATGAACTGTAGAGTGTTTTTAAGGAGAAATTTGGATGTTGAAAAAGGCTTAGTAAATGGAGCGATGGGAAGAGTTGTGGGTTTTATTAATTATCAGAAAAAAGATGGAATTGAATGGTTAAAAATAAAATTTGATCAGATAGAGGAAGTTAAAGACATTTGTCGTTGTTCAGTTCGTTTCATGCTTGTGAAAGACTTATATGTACGTAGGAAGCAGTTTCCGTTTTCTCTAGCATATGCTGTAACTATTCACAAGTCTCAAGGATTGACTGTAGATTGTGCATTTGTGAACATTGGATCTAGTGTGTTCAAAGAAGGTATGGCATATGTTGCTTTGTCACGAGTCAAAACATTATCAGGTTTATTCATGATAGACTTCGATGACTCAAAAGTTAGTGCTGATACAAACTGTGTAAAGGAGTATAATAGATTAAGAAGAAGCTATGCTCCTCATTTAGGTCAGTATCCTGTGTTGGAGAAACGTGTAGTTTCTCGTAAAAGGAGAAATGAGAATATCTGTAATGAAGATGTAGAGAAGAGGAAAAAAAAGAGGAGTGATGTAATTGCAAGCAAAAAGAATAAGGAAAATGAAGAACAGGTTGTAGGATGTCATTTTGAAAATAGCTCTGGTGTCAACTGCTACGCAAATGTAGTGCTGAATGTTGCTTTTTATCTGGAAAGTTTGCAAGAGCAGATAATAATAAATCAGGGAAAAAGATTCTGTTCAGAGCTCAGTCTCCTTTTTCAAAAGCTGAGTAAAGATAAAACTCAAATAGAAAGTGCTACTGATATTAGAAAACTTTTAGATGTATGTTCAGGACGAACACAGTTTTCTCAAAATGAACAGCAAGATGCTCACGAATTTTTGATGTATTTTCTTCAGGTAGTGGAAGAAGAAGGAGTTCCCATTGACATTTTTTTTGGTCTCTCTTATAAATGGGAACATAGTTGTGATAATTGTTATAATATAAGTGGTTCTATTGTTGATAATGAAAGGTTTATTTATTTGACATTGCCAGAGAGTAAAACAGTCACTTTTGCAAACTTAGTTAAAGATGCTAATCATAGCATGAAATGTGGTGAGTGTAATTCTGACATGTTATCAACATTAATTTTAAGGGAATACGGACAGTATGTAATTTTAATGATGCAACGATGTAGAGCTGATGGATCAAAATTGGATACTTTAATAAAGAAGTTTACAGGACAGCAATTATCAATTTCAGGAAAAACTTTTGTAACTGTTGCAATAATTTTCCATGATGGACCTACTGTTACTTCTGGACATTACACAGTTTATCTAAAATGTGAAAAAGGATGGACACTGTGTAATGATTCCCAATTGATTTTCAAACAACGTTTGCCTTTTGATTTAGCAAATTCCTATCTAATCTTCCTGAAACCTAAATTTTAGAGAGACTTGGCAAGATCTGGACAAAATAATTTTACCATTTTACAGGATTACCATTGCAATTTTGTAGAAAAAAGATTTTTAAAATTATCATTTGGCCTAAAGGAAAGATAACCAATTGTAATGTGGACTTTTTAAATTTTTAATGCAATTTTGAAAAACCAATAATTTAGAGATTATCGGTAACTTCTGCACATTTTAAATTTTGGAATGTTATTGGACTGCCACTGGAAATTTTTTCAAAAATAATTTCAAAAATTACTATTTGGCCATGTGGAAAAGTAAGCAATTCTATTGTGGACTAAATAAATTATTCGAAAAATTTTCGTGAACCAAAATGTTACAGAGAATCGGTGAGATCTGGACAGATTAAACTTTAGAATTTTAATGGTTTTCCCTTGGAAATTTATTCCAGGGAAAGAATAAAAAATACTATTTGGCCTAAAGGAAATAAAATCAGATGTATTTTGGAGTTATTTGAGATATATTATTGTGAATGTACTTCTGAAACAAAAATATCAGACGGTATTTTAAAGAAAAAAGTATTGTTTTTAGATGACATTTTTTAAGAATAATATGCATTTCTGTAATGATAAGTTTAAGTGAGAAGAGATTCTGGGCTTTTTTAATACAATCTTTGAGATTGTTATTTTTTTTTGCCCGCTGTAAAATGATGAATGCAATTGCTTTCACAATTTATAGTGAAATGCAATATATTCTGAAAACAGCAAAAATAAGGCAAAAATATTTTTTGGGAAAAAATGTAAATATGTGTACTGTATTATAAAATGTTTTAAAAATATTAATACTTTTTTCTTTTTTTTCAGATCGATATAGAAAATTTTCGTAAACTACAACCATTTTAAAAACTATTTTTTAAAAAAACAAATGAATAAATATTTTTTTCAGTGAGTATGGTAAGTCAATAGTAATAATTGTAGTCTTTCAAGGACCTTGTAATGTGAAAAATGATTTTTAGTGTTTTTTTTAAAAAATAAAAAAAAAGGTACGCTTACCGTACGCGTACGGTAAAAAAAAAAAGTTTTTTAAAAAAAATGTAAAAAAAAGATGAAAGATAAGGTTGGCTCTTAAAAGAACCGTTGTGTTCATGCAGGGACAGAGGAAAGGAACCATGGGAAAATCATTCAAAGCTACAAATGTGCTGATCTATTTTGTTATTCACTAGGGAAACACTGGTCTCCCTATAACAAATTAGAGCTTTACAAAATGTGCAATGAATATCAACCTTCCGAAATCGAGGGTTCATTTCCAGAGGGCCAGCAAAAGGAGATTCTCCCCCCACAGATGAAGGGCTCACCTGAGCTGCAGAAGAAGGAGTAAGCTCTGCAGGTGATGGTCCAGGCTGAGCTGCTGTGGATGTACTGGCTCGTCTTTCTGAAGAGTTACCTCCAAAAAGTTGAGCATGTGTCCTTTTGTGTACATCCTTGAGGTGCCTCATCATGGTGTGATTCCCAAAGGAATACTTCCTGTCAGGATTACCTCTAGAAAGTACACGCTGACACAGCTTGCAAGTAACTAAGGGTGCATTCACCTTTTGCTGGCCTTCTGGAAAAGTAAAATAATCCCAAACATAAGAAGGTTTTACTTTCCTCGCTCTCTGCCTCAAGACAGTGCTGCTGGTGCTAGCCTCACTCTCAGAAGAGCTCTGCTGTTCTGCCATCGTATCCCAAAGACAAACCAGCTCCTTCTCCCAAGGGATCACAAGCAGAAATGAGGGGAATGGGTGTGGTGTAGGAGAGTTCTAGAACTGAAAGTAGTTTCAACCAATCAAAAGTTGTGTTTCAAGATCACATGACCTACCGTACGCTTACGGTACGCTTACGGTGCGCTTACGGCAAAAAGTACGCGTGCGCGTAAAAAAGACACGCGCTTGCGCACATGCGCATAACAGTCATTTCCCGGCACTTCCGCGTAACGTGCGCGTGTTGCGTAAGCGCGCACGCGTCCCACGCGCAGTACGCGCGGCTACGCAAAGTGCGTAACTATACGCAAGCAGCGTAGATAGATTACGGACGTTGCGTAAACCGTACGCTTACCGTGAGCTTACGGTACGCGTACTATAAAAAAAAAAAAAAAAAAATCTGGAAATAAATTTTACATGTTTATTTTAAAAAATATATATAAAAAAAATATTTAAGGATTTTAAAAATTAAAGCATAGTCTTTATAAAAGATAAGAAAATTAAAATAAAAATATGTTTGAAAAAAATGAAGAATATAAAAAAAAAATAGCATTTAAAAAACCTTGCAAATTCACTGAAAAAACCATGGGTTTCACACACGTTATAGTTAGGAATTAGCATTTAAAAAACCTTGCAAATTCAATGAAAAAACCATGGGTTTCACACACGTTATAGTTAGGAATTAGCATTTAAAAAACCTTAGAAATTCACTGAAAAAACCATAGGTTTCACACACGTTATAGTTAGGAATTAGCATTTAAAAAACCTTAGAAATTCAGTGAAAAAACCATAGGTTTCACACATGTTATAGTTAGCTGGACATTTTACTCGTAAAAAACCAATGAAATTGCCCCGTTATAGTTAGTTCAGCTAACTATAACTCGCGCGCCCGCAATGCACTGCTGATGACGTCACATATTACATCACTCATGACATGGTCAGTGACATCACTCATGACATCACTGATGACATCTCAAATGACATCACTGATGACATCACTGATGACATCATCTAGTGAATGTGTGTTATTCTGAAAATTAAATATGTTTTATATATGTATATCTCATGGTCGATGGAAGAATAAATGGGTATATAAGTGTCTAAATGGATGATTTGTTTTTGAAAAATTGATTGTGTAACTGACTGATTAAGTGTATCATAGTGAATACATGGCTTAGTGAATAATGTTTAAATATGTAAATATCTGTATCAGTCTCTCACTTTGTGTATAAGTGGCTGCATGGGTTGGTGAGTAGCTACATGGGTGCCTATTTAGGTTATTAGTTGTTTTTTTGAGTATCAGTCTGAGTGTCTGCATGGTTCGGTGGGGGGTATTACGTAGTGCATCGGTGCATGAATGAGTGACTCACTGTTTGTATGTGTTGAACACAGCATGTGTGCAGGACTGTATGGGTGGATGAGTGTGTGTATGGGTGTGTTAGTGAGTGAATGACTGTCTCAATAGTGTCTTCAGGAGTAACTACATACGTTTTAAACTAGTATATGTGACTATTGGTGTATATATGTGAGTATATGTGAAAGTGAGAGATTGAAAGAGTTCCTGTATGAATAAGTATGTGTTTCTATAAGTGATTGTTTAAAAGACTAAGTATGTGTAAGTTTCCGTAGAAGTAAGTGTGGTGGTGTGTGTATAACTGTATATGCAAGTAAATGTATGTTTGATTCTTTATTAGCATGAGTGACTATGTGTGTGAGTAACTCTATGGATGAGTGGCATTGTGTAACAGGATGTATAGATGTATGAGTACATATGATGAGTGAGTACATGTATGAGTGACTGTATAGGACTGTTGGTGAATGAGTGGATGTGTATGTGGATCTTAGAATTACTGAAGAGGTTGTTGTAACTGGTATTGGTATGTCCATTGTTTTGAAATTTTTAGTCTCTATTTTTGAATGTGTGTATCAAAGCTTATATTAAGGTGAGAGGAGGTCTGCCACTCTATCACAAGGATGATGTCATCAGTGATGTCATCAGTGATGTCATTTGAGATGTCATCAGTGATGTCATGAGTGATGTCACTGACCATGTCATGAGTGATGTAATATGTGACGTCATCAGCAGTGCATTGCGGGCGCGCGAGTTATAGTTAGCTGAACTAACTATAACGGGGCAATTTCATTGGTTTTTTACGAGTAAAATGTCCAGCTAACTATAACATGTGTGAAACCTATGGTTTTTTCACTGAATTTCTAAGGTTTTTTAAATGCTAATTCCTAACTATAACGTGTGTGAAACCTATGGTTTTTTCAGTGAATATATATATATATATATATATATAACAGTTTCCAAATGTCAGTAAATACTCGCTCTCAGAAGTCCATATCAGGATATTTATTTAGAGGTTCGGGTTAAGCGTTTCGGAAGGAATGCTTCCTTGATCACACCAAGAACCGGGTGCCAAAACACACATTACATAGTTACAGTACTAGTCATAGAAAGAGGACAGCGTTTTTTGCAGTATTCCTTCACTCTGGAAAGTGTCGGCCATCTTGTAATATCAAATGGTATATACATTTGTAAGCATTAGTTTGGCATTATACAGTAATAAAGGCACAATGCATCAAAAGTTAAAAGCAAAGAAAGGGTACTAAATTTACACCGTTTGTACAAAACGCATTTCTATTACTTCATGGAATAGAATATGTGAAAGGCTAGAAGATACCAACCAGGTGGTTATTTAGTCTGCCTTTTTACATATCCAATACTATACTATACTCAATGAAAGAATATCAAAAACCAGTGAAAAATAGGCATCAGTGCTGTAAGCCTTTGCAAGCGCCAAGTGGCGTATTGCTTCAAATGTAAGAAACGCTGTCCCAATGTTTTTTCTCTTTTTACTTTCTTATGGAATATAAGTTAAGTATTTTTGCCCAGTGGCTTGAAAAAACCACAACTTTACATAGTACTGTCATAAAACAAACAACAACAGAAAAGTGTCTATTAGTGAACTATCTAATAAAAAGTGAATAGAATATTATCTATAATTGGTGATAATCTCTTCAAGAAACGGTGAAGAAAAGGGTAGGTGGCCCATGAAGTGCTCGCAAATATTCGATGGGCCCCTTCCTTTCCTCCTGTGAAAGAAGAGAAAGAAAAAAAAATATTTTTGGATTAAAATAGATAAAGATAAAAGATAAAATTACAGTTGACTTATACATGTATAATAATCTGAAAATTCATAATAAACATGTATCATACAGACATTACATTTTTTAGACATCATGAACATTCTGAAAACTAACAGAACTAAAAGAAGTACTCAACTATCATTCCTCAATGAGATGTGTCGCTAACTCTTCATCCACATAATGTCCCTTCGGGTACCTTGTCTCGAGATTTAAAATCCACTTGGATTCTCTCTTTCTGAGTACAAGCTCCCTATTTCCACCTCTTGGGTTTCCCAGTACTTGTTCAATAACAAAATATTTAAGTAATGAACTATTAGAGATATGGTACTCTGCAAAATGTCTTGCAACTGGATTGTGGGAGTCTTTGTTGTTGATGGCCCTGAGATGTTCTAGGACCCTCTTCTTAGCCATATGCGTTGTGCTGCCCACATACCATTTCTGGCATGGGCACACCAACACATATATGGCATAGGTGGTACTACATGTGAGGAATTGTGAGATGGTGTTCTTCTTTTTAGTATGTGATACACTGAATTCTTTGACCATATGACTTGCTTTACAGGCCTTACAGTGACCACACGGATAGAAACCTTTCAAATTGTGCATAGATGTGTTCTGTCGGTCAGTAATATCGCTGTGCATTAAGATATTTCTAAGGCTGCGTCCTTTCCGATATGTGATTTTAGGTCTGTTACCCATAGTAGGACCTACTATGTGATCACTTTTTCGGATATTCCAGTTGTCGTTAAGAATTTTTTGTACTTTGTTAGAGCTGTTGTTGTATGTGAGAATAGACGAAAACACAGGATACAGAAACGAAGTAAAGCCAATGGGAACCAGACGTGGGGGCTCACAAAAGAAGATGTAAATATGTGGGACGATACCATGGTAAACAAAACTATTGTTAATCTCACAAGCCGTACCCTTTCCTGTTTAGAAAAGAAAACGCTATGTTTAGGTTTAACCTTTTGCCCTACTGCAATCTTTGATTATTCCAATACGAGAATAGACATTTTTAAATTTGTCAGAAAGTTAAAATTAAAACTATTCATAGTTTCATGCGAAACACTCGCATGAATCTTCAAAGGTTATAGACTGTGGTGCCGATTCCGATCAGGTAAAAAAATTTACAGTCCGACTCGTATCCGTATTTTTTTACGTACGAATCGTACAAGTACCGTACAAACTGCGAAGTACGATTCGTACGTGAAAAATACATACGAATTGCGTCAGGAAAATGGTCCGAGAGGGAGCCGTAAATGTTTACGTCCGAATAGCGTCGGGAAAAGTGTCCGACAGGGACCCGGACATTTTTACGAGCAAATCGTAAAACAGATATCCAAGCGCGCAAGTACGATCCATACCGCCCATCAGAATACACAACCACATGTAAAATGCCACGTACGGAGCGAACGCTGTAGCCTACATGTACATGGGAAACTTGTGCCCGGATACGGGTCGTACAGCCCCCCTCACCCTGCACATGTCAGCACCGTACCCCCGTATGTCAGCACTGTACCCCCCCTCCGCACCGTTCCACAACACCGTAGCACAGCCCCGCACCTGCACGTGCTGCACCCCAGGCCCGTCTCCCAGCCTCGCACCTGTACGCCCGTACCCCAGGACCGTACCCCAGCCCCCCACCTGTACGCGCAGCACCCCAGGCCCGTCTCCCAGCCCCGTACCTGAACGTACCGTACCCCAACACCGTAGCCCAGCCCCGTAGCTGTACGCACCGTACCCCAACACCGTAGCCCAGCCCCACACCTGTACGCACCGTACCCCAACACCCTAGGACATCCCCGCACCTGTACGCACCATACCCTAACACCGTAGCACAGCCCCGCACCAGTACGCGCCGTACCCCAACACCGTAGCACATCCCCGCACCTGTACGCACCATACCCCAACTCCGTAGCACAGCCCCGTACCTGTACGCACTGTACCCCAACACCGTAGCACAGCCCCGCACCTGTACACACCGTACCCCAACACCGTAGCCCAGCCCCGTACCTGTACGCACCGTACCCCAACACCTTAGCCCAGCCCCGTACCTGTACGCACCGTACCCCAACACCGTAGCACAGCCCCGCACCTGTACGCACCGTACCCCAACACCGTAGCACAGCCCCGCACCTGTACGCACCATACCGCAACACCTTAGCACAGCTCCCCACCTGTACGCGACGCACCACCAGGCACGTACCCCAGGCCCTTACCTGTACGCACTGTACCCAAAAAACCCTTCCCCAGCACCCTCACCCAGCATCGCGTATGTACGGACCTTACCTACGCAAAAAAGACTCGTACAGAACAAGGACACTGTAAAACAGCACAAGGAAGGTCAATTCGACTCGCACAACACCACAAAACACGTCAACATGACAAAATACATCTCTATGACTGACCTGGCACATCCAAACAGGCAAACAGAGGCCCTAAATCACAACCACCTCTTATAACACACCCACCACAAATTCAAACCCAGCCACACCCACAAATGGACCAATAAAAAGGGCCCGCACACACAACCCATGAGCCTTTGCAACAGACTCACTGCTGCCAGACCCCACAGACACCCAACTGCACCTTACTTACACCTTAACTACACCTTTACTTACACACCTTCACACAACCTCATTCAAAACACCCCCTCTTCACATTCACACACACACCTACACCTTCACACCCACACACCCACAACCATCCACACCCACACCCCACACCATGCCCACAGACAAGAATCCAAAGTTCACAAGGGCGGAGCTGGACCTCCTCGTCAACGAAGTCATCAGAGTCGAGCCACAGCTGTTTGGAACATTGGTCAGACAGACCAGCATAGCCCAAAAAACAAGCCTGTGGCAGAGGATCGTCGACAAGGTGAATGCTGTTGCGCCCATTTGAAGGACCAGGCATGAATGCCAAGCCAGGTGGTACGATCTGCGCAGGGCAGTCAAGAGGAAGATGAACGAGGAATACGCCCAGAGTAACATCACTGGAGGCGGGCTGCCCCGCAGACCCGTACATTACCATCCCTGGGATGAGTAGGTGATGGCCATGCTTCCGCCGGTGGGAGTCGAAGGAGTCGCAGAGCCTGGTGAGTACACAAACAACTCACGTAACATGGGGGGAATGCCATCCACATCACAAATACACCAAATGCATGCAACTTCCCCCAAGCCCTCACCGCACACAACCACACTCAAAAACTACGCTCATGCCACTAACGTCTCCATGCCCCATTCACAAATAAAGGCAATGCCATGTCCCAGGCCACACCAACCACAAACCCGAGACTGGATGTCCGAGATGCTGGGAGGGTGGGGCTCACACAACACATTGTGCAACTCCGAAGCTGACACCAATGCCCTCAGCCCACATGGCCTAGGTACATACCCATGCACCATGCCCAATGCACAGGGACTGGCAAAGTACTGACAAGGTAGCTGACACTTGGCCCTGCTGTATGCAGCACAAGGCCCTTCTGTGACCACTGTACACTCAAACACCAACTACACAAGCTCAGATAACTAGCACAGGCATTCAAACTCACTGTCATGCCAGCATGCACCATGAGGGGACAGACACATCACCTGGGAGACCCAATGACAAATCACACTACACCCAACAGCAGGCCCGGTCACACACCCCCCCTCACACAAGCACACACCCCCGGGGCAGGCAACGGATTTACCCACTCTCACAATGGACATGTGACACAACAAGACCAATCCATCGCCAAATAAGCATCCGAGCCAAAATTCTACTGGTCAAACACTCAGGAGAACATACCAAACTGTCCCCCGCAACATACCCATCCCCAAGTGGACATTGAGAGGAATGCTAGGCACATCCAACTACCTGGAGGATCTGTGACAACTTGAATATTTATGAAACATGGATGTGGCATGAAACAGCATTAACATTGTCTCTCTCTCACACACAGGGTAATGTCATTGACCTCCCCCCAACAACGGAGGGGAACAATCACAGTCCCAGGCTCAGCGTGAAGATGATCCCACCGGCAGCGACGACTCTTACCACTCCGTGGATGACCCGACCAACCTGGCCCCTCTGGTGCCCAAGCACCTGCAGCACCTGCGTCAGGTACATCTGTGCCAACCACCACCCCCATTCCTGCCACATCCCAGGAGACACCCAGGAGCCCTGCTCGCACTGAACAACACAGCCAGTCTGACCAGGAGGGACAAGGTTCTCCGGGCACCCAGGAGGAGGCAGACAACTCCGATAATGCCATCCCTCAGGGGTCCCGTAGACCCGATGTGCCCACAACGGCACGCCAGGCTCGTGTGGGCAGGGGTGGTGGGAGTGGAGGCAGGCGGAGGCGCGAACCTGACCAGCCAGCTGAGGGAACCGGTATGTCACATATACGCCACATCCTAGACACATACTGGCGTGACACCAGGGGCATCAGCCAGGTAGTGTCGAGCCTCACAGAGTTGAAGGGGACCCTCTACGAGATGAAGAACCTGCAGGCCGAGCAACATGCCAGTCAACAACAACAGCAAGGACGGATGGAGGCAAGACTGGCTGAGCTCCTGGCGGTGCAAACGGACATGAGCCGTTCACTCCGTCGGATTGCCAACAACATGGGCAATCCTCCCTGTGACACCAGGCGAAGACCAGCACCAGCCACAGGAAGGGAGGAGGAGGAGGAGGATTCGTCCGACGGAGCATCACAGACATCGTCAAGTCCTGCATCTGAGGGTCCCCGGAGGAAGGTAGGTCGTCCACGGAAAAGACCGTGAGAGTCAGTGGACCATCCACATCTCCCAGGTCACCTGGCCTGGCACCTGGCCCTCTGGCGCAACAGCACCACCCCACCCAATGACATTTTCTGCCACATGGACTTGCTCGTCACAGTCCGACCAATGATGACCAACACTGTTGTCTGGACTCTGATGACTCCAACTGACAAGGATGCCATCTCCCCCTGTGAACTTTGGATTCTATGCACCCGGTAGAGCACCTTACTTCATCCACCAAAAGACTTACCCCACCAAAAATAAATACTTTATTTTGTCATGAGTTGTTGTTGTCATTTTGCATTATTCCCCAACATATGTGTGTGTAAATGTCAAACTATGCCTGAGTGTTGAACTAACTCCACTCATCCATACCCTGGGATAGGAGTCTGGTACAGGACACACATGGGTCACAATGTATCATTCAATGCAGACATGGAGCACAATACTCACCTGTGATGGCCTCAAGCTGCTGAGGGGGTGCATGCAATACTGTGCCGACAGACCGATGTGGAAGAGTACCATCAAGGCATAGAGGTCATGCCTCATTCGGAGGTTCTTGGGGAGGGAGTCCCAGGTATGTGTTTCCAGGTGGGAGAACTATGTCCTGCATGCTGGAGTACGGTGGATCTGAAGAATGGTGGCCAGGTCAAGGTTGGATGCACGGAGATGGCACTACGGGGTCTCGGATGACAGTGGCACAAGGTTGGTGTTGGATCGGGGTTGTGGCCTGACTCCTGAGTGTGGGTGGGGAGTCTGAAGGTCATCCTGCAGCACACAGCGATCCATTGCAGTTATCTCTGCTGGACGGTGATGTGGCTGGGGCGCAGGATGTTGCAGCTGAGGTGTGCAGATGCAGCCTGGATGTGGACAAGTGTCCTGGGAGGTTGGATGTGGCTGCCCCGTAGAGGGCAGGGCAGTATTTGACACAGATGTTGTCGTGGACCTGGGGGATGGTCCGTCTTTCCTTGGAGTAGATCTATCTGGAGATCATGTGCATAATGCAGAGGGTGTTGCAGTCTGCGGCACAGATGCTGGTGATTACCATGGCAAATGTGAGCAAGCAATCCATGATGCACACCATCTTGTGTGCATGGACACTGGGTGCTTGTGCGGGGCTTCTGCGGGTGGGACACAAGCAGTTGACCCAGCTGTAAGGGGACAATCCTCAGATGTTGACCTCAGTCCTGTACAAGTCCAGCCTCAGGTGGCTGCTGTTCTGCAATTCATCTATGGATCTCATGCAATCTAGAATATAGGATCTGGCAATGTCTGCGCCCTTGGTGAGGGTGAGGAGCACCTGGCTGTCAATGGCATACGAGTTGATGATGAGGTTGTGTGCGCATGTGATGGCGGAGAGGGGAGTCCTGGAAACATTGTATTTTGACACGCTGACAGATGATACCTGTGCCATGTGCCTCACAACAACAGCATACTACTTTTTCTGAAGCTTCACTGGAGGTTTTAAGGGTCGCGGACTGCAGCAGAGACAGGGGCTCAACAGAGGGGGATCTGCAACTTCTATTAGCCAGGTAAAAAAGAGAAAAAAAAAAAAGTTTTGGGTGTAGCTTCTGAATGTGGGCAGGGTCGACATTTCCCCTCTTTAGGGCAGCCGGGGCATTAACACAGTTTAGACGTGCACAGTGTTATTATCAAGCACAACTCTCTAGCTGTCTCACTTTGGGAGCGTTAGGAGTGTTATGTCTACCCCCTGAAAAGCTGTCCCAAGTACAAAGAGATAGAGGTAGAGGCACAGCTCACTTCGAGAACTGCCTGTGTGAGTTTCATTCTCCATGCAAACATCGCAAGCCTTACACTATATTCTCCGACGTAGATAAACTAGGTACTGAGGATACTTACTACCACATGGAGGTAGATAACTTACAGTCTGAACAACCTGAGCAGAATCTGGCTTTATCGGTAAGGGGAGGGCAACAGCCGAATAAAGGGATAGAGCCAAATACACTCAAACAGCCACCTAACACTGCCTCTATTCAAGGACGGAGGTACAAATTAAGATCACGGAACTTTCTTGGGATAGAATCCATTGTACAAAAGCCAGCGCAGGTAATACAGTGTATACAGCCTACGCAGCCGCCTATGCCCACGGAGGCCTCAATAAGTGGTCATAAGAGTAAGAAGCCGACCTCTAAGACAGGGAAACCTGTTCTCGTGAAGGGCAGGAAGAGAGAGAAAATCCAACCCCTTACAAAAATAACGCCTTCTTTAAAGGCTTACTTTATGTCCAATCCACAAAGGAAAAGGGACTTGAGTAAGGTGGCTTCACCGACAGACTCGGCTTTAGCGCCCGTCCCTTTATCAAATAGATATTCTGCACTAGATAAGTCTAATGGTACATTCTCTGCTTCAATGGAAGATGGGTATGCGAATCAACCTGACTTGGGGGATGAGAGGGTGGAAAACATAGAACCGAATTTGGAAGCCCAGAGGCAGAGTGTGGAAGGGGTCGAAGAGGTCGAGTTAAGCCCTGCTAGAGACTCAATACAAGAGATGCTAAGACAAATATCTGCAGATATGAGCACACGATTCTCAACCTCGGAGGCTAACCAGAGGAAGATACAGGACACATGCACCAGTCTAGAAGAGAATTTAGATGCATTAACACATAGACTGGAGGCATTGGAAAATAAGGTGGAAGAACTTGGTCAGGAGGTTAAGGATAATGCCCGCGAAACCCTCAGGCTAAAAGAGAGAGAGCGGGATGCCGATGAGAGGCTGGAGAGACTTGAAAATATATCTAGAAGAAATAACCTAAGAATACTAGACTTGAAAGAAGGACTGGAAGGGGACAATTTGAGAGCATTTGTAATAGATATCCTTGTTAAAGCATTTCCCCAAATTGCCTCAGCATCAGTATGGGAGAAAGAAATACAACGCGTACATAGAGACCCCTTCAGGCTCAACCCTGCAAGAAAGAAGCCCAGGAAGATCTTAATATGCATCCAATCCTATTTGCTAAAAGAGCAGTTATTAGGGGTAGCCCTTAAACTTAAATCCATTGAGGTTAGTGACATCTCCTTTAAGATTAGGTCTGATATCTCCAAGGTAACGGAAGATAGGAGATGGGAATTAGGGAAACGAATGGATGCATTAAGAGAATTGGGGGCTCAGGTGCAGCTAAGATTCCCTGCTTTTTTGAAGGTCGTATGGGCTAACAAGACGTATAACTTCAGGTTCCCAGAAGAGGTAGACACTCTTCTAGAACAGGCCAAAGCTGGAATTTAGTTGGTACCATATATAATCTTATATTTCACTTCTTTTTTCTTTTTGGTGGGAGACGGGAGAGCTACGACTCATATGGCAATGTTTATTGCCAGGATTAGACAGGGAGGGTTCCCGGGGGGGGGGTACACCAGTAGACAGGGGGAGGGGTTGGTGTAGGGGCGGTTTACACACATGTTGGTGGGGAGCATTGGGAAAAAATAAAAAAATAAACCTGATAAACTTTTTTGATATAATAACTCTGAGTATCCTTAGCAGGGGAGGTGAGCTGGACCAAGATAATGATGGGGGATAGACCTCTACAGGGATCAAGCCGGAACTTGGATTTCCTATGTTGGAATGTTAATGGGTTGAGAATTAAGAGAAGACAGCGTCTGATCCTACAGTATTTAAAAAATAGTTTGGCCACAATCTGCATGATCCAGAAAACCCACCTTTTACAATCAGAGTTTAAGGCATTATTCGGCAAGGAAAGATGGGTAGATAAAATTATAGCTTCAGACCAACAGTGCTGTTCGAAAGGGGCAGCTATTATATTGAAACAAAACTCGGGGACTGAACTTATTAGATTTCAGGCAGATATAATGGGGCGTTGGGTCATAGCTGAAATAAAATCTCAGATGTCTAAATATACTATAGTTAGTTACTACGGCCCAAATGAGGATGATATTGATCCACTACATAATCTTTGTTTTGCCCTGGCCGACTTTGACTCCCCACTTATATGGGGTGGAGATTTTAATGTCCTTATGGATAATAGACTGGACAGATCCACCTTTCGGAAACAGATTGCGGTTCCCCGTGTTAAAGCCTATCTTAGGACCACTCTCAAAAATCTAAATTTATGTGATGTATGGCGGAAAAAAAATGGTGAGGCAAGAGAGTACTCCTTTTTTAGTAAAAAGAATCTACACTTTTCCAGGCTAGATTATATCTTCATGGAGCGCTCGGAGGTAGATAAAGTCAGTCATATAGAGTATTTGCCGATTCATATCTCTGATCATGGGGCAATAGCCTTTAATTTGGAGCTCCCTCATAATACTCCTACGAGGAGATGGACTCTAAATAGGAGATTTTTACTGCAACCTTCCACCCCTGACCTTTTGAAATCTAAAACTGCCTGTTTTCTACAAGACAACCTAGGATCAACCTCCTTGTATAATGTTTGGGATACCTAAGCTTGGCTAAGGGGATCTCTAAAGGGGGCGGTTGCGGGCTGGTCAAGGATGGAGAAGACTGAGTTATCTGGCCTAGAGTCACAATTAAAAAAAATAGAAGCAAAGCTTAAACACAGGAGTATACAGGTCGAAGAGAGAGAAGAATTAGCTAGGAGACTTGAGGAAGTTCAGTTGAACTTTAGGCTTAAATCTGAGGAGATTATTCTTCAAAAATGGGAAGCCAGTAAGATGTCTGATTTTGAGCAGGGAGAGAACTGTGGAAAACTATTGGCAATAAAGAGTCGAATTGACAAATCCTACAACTACATCAGTAGGATAAAACATCAAGCACTCATCACTGAGGATAAAGATGAGATAGAACAGTCTTTTGTGCAGTTCTTTCAAGAGCTATATAAGGAGGACTCTTATACAGCGGAAGAACATATAGATTTGTGGCTTAATGAGAAACTGCTTCCGAAATTATCCGAGGATAGTCGGAATTTTTTAAAGTCCAAAATAATTGGAAGTGAGATTCTGGCTATTCTGGATAAGTCTAAGAGAGGAAAGGCCCCCGGCCCAGACTCAATCCCAATTGAAGTTTACTCCATATTAAGAGATCAGATTATTCCAGTTTGGTTGGATTTATTTAATGATATTTTAGGTGGTCTTTCCCCCTTGCCAGACTCTTGGAACGGAGCACTCATATCTCTCATCTTGAAACCAGGGAAGGACCCGACTCTATGTCAGTTGTATAGGCCGATATCCTTACTAAATACAGACTATAAGGTATTTGCAGGAATATTGAATAATCGCCTGTCAAAAATTATTGGCCCCATTATACATCAAGATCAAAAGGGTTTCATTCCAGGCCGGCAAATGTCAGAACTAGTTTATACGCTAATTGGGGCAGCGGATTTGGCAGTGGCACAGAGTATGCCTCTTTCCATCATTACTGTGGACGCTGCCAAAGCTTTTGATCGTGTAAATTGGCACTTTCTGGATAGGGTCTTGAAGGTTTTTGGACTCGGAGATGAGTTTAGGGGTGTACTCAAAAAAATCTATAGGTCACCTTATGCCCAGATTCTAGTTAATGGAAGTCCCTCACCAACTGTACAAATAAGTAGGGGAACCAGGCAGGGCTGCCCTTTGTCGCCTATTTTGTTTGACTTATATATTGAGCCTCTCGCCCAAAGTCTTCGCCATAACCAGAAGATAATTCCCTTTTCCATCAACGAATTTGAGAGGAAAGTTGCCCTTTATGCAGATGACCTGGTGCTAATGTCTCCTAATCTCACTACTGCACTCCCTGAGCTTATGGCTAAAGCACAGGCGTTTGGGAAACTTTCAGGGTATGAAGTGAATGTAGATAAGACCGAGGTTATGGCGTGGAACATCCCAGATCATGAGAGCAAGTCAGTTAAGGAGTTCAGATACTTAGGAATTACAATCACCCATGATTTGGGGAAACTCCCAAAAATAAATTTAGAAAGGGTGTCTAAGGAGGTCGATGTCTTGTTGAAAAGGTGGCAGAGTTTACCTCTCTCACATTATGGGAGGGTGAACCTAATAAAAATGTCCATATTGCCAAAATTTACCTATTTGTTTAATAATATCCCTTTAGCATTTGCAAAAGCCGATCTGCTTAAAATCCAGGGAAAAATGTCATCTTTTATATGGGCTAGCAAGGGCGTCCGTTTATCCTGGAAGAAATTAAGACGTAAACTGAACCAAGGAGGTATGGGTCTACCTGATTTACAATTATACTGCTGGGCGTATCAGATAAAGAACTGTAGGATGCTACTGCTCTCCCCAGACAAATCACTAATTGGGAGTATGTTCTCAGCCATGTTAAACGGCATAGATTCATCTGGATTTATGTACAAATTTGGTTCTTTCAAATTTTTCAAAAAAGTACGTCTGAAGACCTTACAAATGGCGGCAAAGCTATGGGCAAGCTGTCGTGACTGCCTCGGCCTTTCGTACTATAGTGAGTGGGCCCCTGTGTGGGGGTCTCCAGGAACACCGGAGTGCTTCCAAGATGCTTTAGCTCGTCCTTTGCTTGAGGCTGGTGTCACGTCCTGGAAGGACATTGTCTTAAATAATGAATGCTTCTCATTGGAGTATTGGAATTCTATAACTAAAGGTACTTTATCCAGATTTAAATACTATCAGATTGTTTCTTGGTGCAAGAACCAATCCTGGCCGCCCTACGAGGAGTGTCAAATGGAGAATGATCTACAAGATGTGGCTCCCAGGAAAAAGGAAGTGGCTCTTTGGTATGGGCATCTTCTAACTGCAGCCGACAGGAAGATTGATAAACCAAGACGAGTCTGGGAAAACTACTTGCCACAGGAGGAGTTAGATAAATTATGGCAAGTATCAATAGATACTCTTTATTCGACGGTTAAATCTGCTCCACTCAGAAAGAACCATTTTTTTACAATCCCCAGGCTGTATTGGTCACCCCTGAAAATTTCAAAAATGAGAGGCGGAGGAGAAGCAAAATGCATTAGGTGTGATTCTCTGAATGCGGATGATGTTCATATATTTGCCACCTGCCCTAAGTTACAGGAATACTAGGAAAACGTGGGTAAGAGTATTTCGAAGGTGCTTGGTTCAGATGTAGAGGTAAGCCCATCTCTTATACTTTTTGGGATAACTTTTGAACTCGGGGGGAGGCAAGATATGAACGTACTGCAATATAAGTTGGTGTTTTTTATGATCCTCCTGGCTAGGAGAGAGATCTGTAAACTTTGGCGTCAGGTGGCACCACCGTCTTGGAGTGCCTGGTGGAATTCAGTTATTTATTTTAGAGCTTTGGATCAAAGGGTGAATATTTATAGAGGTAGGCCTGCTACGGGGTTATTCTGGAGTCTGTTGGATGGAAATGTGATGGATAGCAGATTAGAGTAGGCTAAGGTTAAATACCAATGATTAAAAACCTCTTGATCAGCTCAAGATGTGTACTTTGGGCGGTTCCCAAAAAGAGGAAACAACAGCTGAGACTGAAACCATCAAGTCATTTGCACCAGTGGTGGACCAGGTCGAGAGGTTGCTATGGCTACTGAGGTTATATGAGGTAAAAAAACAAAAAAACAAAAAAAAACATATGTGTGTGTAAATGTCAAACTATGCCTGAGTGTTGAACTAACTCCACACATCCATACCCTGGGATAGGAGTCTGGTACAGGACACACATGGGTCACAATGTATCATTCAATGCAGACATGGAGCACAATACTCACCTGTGATGGCCTCAAGCTGCTGAGGGGGTGCATGCAATACTGTGCCGACAGACCGATTTGGAAGAGTACCATCAAGGCATAGAGGTCATGCCTCATTCGGAGGTTCTTGGGGAGGGAGTCCCAGGTATGTGTTTCCAGGTGGGAGAACTATGTCCTGCATGCTGGAGTACGGTGGATCTGAAGAATGGTGGCCAGGTCAAGGTTGGATGCACGGAGATGGCACTACGGGGTCTCGGATGACAGTGGCACAAGGTTGGTGTTGGATCGGGGTTGTGGCCTGACTCCTGAGTGTGGGTGGGGAGTCTGAAGGTCATCCTGCAGCACACAGCGATCCATTGCAGCTATCTCTGCTGGACGGTGATGTGGCTGGGGCGCAGGATGTTGCAGCTGAGGTGTGCAGATGCAGCCTGGATGTGGACAAGTGTCCTGGGAGTTTGGATGTGGCTGCCCCGTAGAGGGCAGGGCAGTATTTGACACGGATGTTGTCATGGACCTGGGGGATGGTCCGTCTTTCCTTGGAGTAGATCTATCTGGAGATCATGTGCATAATGCAGAGGGTGTTGCAGTCTGCGGCACAGATGCTGGTGATTACCATGGCAAATGTGAGCAAGCAATCCATGATGCACACCATCTTGTGTGCATGGACACTGGGTGCTTGTGCGGGGCTTCTGCGGGTGGGACACAAGCAGTTGACCCAGCTGTAAGGGGACAATCCTCAGATGTTGACCTCAGTCCTGTACAAGTCCAGCCTCAGGTGGCTGCTGTTCTGCCATTCATCAATGGATCTCATGCAATCTAGAATATAGGATCTGGCAATGTCTGCGCCCTTGGTGAGGGTGAGGAGCACCTGGCTGTCAATGGCATACGAGTTGATGATGAGGTTGTGTGCGCATGTGATGGTGGAGAGGGGGGTCCTGGAAACATTGTATTTTGACACGCTGACAGATGATACCTGTGCCATGTGCCTCACAACAACAGCATACTACATGCAGAAGCCTTGAGTCCCACTTCCATGTCCTTGCCACGGTACAGAGCCGGTGGGGAGTAGGAGGGACATGACCTGGTGGGTGTGACAGGGCCTGGAAGGCATGGCAGCACTGTGTAGGCAGTCGGAGTTGCACACTCATCATGCAAAGGTGTTGTGTGTGCGCTTAGTGCATGCCTGAGAGCTGGCGGCAGATGTGTGGATGGACATTGCTTGGAGGGTGGCTGCAACATCAGACTGTAGTGTGATATGGGTCATGCAAGGACATGAGGCTCGTGCAATGTGCACGTTGCATGTGCAGACGGTCCAGCCTGTGGGACGGCGTGGCCGCAACTGTGGCACAGACAAGCTGATGACAGCCAAATGAATGGGTTGATGGAGGAAGGGAGGAGCATCTTTGATGTGTGTGTGTGTTGCCAAATCAGGAAACTTCGTGTGCCCTTGCTGTAGTGGCTGCAACAGCAGGCGGCATGTCCTGGGAACTATGCCACAATTTCCACACAAAGACTAGGATGTCAGAAAGGACTACTGCAACAGGTGTATGTCAAGGAAGGAGTGACCGGTTTTCAATGGCACACCCAAGACAAAGAATGCACAATCCCCAAAGATAACTGACACTGGATCATGAAACTGAAGGCCAAGCTGCGCACAGGAAACACACCCCAGAAGGTGTTGACGGCCCGTTGTGGGGACCAACATACCAAAACACATACACAGCCATGGACGTCATGCCCAATAGAGAATCAAATACATGTAGAACAGCATGCAGGTTGCTAATCTACACATAGACTCATATGCACAATCCTTTACAACCATGCCAGAGATGGCGCATGCACAGTGGCAAGAGACCTGCATTGACAGAGATGAGGCACCTTGGAGGCTGAGGAACACCTTTATTACTCAGGCTCACACCTATGGAAATGCATCAATATTAACAGACTCACATGGTCTTTTGGATTAACATGTGGGACCTACACTGGACACCCCCTTCGCACCACAGATGCTGTCAATCCATGGGAGTGGCACACAAGTGAAGGGGGTGAGCCAAACATCCCCTGCTGCACACGGAGAGGCTGCAATTCCCCATTGAGCCTTTCATGGGGATGTCCCGCAATATGTCCACCCGTAGCCTCCCGTATGTTTCCGAGGGAAGTTGTACACACATAGATGCCTTCATCAAAATCAACAATCCCATAACAGATGACTGTCACGAAGTGTGACTATCAATTCATGTGAGTCATGCTACATGTTATGTGCCCCATGGTGAGTCGACATGTATGCATAGTAACAATACCTGCACAGGAGCAGTGCCCACACATTACAAATAACTACCACACCCAAAAAGCCTTGCCACAATCCTTACCCAAAGGAGACTTCTCACCATGTCCGTGCATGTAACGCTGATTCAGCACACGTTGCATTACTCATGAGGAATAGCAGGAGCACAACGATGCCACGAGCAGACAGCATGCGCAAATACCTGGGGATGAGAGACACACAAGAAGTCAGGAAACACATAGTCATCCCCATGCATGGTCATGTACTCTACATGAATAAGGTTGACACCATGCTAGTTGTCAATTGAGTGTGTCAGCTAAAATGTGTGGTATGACATCAGCACTCGAGTGACACATCAGCACACACCGCAAAGTCACTTCGCATACAGTCAGCTGGACACACACATTGCAACACATGCCACACAAGGCTCCAAGCGTGCACACTCAGACCCAGGGACTCACCATTATGAGAAGAAGTTGCGTATGAGCTGACTCCGGATGTCCTCCTCCTCCTCCTCCTCCTCCTCACTTGCCTCATGACCAAGGCCGTCATCCTCCACGGGTGGATGTTCCTGCTCATCGGAATCCAGGATGAGTGGCACAGCTTTCTCCACTGCCATGTTGTGCAGCATGCAGCACACGAGGAAGATTTTGCAGACCTTCACCGGTGCATATGGGAGGGACCCGCCGGTCTTGTGGAGGCAACGGAATCGGCTCTTCAGGATGCCAAACGTCCTCTCAATCACTCGCCTGGTCTGCCCATGGGCGTTGTTGTAACAGTGATCTACAGCTGTTCTCGGGTTGCGGAGAGGCGTCACCAGCCATGGCCTGTTGGGATAGCCAGAGTCCCCTACCTGGAAACATCATGTAAAGAAGTGGGTCAGGAGATGCCGTCACATACTAAGATACCGCTGAATACTGGACAAATAGAGTCTACCCACCAACAATACATGCTCGTTCGTTGTGCAGCTGCAGCATCATTTCTGGCACCCTGCTACACCTCATGATGTAGGCATCGTGTGCTGACCCTGGAAAACGTGCACAGACATGGGAAATCACCATGTTAGCAAGACACACCACAAGGGCATTAATGGAGTGGTAATGTTTACGGTTACGAAAGGCTACCTCCTGTGCCTGTGATGGTACCAAAGCCACATGTGTCCCATCAATGGACCCAATAACATGGGGCATCCCTCCCAGGGCATAGAACTCACCCTTGATACCTGTCAACTGCCCAGGAGTTGGAAAATGGATGAATTCATCCAGGTGCTCCAACATGGCTTCTAAAACATCATGTAGGACACGGCTGAACATGGTCTGGGACATGCCACCCACATCAGCTATGGTCAATTGAAACATACCGGTGGCAAAGAAATGTAGGGCTGACATCACCTTCATCTTGGGGGTCAGCGCAGTCGGATAACTGTGTCGCGGTTGGAGGTGTGGGGCCAGCCTGTTTGTCAGGTCCACAATTAACCGTTGGGGGAATCTGTAGCGGCGTATGCAGTTGCGTTCCCTCATGGCCGCCAAGTCTGGCATTGGTCGGGGGAGAGGCGGTGCCCTGCAGAAATTTGGAAGGAATAACGATGATTGGATTGAGTACATTACTACACCAATGTCAAAGAACTGAGCACATGTTCAACAGCTAATACACTTATGCTACATACAGAGTCTGGTCTGTGCAATACATCCTGCACACGTATGCCAGCCAGGTGCTACTCCTAACAAGAGGCAGCTACAAACGTGGATTGTCAAGGTCTACATGACATGCCATGAAAGTAGCTGTGGGCCAGTGTGAGTGAACAGCCAGACACATTACAGGAGTGACATACATCCACATATGTGCATTTGAAGGATGTTATCTCATACAGACAGCTGCCGGCAAGCTAGACGCACAGGTCACATGTCATGGAAAAAGGACAGACCACACACCTTGCCATGAAGGGGTACGTGTCAAAAATTATCACACAGACATTGAGACTACGCTGATATGTCCTAAGCTCGCAAGTCCCTGTTCGATGCATACAGACACACGTTACGTGTTATTCCACATGTGTCCTGGTGTGCGTAATAGTGTGACGTGGGCATCTACACACAGACACATGTTGGATGAAGCTACAGCAGATGCCGTTGACGGAAGACCAACAGCAAGATCATGGAAACACATGACACACACATGACATAGTCACATCGGGGCACGCTGGTAGTGAGATGTCAGGTGTCATCATCCGTGTACCTGGCATCAGGGGACAGTTGCGGGTGTTGGTGACTGTGCCATGCCAGTGATACAGTGCTTGACAAGTTTGAACTACATGCACACATGTAAAAGGTGTGAAGGGGAAGTGTGCCACATAGTGCCCCATCACACATGACATGTGTACAGAGTTCTTCACACAACTATTGGGTTAAAACATAAGGAGACATGTGCCAGCTCACTGCCTGACACACCTAGGCCCTACACATGAAGCACTGCACTGACAATGACTTGATGTCCATCCTTGTGCGAGTCTGACACCTCCATTGCTTCCCTGTGCGCCTCCTATCACCAGTGTGAGCTGTGAAACGCACCGTACACACGCTCTGAGGGCATGTGTACGGTCCTATCACTATATGGGGTTTGGGTAGGAGTACACGTGTGTGTACGGACCGTACACACGTACGTGTACACACTGGTCCAATCCCTATGGGAGTGTCGCCGTAGGCGTACCCCATAGAGATACGGCTCGTACACGCGTGTGTAGGGCCCAAAGCACGATGGCGTACGCCTACGGCAACACCACCATAGTGCTACGGCTCGTACCCGCGTGTGTAGGGCCCGTAGCACTATGGCAGTGTTGCCGTAGGCGTACGCCACAGTGCTACGGGCCGTACCCGCGTGTGTAGGGCCCGTAGCACGATGGCAGTGTTGCCGTAGGCGTACACCACAGTGCTACGGGCCGTACCCGTGTGTGTATGGCCCGTAGCACAATGGCGTACGCCTACTGTTAGAAATGGGATTTCTGGTTGGCTAAGGCTTGCGCCAAAGTCAGGCAGAAACCACCACTCTAGTCAAGGCAAGGAAGTTACACGCCAAAGATAACCCCTGCTCACCCCCTTGGTAGCTTGGCACGAGCAGTCAGGCTTATCTCTGAGGCAATGTGTAAAGCGTTTGCGCGCGCACCCAGCAACAACACCCAAGGCCCACCACAAAAGAAACTCCACACAAGGTATTGTATAACAATAACCTTTGTATTACCAAAACACATTAGATAAAACACACACTTTACAATGTGCCAACAGGCACGGGCAGAATTTACAAGGGATTATATGTACAGGGGACAGGGCCACATGGACCACTGTCAGGAATTAGCACTTTGTAGAAATTAGCACTTAGAACATAGGAATAATACTTTAGAACATAGCACATACAATCACTGTAGCACTAAAATAGAACATGTAGCACACAACCAGTAACTACTGGTAACAGGTAAGTACCACCTACGCAACCCTAATCACCTTAGGAAAATATCACGCAGGGAATCAGGACCTCACTAGCACCACCTGTACTAGGGAGAAAACCACCACCTAAGTATCACAATACCTGTAGGGGTAAACGCACATTACACATGATGCATCACATTCAGAGGTGTAGGAAAGGAAAACACATGATGCATAAAATACATTCAGAGGTGCAGGACAAGAATAGCGCCAAACTCACATTAGCCACCACTGTGGCAGTCCCTAGGCCAACTGGCCTTGAAGGGGCAAGGACGCCCTGTGTCCAGAAAAGTCAGGGCGCGCCGGCGCAGGCGGTGCAAACCAGGGCGCACAACCTAAACGTGGCAGCTGCCCACTAAGTGCTGGGCAGCTGTAGGGACTGAGGCCTGGGCACCTCTGGGCCCTTAGGACAACTAGGGCCTACGTGGCAGCCTCGCAGGGCTCTTCAAACAAATCAGTTTGCCCCCCAACGTTGGAGCGTGCAATGCGCTCAGGGAATGCTGCCCCCGGGGTTGGAGTTCCACTGAGGGGAACTCGTGAGCCTCACAGGCTCGTGGAACAATGTGCCCCCTTCGTTGGAGCGTGCAACGCTCTAAAACAAATTATGCCCCCAAAATGGTGGAGCGGCCCGCTGCCTTCCGGGGCCGCTCTTTTCACAACAGGCAACAACCCCCGCCGTTGGAGCCTCACGGGGCTCGGAAAGGAAGGTTGTCCTCCTCGGGGGAGTCCCGCTTGGGGGACTCGTTAACGAATAATGCCCCCGAATGCGTGGGAACCTAATTGGAGCACACCCGCGCTCGGTAGCAAATCAGGCTGCCCCGTGCACCCTCTCCTTACCAGGGTTTCCTCCGCGCCGGCTCTGCTCATGGATGTCAAGTCTCTCCGCTCCGGTGCTGGGTCAGTCACGGCGCTGCTTCTTCTTCCAGGCAGGGTGCCCCGGGGCGCAGGGTAGGCTCCTGCCGGCTCTGGGGCTCAGAGCCGCCGCGAAGCTTCGGTGGGAGGCGGGGTAGGCTCCCGCCCTCCTATTTCAAGTTCCGGTTGTCCCAGAGGCCCGCCCTCAGCCTGCCTGACTTCCGGATCGGCCGAACGGGGCCGCAGCGGTGATTTTCACGGCAGTAAAAACCCTTTGTTCTTGGTTCAGGGTGAGGGGGAAAACCAGTCGCAGCTGGTTGGGGAGCACCCTTGATGTGCTCAGCCCCTCACTCTATTCACTGGCAGGGCTAGGGTCGTCAGTCGCACCACAGGGGGCGGAGCCAGCATTGTGTGGGGAAAGCCCTGCCCTATTCAGTTCCAAGGTGCACTCCTCCCCAGCCATCAGCATGCTAATCTCCTTATTCACCACCGGGTGACTCCTCCTGACTCTGGGGAATCCCTAGCCCGTCACATGACCTCCGCCAGCCAATCACGCGACAAGGCACACATTTTACACTGCACACCGAAGTGCCCACTTCTAGAAGTGGCACTTCCATACTAGCTACACGCACGCCGCACGCATCATTGTGCAGCATTTAACCACACGAATCTGTACATACCAGACTCGACCATGCACACCCCACGCATCAGGAACTACTAGGGACACATACATTCCCCATGCATTCCTGGGACACAGGGAAAGTGCGCAGAAACCAAAAACCACTATCACCAAGTCACCAATAAAAGCAAAAAAGTTCAGGGGTGAACCTGCCAGAAGGGCCAAGTCCAACACCTACGGCAACACCACCACAGTGATACGGACCCTACACACGTGTGTACGGACCGTATCACTGTGGTAAATATTTAAATTACCTGTACTATTTTTTATGCGGTAAAATACAATGAGAATAACTCAGTAAAATAAGAGGCAGAATCCGTGGTATTCGAGGGTATAATAGGGTATTTATTCCTTACAAAGGAATGATGGTTCGAACCAGGCAATCGAGTTCCGTCACCACGAAGGTTCAGGAAGGGATCAGCAATACATTATAGACAAGTAATAATATATATATGAAATGCATTACAGTAAGACAGATGCAGGAGGCGTAACAGCTGATAATACAGATAAGAATACACATACGTAATGAAAAAGGCGTAATAATAGGCGTGCATAGAGGCGTATACTAGAAACGTCATTATGATGGTGACACAAATGGGTGGATCCATAAGAGAATCCTGCAATGTCAGCAAAAATGCATGGCAGAGATGCGCGCGCAGCCGCATGACGTGTGATTGACGTGTAACTAGAGGGTGAAGGGAACTTGACATTTAGCCCTACATGAGGAGACAGAAGTCTGGGGTGTCGGGACAACCTAGTCCTAAATCATATCTAATATCTTGTGTTTAAAGAACTATATTATCTAGAAGGAAAGGTCTTCTCGGACAAATCCTATTCTATACTGACTGCTAGTGCGTGTACAAGCGTCTAAGTGTCTACATGAGATGCGAGGGGGCATGGGCCTTCCATGGTAACAGGGGCTATGAATTACTTGCATAAAGACAGTGAGGCCGGGCCCTTTGCTCGGTAGCTGGAAGGATGTTTACCTAAACTACTAGACAGGAATGGATTGGATGAGGAGCGGAGCAGATAACTTGAAGGCTGAATACAGTTTTTGGCAGGCAACAGGCCGCGTCAGGCACCGTTAGCCGCGCAGGGAGTGAGACAAAGTTCATGGATACAGATGCAGGTCCAGGCTGGAGCATTCAGAGGCAGAAGCAGGAAAAAGCTCGATGGCAGAATTTAGGGCCTACCTTGCCAGAACTGGAAAACGTGAAAAGTATACCATATAAAGACGGTGGCAAGGCATACTTAGGAACGGAATATCTGGCCCATTCATGGCAGATACGAAAGAGTACATATTAACGTTGGACACAATTGTATTTGCGTCTTCATAGCTTGAAGTGGAGGGAACATACATGTACTTGTAGCATGTACATGGAGCCGTTGGGGTCTAGATAGGGGACACAATTGACCATAAAAATTCATATTTCCTCATTCCCTCCTTGTCCCCTACGGACCCTCATGAAATATCGATCTTCAGGAATCCATTAATCTGTTCATGTAACATCATTTGCTCTTCTTTCTTCTTCCGGGATCTTGAATGAAAACTTGAACGTGGAATACACGATGTGGCGCACAGGCCGCAAATCGCTGGTCCACATTGTAGACATAGGCAGCAACTGAATACTATGAGAAGGCCAATACCTAGGAAGGATAGGACTTTCCATCCCCAGGCTGACAACACGCTCCAGAACCAACCGGACCATGTCCAAGTGCCTGCATTCTGATGTATCTGGTTTGCAATCTTGTGAAGACGAGTTATGGCTTTATATACGTATGGCGCGTTTTCTGGGATGAAAACACAGCAACTTGATCCGATGACCCTACAAGCTCCACCCCTATCTGCTAGGATGACGTCAAGGACAAGACGATTTTGAAGAACAACAATCCGCATCGCAGACTGCTCCTCTGTTAAGTTGCCTAGGGCAGAGGTAGTTTCATTCACTACTGCTTCAAGGGTTCTGGTTAATCTACGTATTAGTTTACTGTTTGAGACAACACCTATGTAAGGAAAGAGACCTTTATTGAAGTTGGTATATTGTTCCCATGCTGTTTCGGTGTAGTCAACAATCGGGGTATCTCTCTGGGGTCTATGGTGTACTAGATTGCTATTTCTATGATAATCAGGAGGGGCTAGGAAAACAGGTGGCAGAAGGAATGCAATGTAACAGGTACCATCCCAATCTAGGGGTAGGCGTATATATGCGGTGTGACCACAGATGAAGTAAGAGTGACGGGAAGCTCTAAATGTAGACTTGCCTTTATCACTGAATTCGATCACAGTAGTACATTTACTATGACCCAGGTGTACTGAACCATTCTTTCTTACACAGAATTCACCTTTGACTGGTAATACGGACATAGCAGGCAAGACTAGTGTAGCTTCGGATTCAACATTTAGAATCATGAGGTTAAGTGTAAAATTACCTAATCCATATACTTCATTTTCTAGGTCAGTTCCTGTTCTTTTGGGAAGTCCCTCCTTGTTAGGATAACAGGCTTTAAGCAAAACTAAGTTCAGGTTTCCCCATACCCAGTTGCTCTGGTATACTACAGTGTTTGAATCTAAAGAATTAATTAAACTAAACCATGCTCCACAGGAACCATTGTGTGTGAATGGATACGGAAAGAGAGGCAGAACTCCTTTGTATTTCTGATAGGGAGGGAGTCGGCCACATATCCAACAATTTGTAGCGTTACTGGTCTGATGGGAATGATGTAACATACTAATGAATGTGTTGTTGCGCAGCGCAAATCTATAGGACAACTCATGTGGAGGTAGTTCACTAAAAGAATGTTCGGCTGTAACATTGTAAGCACGCTTGAAAATAGGGTAATACATATGTAACAGTATGCTTGCAACGATAATCAGGATGCTTAGAAAAAACATAATTAATAATGTCACTATGCAGTGACTACGAAGTGATTTACAGTACGCATGTTTCTTGAGCTGTTTCTGTCTGTTTCTCTCTCTATTTCGGTCTAGAGGATACATGTCAGAGACAAATTCAACCGATTCACCTTGGAGAGGACTTAAACAATCAAATTGTCTGACTTGCTAGACCTTAGTTTCAGTTTATAGTTCTCTTTTTCTGACTTTTCAACCAGGGGGAGTTTTGAGTCCGTCGGTGAGGGAATGCAGGGCTGAACGTTTAAATCCGATGGTAGTCCATGAAATTTCTTGATATGGCTCGAGTGCAGCCACCCTTTGCGACCCTCAATCTTCACGGCTGTCCTCGTGGTCAGTAAAACGAGTTTCGGTTGTTGCCAGCGAGGCTCCAACGGGCTCCTCCTGTCGAAGTTTCTCACAAGCACCAGGTCACCTGGAACCACTTCATGAGGCTTTACCTCGGTGTTGTCGGGAAAGGCTGCAGCTACCTGTGAACGGCAAGATTGTAGTGCAGACATCAAGGAAGCAAGGTAATCTGTCAGCATATTACAATCAACATCAGTGATTTTACGAGGTATAGGCGTCCCCCACATATTTGGTGGCCTACCGAAGATCACCTCATACGGGGATAGCCCTGTTCGAGAATGTGCTACCATTCTCATGTAAAAGAGCGCAACTGGTAAGGCTACTATCCAGTCGACACCTTTGTCTCTACAGATTTTGGACAATCTAATTTTCAGAGTTTGATTATGACGCTCCACGAGACCTGCTGCCTCGGGATGTCGGACACAGTGGAATTTCCATTGATAGCCTAACAGAAGTGAAACGTGTTTCATTAGCTCGGATGAGAACGGCTGGCCATTATCTGAGTACACGACTCGGGGCATACCATACCGTGGGAAGAATTCACGAACTAATTGTTTGCAGTAGTCGGGGCAGTGTAATCTGAGACGGGGTACGCCTCTGTCCAACGGGAAAGAGCGCATACAACTACGAGGACATATTTGAATCCTCGACATCGTTCCATCTGGATATAATCCATCTGGAGGACTTCAAAAGGGTGATCGGGAGGTTGAAATCCACCCTGCTCTACAGGTACGCCTTTACCTGGATTGAACTGACAACAAATCATACAAGTTCGGACTTTCTGTTTGGCTGCAGCTCGTAAGTGTTTGTTAAACCAAATGTGTTGAATACTGTCTAACATGGCTTTTTCTCCTAGATGTGCTGGACTATGTATTGTGTTAATGATAACTTGAACCATTGAGTCGGGGAGAAACCATATAGATTTTCCCTTCGTCATCCATCCCTGATCGGTTTGGATCCCTCCTAATTCAGTCCATTTCTTTATTTCCTCTGGTGTAGCATGTGTCTGTATGTCAATTACATCAAGAGCGGGATCCTTAACTGTCATGCAGTGTGTCGGCGTTGGAACTATTGTCTTTGTCAAGTCAGTTGCAGGAGTCTGATTCTGTGCTGTTTGCTTAGCTGTTCGGTCTGCTAGGTCGTTACCCTGGGAAATAATATCGGTAATTTTTGTATGGGCTTTGCACTTCATGATAGATATTGAAGTAGGTAGATGTATTGCATCTAATAGGGCTTGAATGAGGGGGCCGTGTTGAATGTTGGCACCGTGAGAAGTCAAATAACCTCTCTCTCGCCAAAGGACTCCGAAGTCGTGTACGACTCCGAAAGCATAACGTGAATCTGTGTATATGTTGACTTTCTTATTTTTGGCTTGAATACAGGCTTGTGTCAGAGCAATAAGCTCTGCTGCTTGAGCTGATAATGTGTCGATACAATTTGTTTCAATGACTTCGGTGTCTGTCGTGACTGCATAAGCGGCCACTAACTTTCCTGTACTTGTTCTCATACATGAACCATCTACATAAAGTGTCAGGTCTGGATCTGGTAATGGGACATCTGTCAAGTCTTGTCTGGGTTTCGTCGTAATAGTAATGACTTCGATGCAATCATGTGCCAATGGGTCTGTTCCACTTAAAGGCAAAAGTGTGGCAGGATTTAATGTACTACAACGTCTGATTTCTATGTGTGGCTGAAACAATGTAAGTTCGTAACCAGTCAGTCGTGCTATAGTCAAGTGTCGTGTTTGTGTCCGGTTCAAGAGAACCTCTACTGCGTGTGGTACTTGTACTGTCAATTGATGTCCTAATACTATGGAATCGCTTTGTCTAATCGCTAGAGCTGTCGCTGCAACTGATTTCAGACACGCAGGAAGAGCTTGAGCTACGGGATCTAACGTGCTAGAAAAGTAAGCACATGGCTTGTGTGATCCTGCTTGTTCCTGCGTGAGTACTGACAAGGCAGTACCTTCACGTTCTGTAACAAAGAGTGTAAAAGGCTTACTGTAACATGGTGTCGCTAAAACAGGTGCTTGGCATAAAGCTTTCTTTAAGTCTTCAAAAGCTTGTGTATGTTCTGGAGTCCAAGGGAGGACAGTCGATGTCGCTGCCTCCTGGGTTGTCAACTGAATGAGTGGTTTAGCTAAAAATGCATATTGGGGGATCCACTGCCTACAGTATGAAGTGAGGCCTATGAAGGCCCGTACCTCCTTTTGTGTCTTGGGTGGTGGCATGTTTACAATTAACTGGATACGGTCAGGTGTGAGCTGTCTCCCCCATTTGGACAGCAAGTGCCCTAGGTACACAACTTGCTGGGCACAAAATTGCAGCTTTGAAGGGGACACCTTGTGCCCCTTGTCGGCTAGGAAATGTAAAACCGTCAGTGATGCTTTTTCACATTCGGGTTCGCTTCGGGCGGTGATCAGCAGATCATCGACATACTGAAGCAGTGCAGTGTTAGCAGGCATGTGGATACTGTCAAGTTGTCTTTTCAGTGCTTGGCTGTAGATGCTAGGACTTTCTGTAAATCCTTGAGGTGCGCGTGCGAATTTAAAACTTCGTCCATTTAAACTGAATCCGAACAAATATTGGCTTTCCGGATCAATTGGGACGCTGAAGAAGGCGTTCTTGAGGTCAATTACAGTAAAGAACGTTGCCTCTGAATCAATAGCTGTCAGTAATGAAGAGATATCTGGGACCACGGGGTATTGTGGTACAATGCATTTATTTAATTCTCGCAGATCAATAACTAATCGATATACTGGGGGTGCTTTTGGATCAGTTCGTTTAAGAATCGGAATAATCGGAGAATTACATACATTGGAGTCAGTTTCTACAACCACTCCTTGTGCAATGAGCTCGTCAACGATTTGCAGTAAAGCCATTACAGCATCTGGCGGTAACTTGTATTGTCGCATTCGTGGTAGTACCACTCCTGTTTTGAGTGTGACTCGATATGGTGTAATGTGCATACAACCTACATCAGTGGGGCCTTGCGCCCATAAATGTGCAGGTAGATTCTGTAACCTGTGATCCATGTCTCTAGACACGTAGTGACCTTTAAAGTCACGCAAAAATAGTCGTACTCCGTCCGGAGAACAACATATTATAGCTCCTAGAGCTTTCAATGTTTTTATACCTAACAAGTTTTCTGGGCATGATTTCGTAAGCAATAGATCTGTAGTCCGTGTTAATGGACCGACTGTAAATGCAAGTGGTTGCGATACTTCGTTAATAGTAGGCTTTCCTGAAAATCCAAGGGAAATATTTTGTGAGCCTGAGAGGGGTGCCCCTGGAACTTCATCGTGACTTATAGTTGTTCTGCTTGCCCCTGTGTCGAGTAGAAACTTTCTGTCTTTCCCTAATACTTGACTCTGTACATAAGGACCCTCTTGATCTACAGGGACCTCAATAAGGGGTAAGCCAACTTCCCTCTCTAGGCTATTTCATGTGTAGCGCTGATACTCTGGATAGTCATTTTGTGCATACTGGTACATTTGTTGTGTCGTGTTTTGTGTTGCAGCAATAGGCTGTGGCTGTGGTTGTGGTACGGTCTGTTGTGCAGCTTGCATAGGCTGTATATTCTGAGGTACTTGTTGTTGGATCTGATCCTGTCTAGGCGGACGTGGTCTCTCCTTGGTTTTACCCGTGGAGATATTATGTTTTAGAACTGCACAATCGTTTATATAATGACCTGGCTGTTTACAATAGTTGCATGTCCCTTTAACGGGAACCGCTGAGTTACTTGCCGTACCCTTTTTATGACCGTCAGCTGGAACTGACTGAGCGACGAGCATTTTCATTTTCGTGTCTTTCATACGCCTTGTTTCGTGTTCTTGTTCTTCTCTAATTCTATTCTGGTGATACTGTAACATTTGTAACATTTGTGAAGGAGTGTTAGCTTGCCAAGTGCTCTCAACTTTCAATACTCTGTTTTTAACCTGCGGCAGGGAATTCTCGACTAGTTTTGTTACAAAAAGATGTGGATATTTGCTTTCAGGCCGCTATTAATACCAAAACATTTTTCAAATCGGGAATAAAAATCACTAGTGTCTTCATCGGGTTTCTGTTTACAAGCTGAGATTGCTCCCCAATCTTCCTTTTTCGTAGTTAATAAACGTGGCAATACTTGCACTAATAGACCTGGCAATGCTTTTGTTTTGTCCCCAAGCCCTACGCCTGCAGTTCGGTTATTTTCTTCAGTTTCCAATGCGGTCCAATCAATCTTTTGGTCTCCCACCTCCCATTCTTTTTCCTTGAGTTTCTCATAAATACCGGCAGGCAATAATACTTTCAATATTTTCATAATGTCTGGATAGGTATAATCACCCATGAGTAACATGTCCTTTAGTTCACGGTGAAAACCTGCTGGATCTTTGTCATGGCTGGGCACTAATTTTTTCATTTCCAATAGTTCTATTTTGGTTATGGGCGTGTACACAAACACGCGTCTAAACGTATTGTCATCATTTCTGACTGGGTGTACTTCGCGTAATGGGTTCTGTCTGTCTATGTGATACATTTTTCTTTCCACGGTGGGAACTGAAACATGTTCTGGGCATACGAAGACAATGTACTGGTGCCGATATTCTAGAATTTCTTTAATTAAAACAGTACCTGAACCTCTCCATTTATTCAGGAGTAATTCCATCAGTATATCAGGTAGGGGACCAGGATCGGAGTGTTGGCTTCTATACAATATAAGGAGGTGTTGTATCATGTATATACCAGCTAGACGCTGTTCGTCTGGGGTAAGATTCAGAAACGTGTGTGCTAGCGCATCATCACTGTATTTTTCAGAACTGTCAGCCCATTGTATTGCTGACCTGGCTAATTCTTGTTCATCCATAGAATCGAGCATATGATACCCCCTTCGGTCTCGGAGTAATTTATCAGCAGCCTGGAATAGGTGTTCAGGGGATCTTGTATTTAACATAGGGGCTTGAAAATGTCTGTTACATTCTGGACGTATCGGACGTATTGGATCATTAGAGTATCTGGTATTGTTAAAAGATCTTCCCCTACCTACATAAGCTATCGTTTCTAATTGTCCCGTGGACATTTCTGATTCTTCCTCCTCCTCTCCCTCTGATTCAGTTTTGTCTGCCTCTAATCTGATTTTATGTATTCGTTCTACTTCTTTGCGGATCTTTCGGCACATAGCTACTATACACTTCTGTTTATCATGTTTCCCTTCTGATATATTCTGACCCCATCTGGTAAGCACTTGCATTTCATCCTGATCTACCTCAGGCCTATCTCTGTTTCTGATCAAGCAGTTTATGAAGAAGCTTAACAGTAGTTTCTGTATATCTACTTTCTGGTATTCCATGGCCTTGTCAATACTTTCAGGGCCTTGCCCTGATTGGACAAAGTGATATATATTGTCCAGATGAGCAACCATTCCTGGTAGTGTCATTAAATATGTGGACGCTCGTCGTATACGTAGTGATGACAGCAGCATTCTGTCATTTTTACCGGGCACTGGATCATATCTACAATCCACAAGATGTTCCTTAAACCTATCGGATCTTGCTGTTTGAGGTGTATGTTGGTATGCTAAATCTCTAAAGGACAATTTATTTCCTTGCGGTGGCGTGGAAAAAATCGCTGTCGCACCTCCTGTTGCACCTTCTGAGGTGCTAGGCGCGAAAGGATTTGTTGAATGTAAGGTAGAGACGGTAGATGTAGGAAAAGTGGTAGAAACAGATGAAACTGTTAGAATGTGAGGGGGAGTTTGTTGTTGCGGAGTTGGGGGCGGATGATCTTGGGGTTGAGCACCATCGACAGGTGGTGTGTGTGGTGGAACATTAACATATTCCGGAGCTACATCGTCTAAATAGGAAGAAAGGAAAATATCTTTTGCGGTCTTGGGATGTACTTTAATCGGGAGTAATGGAGGTGGCAGATCTTTTGGTACCTCCAAAGTGGCCTTAGGCAAACCCTCGGCCAGAAGAGGATACATACCATTCATAAGAGTGTTTCGTTGTCTGTCTACTTGTTCTGATTTTACTCGGGTACCTTCCTCAACTAATACGTTTTCTCGGGCTTTGTCTGAATCTTCCCTACTTTTCTCTTCCTTTCTGAGCGCTTTCTCTGTGCGCCTATGCGATTCCTTACGCCATAGTTCAATGGCATCTTTCTGTGACTGTCTGGCTTTCTTTTTCCATAACGCTTCTTCTATTCTCATGATGCAATCTGCATCCCATGTTCCGGCAGCGGGCCATCTCTGACTCTCTGCTAAATCCTTGGTGTAGTCCACCCATAGATCAAGATATAATACGGCATCTAGGCCATGTTTATGGTACATAAAGTACCCTGGAGTGTCCCTAGGTGGGATAGGTACAGCTTCCTCGAGTATCCCTTTTCTAGTTTTTATCTGTCTTAATTTTGAAAATAACGGCATCTTAAACCTTGTTACTTAATTCTTACTCGGTTCTTGAACACAATGATTACAATAAACACAATAATGAAGATCGAACAATCACTAATACCACGACATTTAAAACATATTAAAACATTTTAGAACGAACAATAACAATTAGAATAAAACTAGTTAACTGCATAATACTAAATATACTATATGTACTGCTAAACAGTACAGATACACTGCTAAAACAGTGCAGACCAGGTCTGTGTACCCAGACCCGTCTTGACCGGCACAAACTAATGTGCACGTCTAGATGCGTCCTCAGCAACGGTACTCACCGGGAAGCACGGAACGGAAGGCCTCGGAAGTCTGGACTGGACTAGACCAAACTGGACTGGACTTGACTCGTGACTTGGATACTTCGGAACTTCGGAATCTGGTGGGCCTCTGTATACCTCGGATCTTGCTCTCTCAGCTAGGCTCTGGTCGGGATTCTCCGCACTCCTCACCGCCTCGTCTGGGTGTTGATCGCAGCCTCAGTCGCCCCCGTTGGCCTGAGGGAGATACAGGAAATCCTGCGGGTACGCGTAATTGTCCGTCCGGCCGTGGCAGGAGACCGGGTCTGCAACGCACCTCCGGCACGTGGGGTGTGAGAGGTGTCCCTGTTCGGGCGCCAATTTATGTGGTAAATATTTAAATTACCTGTACTATTTTTTATGCGGTAAAATACAATGAGAATAACTCAGTAAAATAAGAGGCAGAATCCGTGGTATTCGAGGGTATAATAGGGTATTTATTCCTTACAAAGGAATGATGGTTCGAACCAGGCAATCGAGTTCCGTCACCACGAAGGTTCAGGAAGGGATCAGCAATACATTATAGACAAGTAATAATATATATATGAAATGCATTACAGTAAGACAGATGCAGGAGGCGTAACAGCTGATAATACAGATAAGAATACACATACGTAATGAAAAAGGCGTAATAATAGGCGTGCATAGAGGCGTATACTAGAAACGTCATTATGATGGTGACACAAATGGGTGGATCCATAAGAGAATCCTGCAATGTCAGCAAAAATGCATGGCAGAGATGCGCGCGCAGCCGCATGACGTGTGATTGACGTGTAACTAGAGGGTGAAGGGAACTTGACATTTAGCCCTACATGAGGAGACAGAAGTCTGGGGTGTCGGGACAACCTAGTCCTAAATCATATCTAATATCTTGTGTTTAAAGAACTATATTATCTAGAAGGAAAGGTCTTCTCGGACAAATCCTATTCTATACTGACTGCTAGTGCGTGTACAAGCGTCTAAGTGTCTACATGAGATGCGAGGGGGCATGGGCCTTCCATGGTAACAGGGGCTATGAATTACTTGCATAAAGACAGTGAGGCCGGGCCCTTTGCTCGGTAGCTGGAAGGATGTTTACCTAAACTACTAGACAGGAATGCATTGGATGAGGAGCGGAGCAGATAACTTGAAGGCTGAATACAGTTTTTGGCAGGCAACAGGCCGCGTCAGGCACCGTTAGCCGCGCAGGGAGTGAGACAAAGTTCATGGATACAGATGCAGGTCCAGGCTGGAGCATTCAGAGGCAGAAGCAGGAAAAAGCTCGATGGCAGAATTTAGGGCCTACCTTGCCAGAACTGGAAAACGTGAAAAGTATACCATATAAAGACGGTGGCAAGGCATACTTAGGAACGGAATATCTGGCCCATTCATGGCAGATACGAAAGAGTACATATTAACGTTGGACACAATTGTATTTGCGTCTTCATAGCTTGAAGTGGAGGGAACATACATGTACTTGTAGCATGTACATGGAGCCGTTGGGGTCTAGATAGGGGACACAATTGACCATAAAAATTCATATTTCCTCATCACTATGGCGTACGCCTACGGCAACACCACCAGAGTGCTACGGCTCGTACCCGCGTGTGTAGGGCCCGTAGCACTATGGCAGTGTTGCCGTACGCATACGCCACAGTGCTACGGGCCGTACCCACGTGTGTACGGCCCATAGCACGATGGCGTACGCCTACGGCAACACCACCATAGTGATACGGACCCTACACACGCATGTACGGACCGTATCACTATGGCGTACGCCTACGGCAACACTACCATAGTGATGTGGACCCTACACACGCGAGTACGGACCTTATCACTGGAGTAGTGGTGCCCTAGGGGTACGTGTGGAACGCACCGTACCTGTGTGTGGATAGTGAAATAACATAGGGGACAAATGAGGGACAAGTATAAGGGCCTAAATGCATGCTGGTTGTCATGGAGACCGAGTTTCCAGTTCAAAATTTGTCATCAGGTGGCCAGCAAAAGTCGGTTGGAGACAATATACTATGTTGCAAAGTGGTTGTTGACTTGACATCATGCTCAAATTTTGAACCATGCAAAGGCCCTCACTGGGGTAGGTTTAAAGGGATTGGAGGAAACGTAGGATGCAAATGAGATTGACCAATCACTCTGTACTCCTGTAAATGAAACAGCCCAGCAAGGCAGATATAAGGCAGCCAGGACCCATGAGAGAGCATTTGCCTGCACAACCTTTCATTCCACACCACTGCTGCTGCTTGTGATTCCTCTGGCACCATGGCCAGGTCTGTGGAGAGGGCCCAGCCTTTCACCCAAGAGGAGAATGAGGCGTTGCTGGACGTCATCCTCCCACAGTACCCCTGCCTGTATGGGAGACCAGGGGAGCAGGTGAGTGCTGACTCCACGAGCTTTGACTGTGCCCATTTTTTGTGTCTGTCACTTCTGGCATTGTGTCCAGGTGTGACAGACATGCAATGTTGTTCATGGTGGGTCCCAGAGGGGGGAATGCCTTATGTCTCCCATGCAGAGCATGATGTGGTTCATATATGCACTCCTCACTTGCATTGTGCTTACTGTGACTATCACTGCATGGTGCATGCCACATTCAGCCTGGCTAATCCTCTTGGGAATGTTGTTTCTATAGTCCTGATGTGATTCTGTGGTCCCCCCAGTGTGACAGGTGACTGTACCCACAGATGTGTGTGAGTTGAGTGTTCCTGTGGTGAGAGTGTCCAAATGATGTGTACGGGCCCTGGACATTGGTGTGTGTGTAAGTCCCCTATCATGTGGGTGAGTGTCTATGTGGAGTGTTGCACCCCAGCTGCATGGAGGATGCATATGCCCTACCCATCTGATGTGAGATGGGAGCCGTGCTGTGTGTCTGACGTGCGAGCTAGCCCCATACCTGTGACACCCCCCAGTCAAGTGGCACATGTGCAGAGTGAGGTTTTTACCTGCAGTTGCCAATGGCAGATGATTGGCCTGTGCCTGTGTGTGTCAGTGTACTCCGCTGAGGTTGCGTGGGTGGCCTGGGGCATGTGACTGCTTTGAGGTGCTGTCCATAATCCTGGTGTTGCTTGTGATGCACAGTGTGAGCCATGATCAGTGATTGTGTCACACCCCTCATGCCACCTGTGTACTTTCAATGCCACGTAGTGCTTTTGGCCTTCCCCAGAGGATAATGTCCCTATGACAAAGGTGCAATGAGTTGGCTGCATACTATGCCCTGTTCAAACAAGCCAAATTGTTCTAATGTGTGTCTCTGTGACATGGAGCAGGTGTATTGATGTTGTCTCACTTTGTCATCCTCACAGGTAGCCGCCTACGCCAAGGGGGAGATATGGAAGCGGGCCGTCAGGGCCGTGAGGTCGGTGGAGGGTCGCAGTCGGCGCCTGGCCCAGGTGAGGAAACGCTGGCAGGACATCCGGTGCTGGACCAGGAGGATCGCCCGGGTCCTGCTGGGGGACTCACCACCACGCAAACATGGCGGGCGCCGGCGCCTGACCCACCAAATGAAGCGTGTCCTGGCGGTGGTCTTCCCTGACATGGATAGGCGGCTACAGGAGAAGCAGCAGCAGCAAGGGGGTAGGTACATGTGTGTTTGTTGTGTGCCACCAGCTTTTGGAAGTGCTCAGTCGCCTGGATACACTGCCAGAGTTTAAATGTGCAGTGCATATCCTGTTCCCCCAAGACACCCGGTGCTGTTCTTCCTCCCTTCCCCTCCTTGACATGTGTTCCCTGGTCTGTGTGTAGTCACTCTTGCACAAGGTAATCTTGGCTGCCAGTTAATCCAAGTGGCCAAAGCTTGCAGCATCATGTGTGGGGGTGGTCTGTGACATGTGTTGGGACCTTGCCTCTGCCCTGTCCAGTTCAGTCATATTGGGGTCCATGATTGTTGGCACTGATGCTGAGTCTCAACATAGGAGTGTGAGGCTTGAAATGAACAGACTTGCAGCATGTATGACCGATGTTGTGGCCTCAGACATGATGTGCATGAGGGGGAGATATGCATAGTGCGGGGACGGTTGCTCCTGTTGCAGTCAGATTTATCCAGGACCATGGAGCAGTGTGGCCACTACAGTCCCCTGAGACACCTTTTCCTAGGAATCATGTGTGTCATCCAACACTGTGGACATTCTCTGTGTCTTCAGCATAGGTTGGGCTCTGTGGCATTTTACCCTGGCCTCATTTGTATTTACGTAAAGTGTGCTACATGTGTCCACTGTACAGGGTGACCCAATGTGGTTTGTGCATACTCACTGTGGCCAGTGCCTGTGTGTACAACTATCTGATGATGGTTGTTTGTCAATAATATGTGTGGTCAGCCCCACGAGGGGTAGTTAGAGTGCACTTTGGATTACATGAAGCCCATTTTTGTGATCCCAGATGAAGAGGTGTAAGTCCTTCCTCTGTCTCAATCTCATAGTCTCAGGTAGGGGGGTTTTGTGTGGCCAAGGCCTACATGTCCAAACCTTATGTCTCCTTTCCAGGTCTGGCCTGTGTGTGATGACAGTCTGAACAGACACTCAACAAGTATTGACCCAGTCATGTTGTGCAGGCTTTAATGTTTGCGTTTTGCAGCATGTGTCTAAAGTTTAAAGACATGGTTCCTGCTCATTCTTTTTTGGCAACGGTGTGTGGTCCAGATGCTGTGCTCGACTGTCCACAGACACTTGCTTCTCTGTATAATTCGATATCAAGTTATTTGCTGTTGTGTTATGCTCTCCATTGTTTATAAGTGGCATGGTGGGTCAACCAACTGTGTAGTGCAGGGCCTACATATGTGCGTAGTATTGTAGATGTAACTCATGATGCTTTTCATGCTATGCACTGTGACCTATGTAGTTTGGACTCATGTGTCATATGTATACAGATGTCTGATTATTTCCTGTCTCTTCACCTTGCCCACAGCATCGTCGGGGGACACCGAGGGAGACACCGGCACGGACGTGGAGGAGGGATCCAGCACCGGTGCCACCAGTGCTGGGGAGTCTGGCGCAGCAAGTGGCACGGAGGGCGAGGGGAGTCAGGCGGAGGACCTGTCCAGTCCCAACACCGACTATGACGCTGACGGGTCCGAGGCTGAGCTCCCAGAGGGGCGGAGGCTGCTCCCACAGCTGAAAGCAGAACTCCAACTCTCGCCGCCCCCTCCATTCCCATCACCGCCCTCCCACTTGCTCGGGTCCCTTCTGTACGTGCTAGGCGACAACATGTCTGCTTCGTGCCAGGCACCGCACCCCCTTCCCTGTCTCCCCTGCTGCCGTCAATGCCGAGTCTGTGGACATCCTGCGGCAGTTGCAGGTTGGTCAGACATCACTGCTTAATGTCCTCCATGGCCACATCAGACTGCTGACACAGATGGTGTCGTACATGGAGGGCATGTCAGCAGCGATGTCTGACCAACGGATGATACTGAGGTCCATGGACTCGTCACTGACGGCATCAGTGGGTCTCCTGCAGCGCTCCGTCCCCCCCCTACCCCTGCACCATCCACACTTCCCACTCCCATGCCTGTCCCAAGCACACCCAGACATCCCCATGCACGCACCCCACCAGACACAGGCAGCGCACCAACAGGGAAGGCCAAGCGCACACCTCCTGTCATGCACACACAGGGGGAAGTAGGCACACCCACTGGGTCAGGGGGGAAACGGAAGACACGCAGCCACAGTGGGAGTCCGCAGTCCTCATGACCCACTTCCTCCAAAACCACTCCCCTTAGCTCCCCTGCCCAACAGTCAGACAAAGAGTCCTTCATGGCTAGTCTGTCCCTCAGCCCCAGTGTGACACCACCCCACAAGTGGTCGAGGAAGTCCCCGGGCAGGGGAGTTAAGTCCCCCCCTGTCCACACCCTCCCCCAGTAGCGCTGCAACCCATCCCTCCGACCCCCCCCCCTCCTTGGGGCCTGTGGTTCCTTCGGGTGCAGGGGAGACGTTGGAAGACCTTGGAACCGTGTGCAGCGCCATCCTAACCACCACCTTTGGTGCTGCCCCACCCCCTGTGGTGGAGTTGTCCGTCCCTGCACCCACAACACCTACCCTTGCCCCTCCTGTCCCTGCGGTGCCTGGTCCTTCCACCCCACATGATGCCTCACCCCCTGTGGATGAAAAGGAACTCTGAACTGTGCAGGCAAGCTAGGGGAGACGCGTCCCAATGTGTCCCCCCCCCCACGAGTTCACATATGGACTGGCCTCTGGGCCTTGTATATAGTGTACATTTCAATTCAAATATTATTTTTATGCTGAATAAAGCATTTTTTTTTCATTTGCACACTAATGCTTTTCTGGTGTTGCTGTTGGTGCTGCTGCTCCATGAGTTGGGGTGGTGATAATGTGTTAGGTGTCTGGGAAATGTTGTAGTGTGCTGGTCATGGGGTGGACCCTGGTATCTGCGTGCCATCACAAGGTCTCTGCAAATAATCTTTGGTCATGTAAGCTCTTACTGTATGGTGACATTGTCCCAAGGAGTGTTCCTTCCTCTGTGGCACCTGACATCTTCCCTGCAGGGTGTTTCCCAATTGTTGTGCTGACCTGTGTCTACATTTCCTTGGTGTGTGACGGATCCCTTCAACTTTGGCCATGCCTGCTGAGCAATGTCTCCGCCTGCATCGTCTGTGCCATCCTTGGTAGTCACTGTACTTGTGTATTGAGTATGTTGCCATGGCTTCATGTGGACATGGTCCCTTTTCCGCACTATGCATGTGTGTACTCCCAGCCTATCACACATGTGTTACTTGTTCGGCAGGGTATTTGGGCACCTGACTGACAATTGTGGGCATTGTATCTGTGGGTACTCCACCCTTTTCCTTCCATGGGAGGCAACAACTTGTTGGCTGCCCCAGCACCTGTACATTCCTATCAGTCCTGGAATGTGCGTGACAGTGTGTGTTCCCTTAGGCTCTCTTAGTTTAGTAGGGTTTAACATGAGTATACAGTCTTGTTGCATGATCTCAGTGTGTGTATTGTGCTGCCACCGCCAGGGGTGGGTATGCATGTGTAATTTGTCATCACACCCACATGTGGTGTGTCATGCAGTGGGGGAAGGACATCCATCCTCACGGGAGTGGGACACTGCTGTCAGTGATGTGTTGTCATGGCACTCTCAACATAGTCGCGCATTGTGGATGCTTTCATGCACCCATGGAGTTTTTGTCATCGGAGGAGGATGTACACACCCCCATGTCTCTGTCCACTGCTGGGAGTCCTCTGCACCCACCCCTCATGTGTCTGGGCACTGCTGGGAGTGATAGGAACCCACCCCTCATATGTCTGGGCACTGCTGGGAGTGATAGGCACCCACCCCTCATATATCTGGGCACTGCTGGGAGTCCTCTGCACCCACCCCTCATATGTCTGGGCACTGATGGGAGTGATAGGCACCCATCCCTCATATGTCTGGGCACTGCTGGGAGTGATAGGCACCCACCCCTCATATGTCTGGGCACTGCTGGGAGTGATAGGCACCCACCCCTCACATGTCTCTGTCCACTGCTGGGAGTCCTGGGCACCCACCCCTCATATGTCTGGGCACTGCTGGGAGTGATAGGCACCCACCCCTCATATGTCTGGGCACTGCTGGGAGTCCTCAGCACCCACCCCTCATATGTCTGGGCACAGCTGGGAGTGATAGGCACCCACCCCTCATATGTCTGGGCACTGCTGGGAGTGATAGGCACCCGCCCCTATGTCTCTGTCCACTGATGTGGATCGTAGCACGACACCCACCCACCCGCCTGCACCCTTGGTGCAGTACACTGCTCACCAGGCCATACACCCCCCCCCCAATATACTGGTCAGATTCTGCACCAGGGCCTATCCCATCATTCGTGGCGTGTGTACCCCTTGTGTCAATGATGTGCTGGTGCCCAAGGGCTACGCGTGATGCGCTCCGTACTCACGCTCTGAGAACGTGTGTACGGGTCGTACCACACGTACCCCTACGTCACCCCAAGAATGGTGGTACGGCCCGTACCCAGTCCTTTATAACGTGGGTACGGGCCGTACCGCCTTTGTTGGGGTGACGTAGGGGTACGCGGGGTGCGACCTGTACCCACGCTCTAAAGGCCTGGGTACGGGCCGTACCCCCAATGTTGGGGTGCCGTAGGGGTACGGCCCGTACCCAGGCCTTTAGAACGTGGGTACGGGCCGTACCGCCATTGTTGTGGTGATGGAACGCGTCCACGTCCACTTCCGTTGTGGCTGGATGCAGGCCTTGGTGGACACGCCCCCACCCTCCCGAAGTGACCAGACCCTGGAGGTAAGGTATGTACAGGGCATGTTTACTTGTTAACTTGGGTGGGGGTTATATTTACTGCCCCTGCCCCCCACCTTGGCCCCTGGGTGTTGTTCTGAGCTTCTGCGGCGTCTGCGTCGGTTCCTGTGCACCAGGTCGTAGGCTATGAGGGCCGGGATGACACGTAGGATGGGGTCCATGGCTGTCCGTCGCGTACAGGTGCTCCTTCTTCGCATCGTCCTCAATTTCCCGACAGTTTTTGGCTCCCGTAAAAAATGCTACGTGCGGAGTGACGTAGGCACGAATCGTACTTGCTGGTTCGTAAAACGCTGCCTGACTCCGTCCGGACATCACGTACGCGATGTCCCGGATCGGAATTGTGGGTATTTTTTGGCCGGTCGGTGTTTTGTACGACTCGTACGGAAATGGCATTTCTGTACGAATCGTACTTGTGGGTTTGTAAGGTGGTTTTCCCGGGTACGAGTCGGACGGAGAATACGCTCCGTACGACCATTCGTACCCGGGTTTTACAGGATCGGAATCGGCACCTTAGTGTCAAGTAGTTTATGGGCTGAGTGCTATATATACATCTGTGTGCCAAGTTGTGATGCTATGACGAGTAGCAAATCAGACGAAGAATAAAATGCCTATAGTCTAATTGTCAATGCTCTAAGTGATCAATTCATACATTCATATTTTCTCTAAACATAATTCAAGTATATAGCCATGAAATCATATCTAATAAGTATTAGATTAAGAGTTTGTTCACAATGATATTCAGTCTTTCTACAAATGTACATAAAGTTCCTCATCTCCATTTAGCCCCCACCGGGGTCCGTGTCTTAAAACGAATTATTAATTTAGACTCCAAACGTCTGAAATTTGAGTTCTGTTTCCTCCTCTTTCATGTTCCGTGATGCAGGCTATGCCTGAATATGTAATGTCTTTCAACGTTTTTCCATTGTGGCTCTGTAGGTGCTTGGTTATTGCATAGGTTGTGTCTCCATTCTGAATTGCGCGTATACGTTCTAATATGCGCTTTTTCAATGGGCAGATTGTTGAGCCTATATGTTTGCCACAAAAGCACTCAATCAGATAGATTACAAATTGCGTTTCACATGTAATTGTGTTCTGAATTTCAAATATTCGACCTTGCGAATCTTTGATAATTTTGAGATTTTTTCCAATTTTGCATGCTTTGCATGTCATACACTTTGTAAAGCCTTGTTGTCGCTTTTCAAGCCAAGTTTTAGTCCTTTTGTTTTCAAAGTGACTGTTAACCAAAGTATCACGGAGTGATGGTGCCTTCCTATATGAGATCAGGGTGTTGGTTTCCTATTATAGGTCCAATATCAGGATCTTTCTTTATGACGTTCCAGTACTTCATTAAGATTTTCCGAATTTGAAAGCTTTTCTTGGAGTATGTCAGGATTAATCGTGGTGTTTCATCAGTTGTTGTCAAATCATCATGCTTGTTTTTAATTTTTTCAGTCAGAGTTTGAACTCTCGTTTTCTGTCTGGCTTTATTTTCTCCACGCAGGATATCGCCATGTTTGTATCCGCGTGACGTGAACCTTTTTTTTGTGTCCTGAAATTTCTTTTCCATTTCTTCTGGCTCAGTGCAATTCCTTCGTAGGAATTCTCCATACGGGATACTTTGTTTTAAAGATCGCGGGTGAAAGCTTGTTCCATGGAGGACACTGTTTGTTGATGTTTTTTTATGATAGACTGTTGTGTGTATTTTATTGGATTTGATATATATTTTTGTGTCCAAAAATTCTATCTCACTTGATTGTGTGTTGAAGGTGAACTTTAGGCCTACATCATTACAATTGAGTATTGTGATATACTCCACCAATTTTTCTTTTGACCCCCTCCATAATAGGAAGAGATCATCAATGAAGCGCAGCCATAACACCACATCTGTGGTGTATGGGTCGTTTTCTTCTCTCCAAGCTACATGCTTCTCCCACCAACCCATGGTGAGATTGGCATAGCTTGGAGAGAAGGAAACTCCCATGGCAGTACCGCACTTCTGAGAATACATTTGTTTGTTAAACAGAAACACATTATTCATTAGACAAATTTGCATCATTTCCATCAGCATATTAGTGTGTTGAAGTTCCCCAATTGGTCTTTGTTTGAGGAAGTATGCTGTGGCTGCCAGTCCTATGTCGTGGTTGATTGATGTATGTAAAGAAACAACATCAATCGTTGCCAATAGATAATCAGATTGCCATTCTGTTTCCTTTAGAATTCTCAAAAAATCACCAGTATCTTTGATGAAGGAACTTAAAGTTGGAACAATTTGTGCTAAAAAATAATCAGCATAATCAGCTATATTTTCATAGAGAGATCCACAGCTTGAAATTATGGGGCGGCCTGGGGGTTTGTGTAAAGTTTTGTGGACTTTGGCTAAAAGTAGATCGTTGGTGTGACTGGATTATTTACTGTTAAAAAGTTTTTTTCATCTGAATTTAGCAGTCCATTCTCATACCACTTGTTTATTCGATTGTGTATGTCTATGGTCATTGTTGGAATGGGATTTGAGTTTAACAGTGTATAGTTGGTTTCATTGCTGAGTTGACGATGTGCTTCCTCCAGATACGCTTGTTTATCAAGGATGACAATATTGCCACCCTTGTCAGCAGGTATGATTTCTATTGTGTTGTTAGTCTTCAATGCTTGCAATGCTTTGCGCTCCAGTAGTGACAGATTTTCTTTTTTGCAATTTATTGTATTTTCCAGGACTTCTAGTTCTGCCACAACTAGGTCCTGGAATGTGTCAACTCGGTTTCCTGGATGCAATGATGGACAAAATTTTGATTTATTCTTGAAGTTAGTACGTGGATGATTAAAAGTTTGTATGCCCATTTCTTCTAAAACTTGTACATCTGTTATATCTGTCTCAGCAACTTCATGAGCAAGTTCATACGCAGTTCTCAGAGCAGTTATTTCACCAATATTGTATCCTTCTGCTATCAAAGATGGATTTGGATCTGTTCTTATTACGCCCTGTATTGGTTTCGGAGGCATCTTTGCAAAAAAATGTGTGAGTTTTAGTTTGCGAATGTATTTGTACATATCGATCCTAGTCTCTACTGCATCTTGGTGTCTTTCAGGACAGAATGTTAATCCTTTGTTGAGTAAAGTCCGCTCTGCTTGGGATAGATTATAGTGAGACAAATATATATATATATATATATATATAAGGAAAACAGATCTGGGTCCTTATTTACATACCGGCAGGAGCCCCAAGCCGGTATGTAATTAATCCAAAGGTTTACTCGAAGTAACGTGTGATCAAGACACTTCTCGTGTCGAAAAGCGTAGCGGTTTACAGGAATAAACCCTTGTGGTTAGCAATGGACTTCTGAGTGTGCATCTTTACTTCGAGTAAACTTTTAAATATATATACATCTATATATCCTTTGCCACGTTGCTTAGAACAACCACCGCAAACTCCAGATCAGCGGGTGCGTCGTCAGGCGAACCTCCAAGCTCGGTCCGCTAAATATACACAGCACTCCTCTCACAACAAAAGGACACGACGCTGTGTCTTTGACAATTCCAGCCAGGGTTTATTCAGTGGCTCTGTCGGACGCGTTTCGCCTGAACCAGCAGGCTTGTTCACCAACAAAGTTTTGCCAAACAATTTCCACCATTTATGCTGTGCACGTGATACGATCATGTGAGGACTACAAGTTGAGTGTACAAGAAAAAAGACTCGTAGTTTTTAGCCGTTACGATTGATAAAACGAAAACAGGATGCATACAACTTTAAGTAAAGTATAACACATTCAAATATGACCCACATTAATAGATCTCTATTTACAATTATATTTTAACATTTTTATAGAACACGGTCCATTTTCTAAAAAGCGCCATGAATCCAATGGCAATTCCAGAAAGCCCATCTACCCGTGTGGTTTTGCCATATTGTTTTGACACTTTCCTCTAATTCAGCCCCAGTGGGCATACCTAATTTTTCTGGCTCATCTGATTACTAGAGACCTCACATGCATCAAAATTAAAGTGATATAAATCAGCTAGTTGATTCCTACTTAACAAAACTAATACTCCATACATTTATAATTAATACACTATAATATTCAAAATTAATTAAAAACGGAAAATCCAGAAAGGGTATTGCAAGCTCTGTAAAGGCCCTATAAGTGTGTATACAAATCTTCTTCGATGTTAAGGCCCATTGGTGCTTTACTATTTAGTTCCACAATATAACGTGATTCTAGTTTTCTTAAAGCTTTCTGTCTATCACCACCTCTCACATTGGGTGGAATCGCATCAATGACAAAGTACGATAAGCCTGTCACATTACTATCATGGCAAATCGCGAAGTGGCGTGCTACCGGGTATGTTTTGTCCACATTTTTGATGGCCCTTAGATGCTGCAGTATTCTTTTGTGAACAGGGAGAATTGTACTGCCCACGTACCGAAGATTGCATGGGCAACTCAGCACGTAGACGGCAAAATCCGTTTTACAGTCAAACTGCCCTCTGATGTTTTTCTCAATTTTTGAGCAGCCTGTTGTAAACTTCCTAGTGTTCACACCATGCTGACATGCCTTGCACTTCACACATCTAAGAAATCCATCTTGGCGTCTTAACCATGAAGTCTTAGGGGGTTGTTTGCAAGATTTCGGTGCCATATTACTCACTAGCATTTGTTTGAATGATTTGGCTCTTCTGAACGTTATTAGGGGTTTGTTTGATACAATTTTGCCTAAAATAGGGTCATTGCGTATCAAATGCCAATGTTTCGACAAAATATTGCGTACTTGCCCATGTTGTTTATTGAATGAAGTCACCAATCTACACTCATTTGAGTCTTTTGATTGTTTCTGTTTGCGTTTATTTGTTTCTGAGGGCTCAAATAAAATTTCTTCTCTTGTTTTGAGTTTGACCTTGTGAATTGCACTCTGAATGCACTCAGCGCCATACCCTCTAGATTTAAAACGGGAGCGTAAGGTCTGGAGTTCTTTTTCCCTAGTGTCAGCTTCACTACAGTTACGCATTGTTCTTAAACATTCCCCATAGGGGATGCTCTTGATGAGATTACTGGGATGGAAACTTGTTGCATGTAGCAACGTGTTTCCTGCTGTTGGTTTTCGAAATATCTGTATCTGTAAATGACCATTCTTCACATAGACTGTGAGATCTAAAAAAATCACTTCATTCTTACTTATGGTGCTAGTAAACTTTAGATTAAGATTGTTGATCTGAAGTTTTTTAACAAAATCATTGGCTGATGTTTCTGTTCCCCTCCAAATAATAAACAAATCATCAATAAAACGACTCCAATGGAGAATATTATTGTCCCACTCCTCATGACACTGCTGACGGACCACCTGCTCCTCCCACCAGCCCATGTGTAGATTGGCATAACTGGGGGCGAAGCAGGTGCCCATCGCAGTGCCGCAGAGTTGGTGGAACAATTCCCCATTGAAGAGAAAGAAATTATTCTTCAGGCAATATTCTACCATGGAACATAACATTTGACTATGAGCCCAAAGTGAAATAGGTCTTGTTCCTAGATAGTGTTTTATGGCATTTAGGCCATCTTGAGGTTTAATACTCGTATAGAGTGTGGTGACATCAATAGTCATTAACAACATGTCATTTTCCCATGGTACATCATAAATGCTTTTCAAAAAATCGCCTGTGTCTTGAATAAATGAAGGGAGTAGTTTTACCATGGGGCATAAAAATGAATCGACAAATCTGGACGTGTTCTCCAAACTACTACCAATGGCCGAAATGATCGGTCTTCCTGGGGGATTATTGAGATCTTTATGTACTTTTGCTATGAGATAAAAGACTGGAGTCACTGGATTTTTAATCTCTAAATATCGAAGTTCGTCATGTGATAACAAACTTTGATCGTACCACTGCTGCAGTTTGGTATTAAACTCTGAATTGCTGTTTTGCATCATAATAGGTGAAATTCTTACATAGTTGTTTCTGTTGTTAAGTTGTTTGTATGCTTCATCAAGGTATTTCTGTCTACCCCATAAAACTATGTTACCGCCCTTATCAGCATTCTGAACAATACAATCGTTATTTAAAATAGTTTCTTAATAAGATCCATGCAATTTTTTTGTTGCTGTGACCATTTTTTATGCAAGGAACCTGTACATTTCTCCAAGTTCTTTAAATCATTAGTCACCAATTCGTGAAAAATGTCTACTGAATCCTTTGCAGTAGTGGGAATAACTTTGGACCGAGGTCTGAAACCTGTCGACCCACTTTCCCCAATCACCAAACCCTGTTCCGATGCAGTTGACTCTGCATGCTGGAATGGTACTTCTGTAGTATCTGCCTGTTCAAGCTCTTCTTCATTGCCCATTTGTCCTAGTTCCAATATTAAGTTCATATCATTGACCTGTAGATTCCGAAGGTCATTCTGAAGCCCAGTGCCCCTTTGAACTGCTGGTACTTTGTATTTGCTAGGATACATTGCGAAATGTTTTTTTAATTTCAACATTCTGGTGTATTTGAATGTATCAATTCTGGTGGAAACATAATTGAATTCCGCAGGAGGGCAAAATGAGAGACCAAGTTGGAGTATTTCTTCTTCTTTGGCTGATAATGGAATTGTGGTTAGATTAATGACTGCAGTGGTATTTTTGGAAAGGATTGTATCATTTACTTTCTCTTGTTCTTCCCACTGCTGGTACCGCTGTTTGGCCCCTTTGTGCCTTTGTTTCCTCTCCTTCTTCCCTTTCCGGGTCCTGCATAGCTGGTTGTAGTTCTTGGGCGGAGATTGAATCTCCGTTCTTCTTGTAAAAAACCGAATTCGTCTAATACTGAAGGGATTTGATTGCTAGTGGCATTGCTGGGACCTTCATCTGCAGATGTCTCAATCTCGGAGCTTAATAAGCTGCCAAGTTCTGCCTGGGCTCCTCCTGTTTGTTGCATCCCGGGGTTCATTTTCTGTGTGCGGACATTTTCGAATTTCTTAGCGAATGTGTATATTTGTCCTCGTTCATAATCCCCCTTGTCTCGCATAAATTTAATTGCTTTTCTCTCTTTGATTGAGACCTCTAATTTGTGCAGACGGTCTGTCATGTCTTTTTTGTATTTTCTGATCACATCTTGATCCTCTTCTTTTTCCAACATCTCCGTAATTTGGCCAATTTCTTCCAATATCTTGGTTCTATCAATGTCAGCGTATTTGATTAAAATGGCAAGCATTCTACGTGAGGACTCTTGATTATTGTCAGCCCATTCGCGTAGCATGTTAGGGTTGGGATCCTCATAAGTGGGGGCTACCAAAATTCGCAAGCCCCTCGGAATTCTCTTAACTTCTAGGTAGCGTTGTAGGGACTTCGCTTCCCACCACTTCGACGGTTTGCTACGTTTTAATTTCTCCAATATTTTGAGTCTGACTAGCACATCAGATACCTTGTCATTGGGCGTTGTGCTGGCTGTACTTCCCGCACCTTTCTTTACGACCTGTTGGTTGTCGTCGAAAATCAATAGAGCTGCCTCTTCCCTTTCTTTCATTTCCGCAGCCGACATCTTAAACCCTGTATTTATTCTCGTCAAGAACCGCCAACTGCTGCTCTCCAAACTGGAGGCTGCTATCACAATCAACTGTTGGCTTCCCCGCTTCCCCTCACGCCCACTCGATGTAGCTCACCTGAGAAACGGAGTTTCCGCGGGTCCTCCGACTCACCGGACCACCGTAACTCACTCCGGTTGCTTTGCCGAGGAATTCTTTGTCCGTTTTCTTGCGTGAGGGGGGGGGGCGGCGGCAACAAAATCCTTTGCCACGTTGCTTAGAACAACCACCGCAAACTCCAGATCAGCGGGTGCGTCGTCAGGCGAACCTCCAAGCTCGGTCCGCTAAATATACACAGCACTCCTCTCACAACAAAAGGACACGACGCTGTGTCTTTGACAATTCCAGCCAGGGTTTATTCAGTGGCTCTGTCGGACGCGTTTCGCCTGAACCAGCAGGCTTGTTCACCAACAAAGTTTTGCCAAACAATTTCCACCATTTATGCTGTGCACGTGATACGATCATGTGAGGACTACAAGTTGAGTGTACAAGAAAAAAGACTCGTAGTTTTTACCCGTTACGATTGATAAAACGAAAACAGGATGCATACAACTTTAAGTAAAGTATAACACATTCAAATATGACCCACATTAATAGATCTCTATTTACAATTATATTTTAACATTTTTATAGAACACGGTCCATTTTCTAAAAAGCGTCATGAATCCGATGGCAATTCCAGAAAGCCCATCTACCCGTGTGGGTTTGCCAAATTTAAAATATCATTTAAAAAATATATAACAATACACTTAAGATATTAAATAATAAATAAAATAATTAGTAATAAATGAATAATTAACTGTTTATTTTTACTTACATAACTTCACACCCTATCCTCATACACACCTAATATATAACATAATTTTTTTTTATTAATTTACATAATTAGAAATAAATTACAGATCTTAATTAAAATTAATAATTAATTAAGATGTAATATTTACTTAATTAACTTCCCACCCTATATCCCTACAGACCCAACACCCAAAATATAACTTGCAAAAGTAACTTACAAAATGTACATAATTATCAACTAAATAATTTATTGATAAGTAATCATTAATTAATTAATATGACATTAACTTCCCACCCAATACCCCTACAAACCCAACAACCTGCACCTAAAATATATCTTAAAAAATAATCATTACACAATTTACATAATTATCAATGAAATAATAATGAACTATTTATAAATTAGTACCTAATTAACTTCGCATCCTATACCTCTACAAACCCAACAACCTGCACCTAATATATAACTTTAAAAAATAATATTTACGCAATCTACTTAATTTTCAATTAAATAATTAATATTATTTAACAATTAGTTAAATAGTTATACTTAATTAACTTCCGACCCTGCACCCCTATAAACCTCACAACCTGCTATTACACTATAAATTACTATTAACAATTACATTAAAATGATGAATAATTCAAAAATGACAAACAATATTTAAAAACCTTAACAATTAGACTAACAATATTTAACATATACAATTAAATATTATTTAAAACACTTAAAGATAATTAAAAAACGATATTTTTTACAACTCTATAATTGTAAATGATATTAACAATGATATTCTTAAAAACTATATTACTTACCTTAAAAAATCGATATTGTTGTCAACGATATTCCTGCATCACGATATTACTGTGACACGATATTAAAAACTCGATGTAAGTGTCCCTCAGTATTCATTACTCGATATTTTGTCCAAATATCTCGATACTTGTATGAGAATTACACTCAACCCTGGGTCAGAGTCAGCCGAGGGGTTAAATACAAGGGATGAGGCCCCTTGAGGTCACTCCCGTAACTTGCTTCATGGAATCTATGAGTCTTTGTAAACTCAGGGCGATCCCCTTTAGAGCGAGGCCTGTGCCTCATTATACTTACTAGAAGTAAGAGTTGGCACCTGCTCTTGGTGGTTCTTTCCAGTCATACTTCTCTGAATATCTGTGGCAGGGCTTTAAGTGGGCCGGGTCTCACCGGTGCTGGGTACCGGCAGTTTTTAAAAGGGGGCCTCGAAACCGGTCTCTATCGGGCTCTGTTTTGTGCCCTGGCACACGCGGTCCGTTCTTTTCCAGACCGTAGTGACCTCTGGCACATCCCTGTGCATGTGCTCACACTGCTCACTTCTCACTAGTGGAGAAGTTACGGCATGACGTCATGCCAGGTGAACGTGTAGGGGAAGGGAAATCCTTTAAAGAGAGTAATTTGCTCTACGGATTTCTCTTTTTGAAACTCAGGAGCAACAACATTGTCGTGGTGTCACCAGAGCTTTAAGTGGAAGCTTTTCCCATATTATATGCAACAAGCCATAGCTGCTGCTTGTGTTTTTTTATGTAACCAACAACCATTGACAAAGCTAATAGACCTGACTTGTTGTAAGTATGATGTTGCTTGGTGTATCATATATCTGGATGCCATGACAGAAACAGCAAAATACAAGTCGGGCGGCACGCTACGCTAAGCACAGATTTTTAGCTTGCATGTTTTTAAGCCACGCCCTTAATTACAGTGACCACGCCCCTATGAGAGACCCCCCAGTTTTTTCATCCCACTTAAAGCCCTGATCTGTGGATTTAAGAATGCCAGGAAATAATGTAAGTTGGAGATCTCCGCTTGTACTTTTCGGATTTTCTTGTAAATCTGGCCCTGTCTCTATCTATTTTGGGTGAGTTTGAACAAGGCTAGTTTTAGAACAGGTCAGCGGAGAAAACCGATGCCCGTTTTACTATTCTTCTCTCAACCTGGTATTATTACGTCTATTGCCTAGTTATTTTCAGAAACGGATGAACTAGACTTTGGTGATTAAAACGAAACGGCTGTTAGGTTGACTGACGTGTTCTCGGAAGGTAAGTGATCGCCCCCCTGCAGTTCAGAGACTGGCCACTGGGAGGCGTGCGTTCCATTGCTAACCCAGACTGAAGACTGGGAGAAGGGACATGGGTTTGCTGCTGTGGTTCAATTAGCCCCTGCCTGCTCCTATTGAAACGGCAAAACATAATTGAAAAATATCTTTTCTTAATCATAAAGACATTTTAAGAAGCGGATAATTGCGGCAGCAAGGAGAGTAATTTGCACATTCCAACCATACCCGCGCCTCCTAATTTAAGGCTTAATAATGTGTAGCAATGCCAGACTCCATTAGATGCATCTGAGACAATTCAGAAAATTATAGGTAAGCTCTTGGAATTTGTAATAATTAGAGGCATTCATACGTTTTTTTAATAGAAGCACACTTCGTCTGATTAGGCTTCCAGCAGGTCACAACGTCATCATTCCGACGTATGAATGCTCGATCGTTCAGCACGTGCTGCCTGCTTAGGTTGCTATCATAGGCTCACATTCTAGTATAGTAGCCCAGCAGGTAATTGCGCCTGCTGCTCCTGAGACCTGTGTGTGGCATACTGCTTCCAATCCCAGTATGGAGTCCCCGTGGGTAAATGTTGTGTGCAGGTCATGCCTTCCAAACCAAGTGGCATAGCTCAGAGTGCTGCTGCGCCTGCTGTAGTGGTCTGTGTGTATCACACGGATCCTTATACTAGTAGAGAATGTGAGTGGGTTTATACTTCAGGGGTTAGTGTTCCCGTTGCAAACATCTGTGTATAACATTCAGGCTTATTATGCAGTGTTTATGAAGCACTCATCTGCCAATCACTTGCTCCCTTAGCGCTTTTCACTGCAGACATACCTGTTTAGGGTTGTAGGTTTGCCCACGGACGGTTGTCATTGACAAACCATGCCCAATAAAAAGAGTTGCATTGTGTTGCGTGGTGGGTTTTCGCTGCAGTTGAGTTTCTGATGGGAGGGCATATCATTGTGATCTGCAGGCCAAACACTTGTGAGGGTAAGGTAGATTTTTTATTATTTATATTATCATTAAAAAAGAACACGTTATACAATAACGTACATAGAGAAAGATTGTCACAATCATGACGTTGTGTCTTATAGTGGGCGATCCGACCAAACATATTGGGCCCGATTACAAGTTTGGCGGTGTGGGAGCAGTCAGCCATGCCGGCAGCCCGCTCCTGCATCACCAATCCATGGTCGGGCCGCCTGCCGATTACGAGTCTCCTCATGTTTGGCAGGCTTTTTTTGGCGTTCCCACGGGAGTGCCTCTGAAAATGGGCACCGTCAAAAACTGTTTCTGCATGGCATGGACTGTAAAGTCCATGCCGTGCGGAAACTGTGGTGATTACACACGGGGGAATAGTGCCCCCCTGCATGCACCTCAGGGCCCAGAGGTACAAGGGGCCCCTGTAGGTCCCCCTTTGTTTCCTCTCTGCCACGGTTTTCATGAAGGAGGAACCAATGTGAAAACCGTGGCAGAGAGGAAACTTGTAATATGCCTTGCGTGACCATGGCAGTTCCGCCAAGCATATAGCTTCCTCTACACCGCCGGGGAATGGTGGTTCCCTGGGGGCAACCACGCAGCAATGGTGACTGTACTAGGGCATCCGGAGTGCTGGTGCAGTGGTGGCTGGAGCGCCACCTCCGCAAGTCTGGCAGTCCTCGGACTGCCAGACTCGTAATTGGGCCCATTATAGGCACACAGTTTCCCAACTGAATGTTACTACTAAGGGGGTATAGATGTTTTATGGGTAACCAGTCCGTTCCCAATAAGGTTTTTATACCATCTAATAGCCAGCATGAGAGCCAGTGCGGACGGTGTAGGGGACAGAGCAGAGCTGACTCCTTAGGACCCGGTTACGGCTTCCATCTGGGATTTTTAGTAAACAAAATAAAGCCTTAGTCGGAGCCTACACAGAAGCTCCAGTCCCTTGGGGTGATGATCAATATGTATCAAACATCATCAGACAAACCTATCGATTACGAGACTGTTGGGCATCATGATCTCCTGCATTTTATTAATCCTGCACATGCATCAATTTTTTATTTTTTTTTAAATATTTTTTTTATTTTATCGATTCAGCGAGGAAGCATTACATATTGCAACAAAGAGAAAAAAAAAAAAAACACACAGCACATAGAGAATAATAAATGAATAAAAGTAATACAAAAACATCATTATTGTACCCAGTTTCTTATCGGCTCCCATAGCAAGGCCCCCAATTTTTTCTTGGACATACCTTTCAGTTTATACAATGCCGATTCCGTGTTGTTTATTGAAATGATCTTAGCCCTCCAGTTAAGAAAAGACGGGGGGTCCGGGTCGAGCCACTGTGACGTTATACATAACCTCAGAACCGACATGCAGATAAACTTAAAACCTCTATGAGGTGCCACTCGCCTACCCAAATCTGGACCAGATTCTATACCAAACAAAACCAGGGTTGCTGTTATACATATCGGAATTCCCAAAGATTGCAACATAAAGCGCTCAATATCCAGCAAGAGTGGCTGAAGTGCAGGGCATGAAAAAAACATATGAATTGAGTCTGCTGCATAAAGGCCACATCTTGCACATTTATCCCCCCTCCCCACCTTTCATTTTGCAATCTTTGCAGGCGTATAATACAAATTAAACAAAGCCATATATGACTGACTCTTAAGACTACCAGACAGCAAAATAGAACCAGCAATTTGCGTTACCAGCTGTAGCTCCAGATTAGTTACCGACAATTTCTCCTCCCATATTACTTCCTGTCTGGCCATATCATCCAGTTGTATACACATAATTTCCATATATATTTGCCCTATTTTAGAATTCCCTTTTATTAGATCCAGAATTCGAATCTGTCGGGCCTGACATCTACCCCCCGTAACTGCGCCCTGCAGAAAACTTCTCAACTGCAAATATTTAAAAAGTCAGCATTTCCGACCCTGAATCTCCCTTGCAATGCTACAAACGAGACCATCTCTCCCTGCTCCAAAAAGTCCCAAATTAATTTAATGCCATGCTGAGCCCACCTCCGCATAATCGAATCCTGAAATACAGCAGGTAATATGACAGTCGAATCCAATGGAGTATACCATATAATACTAGGGATATGAAACTGCTTACATAACCCCTTCCAAACTGAGTGTGCTGCCTGGATAATTTTAAACTTAGTTTTTTTGTAGTAGCTTGGCTCCAAAACTTTCAGAAGTAACCCTTACGCTGATTCACCGAGACACCATTCATATATTGAAGGTGAAAAAGCAGAATCCAAAACCGCCATCCTACCACAGACCAGAACTCCCATAAATTGAAGTAGCGTGGCGCAATAATATAAATAAAAATTTGGAAGAGCCAAGCCTCCCCGTTCCCTTGGCAAATAGAGCCATTTATTTGCTCTTCTAGATCGGCGGTAACCCCACAAAAATCGTGAGCACATTCGTTCTATTTTAGTAAATATAGATTTAGGAAAAAGAATTGGAATAGCCCGACAGAGATATAGAAACTTCGGAAAGATCGACATTTTCAAAACATTACCCCTTCCATATAAAGACAAGTGCAACCGGTTTAATCGTTCCAAAGTTTTGTTCGCGGATGTGAGCATCGGCTCCACATTTATCTTTGGGATATTTTGAGTTTGAGGTGAGATAATTATACCTAAATACGTTGCCTCTGTAACTACCTCCATCTCAGATGATAATCCACATTCTGTATGTAACACTTGTGTTTTCCTTAAATTTAGTTTATAGCCAGACACTGCTCCGAACTTTTTAGTAATAACCTCAATTCTCTGCAGTGCCTTATTCATATCAATAGACAACACTGCCAAGTCGTCGGCATATGCTAAGACTTTAACTGAGTATGAGTGCGCCATTACCGGTCTAATTTCCATATCGGCCTCTAGTCTGGAGATAAGAGGATCAATAAATAAGGCAAAAAGAAGTGGAGAACAGGGACAGCCCTGCCGGGGGCCCCTGTTTATCGAAAACCTCTGTGACTCCTCTCCCGACAACCGTACTATTGCACCCGGGGTGGAATACATTGACTGTATCGCCCGTATAAAACCATTGGGAAATGACTTCCACCTCATCACTGCCCATAGATACTCCCAGGAGACCCTGTCGAACGCCTTGCATCAATTTTAATGGAAACAGATCTAAGTGGAACCAATTTATGGCAAACTAAAGGATATAATTGTTTTTTCATCCAGTGTAGGTTAGCTCGTTGCACTGGTTAAAGATTCCTCTGCAGTTCCTAAAAGTCAAATCATTTCGGAAATGTTGGCCACAAGTGATACTTGTGGCAGACTTCTCTCATAGGCTGGTGTGCTCAGCTCTATGATCCATCATAGAGTGTGCCTTGGTCTCTCTAGGACAAACTCCACTTCAGGCTATGGGAAAAGAGAGCCTTTCAACTGCATTAAATACATTATTGCTGTATGTTAAAGGACCTATGGTTTAAGTCTCAATTGACAGCATACCAACCATGATTTTTACAAGCCAGCTTCCGATGTAGGGCAAAAGCAACTTTACAAGGAGGCTAGCCTCCTTTGGAACTGGGACTCAGACAGAGAGGCTTTCAGAAGTTCACATCGCAAGAAAGGACTAACAATCACATCCCCATTAGTTTTTGTGTCTTTTTCTGTGAAAAACAGAATATGCATCCTGTTGGTGGGAAATAATGCCTGTTTATCCAGAGGGTGGACCGGTTTCAGATTCCTCACCTTCTGAATATTCTGCAGGTGTCAGACTAGATTCACAAGGTGCGGAACCTGTGGTTAGAGTATCCACCAGAAAGATTGTTACTGAAGCTAAGTAACTTGTTACTTTCTTCTAAAACCCTCCCCCTTTTCTGGGTGTTTGAGAGCTATGGCATTTTCTCTTTTTATGGTCCTGGTACCGGGGAACCCATGTCTTTTGGACTGTTGAGGTGTTAGAGGGTATAGAGGGCACTCTGGACAAGCTTGGCAGCACCCTGATGAGGAAGGCGGGGCCAGCATCGGCCCTGCCGCCATTATGGGGGTCGGTCGTGCCCCCCGGAATCGAGCCCCAACCATGGACCCCGCCTGAGCTGGGGGACATGCCCCGGAAGTGATTGAATCACTTCCGGGTCATGGGAGGCTCCCCCGCGCCCCGGAAGTGATCTGATCACTTCCGGGGGCGTGGGCGACCCTCAGGGACCCTTAAAGCCGGGGGGAGCACAAGAGACGATCTCTTTCTCCCCTCGGCAGCACATCCGTTGCATGTGCCACCCCTCCCTCGGGAGGATCTTTAATTGTTTTTCCTCTTTGTGTTTCCAGGTTTTGTGCGGTCCTGCTCCGGAATCGTAACGTCGACGGCGCGGGCGTGGGGAACGCAGGAGGTCTCGCGTAAGTTTTGCTCCAGCTGGAGGTTCCCTCGGTGACGAGCTGCGGGCATCGGAATTGAGGCCGGGGACGAAGAGTGCGGATCTTGCTGCTCTTCGAACGGGCAGACTCGTGGTGGGGGACGCGGGCAGTGCTGCGCGATTCGCTTCCTCTCAGGCTACTTCCGTTGACGTAGGTAAGGTGTCGGGAGCTTGGGCGGTGTTCGTGCGTCCTTCGAGGGTCGACGCGTGTGGCTGTTTGTGGTATTTCAGGTGCGGGTAGCGTGGCCGGCCCCCGGAAGCTGCCCAGAGCCGCTCTCGGCTTCTCGGCCCAGGCTGGGGACATCGCGGGTGAAGGGGAGATTGTGAAGCGTTTTGTGCAGCCCTTCAGGCAGAGCGTTTCATAACGCGGGGTTTCGTTTTCAAGGCAGCAGTAAGGCGAAACGGTCATCAGGGGACAGCGCGTCTGGGGGGGGGGATTTTGAAGCGTTTTTGTGCCAGCCCGTCGGCCAGATCGTGTATAACGTGGGGATTGTCTAAAGGCTGCAGGGAGATAACACGGTCATCAGGGGACCTCGCGTGTGGGAAACAATATTTTACCAGCATTGTTGCCCGTCCATCGGGTGATTGTCTACAATTTTGCATCTTGTTTTCCCAGCTGCTGGGACACGAAGTGTGTCATCAGGTCGCCTAATATTTGATTTGCACAGAAGAGGCATTTTATTAATCACTATTTTGTTGTTTGCATAACAGGAAGGCGGTGACTGTATCACAGCTTTGGTTAAAGATACTACGCGGATCGTGGAAAGCAGCTCCAAGTGCTTACAGGTGCCTTCTCACCGGTGTGACGCGGCGGTGACCAGCGGCGGTGCACAAGGACGTGGGGACCTGCGCAGAGGGTGCCTGAGGACACGGTCAGGGGTCTGCATCCCGGCGCTGCTGGGAGCCAAGCGGGTTGGAGCCTATTGCCCACCTGCCTTGCTGGGCTAGCCAGTAGTGAGGCTCCGGTAGCGGGGGTGAAGTGGCCCGCGTGTTTCCTCCATCAAAACATTGGTAAAAGTTGGTACAGGTAGCAGGGTAGTCATGCCCCCTAAAGCTAAGCGTGGTGAGCGGCGCCCGGGTATAGCGACTGTTTTAGACGCGCTCATGAGAAAGATTGGGGAGATGGATAGTACCATGGCGCAGCTGGCAGAGAGGCTGGATGCGCAGGAAGGGCCATCTGGGAGGTCGCGCAGGGACGCTTTACCACCAAGGGAGGCTTTTCCCCCCTTGCCGAGGAAGAGTAGGGCAAAGAAAGGCCCGCAGGTTGTCCCTGGGAATGGTGGGGCCCCAATTTTGCCTATACTTCCCGCATTACCTAATGCACCGGGGGGCGAGCCTTCTCCTGTCGACCCAGTGGGGGGGGGTCTGTTCCTTTGCTCCCCGCGACACCCGTTATACCGCCGCCAGCACCTGCGCACCCTGTCCCTACTCCCGCACCAGCAGTGCCAGTACCAGCAGTTCCAGTGCCAGCGGTGCCTGATCTTTTTTTACCTGTTCCCCCTGCACCTGCAAATCCTACCCCTGCACCAGCACTGCCAGTGCCGGCAATGCCTGCACTTTCGGTACCTCTTCCCCCCGCACCCGGGGGGGTGCCAACACTTCCTCCCGATTTTGTTTCCAGTTTAGCAGCTGTGCTTCCCTGGCTGGGGGGCATGGGTTTGAACGTGAGTGCGGCGGGTGTTGTCGGGGCGGACGCATTGGAAAGGGCGAAGCAGCTTATCGATCTAGCCAAGCCTAAGGACGTGCCGGCGGTCGGGGCCCCCAAGGAAACCCCGGGACCTTCGCAGGGTAAGCCACAGATGTTGCCATTATTGGGCATGGGTGAGGCACGCACGTCGTACGAATCTCTCTCACGCCACCTGTCGCAGGAGGTTAAGGAGAGAATTTGGAAAGGGACATATATCGATATTTTTTCACTCTTGATAGATGAGGTTGAGAGGCAAGAAATGAAGAGGAAGAAGGATTATATGCCTGCGCGTGAGTGGGCGAATGAAATGTTGAAATACAGGGTTGAGGAGAACATCAGGCATTGGATGCTGGCCGACAACATTTACATGGCAGTGATGACAGAGCGTTTCCCTGAGGAGGCACCTGCGATGGCTTGCTATATGTCTAGGATCAGCATGGCGCAGGCGACAAAAGGGGGCTCGGGTGGTTGGAATATGACAAGAAGTTTAGGCGCATCAGGGCATCTGATCCTACGTTAAAGTGGAATCAGGTGGAGGGAATCTCATGGTTGGATCATGTGGGCGGCCTTTCAACTGAGGCTGCCAGTGACCCGCCGAAACCTCAGCCCTTTTGGGCGTTCCCCCCAGCTGCGCAGGGCGGGGGGGGGGCGGAAAGAAGGGATGTTGCTGGGATTACAACAGGCGCTCCTGCGTTAGGGCACCAGGGACATGCAGATTTAGACATGCGTGCAGTTTCTGTGGCAACTCAGGGCATGGTGAGGCAAAGTGCCTTAAAAAACAGAAGGATAGGGGGGGGAAGAAACCAGATGGAAGGGGTTTCCACCAGAGCTAGGTCACCCATCCTCCTCCACGCCATGATGCCCTGGTAAAATAGATATAGGTGCGCGACCTCAGCAAAAACTTTAATTGGGGGTTTCAGAGACGGTTTTAGAATTCCCGTGGAGAATTTTGTGGGTCCCTCGTTCTGCAGGAATCAAGTGTCGGTCACCCAGAATGCTGGGGTGGCAGCAGCCAAGATCGAAAAAGAATGTAGATTGGGTAGAGTGGCGGGTCCCTTTGACAAAATACCTGCGCATAACTTTGTTTGTTCCCCCCTAGGGGTAGTCCCAAAAAAGGAACCTGGAGAGTTTAGGCTGATTCACAACTTGTCGGCGCCAAGGGGGCAGTCTGTGAATGACTCCATTGATGATGATTGCTGCACTGTGCGTTATGCATCTATTGATCAGGCTATTGAAATGTTGAGGGGTTTGGGGCCGGGGGCAATGATGGCAAAATCAGACATAGAGTCTGCCTTCAGGCTCCTACCCGTCCACCCGAGCGATTTTCACCTCCTGGGATTCCAATTTGAGGGCAAGTTTTTCATGGACATGTGCATGCCAATGGGGTGTTCGGTGTCGTGCGCCTACTTTGAAATGTCTAGTACGTTTTTGGAGTGGGTTTTCAGACAAGTGACAGGGCATAGGCATGTGCTGCATTACCTTGATGACTTTCTCTTCTTGGGGCCACCAGGGGGCGCGGGGTGTGGGCAGGCGCTCGAACAATTTTGTGCATTGATGACGAGCTTTGGGGTACCCCTAGCGCAGGGAAAGACCGTGGGCCCTTCCCCGGTTATAGAATTCTTAGGCATCGAGCTGGACTCTGTTGCGGGGTGCTCACGGCTTCCCGCCGACTAAGTGACTAAGTTCGGGGAGACTCTGAGGCAATGTTTGGAAGCTAAAAGAGTGACATTGCATCAGCTACAACAGCTGGTGGGGCAGTTAAATTTTGCATTACGCATTGTACCAATGGCACGCCCCTTTTCAAGGTCCATTGCACAGGCAATGTCAGGCCTCAAGCACAAACACCACCACACCAGATTGAGCAGCGAGGTCAAGCAGGATATGCGGATTTGGTTAGCATTTCTGCGGGACTTCAATGGCTCGGTCCTGTGGCCCGGCCCAGTCACTTCTTGCGCGGAGTTGGGTTTAATGACAGACTCCGCGGGCAGTGAGGGGTTTGGCGCCATTCTGGGCACTCAGTGGGTGGCGCTGCATTGGCCAGCGTGGTGGGTAGACAATGGACTCACTGCCAACATTGGTTTTCTGGAACTATTCCCCATCTGGGTGGCATTGTGGGTCTGGCCGGAGCAGCTACGCAACAAAGCAGTGGTGTTCTGGTCTGATAACATGGCGGTGGTGGAGTGTATAAACAACCAGGCAGCAAAATGTAAAATGATGTTGCGTCTGATTAAAGAGATAGTATTGAGATGCCTCCAGTTGAATCTGCAGTTTAGGGCGAAACATGTCCCGGGGGTGTTGAACCATGCTGCTGACGCTCTATCTCGTTTCAAGATGCAAGTTTTCAGAGCTCATCTCCCGGGAGCAGCACCATGCCCAACGCCTTTTCCCGAACAGCTCTGGCAGATTGGTGCCCACACTTACCAGACTTGGTGGCAGCGAGCCTAGCACCAGGAACAAGAAAGGCATACGAAGGGGCGGTTGGGGCATATTGTAATTTCTTAAAAGATCAAGGTGGGACGCATTGGGCTGATTCGTTCGGGGTGTGTTGCTACTTGCAAGCCCTGCGGGACGAAGGGAAGTCGGTAGGGGTGGCTAGGAGACACATAGCAGCAATCTCATTCTTTGCACGGATGGGCGGCGGGCGGGACCCTACGCAGTCATTCATAGTGCGCAAGGCATTGAAGGGTTGGCAGCGGTTACAGGCGTCTGCGCCGGATACTAGACGCCCTATAGGTTTGACTACCTTGACAGCAGTCATGGCAGCGTTAGATCAGATATGCAATAACGTCTTTGAATGCTTGTTATTCAGGGCAGCCTTTACTTTGGCTTTCTATGGGGCCTTTCGAATAGGGGAATTAGTTGCTAAGAACAAAAGGGACCTGGGGGGTGGTTTACAGCTGGGTGACATTCATTTCCATAACGGGGCAGTGCAGGTTACAATCCGGCGTTCGAAGACCGATCAGCAAGGAAAAGGCCAGGTAGTTTTTCTCAGACGGGCACCGGGCAATCCCTGCTGCCCGGTTTTTCATGTGGAGGCTTTCCTGCCATACAGACCGAGTGGTAGGGGGGGGCATTGCTAATGCACATGGGGGGGATCCACTAACAAGGTTCCAATTTAAACGGGTTTTAGATAAGGCAATAGGCAGGGCGGGTCTGGACCCCGGTCGTTTTGGGACACATTCCTTCAGGATTGGTGCCGCCACCGAGGCGGTTGCGCAGGGTCTTGGGGAGGAGGCTGTGCGTAGGATCGGGCGGTGGGCCTCCAATTGTTTTAGGCGTTATGTGAGTGTTGATATGTTGTGACTCCATATGTTAACGGTACTGATGGCACTCTTTTCTTGTTCTACTACCAGTTCCCTCGGCCTGTCACGCAGGAAGAGAGACGGCGACATCCCACCAAGAACGTGGCACAGTCAAGTCGACGAGGATTTCCCCGAAGGCACAGCGGGAACGTCATGCATGTGTTTTTGGCCATTCTTATGTGTCCCTTTTGGGCAGTTTTTTCAGGGCAGGCGATGGGGCTGCGCGCGCAAAACGTTTAGGTTTCAGGGTTTTCTTTTTCGGCCATGGGGGCTTGCGTTTTGACAGGTTCAGAGAACGGGTAGGTCACATGCTCACCTCTTTGGATACCCCTCCCGACGCTATAATTTTGCATCTGGGGGGCAACGACTTGGTACATCTCAATCGGAGGGTCCTGCTAGAAACGGTGCTGTCAGAATCTGCATGGCTGGCCAAGCACTGCCCTGAGACGGTTATCGTGTGGTCACACATGATACCAAGACTTCAGTGGCGTGGGGGGGTATCAGTGAAGGCTCTCAATCACTCTGCCCAGAGGATCAAAAACAAAATAGACAGGCTGTTTAGGACCCCTAGATTACAGGTAATTGCGCATGGATGCATTAGGGGGGACATGTGCTATGTGCAAGACGGGGTGCACCTGTCACGCTTGGGTAATGAGTTATTCCTGGGAAACATTTTAGCTTGGCTGGAGGGTTTTCACTGGTAAGTATGATCTTGGGTCTGGGGGGGGGGGGGCCTGATAGTCGGTCTACTATGCAGGCCTGTGCGGTAAGGTCATAGGTTGGGCAGACTAAATTGACTCATCTTTTGGGGCGTCTTATTACGTGGGCCGCCCAGAGGGGAGGGACATTTGGCTCTCACCAGACTCCAGGGGCAGTTACAACCGGTTGGTTGGAACGGTGCGGGGACAGAGGGGGGGTTACGCTTTCCATTGGCTGGTTGGCCACCCCGCACGCGGGCGTAAGTAAGCTGCGCTGTCTGCATGGCCCCTTTATGGAGTAAGTCCTGAACGTTTGGGGGTTGCCTGGGGGTAAGTACTTCCAGGTCAGCTGGGCCTCCGGCGCATGCGCATCCCGGTTGGGGTGCGTGGGACAATTCGGGGTAAAGGGGGAGGGGCCAGCGTTTTTGACCTTGCCGTAGGCCCAGAGGAATACGCAGAAATGTGATCAGCAATGTTTTAGACTAGGATAGGAACATTTATGTATTAGAGTTTTGTTAAAGCTAGGTTTGAAGCAAATGTACCGAATGCTGTCTTGTCATTTCTGCGTTTATGGTATTTATGAATATAACTTGTTTTGTTTGTTAATAAATACGATCGGGGGTCGACGACCCCCTATTCCAAAAACAAGAACGCTATCTTGGTTTTTGTCACACTCAGGGGAGGAGGGGGCGGTAGGCCGTACCAGACCATAGAGGAAGGCGGGGCCAGCATCGGCCCCGCCGCCATTATGGGGGTCGGCCGTGCCCCCCGGAATCGAGCCCCAACCATGGACCCCGCCTGAGCTGGGGACATGCCCCGGAAGTGATTGAATCACTTCCGGGTCATGGGAGGCTCCCCCGCGTCCCGGAAGTGATCTGATCACTTCGGGGGCGTGGGCGACCCTCAGGGACCCTTAAAGCCGGGGGGAGCACAAGAGACGATCTCTTTCTCCCCTCGGCAGCACATCCGTTGCATGTGCCACCCCTCCCTCGGGAGGATCTTTAATCGTTTTTCACCCACCCACCATCCCTGAAATAAGAATTTGTAGAAGAATGTATGTTTTCTGTATTTTTTCCACAGGATGCCAATTTGTAGATATGTTGTTACGCCTTTTTTGTCGTGTTTTTAGGCGATATTCCATAGGCGGGCGGTAAGGTCATAGGTTGGACAGACTAAATTGACTCATCTTTTGGGGCGTCTTATTACGTGGGCCGCCCAGAGGGGAGGGACATTTGGCTCTCACCAGACTCCAGGGGCAGTTACAACCGGTTGGTTGGAATGGTGCGGGGACAAAGGGGGGGTTACGCTTTCCATTGGCTGGTTGGCCACCCCGCACGCGGGATAAGTAAGTTGCGCTGTCTGCATGGCCCCTTTATGGAGTAAGTCCTGAACGTTTGGGGGTTGCCTGGGGGTAAGTACTTCTGGGTCAGCTGGGCCTCCATCGCATGTGCATCCCGGTTGGGGTGCGCGGGACAATTCGGGGTAAAGGGGGAGGGGCCAGCGTTTTTGACCTTGCCGTAGGCCCAGAGGAATACGCAGAAATGTGATCAGCAATGTTTTAGACTAGGATAGGAACATTTATGTATTAGAGTTTTGTTAAAGCTAGATGGTGCAACATGCAGCAGCGAGGCTGGTTCTAAAATGGCCGAAAAGATCATCTGCAACCAAAGCCCTCAAGGCATTACATTGGCTGCCCATTACAAAAAGGGTTTTATTTAAAGTACTGTTAATTACTTTTAGAGCTGTTCACAACCTAGGCCCGTCCTATCTGAGGAAAAAATTCAGCAGATACTGTCCAACCAGAGCACTGCGTTCTTCAACGGCCAACCTGCTTACCGTCCCGAGTTTCAGACTCAAAACTCGAGGGGGCAAATCCCTGGCGGTACTGGGAGCAAAAGCATGGAATACTCTTCCCCCCCAGTTGAGATTACTGGATAAAGAAATAGACTTCCGTAAACATCTAAAAACCTGGATCTTTAATCTCCAAGATATAACTGCCAGAAGCCTAGTGTAATTCGGGTTCTTGGTCAAGTAAGCATAGGGACTACCTAACATCTGGTGGTCCTTTCTGGGCGCCTAGATGCTCCTTGGAGCGATTGCCGCGCGATACAAATTGGCACTTACATTACATTACATTACATTACATTGAAGCAAATGTACCGAATCCTGTCTTGTCATTTCTGCGTTTATGGTATTTATGAATATAACTTGTTTAGTTTGTTAATAAATACGATCGGGGGTCGACGACCCCCTATTCCAAAAACAAGAACGCTATCTTGGTTTTTGTCACACTCAGGGGAGGAGGGGGCGGTAGGCCGTACCAGACCATATCTTAATCCTTTTTCACCAACAGCTGCTGGCACTGCTGTCTACCCACTGCAACTGGACTGCCTGCCTCTGCCACCAAGTAGAAATTGACCAAAAGGGAGCCATCCTAAAGTAGAAGGCACTGGGATGTGGGACTGGAAGGAGACACTGTCAAAAGTCTTGTACAGCAAACTGAAGAAACAGTGTATAGTAACAGAGGGTGCCCGAGCAAATGGAATAAAGTGTGGGGGGCGTGGAATAAATTTAGGGGATACATTTGTGAGCCTCCTAAGACACAATCTGGGGAAACATCGGAGGAAGAGACAGTTGGAGACATGTGAGAATAATGTAAGAAAGGTAACTGTAGTTGGAGATTTATTTGTTGCACATTCGACATGATGAAGTCCTATGGTTGTTGGAATAATTGTACTTTGCATTGGTGAAATGAAACGTGCAAGTTTTCTTCTTTTGTTGACAATAAATAAAAAGTGTTTAAAAAAAAAATGTCTTGTACAGCAGACAAAGCAGGGTTGCAGGATGGGCTGGGTGTGGGTCATTGGCGGCTGCAGTGCTTGATCATGAATAAAAGTGAGACTTAGAGATTGATGGAGCAGGAATAATGTCATGAATCGACAATGCTCCAGGCCCAGAAAACGCAGAACTGTGACCTGTCGACCCAGATGCGATCAGGCTGCTAGAGCTAGCAAGATGGAGTAAGCTGGGACTTCAATAACAGGAACCAAGTATGTCCCCCAACCAAACAGAGGATAACTTAAATGTGATTGATTCCGAACTTGATATTAGACTAATTGGATATTCTCTACTCTTAATTTGCTTTACATTTTATAACAAAAATCTATTTATACTTTATGGTCTGATTAAAGTGCCCTTGGCTGTTCTTAAGGAGGATATTACAAGTAACCAAGGAACACCATGGCCACATAGTGGCATAGGCCAAGTACATTTGTAAGAGAATGGAGCTTGAACTTGCTGATATTTTGTTCCGTATAATCAGGAGCAGTGGAATTATGCAAATCTGTGGCTGCTTCGTTTTATGGATTTGCCTCATAATCCATCATCTGCTGCTTTATTTGCAGATTTTAATTAAACAGACATAGGGGCAGATTTACAAGAAAGTGACGCATCTGTACAGATGTGTCACTTTCCCTGCGCCACCCTTAGAAACTCTTGCTCCACCATAGATGCGCCGTATTTACAATACGGCGCACTATGGCGCAAGGATTGACAGATGCGTCAGAAATTCTGATGCATCTGTTGGCGGAAAAGTCACGCATTGCTGGAGTCGTGTTGCAAGCACGGCGCAACTCCAGCAATGCGTGTTGAGGCCTATTCCCACTACACTACGTCACTACTTACGCCTTCTTGAAGCAGGCGTAAGGTTTTGACACAGTGGCGTCCTAAAAGTGGCGCAGTGAAATCTTGTAGATTTCACTGAGACACTTTTACGAGGCGTGGGAACGCCCATCCTGCAGACATTATACCTGACGCAGGTAGAATGTGACGCAGGGCTTTTCAACGTGAAGCCATTTCCCTAGATGCATCACGTTGTAAATAGGCCGCATGGATTGCGCCGCTGTTGCGTCAAAAAAGTGATGCAACTGCAGCGCAAAGGTCACGCAAGGGACTTGTAAATCTGCCCCATAGTTTCTAGTTCAAACCGATCAAAAGTTACTAAAAATGTGGCTACAAGTATTGCAGCACAGTGGAAGGCCCTTGAAAGGTTGAGTGGTCAACTTGCAGGTGCTTATTGTTGTACTTGGGAAGCAGATATCAAAAATAAAATGTTCTAACTCTTGGCATGCACAACCTTTAGTTTCAGAATGACATGTTTGTAACCAGTACTGGAATGTAGGGGGATCCAGCAGCTATTATTGAGCGAGATTGGGGATCTGTCTGGCACTAGTGAAGTATGCTGAATTTGTCCTGGTGTAATTTACCAACACTGGGACACAATTCAGCAGCACCTGCACATTGTCTGGTTTTTAGGTCTCGCCTGAGCCAGCGCTCTAGCGCTGCTCTCGCGAGAGCTTTTGTAAAAGGGGGATCTGGAAGTGCAAACTAGTGCTTTTCAGGCCTCCAAATACAGTGCATGTGCGCCAGGCGCGTGCACCATTTGGCAGCCTGAAAAGCACTGCCTGATCACTTTCGCGGACACAGCCACCATCTGTCTCCTCCGTCACGGGTCATTAAGTTGCATTCTCCTCTGCCTCCGCCCGATCACTTTAACTTTCACTTTCTAGTTCAGCTGGTATGTCAGCTTTTTCTACGTGACGTCTTATGAATTATTGCAAACGCGCATGAAATGTTTCATAGGTTAACAGCCGCGAGCTTTCGCAATCTGTGCAAGCTAACTCACATTTTTGACACTGTTTTCCTCCTGTTTACTGAATTAATTTATATTTCGTGCACAGCAAATATATGCGGCACAATGGTTTAACATAAATCAATTTTCGTGAAATACAAATATGTAATCTGGAAATGCCGAGGATTGAACCCGGGGCCTCATACATGCGAAGCATGCACTCTACCACTGAGCTGCATACCCATCCATGGTGATGTACTCAATTCAGATGTATTGACTAAACAAGTCGCTGCCCTGGTATGTCACGCAATTCAGAGTGCAAGTACTTGCTTGAATTACTGTGCCATCTGGCTTTGCACCGATACTAATGATGTCTGTTGTTCTGCAGCTCTGTGATCATGCCCAGGGCAAGGAGAGTAGAGGTCTTGGGTTATCAGTCGTTTACGAGTCACAGACTTCCGTGGCTGGAAGCTTTTGACCCAGCTTTACTTTAATATTCATGGCAGTTTTGGCAGCTTCTTTCACCCCCGCCCCCCCTCCTCCTTTCGCTTTTCCTTTTGGTCCCGGCAGTTTATGTTTTGTTTGTGTGAGTGGTTAAGGGGGGAGGGGGCTTGGTTTAGGGCAGAGTGTCTCTTACGGAGCTCTCGCCACAAATCCCACCCCCTCCCCCGGCCCCACTCCTCAAACAGTGATTTAAGATCTCTGTGAAATATTAACAAAGCAAAGCATTGCCGCCCGTGCTTTCCTGGAACTCACTAGTATTCAGAGGGGAGGTGGCTTCCGAGTTTCGAAAAAGCACGCCGCGCTGCAAAAGTCAAAGACAGTCACCACTCCAGAACAGACCGACCCGGACTCAGCACAGAACATTGTTATTTCCAAACACCAGGGCTTTAATTGGGATGAAAAAACTGGGGGGGGGGGGGCTTATGGTGTCGTGGCCGATGTAATAAAGGGCGGGGCCTAAAACTCTTAAGCTAACAAGCATTTGCAATGCATTAGGTCTCGCATTTACGCGAGTTTGAGCTTTTGACATTGCAAATAACAATGCCTATTGGCATTGTCATTTACAATGCCAATAGCGGCAGGTGGGGTAAGTGGGCTTTCTTATTTTAAATTCCAATTTTCTGAATACAAAGGTCGAATTTAAAGGGCCATCATCCCTCCTTTTGATCGAGTACAATCATGCTGGAGTCACCCTGTGCAATGGAGGTGAAACAAAGGTACACAGATTGTTGTCAGCAGGGGCGTAGGAAGGGGGGCTTCGGTGGGTGTGGGACGCCCCGGGTGTCATCAGTGAGGGGGGTGACAAAATGGCAAAAATATGTAGTGGCATCTTCTAGCACGGCATGCGACAGTGAGGGGTGGGCACTCTGAGCAGGGGATAGGACGGGGCTCCCGAGTGGCTTTAGTCCACCTGTTGCCCAGCGCGACACTACAGAATGCTGCTAAAGCTACTTTCTTAAATTTTTTTTTTTATGCAGATTTATATAGCGCAAACTCGACCCGAAGGTATTGGAGCGCTTTACATGAGCACCGGTTACGTTACACCATTTTGCATACGTCCCGCCTTGAACTCTTGACTAGGCAACTTTGCAATTTCACGGATCCCTTGTAGTTTGTCCTGAAGTAAATAGAATTACATTTTTGGGCGGCCACAGCTTTGAAAGAGAGGCGCCCTATAGAAACTAATCGATTCTGGAACAAACAGAGAGATATCTGCAGATTCAGCTGTTGTAGGGTTTTGTGACAGGTGTTCCTTACATGAGGCATTCAGTATTTCTGCCAGTATTTGTTTCTGGGTTTTTTCAGCATTGTAATTCTGGCTAATGCTATGCTATTGGTTGAAAGAAAATGAAAGTAAAGGAGCGTGCCCGCCATCTCACTTTCAATCTTTGAGAGAATACAGGTGTTAATGTAAACCGTGTGTCTCCCGTGCCTCCTGCTGTGGTGGCAAATGCCAGGTTATTTATCACCTCTAACGTGTTTTTCAAACTGGTTTTCTAGGAAGACAAGAAGAAGTGTTTATTTAAATTGTGATTTTTGTGTGTGGTGCAAACCAGACTTAGGGAGGCAGCAGAGAACAGAATAGTCAAACATATTTAGAACTATGTGGCGACACTAGTCGTGTATGCAGGAGACAATGATTCTTTTGTGGTGGAGAATAGCAAATGAATAGCATCATCCAAGCAATAGTCAGTCTTCAGAGTCCCAGTTAATGCACATGTACACAAGTCCTGACTGAACGAACGGAAAATAAACAAGCATTTGGCATAGCCAATAGGTCTCGCCTTTGGGACCTTATAAGTGTTTAGCTATGCAACAGTTGCATAACTAAATACTTATAAGGTCCCAAAAGCGAGACCTATTGGCTATGCAAAGCGGCCGTGCGGCCGCGAAAGTGAAAGTAATCGCGGTAAAGCGCGGCGCGCGCGCCCGCGCACATGCACTGTATCTCTAGGCTGGCCTGGTAGCACTTTTTGGAGCCCTCTCAATAAGTCTCGCCTGACCAGCGCATGCGCTGGGTCAGGCGAGACCTAAAAAGGGAGGGCCTGTTTTAGAGTTCGGTGGACAGGTTACTCCTCACAAACATGTCAGATATCCCGTCCGCCCTATTACAGCTGCCATCGGATATAATGCACTTGTAATACAGTGGATGGCATATCCGTCACAATGGTGATGGAGTAACCCGTCCGCCAAACACTAATTCAGACCCTAAGTGATGAAAAGGTGTTTGAGCCAGCTCAGGTGCAAGTATTTTTTGCCTGCCTTCTGACTTTGTCAATGTTTGTTTTGCCATAAAATTAGGCTTAAAAAAAGACATAAAGTCTGGCAAAAAAGGGAGATGATCTGCAAAAGCCAATGTTTTTAATCTTTGAAACATAAACACAAACCCAAAACGTGTGACTTGATTTCTTCTTAGAAGTGCTTTCTGACATATCCCTAAACAACTAATAAACCAAACAGGTGCAGTACTGACACCTAAAAAAAGTACAGCTTTTAAAAGATAAGACATGATGCATACCTGTCAATCTTCTAGGTCTCCGAGTAGGTTGAGATGCAGGGACACTTGATGGAGATCAATGGAAATTATGTTTTTTTGTGAGGGTGAGGAAGCTGTTTCACATATGCCATTTAAGGGAATGGAGGTATGGCCCTGATTTGTAGGGTTGTAAATCCAAGGACACCCCCCAGAAGAGGGTAAAAAAAGATGCATGCATGCACAGGCATAATCTGTTGGAGGACAGAAAAAGCTGCTCTCGGAGCTGCTTTTCTTCACCAAGTGCTTTCTATTTTGTAGTATTTTCAGTATGTTTACAATATACATATATTATTAAAGAGTTTTATATAGCGCGAACTAGACCCGAATCGGGTATCAGAGCGCTTTACACGAGCACCAGTTTCGTTACAGAAGGACACATTAATTTTTGTTAGGCACGGGGAGATTAAGGGACTTGCCCTGAATCACAGGATGTTGAGCGTCGTAGCCGAGACTCAAACCCGGGTCCCCAGCTTCGAGGTCGACCGCTCTAGCCGTAAGGCTACATCCTCTCCCCTAATTTTAACAAAGAGTTGGCAACACCGACTTTGGTAAAATAAAAACAAAAAAAACACAGCTCAGATCTGCTGCTCCTGTCCATTCATGCCACAGCAGCTTTGAAATGTAATTCTTTTGTGTGTGCCACTGGTCCGAGGCCTCAGCAGGCGGTGTCCTCTTCTTATTTACAAAGCACAGTAATGAGGCCCCCTCCTCGCTCTGAACCATGGGCAATTGCTATGAGGCCACGAGCAGGCAGTCACCTATTCCTATTTGTAGGTCACACCAACGCAGAGCTGTCTCTTTGAGACATGCTGTATTCAGCATATGGGCATAAAGCTCCACCCACTTTCTGCCCATATTTTTAATTGGCTCCTGTCTCTGTCCCTTGTAAAAGGTGGCTTTTCGTTGGTCAATAGGCTTTGTAGTCCCTCCATAGTACCACCATGTCTCTTCTTGTAACCTCCGATGAGGACACACCCTATTGTTACTCCCTAGGTATTAATTACAGCCTCAGAGCACTATGGGGCATATTTACAAGCTGGCGATAATAAATTATCACCGCTTTTGCGGCCGTTTTCGGCCAAAAAGCGGCGATAATTTTATCGCCTAATTAGCAAGGTCATGCTATCGCATGAAACCTTTCTTTCGCGTGGGGATTTCTAACGCCCAGCTTTGCATCTCTAATGAGATGCAAAGTGGGCGTTCCTGACCTAACATGACAGGAGAAATGTCGCTATGCGACATTTCTCCTATCATCAAGCCCCACGCTATGAAGCATAGCGTCAGTAAAAGTAGCGATAACCCCTGTTATCGCTACTTTCCTTACGCCTGCTTCAGGACTGACTTAGCCATGATATCCTATGGAAGGTGGATATCATGGCTTAGTTTGTGAGTCCCTATCAACTAGCTAACGCCACTTTGCGTGAGATTATTGCTGGGTTTCCAGCGATAATCTCACGTTAGGCAGGTAGCGTGAGGATTTTTATCGCTGAGGAGATAAGCGATGCAAATAGCACGCTATCTCAGCGATAAAAATCCACGTTACCTGGCGATAATTACATTCACGCTAAGAGCGCTGAGCGATAATTATCGCCGGGTGTTGCTGATATGCCCCAATTTTCTTAAAAGGCTTCAGGCAGGACACAAGCTTAGGCTTTGTAGTCCATCTTTAGTACCACCTTGTCTCTTCTTGTAACCTCCTATGAGGACACACCCTGTTACATGTGTTATTACTCCCTAGGTTTTAATTAGATCCTCAGAGCACTATTTGCTTAAAGGACTTCAGGCAGGACACAAGCGTGGTCCTAAGCAAGGCTTGCAGTGGTTACTTTACTTACTAGCACATCTCGCGTTTATATGAGACCTTCTATAAGTTTCCCTTCATCACCTCCACACAGAGTACAACCCAATCCGGAATTAATATAATAATTATTTTGTAACATTTCAAAGCTACTAATCGTATATATGGACATAGCTATTTGAATGTACTTCTGGTACTGTCTTGCATGCAATGCATGATGGGTAGGTTGGATTTACCTTATCTTCTGCCGGGTGCAGTACCATGTGTGGCCAGAAGAGTTCCCATTAGACCTCTTCTGGCCACATATGGTACTGCACCCTCAACATGGCTAGGTAAAAAACATTGCTATTTATAAGGCCAATAACTTCAACTTTGTACTGTGCAGTACTAAATGTGGCCAAAAGAGAACCAATTGACCTCCTTTGGCCACATGTGGTCCTGCACTCCACAACATGGCTAAGAAAAAAACATTGCCATTTATATTGCCACTAACTCCAAAAAATGCGAGACTGATTGCATTTCCAATGCAATCAGTCTCGCATTTGTTAAAGTTAGAGCTGTTGGCATTGAAAATAACAATGTTTTTTACTTTTGCTTTTTTACAATTGGCAATAGTGCTATGCAAAATAATAACTCCACTGCAAATAAAAAAACAAAAGTAAAAAACATTTGCTATTCAACGCCAACCACACTAACTTTAACGAATGCGAGACCTATTGCATTGCAAATGCTTGTTAATTCATTATATTGAGGACACATGAGACTACCTCCCTTCTTTACAACTTGCTCTCTCAACATTAACAGCCTCCCCAGGAGTCAAGACAACGGGTAGCGCTGCTCTCCATGGGTGTCAGTGCAGCATGGTGGAATGGGAGGCTTCTCCACTCCCATCCCATCACTGTAGCTGAGGTGTGAAAGACAGGCCTGAAACACAGCAAACAAAGCTCACGCTTCAGGCTACCTTTCAAACACAGGTGAATTACCTACAATCAGCCCCTCCCTACACATTGAGGCTCCTCTAACTGCTGAAGAACGTGCCCCCCTTGAAAATAGAACCAGAAACTCCCATTGGGGCATGGCCCCCAGTTTGAAAACATCAATTGTGCTGCAGCCAAAAGTGACCATAATGTTGCATCTGCCCTGCCTGGGTGAGGCTAGCATAGCTTTGTGATGGCGGGGTCTTTCTGTTAGACCCACAACAGGTTTTCAGCATATGCACCTAATATTTATTCTGAAATAATGTATCTAATGCTATGTTAGTAGCAGTTCACCAGTTACTTTTCTTATTGGGAATATACAGATTACGGTCTGCATTTGTGACGCATCCAGCGGAGGTTTGTTACCAAGGGAAGATTGTTCCTCGGTCACATTTGGTGTGTGTAATTTGGAGGATGAGACTTATATTTGTGGTAGTGTTCCATAATGCGGATGGGTCTTGCAACTTCCAACCTAACTTGTGTGTGTGGTGGGTTGTCTCTGCGTGGCAGTTCACAGTGCGAGTTCAGGTCTTTCAGTGCTCCACCTGGCCTATGTCAGCTGGTGCTCAGATGTCACAGGACTGATTCAAATGAGCCTCCTGTGGGTAGAAAGTGGTGTGTTCTTCTAACAGCTGTGTGTAGCTCCTCTGGGTAAATGTACAGTGGTAGCTCTCCTGGGTGATTTAGTCTGGGAAGTTAGTATCCTGTTGAATGATTAGCTTCTGGTCTTGTTGACTTGTGCCTATTATACTAGTTGTAGACTACCCCTTGATGCAGTGACTATCAGGCATTAATCTTGTGCGGAGGGATCCTACCCTTTTTACCTGACTTTCCTTGTCTATCATTATTCGATTGTCCATTCTCCCTCCAGGCATCACTATTTCCTGGTTAAATGTGTTTGGTATTTGGAATCTGCACTGGGAATGCTGGAATTTCGAGGACTAGTTATTAGGGTGGTTGAAAGGTGTAACGCCCTGAACGTCTCAGGATCGTTTAACAGACACGATAATGAGAACGCAACCACTTGTGAAGGTTTAGTTATTTTAATGAAGGCAAAAAGAATACAAGGAATAAACAAAGGTTATAGTCACTGGAATCCTCCAGGCTAAGTACGTTACCAGCCCACAGCACGGATGGTCCTAACCGTCCTCTGCATATACGCCGATCCCGGCGTATGCCAACAGAGGGCAGAAATGAAATGGCCGACAATGCCAATCGGTAGGCTGTGAGGGGCACGAAGAGTGTTGGGGAGAATCGAGGAGTCAGGGAAACACCCAGCCGGGGTCTCTACCTGAAGGGAGCAGCCGCTCAACCTCTTCCTCAGACTGCACCGGGACGCGGAGTCACCTCCTGGTGATGCGTCACCGATACCCCAATCACAAGCAAAGAAGACTGAACCGAGAGCAGCCGCTCGATCGATCCCGTGGACTTCCGAGTCTGTAACGCGGCAAACACCTCCTGGTGTGCGTTACAGGTGGCAGTCCCTGTATCTCTGGTCGGGCTGGGAGTTACGACTCCAACCAGCAAAAGCGCCACTGCGCTTGGACTCAGCCGAGTCAAAAAGCGAAGCTCAATGGTTATCCGGTAGAGCTTCCGGGTCCTTCACAGGTGACGATGGGGCAAGACACGGCCCAGGGAGTAACGACTCGACCTACCTCCGTTCTTGCCTTACTGGAGCACCACTCCGGAACACTGCTCTACACTAAGCAGGTACGTCGGTGTAAACACAATATCCGACAGCGTTGTACCTCCCGGTTCCTCCCTTTATAGGGCGTGTTTTCCTTGAGTTATGTAACAGCTCTCCTGTTTACATAAGGGCGTGTTTTCCTTGAGTGATGTAACAGCTCTCCTGTTTACATAAGGGCGTGTTTTCCTTGAGTTATGTAACAGCTCTCCTGTTTACATAACCTCTCAACCGCTAAGCATCCTGGGAGATGTAGTCCGTTTTCGCTGGTTACCGTTTTCCTCCCCTCGCATGACAGGAATTCTTGACAGTACATCCTCCCTCTCAGCGGCTCCCCCCGGGTCCAGCGCTGGCAGGAAAACGCCGATGGAACAAGGAGACCAAGCGCGGAGCATGAACCCCTTCAGCCGGTTCCCATGACTGCTCCTCCGGGCCATAGCCTTTCCACGCAACCAGGTACCACAGCTTCCCCCTGCGCCATTTGGACGCCCGTATGCCCGACACTTCATACTCCACCTCCGACTCCACGCATACCGGCCTAGGTGTCCCAGACGGCTTGGAGGGTGCTGGTTTGAGCAATGATACATGAAAGACAGGGTGTATCCGCAATGACTGGGGCAAGCACACCTTCACGTTCACGGGACCCATACACTTGGTAATTCGATAGGGGCCCATGTACTTGGGATGGAACACACTGTTCTTTCGAAACCTCATGTTTCTTGTGGATATCCAGACGTAGTCTCCAGTGCGGTACAGTGGCCCGGGCCTTCTCTTCCTGTCTGCCGCAGCCTTGTATCTTCTCTTGGCCTCTATTAGGACAGCCCTTGAGCGCATCAACGTGTCTTTTATGTGGGCCACCCTGTCCGCTGTGGCGGGAATCCTGTCCTCTCTGAACGGATGTAGAAATGGCAAGAACCTGGGATGTTGGCCATAGTTGCTATAGAACGGAGATGACTGTGTGGAGCTGTGAGTGGCGTTGTTATAGGCTATCTCTGCAACCCATAGCAAGTCGACCCATTCTTCCCTGCCCTGGTCCACAAAACATCACAGATACTGTTTGAGCGTTTGGTTCAGACGCTCGGTTTGGCCGTCCGTTTGAGGGTGGTAGCTGGTGGACAGGGCGGTCTTAACATGCAGCGCAGTGCACCAAGTCTTCCAGAATTGCGCAGTAAACTGCGACCCCCGGTCCGACACGATCACCCCAGGTAATCCATGCAGTCGTACCACATTCTTTAGGAGTAGTGACGCCAATTCCCCGGCCGTAGGGACTCTCTTGCAGGGGATGAAGTGCCCCATTTTCGTCAAGTAATCCACCACCACCAGTATTGCCGTCATCCCCTGGTCTACCGGTAGGCCCACCACGAAGTCCAGTGATATGCTATCCCATGGTCTATCCGGGGTCGGAAGTGGATGTAAGAGCCCTTGGGTTCGGCCATGGTCGGCCTTCATGGTAGCACACTTAGGACACTCCTGTCCCCACCTCCTGACATCCACTCTCATGGTTGGCCACCAGAAATGCCGTCCCATGCTAGCCACCGTTTTTTCAAAGCCCAAATGACCTGCGCATGGAGAGTCATGGCACCAGATGAATGCTTGTTTCCTTAGCCTAGGCGTGGGTATCAATAGGCACCTGCCCTTCAGGGGTATCCCGTCCTTCAGCTGCCATTCTCTGTGACTGAGGAGCCACCTCCGCCATGCGAATGACCTGATCCCTCTTTTTATTCCCCTCAGGAAAGTATCCGGTTGGATAACCCCCAATACCATCCTCGGGGAAATGATGGAATGCTCGGTCGCAGGCAATGGTTCCTTAACTGCAGATTGACGGGACAGGGCGTCCGCCTTCCGGTTTTCCGTCCCCGGCCGATATGTGATGCGGAAGTTGAACCCCGCAAAGAAGATCATCCACCGCAGCTGTCTGGGAGAAAGGTGTCTTGTGGCCGTCATGAACTGTAGGTTCCGATGGTCCGTGTACACCGATACCACATGTCTTGCCCCCATCAACCAATGCCTCCATTCGGTGAAGGCGTCCTTGATTGCGAGAAGCTCCTTCTCCGCAATATGGTAGTTGCGTTCGGTGTCGTTGAGTTTGCGGGACATGTACGCAACGGGATGAAGCACCCCTGTGTCGTGGTTGCGTTGGGACAAGATAGCCCCCAGCGCCACATCTGATGCGTCCGCTTCCACCACGTAGGGGAGATCCGGATCGGGGTGAGCCAACACCGGCGCCTTACCAAAGGCGCTTTTCAGGGCCTCAAAGGCTTTGTTCGCTTCAGGGGACCAGACAAACTCCTTGGACTTCCTCAGTAGCTGTGTGATTGGGGCCACCAATCCTGAAAATCCATCTATAAACCGCCTGTAAAAGTTGGCGAAGCCAATGAAACTTTGGACGTCCTTCACGCTTTGGGGCACCGGCCATTCTTTCACCGCCTTGATCTTTCGTTCTGCCATCTCCTGTCCCTCTGGACTCAGCATCACTCCGAGGAATTCCACGGATGTGACGTGGAAGTCACACTTGCTGAGTTTACAAAACAGCATGTTTTCCCTCAGCTTTTGGAGCACAGCTTTGACGTGGTGTACGTGCTCCTCCACACTGGACGAATAGATGAGGATGTCGTCGATATATACGACCACGTAGATATCCAACTCCTCTCTGAATACCTCATTCAAAAAGTACTGAAAGGCTGCCGGGGCGTTGCACAGACCGAACGGCATGACGAGGTACTCAAAAAGGCCGAACCTGGTCTTAAAGGCGGTCTTCCACTCGTCTCCGTCCCTCATGCGCACCAGATGGTATCCCCCTTTCAAATCCAACTTGGTGTAGATACGAGCTTTCTTGACCTGTTCCAGAAGTACACTGATGAGAGGCAAGGGGTACCGATTCTTTACGGTTATCGCATTTAATGCCCTAAAGTCCACACAGGCTCTCAGCTCCCCATTAGCCTTCGGGATGAAGAAGAGTGGCGAGGCGGCCGGAGACTTGGACGGGCGGATGAATCCTAGCTTGAGGAGTTTATCCAGGTACCCCCGGAGATGCACGTTTTCAGGCTCCGTCAGGGCATACAGCCTGCCGCTGGGAACGCTGGCCCCTGGCACCAGGTCGATCTGGCAGTCAAACTGTCTATGTGGTGGTAGCACTTCCGCTTTCACCTCATCAAATACATCCTCAAAACTGTGATAAGCCTGGGGGAGAGCCACATCTTTTTCTGCCGCTGTAGCCACCCTCTGACTCCCGCTCTCATCTGCGTCAAGGGATTCCGTTCTTATTCCACAATGCAGGATGCAATACGGTGACGTCAGTTCGATGCGATGTGTTGGCCAATCCACAGAGGGGTTGTGTTTCTGTAGCCACGGCAATCCCAATATGACGCCATATTGGGGCGCTCGGATGATGTTAAAATCGATTTGTTCCAAATGGTTCCTCCCACATCTCATCGGAAGGACCCCCGTGTGCTGCCCGATGGGCCCCGTCACCAATCGCCTTCCGTCTACAGCATAGACGTCTTCGGGTACAGCTTTGGGAAGAAGCACTAGCCCTAGCCTGCATGCCTCGTTGTGGTCCATAAACATGCCAGTGGCCCCTGAATCCACCATGGCCACAACGGGTATCCACTGGTCATGCACTCCCACGTGCACCGTGAGAAACAGGTGTCGTTGTCCCTTAGTGACCGAGTTGGAAAGTGAAGGGATGGATGAGTGACTCCGAGATGCCCCTTCTTTGGTCTGGGAGTCCTCTAGTTTTCCGCCGGTACGTCCACCACGGCTGTTACCGACCGGTTGGCCCGATAACGTGACGTCTTCGGTTTGGCAGGGCATTCACGTACGTAGTGGCCTTTTTTGCCACAATATAGGCACAATCCTTGTTTACGGCGTGACTCTTTCTCCGTGGCTGTGAGGCTCGCTCGTATTGCGCCGATGTCCATGGGTTCTCCCTTGGATGCGGTGGAAGTTTCAGGACTTCCCACTGTCACATAGGATGGAAGGGATTTTCCTTTTCTCCCATGATCCCCCTTTCTTTCACTTAGCCTATGTTCCAGCCGTAATACCAGGTTGATAAGGCCCTCACATGTCTTGGGTTGTGGGTCAATATGAGCCACGGCGTCCTTGAGCTCATCGCACAGCCCGTGATGGAAGAGCGCCGTCTGTTTAGCAACAGGCCACTTGGTTTCCGCAACCAGCCTTCGGAACGCGTTGAGATACTGCACCAGGTCGTTGGATCCCTGTCTCAACTCAAGCATTTCACGGTCCGCCGTGTACGAGTCAGCCCATCTGTCGAAGACCTTCAGGAATTCCTCGCGAAAAGCACCCCAATCACATAAGATGGGGTCGTCCCTGCTCACCAGAGGTACGGCCCATTGTGCCGCGTTTCCAGCCAAATAGGATATAAGGAAAGCCACACGAGCCTGACTCGTGGGGAACGCCCTTGGTTTGCACGATAAATGTAGCGCCACTTGTGTGAGGAATACCTGCACTGTGTTAGGATCCCCACTGTACCTCTCTGGTGTTGCCAAGGGGACGGCTACCGGCATTTCCACTACTACCGCAGGGGTCTGGTTCGTGAGGGAGGTGCTGGGCGTGAGCGGGTCCAATTGGATAGCATCCAGTCTGGCTTTTACATCGGCTGTTTCTTGCCTGGAGGCAGCCAATTCAATTTGCACGGTCGCCAAAGCAGCCAGCACATCATCAAGTGTTGCCATGTCTGTTATCGACCGGGAGACAGTTAGTGTTATTAAGGTCGGATATTTTGTAACGCCCTGAACGTCTCAGGATCGTTTAACAGACACGATAATGAGAACGCAACCACGTGTGAAGGTTTAGTTATTTTAATGAAGGCAAAAAGAATACAAGGAATAAACAAAGGTTATAGTCACTGGAATCCTCCAGGCTAAGTACGTTACCAGCCCACAGCACGGATGGTCCTAACCGTCCTCTGCATATACGCCGATCCCGGCGTATGCCAACAGAGGGCAGAAATGAAATAGCCGACAATGCCAATCGGTAGGCTGTGAGGGGCACGAAGAGTGTTGGGGAGAATCGAGGAGTCAGGGAAACACCCAGCCGGGGTCTCTACCTGAAGGGAGCAGCCGCTCAACCTCTTCCTCAGACTGCACCGGGACGCGGAGTCACCTCCTGGTGATGCGTCACCGATACCCCAATCACAAGCAAAGAAGACTGAACCGAGAGCAGCCGCTCGATCGATCCCGTGGACTTCCGAGTCTGTAACGCGGCAAACACCTCCTGGTGTGCGTTACAGGTGGCAGTCCCTGTATCTCTGGTCGGGCTGGGAGTTACGACTCCAACCAGCAAAAGCGCCACTGCGCTTGGACTCAGCCGAGTCAAAAAGCGAAGCTCAATGGTTATCCGGTAGAGCTTCCGGGTCCTTCACAGGTGACGATGGGGCAAGACACGGCCCAGGGAGTAACGACTCGACCTACCTCCGTTCTTGCCTTACTGGAGCACCACTCCGGAACACTGCTCTACACTAAGCAGGTACGTCGGTGTAAACACAATATCCGACAGCGTTGTACCTCCCGGTTCCTCCCTTTATAGGGCGTGTTTTCCTTGAGTTATGTAACAGCTCTCCTGTTTACATAAGGGCGTGTTTTCCTTGAGTGATGTAACAGCTCTCCTGTTTACATAAGGGCGTGTTTTCCTTGAGTTATGTAACAGCTCTCCTGTTTACATAACCTCTCAACCGCTAAGCATCCTGGGAGATGTAGTCCGTTTTCGCTGGTTACCGTTTTCCTCCCCTTGCATGACAGGAATTCTTGACAAAAGGTCTGATGTAGAGGTGGTAGATTGCCCTTGAGTCGTACCAACCCTGCTCTGTGCACAGAGGGTTAAACAAATCCAGTCCAATTCCAAATTGTACCTGTTCTCACCTGTTGGGTGGGTTCTGTATTTGGAGGGGTGGGTGTGACAGTGCCATTGATTGGTGTGGGATGAAGAGGAAGATAAGTTGATGTACAGGATTCTGTAAAGTGTTATGATTAATTGTGTAGATAGGTGCCGGGTTGGTAGTTGTGTATATGGGATGTTTAGGCTTCTTGATTTTGATATTTGTGGAAGTGGTGAAGATGCACAATGTCTGTGCAATATGGTATGAAGCTCATTAGAATGGTATGCTGTAAATTGCATTCTCGTGTGATATATTGTGGCGTTGTTTGGTGATGAGGATGGGTTGTGTAGGTAGTGGGGATTGAGGAGACTGGGAAGGTGCGATATCAAGATGGTTGCTGTAATAGGTAAGTTGTTTTAGCGATAAAATGGGGGTCAGATAGGCACATGAAGAGCAAAAGAGGGTGTAAAAATTGGGAGTAAGAGTTAAATGGGGAGTAGCAGGATCATGTTACACTCTTGGGTTGTTTATCTGATTGTGGATTCCAGATATAATGTTGTTTGACTTGTGGGATGGTAGTGGAATTTGTATGTAAAAAAAGAGGATAATATGATAAAAAAGAGATATGGGACGAGGAGAGTCTGTGTGTGTGTATGTGTGTGTGTGTGTGTGTGTGTGTGCACGTGTGTGTGTGTCACTTGTTTGATTTAATCGAGGGTTGGTGAGTCTTTCTTTGTACTTTCAAACAGAAGGTTTTCAGAGCCTTTCTAAAGGGTGGGTGGTCTGTGGATGAGGGTAATGAGAGAGGGAGAGAATTCCAAAGTTCAGCGGTGAGCACAGGGAAGCGGGAGCTGCGTAGCCTTGTCTTCTTAAATGCTTTTCTTAGATTCTTAACATTTGCGGAGTTTGGGCAGTAGGAATTCAACTTTCCCCTAGTAGGCTCTGTGAGTGGAGCACAGGGTTTTCACACTTTGTGTGACAGGGAGCCAGTGTAAGATTTTGAGGGTGTGTGGGATGTGTTCCCTAGTGTTAAAAATGTGAAGAAGGGCCTTGTCGCTGCTTTTTGCACTCCTGGAGTCTTCCTGTGAGATGCACTGGGAGGCCCAGGAAGAGATCACTTGAGTAGTGTGGAGTCCAGAGAAAGGATGAGTGAAAATACAGACTGAAGTCTTTGAGGGTATGCTAGCTAGTGGAATAGTCGACGGAGGAGGTGGAGATGATAAAATACGTTTGTATTATTTTGTTAACATGGGGCTCTAATGAGACTTCTGAATCCATAATTACCCCAAGGTTTTCCACTGCTTTGGGGAGGGGAGGGGGTGGATTCAAGCTAAGTGGCCTAGGTAAGGTTGTCTCTGCTCCGATCGTGCCATGGCAGATCAGTTTTTTGGGTTGAGTTAAATAGGATTCTTGCTCATCCAGAAATTGATCTTGTGCAGGCAGCTCACATCCTTTACATAATGAATGGTCTGTTTGAAAATCTGGCACAGATCTGGCACTGCTGACTGCTGGACCTATGTTCGACCTTAGTGGTCTATAAGAAAATTTTAAAAAATACTTTTTCATTAAAAAATGTTTTACTCTAACATATAACTGTATTTTTGCGATAATCAGACAGGTCAAGCAGACATATGTTCCTTCTACTAAGCAGCAGCTTGTATTTTATTGCTACTATTTTACAAAAATATTGTATGCAACAAGCCTGGAAACTCTTTGGGCTCTCTCTGTATCTAGATTAGACTAAAATGTTCTTAGTTTAGTCCTTAATGTGGGTGCTCAGCTTATTTCTAAACGCAGGCCGAGGAGAGTCTTGATCAAAATTGGCCTGTAGACATTTGCAGATGATCACCTCAAGACAACACATGAAGATTTGCGGTCATATTTGTCTCCAAATATTGTTGCCTTTCCACTCAAAAATTCTAAAATGTATTCATGTTTATTAAATAAAAGCCCTGTAGGGGAGTGGATTACCAAAGGACACTTCATGGTCTTCTTCACCCGCACAGACTCTGCACTTGTTGGACAGGCACCCCTGACAATCACAGCTCAGAGCCACCAAATCATTGATGTCAATAGAAATATTCAGATGTCTTTCTTCCAGAATATCACAACATTGGCCCTAATTACAATGTCAGTCGGAGTTGCCTCTGACCAACATCGCTGCGGTTTGGGAACCGACCAACCTCACGTCGGCGGTTTCTACCCTGCAATTAGGATGCTACCGCACATGGTGCGTTTGCAAACTTCCATTTTTCAATGGGAGCTTGTGCAGCGGACCAAATCCACCCGCAGCACAATCTCGCATTGAAAAATTGAAGTTTTTAAACACCCTTGCACTGTGTGGCAGGCACCTCATAGCCACATGCGGAGGGCCAGGAGGAAAGGGGGCCCTGCTAGGGACTCCCACAGTCGCGTTCAGACAGCTTTTCCATGTCAGAAAGGCCGACATGGAGAGGCTGTCGGAATCTGACATCATAATCCCGATGGTGGAAACGCCGTCCTTAAGGCATTATGAGGAGTTTCTGACCAGTCGATGGGCTCCATGAGCCCATCGGATTGTGTCGGTCAGCTCCTCCGACTGCTGCCTCCAACTGCACTCATCGTAATGCGTTAGTCGGATCGCAGCAGTAGATACGGTTCAGACCGCAACCGACAAGCTGTCGGTGACGGTCCGAACTGCATCGTAATGAGGCCCATTGTGTTTTCAATATCAATATGTCAAAAAATCGTAGGCATGATATTGATTACCATCATATAGTAAAGTATAAAAAGGGAAGTATACATTTTCTATTTTTAACTCCACATCTACTTGCCTTTCACACGTTGGTAGTTGATATCATGTATATTTTGGTAGTCTGATACTAAAACCATATTATTATGGTATAACACCCTATCTTCTGGTCTGCAGAGCATAGTCATGCCACTGTGTGCCATGCACAAAATAAAAGAACTAGCCTTCTATGCACATGGAGGAAAAAGGGTCTGATTTAGAAAAGGGCAATTATGAGAGATCCTCTGAAAAACAACAGATTTCCCATTCGTGCGTCCTGTGGCATAATCCCCTATTTAGCGGTCCGTAAATGGTGAAGGTTTCCTTGGTAGCAATCCCTCTGGCTCCACCAAGATCTGTAGGAAACTTTATGTAAAAAATACAGGGAGAGGTTATATCCTCAGGCTGCTTTACATTCTCTCTAGCTAATGACTTTCTAATCTAAAATTACATAGTAGCCTGACACACTATGTGAGTGAGGAACCTAGACATATTTCATTAGCAGAACTTTGTAGGATGCACATTTTTCGTACACAGAATCAAATTTTTAGACTTTATAGGCCACGTAAATGTTAAAAAGCAATATGACAGTACAGAAATTCCATATCTCATACAGACAATATCTTAATACTATTCACTTTTAACAATATATTTATCCCGAAAAGAACGACATAAATCATTCTTCAAATTTTCAAATATTTAGGTCATAATTGGAGAACATGAGACAATGATTTATCGTTTGAGATTTCACACTTTCATAAATGCATACACATACAGTGGTCGCCCAGTTTTTTCAGAATTTCACATATATTCAGAATTTGGGGAAAATAAATATTTACTAATGCCCAACATATTTTCGAATTTACCCATTATGTTAGCAATTGCTTCCCTTCCACACAGTTAAGATCCTCTATAGCAAATTAGAGTGTTGTCTATTAAAAGATTCTAATATATGTCACAATACAAGGAAGTGACAACTCTTTTCATCTTTGAAGGTCAAATTCAATAATCCAAGCCGGTATATTTTAATCCATAAAAAGTTATTGTCCCACAGTTCATTAAACAAGCAACTCTAACTGATAGACAACCTTTCTCTTTTTTAAGGGTAAAGTATTGACCTCTGCGGTAATGTTTAATAAGTTAGACCCAACTTCATTCACAGTGCCTGAATCGCTGTTCACAGGAGCCAGTCAAATGCTCTCTGTAGCAGTCTTCATTCTCATCTATTAAAATTACCAGCCGGGTTCAGGATACTTGCAAAAGACCCATACAAAACAGTATGAATTATCTTAGCCCTGCATGCCCATATCAACAGTGCTATTGGTAGCCCACTGTACAGAGTGTGGAATTGTATTAAAACTCCCATTGATATTATGGCATTACTAGTTGTAATGTCCTTGTGGGTTTTTCAGATCAGGATATTTATAAGAATAGCCCCTAAATACTTATATTCTTCAACAGTAACCAATGAGTTAATACCGAAGGACCAAGTTTTTACCACATTTCCCAAACATCAAGTTCTGAGTTTTTGAGATATTATTATTGTGAGAAAAATGGATCATCAGTTGTGTGGCCCACAGAAGTAATGAGTCCACATTCACCCTCAACTGGGGGCCAAACAACCCATTGTAGCTTTTGACTAACTCAAGGTAGTGACGCAGTCCAAGGCTTACTCTAGGGATGTGGTGTGGGCTAGTAATCACCATTCACTGGCATGCAATAATAACACTGAATAAATAATTGTCCAGTCTGTGCTTTTTCTTTAGAAAAAGTAAAAGTACATTTATTACATACACACACACTCTACTCAATACTACGGAGTAATTTACAAATATACATAAGGCTGGTGAAAATACCTTTGGCAATATTACATTTGACCCCCCCAAAATTGACAGTACGCCCTCATTCATGTACTATGTACCACATAACCATATATGGGCTTGTCAGTTTACATTAAGTCAGTGTTGTCACATTTCAAGACTAAAATCACCTCAGTAACCATACACCCTCTGCACTTATTATGAGTAATCAGGCATTGCAATAAGATGCTCTCTTCATCATTAGCAAAACAATGTAGCCTCTAAATAATATGGGTTATTGTTAGCATTAACAACCCTTTAAATAAAGCATTGTCATTGACATCTCTGAATTAAGCATTGCTTAAACTCATGGTGAATAATTCTTATAAAGACAGCATTGCCTAACCAACATAAAGAACACTTTTCAAAAAGCATTGCTCAAAGCCTTATGACAATCATTTTTGATTAAAGCATTTTCCAATATTTACCATGTCTCTATGTCTTATTTAACCCTCTTTAAGCCAGAGAACCTGCAGCCATATCCTCAGCCCCTAGAGGGTGTTGCACTACCAGCTGTAGAGCAAAAGCTCCAGCCTTGGTAATGATAGAAAAACTATATAAAAACCTAGGTTGGTCATCATTTTTATTGGACCCTCTAAACTTAGGGTCAGTACTGTTGCTAACACATCTTGGGCTTCCTTGAGGGGAGCTGCAGAGTTCCTTTAGCTCCCCATACTCCTTTACAGTTGGGCTATTACAAACAGGGAAAAGGTGTTTAGGTCTATTTTCGCTTCGCAGGGCATTATGGGGTGCTCCCTCTGGGAGCGTGAATAATAATGAGTGTCTCTGGCCACTTGTTTGTGCTACGCCAAACAGCACGTTCTTTTTCCTTTTTTATTTTTATCTTGGAGGTGGCTGGTCCCACCTGGGCACGCAGCGTGCTTACCAGTGCTGGGGGGGGCAGCTCAGAGAGCCTACCCCTGGCTGCCCATCAGCTCCAGTGTGGCAGCCGCTCTCCTGCTGCAGCAGGAACTGACAGCTCTGTTTTCCCCTGCGTGTTCTTGCAGGCAAGGCATTTGGCTCCGTTGTGGCCACCTGCTCCCCCCAGACACAGACACGGACAGCGAGGGTGGCCCACCACTGTTTGGGGTGATTGCAGCTATGCCACCCTTCTCCTCCTCTTCTTATCGGGGCATAACTGCACTCCCTCCCATTTGGTTGTTTTGCTCCATCTTGGCTTAATCCTGCACCTCGTGGTGAGCCCTAGCCATCTGGAGCACTTTCCTTAGGCCTGCTGGCCTCTAAGGTGGCAACCTTTGCAGGGAGCTGATTCAACTGGCCCCCTGAGCTAACCTTTCTCCTTTTACTCATCTTGTACTTCTCTCCTCCTTGGTGTAGAAGTCCAGTTCTTCCCCCAACTAGTCCTAAGGGGTGTTAAGAAACCAACTTCCCTGGTCCTGGGGAGAGCCCCACAGAAAGTTCCATAATCCAGGTACCCCTGACCAATCCTAGGGTTCCACATACTCTCTCTGCCCCTGTCCCAACCATCATGTACAGCATGCTGGGACAATTAAAAAATGACATCATTTAGGAGTCACTAATCACATCACATCTGGGCACCTCATCTCCGCCCCTCACTGACATCACTGCCAGGGCCTTTCCCATCTAATCTTCAAAGAGGATCCTCTGCCTGTGTTGGCTCCAGAGGTCTTAGCTCCCTCCTTTGCTTTGTTCAGTGGGCTTGGGCTGGCCCATCCCTGATACAGTGACAACTAACTGATGGATGCGGAGCCTTCACCTCCATCCCTTTCCTCCTCAGGAGCTGGGTGAAGCACTGTTAATTGCCCCTTGTGTGTGATGGGGGGGCTTGTTTCTGCTGCTGTAATTGTAATTAATGTGGCACAGCAGCGTGACAAAAGGCCTGGGCTCTGATCCTGAGCTTAGACAGAGAAATATGACAATTCTAGATGGCCCATAAGCTGTACAGATATCTTCATGGAACTCTCAGATTTGAGTTGGGCATACATTGTCCACCCCATTTTGATATGTCAAAGGTCTCTGTAGACCAAAGGGAAGGATAACTGCACTCTAAGGCAGTCTTCCCCCTAGGTGTATAGTGGAGTGTCACTGCAGGCAGGGAAGTGACACTGACACTCCCTGTGAGTGTACACCAACATTATGAGGCCTACTTCAGGTCAATATCCAATTCTGCAGACTCCCCTCTGTGCCAGGCTGCTTGTGCATGGTTACCGGACTGAGCATGAAAGGAGTCTCCCACACATGCAGCCCTCACACGTCTGAATATTGTTGATGACAGAGATTATATTGCCAATTCATTCTGAGCAAAAAGGAGTGTAATTACCTTGCTACCCTCACAACAACTGTATTTGCAATTAGAATTTTTTTTATCTAGAATCTCTGGCTTGTATATATTTCTAGCTATAATTACTTTCATAGAATCATCCAGTTTGTTTCCATTGCCTTGCAAATTAGGGGCTTCTTAATACAGACTAAGGAATATAGGGATCACTGGTAGCATGTTAAACGTTCTAGAGTAAACAAAATGCACATTCTAATAGCAAAATAATCTATTAGGGTGGCACTATTGCCATGAGCAAAAGTTTCACTTGTTGGTACATCGTCCAGAGATCGGCCATTAAAGTGCATAGTTGGCACTCATGTAACATCCTTACGACTGCTCGTGCACATAAGAAAGACTTAGCCAATGGCATGACTGCTTCAGGAATATCTTAAAACTCTCTCAATCATTGACCTTCTAATATTTCCACGATTTCCTTATTATGAGTCTCCCATTCCAATTCTCTCACACTATTAATACAGTGACATGGCAAGTACTTCATGCTGCCCAAATATCAAACTCAAAGCAATCAGTCATCTCATTGTTTGAATTTTTTGCGACCACATCAATAATCAATGAAATGCCACTTGAGAGGATTATCGGGTCAACTCTACAGCATTTTTTGATTTGTTTAAAGTAACCATTTAGATAAGGGGAGTCAGTTATTCAAGTTCCTCGCAATAACAATACTAAAACTTCCACCCCTCAATATGTGCTAATGTCAGCATTCTCATACCATCAAGCAAAGCAATTGATGTACCATTGAATTATTTTGTCAACTGAAAGCCCTCTGTCTAATCTGGTAGCAAGGCTCAAAAACTAAAGAAGAACCAATCGTGTTACCTATATGAGATTTTTTTTAAATGAGGGCCTGGATAGAAGGGTATGTTCCTATCATACTTATCATGTCATATTAAGATCTTCTTCAAAGGTCGTCAATTTTGATTGTCTGTACTTCACAGTCTATTAAGTGGAGAGACAGACCCTAATAACTCTAATGTCTGGGCAACTTGACTAAGAGCCAATTCTTGTTTATTCTAGGAAAATTGCTTTTCTTTATGGCAATTGCTTCTTGGTTTCGAACCAGAGATCAGACCTGGCTAAAAAATAGGGTCTTAGCTTCCAAAAGCAGGTTCAAACTGCCTGTATCATCAAAGTGAAGACCGCAATCTACTCCGCTATTAGATCATAATAAAAGAAAACAGACTACATTGTTAGAGTTAAGGAGGACACAGTAGAAATTGAATGGAAAACTTAAGTAGCCAAGTTCAATTAAATCATTTATTGCATATCTTTTCTAGGTTGGATACAGAAAGTTTCATATGGTCAAGTTAAGGACATTGGACTAGGTAGACTACTTTATCAATTTTAACCAGGATGAGAAGGAAGTCCTGCCTTAATACTATTCACTTTTAGCAAAATTCTTTAAAAAATGGTAATGCAATGGCTACTCAAGAATTATCTAAAGCAAAAAGAAAATTCATAGCAGCCTCAATCTTTTAAATATATTTATCATGAAAAGAAGAGCATAAAAACATTCATCAAATTTACAATGTTTAGGAGATATTTAGAGAAGAAGTGACAATGAATTAAAAAGAGTTGTTTAAAGCGAAGCCTCTGATAGATTCACCAATATTTAAAAATATGCACATGAGAGTCTTAAAGTCACATCATTGGTCCTTTGCCCTTGCCTCTTGGAATTGGACTGGGTAAAATCAGGGGTATATTTTAAGATGCTGCGATCATTTGAAAGACACACTTGGGTGAGGGTTCCGAATGCTGATCCATGCTAGGTTTTCATGATAACAACTAACTATGTACAATATTTTGGTGCATTGTATGCAAACTTATCCTGTGTGGGTATCCTGAAAATCGGCCATGGATCGGGCCCTGATGGATCAACTCTGGAGAAAGTGCATATGAACTACTCCTAGACCTGCGTTACTAGTGCACACTTAATACCGATTTGAGTAGAAACCAATGCAAAATTACCACTGATTTTTCTGGGAATAAATTCTTGAGGTCAGAGCGACAGACCTTGCCCCCTGTAAAAAGCCTAGAATTTGATAATGATATGTGGAAATCACCCTGCAAACACCTATTTCCGGTGTTAGTCTCCATTCCATTGGCAAGCTTTGTACTCTCACTTGTACTCCTGCAAGAAATCCGCTTTTCAGGGTACCAACAGTATTGGTGATCACATATGATAGATGACTACATTGTAATTACAGACATGACTGGAATGGCGGGCACAGTGAACTCTCACTATGTATCAGGAACTCTTGGAGGCACCAGGCCCCTATAGATGTACTCCAGGATAAACTTTAGTGGTATGGGAGTAAGACGCCTGGTGCCAATATGAGATAGGGAGCTCTGAATTTCACCCAGGGCAAATCTTAATAAATCTGCCCCATGTATCAAGAAAGTAGTAACAATGTAGAGTGGTAGTCATCAAACTACGGTGGGAAAAATATATTCTGAGCCTCAATCCGCTCTCTTGGGGGTGGTGGTGGTATTAATGCACTCAGTAGTATTCATTTGTCCACCCTTGAAAGGATGAGAGCAGTGGTAACACCTAGCCTCGCACGTGACTCTTGCATTTTACTCTCAGACCTTCTACAGCACGTGCACTGACCCACTCAGCCATCTCCCTGGCACGTGTAAGTCTCTCATCCGGTGACGATGAGGTCATGTTTCATTATGTTTGGGAGAAGCTGAATGTTATGTTTCTCAGCGAGGGATTTCAGGTTTTTCCAGATTTCAGTTTCCGTCAAGTCTGTTCAGGTAGCAGCGCCCTGCAGCTAATTAAGATGCCTTTTGTGCCCAGCTCCGAAAATAGCGCTTTCTGTTTCTGCTTTTATTAACTGGAAAGACTCAAGGAGTGTTTTAAAAAAAGGTTGTTGCAGTGGGGCTGCCTCTTTATGGTCTAATGGGTCTAATGTGAAGGAAAGCGGGACGCCCTAAAACCAACCTTGAGATTTCTGGTCTGTCCCAAGTGGAGATCTGTTTATTCAGGAGCACGTCTCCTTAATTGAACACACTGCAATCTTGTAAATATGCAGACGTTTCAACATTTTTGCATTTAGGGCCTAATTACGAATCTGGCAGTCTGAGGACCGCCTGACTTGGGGGGCGCGGGGGTGGCGTTTACCCACCGACGCACTGGCGGTCTGTCGGCCATATCACACCTTTGGGGGTTTGACCGCCATCGCACCCCCGCAGTCGCGAGGGATCCGCCAATAATGTGCTACTCTTCCAACTTTGTAAAGTGACTTTTCCTAACTTCAATGCGCTATCAAACCCAGTTTGAATAAAAACGCAGCCTCTTTTGCAAACTTCATTTCTTTCTTCAATTTCACAAAATTTGATAAATAGAAGATCAAGATTATTACTCTCATAACCTCTGAATATTAGGAAGTAAATATCCTGCTCAATTCTATGCATTTCATTGCTGTAAATGTAGGTGACAAAATAATGTGTTTCTTTCTTTTCCAACTCTGTTAAGTGATTTCCCTCAACTAGTGACTTCTAAAGCCAGTTTTTAAAACCCCAACCTCTTTTTTCAATCTGCAGTTATTTTCTTTTATTTCTTTAAAGTCTCATAAGTCGAGGGTCAAGAATTGTGCAGAATGCTGCTATCATAATAACCTTTGATTTTCCTTAAATCGTTCATGTTCTTGTAAGCCCCTCCCAAAGCACGTGTTAAGGTGACTTGAGAGGGGAGAGTGGCTACTAAATACCATAACATTGTTTTCTTATATACCGCCTCATTCTTAATTTACCCTGCTTCTGGGCGCTATAATAACAGATATTACGTGTAAACAAACTCCAGTTTTATCATGTAAGATGACCGGCTCAGCCGAGCCTCTCTCCCTCTCAGATCTGACCACATGACTGCAGGTTCCATAGACGAGGGCTTATTTATGCAAGCCTTTCTACAAACCCTAACTCTACTTTCATCCTGTCATAGTAGTCAGATGTGATTAAGTGCTGTATTGCTGTATTTGTATAGCGCGTACTGCCCTCTATGTGGAGCGCCCAGGCGCTTAGCCACGTGGATAGCAACTTACACCGTCTGCGGTGTATCGTTGAAAGGGTGTTGACTTTTCTTTGAGCCTATCACTAAATCACAAAAAAATACAATCTGCTTTAAATTATTTTATTAACAGCGCCAGCAGAAAACTAACTGACTTCCCCGCTATCTCAGTGTAGCTTTTCCTGCGTTTGTTCACATGGGAACACATTGCTGCACTAAATGCAGATAAGATATAAACAGTTACAAAGCGAGGTTACTTATCGCCCAACCGCTGACAGAGCGCCACCGACAGTGAGAGTGTGTCGCACGGTCCCCCGCGACCCCCGTCACAGGATGGTACAGTGAAGATATGCTAGAGCAATGTGTGCAGCGTACAAAGTCACCCGAAGGCAGCTTCAAGGAGCTATGGAGCCTTCTGGTGGGTGCAGATGAGAGTGTAAAATATAGTGCCTGGTAAACAGGCAGCACGGGGGTTTTCTGGCCTGGAGATAGCTCCGATGGGAGGGCACACATGTCCCATAGGGCCCTACACTGATCTCAGTCCAGCAGATAGCTGTTTTCAGACGGAATATTTGCCCCTAGGATCCTATACTCCACATTATACTCTGGTATTTGACATCAGTCGTTGCTTGTATGAATGCTTAATTTGAGCCGGTGTTTTCTGGCGCTTGGCACCAACACTTTGGGGCCGATTCCGATCCTGGAAAAACCGGGTACGAATCGTCGGACGGAGCGTTTTCTCCGTCCGACTCGTACCTGGGAAAAATACCTTACAAACATACAAGTACGATTCGTACAGAAACACCATTTCCGTACGAATCTTAAAAAACACCGACCGGCTAAAATATACCCGCAATTCCGATCCGGGACACCGCGTACGCGACATTCGCGCGGAGTCAGGCAGCGTTTTACGGACCAGCAAGTACGATTCGTACCCACAGCACTTCGCACGGCAATATTTTTACGGGACCCAAAAAGTGCCGGAAAAGCTAAGTACGTCACGATGTACGGCGAAAAGGGGGCCCGGTACGCATCGCACCCCCATCCCTACACGTCCGCACCGTACCCCCAGCCCCCCCATGTCCGCGCCGTACCCCAGCACCCCCCCCATGTCCGCGCCGTACCCCCACCCCCGTAGGTACGGAGCGTACCCCCACCCCACCCCGTAGGTACGGAGTGTACCCCCACCCCCGTATGTACGGTGCGTACCCCTCGTATGTACGGAGCGTACCCCCACCCCCGTATGTACGGTGTGTACCCTCGTATATACAGAGCGTACCCCCACCCCACCCCGTAGGTACGGAGCGTACCCCCACCCCGTATGTACGGTGCGTACCCCTCGTATGTACGGTGCGTACCCCCACCCCCCGTATGTACGGTGCGTACCCCCAGCGCTCGCGCTGGGGGTACGCACCGTACATACGGGGGGTGGGGGTACGCACCGTACATACGAGGGGTACGCACCGTACATACGGGGGTGGGGGTACGCTCCGTACCTACGGGGTGGGGGTATGCTCCGTACATACGGGGTGGGGGTACGCTCCGTACCTACAGGGTGGGGGTACGCTCCGTACCTACGGGGTGGGGGTATGCTCCGTACCTACGGGGTGGGGGTACGCTCCGTACATACGGGGTGGGTGTACGCTCCGTACCTACGGGGGTGGGGTGGGGGTACGGCGCATACATGGGGGGGGCTCGGGGTACGGCGCATACATGGGGGTGGGGTGGGGGTACGGCACGTATGCGGGCACATGTTTGGACGTCTCCATGGTTGCTATGGGAGTTCGCTCCTTACAGTGTTTTTTCCATACGGTTGTGCATTCGGACGGACGGGACGGATGGTACTTGCGCGCTCGGACTTCATTTTCCAGATTCGTACGTAAAAATGTCCGGGGACGTGTCGGACACTTTTTCCGACCTGAGGACGTGTCGGGGAATTTTCCCAATGCGATTCGTATGGATTTTTTTACATACGAATCGTACTTGCCAGTTTGTACGGAAATTGTACGATTCATACGTAAAAAAATCCGGATACGATTCGTACGGGGAATATTTTTAACGGATCGGAATCGGCACCTTAATTGCCAACACTAGCACATATGACATGGTTGTTATCTCAATATACATTGATAAAAATGACTAATTCCTGCTGCCAAAGCCATTCTTATAGTTTTTGGGGCATGGAATAGTTTGAATTGTCACACTTGTAGGACTGTGATTGTTATTAGTTATGTTGGTACTGTCAATGTCAGCGCTGGCAGGGACAATGGGTGGTGCAAACTGCAGTGGCCTCCTAATGAGGGTCCTGGCACTTACATTTTAACACATTGAGCACTGCCCTACAGCTGACTGTTCGGATATTTTGCACACCATGTTGTTTGAGCATTTTCTGAGGGCCCAGAGTTCATTTTCAGAAATTATATTTGTTTTCTCAACTGCTTGCAAAAAAGGGCCTAGAGAGGCCGAAAGTGCGAACAAAACCATTCATTCATTTTTTATATCTAGGCCTCCCAGAAAGTGCAGCTGTGTGGTTTGCTAACAACATCTTGGGGACTTTCAGAAAGGTTCCCTGGGAATGCATTCCTCCCGTTTCTTACGATTGGCTTTCTGATTTGTAACTCACATTTACTTGCTTTCTATTTACTGCCTTTTTTTAGGCTGTCCAGTTTTAGTTTGTATTTTCCCTTGCCTTAACCTTATTTACTATATTCTTCCACCAGCACTGAATTTCTGTAAACAGGTCTTTAAATCTTGTTCTTGTCCCATTTGCTGTGCATTCAAAGACAGAGGTCAAATGTGAGGCTTTATCTTCCAGGGAGCTTAGTGCTTACTTTTCTTTCTCTAACTTTAAAGTGAGAGGATTTATGTGACAATCATGCTGGCTACTCTGTACAATGTCATTTTTTTCTAGCACAAAATAAAATTTAAATGTCTGTAAATGATCTGTCTAGATGTTTCAGAACATGGAAAGCAAAAATGAAGGACATTTTTTGGTAATTCTGAAATGTGGTGGAAACAAATATTTTAATATGATCAAAATAAATCAAAACCCTAGATGATGACATTTCCAAACATTATCCTTTTTGCGCTGTAGACCTTTATCAGTAAAACTGTGTGTCTGTGCAAATGTAATGGTCATTTCAATTTAAGATGTGCTATCGGTAATGGCAGTGCGCTACCACACCATTCATACTCCAGTTTACCCCACTCCAATCTACTCTGCACCACGCTACTGCACACCAGTGCGTATCACTCAACACTACGCCACTCCACGACACTCCACACTGCGTCACTGCTCTCTACTCTGTACCACTCCACTCTACACCACTTCACTCAATTCCTCTCTATCTACACCACTTTACTCTATGCCAAGGCACTCTACCCCACACTCCTCTACTATGCACCACTGCACTCTTCTCCACTACGCTTTACACCAATCCACTCTAAGCCACTCTAATTTACTCTGCATCACCACACTCTACAATACTGCACTTCAAGTCACTCTACTCTATGCCACTGCACTGCACTCTACTCCACTTCACTCTTCTCTGAAACAATCTAATCAATTAATCAATCAATCAGAGGTTGGTGGAGTGCAACTACTCACCCGTAGTGTCTCAGTGCGCTGAGAAGGGGAGGGGGGGCAGCTCCAGAATGTTCATTAGGGTTTGTTGAACATATAATCTATGCGACAGCACTCTACATCCCTCTATTACACTCTGCACCATTCCACTCTACGGCACTTCACTCTACGCCACTGCAATCTGCCCTGTGCCACTCCACTCTACGCTGCTGCACTATACACCTCTGCACTCCTAGGCCACTTTACTCAAAACCAATACACTCTATGCAGCTACACTCTACGTCACTCTACTCTACACCATGGCACTCTATGCCACTGCACTCTACACTTATGCACTCTACGCCACTGTACTCTTCACCACTGCACTCTATGACACTCTTCTATGCAATACTGCACTCTCTGCCTCTGAACTCTTCATCACTGTACTCTGCTTCACTGCACTATATGCCACTGTGCTCTGTTCCATGCCACTGTACTGCACTCTATGCCAGTGCACTCTAGGCCACTACACTTGACACCAACCCACTCTATGCCACTCTAATATACTATGCACAACTGCACTTCTTACCACTGTACGCTGCACCACTCTACTCTACTCTCTCCAGTCCTGGAAACTGGGTTTCGGGCTCCTTGGAATGCATCCCATTCTCACTCCTTTCCCACGGAGACAGGACGTGAGTCCCTACACCCCTCCCACTACACCGGGACCTATCTGGACTACTAAGAACCTTTCCCACCACTCTCGGCTGGGAAATACCGGTGCCACTCCCCTTAGGGTCACTCCCAAATGCCTTCTCAGACCCTCTGGCACTCACCCAGAAGTCTGCCTCCCGTGCAAGCTTCCTGGGATCAGAGAACTCACACTCCAACAGGTGTTGGCGTAACCCTGGAAAACAACAACAGAACATGTGCTCTCTGGCAATCAGATTGAACAGCCCTTCAAAACTGTTTTCTGTGCTACCCACCACCCAACCTTCAATTGCATCACAACACTCATCCACAAATTCCTCCTAAGACTGGTGATATGGTTTCCTACTGCCCCTGAACCTCAACCTATACCATTCAGGTGTGACACCCTCTTCCTGGGAACTAGGTACCATGCTCTGGGATCTGGGAGTAGACTTCCTACACTGGACTCTATTGCTGCCACCACTGGACCCCACCCTCACTGGTGAATCCAGACCACTAAAACTATACTCAGGGGACATATCCTCAAGAGATAGCTTTTCTCTGACGAAGGCCCTCTCTGCCTCTGCCATCCTCTCCTGAACTAAGGGGCTCTCAAACTCAGCCTTTTTCTCTTCAAGGACCAGCTCCTTGAGACTCAACTCCTGAGCCAACAACGCCTTTTCTTCCTCCACACCCAGCTGTGCTATCTCCTTGGCATGCTCTAATCTGAGCCTTTCCAAAGCCGGCTGGTGCTCCATTTCTTCCCTCCTATCCACCCACTCCTCTGGGGACGGGGAAAGGGATGAGGCACTGCCCCCCGCACACGACCCAGCTAGGGACTCCATCTCTACAGGGTCCTCACTATCTACTGGTGTCCCTGCTCTGTCATTTTCTCCCTCCCGTGCAGACTCTTCAGAACCACCCCTAGACCCACCACCCTCTTGGTGTGCGGACTGGGAAACCCTTCCTCTCAGAGTACTCACGTCTCCATTCATCCTCTTGCCATTGCAGCAGGACTTTCTGAAGGCTTAGCTGGGTGTCTAAGCAACGCACTGCATGGTCTCTCCTCACAGAACTCCCTCAACTCCCCCATACTGTATTTGAACAGATCACGAAAACGAAAGGCAGAAATGCATTTTGGCAAGGCACTAAGGCACAAGTGCAACACGGGAGACCGAGGTGTAAGAGCTGCAACAGGAGTACACAATTCAAAAATGACACTTTTGAGGAGAAATAAAAAAAAATCAGGAGAAATCTACAAACACGTGATTGTCTAAATGCAGAGCTTTGTAGCGCAACCATGCAACACTGTGGTACTGTGCAAACGCAAGTCCTATCCTCACCGCTGACAAACAATGTTGTAAATGGGATTTCTGGTTGGCTAGGGCATGCACCCCAGCCAGGCAGAAACCACCACTCTAGTCAGGGCAACGGAGTTACACACCGAAGATAACCCCTGCTCACCCCCTTGGTAGCTTGGCAGAGCAGTCAGACTTTTCCCAGAGGCAACGTGTAAAGCATTTGCGCAACACACTCACACAGCAGCGACACACTAGGCACACCACAAGAGAAACTTCACACAAGGTGATATAAAAATAGCCTTTGTATTAGAATAAAAAACACATTGGAACATAATCACATATATACACTGTGCCACCTGGCACTTGGTATCACTTTACAGGGATTATTTGTATTACAGGGCTAATCGGGCCACTGTCATCACCATCATAATTCACACTTAGTGAAAACACCCAGTAACTACTGGTCAGGGTATACTTAGCACAAACACATTGTGCAAAGCATTTTAGGCATATATCCTAATTAGCAACAGTGCACTACGGTAATCCGGGCACCACAGTAATTCGGGCATCACACATGTGCATGAGGCCACTCCCAGGGCTCACAGGCACCTGAACCATCAAGCCTGGGCGTAGGGCACCGAAGTACTTTCACCCCTGCCACGAAGTGCTGTACATAACCTGCCTGTCCAGGGCTCACCCAAAGGTGTGTGTCCATCAAGCAGTTGCCCACGATCTGGCGGTGCAGCTGCGAACACTGATTCTTGCCCCCAGACTTGGGGCAACACAAAAGCGACTCAGGGTGGACTCGGTCGTTGAGGGGGGGGAGGGAAGCCAATACCTTGCTCCCCCTCCTCTGCCCTGGCTCAAGATGGGTAATGCTCCCACCGTAGACCACTCCCGGTCCCCAGTGCACAATCTTTCAATATATCGACCCTCTTGCAACGCAGCTGCCCGTGATTACACAGCGAGGAAGCTGCTGCAGGTCAACCCAGCCGCAACCGAGGCGGAGACCTCTCCCACGTTCCCCTCTCTTGTTGATTCTTCAGAAACCCACTTGTGGCTCAGGTGAAATCGGCATCCTTGAATCCCCTGACTGCGGCATCTCTCCTCCGTGCGAGAGCCACGCCCTCAACCAGGCTCAGCCTTTGCCTGGCTTCCGCCTGGTTACCACGTTCTGCTTTTCGGCCGGAGGCCATGCCCATAACCAGGCCACAGCCGCCTGGCTTCCGGTCCACAACGCGGCTGCTCTCGTTGTATTTTCACAGAAGGAGCCCACTTCTCGGCTCAGGTAACAAACTGCAAAGCACACGCAGCACTGAGCGGGGGGGGGGGGCGCCGACACGCACACTGGCTGCTCTCATGATAGAAGCCCCCTCATTTGTGATGGTTCCTCCTGGCGCCCAGCAGTCTTTCAGCAGCACAGCTCCAAGCAGGTACAAAGTTCATTTTCATGGGGTCACAGCCCCAATATTTATACTATATACAGTATTTGTTCTGCTCTGGCACAGGGCTTTGGACCTAGTTCAAACCAGATCTGGTGGGCACTTAACAAGTGCACAACAGTCCCCATTGTTAGTGTAAGCTCTGGCACCAGACACACCACAGGGGGGTGGAGCCAGCATTGTGGAAGGCAGGCACAGTCCTATTCAGGGTCAGGTGCTACTCCTCCCACAACTCCAAATGCAGAACAGCCTATTCAGCCTAGCGCTGACTCACCCAGCCCCTCTGGAGCCACTGCAGCTCCCCAGTCATTGTCATCCAGAGCCAGACATGCAATACACAACAGGTAGGCACAAAGACACATAGCACACAGAAATGCCCACTTCTAAAAGTGGCATTTCTAAAATAGTGATAATAAATCTGCGAACACCATTACGCAGAATTGATTACCACTATTCCAAACATACCAAGCTTGATCACGCTACTCCTCTCATGTCAGGAATTACCACTGAAGCACATATCAGGGAATCCCCAATGCATTCCTATGAGAGGGAGGCCTCTCAGTAGTGAGAAACCAAATAGGCTGTTTGTCACTACTAGGACATGCCACACAGTTAAGGCACATGTCCTATATTTTATCTACAGCGCACTCTGCCCATAGGGCTAGCTAAGGCCTACCTTAGGGGTGACTGATATGTAGTAAATAGAGAGTCACAGACGTGGTATCCACTTTATGTGCCACGTCCCAGCGGCAGTAAATTGCGCTTAGGCCCTGCAAAGGCAGAAGCCTGAGACAGGTTTGAATGTCTACTTTGGTGGGTGGCGCAAGCAGCGCTGCAAGCCCACCAGTAGCATTTAGTTTACTGGCCCCGGGTATATGAGATACCACTTTACAAGGACTGATAGGTAAATTAAATATGCCAAACAGGTGTAGACCAATCTTACCAAGTTTACCATAGAGAGCACGTGCACTTTAACACTGAACAACTGTGATAAAGTGCCTAGAGTCCTAAAACCACCAACACCAGGTCAGAAAAAATACCAGGAGGAAGGTAAAAAGTTCAGGGATGACCCTGCAAAAATGGCCAAATCCAACAGTGACTAACCGTTTTGCATGTAGTCAGTCCACAGCAATCTGTGATGCACACAAGCAGTCCATGGCAATCCGTGACTGCTGCAGATACCCAGGCATACTCCTGGAATTCTCCCTGCATTCCTTCAAAGTTGTAAACGTATCCAAAACCTAGCCAAACACCTATAGAAGTAAATTTCCTCACTTTAAATCCAGGGACACATCCTTGTTATTAAGCACCCGTCCATGTATTTTCCCATCTATTTCAGATTTACTCCTAACTCAGCCCACCACGTTATCAAAATTGCATTATGATTAACACATATGTTTGTTGTTTCATTTCCTTATGTACCATGCTCTGACACCCAAAAAAGCCTGCCTGCGCTGTATAAAACTGCGTACATCCATTTATAAATAATGCCAGCAAAAGACAGTCATCTCTGAAAGATGGTCACCAATTGTCGACATGTTTTGGCCAGCAGGGTCTCAATCAAGTGTTTTGAGAGTCTGCTAGACATGGCCATTGCAACCGGCCTCTCTAACACAGCTCATTCTACACTACTTCTAGCATAAGAGTTCAGGCTCCTCTGCACTTCCCTACTGTTAACGATTTCAGTGAGAAGAGAGACACCCTGAGAAGCCAGAACTTTGAGTCACTCATATTAAGAAAGCAGCTGAAGACAATGCCATTATTAAGTTATCCATGCCTGCCAAAGACAAACATCTCTTATGGATGATGAATAATCATCGACATGTTTCGGCCTGGTTTGAGAGTCAATAAGCTCTGCTTGTGGCCAGGACCACACAGCCTATGTAGTTGCTGGGAATCAGAATTGTTGGATGTGTGGCTTTCACGTTGTGCAGCCCAGTGGGCCCTTCGAAATCGAAATGATGTTCTCCTGTCTACCCGCTGAGTGTGCTTTGATTACTGTTCTACACACTTACAGCATAGCGTGGCTTTCTGTTTCTCCCTCGAGGGCTCCCTCTTCCAGCTCAATGTAGCTTAGCTCTGCCTTAGTTTACAGAACTGAAACAGTTTAATAAAAATATACTGTTGTGAAATAGTGAGAGTCAAGAGGGTGGTGTGAGTCACACACTGGCAGCGGATCCATGCAGACATCACCTCACAGCTGCTCTTGCCCTCTCCTTGCTGTCACCTTCTCTCACTTACCTTTTATTTTCTTGCTTCAGTGTCAGCTACTTCTCTCTACAGTGACGTTTTTACATTCACCCTCTGATAGTCATCTCCCGCTTCTGCATTTCATACCTTGCTTACAATGTCCCCTTTGTCCACTTACTTATCTACTTTCCCCTGTGTCCACCTCCCTCTCCTTCCCATCTGATATTCTCCTTTCCTTCCTGTCTCACACTCTATCTCCACCCCCTCTTTCTTATTTTGTCTCCTTTATTTTGCCTTTCTGGGTTTCCCTTTGCAATGGCTAGCATTGCCTTTCCTACATCTATCCTCAAGCAGTCATGAAGTCAGCACGAAGAGAGTGGAAACAGACCTATCAAAGCTCAATTTTCTTTCAGTACAGTCCATCTCTTGACAGTCAGTAGTAACCAAATGTCAGTTAAGGGGCTTTGGTCTTAACAAAGTGTCTGTAACTTCCTCTATACATGGCCATTTTGAGAAATGAAGAAATGAAGTCCATGTTGTATATTTTTTTTCTCTCCCTCTTTATTCTGTCCACCGCCCGCCCCCTTTCTTTCTTTGTTCCTTCTTTTTCTTTCTCCTCACCTTCGCTTTGCCTATCTCTCATAACACTGTTGAATTCAATGATTATTTTTTTCAAGTGTGTACAGATTCTAAAGAAAGCCAATGCAATTCATATTGAAAAGTATTACCCGTTGTAAATATGTGTCATGGAGTCTCTGAAATGAACATGAGGTAGGTGTAGCCCATTAGTACCCTGGCAGTAATCCTGTTTTCAGGGGGTAATGAAGGCAACAGCAGGAAAGGAAGGCACCATAAGCATTGTTTATTCCCCACAGTATCCTCGACTTACTTTTACAGCTAATACAGGGATTAATTATAGACTGGAGTGAAAAAATAAACAAGTGCGTCACAATGTACAGTATCACTTTTCAGAAAAGTAGCATAGATTCTTCCGTATAGTATTGCATTGCATAGTCTCATACTTGCTAGTATGAATGTCGATTCTTCAGGATGGGATGCAAATTAATTATGAAGTCACAGTTTGAAAAAGTACACGCTGCATGGCATGGCAGTAGTTCCTGGAGGATGCAATACACGAGGGAGAAAGCAAGAAAACACATGCACTGTCATGGAGTGCTGACAGAAAAAGAAAAAAGTAGTTTCCTGAATGTGATCATTGAAAGGATACAAATCATTCAATAAAAAGGATGGTAAAGAAGATATGCTCCGGGGAGGGACAAACGCAAGAATTTTAAGGGAAACGGCTGAATAAGAAGCAAGAAGGGAGTGACAAGAAAGACAACTAGTGTTAAGCAATGGGCTAGGTCTAAGCCCACTGATGTTTTTAGTACGATAGTAGGTCCACAAAAGGTATTTCAACAAGAGACAGCTAAAAGCTATCTGTAGGAGAGACCTAAAAAGGTAAGCAGCTCCTAAGCAGCATGGTCAAGGCCCTGGTGCACTCCTGTTTCAGCTTGTCACCTGTTTTTACCCCCAAATTATTTTCTAACCTTTGACTGCTCGGTATTTCATTGATGTAGTTTAAAACGTTCTGGTGTAAGTACACAGCCATGCCTAGCTCCAGTTTCATTCTCAAATTCAGACATCCATCCTACTATTGACACATACCTCAGCGTCGCTGTATTTTTCCACTAGAGATGTAGTAGGGCTGTGGGGAGTTTTCCAGTAGTCCTTACTCCTTCAATTCAAGCCACAGCAACACTCTGTCGACAAGTGAAAAGCAGTTTTTACATCTAAAAAGATGTTATACAAAAGGGATTTACTTAGTACTGCATATTTGGAGCGCATAAAATATAGTCTCATTGCTAGATCTATGGTCCACACTCTTTTGCTAAAACCAGGTTGAACGTGGGATGACATCTTTTTATCTTCAGTCCAGTCCCTGATGCGGTTAAGGAACAATTTGAAATAGAGTTTCCCAGCTCCATCCACCGGGGAAATTGGGCAATAATGCGCAGGATCGTTATGGGGGTCTTTTTATGCTTTGGAACAATCATCGCTGTTCACCATGGACATGTAACTTCTCCATGCTACCAGAAGGCACTATATATATGCTATTTTAAGACAGGGTTCCAGAGTGACATGTTATTATGAAAAACGACTGAAGGCATTCTGTCAGGGCCTGGTACTTTCAAAGGTGTTTGACTATGCATAGCTTCAAAGGCCTCTTCCTCTGTGAACTCAGGGACGGACTCAGGAATAACCTCAGGTGCTGGGGTCCAAACCAAAGCTAGGCTGGAATGGTTGTGTGTGCTATGCTTGCCGGTAGCATCATGCACAATTGGGTCAAGGTTCGAGGCTTTCTGGTACATGAAAGTGAAATGTTTTATCCAATCAGCTGAGCTGATTCCCATCTCAAGGTTGTTTGGAGGGCCCTCACAGCCACATCTGACTAGTTCTTGAGTTTTTGACCCTGAGTGTCATTTGGGGAACCTTCCAGACTTTATTTTGAAGTTGTCTCTGTTTTAACCTAATTAGAAGCTTAAAGGTCTGTCTTAGGTTTTTGATGTGCTCTTCGCACCCTGGATTACTGTGCCTGGTCCTCAAATTTTTATTTAAGAACCGCTTGAGCTTTAGGCGTTCTTCATCAAACTAGTACAAAAGTTGCCCAATGCTTGGATGGTGCAGTAAGTGCGCCATCGTTGGTTGAGTCTCCAAGCTCCTATTTGCAACTTTATCTGATATAGTAGAGAAATAGTTCTTGATATACATGCATCCAGTGTTTATGAATATACCGCTTTTTAACGCATGCATTTTCCCCGCACGACCGTGTTGTAACCATGCATACCGTTACCCTGCAAGTCATAACAACGACTTGCGGAGGGGGGGCGCTGGATGTTGGAATAGTATAATTTACTATTCCAACTCCATTATGTGCAACAGTAGGGAAGGTGTTGGATTTTAAATCCAACACCTTCTGCCCCCTCCGCAAGTTGTTGTTCCGACTGGCGGAGTAATAGTATGCGTGGTTACAACGGGGTCGTTGAAATGACCGCGTTGTAATTCCCTGCGGGGAAAAGTGTTCATGTGAAAACGATGTTTACCGTGTTTACTCATCTCGTGGCCATGTCAGTCATCAGGCAAGCGTTTCCAGGTGAGATTTTTTTACGATTTGGCTTGAGTGCCAGCTTGCCAGGCTCTAGATCGTGCTTTATTTTGGACAGCAGACATTTTCTAAGTAAATTGTACTTTTAGCTAGGGTGACAAAAACCCGTGCACTGACCCTAGTTTTTGGAACATTAGATAGCAGCAGGAAATACAAGAAAGTAAGGTGAGTGAGTGAGTGAGAGTAGGGATAATTTAAAAATGTTTGATAGAGTATGTGCTGGAGGGAAGTTTGGGAGTGAAGAGGGAGAGAAAGTCAGGGTGAACAAGTGTGAAGAGAAGAGGGTGAAAATTCCAATGAAGGTGATACAAGAAGAACACTCACATATTCACTCACTCATCCACCTATGCACTCATCTCAATGAACTAACCTGTTTTTCTGGAGACGTGTGTATAAACTACATTCCATTCATACCTTAACTTACATGCTTTGTGAGCAATGCTGTACTACTGCTACTTGTTGCATCTGTTCTTCAGAAAGGGAAACTTACAATGCATCAACCTTCGGTGTAACAGGGAAGATTGTTTTGCTGCTTCCATACCTTTCCTGTTTGGCGAGGAGTGAAATCTTGCACTGCAAAAGCCTGATTTATACCTTCCCTAGAAGGGGAAGCTTGCACCACTGCTACCAAAGCTGTACTTGCTTTCTGATAGAGAACAATTTGCACTGCTGCTGCCCAAGCTGTATCTGTTCCGTGAAAGAGCGGTGGCGGCTCCTCTGCTAAGGCTGTGGCGGCTAGAGGTAAAGGGCGATAAGGGTTTTTTTGGGATACGGGGCAGATAGAGCTAAAAGGGAGATAAGGGATTTTTAAGGTTCAGGAGAGGGTAGAGGTAAAAGGGGTAAGGTCCTTTATAGTTCAGGGGTGGGTAGTTGTAAAGGGAGGTAAAATGTTTTTAGGGTTCAGAGGAGGGTAGTGTTACAGAGAGGTTAGTGATTTAAAAAAGGGGGAATTTGAAGGGTTACTCTACAGAAACAAGAAAATAAAAAAGGTGAGTCACCCCCCCCAAAAAACAAAAAATATGTGTATATTCACAGAGAGAAGCCAAAGGTTAAAGAGAGGTTATAATTAGATGACTGTCAGTTAACAAAATCAATTTTAACCTCAAAACATCACTGAAATTTGCCAGTTATAGTTATCTGAAGTAAATATAACTCGTGCTCTAAAGAAACTATGCCTTGCGCCCCCGCCATGCAGATCACTGGTATCAAGGATGTAATTTCAGGTGTCATTATGGATGTTATCAATGCAGTGATTGACCATGACATGAGTGATGTAATATATGAAGGTATAAGCAGTGCACGGTGAGGGCGCAATTATAGTTACTTTAGGACACAAGTTACTTGAGATGTCAATAACTGGTGAATTTCAGTGGTTTTTTTGAGTAACTTTAACCTTTGTTTTTTTCAATGAATGTCTATGTTTTTTAACAGACAATAAGTTGTCCATCGCTGTGCGCGTTTTGGGAATAGTTGCAGGGCTTCGCTTGTAGCCAGGACTGTGCCCAACACCCCTCAGGTTCCCAACGCCCCCTGCACACAGTTTGGGCACAGGGATTGGCATGCGACCAAGACCTATGCCTAAGGCCCAGCGGGTGCCCAACCCCTCACCGCGTATAACCAGCCAATGAGAGTGCTCATCACAATATAAATGGGTGTCATTTTAAATTACGTAAGTATAATGGCTTTCACAAGGGATCACCACATCAATAGATAAATGGCAAGCTTATTGGCTTTGTCAGAGGGTGATCATATTAACATACAAGGCACATCTATTGGATTTGTAAAGGGGTCATCATCACCTCATCATATAACATTATATCCCTACCCTGCCCCTTACATTCTTTTAAATCTTTTTCAGGACAAGGGACCAAATCTCCCAGTCCTGCAATGGCCACCGCAACATGTCTTTTCGTGTTGTGGCCAGACAATCAGAGAGGTCACACTGAAAAAGCCTCCTCGGGCAATCAGAATGCTTACATTTTTTTATTTCATCTCAACAGTCCAGGTATACAAATATATAGACCTTAATTTCTCAAAAAGTACTGAACAGAATTACACCAAATCAGAAAAAGCCCACTTTGTGGATAAAGGTCTAGCTTTCTGCAAAATTTGGTGTAATTATGTTCAGCTGTTTGGGATGTAGCACTATTCACAAATCCCTATGGAAATTGCATGGGTAAATTGTGATTTTGGACCTCCTTTTTTCTCTGCCCCTCTTGATGACCCACTCTAAGCTTTAAAGGAAGAAGCTGAGGTGGATGAACTTATTTGGGAAAGTTTTGTGAAGGTTTGTCAATCTGCGCTAAAGTTATTAACAAACCAAACAACGCTCTTCCTATGTTAACAATATAACAGCATTGTTTGGTAAAGGCATGTGCTCTAAAGCCCTGCATAGTATTGCAATACATTGTAAAGGTCAACGCATGTTAATGCCCATGGGGTAGAATATGATAATATCGACCTGTGTTGTAATGTCTGATATTTGCTGATAACATGTCATGGAGATATTTGACAAAAAACACAAAGTTGATGGATGGAATGCAGGGCAAATCAAACGTTTACCCCCAGTCAAGAGATCTGGGTTAAATCCATCATTCTTTTGCTCACCCTGCCACCCCAGTTTAGACTCAGCGATATGCAAATCTGTCTTGACCCTGTTCCTTATGGGAACAGGCTAGCCCGAACTGCCAAGCCAGGTCCTCCCTGGACCAGAAACATGTATCCTGGGACCGGGTTCGGGGCATCACCCCTCATCAGCCAGGCAGCTTGAATCCAGTGGCACAGTGAGACCAGGGCCCACGTCTGGGCATAAGCAAAATATACACAGATGATGGATGGAATGCAGAGCAAATCAAACATTCACCCCCAGTCAAGATATCTGGGTTAAATCCATTGTTCTTCTGCTCACCATGCCACCCCAGTTTAGACCCAGCCATATGCAAATCAGTCTTGACCCTGTTCTCCATGGGAACAGTCCAGCCAGAACTGCCAACCCAGGTCCTTCCTGGACCAGAATCAAGCATCCTGGGACCGGTTTCGGGGCATCACCACTCATTAGCCAGACTAGCTTAAATCCAGTGGAACAGTGAGCCCGGGAGCGACGTCTAGGCATACCCGGCGCACATAGGTCGAAAAAGTAAAAGACACACAGATGATGGACAAAATGCAGAGGAAACCAAACATTCACTCCCAGTCAAGAGATCTGGGTTAAATCCATCATTATTTTGCTCATCATGCCCCCCAGTTCATCCCCAGTCATATACAAATCCGTCTTGAACCTGTTCCTTATGGAAACAGTCCAGCCCAAACTACCAAGCCAGGTCCTTCCTGGACCGTAAACAAGCATCCTGGAACTGGTTTTGGGGCATCACCCCTCATCAGCCAAGCCAGTTTGAATCCAGTGGCACAGGTAGCCTGGGACCCACGTCGGGGCATACCCGGTTCCCTTAGGGCGAGAAAGCAAAAGACACACAGATGATGGACGGAATGCAGAGCAAATCAAACATTCAGCCCCAGTCAAGAGATCTGGGTTAAATCCATTGTTCATTTGCTCACCATGCCACCCCAGTTTAGAATCAGCCATATGCAAATCAGTATTGACCCTGCTCCTCTTGGGAACAGTCCAGCACGAACTTCCAAGCCAGGTCTTCCCTGGAACGGAAACAAGCATCCTGGGACCGACTTCAGGGCATCACCCCAGCTAGCTTGAATCCAGTGGCACAGTGAGCCCGGGAAACACGTCTGGGCATACCCAGCGCACTTAGGGTGAGAAACCAAAAGACAGATGATGGATGGAATGCAGATCACTTGACAGCATTATGAAAAACAAAATAACTCTCATTTCTGCATTTATCTCTTGTAAGATGTCAAGGCCTAGACAGAACTGTGAAGGACTTGTAGGAGATGGCCTCTAAAGTTCAAATGGGACTTCACACTGCTCATGTGCTAACATTCATGTTATTCTAAATACAAAGGGGTGTACTAAAAAAATGTTTTCACCCAGAATAATGAACCTATGTTGGGTTTTGGGACTAGTACATAGTATTTCTTGCAACCTGCACACCTGATTTGATTAAATAGTTATGTACCACGAGCAGAAGTACCTGAACTAAAATGAGAAAAACATTGGCAAAACCAATACTTCTGCATGTATGTACTACCGCATGCAGCGTTAACAAATTAGAACTAGATACATGAGAGGGATTCTGCAGCAGTGGTCAAATTGGACTAGAGATGTAAAGTAGTCCCTCTTGCAGTTCAGTTAGGTGTGCACGTGGGGGCGGATACACCAAAATAGAGGCAGAGTGAGGTGAGTACTGCATCGGACTGAGACAACACTTCAGTGACATTGTATCAAGCTAATGGCTGAAAAGGGCCCAATAAAAGCCAAGGATAGGAGGAGAGTCGAAGGCCACTCTGTATTTTGGAACCCAAACAGAAAAACAGTTTGGTGCTGCCCCTGGTCATTGCTCAGGCTTTATATGCAGAGCCTCTGTGCAGCGCCGTGCATTGACGGGTGACCAGACGTCCCGGATTTGCCTGGACAGTCCCGATTTTCCACCAGCTGTCCCAGCAGATTTTGGCAATTTTGTCTCATTTCCCGATTTTTAGAGGGGGTTTCCTGAAAGCAATCAGAGGCACTTTTTTGGGTATTCTAAAGCTGTGCTAGTTAGCAGCTGTTATATGTAAGCAATTTAATTAATATGTATGATGTTGCTTGTAGAAATTATTTCTTTTTTTTTTCTTCATGCATCTTCTGTGACCCTATATTGATGAGAGCTGTCATTCTGCGCCACTTCTATGGATGAAAAATGTTAGTCCTTCTATTCTTCCAAAATATCACGGTTTTTGGTTCTCAGGATCTGGTCACCCTAAGTACGTGGTGCTTCTCCATCCAGGCCGCCAGTGCCACCCTCACAAGATGCTGAAAATGCTATTTTCTCTCGCTCTCTTTCCCTCGTCTTTTTTTTTTTTTTACATCAGCCCATCTTTTCTTCCTACTTCCTCATGCTCTCATATTTTCCCTTACTTGTCTCTTTTCGCTCTGACAATCTTCTTCTCTGTCTCACCACCTGTTCTCCGTCTGTCATCCCCTCTTCCTCCCACGCCACTTTCATAATCTTCCTCACTAATTTCGTCTCCCGTAGGCCCCCAGTTTTCTTTCCAGCGCTGCTCTCTTCCCCAGTGTCTTTTCGATCTTCCCCTTTCCTCTTACACGTGCCCCTTCTCCATGAATGGAAAGGCGGGTCCGGTATCGGCCCCGCCGCAGATATGGCGGGGCACCGACCCCCTCCCCCCTCGCCTGTTCTTCCGGCCCGGCGCGTCCACCGCGTCAGCATGACGCGGTGGGCGCGTCACAGCCGGGATTGGGTGGCGGCAGGGAACCCTTGGCCCGGAAGCAATTAAGGTGCTTCCGGGTCAAGGGGACGGCAGGGGACAGGCCAGTTAGAACTGGCCTGCCCCCAGTATTATGATAAAAGGCCGGGGAGCGCGGGACGCGGTCTCTTGGTCCCGCGCTCTCGGCCATCCGGACGCAGCCCCTGGGAGGCTGCTAACCATTTTGTTTGTGTTTCTTTTCAGGCGCTTTAAGGGCAACAGCCTCGCTAGGAGGCTGTAATTTTATTTCTTCATTGTTTTTCAGATCGTCGAGTCAGAGTGGGGCCCAGTTTTCTCGCCGACTAAGCGGGACTGTTCAGCGCCTGGCGGAGGACGTGCAGCGCCCGGCGGGGGACGTGTGCTGCATCACCGGACGAGCGTGGAGGTTGCCTTCTCGAGACCAGCGTGATGAGAAGAGCGGCTAGGCTTGGCGTGCGACCAGTGCCGGTGTTGGGCGGCAGCGAGGAGTCGATCGAGCCCGAGAGGAACAGTGGTGTCGGTCGGCTGCGGTGCGAGCTGCGGAAGCCCACCCCCGCCTTTTTTATAATGATGATCGTCGAGTCAGAGTGGGGCCCAGTTTTCTCGCTGACTAAGCGGGACTGTTCAGCGCCTGGCGGAGGACGTGCAGCGCCCGGCGGGGTACGTGTGCTGCATCGCCGGATGAGCGTGGAGGTTGCCTTCTCGAGACCCGCGTGATGAGAAGAGCGGCTAGGCTTGGCGTGCGACCAGTGCCGGTGTTGGGCGGCAGCGAGGAGTCGATCGAGCCCGAGAGGAACAGCGGTGTCGGTCGGCTGCGGTGCGAGCTGCGGAAGCCCACCCCCGCCTTTTTATAATGATGGTGAGCATGCGCTTGGTGGCAGCGTAATTTGTATTGGCGGGGGCTCTGGAATTAGGAAAACGTAGCAAATGTCATACGGGTACAAGGGCTATAAAAATGCAACATGTTCTGGCGCAATACAGTATTGCTACGATTTAATTTAAGGGTATTTCGACCGTGCTTCGAGTTTGTTATTCATCCGATGTGGGTGCAGCGGGGCAGGTGTGCCTCACTGAAGAGGAAGGAGTGAGCTCCCGTGGCGCAATCCGTTAGCGTGTGGTCTTAGGCAGCAGTACATGCAGTGAGCCAAGCCGAGGTTGTCGGTTCGTGCCTCACTTTTAAATAGTATCACATACAAATAATCGGGCAGATATTCGCATTGCGCATTTAAAAGAGCAGAATTATTGGAATATTGTGTAGCTCAGTCGGAGTTTAGCTTGATTTTAGTATAGCTCTGTTAGTCGTGTTTGGGCAATAATTTTAACCACACGCAAGGCGGGAACAGCAGTAGGCTGCGCCCCACAAGAGTCACTGTAGCCTAATGGTTAGGGTCTGAGAATGTTGCTTTAGTAGGCGTGCGCTGCAAATCAGACAACGTTATGAGTTTGTCGCCCTCTAATGGACACTTAATGTTCAATGTAAAATCCCATTTTATTATGAGGAGCAACTTTTAGATTGTTATCAAATAATTCGGTTTTATTGATGTTATGATTTAACGATCATTTTAACAAAGTAGTATTGTCTGTCCTTGGATGTTTTATATGCCTGCTATAGCTCAGTCGGCAGAGCATTAGACTATAAAATTGAGGGTCCAGGGTTCAAGTCTCTGTTTGGCTGGCCAGTCTTCTTATGAGGGAGAGGTGTGGTGCAGCAGCCAGAGCGGCTGACTCCGGAGCGCGAGACTCACAGTTCGATCCCCGGCAGCAGCTCAGCACCATGTGACTCTGGGAAATAGCTCCCTTACCAACTTAAAGAATATATTCTCAATGTTCCTCGTGTAAGGAATATGGTGGAGAGATACGCGCTCTAAATTGACAGTCTATTTGCAAAGTTTTGTCTTATACGGCAATATGTGCTATGTGATGCAACGGGTTCTAAGCTGGGTGCACTCAATTGAAAGTGAGTACAATGCTCCTCATGTAATGTTAATGGTAGGCACTCTTGTTTGGGTGATTCAAATGTTACCTCATGTGATGCAATTGGTGTAACTGGTAAGTCTGATAGGTAAAACTGGTAAGGGGGTACACCATAGTTGCGTATTTCTTTCCCTTACCCTCAAAGTGAATTTTTGAAGCACCTCAAACAACAGGTGGGCTTTCCACCGATATCTCAAGCATATGGTTTAAAGGCTATGTACCTTTTATCTCCTGTGGGTGCTTCGTGAGAGCCCAGTATAAACAAGCTGTAAAACCAACCAACTTGTGCGAATCTACTGTTTTTCGCCATAACATGTGAAAAGTTGTGAGGAGGTGCATCTCAGGCCTGTTTTTTCTTCAGGCCTTTTTTCTGGTTAATGGTGCCTTCTTTGTCAGAAATGGCAGGGCCTCATCATCTTCCTTTAAGATATATATGGTAGGGTATAAGCTATCTATACATAGAGGGTCTTGTTCATCTGACTGGTGTTAGGCAGCTACCAGATGTGAGGGTCCATATATGCCTTATATGATCTACAGTGAGTGAATGGCTAGGGGTAGGGTTTAGCCCAGGAGCATATGGTCTGCTCAAATTAGGCAGCCACAATTGAAATTCACGCCGCATGGTTCTGGGCCCACATTCAGCCAGCGATCACATTTCCTACCTCTGGGAAATTCTTTTTGTCTGTGTTTTGGCCTGTATTCCATGGGATCGCAAACACAGTGATAGGTTTAGATCAATCACTTTATCATGCCTGTTTTTTAAACCCAGAGAGAGTGCATTTTGATGCAAATATTGGAATTAGGTTTCACAAATGGTTCTAGTCATCATCAGCAGTATGCTCAGATTCTGGCATTTCAGGAGCTGGAGTCATACAAGGAACTTTCACTGGGCAATTCCTGTAATACAACTGGGGCTCTGCTAAGCACTCTCAGCGGGCAGTCAGGCTTCATTGGAAGTACTTGTCAATGGTCTGCACAGTACTTGCTGTTCTGAATAGAAAACTAAGAGCAAAAGGTTTGCGCTCCCGTGATGGCTTGTAACACCAGGCATGGATAAGTGTGCTTTGGCCGTCTCACAAGGAATGTAAGTATGGATTCACATTTAAAGTGGCAGCGGCAGGTTTTCTGCACTAAGGACCTGGCCGGGGCGATTTGTTGCCATCAGAGTGGCCAAATCATTGGCGTTGGTAGTACGAAACGTGACTTGCCTTTCAGTAGCCATTCACATCTAGATATTCCAAGCTGACATGTAGCAGCAACCCATTCCACGGTTGGGAGGTTAGTCTTGCGAGGCGCTGGCCTAGGTAAAGTCACCCAAGCGCATTATCGCCACGAATGATATCACATCAGTACGTCCCATGCCTGGCGGTCATGCCTTAATGAGTACTTACGCACACGTGTGCAGTTACACATACAAAGTAGGGGACTGCTAAAAAGCACCTAGACACCCATTGCAGCTACACCTATACATTAGAAACCCGTTAGGTCACAAAGAGGCGCAGCAATTTATGCTGGTGGTTGTCACATGGTACCGGTGCACCCATGTGCTCGACTGGTATGTATGCATACTACTAATTTATTGTGTTACACACTATTTCTGCACCCAGATGCCAGAACACTGGTTCATTGGATGTCTGCGTTGTGGCACACCCTACCAGTCGGTCCTTTATACCTGATCAAGCATTAGAGGCCTATGGTTTGTCACGCAGTATCTCTGCACTCGGTTTCTGCGATACACTGTACCTACCGCTCATGGCTTGTGCACTTATAGTGTGTTGGATGCCTATGATATCTTGCATTTGTTTTGTGTCAGTCACACTGTGTATCTTTTACCCAAAGACAAAAACACTAATCATCTGTTTGGTTTTCATTTATGTATACCTGGATCCACGCCTGATGCCTGGAAGTGCTACACACCGCTATGACTACTAGAGGTGGACAATCAGGGGAACTGGTGGATCCGGAGTGGCAAGCGGCAGCAGCAAGTTGGATGGGTGATCATCCAGTGGTTCAAGTGGTGCTAGCTTGAGACAGTGCGCCATATGTTTCATAGTGGAATGTATAATTGTCACTCATTTGTTGTTGTCATTTGTGGTAAGTCGGCAGTACGTCTGCCTGGCAGGGGTATACCTTCAGAGCTGCCCATGCATTATAGTGGGAGGGTATGGTTGTCATCCATTTACTTTGCCAATCGTGTTACGGTGGCAGTGCGCTGCCATGTAGGTATATACCTTCGCCGATGGGATACAACACCAGTATCCGGGGCAGAGGGACACATTAACTCCTGTGTCACGGAACGGTTAACTGCCATTACGGCGCATGTGCACGCAGGTGCCTTTTGGTGCGGACATTGAGAAGTTGGGATGCTCCGTATAGGGGGATAGGCTGGTCACGGGGCCTATTCCAGAACATTGTGCTCGGATGCAGATAAGTTCACGGAACATAATTTCGGAGATTAGTTGGTTAGCCAAGGCCTGGCAGGGTTGTTGCATAGTTTGGTCTCACATGATACCCGGATTTAAATGGAGAGGGGGGACTCTGTGAGGGCTTCGAATCACTCGGTAAAGAGGGTCAACAATAATTTAGGGAAACTTTTCAGATCTTCCAAATTGCAATGCATTGCGCATGGGTGTGTCAGGGGGGAACCGTGCTTCTTAAAAGACGGGGTCCACCTGACTAGGTTAGGTAATGACATAATGTTGGAGAATTTCATGGCCTGACTAGAGGGTCTGAGGGAAGGGGCATGACCTTTTTGAGGGTTAGTTTGGGGGGGGCCAGATAGTCGGTCAACTATGCTGGCCTGTGGCGGTAAGGTCATGACTGGTGAGCAGTAACTTTAAGGTCCTTAGGGGGCGGCGCCATTCACGTATGGGGTCGCCCAGGAGGAGAGACAAGGGTCTCTCCTAGAACTCCAGGGGCGGTACATCCGGTTGGATGGATGGGTGCGGGGAAAGAGGGGAGTCACGCTTTCTTTAGGCTGGTTGGCCACCCCGCACTGGTATGGACGTCATTAAAATGGCGCCGAGTGCAAGACCCCCCAAATTGGAATGGAGTTCAGGGAACGTATGGGGGTAACCGGGGGGGGAAGTACCCTCTCGGTAAGCGGGCCCTCTGCGCATGCGCAACTCCTACGGGAGGGCGTGGTTAATTGATAAGGATCTGACACCGGTTAGCGACCTTGCCGTAGGCCCAAATAGGATACGCAGAAAATAAGTAATGTATGATTATGTCCAGATGTTAGATTTGGATAGAAAAACTATGTATTAGAGATAGTTTAAGGTTAGCCATCTGATATCTGTGCATATGAATTGTAATCAAATGTTGTGTTATGTTTCTGCGTATAATTGTGTAAATATTGTTTATTTCAAAATTTTAATTTTGTTTTCATATTTTAATAAATACGGCCGGGGGTTGTACGACCCCCGCCTCCAAAAGTAATTACCTTCTCATGTCCCTCATTAAAAATTGTGGTTTATGTGCAGGGGGAGGGGGAAATTCGGTAGTCCCAGACCATATGGAAAGGCGGGTCCGGTATCGGCCCAGCCGCAGATATGGCGGGGCACCGACCCCCTCCCCCCTCGCCTGTTCGCCCGGCCCGGCGCGTCCACCGCGTCAGCATGACGCGGTGGGCGCGTCACGGCCGGGATTGGGTGGCGGCAGGGAACCCTTGGCCCGGAAGCAATTAAGGTGCTTCCGGGTCAAGGGGGCGGCAGGGGACAGGCCAGTTAGAACTGGCCTGCCCCCAGTATTATGATAAAAGGCCGGGGAGCGCGTGACGCGGTGTTCTGCTTGGGTTTTCGGATCAGATAGAACCCGCTCATCAGAGCCTCACTAACCCGGCCAGAACGTTACCCCCTCCCTAGAACCTATTTACAATCCTACAACCACATATATCTATCACCTAAGGACAGGGGATTCCTACTATGCATACCAAGATCTCATAAGTGGCGGCCTCGCGGTCCCATACGAACCCAGACCTCTCTGCCCATACGACAGTATCACAAGTGGCGGCCTCGCGGTCCCATACGAACCCAGACCTCTCTGCCCATACGACAGTATCACAAGTGGCGGCCTCGCGGTCCCATACGAACCCAGACCTCTCTGCCCATACGACAGTATCACAAGTGGCGGCCTCGCGGTCCCATACGAACCCAGACCTCTCTACCCAGACGGCAGTCTCAGTACAATCGGCGGCCTCGCGATCCCATACGGATCCAGACCTCTCTGCCCATACGACAGTATCACAAGTGGCGGCCTCGCGGTCCCATACGAACCCAGACCTCTCTACCCAGACGGCAGTCTCAGCACAATCGGCGGCCTCGCGATCCCATACGGATCCAGACCTCTCTGCCCATACGACAGTATCACAAGTGGCGGCCTCGCGGTCCCATACGAACCCAGACCTCTCTACCTAGACGGCAGTCTCATACGACGGTTCATCCTATGATCACCATAACATACAAAAAGGGAATCAGTCTCACTATTCATCAGATCACACAAGGATTGCCAGTTCGGGCATAGCCTGTTCTCAGGTTTGAGGGGCTCCTCTTTCCCTTATTCAGTTACCACTTACCTGATCAGGGTTAACATCTGTTCATGTAGCCGCAGCTGACTAGAAGAATAGGCTACCCTCTTATACAAGAACACACAGCATATGTTGGTTCACTACAAACTGGATACTTTATTACTCATTGCACATACAATCACATAACATTACGATATAACACATAACCTGCAAAGAAAAGTGAAAGATTAAGTTGTACACTCTAATAAGAAAGGGTCGACATCACCTTAGTAGTATGTAGCCTGCACTCAGTGGTCATCTAGGCTCCCTTCTCGTCTGTGCCTCGGCTCGCCTGGAATCACCCTTCTCCGAGTCACTGGGACCTCTTCCTTATCGGCTACTCTCTCCTCTCTGGTTATTCTGTTAGGAAAGCATCTGTCTCTCAGTTCTTCTCCGCCCTCAAGATGGCGTCTGTCTTCCCTGGAATAAGTAGTAGCTCTACTGCTAACGGCTAGATGCCGCCTACGGACTGCCCTTGTAACTGCCTCAGACTTTCACTAATATAGAGGTGCATTTCCTCATGGAAAATTCCGGCCCGTAACCTGCCGCCCACCAAATTCTTGTACCTCCCCGTACCAAGGACACGTTCCCAGCCGGCCGGCCTGATGTAGTGTCTTCGGCATGAAGAAAAATACAATCCTTCGATAAGGGCCGGCCTGAATCGGTTCTCTCCAAGCGAATAACACCTCATAACTAAAACATTACGTTTGACCTAGAAGAATCCCAAGCTGCCGGAGCAGAAAGAAAGATGGAGTCTCTCCCGTTTGAGGCCTACCAGGCCTGCATTCAGCACGGCTCCATGAAATACCCTCACTACAGGACAGGTTATCCCTAATACTAACAAATCTATCCCCTAGGCTATATGTGCAAGCCCTGATCTATGGGGAAGAGCACAGAATCATGTCGAAGTGCCTAGTAAATAGGCTCCATCCACTACTCTAACCCTTAGGCTTGAATGGTAAGAGACTGAAGTCACATTCAATCACTTGTTAACACAAGAAGGCCAGGAAAATCGAGCAGAACATTTCACCCTTGACTTCAGTCTATTATACATTCATTAAACAGAACTAACATCTGTGGAAGAATAATATGAAACAAAACTAACTGATCTATGTCTATTACCAGGTGTGCAGAAGTGAAGTAGTGAAGGAATACACTGAATAAAGCAACAGATGGAAATCAAAATGCCAATAGCAATCAGAATACCTCCTAATATTTGATGTAACATATGTAAATCAGGTAACCAATTAAAGAGCCAGTCAAACCAGCCCTGGTCAATGTGTTTTCTAACTTCTTCTGTTAAGTCATGTAGCTTATTAATGTGAGCTCGAATGGATTGTGTATGATCAGACAAGTTAAAACAACAAAGACCCTCAAAATCAGAACAATCGTGTCCATGTTTAAGCAAAAGATAATCAATGGCCGCTCGATTTTGCAAGATAGCCCTTCGTTCACCCTGGGCGTCTAATAGCATGTCCGACAGGACTGTAGAAGTATTATTAATGGATTTCACCATCCAGCAGGCCATTTTCTCAATAGATTTTGCATTATAAACTGCCAAAGCAGGAACACCAATAATTGAAATAGCCAGGCTAAGGTATTCGGACTTAGAATATAAATGCAAAGATGAGTCACAATCCTCCTGTAACCTCACTGTATCTCGAATCATACGAGAGTTGGCATTCGGATGTGATGAAAACATGAGCAAGCTTAGTCTAGTAATGGCACAAGGGCCTCCAGAAATATTTGCGGGGACATATGGCCAGGAAGTATTACCACATGAGAAAAGCCATCCGGCAGGTAGTAGCATCGTGCGATAATGACTGGGGGCAACTACCATACTCTTGCAAGTCATGTTATTCTGAACAGAAGTACATATTTTCGGTGTCCTTTGAAGGCACAAAGTTCGTTCATGAGTGGTGAATGAGGTGGCACCTTTCAATTTTAAACGCATACATTCCGAAATTGCACTAGGATTACACGTAAGGAAAAAATACAAATCACCTTGTGTGATATTATAGGTAACTATTTGGGACTGGATGGGGGGTATCGGGTCTGACAATTCAGTACACAAGGGGCAATACTGATGGGTAGCGAAATCGCCCAGAAGAATATTGGGGCGAGCGGTTGATATATTGAAAATATGAGTCAGAGTCTCCAACGAAGCAGGGACAGCAACCAAACAAGTTGCCAAAATGTCATTTACTGATCTCATCGGTGTCAAGCAGAAATGAGGGGCGCTAGTCACCCGTTTCGCTAGTGAAGTCCAAAAGTTCGACGACGAATCCCACGCAGCGAAGGAACGCGACACTCGGGTTCTCAACTCATCCCGGGTTGATGGGATCCCTCCTCTCTCGTCGTAGCAGCCCAAAAACAGTCCAACGCTGACACATCCTGCAGCAACAGTCCAAAGAATGATCTGAAAGAGAATCAAATACAGGCATTATTCATTCTCGTAAGTAACATTTGTCAGCCGGGACTGCTTCCCAGCTATCTTTCCCTGGTCTCATAACTAAAATGGTATTATCTTGACCGGTTGCAATGACCTCTGCTTGTTCAGGGGGATTCTTAGGCGACTGCACCCAAACTCTGGCCCCAGGATTATCTGTGGAGCCAAAACCTTTCTGGCCTCGTACAGTTAGCAACGTTGGGGCAGTGCCTTTTACCATCTCACCACTGAAGACAGGCATTATTAGCAATTGAGCCACTCGGTCAGTTTTATGTATCAGTAAGTCAACCTCACTGCTATTCAGCAGGAGCACCTTAATCTCTCCCTGATAATCACTATCAATGATTCCTCCAAGCACCTGAATACCTTTTACAGCCAGCCCCGATCTAGGGGCAATTAATCCGAAATTTCCAGGTGGTATCTGAACACCAACACCTGTTTCAATGATGACTCGATCTTTACTTTTTATAATGGTGTCATCCATGGCATGCAAGTCTAAAGCTGCCGACCCTGGGGTCGCTCTGCATGGAGCCAAAGCTCCGGGAGTAATCTCCCAGTACATCTCAGTCTCTCTGATCTCGTTAGGTTTAGCATCAACATTCGGAGGAAACAAACGCATAAGTGGGGATTCAGCATTTAGAAAAGGACGGTTATTCAAAATCAATAGCGCTTGAGGCAAAAAATCTCGCCAATTCTTATACTTGTCATCTGTTAATTTGCGAAGTTGGTCTTTTAGCAGGCCATTTAACCTCTCCACAAGACCCGAGGCCTGTGGATAATATGGTATATGAAATACCCATTCAATATTGTTTTCCACACAGAATTCCTGTACCAATCTTCCACGAAAATGGGATGCATTATCAGATTGAATTTGGAATGGCACACCATAATACATCATAATCAATTCCAATGTTTTAATAGTATTCAATTGGGTAGCTTGCTTACAGGGAAGGGCCACCAACAGGCCACTGTATGTATCAACAATGGTGCAAACATATTGACAATTCCTACTCATAGGAAGTGGACCAATGTAATCAATCTGCCAAATTTGAGCGGGCAATTTCCCGCGATGTAAATGACCTTTAACAATTTGGGGCACTTTGCGCTGCCTGATATGCTGACAAATGGGACAATGTAGAATAACATTTTTAATTAAATCTAGGGGAATATAAATTCCTCGATCAGCAGCCCACCTGCTAGTGGCTTTCTCTCCAAAGTGTCCTGCTTTCTGGTGGGCCCATTTCGCCAATCCCGTAATATCAGAATCTTGCGTGTCCACCACTGCCTCAGCAATTTTAGATTTCTCATCTGCAATGTTATGAAAGAATTTGTCAAGAGAGTCTATCGGGGTATGAGCATCCACATGGAAGATTGTAACAGTACTCTGTGGGAGCATTTCCCAAATCTCCTGCCATAATTCTTTTCCCCACAATTCCTTGGAATGGATTTTCCAACTATGGGAATGCCAAGTCGGTAACCAAACTGCCAGTCCATTGGCAGTAGACCAAGAATCGGTAAAAATATGACATGTGCCAGGTAACTCTTGTTTCAGAACTTGATAAACAGCATAGAGTTCAGCAAATTGACTGCTCTTACCCTCACCAGTTGTACTCAGCAATTTTTGTGTGATCGGATTATAGGACAATGTCTTCCAATGCCGTTTCGTCCCTATGAACCTTGCTGAACCATCCGTAAACCAGACATGGTTTCTGTCCTCTGCGGACAAATCATCAAAAGGTTTACCCCACTTAACAGGAGACTCCTGTACTAAAGGTACGGAACATTCACTCTCAGTCTCAGTTGATGGCGCCCGTGCCACCTGCTCATGCAAAGATGCAACTCCTTTTTGTCCCACACGTGCCCTGTCTTGTATATACCATTTCCATTTAATCACACTCGCCTCTTGAGCGTGTCCAATTCGGTGAGTTTTCGGCGAACTCATAACCCACTGCATGATAGGAATTTCAGGTCGCAAAACTATATCATGTCCCAAAGTCAATTGCTCGGTATCCACCAGAGCCCAATAACATGCAAGTAGCTGTTTCTCAAAAGGTGTATAACGCTCACCAGCATCAGGTAACTTTTTGGTCCAGAAACCTAACGGTACTCTACTCTTGCCTTGTTTCTGCCACAAACTCCAATTCGCATAAAGGCCTTGTACAGACACATTCAAATCCACATCACCATCACATACAGGCCACAAATCCAGAGCATGCTGAATTGCTTCTTTTGCCAGACTGAACGCATCTTGCTGTGGCTTACCCCATTCAAATGCATTCTTTTTACGAGTGACCTGGTACAAAGGGGCCAATATTTGACTCAAATGAGGAATATGCTGGCGCCAAAATCCAAACAAACCAATGAAGCTTTGGGCTTCTTTCCTATTTCTCGGAACTGCAAAATCAAGAATTTTCTGTTTAACCTGAGGGATCACTTCTCGGTGCCCTTCATGCCAATTAATACCCAAAAATTTCACAGCCTGGGACGGACCTTGTAATTTATCCGGGTTGATTTCCCAACCTTTCTCACGCAAGCACTCAATGACTCTATCCAATTGGGTCTGAACTTCCTCTTGTGATTCACCTTGGATCAAAATATCATCAATATAGTGACATATCTGAATTTGTGGATGAACTGGTACCTCAGCCAGATGCTCTGCCACCAGCCGGTGACATATCGTAGGACTATGCACATAGCCCTGAGGAAGACTTCTAAACGTCATTTGACGCCCGTTCCACGTAAAACTGAATTGTTCCTGACACTCAGGGGCAATCGGAATCGAAAAGAAAGCATTAGCAATATCAATGGATGCATACCATGTACCTGGATGTTTCTGGATTCTTTCAATTAGGGTAATAACATCCGGTACTGCAACAGTCAAAGAGGGTGTGTGTCTATTCAATTCTCGATAATCAACAGTCATGCGCCAAGAATTATCACTCTTACGTACAGGCCAAACAGGATTATTCCAAGCAGAAGTAACTGGGGTTATAACTCCTGCATCCACCAACTCCTGAATAGTGGTACTAATCTCTTCATGACCACCTGGAATACGATACTGCTTCTGACGAACCACTTTTGTCGCCTGAGGAACTTTTATGGGGGGCATTCTTAAACGACCAACCCGTACAGGCCTGGACGATATATAATGTTTAGTTCCAAATTGGTAACATCCATCATCTAAGTGCAAAGTCATTCCTTTCAAAATATCAATTCCAATTATGAATTCTAAGAGTGGCACCACTAATACAGAGTATTCTTTTCTAGGAATTCTACCTATTCTTATTTCAAGTAAGGTTTGAACTGCGGGAGTTTCCTTTCCACCTAATCCGGTAATTGTAAAAGGCTGACCTTTAAACTTCTTTGATTTTCCATGAATAAGAGTGGCCTCCGCTCCTGTATCTACCAATGCTCGGGCCCTTTGGATATTACGATGTCTCCAATAAATATCAATATCTACATAGGGTCTATTATCTCTGTGAGCCCATCTGCGTACTGGAGCTTGACCTATTTCCTAGTCCTTTTTATTGTGTTCTGTGTACCAGGATAAATCAGGATAAAGACTCTCACGGTTCCTAGGTATCGATACCTCCTGTTCATATCCATCTCCATTACGAAATGGATTATTGTTCCCTGCATTGTACTGCGGGTTTCGATCGGCCAATATGTGTCGATCCTCTCTCCTTCTCAACTCAGGGGATTGATCCCTATCATCTCTACGTCTGCTGTTAACATAATCATCTCTCCCCCTCTCTCTTTCCCCCTCTCTCTCCCTGTCTCTCTCACGACGGGGGGACAAATCACGCGCATAACGTCGATCATCACGACGATCAGAGCGCCCACGGCGGTCGTCATCACCGCTACCGTCAGAAAAACCACGATCACACTCAGTTGTCCGAACACACCGGGCACCCTCCTTTCGATCCAAGCCACGTTTGCGAAACATTTCCCACAAACGAGAAGTAGTCTCACCATCAATGTCCTCCTTACACACACCATCAGCCAGAAGAGCAAGAAACATATCACGTCTAGTAAATTTATTTTCACCAGGAGTACGAGTGTCAGGCCGGGACTTCCGTTCAGGTTTAAACCACTCACCCAACTCACCGAGTTGGCGTACCGATTCCAGCACCACAGATAACATGTTACCAGTCTGATTAATCAATAAAGTCATCATGACCTGCTTATAAGCAACAGGGGAAGAACGAATAATACGATTCCGCACAGAAGATGTCAAGAAAGCATCAAGCAACCGGTCGGCAGTATTCAGAAAAATTGCCGTTTTCATCACCTCCTCTTTGAGACGTTGCGCAGCATCGCGCAAAGTATACCACGGTTTGTCATTCACAGGCCAGTCAGACTCAGTAGGATATTTTTGATTACAACCCTCAGTCGCCAATTGAAGCAAAGAAATTTGACCACCACCATTAAAGTTACGAAAATGATCCTGTACAGTAGAATCCGAACTCAAGGAGCAAAACTTCAAACAATCGCCAGCATCCAACATAATGCCAGCAGCGCCCAGTTCATAAAGGCGCACCATCCATGTGAGCAAGGGCTCACCAACTTGCTGCCGAAATCGCTGCAAAATATCACTAATTTCTTGTTGAGTAAAATCCTCCAAAGAGTCTAAAGCAATACCATTCGGAGCACCGGGAGCCTGCTGCACCTTCCGTCGAAAAACTGGATGCGCCGAGACCGCGGGATGAGCATTACAAGGAGCTCGACCAGTACACGTAGAGGAACAATCAGTGGAAGAAGCGTCGACCCCGCTCGAAGGACGAGCGTAATCACGGGGTGCACCATCAGAGGCGCAAGAAGCAGATTTACAAGCACGGCCGGAGCGAGAGGACTCGCGCTTGGCAGACTCCTCACCCGAGGAAGGAGAATCACTCGAGTTCCAGATATTACCATCCCATTCATCAGGATCCCAATCCAGTCCGGCTTTCGCCACGACCAGACGCACCTTCCGCGTCGAAACTCGACCACGCCGATTCTTGTATTTATAACGAGCAATTCGCACAGCCGCTCTCTCGGCAATAGTTTGGTACGTCTCAAGTTTGTCAGCAAGCAACGTATTTTGACACCGCAACAAAGTATGAGCATTCTGAATTTCAACAAAGTTCGCTTCCAAATCCTTATGCAAGTTGTGCAATTTCAACAACCTCTCATGGAGAATCCTGTACGCAGACAGAACAATCCAACCTCTGCGCCCTAAAACGGGAAGCTCATCACCCTTAGATACCGGCGCCTTCTGTAAGCAAGTAATCACATTAGCCGGCTCCGCCAGCTCCAAAAAAGAATTCCAATTCTCACTCAAACCAGTAGAATCAGCCCACTCACGGGCTAAGGCTTTATAAGGCGTTGAATCCCAACCGGGAATATCAACGGGCAACTTAAAAGCAGATTTCGACTTTCTAGAAAACATGTTTGAAAAGAAAGAAAAAGAGAAAAAGAAAAAGAAGAAAGAGAAAAGAAAATTATACGCAGGTAGATACAAATAATATACAAACAAAACCACGCACGCGCCAAAGGCAAACACAATACAACCACAACGCACACAGGTTTCGTAAACGGTTCGTGACGCCAAATGTTCTGCTTGGGTTTTCGGATCAGATAGAACCCGCTCATCAGAGCCTCACTAACCCGGCCAGAACGTTACCCCCTCCCTAGAACCTATTTACAATCCTACAACCACATATATCTATCACCTAAGGACAGGGGATTCCTACTATGCATACCAAGATCTCATAAGTGGCGGCCTCGCGGTCCCATACGAACCCAGACCTCTCTGCCCATACGACAGTATCACAAGTGGCGGCCTCGCGGTCCCATACGAACCCAGACCTCTCTGCCCATACGACAGTATCACAAGTGGCGGCCTCGCGGTCCCATACGAACCCAGACCTCTCTGCCCATACGACAGTATCACAAGTGGCGGCCTCGCGGTCCCATACGAACCCAGACCTCTCTACCCAGACGGCAGTCTCAGTACAATCGGCGGCCTCGCGATCCCATACGGATCCAGACCTCTCTGCCCATATGACAGTATCACAAGTGGCGGCCTCGCGGTCCCATACGAACCCAGACCTCTCTACCCAGACGGCAGTCTCAGCACAATCGGCGGCCTCGCGATCCCATACGGATCCAGACCTCTCTGCCCATACGACAGTATCACAAGTGGCGGCCTCGCGGTCCCATACGAACCCAGACCTCTCTACCTAGACGGCAGTCTCATACGACGGTTCATCCTATGATCACCATAACATACAAAAAGGGAATCAGTCTCACTATTCATCAGATCACACAAGGATTGCCAGTTCGGGCATAGCCTGTTCTCAGGTTTGAGGGGCTCCTCTTTCCCTTATTCAGTTACCACTTACCTGATCAGGGTTAACATCTGTTCATGTAGCCGCAGCTGACTAGAAGAATAGGCTACCCTCTTATACAAGAACACACAGCATATGTTGGTTCACTACAAACTGGATACTTTATTACTCATTGCACATACAATCACATAACATTACGATATAACACATAACCTGCAAAGAAAAGTGAAAGATTAAGTTGTACACTCTAATAAGAAAGGGTCGACATCACCTTAGTAGTATGTAGCCTGCACTCAGTGGTCATCTAGGCTCCCTTCTCGTCTGTGCCTCGGCTCGCCTGGAATCACCCTTCTCCGAGTCACTGGGACCTCTTCCTTATCGGCTACTCTCTCCTCTCTGGTTATTCTGTTAGGAAAGCATCTGTCTCTCAGTTCTTCTCCGCCCTCAAGATGGCGTCTGTCTTCCCTGGAATAAGTAGTAGCTCTACTGCTAACGGCTAGATGCCGCCTACGGACTGCCCTTGTAACTGCCTCAGACTTTCACTAATATAGAGGTGCATTTCCTCATGGAAAATTCCGGCCCGTAACCTGCCGCCCACCAAATTCTTGTACCTCCCCGTACCAAGGACACGTTCCCAGCCGGCCGGCCTGATGTAGTGTCTTCGGCATGAAGAAAAATACAATCCTTCGATAAGGGCCGGCCTGAACCGGTTCTCTCCAAGCGAATAACACCTCATAACTAAAACATTACGTTTGACCTAGAAGAATCCCAAGCTGCCGGAGCAGAAAGAAAGATGGAGTCTCTCCCGTTTGAGGCCTACCAGGCCTGCATTCAGCACGGCTCCATGAAATACCCTCACTACAGGACAGGTTATCCCTAATACTAACGAATCTATCCCCTAGGCTATATGTGCAAGCCCTGATCTATGGGGAAGAGCACAGAATCATGTCGAAGTGCCTAGTAAATAGGCTCCATCCACTACTCTAACCCTTAGGCTTGAATGGTAAGAGACTGAAGTCACATTCAATCACTTGTTAACACAAGAAGGCCAGGAAAATCGAGCAGAACACGCGGTCTCTTGGTCCCGCGCTCTCGGCCATCCGGACGCAGCCCCTGGGAGGCTGCTAACCATTTTGTTTGCCCACCCACCATCCCCTGTTGCAATATGGTCATCGAGTAATGAATGTGACGGTGCGGTTTTGTTTTGTTCCTTAGGTTTTTTCCCGTTTACAGGTCATCTATCGTCGTATTTATTGCTATTCCTTGGTCAGGCGGTAAGGTCATGACTGGTGAGCAGTAACTTTAAGGTCCTTAGGGGGCGGCGCCATTCACGTATGGGGTCGCCCAGGAGGAGAGACAAGGGTCTCTCCTAGAACTCCAGGGGCGGTACATCCGGTTGGATGGATGGGTGCGGGGAAAGAGGGGAGTCACGCTTTCTTTAGGCTGGTTGGCCACCCCGCACTGGTATGGACGTCATTAAAATGGCGCAGAGTGCAAGACCCCCCAAATTGGAATGGAGTTCAGGGAACGTATGGGGGTAACCGGGGGGGGGGAAGTACCCTCTCGGTAAGCGGGCCCTCTGCGCATGCGCAACTCCTACGGGAGGGCGTGGTTAATTGATAAGGATCTGACACCGGTTAGCAACCTTGCCGTAGGCCCAAATAGGATACGCAGAAAATAATTAATGTATGATTATGTCCAGATGTTAGATTCGGATAGAAAAACTATGTATTAGAGATAGTTTAAGGTTAGCCATCTGATATCTGTGCATATGAATTGTAATCGAATGTCGTGTTATGTTTCTGCGTATAATTGTGTAAATATTGTTTATTTCAACATTTTAATTTTGTTTTCATATTTTAATAAATACGGCCGGGGGTTGTACGACCCCCGCCTCCAAAAGTAATTACCTTCTCATGTCCCTCATTAAAAATTGTGGTTTACGCGCAGGGGGAGGGGGAAATTCGGTAGTCCCAGACCATATCACTCTCCACTCTTTCTATCCATCTTTCTCTTTTTCCTGTACATATTCACTTTTTATCATCTCCTTCCTCTTTTTCCTTCCCGTGTGTGTCTCTCTCTAGTCTCCACTCCCTTAAGTTTCATCTCTCATGTCCTTTCTTAACTCTTATTGTTACCTGTCTCCGCCCCCTCACTTTTCGCCACTCATCCACAACAATGTTCCGTGTTTGTCTCGCCTCTACCCCCCTTTTGTCTCCTCACCCTCTGTGCTCTAGCTACCCGTTCCACTCTACCTCCTTTCTCTCCCCTCCTCCTTCCTCACCCCCGCTCCGGGAAAACAGCACCTGAAAAAGCCCTCCCCACCCTCCTTGTCACACACCTACTCCAGGAAGTCTGAGACGAAAATGTCCAAGGTTCCTCCAATGGGGCTCTGGGGAGGGGCCCTTGCTCTGCCCCCGCTCCCTGTCCCAGGAAACTATTGAGTCACCAGGAAGGACTGCCTGCTGCAGCACACCCTGCACAGAGAGGCCAGGAGGCAGGTGGACACCTTCGGCCCCTCACCTCGCGCCCGCCTCGATCCGTCACCTGTGCGCGTGACAGCCGCGCTGCTCTTCCCGCGTCGGACGTTGTCCCTTCTGCACGTCTCATTTCAAAGGACGCCTCGAGGCCTTTCTCCGGCCCCACGCCTGAGCGGGCTTCCTCCCACCAGATACTGTTTCGGTTTTACCTCACTGTTCTTTCTTAGCCTCGCACCTGAGCAGCCCCCCAACTGCCGACCCACCCCCACACTCGAGCAGTCTCAGGGTGCCCCCCGCACCTGGGCAGGCGAACCTCTCCTCCAGTGACAGTGCCTCCGTGGGGGGCAGGCCTCCCCTCAATTTTCGGCAAAAATGCAGACCCTCTCTATCAAGTGTGTGGTCGTGGGAGACGGGTAGGTGAAATGCTTTTCTGTGTCTTGTTGGGGGTTATGGGTGGGGGCTGAGGTTTGGAGTGAGAGGGTTCAGTCACGGAGTGCGTGTTTTGTGAATGTCGTCCCGGCTCTCCACTGACTGTGTGTGAAATTTCTGTTGCCTCAGTGCCTGCCTGTACCAGCGAGGGATTGAGAAAGGTTTACACATTGAGTCACAGAAGCACATGCTGTGCCGAGCACTGCCGGAGACAGGTCACACTGATGGCACTGCCGGTCGTGCAGATCCGACAGGGCTCTGCTGGGAGTTACATGTGTACTTCCCGGCAGTCCACTCACGGCGGGACGGAGCAGCCTTTGCTGGTGCCATGTGGCACTGACAGGTCACTGGTTGTGGGAGCTCTCACTGTCTGGTGCTTTGGTATTGTGACTTGAATAGCAAGTTTGACAAGTGTTTGGGAAAGAACATTTTCTGAATATTGCAAAATGTGTCTGACATGAAACAACATGCTTCCGGTTTCCTCCTTGGATGTCAAAGCTTCTTAAATTGGAAAAGTCACCCGGATCTTATCACTCTAACCTGATGGCACCCTTCTCAACCCTTGTGCCTTAGACACCTTGCCAGTGCATAATACCCTACTCCCTGGATTGTGCTAGTACTTGTAATGCGTTTTCTTACGCCTTGTGGGGCCAAAAATACTTTCAGGGAATTTGAGTAAACAGGGATTGAGTTATATAATTTATAAAGCGCTTCGTATCCCTGGCAAGGTTTTGAAGCACTCTGATATGCGTCTGCTTACTGTGTGCGCTTCTCAGTGCATGATTAAAAAGGGCATTCTTTGTTATTTGGAATGTATGGGGCATGCTAGTTGAGGTGCGTGGGGTTTGAAGATGTGGTATTAGCATGTCATGTTATGTGTATTTGTTAAACGCACTATCACCCGTGAGGGTAGTTTCTTGGTGCTGAGCAGGTGCGTGTGCCTAGCCCTGTCTATGGCACTTTGATTGGTTAATTGGAAAGCCAGGTCCCCCAGCTTGCAGAGTTCAGGAAGAGAGGAGGAGGCTCTGATGTGGAGTGGGGGCCGTGCCACGCTTTACGAGCGATGCAGGAGAACACCTGTCCTGGCGATCTGTGTCTGGGTGGTTGGTGGAAGGAGCTGCGACTGTTTAGGTGAGGAGTTTGAAATGAGCGCGTGTGTGTATCAGGAGCCAGTGGAGCTCGCTGAGGTGTGGTGTGATGTGAGTGCTGTTTGGGAGGTTGAGGATGAGTCTGGCTGCTGAGTTCTGGATGGGTTGTAGTCTTCTAGTGAGTGAGCACGGTGTGTCGAAAATTACTGTGTATAAGCATGGAGTGTTGCAGAGTGTTAGAATGTGTGCAAGTGCACAAGAAGGTGCTTACCATCTTTGCAGTTTGCCTGTATCATTGCAGGCAAGACGCATATTGGTGTGCATCAGAGGGTCAACCAGGGTATATACTGTGTGGAGTCCACCTAGTAGTGACAAAAGCTCAACCCTCTGGTACACTGTTAAACCAGAGAACTACTCTGAGGATGATGGTTAGTAGTGACCGGGCCCGGCCTACTGGAGGAAAAAGTAAGTCATAATTAGGGCTCCCGGTTTTATGGTTTATTTTTTTGACATTTCCATCGGTATTTAACCATATTTATTTTTTGCTAATTTTTTCTGTATTTATCTATTTTTATTTTCTGTTTTCTACATAAATGAAGCTGCAATGGGTATTTTCCCCCAATTATTTGACTGATAAATGAATACTCGCATTTGAATGTCCAAAAGGTTACAGAAGTATACAGTGCAATAGCGTTATCTGAAAACACTTGAATTATAGAATGGTTGTATGATTATACAACTACCTCCTAAATCACGAGTGCCTAAACCACGAAGGCTAAACAACGATCAAAGCCAAACCCCTAAGTATTGAACCACGACTTCCTGAACCACAAGAGATATTCAATTTACATATTTACCGAATCTTCCACTACCATAAAAACAGAACATACCATGAGCAACTTGCTTTCTGGCTGTGCTTTAGCGGACTTGCAATATTTATGTTATCTTGCTTCACTCATTTGCAATGAACCTTCAGTGGGCCTCTTTGGCAATGAACCGTGTTACATTTTTTAAAAATTTGAATTCCACTATACAATACGATCTGCAATGTGCCAAAGGATTTTCCTCCTGAATTTCTTTCTACAAGGGTGAGACACTGTTTATTATACGCCACCAGCAGCTCCACACTCGCAAGGAGTCCCTCACAGTGTCCATGAAAAACATCAGCACTATGAAATAGAGGTCAGTGGAACCCTCCCTCTCGATTATTGAGTGAAAATCCATGGTGGCACTGAATGGACGAGAGTGCCTGACCTTCGAATGGCTGCTGCCAGAGACAGCCCTGCATAAGGAGCGAGTTACACCTCAGCACCAATCAACATCACTGTGCGGGAGGCAGAGGTTGCAGAAGTGAGGGGCACATTGCGAGTCACCTAACACCAGTGAGGGAAGAGAAGCATCACTATGCTGCGTATTGAGTTGCCCCCCTGCCCCCGCCTTGCCAGAGCATTAACTCGCTGCCAGCAGCTCCATACTCACAAGGAACCCGACATTGAGAGGGGAATCCGCGAGGTGCACTCCGAACGCTAAGCATGGCTCTGGAGAATTCTGGCGGGAGCTGAGCAGAGCCACGAGTGCCCAACCCCCTTGCGTCTTCTGTTTGCCCGCACTCTCCCGCACATCCCGATACTTTTAATTGCCGTTCAGATGTCGTGCATCCATGCACCATTATCTGTCCCTACAATCACCACACTGCGATGGCCGACTTTCCTCTGCCTTGTAAGCTTTAAAATGACAAGGCCTTGATTGCTTTGATTGCCATGCCCTGTTGCTACCGCCGGCATCTGGTCCTCCGCTCTGTCCTCCTCATAATGGCGGCCCATCGACTGCTCCAAAATGTCTCTATCTACCCACTTCTTGGACGCCTGCGATTACCACGCTGCGATGGATGATGCTCCCCTGCCTTGTAAGCATTAATATGACACACCTATTTTTGAATAATGGTCACCATGAGTGGGCCCCTTTCCAAAGCACTTCTTCTCCCCTTGTTGGGGAGAGGTCCAGCATTTATGTCCTGGAGTCTCAGAGACCACTCTGAGAGAGTCCACAGCGACAAGAGAGTCTCACACAGCTGAGGCCTGGGTTTTTACCCCATTACCGCTGGGAGCACAGCACCGTACACCGTGACCGGCGTGCTCGATGGAACCTTTTGGACCATGCCCCCCTTGGTGGAAACTATAACCTTTCTGTATGTACTGCGGTGCCAGAGCAACCTCTGGCCGATGACCGGTGGAGATGTCCCACACAGCTATAGAGGAGTTTGGCTCTGGTTCACCCCTCGGCCGTCACCTACCCAGCCGGACGTCGGACACTGTTTTTCCTCATCTTCCCGTTGTGCCTCCTTTACCCTCCCCCTCCTCCTCCCTCCATTATTATCCTCTACCTCCCCTATTCCTTCCCTCTCTCCCCTATTCTTCTTTTCTCTTGCCTATTTTGTACCTTATATTTATGCTATGCTTTTGTACTCATGTAATTCCTGTAACTACGCTCAAGTAACAGATGTAATTTTGTAACCATGTTCTGAAACAATGTTTTTTCCTTGTGTAAAGCGCTCTGATACCTCCGGGTATAGCCAGCGCTATATAAAACTTAATAAATAAATAAAATAAATAAATAAATTATACAAAGATCTACCGGGCACTTGTAGCCATGTCAGTTATCAGCGGTGTGCTTTTTTATGTTGAAGGTCTGCCCCGTACTTTTGAAATCAGCGCTGAGTACCTAACTCTGCCTGTTATTTTGGGGAAATGCTACAATTCTTCCTCTGTTTGTGGAGATTACACTGTGGGCCTCCTCTCTAAGGTGTAACTGGTCTCATGACAGACGACACACTCGCCCATGCCATGCCGGCCTTTCAGACCAGAACAGCCAGTTTTCCCTCTAGAATAGTCATTATTAGCGTTATTATTACTACTGTTCTCATTATTTTATTACTAATTATTACAATTACTATTAGTAGTAATACTCCTATTGTCAGTAGTAGCAGCGATCGCGTTGTTCCTCCATACACTTAAATCTGGAGACCCCTGCCTTGCGCCGGGAGCTGCTGACGTGTTCATACATGAACAACAGCCTGGATACTCCACACACAGAGGAAGAATGGCAGCATTTCCCAAAAAATACCAGGCAGAGTTAGGCACATCACGTGAGCTTTGACCCCTTTGCCATATCGCAGGAAGTGGCATTTGTTCTGGTCTCAGTGATATCGCACATCACATAAGGATGCCTTTGTCTCTGGGGAAATCTCAGAACATCTCACACATTTTATGACATTCTGATATGTAACTTTTAATTATCATAAAAGCAGATAAAAGGCCATCGCAGGAACCAGAAGGATAGCATGGGCCCGATTTGCAGACTCTGGTAATGCTCAAGAATGATGCAAATGTGTCCCATTCCAGATGTGTATTCCCAGCAACCTTTGCATCAATCCGTCATGGAAGCCACAGCTCCGAACTGACTCTCCTTACTAAACAAATAAATATGTCTAAGAGGTTCTCACCTATCACAAATTTACAAATAAAACGTTACTAGGCAAATGTCAGTAAAAAGCTGTGTAGAAGAACTAAGGAATAGACTATGTTTCCCATTACAACAGTAACTCTGTACATTTCTTGTATACATATTAATTTAAAATTAATCTAAAATGTGTAACCAGAAAGTATATCTCCCCTGAATGGATGATGGCTGCCTCTGCTAGAGGTTACATAAGAAAATAATAAACTTACCTTTGAAAATCGGAGCTCAATCAGTCGTTGTAAATGAAGTAGTGGTTAAGGAGGCCGTGGTTCAGGTCCAGGTCGTTGTTTAGGAATCGTTGTTAAGGCTACTCGTTGTAAAAAATTTGTTGTTAAGGCCGTCTCCCTTGTAGAATAGTATCAATAACTAGATCTGCACTTAATTGGGAAATCTATTGTCTTTTTTCATCTCCTATACCTCTCAATTTGTACTCCTGCTGAGCTGTCACTCATGATTGACTGTAGAACAAATCATCCAAAGAAGACCTATATTCCGTATTTTTCTGTATTTAAAAATAAACACCAACAGGAAAATAAATAGTTTTCTGTCTGTATTTATCTGTAAAAATCTGTAAAAACGGAAAACAGGGAGCCCTAGTCATAATGAAGTCGTTTATGTGGTCCACGCAGGAGCGACAGATAACTTACTCAAGGAAGGCATTGACATAATACATGGGAGCATGCAATTATGGTATAAAAGCCTGTCTCTAATGTCCTTATTATAGGTGACTTGTGACAACTCTAGTCACAACTCCTCAGTGAATTGCCAATTCCTTATAATTCCCTTTTCCCATATATAATGGCTTGCACAGCAATCCATAGTTATTTCGCACACAATGCCACCTCAGTTTGGACTCCGCCATATGCAAATCAGTCTTGACCCAGCTCCAATGGGAACAGTCCAGCCCAAACTGCCAGGCCAGGCCAGGCCCTCCCTGAACTGGAAGACAAGCAACCCAAGACTGGTTTAGCCCTATTTAGGGCTCATCAGCCAGGTATAACTTGATTCCATTGACACAGTGTGCATATGACCCACGTCTGGGCATACTCATCCCACTTAGGGTGAAACTCTAAAGTATGGAATGCTCGAATAAATCTCTGTCGCTTGGCCGCATTCCAATTCATCATTATTTTTCACACAATGCCACCTCAGTTTAGACCCAGCCATATGCAAATTAGTCTTGACCCTGTTCCAGTGGGAACAGTCCAGCCCGAACTGCCAGGCCAAGTTCTCCCTGAACCAGAACACAAGGAACACAGGACTGGTTTGGCCCTAATTAGAGCTTACCAGCCAGGTATAGCTTGGTTCCAGTGACCCAGTATGCACAAGACCAACGTTTGGGCATACCTGTGCAACTTAGGACAATAAACTAAAGTATACAAAAATGTGATGGATGGAATGCTTGAATGAATCTCAACCACTGGTAATTACTCAGGCCGCATCCCAATCCATCATTATTTTGCACACCAGCTCAATCCATCATTATTTTGCACACCATGCCACTTCAGTTTGGACCCAACCCTATGCAAATCAGTCTTTACCCTGCTCCAATGGGAGCAGTCCAGCCCGAACTGCCAGGCCAAGTTCTCCCTTAACCTGAACACAAGGAACACATGACTGGTTTGGCCCTAACTGGGGCTTAACAGCTAGGTATAGCTTGGTTCAAGTGACCCAGTATGCACAAGACCAACGTCTGGGCATACCTGTGCAACTTAGGACAACAAACTAAAGTATACAAAAATGTGATGGATGAAATGCTTGAATGAATCTCAACCACTGGTAATTACTCAGGCCGCATTCCAGTCCATTATTATTTTGCACACCATGCCGCTTCAGTTTGGACCCAGCCCTATGCAAATCACTCTTTACCCTCCTCCAATGAGAGCAGTCCAGCCCGAACTGCCAGGCCAGGTCCTAGCGGAACTGAAATACAAGCAACCCAGGACCGGTTTAGCCAGTGCTTAATATGTAAAATGATGAGGGCCAGTGCTCAAAGCTCTTCTCAGAAGTCTGCGGCTGGTGCAGTTAAATACCAGCACACCAAATTCCAAAGATGGCAGTCTTAAATCCAGCTCATGCCTCTTTAATCCACTACCAGACACTCCCCGACTCTTTATCTCACTCTTGCATGTTCCTGCTTTCTGCCTTTGAAGAGGTTTTTCTTTCTTTCCCTTCCTCCATCTTTTTGAATTGTGTGTTTTTCCCTCTTTTACCATGGGAGCAGTAAAAAAAAGTGAGGTTCCCTAAAAATAAGAGCATGTGGCCCCCACCAGCAACCACTGGCTCAAATTAAGCACTTGGTAAGTCCTAGTTTGGGCTCATCTACCAGTTAAAGCTTAGATCCAGTGACACAGTTTGCCCGGGACCCACGTCTGGGCATACCCATCCCACTCAGCGCCATACAATGATGCTGTGCATTATAACAGCGTGCACAGCACCACTGCAGCCCATATATATGGGATTAAGTTCCCCCTTGCTGTACATTATAAGGATATTGCAAGTCACTGGGGAGTTTCATGTCCATATAGAGGAACAAGGTCTAAGGTCAAGTTTTCATGTAAGGTTATGGAACTCTGAGGAGACTTTCAATATCCTTAAAATGTACGGAAGGGGGTACGTTATCCCTTTACATGGTCACATCATCACCTTTCCCATAAGCCTCTTAATACCTATGTGCGTAGTTTTTTCATATGAAGGAGAGAGCCTGTTTGCAAACATGAAGAATAAAAATAGAGTCACTAGTGCAAAATCCAACACTTTAAAAAAGTTGTTATCTTGTTGATGAAAACAGATATTAGAAGCAATTGAATAGAAGTCAGTTTTTAAAGAAAAAAAAGGTGCTGCTGAAACATGCAGAAATATTCTAACTTTTCTATAGTTTCCCAAGGAGTGCAAAAAATAAATATGTTGCCATATATTTTCTTGGCACTGTAGAGTAAAAAAAAACAGAACAGAAAAAAGGAACATTTCATTTTGATTGCTTTAATTAGCTGCTTCATGTCCTGACCTGCCTTCCCCCTCCACTGCTGGCATCTGAACTCAACTGTAATAAGTTTTTACAGTTGGCTTCTGACATTGTTTCTTTTTAATTGGTGGCTCAGTGCGCCAGAAGTTGCTGATTATAAAGAAATTAGAGATAGATGTTTATACAGGGATTACAGAATCCCATGTATTATATAAGGAATAAAGTACCCCATGTTGTACATTATAAGGATATTGCAAGTCAGCGAGGAGACCATATAGAGGACCGAGGCCAAAGGCTGAGCTCCTTTATAAGGTTATGGAACTCCAAGGTGACTTGCAATATCCTTAATATGTACGCCATGAGGTATGTTATTCCATATAATACATGGTCACACCTCCACCTTTCCCACAAGCCACTTAAAACTTTGGTGCATAGCTCTTTCATATGAAAAATAGAGCATGTTCGCAAATATGAAAAATAAAAGTCGAACATCTAGAGCAATATTAAACACATCAAAACCCTGTTATATATTTGTTGCAAAAAGATATTAGAAACAGTTCTATACAAGTCCGTTATTTTTAATACAAAAAACTACAGTAGCTCAGATTGTATAGAAAGACGGAGAAATACCCTAACTTTGCTATAATTATCTAAGGAATGCAAAAATAATCCTGTTATTTCTTGTAGTCACTGCAAGCTAGTAAAATAGGGCAGGAGAAAGAAAAGCTGTGTTTTATTTCCATTACTTTAAACAGCGGCTCCATGACATGACATGCCTTTTACCTTGGCTGCTGGTCTGGCATCAGGCATTGTGAAGTCTGAACTCTATTGCAAATACAATTGAGTTCTGACATCTTTTCTTCATAATTGGCAACTAGTTGCACCACAAGTCACCGATTATATAAGGGGTAAAGTACCCCCTGAAGCACATTATAAGGATATTGCAAATCACAGAGGAATTACAGAACCGTATAGAGAAACAAGGCCAAAGGCTGAGTTCCTTTATACGGTTATGGAACTCTGATGTGACTTGCAATACTGTTATCAGGGACATCTGCCAGGGGGTACTTTATCCCATATAATACTTGGTCCCACCATCACCTTTCCCACCAAAAACCACATAAAACCTTGGTTTGTAGCTCTTCCATATAAAAGAGCGAGCATGTTTGCAAACATTGAAGAGTAAAAATAAAAAACCCTAGTGCAAAATTAAACACATCAAAAACCTGTTAGATAATTGTCACAAACAGATATTAGAAACAGGTCAATACAAGTCAGTATTTTTTTTTAAAATAAAAGAAAGCTGCAGTAACTAGGAATGTGTAGAAACATGCAGACAGATTCTAGTTTTTTGCTATCTTAGGAGCGGAACAAAGAAACACATTTATCACTGTAAGCTATTAAAGTAAAGCAGAAGAAAGAAAAGAAAAGTTCTGTTTTCGTTGCTTCAAACTGCTGCTTCAATTATGCTCTGTTCGTTTCACCTCCGCTGCTGGCTTTGGCAGCAGGCATTGTGTTGCCAGAACTCGACGGCATGATGTATAATAGTCAAGGTCTGATATCTTTTCATTGTAATCGGCGCGTCACAATTCGCTGATTATTAAAACATTTGAGCCTGCCGTTTATACAGGGATTCCAGAATTTCATGTATTATAAAGAAATTGGAGACAGGCGTTTATACAGGGAATGCAGAATCCCATGTATTACAAACAGAAATGTGTATTCTGTGCGAATACAATTGAGTGAGCAGTCTTACCCAGGCCAATATGATTGTATGTTAGTATGCTATGCGGATATAATTGCATGCACAGCACTATTGGAGCAATTATAAAGGCATTTTATATACTATGTGGATATAGTGGTATGCACAGAACTGCTGGAGCCGTCAAAATGCATGTTAGTATATTATTTGGATATAATAGCATGTGAAGCAATACCCGAGCAATAATAAAGGCATTTTTGTAAAATGTGCTGATGTAATAGGTGCACAGAACTACTGGAGTCATTATAACGACATATTTGTATAAGTGGATCTGGCGGCATGCACCACACTACCTGAGCTATTTTTAAGGTATGTTAGTATACTACGTAGATATAATGGTATGGGAAACGCTACCCGAGCGATGATAAAGGCATATTTGTGTACTGTGCGAATATAATTGCGTGCACAGCACTACTGGAGCCATATTAAAACCATGTCTGTTTACTATGCTGGTATAATGGCATGCACAGCACTACCTGAGCAAATATAAATACATGTTAGCATGTTATGCTGATTTAATGGTTTGCACAGGACTACTGAAACCATTAAAAAGGCATGTTAATATACTATGCTAATTTAATGATGCGCACAACATTGCCAGAGCCATTATAGAGGCATGTTCATATGCTATGCACAGCACGTCTGAAGATATTACGGATGCATGTTCAAACACTGTCTGGATAAAATGATGTATGCAGCACTCCCACAATTAGATGCCATTCTTAATATATGTATGGATACCATTCAGATATAATGGCAAGCACAAGCAATAGTTAACAAGGTGGTGCAAAAACAAAGAAAAAAAGACAATTGACAAAGACAAGTACAACGGTTTTCCATTAAAGGTAATGAGAGGCAGTTAAACTCTTCATAAAAAATGTGAAAAACTGCATATAATGTTAAATTGCGCAGGGAACGTTTCCAAGTCTGAATAAAACACAAAAGTTGCATGTAACTATCTGTCTGCTTAATGCGAAAATAATTAACTATACTACATCAGACTTTTTTTAGCTGTATTCATTTGTTTTCAATTTTCCTAAATGTTTGGGAAAATAATTGAAATAGGTCAGGCCTCTGTTGCCCCCCCCCCTGCATCTTGATGTCAACATTTCTGTTCTCCTCTCACATATACTCTTGCAGCCCCCCTATGTCATTATGCCATGTGGTCTGCTCTTTTACACACCCACCTGTTGTGTGTTTGTGCTTTAAGAACAGACACGTGCCTGACACATTCACTGTCAGTGGGTGGAGCAGAGCCTCTTCTGAGTGACTGTGGCTGGATGACTTCCCTGAAAGATTTAATACGCAGGTCCCCACTACTCAGAAAGGGGGTTTTATCACTACCTCCTGGTCGAATTAGGGACCTGGAAAAATATCTTAGCCACAATATTGTTACGGTAAGTGTTTGGGGAGAGACGATTCGTAAATATATGTGTACATCTCTATATTTTGATAATATAGTGGCTGTTGAGTTTACAGATGCAATATTTTTGCAAGTCAATATTTTGAGCATGATATAGCGACATGTAACCCTCAACCTCGCCGCCAGTTCACTTGAGCTGCCATTACAATAATGTATTGCCTCAGTCATTACTGCTGCTGTGTGACTGCCATACAATGATAATTGCTGTGATAGCACTGCTTCTTAGCTCCAGTCATTCCTTCTTCATTTCTGATGCTTAGGCACACATTGTCTCTTTCTGACCATTCAGGCCTTGATAGAAAACATGGAAAATTCCCCAAAATGTGTGCAAAAAATAAAATAATTCCGAAATCTGCAAGAAATTCATATATGTTTTCAACAGCAGACTATGTGCCGCAGATCTTCATTCTTTGTAGATGTAGGGAACGATGTACAAAATCTTTTTCATCCACACAGAGGAGTCTTTGTGAGGGAGGAAAACAAGAATACAATATTGCTAAATTGCAATGCAATTTGTAAATGATTTGCAACTCAAACATTTTCTAAGAAATAGCGCAAAGCAGTGCAGAAACCAAAGTTGTTTCCCTTGGAGAGAGACCAGTGCTCTCAGCTACATTCATTAAATATGGCTTTCTGCAACTCTTATCCCCTGTGCTTGTGTACAAACAGGCTGCCTAATGTCTCATTACTTACCGGTTATCTTCATTACTCCTAATCCTGTTGTCCTCGTCCCATTCATTACACTCACACTCACTCGCAAATTGTCAGCCTTCATATGGAGGGCTTGGTAGTTCAGGTGGAATGCTGGTTAAGTATTGCCTATGTAGGTTCCAGAGTGAGGGGGAGGGGCAATCTCTATGAGCATTCCTCTGTTCTTTTTAGGTCTTGCCTAGGCAGGGCTTGCGCTGTCCTTTCAAGACATGCTCTATCTAGGATATGGGCTTGAAAAAACGACCCTCTTTTTCATTGGGTCCTCTTGCTGTCCTTCAGAAATGCTAGCTTTTCATTGGTGAATACACTAAGTAGTCCCTCCTTTTTGGATTTTGTATCCTCCCATGAAGACTGCCCCTCTTACATGTGTTCTTACTGTTCAGGTTATTTATACTTAGAGAGAAATCTTTTTTTAGTTGGCCTGCCCCTTTGCTCGTTTCTGAATGGCGAGAGGGCTACATCTCAATAGTGATGAAGGGGACAAGGACAAGAGTGACCTGGGGTAATGTCATGCATGCACGTTTGTGTCTGCCTCAATGAGACATTAATTTTTGATGCAAAGCCAGGTTTGACAATCTTTGTAGATCTGCCTTTGCAACAGAAACCGTGGGTGGAAGCATTGGAATGCCCAACGACCACCCATTAAACGTTCCCCCTAAAGCAAAGCAGCACAAAATACTATTTGCTGGATTTTAGGGCAACTTTTCAGCACAAAAATGTGTTGCATGGAAAGTAAATACTTTACCAACAGTTTGCACTGCTTTGCGTTACGTAGTGTGACTTTGTGGTGGCCACTTGTCTTGATCCATCTGCCCCATATTGTCAACATTGCAATACCTTATGAATTGCATTTAGGAGTGCTTAGCAAGTGGTATTCCACCATTTCTTGTGATTTATTTATTTATAAAGTTTTATATAGAGCGAACAAGATCCCAAGGGATATCAGAGCGCTTTACAATCAAACTAGAACTGGAATGATATTAATGTAACAACAACAAGTTAAAAACACAAATGATCATAAGGTGCACGAAAATTCAAATGGAAGTTATGTTAAACAAGGTACAGTGTAACGACAGAGGGACACAGTATGTCACAACAAAAAAAAGTGTAGTAGTAAATGTTGAAACAATGGAAGTAGGAACAATGTCAACGGGCCAAGGGGCTAGCCCAATTACTGAAGGAGTTTATTCATCAGGAATCTTTTGACTTCCAGTTTGAACACCGTTGTTCTGGAGATTCTGCGTATTTCTGGAGGAAGAGAGTTCCATATCTTTGGAGCCGTGCCAGAGAAGGCTCTGTGACAGGTTCTCTTTTTGTTAAGGATAGGTGGTTTCAAGAGTAAGGTAGTGGCGCTTCTAGAGGCTCTTGCACCACAAGATAGTTCAAGTTTTTGTGCCAGGTACCTGGGCGTCTTGAAGTGGATAGCTTTGTGCGTCATAGTGGCAATTTTTAGCTGGATTCGTGCTTCATAGGGGAGCCAATTTAGAGTTTTTAGGACTGGCGATATGCGCTCATTGCGTTTGGAGCCTGTAACCAGTCTAGCAGCAGCATTCAGTTTTGATTCCCAAAGAAACGGATCAGTGTGTTCGGACAACTCCAGCAGTTGCAAAACATTGAATGTTTACAGACTAACCTTGTCAGTCACAACACATTTTCAAATTGAATCATTTTTGTGTGGGACAGCTTCATCAATGTGAGTGCCAATTTGGACATAGTGGGAGATACTGGTCCCATTGCTAGCTGTGTGCTCCCAACAGTGCCATTTCCACAATGATTCACTTGTATAGGGTGTATTGCTTGGAATGCTAGCATTTTGCATTTGCAGGTGGGGGTCTCCTGTCTCTTGCAAGCCTCCATTTGTGCATTCACAGGTATTTGCAACAAGCATTGATAATGCAATAGGTCTCACCCTCGTTTAAGTTAAAGCAATTCTGTTTGTAATTAGGTGGCTTTTTAGCTTTGCCTTTATTAGTGTTTTTCAAACTTTCATGTACATAACATGCATATGTATGCATATATGTATATGTATATGTATGCAGGCTTTATATTTGTATTTATATAGATATGCAGATGTGTGTATATATATATATATATATGTTTATGTATGTATGTATATATATACACATACATATATATATAAATGCATATGCATATATATGTATATATATATGTGCATATGTATTGTATTGTATTGTAATTGCATTTATATAGCGCTTCCTACCCCTGACGAGGCGTCGAAGTGCTTTTTCGGGGAGGCTAAGAGTAGCCTCCGGGACCCATAGAGGATTAGTGTTGAAATAGTATAGTGAAACATGCAAGTACATTTTAAGTGGTGGATAGGTTAGTCAGTTATTTGGATTTGGATTTGGAATGATAGCAGAAGGATAGAGGAGGAAAAAAGGTTTGTATTTATATAACGCTTGTTACCACTGATGGGGTGTCGAAGCACACTATTCAGGAAGCCCATAAAGGATTAGTGGTGAATTAATATGGTGAAATATGAAAGTGATATTCAGTGGTGAATATTAGTCAGTTATTTGGAGTGAGAAGGATAGCGGAGGGATAAAAGGGGAAGAAAGGTTTGCATTCATATAGCACTTGTTACCCCTGATGGGTTTTGAAGCACTTTTCTGGCGAGTAGCACACCACTCCGGAACCCACAAAGGAATAGTGTTGAGTATTAGTATAGTAAAATATGAAGTAATTTGAGTAGTGGAAATGTTATTCAGTTATTTGGGTAGAGAACGGTAGGTGGCGGGATAGAAGAGGGAAAGAGGTTTGTATTTATATAGCGCTTATTACCCCTGATGGGGTTTTGAAGTGCAAGTAGCACGCTACTCTGGAACCCATAAGGATTAGTGTTGTGTGCGCGTAGAGAGGTAGAGGTAGAGAGAGGTAGAGAGAGAGAGGTAGAGAGGTAGAGAGTAGAGAGTGAGTAGTAGAGAGAGAGTAGTAGAGAGTGAGTAGTAGAGAGTAGTAGAGAGTGAATAGTAGAGAGTAGTAGAGAGTGAGTAGTAGAGAGTAGAGGGTAGAGTAGTTGAGAGTGAGTAGAGAGTAGTAGAGAGAGAGTAGTAGAGAGAGAGTGAGTAGTGGAGAGTAGTAGAGTGTGAGTAGTAGAGATTAGTAGAGAGTGAGTAGTAGAGAGTGAGTAGTAGAGCATGAGTAGTAGAGAGTAGTAGAGAGAGTGAGTAGTAGAGAGTAGTAGAGAGTGGTAGAGAGTGAGTAGTAGAGAGTAGTAGAGAATGAGTAGTAGAGAGTAGAGGGTAGAGTAGTAGAGAGTAGTAGAGAGAGAGTAGTAGAGAGTAGTGGAGAGTGAGTAGTAGAGAGTAGAGGGTAGAGTAGTAGAGGGTGGAGTAGTAGAGAGTAGTAGAGAGTGAGTAGTAGAGAGAGTGAGTAGTAGAGAGTGAGTAGTAGAGAGTGAGTACTAGAGAGTAATAGAGAGTGAGTAGTAGAGAGTGAGTAGTAGAGAGTGAGTAGTCTTGATTAGTAGAGAATAAGTAGTAGATAGTAGAGGGTAGAGTAGTAGACGGTTGTTAGACCTGTCAGCCCTTTGGGTGGTCCCTCCTCATCATTATTTATTTTGTCCCACTTTTGCCTCAAACCCTGTTTGAATTTTTCCTTTTTGGGAACCACCAGACTTTTTAGTGTTGCTACAGATTCAGGGAGCCATTTTAGCTACCCCTGAAACTTCTGTCTGAGGGCCTGAAGCACAAAATGGTGGCCTCCTGTGACATCACCAGCATCCACTGGAACCTACCAGCACCTTCCAGAACCTTCCAGGAGATTCCAGAACTGTGTGACAGTTGGAAACCGTTTAGAATGTTGGGAGGATAAGAGAGGCAGTTGGCAGTTGGAGCTGGCAGTTGGCACCTGACTGGTGAAGAGAGAGCAGCACAACAGTGAAGGAGGAAGGAGTGAAGCAGCAGGGGTGGAAACTTGTGCCTGGAGTGGGGTCCATAAACCCACCCTTGATACTTGTCCCTACTGATGGATCCCAGCCTATAGCCCTGTGTGGGAAGAAGACAGAAAAACCCATCCTAAGGACCTGGACAGCAGGAACAGGCCTTAGAACCAAGAAAACAGCAAGATTCTGACCTGAGAACTGGTTTCCCTGGAGTCTGGCGTCGAGTAGCCGAAGACCTGGAGCCCGAGGTGGAGAAGCGGCGCTGACTGAGGTAGCAGACGTCGTACCCGGAGCCGCCTGAGGTCGTGAGAGGGCGCCGACGGAGGTCGTGAGGAATACCAGAGGTCGAGGAGGAAGTGAACCGAGGTCGAGCGAGCGGCGTCATCGGAGGAGTGAAGTCCGCCCTCCGGAGTCGTCGGAGACCGAGGTAGAGGAGCACCGGAGGTCGGGAGTGAGGATCGCACTCCGGAGTCGCCCGGAGCCTGTGAGGAGGAGCACCGGAGGTCGGGGGTGAGGATCGCACCCCGGAGTCGCCGGAAGTCGACAGCGAGGCCAGGCCGGCCGACGTCATCGGAGCCGAGAGCGCCATCGGACCGGAGCCGCCCGAAGTCGACATCGTGAAGAGACTGCCCGACGCCATCGAATCGGAGGTCGAGATCGAACCGAGGCCACCGACATCGGACCGGAACCGCCTACCGGCGTCGACAAAGAACTGACACTGTGCCGAGGCCGCCGAGACCGAACCGGAACCGCCTCACGGCGTCGACACGACTCCAGCGGCGTCGGAACATCAGAAAAGGGCAGTAAGTGGAGTAGAGGGCGCCTAAGGCCCTGTGGAGACCTGAGAGACTACTCTAAGGGGCTAGGGAGGTGCTGAAACCCACCTGACTGTGCCTGGGGTGAACTGGGACTAACCTAGAGAGGTTGTGTGGAGAGGAAAGCCAGGGCATTGGAATTCCCCCCTTTGATCTACCTCAGTTTAGGCCTCAGCCTTTGCCTCAGCCAGGGAGTAGGACCCCCCAAGCCTTCCACACCCTACAAGCTGTGCCTGGGCCAAATCAGCCCTTAAGAATTGAAGTGTCATCTGATTCACGAAGTGTACGGTATACTTCTAATTATTTATTGGGGATACTGTATTTATCAAATTCTTATCTATTTAATGCTGCACTGTGTTTATAGGTCCACAGGACTTGTTGGTGTACAGTATTTATTGGTACAGTATTTATTGGTACAGTATTTATTACCTCAAAGTATTTAATTGTCTGTATATATTGCACTTGTATTTATGCCCTGTTATTTATGATCACCCCTATTTATTTCAGCAAACAGCAATTATTTATTTGACCTGCTCTATTTAAGAATTTGTATATTGTGATTGTTATTTATTTTCCCAATCAGCAACTAAGAGAAAAAGATAAAGAAAGGATATTTTCATAATTTTTACGGTGTAGAGTCGTTTTTGGAACGGATGCACGCATGGTTATTGTATGGGTATATTGTATGCTTAGCACTGCGCCTGTTTCCTGACCACTCGAGCCAAGCTACCACAGTGTGTTCGGGAAGGCCCTCCACCACCCTGCGGAGTGGGGGTGGGGCTGTTTCCAACATAAATTGGTGTTCAGCGGTGGGATAGAGCTGTGCCTACATATACTCAACAATAACTGTGGGTAGTCCATAGGCCTACACCGGGAGTTTTCTCACAGCGGCCTTCCTAATTGTGGGTTTTTGTTTTTTCCAAATTTACTCTGGTGGTGGGAGGAGGTATTACTAAAGGTACCCCCCTGCATTGTTACTGCACAAAACCTGTCCTCTAACCTGAGTGGGCAAGATGGAGTTTGTTCTTGAAAATCTAGACACGTACACTGTGGCCCAACTCAGGGAGTTTTGCCAGCGAGAGGGGGTGTACTGTCCCCCAGGAGCAAAGAAGGGTGCACTTCAAACCAGCTTAAGGGCTTGGGGGGAGGCACGCAGGGAAAGCAAGGCTGAGGAAGAGGACAGGGATGGAGAGCCTGACCCCGAGGGGGCTGAGATGTACCAACCTGAGGTGGGGAACCTGTCAGCAGGGCCCAGGACACTTTCTAGGAAGGGCAGCACTGTCTCTAGTGGGGGCTTATCCGAAGTGGAGTTAGCAGACCGGAGAGAGAAGAGACAGCTCACATGGGACTTAGCAAGGCTGGAAAAGGAGAAAGAGGAGCAGAGGATGGCCCATGAATTGCGACTGAAAGAAATAGATCTTCAGATTTTGAGAATCGGGGCACAACCTGTTCCTAATGGTGGCAGCCAAAACCAAGAGTCCACCAGGGAACCCAAACCTTACCTGCCAAAGGACATAGTAGCTAGCTATGGGGCGGGTGACGACATCGCCAAGTGGCTAGCAGCCTATGAGGTCTCGTTGAGGGCCCATGGGGTTCCAGTGAAGTATTGGGGAGGAGGATTGTATAGGTACATGCCTCCAGCTGGTAGGGATGCTTTATTGGGCCTCGAAGAGGATGAGCAGACCCACTACCCCACCATGAAACTGGCGCTCATCAGAAAGTTTGGACTAACACCTGAAAAGTACAGACAGAAGTTCAGGGGTAGTCACAAACTGGGCACACAGAATTGGGTGGACTTCCTGGACTATGCAAAGAAGGCACTGGAAGGTTGGATTCAGGGCAGTGAAGTAAGGAACTACGAGGAGCTGTTTGACCTAGTACTGAAGGAACACCTACTCGAGAAATGTTTCCCTGAACTGCGGCAACACCTGGTGGATAGCAAGCTGACCAGTCCCCGGAAGCTTGCTGAGGAGGCGGACACTTGGGCTAGTACCCGGGTGTCCACAAGGGGGACTGGAGGGGATACTCAAAAGGCCGGACAGGGCGCCCCCCAGAAGAAAGAAGGAGGGGAAAAGAAAAAGGAGTTCTCCAAAGGCCCCCAAAATAACTTCCAAGGGAAGGGAACAGGATTCACCTCTAAGGCTAACCCACCCAGAAACCCTAATCCTGGCCAGAGTCAGCAGCCAAGGGTTGTCCATTGCTATGAGTGCGGTGGCGTTGGACACTATAAAGGAGATCCGAAGTGTCAGAAACGATCACCCCCTCCCACTGGAGGAAAGCCCCCCGGAGTAGCTAGTGTAGTGCTCGGGGAGGAGATGCCCTTAACTAAGGGAAGGGAGTGGGCGGGTGTCACTTTAGTGTCCCGGGGAGAACGGGAGATGGTTCCTAAGATCCAGGTGCCCGCAAATACCGCAAAGTATGGGCAGTGGATCACCATCAACGGCCAAAGAGGGGAGGCTCTGAGAGACACAGGAGCCAGTATGACTATGGTGCGTAGCCAGCTGGTGTCTCCAGAGCAGGTAATTCCCGATGTACTCCACCCAGCCGCGATGGCTGACGGCAGAACAGGTCACTATCCAGTGGCCGAGGTTCCCTTTGAATGGGGGGGGGTTGCAGGTTCACTTCGAGTTGCCGTAAGCCCTGCCGTGCCAGTCGATTGTCTGCTGGGCAATGACATGGAGCACAACGCTTGGAAGGAGGTGGAATACCGGACTCACACCGAGATGCTGGGTACACCTGACTGGGCCTGTGTTAGCACAAGGTCCGCGACTACCCGAAGAGGGAGTTCATTCCGGCTGGAGCCTGGAACAAAGGCCCAGCCAGCTGCCAGTCAAGGGATGAACCGAGGACAGGAGGAGCCTGCCTCGGCGTCTCCACCCCGTAGGACGGATAGGCCACCGGAGGTGGTGGACCAGGAGTCTGCGGAGGGGGACGTTACCAACCTGGAGGACCTGCCCATCCCGGCCGAGTGGCACGTGGAGGGAGGCCCGTCCAGGGAGGAATTCTGCCAGGGCCAGAGGGAGTGCCCTACCCTTGAGGGGCTGAGGCGACAGGCCGAAGCCCAGGCAGCAGGGAACGTTGAAGGGAACTACAGTGTTTACTGGGAGGATGGCCTCCTCTACAGTGAACCCAAGGCACCCCTACATGGATCGTCACGAGCCTTGGTAGTTCCTCAACGTTATCGAGCCTTCCTTTTAGAGTTGGCTCACGAGATACCATTGGCAGGACACCTGGGGCAAGACAAGACCTTCGCCCGTCTTGTCCCACACTTTTATTGGCCTCAGATGAAAGTGTCGTCCGATACCTACTGCCGGACATGTGTGTCTTGCCAAGCCAGTGGGAAAACAGGGGTGAAGCTGAAAGCTCCCCTGGAACCACTTCCTGTCGTTAGCACCCCCTTTGAAAGGGTGGGCATCGACATTGTGGGTCCGTTAGATCCGCCAACATCAGCTGGTCACAGGTTTATCCTGGTTCTGGTGGATCATGCCACACGGTACCCAGAGGCAATACCTCTGAGGACCATAACAGCACCTGTTGTGGCTAGGGCCCTGATGGGAATCTTTACCCGAGTGGGTTTTCCCAAGGAAGTTGTGTCCGACAGGGGGACCAACTTCATGTCAGCATATATGCGGGCAATGTGGAAGGAGTGTGGAGTGACCTACCGGTTCACCACTCCTTACCACCCCCAGACAAATGGTCTGGTGGAGAGGTTTAATAAAACCTTAAAAGGCATGATCAGAAGTCTGCCTGAAAGCCTGCGGAGGAAATGGGACGTCCTCCTACCCTGTTTACTTTTTTCCTACAGGGAAGTGCCACAGAAGGGAGTGGGCTTCAGCCCCTTCGAGCTTCTGTATGGGCACCCTGTACGTGGACCTCTTAACCTGGTGAGAGACGGATGGGAAAGAACTCCCAGAAAGCTCCCCCAGGATGTGGTGAGCTACATGCTGGCCTTCCGGAGCCAAATGGCTAAGTTGTGGAAGCAAGCTTCTGACAACTTGGAAGCCAGCCAAGCAGTGATGAAGGCGTGGTATGACCACAATGCTCACCCGGTGGAGTTGGAGCCTGGCCAGAAAGTGTGGGTGATCGAACCAGGAGAGCTTAGTGCCCTCCAGGATCGCTGGTCAGGACCCTTTGAGGTGTTGGAGAAGAAGGGTAAGGCTACTTACTTGGTGGACCTGAAGACCCCTCGTCAGCCCCTGCGGGTGCTGCATGCCAACCGCCTCAAACCCCACCACGAGAGGCCCGAAGTCATCTTGATGATGGTGACTGACGGAGGAGAGGACGTGGAAAGCGAGCCTCTCCCTGATCTGTTTGCGTCTCAGGAAAAGGATGGGTCGGTGGAGGGAGTGATTCTCTCCCCATCTCTAACTCCTGAACAGCAGGAGGACTGTCGCCAGGTCCTGGGGCAGTACTCTTCGTTGTTCTCCCTTGTCCCGGGTAGGACTCACCTGTGCGTCCATGACGTGGACACAGGAGACAGCCCACCTGTGAAGTCCAAGATCTACCGGATGTCAGACAAGGTGAAGGCCAGCATTCATAGTGAAGTCCCTAAGATGCTGGAGCTAGGAGTGATTGAACCTTCTAGCAGCCCCTGGTCCAGTCCGGTGGTGTTAGTACCAAAAGCTGCACCACCGGGTGCCCAACCAGAACTGAGGTTCTGTGTGGACTACCGGGGACTGAATTCAGTGACAAAGACTGATGCTCATCCGATCCCTAGGGCGGATGAATTAATTGACCGGCTGGGAGCTGCCCAATATCTAAGTACCTTTGACCTTACTTCGGGGTACTGGCAGATCTCTTTGACTGATGGAGCAAGGGAAAGGTCAGCCTTCTCCACGCCCAATGGCCACTACCAGTTCTGTGTGATGCCCTTTGGGCTCAAGAACGCACCTGCCACGTTTCAGCGCCTGGTAAACCAGATCCTCACCGGAATGGAGAGTTTCTCTGCTGCTTATCTGGATGACATAGCCGTCTTCAGTAACAGCTGGGAGGATCACTTGCGTCACCTGCAAGCTGTTCTCCAGGCCCTGAGACAAGCTGGATTGACGATCAAGGCCAGCAAGTGCCAGATCGGGCAGGGGTCGGTAGTGTACCTTGGACACTTGGTGGGTAGGGGAACGGTGCAACCCCTCCAGGCGAAGATCGAGGCCATCATGGCCTGGGAACCCCCCAAGACACAGACTGAGGTCCGAGCATTTTTGGGCCTCACGGGTTACTATCGCCGCTTCGTGAAGGGGTACGGTACCATCGTAGCCCCTCTCACGGAGCTCACGTCCAAGAAACAACCTCGACGGGTAGTCTGGACGGAGGCTTGTCAGCAAGCCTTTGAGAAATTGAAGAAAGCCATGTGCGAGGCCCCGGTCTTAAGGGCCCCAGACTTTTCCAAGGAGTTCATTGTCCAGACAGATGCATCAGAACATGGCATTGGGGCAGTGTTATCGCAACTCAACGAAGAGGGTCTGGATCAACCCGTGGTCTTCCTATCCCGGAGACTACTTCCCAGGGAACAGAAGTGGAGTGCAATAGAGCGTGAAGCCTTTGCAGTGGTATGGGCTCTGAAGAAGTTGCGGCCATACCTGTTTGGCTCGCACTTCCTAGTTCAGACCGACCACAGACCCCTTCGTTGGCTTATGCAAATGAAGGGGGAGAATCCCAAGTTGTTGAGGTGGTCTATTTCCCTACAGGGGATGGACTTTCAGGTGGAACATCGGCCTGGAGTGGACCACGCCAATGCAGACGGTCTCTCAAGGTATTTCCGCCTTAGTGATGAGAACTCCCAAGGGGTTGGGTAGCTCTCCCCACTTTCAGCTGGGGGGGACGCGTGTTAGACCTGTCAGCCCTTTGGGTGGTCCCTCCTCATCATTATTTATTTTGTCCCACTTTTGCCTCAAACCCTGTTTGAATTTTTCCTTTTTGGGAACCACCAGACTTTTTAGTGTTGCTACAGATTCAGGGAGCCATTTTAGCTACCCCTGAAACTTCTGTCTGAGGGCCTGAAGCACAAAATGGTGGCCTCCTGTGACATCACCAGCATCCACTGGAACCTACCAGCACCTTCCAGAACCTTCCAGGAGATTCCAGAACTGTGTGACAGTTGGAAACCGTTTAGAATGTTGGGAGGATAAGAGAGGCAGTTGGCAGTTGGAGCTGGCAGTTGGCACCTGACTGGTGAAGAGAGAGCAGCACAACAGTGAAGGAGGAAGGAGTGAAGCAGCAGGGGTGGAAACTTGTGCCTGGAGTGGGGTCCATAAACCCACCCTTGATACTTGTCCCTACTGATGGATCCCAGCCTATAGCCCTGTGTGGGAAGAAGACAGAAAAATCCATCCTAAGGACCTGGACAGCAGGAACAGGCCTTAGAACCAAGAAAACAGCAAGATTCTGACCTGAGAACTGGTTTCCCTGGAGTCTGGCGTCGAGTAGCCGAAGACCTGGAGCCCGAGGTGGAGAAGCGGCGCTGACTGAGGTAGCAGACGTCGTACCCGGAGCCGCCTGAGGTCGTGAGAGGGCGCCGACGGAGGTCGTGAGGAATACCAGAGGTCGAGGAGGAAGTGAACCGAGGTCGAGCGAGCGGCGTCATCGGAGGAGTGAAGTCCGCCCTCCGGAGTCGTCGGAGACCGAGGTAGAGGAGCACCGGAGGTCGGGAGTGAGGATCGCACTCCGGAGTCGCCCGGAGCCTGTGAGGAGGAGCACCGGAGGTCGGGGGTGAGGATCGCACCCCGGAGTCGCCGGAAGTCGACAGCGAGGCCAGGCCGGCCGACGTCATCGGAGCCGAGAGCGCCATCGGACCGGAGCCGCCCGAAGTCGACATCGTGAAGAGACTGCCCGACGCCATCGAATCGGAGGTCGAGATCGAACCGAGGCCACCGACATCGGACCGGAACCGCCTACCGGCGTCGACAAAGAACTGACACTGTGCCGAGGCCGCCGAGACCGAACCGGAACCGCCTCACGGCGTCGACACGACTCCAGCGGCGTCGGAACATCAGAAAAGGGCAGTAAGTGGAGTAGAGGGCGCCTAAGGCCCTGTGGAGACCTGAGAGACTACTCTAAGGGGCTAGGGAGGTGCTGAAACCCACCTGACTGTGCCTGGGGTGAACTGGGACTAACCTAGAGAGGTTGTGTGGAGAGGAAAGCCAGGGCATTGGAATTCCCCCCTTTGATCTACCTCAGTTTAGGCCTCAGCCTTTGCCTCAGCCAGGGAGTAGGACCCCCCAAGCCTTCCACACCCTACAAGCTGTGCCTGGGCCAAATCAGCCCTTAAGAATTGAAGTGTCATCTGATTCACGAAGTGTACGGTATACTTCTAATTATTTATTGGGGATACTGTATTTATCAAATTCTTATCTATTTAATGCTGCACTGTGTTTATAGGTCCACAGGACTTGTTGGTGTACAGTATTTATTGGTACAGTATTTATTGGTACAGTATTTATTACCTCAAAGTATTTAATTGTCTGTATATATTGCACTTGTATTTATGCCCTGTTATTTATGATCACCCCTATTTATTTCAGCAAACAGCAATTATTTATTTGACCTGCTCTATTTAAGAATTTGTATATTGTGATTGTTATTTATTTTCCCAATCAGCAACTAAGAGAAAAAGATAAAGAAAGGATATTTTCATAATTTTTACGGTGTAGAGTCGTTTTTGGAACGGATGCACGCATGGTTATTGTATGGGTATATTGTATGCTTAGCACTGCGCCTGTTTCCTGACCACTCGAGCCAAGCTACCACAGTGTGTTCGGGAAGGCCCTCCACCACCCTGCGGAGTGGGGGTGGGGCTGTTTCCAACAACGGTAGAGTAATAGAGAGTAGTAGAGAGAGAATAGTAGAGAGAGTGAGTAGTAGACAGTAGAGAGTAGTAGAGAGAGTGAGTAGTAGCGAGAGAGTAGAGAGTAGTAGAGAGTGAGTAGTAGAGAGTGGGAGAGAGTGAGTAGTAGATAGTGAGTAGTAGAGAGTGAGTAGTAGAGAGTAGAGGGTAGAGTAGTAGAGGGTAGAGTAGTAGAGAGTAGTAGAGAGTGAGTAGTAGAGGGTGAGTAGTAGAGGGTGAGTAGTAGAGAGTAGTAGAGAGAGTAGTAGAGAGTGAGTAGTAGAGAGTAGAGGGTAGAGTAGTAGAGGGTAGAGTAGTAGAGAGTAGTAGAGAGTGAGTAGTAGAGAGTGGGAGAGAGTGAATAGTAGATAGTGAGTAGTAGAGAGTGAGTAGTAGAGAGTAGAGTAGTAGAGGGTAGAGTAGTAGAGAGTAGTAGAGAGTGAGTAGTAGAGAGTGAGTAGTAGAGAGTGAGTAGTAGAGAGTGAGTAGTAGAGAGTAGTAGAGAGTGAGTAGTAGAGAGTAGTAGAGAGTAGAGGGTAGAGTAGTAGAGGGTAGAGTGGTAGAGGGTAGAGTAGTAGAGAGTAGTAGAGAGTGAGTAGTAGAGAGTAGTAGAGAGTGAGTAGTAGAGGGTGAGTAGTAGAGAGTAGTAGAGTGGTAGAGAGAGTGAGTAGTAGAGGGTAGAGTAGTAGAGAGTAGTAGAGAGAGTAGTAGAGAGTAGTAGAGAGTGAGTAGTAGAGAGTAGTAGAGAGTGAGTAGTAGAGGGTGAGTAGTAGAGAGTAGTAGAGTGGTAGAGAGAGTGAGTAGTAGAGGGTAGAGTAGTAGAGAGTAGTAGAGAGAGTAGTAGAGAGTAGTGAGAGTGAGTAGTAGAGTGAGTAGTTGAGAGTGAGTAATAGAGAGTGAGTAGTAGAGAGTAGTAGAGAATGAGTAGTAGAGAGTGAGTAGTAGAGAGTAGAGGGTAGAGTAGTAGAGGGTGGAGTAGTAGAGAGTGAGTAGTAGAGAGTGAGTAGTAGATAGTAGTAGAGAGAGTGAGTAGTATTGAGTAGTAGAGAGTGAGTAGTAGATGGTGAGTAGTAGAGAGTGAGTAGTAGAGGGTAGAGTAGTAGAGAGTAGTAGAGAGTAGTAGAGAGAGTAGTAGAGAGTGGTAGAGAGTAGAGGGTAGAGTAGTAGAGGGTAGAGTAGTAGAGAGTAATAGCGAGAGAGTAGTAGAGAGTAGTAGAAAGAGAGTAGTAGAGAGTGAGTAGTAGAGAGTAGAGGGTAGTGTAGTAGAGGGTAGAGTAGTAGAGAGTAGTAGAGAGTGAGTAGTAGAGAGTAGTAGAGAGTGAGTAGTAGAGGGTAGTAGGGAGATTGAGTACTAGAGAGTGAGTACTAGAGAGAGTGAGTAGTAGAGAGTGAGTAGTAGACAGAGAGTAGTAGAGAGCTGTAGAGAGAGTGAGTAGTAGAGAGTAGTAGAGAGTGAGTTGCAGAGAGTAATAGAGTGAGTAGAAGAGAGTGAGTAATGGAGAGTGAGTAGTAGAGAGTAGTAGAGAATGAGTAGTAGAGAGTGAGTAGTAGAGAGTAGTAAAGAGTGAGTAGTAGAGAGTAGAGGGTAGAGTAGTAGAGGGTGGCGTAGTAGAGAGTAGTAGAGAGTGAGTAGTAGAGAGTGAGTACTAGAGAGTAATAGAGAGTGAGTAGTAGAGAGTGAGAAGTAGAGAGTAGTAGAGAGTGAGTAGTAGAGAGCAGAGGGTAGAGTAGTAGAGGGTAGAGTAGTAGAGGGTAGAGTAGTAGAGAGTAGTAGAGAGTGAGTAGTAGAGAGTAGTAGAGAGTGAGTAGTAGAGGGTGAGTAGTAGAGAGTAGTAGAGTGGTAAAGAGAGTGAGTAGTAGAGGGTAGAGTAGTAGAGAGTAGTAGAGAGAGTAGTAGAGAGTAGTGAGAGTGAGTAGTAGAGAGTAGTAGAGAATAGTAGGGAGTGAGTTGCAGAGAGTAGTAGAGTGAGTAGTTGAGAGTGAGTAATAGAGAGTGAGTAGTAGAGAGTAGTAGAGAATGAGTAGTAGAGAGTGAGTAGTAGAGAGTAGAGGGTAGAGTAGTAGAGAGTGGAGTAGTAGAGAGTAGTAGAGAGTGAGTAGTAGAGAGTGAGTAGTAGATAGTAGTAGAGAGAGTGAGTAGTAGAGAGTAGTAGAGAGTGAGTAGTAGATGGTGAGTAGTAGAGAGTGAGTAGTAGAGGGTAGAGCAGTAGAGAGTAGTAGAGAGAGTAGTAGAGAGTGGTAGAGGGTAGAGTAGTAGAGGGTAGAGTAGTAGAGAGTAGTAGCGAGAGAGTAGTAGAGAGAGAGAGTAGTAGAGAGTGAGTAGTAGAGAGTAGAGGGTAGTGTAGTAGAGGGTAGAGTCGTAGAGAGTAGTAGAGAGTGAGTAGTAGAGAGTAGTAGAGAGTGAGTAGTAGAGGGTAGTAGGGAGAGTGAGTAGTAGAGAGTGAGTACTAGAGAGAGTGAGTAGTAGAGAGTGAGTAGTAGACAGAGAGTAGTAGAGAGCTGTAGAGAGAGTGAGTAGTAGAGAGTAGTAGAGAGTGAGTTGCAGAGAGTAATAAAGTGAGTAGAAGAGAGTGAGTAATGGAGAGTGAGTAGTAGAGAGTAGTAGAGAATGAGTAGTAGAGAGTGAGTAGTAGAGAGTAGTAAAGAGTGAGTAGTAGAGAGTAGAGGGTAGAGTAGTAGAGGGTGGCGTAGTAGAGAGTAGTAGAGAGTGAGTAGTAGAGAGTGAGTACTAGAGAGTAATAGAGAGTGAGTAGTAGAGAGTGAGAAGTAGAGAGTAGTAGAGAGTGAGTAGTAGAGAGTAGAGGGTAAAGTAGTAGAGAGAGAGTAGTAGAGAGTAGTAGAGAGAGTGAATAGTAGACAGTAGAGAGTAGTAGAAAGTGAGTAGAGAGTAGAGAGTAGTAGAGAGTGAGTAGTAGAGAGTAGAGGGTAGAGTAGTAGAGGGTAGAGTAGTAGAGGGTAGTAGAGAAAGAGTAGTAGAGAGTGAGTAGTAGAGAGTAGAGGGAAGAGTAGTAGAGTAGTAGAGAGTAGTAGAGAGTGAGTAGTAGAGAGTGAGTAGTAGAGAGTAGTAGAGAGTAGAGGGTAGAGTAGTAGAGGGTAGAGTAGTAGAGAGTGAGTAGTAGAGAGTAGTAGAGAGTGAGTAGTAGAGGGTAAGTAGTAGAGAGTAGTAGAGTAGTAGAGAGAGTGAGTAGTAGAGAGTGAGTAGTAGAGGGTAGAGTAGTAGAGAGTAGTAGAGAGAGTAGTAGAGAGTAGTAGAGTAGTGAGAGTGAGTAGTAGAGAGTGAGTTGCAGAGAGTAGTAGAGTGAGTAGTAGAGAGTGATTAATAGACAGTGAGTAGTAGAGAGTAATAGAGAATGAGTAGTAGAGAGTGATTAGTAGAGAGTGAGCAGTAGAGAGTAGTAGAGTAGTAGAGGGTAGATCACTAGATAGTAGTAGAGAGTAGTAGAGAGTGAGTAGTAGAGAGTGAGTAGTAGAGAGTAGAGGGTAGAGTAGTAGAGGGTGGAGTAGTAGAGAGTGAATAGTAGAGAGTGAGTAGTAGATAGTAGTAGAGATAGTGAGTAGTAGTGAGTAGTAGAGAGTGGAGAGTAGTAGAGAGTAGTAGAGAGTGAATAGTACGGAGTGAGTAGTAGAGAGTAGTAGAGAGTGAGTAGTATAGAGTAGTAGAAAGTGAGTAGTAGAGAGTAGTAGACAGCAGTAGAGAGTAGTAAAGAGAGTGAGTATTAGAGAGTAGAGAGTAGTAGAGGGTAGAGTAGTAGAGAGAGAGTAGTAGAGAGTGAGTAGTAGAGAGTAGTAAAGAGTGAGTAGTAGAGAGTAGAGGGTAGAGTAGTAGAGGGTGGCGTAGTAGAGAGTAGTAGAGAGTGAGTAGTAGAGAGTGAGTACTAGAGAGTAATAGATAGTGAGTAGTAGAGAGTGAGTAGTAGAGAGTAGAGTAGTAGAGAGTAGTAGAGAGTGACTAGTAGAGAGTGAGAAGTAGAGAGAAGTAGAGAGTAGTAGAGAGTAGAGGGTAGAGTAGTAGAGGGTAGAGTAGCAGAGAGAGAGTAGCAGAGAGTAGTAGTGAGAGTGAGTAGAGAGTAGAGAGTAGTAGAGAGTGAGTAGTAGAGAGTAGAGGGTAGAGTAGTAGAGGGTAGAGTAGTAGAGGGTAGTAGAGAAAGAGTAGTAGAGAGTGAGTAGTGGAGAGTAGAGGGTAGAGTAGTAGAGTAGTAGAGAGTAGTAGAGAGTGAGTAGTAGAGAGTGAGTAGTAGAGAGTGAGTAGTAGAGAGTAGGAGAGAGTAGAGGGTAGAGTAGTAGAGGGTAGAGTAGTAGAGAGTAGTAGAGAGTGAGTAGTAGAGAGTAGTAGAGAGTGAGTAGTAGAGGGTAAGTGGTAGAGAGTAGTAGAGTAGTAGAGAGAGTGAGTAGTAGAGAGTGAGTAGTAGAGGGTAGAGTAGTAGAGAGTAGTAGAGAGAGTAGTAGAGAGTAGTAGAGTAGTGAGAGTGAGTAGTAGAGAGTAATAGATAGTGAGTAGTAGAGAGTGAGTAGTAGAGAGTAGAGTAGTAGAGAGTAGTAGAGAGTGACTAGTAGAGAGTGAGAAGTAGAGAGAAGTAGAGAGAGTAGTAGAGAGTAGAGGGTAGAGTAGCAGAGAGAGAGTAGTAGAGAGTAGTAGAGAGAGTGAGTAGTAGACAGTAGAGAGTAGTAGAGAGTGAGTAGAGAGTAGAGAGTAGTAGAGAGTGAGTAGTAGAGAGTAGAGGGTAGAGTAGTAGAGGGTAGAGTAGTAGAGGGTAGAGTAGTAGAGGGTAGTAGAGAAAGAGTAGTAGAGAGTGAGTAGTAGAGAGTAGAGGGTAGAGTAGTAGAGTAGTAGAGAGTAGTAGAGAGTGAGTAGTAGAGAGTGAGTAGTAGAGAGTAGGAGAGAGTAGAGGGTAGAGTAGTAGACGGTAGAGTAGTAGAGAGTGAGTAGTAGAGAGTAGTAGAGAGTGAGTAGTAGAGGGTAAGTAGTAGAGAGTAGTAGAGTAGTAGAGCGAGAGTAGTAGAGAGTGAGTAGTAGAGGGTAGAGTAGTAGAGAGAGTAGTAGAGAGTAGTAGAGTAGTGAGAGTGAGTAGTAGAGAGTGAGTTGCAGTGAGTAGTAGAGAGTGATTAATAGACAGTGAGTAGTAGAGAGTAATAGAGAATGAGTAGTAGAGAGTGAGTAGTAGAGAGTAGTAGAGTAGTAGAGGGTAGATCACTAGAGAGTAGTAGAGAGTAGTAGAGAGTGAGTAGTAGAGAGTGAGAAGTAGAGAGTAGAGGGTAGAGTAGTAGAGGGTGGAGTAGTAGAGAGTAGTAGAGAGTGAGTAGTAGAGAGTGAGTAGTAGATAGTAGTAGAGAGAGTGAGTAGTAGTGAGTAGTAGAGAGTGAATAGTACGGAGTGAGTAGTAGAGAGTAGTAGAGAGTGAGTAGTATAGAGTAGTAGAAAGTGAGTAGTAGAGAGTAGTAGACAGTAGTAGAGAGTAGTAGAGAGAGTGAGTATTAGAGAGTAGAGAGTAGTAGAGGGTAGAGTAGTAGAGAGAAAGTAGTAGAGAGTGAGTAGTAGAGAGTAGTAGAGAGTAGACAGTAGTAGAGAGTAGTAGAGAGTGATTAGTAGAGAGTGAGTAGTAGAGAGTAGAGTTGTAGAGAGTAGTAGAGAGTGAGTAGTAGATGGTGAGTAGTAGAGAGTGAGTAGTAGAGGGTAGAGTAGTAGAGAGTAGTAGAGAGAGTAGTAGAGAGTGGTAGAGAGTAGAGGGTAGAGTAGTAGAGGGTAGAGTAGTAGAGAGTAGTAGCGAGAGAGTAGTAGAGAGAGAGTAGTAGAGAGTGAGTAGTAGAGAGTAGAGGGTAGTGTAGTAGAGGGTAGAGTAGTAGAGAGTAGTAGAGAGTGAGTAGTAGAGGGTAGTAGGGAGAGTGAGTAGTAGAGAATGAGTACTAGAGAGAGTGAGTAGTAGAGAGTGAGTAGTAGACAGAGAGTAGTAGAGAGCTGTAGAGAGAGTGAGTAGTAGAGAGTAGTAGAGAGTGAGTTGCAGAGAGTAATAACGTGAGTAGAAGAGAGTGAGTAATGGAGAGTGAGTAGTAGAGAGTAGTAGAGAATGAGTAGTAGAGAGTGAGTAGTAGAGAGTAGTAAAGAGTGAGTAGTAGAGAGTAGAGGGTAGAGTAGTAGAGGGCGGCGTAGTAGAGAGTAGTAGAGAGTGAGTAGTAGAGAGTGAGTACTAGAGAGTAATAGAGAGTGAGTAGTAGAGAGTGAGAAGTAGAGAGTAGTAGAGAGTGAGTAGTAGAGAGTAGAGGGTAGAGTAGTAGAGGGTAGAGTAGTAGAGAGAGAGTAGTAGAGAGTAGTAGAGAGAGTGAGTAGTAGACAGTAGAGAGTAGTAGAGAGTGAGTAGAGAGTAGAGAGTAGTAGAGAGTGAGTAGTAGAGAGTAGAGGGTAGAGTAGTAGAGGGTAGAGTAGTAGAGGGTAGTAGAGAAAGAGTAGTAGAGAGTGAGTAGTAGAGAGTAGAGGGTAGAGTAGTAGAGTAGTAGCGAGTAGTAGAGAGTGAGTAGTAGAGAGTGAGTAGTCGAGAGTGAGTAGTAGAGAGTAGTAGAGAATAGAGGGCAGAGTAGTAGAGGGTAGAGTAGTAGAGAGTGAGTAGTAGAGAGTAGTAGAGAGTGAGTAGTAGAGGGTAAGTAGTAGAGAGTAGTAGAGTAGTAGAGAGAGTGAGTAGTAGAGAGTGAGTAGTAGAGGGTAGAGTAGTAGAGAGTAGTAGAGAGAGTAGTAGAGAGTAGTAGAGTAGTGAGAGTGAGTAGTAGAGAGTGAGTTGCAGAGAGTAGTAGAGTGAGTAGTAGAGAGTGATTAATAGACAGTGAGTAGTAGAGAGTAATAGAGAATGAGTAGTAGAGAGTGATTAGTAGAGAGTGAGCAGTAGAGAGTAGTAGAGTAGTAGAGGGTAGATCACTAGAGAGTAGTAGAGAGTAGTAGAGAGTGAGTAGTAGAGAGTGAGTAGTAGAGAGTAGAGGGTAGAGTAGTAGAGGGTGGAGTAGTAGAGAGTGAATAGTAGAGAGTGAGTAGTAGATAGTAGTAGAGATAGTGAGTAGTAGTGAGTAGTAGAGAGTGAGTAGTAGAGAGTGGAGAGTAGTAGAGAGCAGTAGAGAGTGAATAGTACGGAGTGAGTAGTAGAGAGTGAGTAGTATAGAGTAGTAGAAAGTGAGTAGTAGAGAGTAGTAGACAGTAGTAGAGAGTAGTAAAGAGAGTGAGTATTAGAGAGTAGAGAGTAGTAGAGGGTAGAGTAGTAGAGAGAGAGTAGTAGAGAGTGAGTAGTAGAGAGTAGTAAAGAGTGAGTAGTAGAGAGTAGAGGGTAGAGTAGTAGAGGGTGGCGTAGTAGAGAGTAGTAGAGAGTGAGTAGTAGAGAGTGAGTACTAGAGAGTAATAGATAGTGAGTAGTAGAGAGTGAGTAGTAGAGAGTAGAGTAGTAGAGAGTAGTAGAGAGTGACTAGTAGAGAGTGAGAAGTAGAGAGAAGTAGAGAGTAGTAGAGAGTAGAGGGTAGAGTAGTAGAGGGTAGAGTAGCAGAGAGAGAGTAGCAGAGAGTAGTAGTGAGAGTGAGTAGAGAGTAGAGAGTAGTAGAGAGTGAGTAGTAGAGAGTAGAGGGTAGAGTAGTAGAGGGTAGAGTAGTAGAGGGTAGTAGAGAAAGAGTAGTAGAGAGTGAGTAGTGGAGAGTAGAGGGTAGAGTAGTAGAGTAGTAGAGAGTAGTAGAGAGTGAGTAGTAGAGAGTGAGTAGTAGAGAGTGAGTAGTAGAGAGTAGGAGAGAGTAGAGGGTAGAGTAGTAGAGGGTAGAGTAGTAGAGGGTAGAGTAGTAGAGAGTAGTAGAGAGTGAGTAGTAGAGAGTAGTAGAGAGTGAGTAGTAGAGGGTAAGTGGTAGAGAGTAGTAGAGTAGTAGAGAGAGAGTAGTAGAGAGTGAGTAGTAGAGGGTAGAGTAGTAGAGAGTAGTAGAGAGAGTAGTAGAGTAGTGAGAGTGAGTAGTAGAGAGTGAGTTGCAGTGAGTAGTAGAGAGTGATTAATAGACAGTGAGTAGTAGAGAGTAATAGAGAATGAGTATTAGAGAGTGAGTAGTAGAGAGTGAGTAGTAGAGAGTAGTAGAGTAGTAGAGGGTAGATCACTAGAGAGTAGTAGAGAATGAGTATTAGAGAGTGAGTAGTAGAGAGTGAGTAGTAGAGAGTAGTAGAGTAGTAGAGGGTAGATCACTAGAGAGTAGTAGAGAGTAGTAGAGAGTGAGTAGTAGAGAGTGAGTAGTAGAGAGTAGAGGGTAGAGTAGTAGAGGGTGGAGTAGTAGAGAGTAGTAGAGAGTGAGTAGTAGAGAGTAGTCGAGAGTGAGTAGTAGATAGTAGTAGAGAGAGTGAGTAGTAGTGAGTAGTAGAGAGTGAGTAGTAGAGAGTAGTAGAGAGTGAGTAGTAGAGAGTAGAAGAGAGTGAGTAGTATAGAGTAGTAGAGAGTGAGTAGTAGAGAGTAGTAGAGAGTAGTAGAGAGAGTGAGTAGTAGAGAGTAGAGAGTAGTAGAGGGTACAGTAGTAGAGAGTAGTAGAGAGAGTAGTAGAGAGTGAGTAGTAGAGAGTAGTAGAGAGTAGTAGAAAGTAGAGGGTACAGTAGTAGAGAGTAGTAGAGAGTTAGTAGTAGAGAGTAGTAGAGAGTGAGTAGTAGAGGGTGAGTAGTAGAGAGTAGTAGAGAGAGTGAGTAGTAGAGAGTGAGTAGTAGAGAGTAGTAGAGGGTAGAGTAGTAGAGGGTAGAGTAGTAGAGAGTAGTAGAGAGAGTGAGTAGTAGAGAGTGGTAGAGAGTGAGTTGCAGAGAGTAGTAGAGTGAGTAATAGAGAGTGAGTAGTAGAGAGTAGTAGAGAATGAGTAGTAGAGAGTGAGTAGTATAGAGTGAGTAGTAGAGAGTAGTAGAGGGTAGAGTAGTAGAGAGTAGTAGAGAGAGAGTAGTAGAGTAGTAGAGAGTGCGTAGTAGAGAGTAGTAGAGAGTGAGTAGTAGAGAGTAGTAGAGAGTAGAGGATAGAGAGTAGAGGGTAGAGTAGTAGAGGGTAGAGTAGTAGAGAGTGAGTAGTAGAGAGTAGTAGAGAGTGCGTAGTAGAGAGTAGTAGAGAGTGAGTAGTAGAGAGTGAGTAGTAGAGAGTAGAGGGTAGACTAGTAGAGTAGTAGAGTAGTATAGAGAGAGTAGTAGAGAGTAGTAGAGAGAGTAAGTAGTAGAGAGTAGAGAGTAGTAGAGAGTAGTAGAGAGAGTGAGTAGTAAAAAGTGAGTAGAGAGTGAGTAGTAGAGAGTGAGTAGTAGAGAGTAGTAGAGAGTGTGTTGTAGAAAGTAGTAAAGAGTAGTAGAGAGTGAGTAGTAGAGAGTAGTAGAGAGTGAGTAGTAGAGAGTAGTAGAGGGTAGAGTAGTAGAGAGTCGTAGAGAGAGAGTAGCAGAGAGTAGAGGATAGAGTAGTAGAGGGTAGAGTAGTAGAGAGAGAGTAGTAGAGAGTGAATAGTAGAGAGTAGTAGACAGTAGAGGGTAGAGTAGTAGAGGGTAGAGTAGTAGGGAGTAGTAGAGAGTGAGTAGTAGAGAGTAGTAGAGAGTGAGTAGTAGAGAGTGAGTGGTAGAGAGTAGAGGGTAGAGTAGTAGAGGGTAGAGTAGTAGAGAGTAGTAGAGAGAGAGTAGTAGAGAGATGTAGAGAGAGTGAGCAGTAGAGAGTAGTAGAGAGTAGTAGAGCGAGTGAGTAGTAGAGAGTAGTAGAGAGTGAGTTGCAGAGAGTAATAGAGTGAGTAGTAGAAAGTGAGTAATAGAGAGTGGGTAGTAGAGAGTAGTAGAGAATGAGTAGTAGAGAGTGAGTAGTAGAGAGTGAGTAGTAGAGAGTAGTGGAGGGTAGAGTAGTAGAGAGTAGTAGAGAGAGAGTAGCAGAGAGTAGAGGATAGAGTAGTAGAGTGTAGAGTAGTAGAGAGTGAATAGTAGAGAGTGTGTAGTAGAGAGTGAGTAGTAGAGAGTGAGTAGTAGAGAGTGCGTAGTAGAGAGTGAGTAGTAGAGAGTGAGTAGTAGAGAGTGAGTAGTAGAGAGTGAGTAGTAGAGAGTAGTAGAGAGAGTGAGTAGTAGAGAGAGTGAGTAGTAGAGTGTGAGTAGTAGAGAGTGAGAAGTAGAGAGTAGTAGAGAGTAGTAGAGAGTGAGTAGAGGGTAGACTAGTAGAGGGTAGAGTAGTAGAGAGTAGTATAGAGAGAGTAGTGAGTAGAGAGTATTGGAGAGTAGTAGAGAGAGAGAGTAGTAGAGAGTGAGTAGTAGAGAGTGTGTTGTAGAGAGTAGTAGAGTGAGTAGTAGAGAGCAAGTAATAGAGAGTGAGTAGTAGAGAATAATAGAGAGTGAGTAATAGAGAGTGAGTAGTAGAGAGTAGAGAGTAGTAGAGAGTAAGTAGTGGAAAGTGAGTAGTAGAGAGTAGTAGAGAGTGAGTAGTAGAGAGTAGTAGAGAGAGTGTGTAGTAGAGAGTGAGTTGTAGAGAGTGACTAGAGAGTGAGTAGTAGAGAGTGAGTAGTAGAGAGTGAGTAGTAGAGTGAGTAGTAGAGAGTGAGTAGTAGAGAGTAGTCGAGAGTGAGTAGTAGAGAGTGAGTAGTAGAGCGTAGTAGAGAGTGAGTAGTAGAGAGTGAGTAGTAGAGTAGTAGAGAGTGACTAGTAGTAGTAGAGAGTGAGTAGTAGAGAGTGAATAGTAGAGAGTAGTAGAAAGTGAGTAGTAGAGCATGAGTAGTTGAGTAGTAGAGAGAGCTTTGAATGCACATGTGTGACTTGTTTCTCTGTGGCGCTGCGCAGCTCCTTAGCATGCCTCAGAGGGTGCTCTCCCAGGGCCCCCACAACAAGATCGGGGAACACAGTGTCTCGAATGAACAGAGGCCGGGGAGGCGCTGCTTGTGCTGTCTTCTGCGCCAGGGTGGAGATAGCGCCTAAAGGCTGCTCGGTGCACACAATGTACTTCCAGGAGGACAGGAGGGCGTGTTCTTCATCCTTGTTTCTCTGTGGTGCTTCGCAGCTCCTTAGCAAGTCTCAGAGGGGGCTCTCCCAGGGCCCCCACAACAAGAGCGGCCAGAGTAACCACGTCTTAACATGGCAACAGGCCATGCATGTGTAAAACATAAATCTTCCGGCTGAGCAATCTCGTGAATCTTGGGCGGAATAATTTACATTGTTTATCGAGCTAATAAGGTAAATGTGGTGTATTTACATTGCGAGTAAAGTTCTACACAGTACCCCAAAAATCGGCAATGTGAAACATAATATACCCGATCCTGCTGGTGATTTATATTAAATGCACGGGGTTGCAATCACATAACTAAAAAAAGTGATACAATAGAGACACATATTGTGATCGGCTTTTCGCTGAAGCACTGAACCGGGGTTGCTACAATAATTCATTTCTCACCCTGAATTACAACTAAACTAAAAGCTTAAATGTACAGCAGCATCAGGACTGCGGGCATGAGGCCGTCACTGGGGAAGAAAGGCAAAGCACAGAGAGACCAAACATGGAGAGACAAGCACGGCCCGTCATGGGACGGACAGAAGGGGCCCGATTCACAGAACTAACTTAAGACAAAATCCTAAACTTACTACCATTTTGGTATTCACAGAATGCACTTACTGCTTTTGGTATTCACAGAATGCACTTACTGCTTTTGGTATTCACAGAATGCACTTACTACTTTTGGTATTCACAGAATGGATTTACGACTACTAACTTTACGTCTGCACTCCGGCCGGAAATTCCGGCCCGGAGGCGGAGCTTCCGGCCCAGAGGTGGAGATTTTGGCCATGGCTAAATCTCCGCCACTGGCCGGAATCCCCACCTCCGGGCCGGAAGCTCCGCCTCCGGCCCGGAAGCCCCGCCTCTGGGCCGGAAGCTCCGCCTCCGGCCCGGAAGCCCCGCCTCTGGGCCGGAAGCTCCGCCTCCGGGCCGGAATTTCCGGCCCGAGTGCAGACGTAAAGTTAGTAGTCGTAAATCCATTCTGTGAATACCAAAAGTAGTAAGTGCATTCTGTGAATACCAAAAGTAGTAAGTTTATGATTTTGTCTTAAGTTAATTCTGTGAATCGGGCCCAAGATGTGCGCGCAGGGGCTGCCTTTACTGGCGGTGAAAAAAAAAGTCCACAGTGTATCATGCCGCCAGTAAAGGGTCCAATACCCGCGTGCACATCTTCTGTCTCAGTTTGTCTCCCCGCGTGCACGCTGGAATCATATCGATTCCAAAAGGCTTCTCATGGCATTGCAGCGCATGCGCTGCTTTCGCCAGGCCGAGACCTAAAAATGTGAAGAGGCAACCTTTACTCGTGAATATTAGGGAGAGAGTATTTCTGTACGTGTTTGTGAATGGGCTCTTTACGCTATGCTCGCTTCGTGCACCCTGCAGAAGCACAATGATGTGGCCAGATGCATCACCCAGAGTTATACTGTGTGCACACGACAACACTTAGAAAAGATCTTTTAACCTGTACTCAAAAACATCAGTTTAGGTGCTCTATAAAGACGTCAAATGGCTGCAAAAAACTATGGTGGGGGAGGTTGGGCAAATTCACTTTCCTCGTCTTTCGAAAGTTAGGGCCATATGTACGACGAAGTGGAGGAGCGTGTCGTTAGCCTCTTGCGCTTAACGACACGCTCCACCACTTCGGAAACGCAAGGCTGCACCATATTTACAAGAATGTGGTGCCGCCTTGCATTTCCCCCTGCGATGGCGCTAAGTTTCACAACTTAGCCCCAATGCAGGCACCCTTTGTCTGTGTGCAGGGGAGGTTTGTTTATGTACAGGAAGGTGTCCCTTCCTGCACATAAACAATCCTAAAATGCAATTTTGTCTCTTTCATGTGTGCTGCTTCGTGCAGCACACATGAAAGTTACAAAGTGGCATTTGTTTTAAAAGGTTTGTTTATGTACAGGAAGGTACACCTTCCTGTACATGAACAAACCATGGCATTTTGCTTTTTCCATGTGTGCTGCACAAGGCAGAACACATGGAAAAAGCAAAAATGAGGAGAAATAATGCATTCCCCGTCTTTTGGCCATCTTAAGACCAGGATTTTCCTGGTCTTAATTTCGGCGCTGCCTCTTATGTACTCCATCCTTGTACATAGGGGGTAGCGTCAAATACAATGGGTGTTGCGGTGGAACGCCCACCACAACACCCACTCCACGCCCCTTTCACGCTAAGCATAGCGTGAAAGGGAGCCTTATGTACAAGGCAGCGTTAAGGCACATTAAGTGGCTTAACACTGCCTTGTACATAAGGTGCAGCCCCTCTCGCCACGAGAACATCACAAAAAGGGACGCTTACGCTAGTTAGCGGCAGTTTTCTTAACGCTGTGTACCGCTGAAAACTATCGCCTTGTCAGCGACGTATGTGCAAGACATCGCTCCATGGCGATAGCTTCAGGGATCAGCGCTGAAAACTGCCGCTAACATTAGCGTGATGGCGATAGGAATTCCGACGTTAGCGGGTGAAAACCAATGAAAGGCCCATTAGCGGCAAAAAACGCACGTTAGTCAGCCTAACGTAAGCTTTTTTTGCCTCTAATGGAAAAAATAGCCTATCAGTCGACCCCCAATAGAAAATAGGCAAAAAAACTATGAAATACAGAATGGAGCAGCCAGGGCCAAGTGCAGCACACATCAACAACACCCTCAAGCCACCCAACATCCAGGATGACCAGGATGAGAGCCTGGATGCATCGCTGGACCTGCGTCTGGAGCCTGGATGCCTCGCTGGACCTGCGTCTGGAGCCTGGATCCGTCGCTGGACCTGCGTCTGGAGCCTGGATGCCTCGCTGGACCTGCGTCTGGAGTCTGGATGCCTCGCTGGACCTGTGTCTCGAGGCTGGATGCCTCGCTGCACCTGCGTTTGGAGCCTGGAGTGGAATGCGGAGGAGCTGTGGAGTCGTTGAGCTGTGGTGGTAGACATTGAGGCGCGGCGATCGCCCATACCTCGTGGTGAAGTCTGGCCAGTCACATGGAGACACGTTGCTGCCCTGTGTGAGAAGACCACCTTGCGCCGCTTGGAGCGGTGAATGGTAGAGGCGCTCCTGCGCACCAAAGTAGGGAGGTCTGCATCGCATACTACAATCCACCACTACACCGGGGTGCACAGTGAGGATTACCAACGGTGGGTGGCACCTCACTGCATCACAGGCCGGATGAGGTTGCGCTGGCCGGACGCTGTGGAGGGTGAGGCCCCTGAGCTGCGCCAAACTTGTGTTGCGTGAGCGCTTCAAGTTCACGCCAGAGGGGGCCCTGCTGCATCAACTGCATCTGGAGGCTCCCCGGTGGACTTGGTGGCGACTGCTGTACCCTTGCTTGTGAAATCCCACCTGGCTGAGGCTCCTGCTGGGTGAGTCTCAGATCTGGAGACACTTTAACGGATTGTGCCACGGTGTCAATGTCCAGGTAAGGAGAAGGTGGGACACGTTGCAGAGGAGGCCCGGGCTTCGAGTCACCCAGGCCTAGCACCAGTAGATGACGCACCCCCAGTGCCGGCTCATCCGCTATGGCGGTAGAGCATCACCCCACTGCTTCCAAGCAGTGCAAGAAGAGGAACAATCATCACATGATGATAACTTTCTGATGTTATCGTGCCATGGTTCCTTTGCGGGCGGGAGGGTGGGTAGGGCTGCTCCACTCCTGGAGCAGGGCAAGGGCGGGGTGGCATGCCCACTCAAGTGCGCAGTGACTGTTTCATCGACCCGCTCAGGCCGCACAAAGCAGTCATGCGCACTGTCCTGGTCACAATGCAGGCTGCATTACAGCCTGCATGGAGAAGATGCCCACACCTCTAGCCCCTGACTGAATACCTCGTCCCGGTGCCAATGACCAATCCCATGCCGTCGGTCTGGGAAGTCAATTACCTTGTTCGTAGCAGGAAAAAGAGACAAACCACATCTGTCGGTGTCGAGAAGGATGCGGTTTGTCTCTTTTTCCTGCTACGAACAAGGTAATTGACTTCCCAGACCGACGGCAACATGCACGCTGGCATAACAGCGGATGGGTGTGCGTCTGCCTAATACCTTCTGAGACACCAACGGATGCAGTTCGTCTCTCTTTACTGCTACGAACAAGAGTTTCAACACCCCATTGCCAACATGACAGCTCTGACTTAAATGGTCTCACGCAGTATGATCTCAGCGGTACCTCGGGGTGATTTTTTTTTCCCCTTTAAAGCATCAATTTACTGAATAATCTGGAATTTAGTTCTACACACCGCGACCGTGGTTGGGTTTCCCCCTTTTCTTTGTCCTGAGGAAGACCTGCAGCTGAGGAGTCTACTCACCCTTTGGCTTAAGGGTCGAAACGTCGACCTTTCCCCAAGAGGCCTACACCCAACATCCACTACCCTACTACTCATACCACAGATGAAGTGTCACTGTGCTCAGAATTAAACAAACAATTAGTATTGAAATTGTAATTAGGGGTAGGCCCATTACGTGAGGGGTACCTGCTCTGTCAGGAATTCAAGCCGGATCCCTTTTTCTTTAACTATTTTGACTTGTTCTCTATATAATACCTTTTGATGCTTTTTCATCCTCCTCTACTATACACATGAGCACTTATCTTCACTTCTTTCTCCTACCTTGGAAATAACTGTGTTAGTATCATATGCTACGTATTATGTCTCATTTATGTTCATTTTTTAATATGAAAATAAATTGATGTTTACAATTCAATTGACTTTTGGTGACCGTGTATCTCGCTGCGGAATGTGCCTCTACTTTGAATTCTTGATTATATGGATTCATTTCATATTACACTCTTTTACAGTTATTAATTAGAATGTTTTCAGGAGGACTGGGGACCAACTGTTTTCCTTACTGATCGATACCCAGGTCCTTTGGCACTTTATTTGGTAACCCCATTTATTATAATGATCGTCAACTCCCTCAGCACCACCACTCCGCCAACGCTTACAGACGATGACACCGCAGCGCGCACCCGCTACCGATGGATCTCCAACTGCGCCGACATCCAGGCACCCCTCAAAAACGGCACTGCATCAGTACCTCACGCCTGCATGATGGCAGGCATAAGGGTGACACAGTGCCCCAGGGATAGGCTGGCTCCATGCATTGCTGGAGGTGCGTCATGGTTGAGTCAAGACTGCTGCAAGGGGTGACTTTAGAGCAAACAGATACGTCAGGATTCCAGACATATCTGTCATTACTTGCATCATGGAGCGGTGTCCAGTAAATACAGCGCATCTGTGGTGTCACAAGAAGGGGGTAGTGAAAAGTGTTGCAACGCTGTCTTGTCGCAGCGCTGTAACACTTTTTATGAGTGATGCCCAGGAATGCGTACTATCTTTTTGATGGTGCGCAGTCCTGCCCCGTAGTTTTATCGCAGGGCAGCGCAGCAACATTGCTTGCAGCGCGGTCAATCAATCAATCAATCAGGGATTTGTAAGCGAGCTACTCACCTGTACGGGTCTCAAGGCGCTGAGGGGGGGTATGCAGATCCGTTCAGCCGAAGAGCCAGGTCTTGAGAGCTTTCCTGAAGGTGTCCAGGGAGCGCGTCTGATGTCTGTGGGTAGTTCGCTCCAGGCCTTGGCTGCAATGTGAGAGAAAGATCTTCTGCCTGCTCTGGCTCTGTGGATGCGCGGGATTTCTGCTAGTGCAAGGTTGGCAGATCGGAGGTTTCTATTGGGTGCGTGGAAGTTTATTCTGTTGTTAAGGTATTTGGGTCCGTTGTTATGTAGACATTTGTAGGCGGGAGTGAGGATCTTCAAGGTGACTCTCTTTTCCACGGGGAGCCAGTGGAGTGTTCGCAGGTGTTGGCTGATGTGTTCGTGCCGGGGGATGCCGAGGACGAGTCTGGCCACGGTGTTCTGTATTGTCTGGAGTTTGCGCGGTAGGGACTTGTTAATGCCGGCGTAGAGAGTGTTTCCATAGTCCAGTCTGCTGATGATGAGTGCGTGGGTGACTGTCTTCCTTGACTCCGGGGGGATCCATTTGAAGGTCTTTCGGAGGATGCGGAGGGAGTTGAAGCAGCTGGAGTTGACAGCGTTGACCTGTCGGTTCATGGTGAGTGATGAATCGAGTACGATGCCAAGGTTTTTGGCGTGGTCTGAGGGGGTAGGCGGGCTTCCGAGGGCGGTGGGCCCCCAGGTGTTGTTCCAAGCTGAAGGGGTGCTTCCCAGGACGAGGACTTCTGTGTTTCTGCCGTTGAGTTTTAGGCAGCTGTTGTTCATCCAGACTGTGACGTCCTGCATCCCTTTCTGGAAGTTGAGTTTTGCGGTGGTGGGGTCTCGGGTGAGGGAGAGGATGAGCTGGTTGTTGTCAGCGTAGGATACGTTCTTGAGGCCGTGTTGTCGGACGATGGCTGCGAGGGGGGTCATTTAGATGTTGAAGAGGGTTGGGCTCAGTGATGACCCCTGCGGGACTCCGCAGGTGATTTCTGTGGGGGCGGAGAGGAAGGGCGGTAGTCTGATCCTTTGGCTTCTTCCGGTGAGGAACGAGCTGATCCAAACCAGGGCAGTTCCTTGTATGCCGGCGTTGTGTAGTCTGTCGACTAGTGTGCGGTGAGAAACGGTGTCGAAGGCTGCAGACTGGTCGAGGAGGATGAAGGCTGCGGAGTGGCCTTGGTCTAGGAGGGTGCGTATGTCGTCTGTGATGGCGAGTAGGGCGGTCTCGGTGCTGTGGTTGCTCCGGAATCCGGATTGGGATGGGTCGAGGATGGCGTTCTCTTCGATGAATCGTGTCAGTTCCCTGTTGACTGCTTTCTCTGCCACTTTGGCTGCGAAGGGGAGGGGCGAGATGGGCCGGTAGTTCTTGAGGTCGGCCATGGGCTTCTTGAGCAGGGGCCTGACTTCTGCGCGCTTCCAGTCATCTGGGAAGGTGCCAGTAGAGAAGGTGGTGTTGATGGTCAGTTGCAGTTCAGGTGCGATGGTGTCCGCGGCCCTGTGGTAGACGTGTGGGGAGCAGGGGTCAGTGGGGGCCCCCGAGTGGATGCCTTTCATGGTCGTGGTGGTGTCCTTGGTCGTGATAGGTGTCCAGCTGGAGTTGGTGGGCTGGCTGGTATCTCTGGGGGCGGAGTGCAGGCTGTGGCGTCTTGTGGGCGGTCGACGAAGTTGTCGTAGAGTGTTCTGATCTTGAGGTGGAAGTAGGTTCCAAGCTTGTCTCAGAGGTCTTGGGACGGGGTGATGTCTGTGGCTTCGTTGTGTGGGTTGGTGAATTCCTGAATGCCACTGAAAAGTTCCTTGGAGTTGGCAGAGTTGGCGAGGATTTTGTTGTGGATGAAATTCCTTTTCGTTGTTCTGATTTGGTTGTGGTAGTTAGTCATGGCATCCTTGTAGGTGGAGTAGCTGTCGGCTGTCTTGGTGTTTCTCCAGTTTTTCTCCAGGCGTCTGCAGATGCGTCTGGCTTCTTGGAGATCAGAGGTGAACCAAGCGACTTTCCTGGGGCGCTGGTGGTCTAGGTTACGTAGCGGGGCGAGCTTGTCTGTGCAGTTGGAGATCCAGGTGTGGAGTGCTCTAGCTGCAATGTTTGGGTCGGATGTCCAGGTGGGGTTGTCTCGGGTGAGGGTGGAGTTCAGTTGCTCGTCGGTAACCTTGCTCCAGTTCCTTCATGGTGTGCGAGGGGGTGGTTTTGGTGCCTTGGGTTTGTCGATGGTGAAGTGGACGCAATGATGGTCGGTCCATGGTGGTCGCGTAGTGTGGCTGAAGTGAACGCTGTTGCCTGAAGTGAAGATGGGGTCGAGGATGTGTCCTGCTCTGTATGTAGGTGTGGTGACGAGTTGGTTGAGTCCGATGTTGGCGAGGTTGTCCTGGAGGATTGTGGAGTTGGGGTCGCTGGGGTTGTCGAGGTGGAAGTTAAGGTCTCCAATGAGTATGTAGTTCCTGGATGCAATGGCGTGGGGTGTGATGAAGTCTGTGATGGTGGTGGCGAAGGGTGTCCTGGGGCTGTGGGGTCTGTAGACAAGGGTTCCTCGGAGTGTGGTGTTGGGGGTGGTCTGGATCTGGAAGTGCAGGTGTTCGGCAGAGCGGAGGGTTTCGCTGGAGGTGGTGAGGCGGAGGGTGCTTTTGTGTGAGATTGCGAGGCCTCCTCCTGGGTGGTTGGGTGGTTGGGTCGGTCCTTCCTCTGGATCTTGTATCTGGTCGGGATGGCGGTGTTGATGTCGGGTGCGGAGGAGGCGTTGGTCCAGGTCTCTGTGAAGAAGGCGATATCGGGCGAGAGAGAGTCGAGTAGGTTCCAGATCTCTATGGCGTGTTTGTGTACGGAGCGCACGTTGAGGAGAATGCATCTCAGGGTGTCGTCGGCGCAGATGTCGGAGGTGCCAGAGGTCAGGGTGGTGGTGAAGGTCTGGTGGCAGTGGAGGCAGTAGAACTGGCCCTGGGTCGATTTTGGCAAAGCCAATTGGCTTTCTCTGAGTCTTCTGGGGTTGTGTGCGAGGAGGGCGGCGGAGTCGTAGCGGTGGGAGGACGTGGCTCCAGGGTCCTGGCGCTGGTCGCGGTCGGTTCGCAGACGGGTGCAGACGGGCTTGCCTTTGGCGCGCCAGCAGCGCGCCACCGACGTGACCACACAGCGGCCGCCATAAATAGCAACAAAACCTGCTGAAATGAGACCCCAAGAGTTATCTCCATTTTTAGGACCAGCTATTTTCTGCAGTTAGAGGCAGTTTTTTCGGTGCTCCAAAGTTCAGGAATCCCCTTGTACATATCGTGAAGTGGGGTTAGCGGCAGTTTTTGCATGGGAACGCCTCCCTTGCATGTCATTATCGCTAACAGAAGTAGCGATCTTTAAAATGGATGTTTTCACCGGAAAACTGCCGCTAACAGAGATTAGTGACACCTTGTACATACGTCGATAAAAATATCGCCGCATTAGCGGCGCAAAAGTGCAGCTAACGCGGCATTAACTCCTTGAACATATGCCCCTTAGTTTTCAAACTGGTGGTAAACCCTTCAAACTTTACCTTTCGATAGAGAATTCTCCACAAACAGCGTTTCACGGGCATACGCTTATTTTTTGTGTTCTAATTTGTCCACAAGTTAGATCGTGCAAAGGTATTATTTATTATGCGCACAAAGTCTCCTATGATTATTCACGTTTCCTGCTTATTGTATTTTTACACTCTGGCATATTTTTTGCCTGCAGATTGGCAATATTTACTTGGTGGCGCTGAAAATGCACAACAGTTTAGATTTTTACGTGAACATCCACATACACAAAACGTTGTGAACAGATTCAAAGTAATATTAGTCCTTATGAGAATTATAAGAAGTTCTTCTGCATATTCGCACACCCTAGGCTACAGACAAGCAAAGTTGCATATTCGCACACCCTAGGCTACAGACAAGCAAAGTTGCATATTTGCATTTTGCACACCCTAGGCTAGAGACAAGCAAAGTTGTGCAAAGTCCAAAAAACGTCTTAACTTCACAAGTTGGAAACGGTGATTTTTTTCAGCTGCTGGTGGAGTCTTAAACTCTTTAGAACAAGTCTTAAATCACCCAAACAAGACCACTGCGCACAAAATGACCACATGTATCATATATATTGTGAGAGTTACGTTTTTTTACAGCGCTTTAATGTCATTATTTAAAAAACCCTTTAATTGAAGCATTTTATTACTCTCACACCTTAGCATCTGCATTGTAAGCCTCATGTAATAAAGAAAACCATAAATAAATAAAAATACATATATCTAGGCATAAATAGATGGGCTTTCGGTAAATTCTCTACATCCATTAGTCTATTAAACTCTTTCGTATTTTGTTGCTGCTCGCCACAGCACACAGCGTGGGCGAGTTTGTCCGCCTACTTCATCCATTGAATGTCTTGTATGGTGAGTGACGCCATTTTGCCTGATTTCATGTGCACAACTGCCAAAAATTAAAGGCTCAACAGTTCCAGAGCTGCTCAGCCAATACTTTATGTTGCCAAATCTTTGTTCCTCATACTTTATTTTGTTTCATCCTTGCACGTATAAACAATGTCTTTATGTTACAATATTTCAAAGCCATCGCTACATTTTATACGCGTCATTGCACCAATAAGAAAAATATACTCCTGCGATGTGCATGGAAAGTAAAACACTTTGAATACCTGTATCGCACCTGCCAGCTAGGAAATAACATACTGCGCTATTAAAATTAAATGCAATGTTGTTCTAATTAAACAATTGTATTGCAAGCATATGGAATCTATGTTTCGGACACAGCAATTTTTCTTGACTTTTTATTTTTGTAGCATGTGATTAAAATAAATTTAAAAAATATACGTGAACATGAAGCCAGACCTATTTATTTTGCTAAAACTTGTTTAGATGTTGGAGTAGGCATGTAGTGTATGTAGCCTCAGCTCCCACAGGAAACTTTGGTTTTTGAAACATATGTGTAAATAGTGGTACAATACCACTAAAGTAATTATTGTTAATTTCCAATTTTTTAGAGAGAATTAAAATATCTTAATTTACCTCAGACTTTTAAATTATTGCCTAAAGATCACCAAATGTTGGCTACTCTCTTTACACGCACACATACTTGCTGAACTGAAGTTTGGTAGACACTGATACAGCATTACATAAATTAAAATTCTTTTTTTTTTTTAAATAATTGTTTTGATAGTTTTGTCTTGATGCTTATCACTGATTTGGCATTAGTGGTGTGAAGCACTTTGTAAAGACAGGTGTAAATACTTTTACATCCATAATGTCTATCGGGATTGGATGAGTGGCAAATGAGGGTTACAAAACAGTTTTTTTAAAAGTTAGTTCGCTTAATTTTTTTTAATGGCTTCCGCATAATAAGCCTTTCACAACAAATTCCTCTTAACTGTGCATAACGTCATATTTGTCACGTACGCCTATCTAGTTTCAGCTTTGCACAGTTCACAAATGGTTCAAATATTTCAGTTATTGCCCACACAACAATAGGTTAAAAACAAAAGGCCTGGCTTAGAGTTCAGCCATGGAGTTTCTGTCCATTGCGGCAGACTTTCCCTTCACCACCATGGCCGAGGAGAGAGAGTTCAGCCATGGAGTTTCTGTCCATTGCGGCAGACTTTCCCTTCACCACCATGGCCGAGGAGAGGATGGAATCCCACCAAATTCATAGTCAGCCGCTGTGACATCATAAGTTTCCCTGCCAGGGTGGCTGAATCTGCCATTGAAGGAGTCACTCTGCCAATGGTTGTGTCAGTTGGCATAAGTTATGCCTCTAAATGTACCACTGAGGCCCACATTACCAGTGGCGGGTAATTGTAGGGATATTTATTGCACTTGATAAAATTCGAACCCCTGAGTTCAAATTCATGACTGCACATTTCGCTATTAACAGGGCCGTTCGTAATCAGGGCCATAGTTGAGGTACCTTCTAAGCACCCATCCATGAAATCTTCCTAACATGCTGGCTAGCTCCACCAGCTCTGGTGGCAGATCAAACTTTATAACCCTAGTGGTTGTCCCAACACTATTATTGAAGGCTTAACCTCCACACCATGACAGTCAGGGTCTGTGTTATTTCCACCAATCGGCCAGACTCAGCCCTCATTACGAGCCGTGCTAGTACACCCAGAGTGTTAACTCTGATAGAAAAAATGCATATCAAAATTAGAAGTATTTTACGGCCTGTGCATACCAGCAGCTGCAGCTCATGCGTACTGGCGAAGGAGTGTCACCCCACTGACTCAGCCAGTAGATAAAACGGTGGCGGCTCGCTGATGGAGTGCTGCGGGGCGGTGGGGCAGTGCGGGGGACGGGGAGGGTGGGGGGTAGTAAAGTCCAACATAGGGCAGAACGGAGTTAAGTAACTAAATAAATAAAACAATTTACATTGCACACGCTGCATCACCGAGATGGCGTTGCAGTGGGCGCAATGTAAATTGTTTTATTTATTTACCAAACTCTGTCCTGCCGTATGCCAGAGTTTACTACCCCTCACCCTGCCCCTCCCCCACCCTGCCTCACCGTCCCACACAGCACTCCCTCGGCGAGCCGCCACTGAGATAAAAACATATAAAATGAAATGATAAAAAAGCTGTTTTATTATCATTTTATTTTATACGACGGAGCCACAGCCAGAGCGGAGTCTTTAGGGCGGCACATCCTCTTGCAGCAGCAGGAGCAGTGGTGGGCACAGGGCACTGCAAGTGCGCAGGACGGATTAGCCAGTTGTCTTAGGACAGCCAAACCATCATGCGCACTTAGATATCTCCAGACCATTGAATGGGGATACAGCAGGCACAGGCTCCGTTCTCCAGACACAGGCTCCTAGTCCCTGTGGGAGTATAACACCAGCCCGCTCCATCCAATCCCAGTCCTGTTCTCATGCTGGTAATAGTATTACCAGCATGAGAGCAGCGCCTGGTTTGGCGCAGGGCAGTCTGGGAGCGTGTGATCAGGAGCAGAAGAGCACCGAAGCAGCACGTACGTTTTCTTTTTAATATATTTTTTATTGCCCCCTGCGCTGCCCCACCACTTTTCCCTGCTGGCAGCTGCAACTGTACACCAGGCCTCTCACAGAAGCCGCGGTGGCAGGCAACAGCATTGCCAAGCCCTTCCTCGCCACCTGCAGCAGCCCAGACAATACTCACCTTGAAAGGGCGCAAGCATACCTTGAAGCACTGTGCCCACGCCGTGCCACAGCCTATCAGCAGACCCGCATATACTCCTGCTCAGAGTAGCGGGAAATGGACAGCAGTGATCAATAAATGCGCGGTAAAACGCATAGTAAATCTGGGCTCGAAAATCCTAATCGCTGGTCTTTGCGGTGGAAATACCGTCCAGTAAATTTAATACTAGCCTCCCAGTGTCTCCTGAGAGTAAAATAGGATTTTTTCGCTGAAGGAATGGCTGATGGTAATCCACAGGTCTTCATCACTGCCCTTCTCTAAATGAGTGCCACATTCACGTGCGTAGTTCTCTGCTAAGAGTCCCAAATGCCCAACACAACAGCTTTTGTTAATGCTTCCGTTCGAGTCTTCAGATGTGGACTGAGAGATATCATTCAAAGCTGGCACTGCCACTCCCAGACACACCACTGCACCTTTGGGAGTCCATTTAGTTGAACAGCGCCTCATACGTGTACTTGGCTGGTCTCCAAGCGCTCACAATTTGTTTCAGCAGATCTGTGATGAGCTGAAGCACAGAGTGGGGAAACCCGTGTCCAGATTCGCACAATCTGGCCGGATGGAGAAGCCGGGATTTGGATTCAGGTCTCCTGTTTCCACATTTAGCAACTTCACCAACAGACTGTATCAACCTTGACAAAACACTCCATGACAAACCAAACAAGGCCACATCCTTCCACATCTTTCCAGATGCACAAATATCCACACTGACAGCCCCTACATCCAAGCCCCTCTGTATCCACTTATCATCCCTCAGCATCACTCCACGTTCTCCTTTCTCAGAGTTATCATCCTTTCACATGTCTCTTCTCCTCACCAGCCTGCACATCATATCTGGCAGCCATGGCGTGGGTGACTGACAGCAGTTATGCCATGTCAGGTAACAATGGATCAAAGGGCTCAAAAGTTATATTAAGAGGGTCATTAAAAAAATTACATTTTCCCACTGACAATGTTTTCCCTTCCCCACAAATTCACGACACGGTCAGCAGTAACTCAAGCCAGCGGCCATATTGAGCTATAAGCTAAATCTCTTCCACTGAGCTGAAATTGATTTTTATGATCCGCCATGTTGGATTTATACGTCCAGGGTTGGATCATCTGATCTCATTGTAAGAACGTGAGTGAGAGACGTGTGGGTGCAGGCACAAACATGGCATGCATGCGCTCAGCCCCCATGTGCGAGAGCATGGCATAAAGATGAAGAAGCTTATTTTGAAATTTCAGTTCTGGCTGGATCATGCATGTTACTATAACCTGTGACTGCCGCCTTTTAGTTTGCAAGCAGGGAAGCTTTGGAGCCCCCTCTCACTGGACATCCTTCAATAGCAAACCTAGGGCCTGATTTAGATCTCAGCAGAAGGGTTACTCCGTCACAACTTTAACGGATATCCCGTCCGCTGAAATATAAATCCCATAGGATGTAATGGGATTTATATTTCAGCGGACGGGATATACATCACAATTGTGACGAAGTAACCTGTCTGCCGAGATCTAAATCAGGCCCTTAGTTATTCTTTTTTTAAAAAGCTCAATACGTGCCTCGTCCCATAATTCTATGTCTGTTCCTTCGACCCGTAACTCTTACCTAAGCCTGAAGCAAACTAGTGGCTCTAACATTGTCCCTTCTTACTATAGCCTTATAGCCTTATAGCCCTTCGTAGCGGGCTATACCGGCTATTAAAGGCCCGCTGCAGCGTTAAAGGCCCGAGCCAAAGGCTTATAGCCCAGCTGCGAAGGGCTATAAGGCTATTAGAACATTCTGCCACTAGAGGGCAGAATGTTCTAACAAATTAAACAAAGGCTTCAGGGAGTGCGAGGGGATTGAAATCCTCTCAGGCTCCCTGAAGCCTTTGTTCACAGCCACAAAGAAGCATTGGAATGTTGGAGCTCCGGGCTTATACCAGCCATTATAAGCCCGGAGCTACTCCATTGTTTTCAATCGAGCTCCCAACATTCCAATGTTCTAATAAGGCTTACTACAGCTCGACCATAACCAGGTCACTAACCCCCTACGTTACTGCTAATCTTTATTCTCGCCTATTTAAACGTTTTTCAATTACATCAGTTTTGCATTTTCTAACTTATTTAGACTATATAGAACAAATATTCCTTACACATATTTTGCTGACATAAGGCATTCATTGCGTTTGATCTATGCAGAAATTATTTCAATGGTTTGAAAGGCATTCTGTTTTTTTAATTAATAATGCTTATTTAGTTTAGTACGTTTGTGTAAATGCACACTATAAGATTAGCATGCCAATCCATTGACCCAAATTAATTTTAGTATTATTTTCAATTTTTTCTACTATTGACTTACATTTTTAATTTGTATTCAATTACATTGTAGCACGGTCATTGTCAAGGCAGATTTGTGTGATGTACAGAAACCTTGCAAACATAAAAAGTATTTTAAAAAGTGTGAATGTTCATAACTTCGTTGGAGGAATTTTAATTTAGTTCACTGCAAGATTTTAGTTTTTTTTCGAACAGCAAATGTGGTGAGTTAGCAAACAAAGAGCAAACGACAGACCAAGGTCCAGCTCGACCAATCCACATGTACAGTCAATTGAGGGATGGTGCAAACACACTTCCTGCACCCGTCGTCCTGAGGTGCAAATCACAGCCAAAGTTTTTTAAGAGAAAGCGGAAGGTGCACTCATAGCGAAGTCAGACATGTAGCAGTATTTCCAAAATTATTTCCTTTATTCTATCAGTCTTTAAAACTGGCACACAGCCAACACGTTTCGTTCTCAATAGTGCCAAAAAGGGAACTTCATCAGGGCGCTGGTTTTATGAAGTGCGTGTTTTTCGATGCGAAGACAAGGGCTAATCACTCCGTTTCTATGAAGGAATAAGATGTCTGTTAACCAAGGGCTAATCCAGTTTTAAAGACTGATCGAATAAAGGAAATAATTTAGGAAATACTGCTTACGTGTCTGACTTCGCTACGAGTGCACCTTCCGCTTTCTCTTAAAAATATGTGGTGGGTTAGTTGAGCTCTCAATAATTTCATCACTTTGTGGCAGAGTAGAGGGTGCAATGCTTTGTGGGACACGGTTTAGTGTGTCAATCATATAAATTGTGTTGGTAGATGGTTAGGTGTGACAGCACCTGTTTTGTGCACATGGACAAAACTTGGTTTTGCATGAAGTATGGATGGTAAATCATGGATGACCTCGGACTAACCATGTTTAAGACCTAGCATTTGACCCGACGGTGGGCAGCTTCTGAAGGCACAGAGAGCTTTGCATATGTACTTTGTCCTTAGAACTGACCAGGGGAGTGAATAAGTGCTTTTAGGACACGTTGTGTGCTAACACACAATATGTCTGCTTAGCTTTCTATTCCAGATAGCCTGTTGCTATGTGTGTTTTTTTCAGTTTGAGCTGGGTAAGTTATTTTGCAGTAGCCAAATCGCACCATTGGTTTGGATCTGGTTTGGACCAGTAGATGAAAACTGAGCCCTTGTTCACAGGATGAAATAGTACATATGCATGAGCTTTTTAAATGTTTTGTACAAGTACAGCCCTTCTCCATTCCTTTTTGTTGAATGTAGAGTTTTAAGACTGCACACGGGTGGTTTAACTGCTCGCAAAGCAGTGGTGTATTTGTAAGTCACCAATCACTTTCGTGGGAATAAATTTTTAAAAGGGTTAGCATCAGCAACATCTCTCCATCTTCTTCCCACCAGAAGAGCTAGTGTTTGCGAACAGATCACCAAGTAACAATTTTTGCATCTCAGGCAAGGCAAACAAAGAAGGGTTGCATCATTGCATGTAAGGAGAATAGATGACTGGACTGAACATGTCATGGGACACTTTGCATTCCTGCTTGTCCTAGGTACATCCAAGTTGTTGGGTGCAGACAGCCCTGTCCCACCTCAAAGGCAAACATCGATCTATGATGGGCGACACAACTCCGATACACTTTCCACCTGCTCCAGTTTTCATTGAATGGCTCAATTTCCTTAGAAAATCCCTTAATCTATTTACCCAATTGAAGGACTTGATTAGACTTTGGTAGATGTTATGTTATGTTATATTCCACTTGTAACGCGCTCGGCTACTCACGAGTATCCCGGCACGAAACCTGAGGCAGACAGAGGAAATCAAACAAAGAGAAACGTTTTAAGCTTCCTTTTGAAAGCAGCGAGCTCCTGAGTGAGACGAAGATCAGGGGGGAGGGCATTCCAGGCCCTACTGGCCCTGACCGTCAGAGAGCAACCTCCAATCCTCTGAAGTCTAAATCTCGGAATTATGGCCAAGCCCAGAGAAGCCGAGCGCAAGGCCCTCGCAGGGGCATAGAAAGAGAAACGCCTCTGGAGGTAGAGAGGACCCTGACCGTGGAGGGCGCGATGAGCCAGAACCAACGTTTTATATTTGATTCTAGCCGCTACTGGTAACCAATGGAGGGCGACCAGATGAGACGTGACACTCAACTTCGAAGAGAGGCCCAGTAGCAGTCTGGCCGCTGTGTTCTGGACTACCTGCAATTTCTTGATTAGGTAACCAGGAGAGCCAATATAGAGAGAGTTAGCGTAGTCCAACCGAGAAAGAATCAAAGCGCAGGTGACTGTAACTCTGGCTGCCTGCGGGAGGAGAGGAAAGAACTTTCTCAGGGTTTTAATAAGTCCAAAGCAGCAGCCAGCAGTTTTCTTAACCTGGGTGGAGAACAGCAGATTCTCCTCGAACCAGACGTCCAAGTTCTTGGTGGGCCGACCCTCGGACGAGGGGAGAGGAAGCTCCTGAGGCCACAGCTGATGACGGAAATCAGATGAAAAAGTGCCAAAAAGCAGGTTCTCCGATTTTTGCTCATTGCACTTGAGCTGAGCCCCTGCCAGCCAAGTGAAGATGGAGCGAAGACACTGTTGGGCAGCAAGAACCGAGCTGGAGGCCTTATCCCAGGTGAAAAGCAGCTGAGTGTCGTCTGCGTAGGCCAACACCTTAGCACCGAGTGCTTCAGCCAGGTGGATCAAAGGCGTAACATAAATATTAAAGAGCAGAGGGCTCAGGGAGTAACCCTGCGGGACACCCGTAGTGACCAAGCGGGGGGAGGAATAGCAAGGAGGGAGCCAGATCTGCTCAACCCTTTCCTCTAGGAAGGACCTGAGCCAACCCCATACAGCCCCTGACACACCAATCTCAGCAAGACGGATCAGCAGAAGATCGTGTGGGACCGTATCAAAGGCCGCCGAGAGATCCAATAAAATCAGAGCGGCCCTACCCCCAGCGTCAAGGCACGTCCGGATGGCCTCCACGACCTCGACAAGGACCGTCTCAGTACAAGGGCCCGAGCGGAACCCTGATTGCGATGGGTGAAGGAGAGCCTCAGCCTCCACAAAATCAGACAGTTGTTTAAGCACCACCTTCTTACAAATCTTAGCCATAGCTGGCAGGAGAGAGATGGGACGGTAGTTGGTTGGATTAAGCGGGTCCAAAGTTGGTTTTTTAAGCAGTGGCAGAATCTTAGCCTCCTTCCAGACCTGAGGTACCGCCATGGACTGAAGGGAGAGATTAACGATCTGATTAACTTCTAAATAAATGTTTTCTGCTACAGCTGCTAGAAGTCGGGCCGGGCAAGCATCAGCTGGGGATTTTCAGACTATCCAGAGGGTGAACTGGGGTAAAGGCGGACAACAGAGTAGATGGAACCGGCCACGCAAACTGCGAGCCTGGCAGAACACATAAGTCGGGGGGGAAAGAGGCCTGAATTGCCATTATTTTGTCGCCGAAGGCGCCAGACAGAGTGTTGCACCAGTCAAACGAGGAGGGAGCCACGCTTGTTTGGGCCACCAGGGAGGTAAAACTCTGGACTATAGAAAATATTTCCTTAGAGTTGTTCCTAGCAGCCTCGATACGGGAGGTGTAGAAGAGACCTTTAGCCTCCGAGATAGCAGCATAGTAAGATCTCTGGGCAGTTCTGAGCCGGCTTTTGGCCGCCGGGCAATACTTGCTCCTACGCCAGTCACGCTCCAGGATTTTACACTCCTGTTTAATCACCTTAAGAGCCGAAGTGAACCAGGGTTTAGAGGGAGTAATTCTAGCCGGTCTTATAGGACGAGAAGAGGTGATGGAGTTCACAACTCCAGACACCCAGCCTGTAAACCCTGATATACAGTCCTCCAAACCCCCGGACATCGAAGGCCTGGCAATGTCCAGAGCCTGAGCAAGTTCCAGAGGGTCCACTCTCCCCAGCGCAGGTTTCAAGAAGGCAGGTGCCTGTGCCTCAGCCCTAGAGACGGAGCAAGAGAAGTAAGATAGGAAATGATCAGACCATGACACAGGGAGGGGCTCTTGTACCAGAATTGGAAAATTGGAACAAATCGGGTCCAGTATATGGCCAGCCAGATGGGTGGGGAGGCCGATGTGCTGTGCAAGTTGGGCAGTATGAAGATTGTCCAGCAAAACGGAGGCCTCTCCAACCCCTGGCATATCCAAATGAAAATTCAGATCGCCTAGCACCAAATAGTGAGAAAACCTGGCTGCTCTAGATGTAAGAGCATCTCCCCACGCCAGAAGAAAGGGGCCAGAGGGGCCTGGGGGCCGATAAATCAGGGAAACCCCAAGTGTGAAGTGGGCTGACAAGCGGGCACTAAAGTCAACTGCTTCGCAGCCTACCCAGTCCCCTGAGTCGCCCAAATGAAGATCCCACTGGTCTTTATAAATGACTGCAACGCCTCCTCCCCTGGACCCCTGACGATCAACTCTCCGGATCTTATAGCCCAATGGGGTCGTCAACGCCACTATGGGAGCGGAGAATGGGTCCAGCCAAGTCTCGGTAAGGAACAACATGTCTAAAGTGCCGTCCTCTAACAACTCATAAACGTCCGCATGATGTTTCTTCAGAGAACGAACGTTAATTAGTGCAGCAGAAAACGCAGCAGGCTTAGTCCGCTCAGTGCGACCCGGGGAAATAGTGGAGGGGCGTCTGCAACTCACCCCTAGTCGAAAACCACAGATACTACAGGTTCCCAAATGCCTCTCAGCCACGTCCAAAGAGTGAAGATTGCGACAAGCAGTCAGGTCCAGTGCCCTAAGAGCCGCACCGGAATATGAAACCGGCGCCGCGGGCAGGTGAGACCTACGAACCCAGGCAGGGGCCTCTCTCGCGCCAGGCGCTGCCGAGGCGCGGACGGGCGCAGACGGGCTTGCCTTAGGTGTGCCTTCGGCGCGCCAGCGGCGCGCCTGCTGCGCCCGTCTGCTCGGCGCGCATTAAATGCCCCCTGATGTCAAAACGACTAGAGCGCTGACCAGCGCCAATCGTTAAAATGGCGCCCACAGAACCAGGAAGTCCCTCCAACCCTCGCCGAAAACGGCGCCCCAAAGAGAAAGTAGGTAAGATGGAGAAAATGTGCAAATTAGCGTAAATTCTTTTAAAGTGCGAGTAAGCGAAGGGAATCACATAAATAGCAGCGAGTAAGTAAAATTCTAAAATCACTGTTCATTAAAATACATCACGCAGAGCACACAACACAATGAATGACTCGTAAGTCAAACCCTCAGGACATAACATAACATAACAGGGACATAAATTGATATTGGTGAATTTATATTTAGGGCATATCACTGCTTGCATTATCTATTTAATTCAAGCCAGGTTGTTGTCTCCCAAAATATGTCCTTTCTTGCTTTGGGTAACCTGGAGGAAATATTGAGCTCCAATCCACACTTACACATCTTCTTCCACAGGTGTCAATACTACAGAATTTAGCAGAACCTCATCTCTTGTTTGGATGCCCCAAATAACTTTTGTGTGGTCATAAACATTTGCCAATAGATAGCTGAGATTTTTGAGACTTTCTGGTTTTAAATGCATGGGCTTTAACTCTTTACTTTATCAATGCTGTAGTCTTGGTGACAAATACTGTCCACTCCTTTACTATATAAATCACATGGTCTACCCTATGTCAGAGCCATCTTTACCTACAGGGACTGCGTTCACAAACCAGGGACTAACTGTAGACACTGGCACCTATCAGGTTAAAATGGGTTCGAGAGTGGACTATGTTGCCTTTCTGAAGGCCCGCAGTAGTCCCTCAGCGTTGGAAGCCAATGTTAGAGCCAGAGTTGTTTCTTGCAAGTGATGAAGAAATCATCTGGAGTTCAAGCACTTCCACTTTACACATTTGTGTGGACAGATGCAGGGTTGAACCCATGGTCTCTGAAGTAGATAGCGTTCCATTTGTTGACTTTTCTTTTTGTATACATTTGGTAAAATTCTTCAATCTTTGCAACTAATCCTCATCTCAGTATGGAACGGACTGTGCCTCAGAACTAGGAATGAGATCAGAAGTACAGCAATGCTCACTGTGAATCAGTATTTTACCTTCATGTTGCTCACTTGATCCTCTGTGGCGAATTTAAGGACCTTTGGGCAACAAAATCCCAGTAGTGCATTCAAAGCCTAACTGCGGTGGTACATGTACCGAAGACAGATCTACTCATCCATCAGATTTTTTGGGTGACACAGAGATGCTAAATTAAGTTTATTTTCTTTTGTGTCAACAACACTAGGGGCCTGATTACGATGGCGGTTGGACGAGAGTCTGACCGCCATTGTTGCAAGCAGGTAACCGTCTGACAATGTGTCGGCAGTCCCGTCTGCCCTATTACGATACGACCACCGTGTAGGTGGTCGTAAAATGCCTTTTTCTACTGAGGCTTGTGCTGCGGCCCGGAAAAGGGCTACAGCACAAGCAGATGTAGAAAAAGGCACTTTAAAAACATCCATGCACCGTGTGCCAGGCACCATGTGGTGCCTGGTGCACAGTGCATGATGTTTGGAGGGGACCACATGTGCCCCGCCTGGCAACTTGGCATTGGGCTACGGGGACAGGGCCCTTTTTGAGTCCCCAAAGTCCCTTTTCGACTGCCTTTCCATGGTGCTGGGACCGCCATGAACAGGCAGTTGGAAAAGGGCATCCTAATCCCTATGGCGGTGCCTGCGCAGGCACTGCCTCCATTGTAGGGATTAGAATCCAACCCAATGGGCTCCTTGAGCCTGTCGCAGGCAGCGGTCTATCCCCTTGACATCATCCCTCCGACGGCCGGTATTGTAATCCGGCAGTCGAATCGATGGCCTATCGGTGGCACTCCGCACAACATCAAAATGAGGATCTAACTTAGCATTTAGGGAGCAAGTATCCCCGCAAGAAAAAAGATAACAAAAGGCACTGTTGCAATGCCTACAAATCACAGGGTTCAGTCCCCAAACATGAAAAGAGAGCAAGAAACAGAGTGAAGGGTGTAGGGGGTGTTGGGTGGTTCAGCAGGACATGGCCTGGAGAACCACCGTCCCAAGAGCAAGATACAAGAACCTTTTAAAAATAGGAATGTTTTGGGTTTTTTACAATCTGTAATCTTGAACTGTCAATAGCATTAATTTGCTGCTTTAATTTGCAATGCACTGTTGTTGACATAGGCCACACTCTCATACTTAAAACCGAAGGAGAAAGGGGATTACGGGTGTGTGCTTGGAGGTATTTTAACAGCGATTCTCTCTTTTCTTCCTTTCTAGTGCTGTGGGTAAAACCTGTCTTCTAATCAGCTTCACCAGCAATGCTTTTCCTGGGGAATATATTCCGACTGTGTGAGTATCCATTAATACCATGAAAGAGGAGTCCAGATGTATTGTTTTTCCTGCTAGTCACTAGAATTGTTTCATATCTTTCTGCTTACTCCCTCTCAATCCCGCACACTGCTGCCTTAATACCCCACCCCATTCCCTATATTTCTCTTCTGTGTAATGCTCTTTCAAAACTAACTCCTTGTCTCTTCAATAAATTCTAATCTCCTCCTTTGCCTTTGTATATGCCTGTTGTTCTCTTCTCCAATCTCCTTTATGCCCACTTTGCAGATTCGAAAACTATTCAGCCAACATGATGGTGGATGGCAAGACTGTGAACCTGGGGCTCTGGGATACAGCTGGACAAGAGGAGTACGACCGACTCCGCCCGCTCTCATATCCACAAACGGTGCGTTACTTTCAGGGCCTAATTTTCTCAGGGTGGCAGTGTGGAGTGGAGAAACAAGGATACCTAAATAACTTAAACCAGAAGGTGCATGTTCACACCTGATGCGGGTCAAAATTGCTCGAAATTCATCACCGTCTGGTATTGACCCTAGGTCATTGTATGTCAGAATGTGTTATACAGAAATAATCAATCAATCAATCAATCAAGAAATTTGTATAGCGCGCTACTCACCCGGAGGGTCTCAAGGCGCTTGGGGGGGGGGGGTCTGCTACTGCTCGAACAGCCAGGCCTTGAGTTGCTTCCTGAAGGAGAGGTGGTCTTGGGTCAGACGAAGGTGGATGGGGAGGGAGTTCCACGTCTTGGCTGCCAGGTAGGAGAAGGATCTTCCTCCCATGGTGGCTTTTCGGATGCGTGGAACGGCGGCGAGGGCGTGGCTGGTCGATCGTAGCTGACGGGTGGGAGTGTAGAAGGTCAGGCGGTTGTTGAGGTACCTGGGGCCTAGGTCGTGGAGGGCCTTGTGTGCGTGGGTGAGGAGTCAGAACGTGATTCTCTTGCTGACGGGGAGCCAGTGGAGGTCTCTCAGGTGTCCGGAGATGTGGCTGTGTCGGGGGATGTCCAGGATGAGTCGTGCGGAGGCGTTCTGGATGCGTTGGAGTCTTTTCTGAAGTTTGGTTGTGGTTCCGGTGTAGAGGGTGTTCCCGTAGTCCAGTCAGCTGGTGACGAGGGCCTGGGTGACCGTCTTCCTGGTTTCGGTGGGGATCCAACTGAAGATCTTACGGAGCATGCGTAGGATGTTGAAACATGATGATGAGACGGCGTTGACTTGTCTGGTCATCGAGAGTGAGGAGTCCAGGATGAATCCCAGGTTGCGTGCGTGGTCCGTTGGTTTGGGTGCGCTGCCAAGGGCCGGGGGCCACCATGAGTCGTCCCATGCAGAGGGTGAAGAACCGAGGATGAGGACTTCCGTCTTGTCTGAGTTCAGTTTCAGGCGGCTGTTCATCATCCATTCGGCTACGTCTTTCATCCCTTCGTGTAGGTTGGTTCTGGCGGTGGCTGGGTCGTTGGTGAGGGAGAGGATCAGCTGGGTGTCGTCGGCGTAGGAGATGATGTTGAGGTTGTGTCGGCGTGCGATGGCCGCGAGGGGGCTCATGTAGACGTTGAAGAGGGTGGGGCTGAGTGATGATCCTTGTGGTACGCCGCAGATGACTTCGGTGGCCTCGGATCTGAACGGGGGAGGGGGACTCTCTGGGTTCTTCCTGCGAGGAACGAGATGATCCATTCTAGAGCCTTCTCTTGGATTCCGATGTTGCTGAGGCGCTGCACTAGGGTGCGGTGGCAGACAGTGTCGAACGCTGCGGAGAGGTCCAGGAGGATGAGGGCCGCTGTTTCCCCGTTGTCGAGCAGGGCTCGGATGTCGTCAGTGACTGCGATGAGGGCGGTCTCGGTGCTGTGGTTGGCTCGGAAGCCGGACTGCGAGTGGTCGAGGGATCCGTTCATCTCGAGGAAGGCGGCGAGCTGTCTGTTGACGGTCTTCTCGGTGACTTTGGCAGGAAACGGGAGGAGCGAGATGGGGCGGTAGTTCTTGAGGTCGGTGGGGTCTGCTGATGGCTTCTTCAGGAGGGTGCTGAGTTCGGCATGCTTCCAGCTCTCCGGGAAGGTGGGGTGTTGAAGGAGCAGTTGATGATGTCCCGGAGTTGGGGTGCGATGACGGAGTCTGCCTTGTTGAAGACGTGGTGGGGGCAAGGGTCGATTGGTGATCCGGAGTGGACGGTGTTCATCGTGTGGATGGTGTCTTTGGTGCTGACTGGGGTCCAAGCGCGGAGGGTGGTGGTGGGGGGCGTTGGTTCGGTGGTTGGGTGCGTGGTCTGTGCGCCGAAGCTGTTGTGTATGTCGGCGATCTTGCTGTGGAAGAACGAGGCGAGCGAGTCGCAGAGTTCTTGCGAGGGGGTGATGTCCTTGGTTCCGGCGCTGGGGTTGGAGAGCTCTTTGACGATGCTGAAGAGTTCCTTGCTGTTGTGTGCGTTGTTGTCTAGTCGTTCCTTGAATGCTGTCTTCTTGGTGGTGTGGATCAGCTGGTGGTGTTTGCGGGTGGCGTGCTTGAGGGCAGTCATGTTGTCTGTAGTCGGGTCTTTGCGCCAGGCTTTCTCGAGGGTACGGCAGTTCTTCTTGGAGTTCTTGAGATCGTCATTGAACCAGGAGACTTTCTTGCTGCCGGGTCTGCTGGGATGGTTTTTCAGGGGTGCAAGGTCGTTTGCGCAGTTCGTGATCCACTGTGTGAGGTTGTTGGCTGCCTGGTTGGGGTCCGTTGAGCTGGCGGGAGAATTCTGGTTCAGGGATGTGGTGAGCTGGTCGGTGGTGATCTTGCTCCAGCTCCTGCGGGGGACCTGTTGCGGGTGGTGGTGAGTCGTGGTCCTTCTGAAGCTGAAGTGGACGCAGCTGTGGTCTGTCCAGTGGAGTCCGGTGGAGTAGCCGAAGGAGATGTACTTGCTGGAGGAGAAGACTGGGTCAAGCGTGTGGCTGGCGTAGTGGGTGGGGGTGTTCACCAGTTGCTTGAGTCCGAGGTTGGCGAGGTTGTCCAGCAGGGTGGTGGTATTGTTGTTGTTCTCCAGGTGGAAGTTGAGGTCTCCTAGGAGGATGTAGTCAGCGGAGGAGAGGGCGTGTGGGCTAATGAAGTCTGCGATGTCTTCGCTGAATTGCGTGCGAGGTCCTGGGGGTCTGTAGATGAGGGTGCCTCTGAGGGTGGTCTTGGGGTCGGTGTAGATCTGGAAGTGAAGATGTTCGGCGGCTGTGAGGGTGTCCTCGGAGCTGGTCGTGATGCGGATGGTGTTCTTGTGGACGATGGCGATGCTTCCTCCTGTCTGGTTGTCGCGGTCCCTCCGGGTGATCTTGTATCCATCCGGGATGGCGATGGCGATGTCGGGCGCAGAGGAGGCGTTCATCCAGGTTTCCGTGAGGAAAGCGATGTCTGGAGATGTGGTGTCGAGGAGGTTCCAAAGTTCCACGGCGTGCCTGTGGACGGAGCGGGTGTTGAGCAGGATGCAGTTCAGGTGGTTGCTGCTGGTGCTCGGCTTGGCGGGTGTGGGTGCGGTGCGGGTCCGGATGCAGGAGAACTTGCAGGATTGGCAGGTGAGGGGTCCGTGGGTGCGTCTCGGGGTGGCTTGGTAGCAGCCGGGGGTCCGGCCGGTGTTGAGTGCGTTAAGGGTGGCGGCGTCGTAAGTCCGGCGGGTGGGGTGGCTTCTGCGGGGGTCAGGGGTTCTGGCGCTGGGCGCGGTCCAGTCGTGGATGGGCGCAGACGGGCTTGCCTTTGGCACGCCTTTGGCGCACAATCGGCGCGCCCGCTGCGCGCGTCCGCTGCGCGGTCGCTTCGGGGGTGTCATAAGAGGGGAGGAGGGGTCAGCTGGGAGGTGTGGGGGGATGGGGCCGTACGGGAGGCAGCGGCGGGAAAAACGGGGCTGAGGAGCCCGGCGGACGAACCACTCACTCGGGGGTACAGGAGAGAGAATGGGGCGGGCAGGCACACGGGCACTCAGGCAGTCCAGGCGGGGGTACAGAAAAAAGAAAATGGGGCAGGCAGGCACACGGGGGCACTCAGTCCAGGCACAGGCAGTCCAGGCGGCGCTCGAGCAGGGTAGGAGAACGCCGATCTGGAGGGAGGAGCAGGAGGCAAGAAGACTCTTACATAGAGGATCCAAAATATTTTTACAAAAATATGGTCCCATTGTGTGTAGATTTCTATTATTAACTCCTAATGGGCATTTTATTCCTAAATTATATTAATGCAAGACATTATGGGGCCGACTCACAGAACTAATCTGAGATAAAATCCTAAACTTACTACTTTTGGTATTCACAGAAGGCATTTAGTTTATTCCTAAATTATATTAATGCAAGACATTATGGGGCCGATTCACAGAACTAATCTGAGATAAAATCCTAAACCTACCACTTTTGGTATTCACAGAAGGCATTTAGTAGTAGTAAAGTTAGGACTCCTAACTTTACTACTACTAAACTGAGACAAAATCCTAACTTTACGACTTTCGGTATTCACAAAAGGCATTTAGTAGTAATAAAGTAAAGTAAGGAGTCCTAACTCTCGTAAATGTATTACTGGCTGAAATTCCTGGTCCTTTCTTTGAACCAGAAAGAGATTGCTGAGGAATCCCCTGGGGTCTAGGGAAGTCGGAGCGATCGCCTACTTCTCTAACATGGCTTGTTCCCCTTTATCTATTATTAAAGAGTCCTCTTCTGAGAAGAAAAGTGAGTTGTGTTTTTAGCTCGGCACTGGAGTATGAGAAAGTGCCATCTTTCTCGCATGGTATGCCCCCACGTTTTGCTGAATTGCTGAATGTACTTTGACTGAGTGTGCCCTGGACTCCTGCCAATCGGGTGCCCAGGGCCTATGTTCCTTCCAAAAACCTAAAACCCAAATTGGCAAACCCTGGCCACATGTCAGCCCCTGGTAAATGGTACCCTAGGTACCCAGGGCCTTGTGACCAGGGAAGGCCTCTAAGGGCTGCAGCACTCATTGTACCACCCTTAGAGGCCCTGTATCCTAACACACACACTGCCCTTGCAGGCTGAGTTTCTGGGTACAAGACAAAACAAAGAGTCGACATGGCACACATCCCTGTGTGCCATGCTCACCACCTACACTGCCCTGGCATACTTCAGCCACCCCTCTAGCTGGGTGCCCTATGCCAGTGGTGTGGGCACAGGAGCATGAGCCCTGTGCCCCTACAGTACCCAGGTCCATTCCTGGGCACTGTAAGTGCAGTGCTGCCATTTAAGAGTACATGGTGCTGAGAGCTCGTCAAACACGAACTCCACAGCACCATAATGGCAACACTGAAGACTGAGAAGTTTGGTATCAAACTTCTCAGCACATTAAACCCGCACTGATGCCAGTGTGGGATTTAATGTACCAAGCACCCCAGAGGGCATCTTAGAGATGCCCCCTGAAATCTAACCTACAATCCACGTCTGGTCTGGGAGGCTGCCTAGGCTGCCACACAGCAGACATGTTGCTGGACCCCTGGGTAGGAGAGCCCCTGTTCTCCTGGGCCTGCAACAATGCACATCCTGGTCGAGGTGCTAGATCTCCTCCCCCAGGATGGGCAGGGGGAAGCTTCAAAGGCATGCCGCCTCTGTGAGCTTCCCCAGGCCACTGGCAGCCCCCACTCTGGCGGGAAGCCTGGCCGGAAACCCCCAATAAGGACAGGGGATGTGACAGCCTGCCAACCCCACCCCTCAGGTGGGGGAGGCTAGGTGAAGCACATCTCCGGGCGCTCGCCATCTTGAAGATGGGAGGCCCTACCCAATCAGGACCAGGCTACTGCCCCCATCCCACTGGAGAGAGGCAGGATAGGGGGTGTACCCACCCCAGGACAGGGACCCATTGTTCCCTGCCCTTCACCTACCTGTAACGCCCCTAAATCTAGTATTTAGGGGCACCCTGGACCTTCCTTCCCCAGATTCCAGATTCCAAAATACAAAGCAGAGCAAGAAGAAAGAAGACCTGCCCTACAGCTGCTAAGAAGAGGAAGACACCAACTGCTTTGGCCCCAGCCCTACCGGCCTGTCGACCCTCGAGCCTGCTCCTGCTCCAACCCGGCATCTCTTGTGGCCAGCAACCTCACAAACCCCGGAGGACCTGGCTACCTTTTGGCTCTAAGCACCTGGGACTACCATGAGTAGAGGCTCTACTCAAAATCAGCTTCTAATCCCTGGCATTTGCCCGGAACCGCGAACCCTACACACTCTGCACCCGCCAAGCCTGGCCTGTGCCAGAGTGAACAAAGACCACGAGGACGACCCCACGGTGACTGTGACCCCGAGTCCGGCACCCAAGGACTTCCCTCGACGCTCCTGACGACGCCTGCAGCCTCAGAACCAGGTGCCCCCCCAACCGCGATCAACAAAGGGTAAGATTTCCCGACACCAAAAGGCACCCCTGCACCCGGCGCCCCGCGGCTCTCTGTGCCCAACTCCTGGGTACCTACCTATCCTCAAACTACCCAACTTACCTCTTGAAGTGGTGGTGGCACCTGAAGAATCTTTGTCCCCGAGCTTGTAGTCTTTTTCTAAACCGGACCTTTCTTATTGAAATCAATTGAACGCCCGAAGGCTCAAAAGCACCCTGCACCCAGCCGCCCGAGTGGCCCTGGCAGTGTAACCTTTGCACCTATCTACTTCCCCATTTGCCCTGAGCAAGTGACCAGGAGCCCAGCTCCCACAGCCGCGTGGCCTGCTAGTAAGCAGCCACCAACCAAGGCCCCCCTGCCTCCCATAGGATAACATTGGGCCTAACTCACTCTGCACCCGGCTGCCCCTGTGCCGCTGAGGATGTAACAACTGAACCTACCTGACCCTGGGAGACCCCTGAGTCTGTGCCCAGAACCTTAACTTTGCCAGTCGAGTACTTACCTGAAAGCCGATTACTCAATTTTCTCTATAGGGTAACATTGACTGGTTTTTCCTGAAATTTCTTCGAAGTGTGGACTTTTCAAAACTTAAAATATTCACCAAAAATAAGCCGAGTAACGAAAACGAAAATACTCACCTGCTATTAGGTGAGCTTCCAGTGCTGGATCTTGGTGCCCAGCACTGACCCTGAAAAATATTCACAACCGTACTTACCAATAACCCAATTTTCTTCCATAGGAAACCATTGACTGTTTTTCTGTGAAATTTCTTCTAAGTGTCGATTTCTGCAAACTTTAAATATTCTTTAAAAATCGTATAAATTGTGAAAACGTAATTACTTGCCTGTTTTGGATAAAGGTCCCAGTACTGAGTCTAGGCACCCAGTACTGGATTACAAAAGTAACGAGAACATACTATACCTGCAACTTGAATTTTGTTCCATAGGGAATCATTGACTGTTTTCTATGAAATATGTGTCAACTTTTAAAATAGCAAAATATTGTCTAAAAATCATAATAGTAACTAAGTCGACTTTTATCACTTGTTTCTAAGTACTGACCCAGGACTGAATCTAGGATCCAGTCCTGGAATCCCAAAAGGAAACCTAAAAGTAATCTATTGCAAATAACTTGAAACTTCCATTGAACTCAATGCATTATTGTGTTTAAAATTGTGTTGCCTATTGCAACCACTTGTAACTTTCTACAAAAGCCAATTGCATATTGCAAAATTATTTATATAAAGCATCTCATTCTGAGAAAGTATATTTTAATACCTATTGTTGGTTCTAAAATAAAACAAGCATATATTTCTTTATATATAAACCATTGGCCTAGAGTTCAGTTATTGAGTGTGTGAGACCATTTGCTGACTGAGTGTGTGCAACAAATGCTTTACACTGTCCTCTGATACTGCCTTACTGCTCGACCAAGCTACCACTTTAGAGAGTAAGGTTATATCTAACTTTAGTCTCTGCCAAACCTCTGGGGACTGTGGACTCTGTACACCCTGTACCTATTTGGGAACAGTATATACAGAGCCACTTTCTCACATGGAGTCCATTAAAACTCTATTTGAAAGCCTGCCACAGCTTGGAGAACCCAGGCATTGCTGGTCAGGGTTAGCTGAATCATCCCTGTCATCACAGGTATACCTCTGTGGGAAGCTTCCAACTCGCCTGGACGCTTCCAGCTGGCAGGAAACGCTGCCCGTTTCTATTCAGGTGTATTAATGTCTCCTTTAATCTACTCTAAAGAGGTGCTACTGGAATTAAGGGATAATGCGGCTAGCATTAGATGTGAGGGGAAAATATTTGTAGAAAATGGCGTATATGCAAGCAACTGCCCACAGTGTGACTGGTCTATAGGTCACCCTCAGCAAATAACAGACCCACACCACCCTCACCGAGTACCCAACAAGCAGACTACCAGGGAGAGAAAGCAGAACAAGGGAGGGCAGGTAGTTACTTTTCAAGGCTTGTACCTTAATGCTAGATCTATCCCCAAGAATGCAGCCGGAATCTAGGATTTGCTGGATGATTTGAAACCAGATATCTGCTTTTTCACTGAGACATGGCTACATATGCAATCTTCACCATCTTTGGCAATTGCCTTCCCTGCAGACTATACAGTAGCTAGAATAGATAGAATAGGCAAGAGGGGAGGAGGTCTGGCCAAAGCCACCCGCCTAGCCCATCATATTAAAATCTTGGATACTATTTCTACTCCTAGTATGGAGTTTATGATATTCTGGCTGGAGCCTGCCCAAGGCATTAGGTAGATGGGAGCTGTAGTCTACCACCCCCCTGGGGAAAGCAAGAAATCCTTCTGCTCGTCATTATTGGAAAATCTTGCCCCATATACCTTGCAAGCAGATAATTTTCTACTCCTAGGGGACTTTACTCATCATTTAGATACCATCTCCAACCCAGACTCCGCATGTTTAATAGCGGCTATAGAGTCCCTAGGTCTTTTTCCTAAAGTACGCATCTTGACACATACAGCGGGACATACGCTGGATAACATCTTCACAAACATTCAGCATCTCATAGTAGAAACCCCCACAGCACTAAGCTGGACTGACCTTCTGATGGATACATCTGCCAGTGGATTCCTCACCTTATGAATATCCCCTGCGCCAGCAACATTCGGAAACTTTTGTAGCACTCCACGCCGATGAGGTCGAAGACGACGTCACAGAGACACGGCTCCGCTCGCGACTCCGCTGACGTCACCGGATCCATAAGAAGACCTCGTCGGCGTGATGACGACAGTTCCATTTTTTCTGCGCCGTCAATGCTAACGGTTTTCGGGGACTCTCTCTGTAGCTCTTGCTGGATACTTTGTTTTCCTGCTGGTATCTCTCTTTCTTCTTGTCTGCAGCTGAAGATGTCGACCTAGAAGTCCGGGTTTAAGCCTTGCAAGGAATGTGGTAAGCACATGTCGATTACGGATCGGCTCAAAGAATGTGTCTGGTGCCTTTCATTGGATCATGATGTTGAAGGATGTTCTTGCTGCCGCAAGATGAGCACAAAGGCTCTGAAGGAAAGGGAGGCCAAATTATTCATTGCCAGGATGAAAAAGGAGAAAAGGGGTCGAAGAAGATCAAGATCGAGGTCGAGATCGAGGTCGGCGTCGAAGTCGATGTCGGGGCATGCTTCCAAGTCCAAGAAACACAAGAAAAAGAACAGGCATGGATCTCGACATCGCTCGGACAGAGATGCGGCTCTGAGATCGACCTCACCTTCTCGACGTCGTAAGGACTTTGTGTCTCCTTCTCCTGTCTCTGTTCCTGATTCTCCTATTGGCCTGACATCGCCAGCAGCTTCTCCAGAGTATTCTCCGGCTCCGGCCCCAGCTCCATCTCCGACCCCGGCTCTATCTCCGGTTCCAGTTGAGGAAGTTCCGGCTCCGGACGAGTCTTCGACTCCACTGGTTCCACCGTCAGCGCCGATCGGCCCGAGTCCGGTGATGCCTCAGCCTGAGCCATATCCTTCATTTCCAGGCCACTGTCAAGATCCGACGCATTATTTAAATGCTATGTATGGATTCTTTTCAAGAGCTTTGTACCCCTCTGGAGCGCCTTCGGGTCCCATGGGTCCAATGGCCTTCACCTTGGGAGCTCCTCAAGCTTACTCTCAAGCTCCCTTTATGCCATTTTTCCCGGCGACGCCGTCTTGGCATTTACCGGCGCCGAGGACATCGACACCGCTTCCATCTTCACCGGCGCCGGCTCAACCTCGTTCGACTCCGGCTGCCCCACTGGATCCGGGTTCGACGCCGGCTCCGTCGATTCGGTTACAGCGCCACCGACTCCTGCTGTGAGAATCAGATCCAGCAGGGAAGCTTAAATGGTACTAGAGGAACAAAGGTACCAGATGGAAGAAGTAGAAGAAGGTGAGCTGATGGAATCAGATGATCTCTTTGAGGAGTTGAAAGAGGCTAGTGGCCTGGACTTGTCACCTGAATGGGAGATTACTCCTCCTACTGATGCTCCTTCGAAAGATGTGGCTCCCTACCACTGAGTTATTAAAAAAGCGGCTGAGCTTCTGGATCTGCAGTTACCATCTGCCGAGTTTAAACCGAACATCCTCACAGAGGTTTTACATTCTCCTATCTCTGTATCAGAGCCCTTGCTTCCATTTAATGACGCCATTATTGAACCGGTAATGGAAGTATGGCGTAAGCCCTTCTCTGCTCCTGCGGTCTCTAAGGTGGTTGCAAGAAGATATAGGGCGGCTCCAGGGGACCCAGACTTTCTGACTTCCCATCCTTCTCTGGAGAGTCTGGTGGTTCAGGCTGCCTGTTCCAAAAGATCTTCGGGTGCCTTTCCCCAAGTCCCTAGTGACAGGGATGCAAAGAAATTGGACCAGTCAGCCAAGAAAATCTTCTCTTCTGCCAGTATGGCTTTAAAATCGACAAATGCCACATGTCTTTTGGGCCGATATATCCATGCCCTAATGGATTCAGCAAAACAACTGGCACCAAAACTGTCAGAGGAGGATAGACTGAACTTTAACGAGGTGCTATCAGACACTTAGGCGGCTGCACGTCAAGTAATCCAGAGCGGCCTGGATACCGCTGATTCTGTTGCTAGGATTATGGGCTCTTCTGTTGCCACAAGGAGGGATGCGTGGCTCAAGTCATCTGAGTTCTCCCCTGATGTGCAAGCAACGCTCCTAGACTTGCCTTTTGACGTCTCTGGTCTTTTTGGTAAGAAAGCTGATGTTGCACTGGAGAGATTTAAAGAGAGCAAAGCCACGGCCAAATCTCTGGGTCTGCAGACTCAGACTAGGGGCTCGTTTAGGAGGTACAGGGGCTTTGGAACTTACAGACAGCCCCAGCAGCAGCAGCAGCAACAACAACAGAACACCCTGTATAAGGGCTACAGGGGCAGAATCAGAGGTTGTGCTCGAGGTCGGCAGCTCTCCTCCTCCTCTTCCTCTTCCTCCGTCCCTCCCACCACCGCGAAGCAGCCCTAGATCCACCATTCTGGATCATGCTGGTCCTGTGGGGGGCCGGCTTACCCATTTTCTACAGGATTGGGAATCAGTTACTACAGACCTTTGGGTTCTAGATCTTGTAGAAAATGGGTACGCCCTTCCCTTTTGGGAATTCCCTCCAAATTACCCTCCTTGCCAAGGTGCTTGCTCGGAGGACCATCTTCTTCTCCTCCAGGAGGAGGTCCTAACGTTGCTAAAAAAAGGTGCGGTACAGGTGGTTCCCGAGCAGGAAAGGGGTCAGGGATGCTACTCCCGGTATTTCCTGATCTCGAAGAAGGATGGCAGGTTGCGTCCAATCCTGGACCTCAGGATCTTGAATCTTTTTCTGAAGCAAGAGAAGTTCAAGATGCTCACCCTTGCGCAGGTTCTTCAAGCGCTTTAGGAGGACTGGATGGTGTCCATCAACTTGCAGGATGCGTATTTCCACATCCCCATTCTGAAGTCGCACAGGAAGTATCTCCGTTTTACGGTAGGGTCGCAACATTATCAGTTTGCGGTCCTTCCATTTGGTCTTACTACTGCACCTCGAGTCTTCACCAAGGTGATGGCAGTGGTGGCAGCCCATCTCAGAAGGTCGGGGATTCCAGTTTTCCCCTATCTGGATGACTGGCTGATCAAAGCGGAGTCGCCAGAGAAGGTGGTTCATCATCTGCAGGATACAACCCAGCTGTTGTACAAATTGGGTTTCTTGATAAACGTGCCCAAATCTCACCTGGTGCCCTCTCAGAGCAACCTGTTCATAGGGGCAGTACTGGACACTACTGTGTGTCGAGCATTCTCACCTCCACAAAGGATTCTCGACAAACAGGAAATGATTCCCTTGTTTTTCAATGGAGCGGTTGTTCCAGTCCTGAAGGTCCTTTGTCTGCTCGGTCTGTTTGCTTCCTGCATTCTGTTGGTCAACCATGCACGCTGGCACATGAGGGCGCTCCAGTGGTGGTTCCGCAGGCAGTGGTATCAGCACAAGGGAGATCTCAGGGAGTCTGTGAGGATCTCCAGAGAAGCTGCGGCGGATCTGTCTTGGTGGAGCGTGGAGGGCAATCTGTCTCAAGGAAAGCCTTTCCATCTTCCTCCATCGGTGGCCACGGTGATAATGGATGCATCCACTTTAGGGTGGGGTTCTCATCTGGGGGATCTGGAGATCAAGGGTCTTTGGTCTCCAGAGGAAAGGTTGCTTCACATCAACCTTCTGGAATTACGGGCGATACGTTTGGCATTCAAGGCCTTCCTCCCTTCCCTTCGCGGTCAGTCGGTTCAAGTCCTGACGGACAACACTACCGCGATGTGGTATGTCAACAAGCAGGGAGGAGTGGGATCGCAATGTCTCTGCAGAGAGGCTCAGCGTCTCTGGTCCTGGGCTCAGGACCATCGGATTTGCCTGATGGCAAATCATCTGGCCGGAGCTCTGAACGTGCATGCAGGCAGTCTCAGTCAGCAGTTATCCGCCGACCCCGAGTGGAGGCTCCATCCGGAGGTGGTTCGTCACGTCTTTCGGACGTGGGGAACTCCTCGGGTGGACCTGTTTGCCACTCACGAGAGCGCTCACTGCCCGTCATTCTGCAGTCTCCAGTATCCGATGCAGAGAGCTTTGGGGGACGCGTTTCAGTTGAGATGGGACTCTCGTCTCCTTTACGCCTTTCCTCCCATACCCTTGATTCCTTGGGTTCTGAGGAAGATTCGCCAAGACCGGACCCAAGTCATATTGATCGCCCCAGATTGGCCAAGAAGGGTGTGGTATACAGATCTTCTCCACCTCTCCTCGTGCCCTCCGCTCCGTCTCCCTCTCAGGGCAGACCTCCTCTCACAGTCAGAGGCGCAGGTTCTACAACCCCACCTCCAGAGCTTACACCTTCATGCCTGGAGATTGAACAGGGCAACCTGAATTCCTTTTCTCTCCCGCCTGATGTGGTAGATGTAATTTTGTCTGCCAGACGTCATTCCACCAAATCTATCTATTCCTATAGGTGGTCTAAGTTTGTTCTTTGGTGCGGAGAGAAATCTATTGACCCTTTGAGGGCTCGTTTATCCAACATCCTTCAGTTTGCTCTTGCTCAGCAGGGCTTTGCTGTAGCTACTATTAAGGGGTATTTGTCGGCTTTGTCGGCATTTCTTTGCTTGCCGGATCAGCCTTCCCTGTTTAAGTCACCTATTGTGTTACGATTCCTTAAGGGCCTCACAAACAAGTTTCCTCCTACTCCTTTTATTGTGCCTCAATGGGATTTGAATCTTGTCTTAACTTACTTGATGGGTTCTCCCTTCGAGCCCTTGCACAGGTGTCCCTTGAGGCTGTTGTCTTTCAAAACAGTCTTTCTCATTGCTATTACCTCGTCAAGGAGGGTAAGTGAGCTTCAAGCTCTAGTTCTAAACCCCCGTTTTTGACCATTCATGCTGAAAGAATGGTATTCAGGACCAGGGTTGCTTTACTGCCTAAGGTGGTAACTCCTTTCCATCTGGGGCAATCCTTTACCCTTCCTACCTTCTATCCTCCCCCTCACCCTTCCAAGGAGGAGGAGCGGCTTCACCGCTTGGACCCTAAGAGGGCTTCTATCTTGATAGGACTAAAGACTTTCGAGTGGACGACCAGCTCTTCATGGGCTTTGTTGGCTGCAGGAAAGGCAGAGCGGTGCAAAAGCGCACCCTTTCCAGATGGATTATCTTGTGCATCAAGATATGTTAGTCTTTGGCCGGTAAGGAACCTCCAGAGGGTATAAGGGCTCATTCTACCAGGGCTAAGTCTTCTACATCTGCCTTGTCTAGAGGTGTTCCTGTGGAGGACATTTATAGGGCGGCAACTTGGGCCTCCCTCCACACTTTCGCGGATTCCGAGGTGAGGAGGGACGGACACTTTGCTCGTTCCGTCCTTCAGGACTTTCTGGTATAGTAGGGTGGACACCCTCCTCCGGGAGTGGGACTGCTGTGGGAATCTTTTCACAAGGTGAGGAATCCACTGGCAGATGTATCCATCAGAAGTTACTTACCTTCGGTAACGCTTTTTCTGGTGGATACAGTATCTGCCTATGGATTCCTAACTGACCCACCTGCCTCCCCGTTGTCGACCCTTGTATACCTACAATTCTAATGATGGTGTTTCAAAATGTATTTGTTTCTGTCAAAGGCAGTGTGTTATTTCTTTTGCCTTCCTATTTATTCTCCACACTGTGTGTGTTGCTTTGTATATTATGTACTGTGTATACTGTGTATATATTGCTGTCAGTCCGTCTGTGTGCCTCGAAGGCACAGAAAAAAGGGCGGAACTGACGTCATCACGCCGACGAGGTCTTCTTATGGATACGGTGACATCAGCGGAGTCAGGAGCGGAGCCGTGTCTCTTTGACGTCGTCTTCGACCTCATCGGCGTGGCGTGCTACAAAAGTTCCCGAATGTTGCTGGCGCAGGGGATATTCACAAGGTGAGAAATCCACAGGCAGATACTGTATCCATCAGAAAAAGCGTTACCAAAGGTAAGTAACTTGTTCATCTGGCTCTAGGATTCTCTTTGATCATCCCGAAACCATTAAGCCAGCCCCAATGTCGTAGAAGTTCTCGTAGATCATGGAGGAAAGTGAATTATTAGCATTTAGTTCGCCATACTCCCCCCCCATCATTCAGCAACTGTACTGACAGTAATACAGCTTTGCATATGTTGGAGACCTCTGTAATAGAGGCCCTCGACAACATCGCTCCAATTAGGGCAGTTTCAGTCCTGGAAAGGGCTGCCCCAGCCCGTGGTATTCAGAAAGCCTGAAGAAAAAAAAAGCCACTTGTAGAATCAGAGAGCGGAAATGGAGGAAATCAAAATTGGAGGAGGATAAACTGGCATATAAAATAGCACATAGAGCGTATCTAAACAATTGCAACACATCCAGGAGATCGCATCTAGGTACACCAATCATCGTAAAAAGCTCCTCTAAAGAGCTCTTTAAGTTCCTCAAGGAGTTCACTAATCCTAGAGCTAAGAATTCCTCCCTCCCACCCACACAGGGGCTACGTGACGATTCAGCCAAACATTTTAAACAGAAGATTGACAAAATCTATATCTCCTTTGACCTGGAAGAGGCGGTTTGGGCGGTAACACCTCCCCCGGAAGGCTCTTTCTAACCCAGTCTAGAGACTTTTTCAGCCATCAACTCTGAGCAAGTTTTATTTCTGCTTGCACACACTAAGTCTGGCTCTCCGTTAGATGTGTCCCCCCCCCATTATTTCAGATCTGGCACTGGCCTTGTCTCACCCGATTATGGAAGTCTGCAATTTATCATTAGCTACCTCTTCGTTTCCTTCAACATGGAAGAAGGCTCATATCAAGCCACTGCTTAAAAAAGCATTAGCTGACCCTGCAGACTTACAAAACTATTAACCCATCTTGCTTCTCCCATGCTGCTCAAAGATTATGGAAACCTTGATTAATCGACAACTCTCGGGCTATCTGGAACAAAATAACCTGCTCGACTCTTCACAGTCAGGTTTCCGTGCTTGCTACAGCACCGAGTCCGCTTTGACTGAGGTAACAGACTCGATAAGGATGTTACTGGACGAGGGAACCTCCACGATGTTAGTGCTTCTGGATCTATCTGCAGCCTTTGACACCTTCTCTCACACAATCCTTTTTGATAAGCTGCGAGAGATTGGTGTCAGAGGAACAGCATTAAAATGGATGCATAGCATTCTGACCAACAGAACACAATGTGTACAATTGGACACATTTGTGTCACAGACCACGGTAGTGGATAAGGGGGTACCACAGGCTTCCATCCTAAGTCCCACCTTGTTCAATATCTATGTGTCTTCCCTGGCTCCGATTATTAGATCCTGCGGGTTCGAAACGATCTTGTATGCGGACGACACCCAGGTGATAGTCCCCATAGAGAAGGACACTGTTTTGACCAGAGAAAAATGTAAGATCTGCATGTTAAAAATAGCCACATGGATGAGCAAGAACTTCCTACAGCTTAACTCCAATAAAACAGAGATTTTGCTGTTTGGGAAAGCTGAGGAGTTATGGACCACTGAGTGGTGGCCTGTGGAATTTGTGGAAGCCCCCATGCCTAAAAAATGGGTGAAGAATCTGGGCATCGTAATTGATGACAGACCTTCTATGGAGGAGCATGTAAAAACCATTTCGGGCAAGTGCTTTGGTATGATGTGCATGCTGAGAAATTTCTTCGCTTGGATTCCTCTTTCTACCAGAAAAGTCCTTCTATAGGCGCTTCTGGTCAGCAGACTAGATTATGGAAATTCTTTACTGGTAAGGATTAGAGAAGACCTATTATCAAGGCTGCAAGTCGTCCAAAATACAGCACCGCACCTTGCCCTTAACAAACCCGCACAAACTCCATCACTACCTCTGGTGCGACAATTGCATTGGTTTCCTATTAGGAAAAGTTCAGTCTTTAAACTCCTATGTCTAGTGTTTAAATCACTCCAGGGGTTGGGTCCGGCATATCTAACAAAAAAACTAGAACCCTACATTCCGGTACGCCATTTGAGATCTAGCAGTCGAAAGCTGCTCTGCACTCGGAGAATTAGGAAGGCAAAGATGAGCGGGCGCGCTTTTTCTCATTTGGCCCCCGCCCACTGGAATAGATTGCCAGAGGATCTCCGAGCATGTTCCAATTTGGCGAAATTTAAGAAACTTCGTAAAACCTGGCTGTTTTAATGAACACTCCCTAATTATGTTGTCTGCTACCCTGAAACACTGTGCACAGAACAATCACAACGCTGCATTGCAGTGTTGTGATTGGCTATGGGAAGCCTGGGAGCCAGATGCTTTCTGTGTCGCCGCCACTTACTGTCCAGGGCATTTGACACTGCCCTCTGCAATGACACATCCATGGTGGAGAAGGGGCTGTTCCTCCTGCATCTCCCCATCAAAGGCTTCCCCTTGAGAGCCTACCATGGTATTCAGGTCTCTGCGAGTGTTTATACTGCCACTGTAAGAAAAAGATTATAATAATAAGAAAACTTCAGGAGTAATCCTTGGTATGTTAACAAGAATCTCCCTGTAGTGGCATAAGAGTTTAGTAAAGGCCGGTAGGATCATGCAAAATAGAAGCACAACTACCAGCAGAGCTGTCGCCCACGCCCAAGAAAACGGTGGACAGGCTAACAGAAGCAACAAAATAACCTTCCTGCCTGCACACTAACATCCATCATCCTGTGGCCTGCCTAATTCTGTACTTTGTGTGGTGTCCGCCACCACTCTTTTGTTTCTTGATTCACCTGATACTGGGAAGACCAACGAGACGTGCGGAGGAGCAAACCAAGACTCTACACCCTCAAGTGGTGCTGCGGTGCCACTGCGTCTCATGAAGAGAGGCGATTGGGCGAAAACTGCATCCAAGAGTGCAGATGCCAAAACGATCAACCCACACAATAGTAGCCCTCCAAGGCCACAACTGAAAGGCCCCACTTTTTTTAGGTCGATCCTCGGCAGCACATGCGGTGCTCTGCGAGACATGCTGTATTCAGGTAGGGACTTGAAGCCCCGCCCACTCTCCACCCTTACTTTTCATTGGCTTGTGTCATTGTCCACTGTAAACTGTGGCTGTTCACTGGTCAATAGGCTTAGTAGTCCCGCCTTAGTACCGCCTTGTCTCATTTTGTAACCTCCCATGGGGACACTCCCTGTTACGTGTGTTGTTACTCAGTAGGCTTTAATTACAGCCTCTGAGCACTTTTTTCTCAAATAGTTTAGGACGCGCTCTATCCTAACGCTTTAAAAAAAAATTATAGCACGGGCGCCGAACGCATTCGCAATGCAATAGGTCTCTCATTTGCGAGAGTGTAAGCTATTGGCATTGTAAATGACAGTGCCTTTTATTTATTCGTTTTTTAAAACAACACATAAATAAAATGCATTGTCATTTACAATGCCAATAGCTCAAGCTCTCGTGATTGCGAGACCTATTGCAGTGCAAAGGCTTGTTCTTTTAAGATATGTATCACTACTGGGCCCCACAAGTAAACAATGCCCCCACACAACGAGTGACCCCCTCATGTGGAAAGCTTGGCACTTGGTGTGTCACACAAATCGATCAAATACATCAAACAAGGAAAACTATTTAACTGGCTACTGAGAAGGGAAGAAAGCAGAAGGACTTGTTTTTGGAGCCTAAATGTGGAAAGACAGTGATATGATTAGTGGACTGTGATTATTGTTATTGTCTTAATGTTTGTACAGGAACCATGGAAAATGTATTCCTGAATGTTGTTTTAATGTTATATTTGGTTATGGCTACTGAGAAATTAAGCAGAAGAAAGATTGCATAGTCTGAGCTTCCGGTTCTGATATAGAATTAACAGCAACAACAGTAAGTTATTTTGCTTTTCCGAATAAAAATACACTTTGCAAACCAGGCAGGTCAAGAATTCTCTCATCAAACATTGCAGCTGCAGTGCAGTGGAAGTGCCAGGCTCGCTTCCCTGAGAGGATGCTGTTTCGTCTCCTTCAGGGAGCAGGGGCCCACTTTTTTTTTTTTTTTTAAAGTTCGCCATGCTGTCAAAGTTTTAAAAAAGTTAACCTCAAGTTGTGAAGCGTGGAACTTCCCGAATTCTTACACCCCTACTTCTGATAATAAAGTGGAACCATAGCAAACCTTTGTACTTTTCTTGTTTGTATAATTCCTGACGCCAAGGTAAACGGACGTCTGCAATTTCAATCGGATATGGCCTTCTCCAGTCTGGTTCCCAGCCTCAGGGTGGTTTCACCGTTGTGCCTCTGGCTAGCAGGTTCAGATGTTGACCCCACCATGAACTACTTAATGAGAAGATTCCATGGGAAGCTGCCTAAGCATCGAACCCATCTGAATGATTAAAATTGGGGTGCACGAAATTCATGTAATTTCCTTTTGCAAAAATACCTGAAAATCTGGAAAAAATATGTAAAGTGTTTGGAAACGCAAACCACGCATTTATTGTAATATTTTAGCAGAAAATGCGTTCTCTTGTCAATTTTGGACACAAGGATGCAATTTGCTAAAAAAATACAGTACAAACAACACAACTGCCATGCATAACAGTGTTGTGGTCATTCATCATAATGTACTGTGCTCCACAAAATGATTTTTAACTGAATAAACTTGAAATTAAACAACATATCATAATGACATCATTTTGGAAATTTCGCTTTACAAGTCTAGGGCGAAATGCCCGAAATTATGGGAGATTATATCAGCATAATAACCCACGTTGAGGGACTTTTATGCATGGCTAATTCCGACTGATCGGCAGGGGAATGGAGGGTCCAGGGCGGCTTTTCTCTATTTCGAGTGCCTTTTCATACTCCTCTACAACCTCCTCCAATTCAAATACATGGTCAGAGATGTACTCCCGCAGAACAAAAACAAAATTGAGTTCTTGTAGAAGTTTGACATTTCACCAAGCATTATTGGACAGCAAGCCTTCACTTTGTTGCAAACAGGAATTTACAAAACTTCCTGTCAGAGCCTACGCACCTGTGCTAGGACATGCACAAAACATTTTTTTTCTCTTTAAGGTGCTTTTGGTACATAAAGCCTTATGACAAAGCTTATATAAAATAAACATAAACCTTTCTAAACAACCTTGTAGGATTACACTGCTAATCTTTAAGTCTGATTTCCTAAAAAATGGAATATGATTTTTTTTTCTTTAACCTGAATCTTTGACCTGTTACAAACATAGTTTATGTGAGAACATCTTCTGATCATCTTAGTGAAGTTATAACACAGTCGTTGCAGGGAAACAGAGCTAAGAACCGGCACAAGAGGTTACAACATTCAGTTATTTTCTAAAGTACTATGAAAAATGTGGATCATGTTTAAGTTGTACATAACTTGTGTAGCCTTTGGAAAAAATGGCCTGTTTTACACAAAACTTGTACATACATTTTAAAGTGTCTAAAATACATGCTAACAACTTAAGAATAGCTCGAATAATAGTTTAAAAACGGTGTGACGTTTCAATAAACAACATAAACATGTTGAAAAGTTCTGTATATCATGTATGAGATCTTAGTGGGAGTCTGGGCATCAGTTTTAATTCACTCCTCACCGCTCTTGCTGCTGGATCTCATCTCAAGATCAGGGTTTATTTATTTGTTTTTTTATTTCATTTCTAATGCTTGTTCTCAGACTTTCAGGACCAGTGTTTATTAATGTAAGCAAGAATTTACAGGGATGAGCGCTAGAAATGTCACCCAGTTCTATTGCTTTGACGATCCAGGATGAAAAAGAAGAATTAATGGTGATGCTTTGCATGTTTGTTAGGGCTTCATCCTACCTATGGATACAAGAAAGTTCTGAGACTGGCGCTGTTAAAAGAAAACTCTAAACTCCAAAAAGCAGAACTAAATGTTGTCTTGATATGCCCTCACCCTCTTTGACTTTGAATACTTATAGCTTTTTCTTTCTTTCTTCCCTGGATCTTCCTTCTCAGGATGTTTTCCTTGTTTGTTTCTCAGTGGTCAGCCCCGCATCCTATGAAAACGTCCGCGCCAAGGTAAGAGTATCCTGGTGTCAGCTCCTACTGGGTGGGGTCATGCACTCATGCTATGAACATGTAGTGAAGTAGACGGAACAAACCCCTCCTGCTCATAGATTCAAAATGTCAGAACTGCTTCCTCCTGCACAGTGAGGTAGGAGGTGGGGTTTAATGGAGGTGAAAGGAATGAAAAAAGAGAAGACCTGTAGAGAACGTTGTGATGAGTAAAATCTGGTTACTTTCACCAACAATAAGAGAGGAGCTCATCTCAGGCCCTACCGCTCCTCTCAAAATGGGCGTCAGTCCATTTGTACCACATTGTAAATTAATGCTGCTGGGACACACGATTGCCAATCCAGGCTTTAGTCTGCAAACGTCAAATCCAGATGTCACCAGTGCCTCCAGTGTAGCTGATGTTTGCCTACATTTTGCAGGAAAATGATATACAGGCTCATCCTAGCACTGGAACCTGCAACGAGAAGTTAGTCTAGCATGCTTGATAAGGGTAATGTTGCTTGCCGGACAATATTGCTTGTACAGCTTTTCAGCGCCAATAGGCCCCATCTGGGGTACTAAAGGAGTTTTACAACATGTGTAACATTACAGTGGCAGTAAGTAGAACATAGATTTTAAAAACATCTTTTCCCAAAAAATAGATTTCAAAATATATGCAACCAAGCTTTCAACCATATAAATATCTCCATATAAAAATTTCGATCTGAACCCAATCCCGGTATCAAGCACCAGCCTTCAAATGTGCTAGGACTGATGTTAGAATAGTAAAATACACCAGCCCTAAGATATGTAGGAAGTGAGTTTGAGTAGATTTATGAATTAACAACTGTTCATAATTCCTGAATAGAGATATTTCTGTATGCTCGAGATGTTGCCAGAGTACGTTTTGGAGACTATGGGCATGATGTGCAAAGCCATTTATCACAAAATGGCTTTGCACATCATGTGGTTTTGAGAAACGCAGAGATCACACTCTGCGTTTCTCAAAACCACAGGGTTTGTGACTGTTAAAATAGCTTTTTTTCAATTTACTAAATCTATTTCGAATCTCAGTTAGGAGGTTGTGAGTCATCAAGTATCAATTATTTGCGGCCTCAGTTGCAGTCGTAAACCATTGCTCAGTTACGACACTTCCAAGGTGATAGTAACTGATTCACAAAATATCAGCAAGCCTTCAGCAACGCTTTTATTACAATGCAACACTATTTCCTTTATGGATCACGAGCTGCTTTAAAAAAACAGGTTTCCTATTTGGGAATGCCAACACAGGGATGGTGGTTAACTGTTCCTATACTGCATCTTTGTGTTTGTACCCAACACAGGGTGTCGTAAGTAGCGACTAGGCTCGTAAAAAAATAATTAGGCAGGTCATTCTGCAACCTCCTGCGACTGAAGATTTTGCTACACAACCTTTTAGTATATAGGTCGCATCACAAAGTTAGAGACACGATGCAAACAGTCGGAGTGCAGTTTACAACCACTTTTTTGTGCTGTCTTTTAGTACATTACCCCCTGATTTTGCAAAACATTTTTGCACGCTATGTTTGCGCGTGAAGCCGGTGCTGTATCTCATTTCTTATTTCCACTGCTTCCCCAGTGGTACCCTGAGGTTCACCACCACTGCAGCAACACACCCATTGTCCTTATTGGCACAAAAATGGACTTGCGTGACGCTAAGGAAACAATTGAAAAACTGAAGGAGAAAAGGCTGTCGCCCATCACGTATCCACAAGGCCTGGCTCTGGCTAAAGAAATAGGTAAGCGCGCCCTGAGAACCAGTGGACAGCATGGCTCTTATTAGTGCAACATCTCACAAGTGCAGTGGATCAGAGGCAGCATGACAAGTGGCAGACTGTCTCTCGTTCTTCCTACCTTTGTATCTTGCATGTGTTTGTAGTCTTTACCTCTCTCCTACAACCTTTTTTCACATAGCACTCCTATTTGAGCCCCTCTTCATAGCTCACTTTAGTGCAGTAATGGCATCTAGTGACCACTCAGCCCACGTGGCATTGAAAGAGCTCTTATGTGTATGCCAGTGACACCTTCTGACCAGTCAAAGTAGGGTATTAGTGGACATCTTAGGAAAGAGAGCATACTGGCATGGGCTATCTTGACCAGGGTGGTTCTTGTGTCCTCTTTGGGGAGATATAGGTTGCTAAAAGGAATTCACCTTCTTCTCTCTCTTCCCGCCGTAGGCGCTGTGAAGTATGTGGAATGTTCTGCCATGACGCAGCGGAATCTGAAGACCGTGTTTGATGAAGCCATCAGAGCTGTCCTTGAACCACAGGCAAAGCCTTCTAAAAAGACGAAGAAATGCTTGCTACTGTAATGGTAAGGAGGTGTGCTGCACCCCTTGGGACATAAACACATTGCATCTTCAAAGCATTAGGGTATTATTTGGCAAAGTGTGGATTATCCACTCACATCCTACACCACTATTGAGAACCAAAGGACGGACACACACACACTCACCCACACACACCCCCACACACATCCACTCAACCCTCCACACACACCTGTATGCACCACTCCACAGTGCCAACTAACAGACTAGAGAAAACTAAATGCAAAGGACTACCCTACCCTCATATCTTCTGTCTGCCACCCTTTAACTACTACTGAACATCATTGAAGACTAGGGTTACCCACACCTGTGCCTTTGTGGCCCAGTTTCAATGTGGGCTTTCAATCCTCAGGAACATAGCAAAGACGATTTTCAAGTGTACATAGAAACATACACCTAACTAATGCAATATACACCAGAGAAATAGCGAGAGTGAGTATCCAAGAATGTATGTTTCTTATGAAAATTCGACAAAAGAGAATGTCTCTGTCAGCATTTTTCCCTAAAAGCATAAAGCCATGTTGTTTGAGGCCTCTTTGCCCACATTGTGAGGGTGAGGACGGTGCACCAGAAACGAAGTCAAGGCAGAGCCTCCAGTTCATTCAAAGTATCCTTTATTCTGTAAAAAAAAAAAATTAATTTCCACCACAGCCAACGCGTTTCGTTCCATAGGAACTTCGTCAGGGCTGGAAGAACACAAAAATATAGACATACTAAATATATGGACGCAACAAACAGACTCATATAGATAAACATATTACATATATAAAATCACAAGTTAAAATACAAATGAAAACAAGAGACATATATAACCAAATATAAAATACACAAAGGTAACACTTATTAGTGCATTTCAAAAGACAGAAAAGGGGCAAAGGCCATTGTATGTCTAATAGATATACCTAAACATACCCAAAATTATTAATTATACCATAACCAATAATATCATTGACAAAAGATCTACTTGGTAGAAATACAACCATTACATATTATAACCTACATGAGGAATGTAGCAAAGTGCCGAACAAGAAAAATAAAGAAATAGGAAAAAAGGAAATCAGAAAATATATATATTTTTTAAAAATGAATACGCACATGAATAGATAAGTCAATAAGTAGAGAGTCTGAAAGAAATAAAGAGGAAAAGAAGAGGAGAATAGAAGAAGAGTGGAAAACCCGACCAATCGATACTATTTGGTTTAACAAAATATTCCAAGGAGCGAGAAAATTATTGATGTGTAAAACACTCCACCAAAATCACAGTAAATCTCACCTCAAAAAGGTGTCTCACGGGGGCTCAAAACTGTCCTATGCCCATATACACAAGATCATAAACACCTAGTAGTGCATAACAAAAAAATGTATATCTCATTTTCATTTGAGGTACGATTGCTTTATAATATATACATATATAATTTTCAGTTGTAAAGAGATGTATTTAAAACAGTCTTTTGTAGTAGCAAAGAAGTGGAACTGTATTTGTAAATAGTTGGATCAATATTACAGCCTCTTATCCTAATGGTAGAGGATAAAAAAGGAGGGAAGGCGTATATTCACCTATATCTGATTGGTAACCAATCATATCCTAATTTATATTATATGTTAATTAACCATCAAGTGTATGTCATACCCAAATGGGACATGCGCCCCACTAATATTCATAATCGCAAAAAAGTTTACTATATCATGTTGACTTTGTATAAATCCCCACAAATAGTTTCACACAGTCCACTGAAAGTGCTAAGGATCTTACCCCCATAAGTATCCGGAAGTTTAATTCAAAAAGAGTAGTCACCCCAAGTTAGTGTTGGGCGAAGAGTAGGCCAGTGTAATGGCCTGCCATCCTAAAATGAAAGATTCCGACTACGTATAAAAAGCATAATCACGTTCCAAACAAACAAAATAAATAGAAAACAAGTCACAAAGATAGGCATCATAAATCGCGGTCTAAGACTGCGTCCGGCATGCAACCCATACACTTTGGCAGTCCCCCCGGTAAAGATACCATACGTACACCACCTTTGGTAAAATAAGAGGCCCTCTAAGTACGATTATACTACAAGGTACACCACTTCTAAAGTCCACATGCACAAGTAAAGCCAATGAACGAGGAACGAAACCAACAACAGTGAGACCCAAACACCCCTTCAAACGAGACACGCTCCCCCGGTGTAACATTCAAAACTGGGGCCATGTTCCTCCACGTTTATACAGCAAAATCGCGTTTTACCGAGCATCAAATATAACTATCCCACAGGGCACACTACTCCAAAGGACCACAAGTACAAACAAAGCTCATAAGCAGAACAAAAGTCAAACAAACAGCAAAGAGGCCCAATTACCTTTTCGATGGAGACGCGCTCTTCGGTATCGTATTAAAACCGGGCACCATATTTCTCCATGTTTATATAGCGGACTCGTATTCTATATCGCGTCACGTGCGTTCATGTTGGAGAGCCCGATCACGTGTATATTCAAACTCGCAGCCAGCGCCATATTAGAGTGGAGCGACGTACACTATTGAATAGATGCTAAGTAAAAAAAATGACCATGAATACGGATATAATGGACGGTATTAATTCACAATCCTTTGGATAATATGTAATAGATAGTGATATATGGATCCGGCAATACCATTACATATCGGACTTGTGTTCAAAAAAGCATCGCACCATATTAAAGATGTATTAGCGATCATGATCACGTGTTTTGATAGCGCTCCCAACCGGCGCCATGTTGGAATGAAATAACTTACATTAGTAATACTAGGCAAAGAAACAAGTATCAAAATTATTGATCATAACGAACAATATTGACACGTGATCTTTTGTTATAATTAGTAGGAATACAAAAAATTATATTGTTGAATAAAGCCAGATTCGCGGTCAGAATTGCATCACACCGTGTTGTGTCGGTGTGTGTATGGCAAACGCGTTTATAAACATATAGCCTATGTGCTCATATTAGTAGCAACGGTCACGTGTGTTTTCACACGCCCGACTCGAATAAGGTGACCTCCATCATATATTATAAGCTATGGGAGTGAATACCATAAACATTCAATTTCAAGACTAACAGGCACATGCATCATCATAGGGTTTTGCGATTCCTTAATAGCGATTATTAAGGAATCGCAATTAAGGAATAGCAAAACCCTATGCATGTAGGAATCGCTAAAGAAATAGCGATTCCCACAAATTCCTTAATTGCGACTAGCAAATTGCGAGTCGCAATTAAGGAATGTCTTCCCATTCATTCCTATGGGCCTCCAGGCCCATAGGAATGAATTAGAGATTGCGGGAGCAATTTGCGAGTACCAGTAGGCACTCGCAAATTGTTCCCGCAATGTCGATGGTGCAAGGGTGTCAAAATGACACCCTATTGCACCCATGTATGTTCACTCTGCACAAATGTTGCATACACACATGCTCTAAGGGCATGTGTGTGGGCAACTTGAAACTTAGAAAAATGCAAATAAGTGCATTTTTCTAAGTTTTCGCAAATTACCATGAGGTCCAGCCTCATGGTAATTTGCTCACGCTAATAGCGAAATCGCTATTTTTTAAACTGTAATGCATTGCATTTAAGGAATCTCAATTAGGGATTCCTTAAATGCAATCGCTATTTAAGAAATCACAATAATTTGCGATTTCTTAAATTGCGAGTGGCAAGTTGTTTCATGCATCGCAAAAGCTATTTTTGAGATCACAAACGGCCGATTTTTGCGATTCGCGCCGTTTGCGATCGCAAATAGCTTTGATGCATGTGCCTGATAGTCCTCATCTTTTAGAAATCTTAGTGACAATAGTTATAATGTACTGGGTCAGATCATATTATTCAATACCCCAATAGTATATTCATACATTCATGTAGATAAACACGATCATGTTTATTTCTAAATTCCCTATCATCACCAGATTAAAGTGAAAAGATATCTTCATATACTATGAGATTTTGAAGTCGTTAGCTTATTCATAAGATAGATAGAGATTCACCTCCATTCAAAAATGGTACCATTAAACCAATTTGAATGTTATTTTTCTATGTCAAGTCCACGATCTAAATAAAGTTTGAGATAAATTCAATTAGAAATTGGTAGCATTAATCCAATTCAAGCACCATTTTCTATATCTAGTCCAAGGTCACTGGGAAGGATTCACCATCCATCGGCCATAATAATATGTCAATAGGGTAAAAAGAGAAAAGAAAAAAGAAGAAAAAGAGGAAAAAAAGAAAAGGAAAAGAAAGAAGAACAGCGTAAAGGATACAAGGGGATACAACATACATATATGTGAAGAACATTGATGTGGGGACACCACTATGTTGGCGACATAATACAGTTAAGGATTAGAATCAAGTTCAATAACCTAATCCATTGTGGACCGTATATAGTATCAAACATCACAGCAATTAGCACATTCAAATGGTATGGATTCCATACTTTTCTCAGACTTGGCATTACCAATAAAACAGATTCTTTATATAGTCATAAAAAATAATGCATCTCTCCATCTGTATTATGTCCTAGACTGGTAGCCCTCAGGCGACAAATCCATCTAGATTCCTTCTGTCGTAGTAGCAATTCTCTAATGCCACCTCTGGTTGGCACCGGGACGTGATCAATAGCATGGAACCAAAAGGAGAGATCTTCCGGATGTTCCTTAGTATAATGATTTGTTATTGGGTACCTATCATCCTTGGTTTTGATGGCTCGTCGGTGTTCCTGTATCCTTAATTTCAAGCAACGAATAGTACTACCCACATATATAATACCACATTTACAACCCAGAATATAAACCACATGGGTGGTGTTACAATTCAAGAAGTAGCCCATTTTATATCTCTTAGGGGTATTATAGCCAAATTCCAGGGTTTTGTTCGTGCCTAAGGGGCAAATGCTACAGGTCCCACATATAAAAAAACCTTTCGGCTTAGATGTTAACCAAGTCTGTGATGTCCTTGGGGTTGTCACATAGCTAGGACAAAAAGGGTGTTTCTCAGAGCCACCCCTCTCCTATATGTGATCAGGGGTCTATTTTCCACTGAGTCTTTTAGTCCCGGTACTTCAGTCAAAAAATGCCAATGTTTACGAAAGATGTTAAAAATGGCACCACTATATGATGTATACTGGGTTATAAATCTTGCTTGTTTATTCGTTATATCCCTAGTTGGTTTCTCCTGTAATGTAACATCCCTGCTCAAATTGTTAATTCTAGATTCCGCCTTATCTAAAACAGCTTGTCCATATCCCCTTTTAGTGAATCTGCTTTTTGAGTCCCTGATGTGAGTTTTGAAAATCTCCTCACTGCAATTGCGCCTCATTCTCATCATTTCACCAAAAGGGATGTTATCCTTCACTGATCGTGGGTGTGCGCTCGTCGCATGGAGTACAGAATTGCAGGAAGTTTCCTTCCTAAAAAGGGTACTGTGAATCTTCCCATCTTTAATGTAAAATTGAATATCAAGGAAGTTGATATGTTCCTGATGATACATCATAGTAAATTTTACATTATAGATATTATAATTTAGAAAGATCACATATTGTCGTTGTTGTTCAACTGACCCAACCACAAACAAATTATATCATCGATGTACCTCCCCCAATACACGATGTTGTTAATCTAAGGGGAGGCACCTCTGCCCCAAGCATACTCCCTCTCAAACCACACCATAAAGAGGCAGGCGTAGGAGGGAGCAAACTTGGAGCCCATCGCGGTTCCATGTATCTGCTGAAACCATCGATTCTCAAAGAGAAGGAAATTGTTAGTATGGATAATATCAATCATAGAGACAATCATTTCATTATAATCATATAATTGTGCATCATCTCTGTTAAGAAAAGATTGTACTTCTCTAATCCCTATTTCCTTGTCTATACACGTGTAGAGACTTTCTACATCGAGTGTAACAAATAACAAGTCTTCCGACCATTCAAAGTCCCTGAACTTCATAAGGATGTCTTTACTGTCCCTAACGTAAGATGGTAAATTAGGGACATATTTCTGAAGTTTCAAATCAACAAATTTTGATAGTTTTTCCGTAGGTGATCGCACCCCAGAGATTATAGGCCTACCAGGTGGAAATTGTCTGCCTTTATGTATCTTAGGTAATACATAGATACAAGGAAAGGACGGGCAATCCACCCAGAGGTACCTGTACTCATCTTCATTCAGTAGACCTGTTTCTTTCCATTCAATTAACTTGGCATTTATCATGCCAGTGCTATTTGGAATAGGGTTGTTTTTAATCTCCCGATAATGCATATTGTTACTGAGTTGTCTAGTTATTTCCTGAATATAATCGACCTGATTCATTACAACAATATTTCCTCCCTTGTCCGCTTCTCGTATTACGATGTTAGAATCACTGTTTAGTCTTTTGAGGGCTAGTTTCTCCGCCGCCGTGATGTTATATGTGGTTTTCGATGTAAACCTTTTTGGAACTTCTGGATCATATAGATCTTCTCTAACCCTATCATGAAAGATATCAATATTATGATGGTAAGAGTGTGTGGGTATGAACTTTGACCTAGGATGTAATCCGCTATCTGTACTAGTATCTTGAGGTATGTTGAGATCTCTAAGCAATGAAGGAATATCCAAATCCTCCTCATCATTAAGAGTCAACAAGCAATGTACATCACGGATCTCCCGTATTGTGTGTGTTCCAGTACTAGGGGCAGCAGTTGAACCCCCCAAATTAAGTGGTCTATTGGAGAAATAATCCTTGAGTTTCAATACCCTAATGAACTTAAACAAATCAACATGTGTGTTAGGGAAATCACCCTCTTGTGTAGGGCAGAAATTCAGTCCTTTACTCAAGATATTCACTTCATCAATATCAAGAACTTTATTTGATAGGTTAACAATCTTGAGATCAGTATTTGCATTTTTACATGACATAGGATCAGAGACATTACATGGGACCAAGGTAGTTATTTCTTCGGTTTCGCACCCAGCTTGAGTTTGTTCGCAGGAGTTCTTCCTGTATCTACCCTTTGCCCTCCTCCCTCCCCGCCTTGTTTTGAAAGATCTCTTTTTTGTTGTGGGCGGTTGCTTATCCTTAGTTTGGCCAATTCCCTACAAAGGACTTTTTTCACTTTGAAATTGAAGTGCTGAACCTTGGTGAGCCGCATTGATCTCTAGTAACACTCTTTGCCCACATTGCCACACCGGCAAGAAATGGAGAGAGACTACTTCCTTACACACTGCCAAGTTGGTGCGAGCTAATGGGACCAAGAAGGACATGCACTTACAAACCCAAAGGGAGCAGGGAGGGCAGCTCTTTCAGTGTTCTCCCATACACAGTGCTAAACCAATAGTGATTGGTATCTAGGAGTAACTCCCTACCTCCATGCTACTATACCAATGGGAACCAGCTTTTTCAAAGTGTTTACCCACATACACACTGCCAAGTCCCTCAAGTTTGGCCCTTGAGAGAAACCCCTCATCCACACACTGCTGAACAAAAGGGAAGGGGTACCCAAGAGACACCTCCACTAAACACTGCTCCACCAATGACAACAAACAATGCATAAAATAGGTATCTCAGACTCCTCCCCAGCACAATGTGCCACCACTGAGAACAAATAATACATGGGAAATTGTATCCTAACAGAATCCTGGCATTTAGTATTGTCTTTCTAAATGATTGTGGCCAACATATTGACAAGTACAATACCATGAAGGTAAATATGCATAGGTAAGTATAAATGTCATAGTGTTAGCGCCTCATATGTGTATCTTAATTATATATATATATATGCTCTTATAGATCTGGTTGGGGTAGAAGATGGTTTTGTTGGAGAAGGCAAGACTGGTTATCGGCTGGAGCTCTCTGATCTCATTGCAAATGGTGGTGCCTTGCTTCCCTCACAGGTGTGGTGCCGGAGACATGCTGACGTCACTATCTTGCACACCTATATCAGCGCCACGGAAGGTTTGACCCTATGCTATCACCTTCCACGCTTTCCATCTTCTCTGCTGCTGACATATGTGTATTTTGTCACTGACTTCATTCAGGAGTTTACAAATTTCAGTGGTGGCCTATTTTATTCCACCAGTCTCGGCTCCTTACCATTGACGAGATGGACATTGTTCTGGGACCTTATCCTACGCCAGCACCCAAAGGATGAGGAACCAGTTGGAACCGATATGTCTAAGAAACTTTGAGGTCCTGTGATATGTGACTCCAGCTCTAAGGGTGGGAATGCCACTGAACATTTCCCACTAAGCAGAAGTCCATCTGGCTTGATTCACCATCCCACCCGACACACCTCCTGCGACGTCCATTAAAGTGAGGAGGTTGAATGTGAAGGGTCATGGCTAAAGTGAAGGAAAGAGACCTCAGCCTCTGAAGGCGCCTAGAGGACAAAGATGAAAACTCCTTGATGACATATATTGCATGCTGCTGATCTGTGGCACTATTACTCACCAGTTTCATCTTTTCAACTCTCTCTTTCTATCCACTGTCTCTCGTCTAAGATTGTTTCTTCTCCTCTAGACTCATCCGCAAAGCTGATACTCCACTGCTTTCCCTTAAACAGACATTCTCTGTGTGGTTAGTACCACTCTGTTTTTGTTAATCAAGGAAGAAAAATGTGTTGGTTATGGGGAAGAGGGGTGGCAAATAAGGCGGAAAAAATAGCACCAGATACAGTGCCAACGTTCAAAGAAAGTTGGGAGCAGAGCTATTCAGTTTCGTTGACACTCTTACAGCCTTATTCATGGTCATGATAAATTTATGTGTGTGTGTTTCTTACTGAGTAATTGTTTGTCACGAGTACTATTTGATGTTGGGGAAAGTTCTTCTCACATATTCATCATCTGAAAGAATCATCAGTTTACGCAGGTCTCCTTCACCTTTGGTAACGCTGAAAAAGTTTTTATTAACCTTTGGAAGAATGTGGCTTAATCTTTGGAAGATTGGGCCGGATACACTCAAGGTTTTCTCTTCTATCATACAAGGGTCTTGAGACTATTGTAAACCAGCAAAGACGGCCCTAATTTAGAAATGGTTTGGTCTTTGCAAAAGAAAATGTTAGTTCTGTCTGGTGTTCACTTCCTACAGCCTCAAGCCCGTGTTTTCTGTTGTAAAACAGTGAGCTCATCAGACCTATGTTTTCTGACTTAAAATATCCTTAGGCTGTTTTCATCCTGGCACTAAACTTAATAAATAAGGTCAAATGTCAATAATTGGGGTTTTTCCAGGAAACATGTGACTGGAAGGTAAACATAGTAGTTGGTATTAGGTGCAACAGGGACTCCTTGTCCCTTTTTGTAACTGTCTAGTATCATATCTCCCCTCATTGAACGAGGTATCTTCGTAAAAGCAAGCACGCAGAGATCTGAATTTTCACTGTAGCACTCCATTGCTTGACAAGCAAATAAGTTGGATGCCTTTGAATAATTTTGCCTAAATTAGTGGTAGGTATTTAAGCCACCTTGGTAAGGGAATCCACAGCAACCGAGGTCATAAATTGTCAGTGTTCAGTGCACCCCCCCACCTTTACCAAACCCATGGTTCGCCACTTTGGCCACAGGACCTGCAGGTCACAGGGAATGGTGGCCCACCCTACGTAGGTAAGGTGTGAGGTACCTGGAATAAAAGCATTATTCAAATCCGCTCAAGAGATCGGCTACATGTGCGCCCCTCTGACCCTAGGCGCCCAGGCTGCCCATGTCAAAAGCCGGCCCTGCTGCCATGAAAGCAAGGACGCAAAAGCAAACAAATATTTATCGTGCTGGCAGAACACTCGCTGCACATTTAGGGCATTCACTTTTTGTTTCCACATAACAAACTCCACTTTCTTTTATTCTTTTTATTCGCAACACAAATAGCGGCAAGTGAGCCGCCATGACATTGAGGCCAAGTGCCAATCAATTACTAATCATCAAAAGTGCTTCCAACTTGTCAGTACCCGGACAACTCAGCAGGGACTCTTGATTTGGCGGGCTCGCTGTAGCCTGACTGGGCCCCCTAGCAGAATGAGTGCCCGTCCACCAAACAAAAATTAGTCCATTGAAAAAAATAGTAATCTGTAAAAGCAGATCATAGGTTATGGAGTGGTACTGTGGACATAACAATTCTTTATTCTGGATGCCAGTTAAGCTGTGGCATGGGCCAGTTTGACACTGGGTGAAGGCTTCATATAGTTGACCAAGGCACACACAAGGCGTCTTTTGGACAAACAATTGTCACCCTAAAAGTAAATCCGTTAATGGCTGACCTCTCCTTGGCTGAGCTGTTTTGCATTCCATTGCCAATCCTCCATTTATTACAGACCATTGCTCTAACACCTTGATGGGCTATAGCTTGTTTGTAAACCAGGACCATCAAAATCAGAATTTAGAACATGTTCCTTATATAAACTGCTATGTATTTAAATAAATGAACCGTAAAACTCCAGTATTGACTGGGCAAGTGCTTTAGAACACCTTTAACATTTACACTCAATCATCTTCAGGGCAAGGAATGCATAAACAATGGGTAGTATTCAGGGCAAGGAATGCATAAGCAGTGGAAAGTATTCTGGGCAAGGAATACATAAGCAGTTGATATTTGGTCCAACCATAGAGAAACAATTATAAGCAATCTTGTTCTTTTTTTTAAACAGATTTTTAGGTTTCGATTTTAATCTTCTTTTTCCTACTTTTTTTCTCATGCGGCACTTTATGTTACAGGTTTATTTTAAAAACTTTATAGAAAGCTGACAATATATGGTTTTGCTAAATAGATTTAGACTGGGCAGTGGATTTAAATTATATTTAAATACTGCCCCGGCTATTGGAACATCCCATATTTGTGCCTAGATAGAAAAACAACGAAGAGCCTGATTTAGAGTTTGGCGGACAGGTTACTCCATCACAAAGTTCACGGATATCCTATCCGTCGTATTACAAGTGCCATAGGATATAATGGACTTGTAATACGGCGGCCGGAATATCTGAGACAGAGTAACCCGGTCCACCCCACTCCAAATCAGGCCCCAAGTTATAACCTCGTGTAGTCCTCACTCGCGAAGTTTATTCTGCGACTCTGATGCGTGCCTGTACCTGCCTGGTGCAGCTGTTTATAAGCATTTAGTCTGTTAAAGGAGACTGTTGTCCATGGTTCGCACACCATCAGATAGACGGCTGAGTTACTGACAAGGTTACCTTTAGGGCTCAGTGGCCTCTAGTTAAAAGAGGCAATTTCGCTACCACCCACTTCACAAAGTTTCTTTTAAACATTTGACAACTTCATCACTTCCAAAAGTTGGGGAAAACTGAAAAAGGAAGAGGGTGGAAAATAAAAGAAGAACGTTTTTTGTGGAGAGAAGTGCTTGTGAAAATATGTTTTTTCTAGAAAATATAGGAGTACTATGAAGTCCAGAAACTATGCAGGACTTTGCCTGCAAGAAGCCGAACTGTATATTCTTGAGAACAAAACAGTGTTGCTTACATAACCTCAAAAGGGAATGTATTTGGTGGAGATTATCACAATTGGTCACGTGATTTCCTCTTCCCATAGCAATAATATTACGATGTTCCTGTCAACGATGTATTTGAATGTGTGAATGAATTTGGGATTTAGAAGTGCACTCTTACTTAAAAATTGTGTCTTAGTGTTAGGTGGACTGATCTCTAACAAGAGGAGGACGTGGAGTTGGATGGAGAACCACCACCTTCTTGAGACCATCAATTTACTTTGAAGCCCGAGAGATAAACAAAGATAATTTCAGAGTATGTATCCGATGTAAAGGGCCACCCTCCAACACGCGTCCAATGAATCTAAAAACTGGCAGCAAGCGGAGCTCGGCGACCACAAAGAATGCTCCATAATATGGAATGCGTGAATGAAGTAAAGCAGGGTGTTTGTTTGGTATGGGAAGGATGGCAGATGCACTGAGATTTACTTAGGATAAGATTGCCTCTTGAAAGCCAAAGCAGATTGGCAAGATACAGACAGCTAGTGTGAAGAGCCAAGCCAAGAATGAGAAGGGCAGCTGTATAGTCGCCGACTTGCTCTTTGGAGATAAAATAGTTGGCAGGGCAAGATAAAGACGTTGCCATTAACCAGCCTGAAACACTGTCTTTCTGCCCCGAAAAGATGGTTTTACCAAAGGTCAGAAGTGGGAGGAAGAATGCAGAAACCACTTTGTGGTTTAAATGACAAAGACTCATCCTTTCAGACCCCCAGATTGCAGATCGTGGTTCCAGGCTGGGGAAGGAGTTGCAGGCTGTGCCAAGACCTTTATTACAAGTGGCCCAGAGCGGCGGTATCCCAGGTTAAAATACCACTTCAGGCCATTGTGTCCCAATAATCCCAAAGCCTGTGTTTCTGCCTTTGGGAATATTCGGTCCAAAACACTAGATCCATTAATACCGGTCTGGGAAACATAGGACCAGGAGCCTTATGTATTGCTGCAGGGGCTGCGGGCAGCCCCCTTTTGCCTATTTTCTATAGCGTGATGAAGCTAAAAAAGCTTCTCACAGCTGTGTAGTAGCCCAACTTTTGTCAGAGAAGTGGGTTTTTGCAGGAAAGCCCACGTTCTTGCACTATAAACTCAGCAGCCATTACAAAGTTTGCCAAGCTAGCATAGTTTAAAAAAAATCTGCTTTACATTTGCAGAGAAAAAAATCTCACACACTAAATTATTAGTAAGTGTTATATAAAGCCAAATTATTAACTTCAGATGATCATAAAATGTGATGATAAATTGTTTAAAGATAGTAGCCACTCGGTAATTATAGGTGCCATTTTCAAGGATATATCAATATTGCACTCATCAGTGTTTGGTACTTTACATACAAAATTTTTAAATCAATAAAAGCAGATGTTGGGTTGGGTTGAATGGCGATTCTATGGAAGTCTCTTTAAACATTGTTATCCATGCTGGCCTGGGAAAATGAATTTTAAAAAACAGCAAGTTCAAAATTTAAACACATGTTCATGAAGTATGTGGAAGTTAGTATTTGTCTTTAATTTTCAAAAATGTCAATAATGATCTGTGAATAGCTCATAGTATTTCTTATATGTGTAAAACTTGTTTTTTATTTACTATTAACAATGTTTATGTTCTAAATAATATTAATCATTCTTTTTAATTTCTTAAGAAATATTTAGATAAGATATAGAGCACGTCATTCCAGTATAAGTTGTTGGTTAATATGATTATATTTTGCCACTGGAATGTCTCTAAATGCATACTTATAGTCGCTGAAGCAGCAATTTTGAAATGTAGCTACACACTTGTAGTACTTGGAATCAAAATTAAGATGGCTTTGTTAAAAGGAGTTTAACTATTCTTCTCTAACCTGGGGCATCATGTACAAAGGGGTTTTGTGTTTTCAAAGCCTCTGATTTGGTAAATAAGAGGGTTTGAGAATGCTAAAGCCTTTTTTAAATGTACTAAACCAATTAAAGGATTGAGAAAAGGTATTTCAAATTGTTAAATGGGTTTAGGAAATATTAAGGAATCGCTTTTTTGAAGGATCATTTTAAGGGTGTCGCTTCCAATGCCTGTTCCTTATTGTATGTATTAATGTTTTTTGATGGCAAGGAGGTTTTGCGACTAAAAGGAGGTGGTAATCTATCCACAAATGGGACTGGGTCCCCAGGGGACTCCTCCCCTTTTATGAATGTTGAAAGAACGTTTTTAGGAGTAGGCAGAGGTCCTAAAAAATATGTTAATATTTTCATTTTCTTTTTTTAAACACAAACTATTTTCCTTTTAGAAAAACTGGCTGCATTTAAAAAAATGCTTTATTTAAAAGCAATCACTGACCTGGTGGTCTGCAGACCCACGCAGGCCATCATGCCTTCCATTGTAGCCAATCATATCAATTAGACAGTTTGTGACCTGTCTAATTGATATGTATAAGGTAGTTGAATTACAGCCCGCTACAATTCTGCATTTTGTCAACTGACCTCTTAATACGTAGGTCTGTTGGCAAAATAGGAATGCATTCGGTAAAAGTCGGTGCTGAAATTGCGACCCCCTTTTAGAAAATGCATTTTTCGTACATGAGGCCCCTGGTCTATACATAAAGCATACACTTGAACTAAGTGAAGACTGTAACAGGGAGGTTGATATATGTGTCTCTGTAGAGGGTCAATGGCTTAACACAACTGTGGTTGCGTTGACAAAACACAATTGTTCCTGATCTTACTAACGATATCAATTCTATTTTTATACATTTTTCAAAATGTCTTTTAATTGCAATCTATTAAAAAGTTTCACGTTTTAATGTTATATCCATAGTGAACACCTGTTATTCAAGTGCAAGAACATAGCAGGCTTTTCAAAACATAACCAGGATATTATAAAATATAATGGTTTCATCCCATCTGCTGAGACATTTACAGCTTATTACAAACACATTTGCATTCTTTCTAGGTTTGTTTTTAAGAACAAGCACTTCAGGGATGTGATATCGCAGAATAGCATCCCTGTAGAAATCCAAATACATTTTTGGGAGAAGAACTGTGGTCTGACATTACCACCAGTCTAATGACTGTTGTTATACCTTATATTATCAATTGTTTTTCTACTGTATTTCTATTGCACTCTGTCCCGCTTCCATCCAATCATGTACAATGGTTCGGCAATCTCAGGGGCCACAGTTGATCTATGTTATACCACAAAAACATTTAATAAATGATAAATTAAAAGAACAAACAAGTTTCATCTTATTTTTAACAGCTTGAAATAAAGAGACACAAATGAGTTTGGGTTAAAGATGCAAAAACGGTTTCATTTGTGCCATTATGTTTGCATCTTTAAGACCTATGATCATATTTTGAAAAGGCATAATGCGAGTGTCTTGTTAATATGCTACTTTTATTTTCAGTTTCTCCATTAGTATTTATGAGCATAATTTTCTGATTCCTGGAGTAGCCTTTTCTTCTACATATACATAATGAGTACTCTAGACAGGATGCTTCAATTTTCAGTGGGATCTCACCATCTTGCTCTGGGCCACTGCACATAAGATTCCATAGAGGAGCTCAGAGTCCCTCCACATAGTTGGTAAGGATACTTGCTTCTAAGTATGTTTTGCGAAATCTTGCATCAGAGTACTAGGAGTCACACTGTTGTCAGTGCAACGTATGGCTTTTGTTGTAGATTAAGGGTCAGATGTACGACCGTTTTTTGTGGTTGCAAAGGGCTATTTGACCCTTTGGCGACCGCAAAAAACGGATGGGCAATGTACTAACCTTATTTTCCAAGTCGCTAATCTTTTAGCGACTCGCAAAATAGGGTTAGCGACTCGCTATTTGGAAGGGGTGTGCCAAGGGTGTGCCTTCCTAATAGCAAGTGCAAATGCCATGTATGAGTGTTTTGTGACCGCATTTGCGGTTGCAAAAAACTTGCAGTTTACCACCTACTTCAAGTAGGTGGTTAACCATTCGCAAACGGGAAGGGGTCCCCAGGGGACCCCTTCCCCTTTGTGAATGGGTGCGCAAATATTTTTTAAGAGCAGGCAGTAGTCCCAGGGACCACTGCCTGCCCTTAAAAAATGAAACTGAAAATGTTCATTTTATTTTATAAATGCAGCCCTGCTGTGTTGCTATGTTACTCCTAAATGATTCCATAATGATATCCGGGTGTGCTGTATTACTCCAGGATGATTTGTTACTGCAGAAGGACTTCACAATGACTAAGGGCCTGATTTAGATTTTAGCGGACGGGTAACTCCATCACAACTGTGATGGATATCCCGTCCGCAAAATATAGATCCCATCGGATATAATGGGATTTCTGTTTCGGGAGATGCGATATCCGTCACCATTGTGACACAGTAACCCGTCATTCGAGATCAAAATCATGCCCAAAATGTCAACAAACCCCGTCTTGCAACCTGTTACTGCACTTGTTAATTCTGGTTCTTTTAAGCTTTCCTGCCTACACTCTAACCTTTGCTGATTAATAATAGAAAGGAGGGTGGGTGTAGATGAGTGACAGTTAGTCCAGGGGATACCAACATCAGTGTAGAATCGCTGCTGTGGGAATCATGGTTAGGATCCTGTCAGTCAGCCCCCAAGCCCTCATTATGAATGGCCCAGAGCAGTGTCCTTGTGGGGAAAGGTTAAAAATGGAGGATATGAGTAATAGCGCTCCAGACTGATACGTCGAATGCTCCCACACCCGGGATAACTGGATGAAATAACACAGAGTTTAGTCTAACAAATGTGGAAACACATGCGAAAAACCCCCAAAGGTTTCTGTGGACATTTTCCACCTCTCAATAAAGATGGAAATATCTGTGGAAAAGGCTCTATAATCCGGAAAAACCTGTAGTATAGTATACTCAACATAAACATAACAGACCAATCGATGAAGAGGGCTGGTGGAAAGTCCCTATAAAGCATATTATACATATACATGTATTCAAACCAAAAGCTCTTGCCTAACACCAGACATACAGATCTAAACGTCATGGTTAGTGCCAGACTTAATAATAGATTAAACCAGCACTGGCAAAGCCAGTAGGTGTTACCGTTGGGATCTATTGGCGTTGCCAAAGTCTTCTGGTGATATTGTACAGCATTAGCAATATTTTGTGCAGCTTGGCCAAAAGAAAGAAAAGAAGAGACACAATGGTGCATTTGCATAATTTTGTGTTCACGCATGCAGGATGGAGTGTCCATGTGTCATAAAACATGCATGCACCTTCTTATAGACACAAGCCCACTCATCTGTCATTACACCTACAAAATAACACAGCCATAAAGCGATCCAAATTAAAATAACGAAGTAGGTTCAAAGTGATTTTTTCTTAAGGTGGAGAGGCTAGCAGAAATTTGCTTACTGTTTTTCTCAACCCACCAATCCCCAAAAATATTTTTTTTAAATAGACGGTGGGGGCAATAGTGGAGGGAGGGATTGACATCCAAGTCTAGACAGGGGAGGGACAACCGGAGATACCAACATTAAGGGATAAGCAGGAGTTGAAAGAAATAATAATTTTTTAATCAGTTGTTTAGGGTTTTCAAGATAATCTGAAAGAAACGATTAGAGAATAGTTGAGAGTGGTGTTTATGTAGGACATACGATATCTAATACAGCACCCTGGGGTACTATGTGTAGGAGGAGATAAGGCAATGGTGATCGTTTGATCCAGAGTGCAACAGAGAAGGAGGATTGTAGGAAACTTGTTTTTTATTTAGTGTACCAAAATGAAGTACACTATGTAGAAAGTCCAGGTGGCTCTTATTGGTTCACAGGGGTTACACTAATAATCCCAAATGATCTTTCTGTGAAAGTATGGACGAGCAGTTGAGGCTTATCAGAGGGTAGTGTTAAGCACTTGTTGTACACACAGAGTCAATAAATGAGACACACTCAAGAAGAAATTCAAGATCAATTTAGAAAAATAACACATATTTTTATATGAATTTTGACACCAAGATTATTTGGATCATATAAGTACTCATATGTTTATTGGCATTTATAATAAACATTACCCGGAGGTGAAAACAGTACTACATATTGGCAACAATAATCTGACAATTCCAGTCTATCAGTAGTCATGCAGCATCCAAGCAATGATCTACTAAATAGTGCTTAATACACAGGTAACAAAGTGTCCCAACAATTGTAACTGCTCGAGCTAAGCTGTTGTGTGATTCAAGGCAACTAAAGACCATAAAAAAGAACTGCAGCATCTAATATGCAAGGAGCTTTAAGGGAACTAAAACCTTCAAACTGATACAGGTATCACTCAGTTGGATTAGTTCAGGGAAAGTGAAACATTTTAATAAGAAGGGGGGTGCAGGGGAGGGCAGTCCTGTAACCACTCCCCAGTCCACGATGGAGTTCCCCTGTGACATGTGCAATAAGCTGTAGCCCTGGGGTAAGGAGACAATCCAGTGCCACGCGTTCTGTAACTTGAACTGGAGAAGATACTAGTAGCTCCATGTCCTCCTTTGCTCAATGTATGTCCTCTCTGCCAGTAATGTCTCCGGGAGAGTCTGCTCCGTCCCCCTTGGTTGGGCCCCCATGTTCATCAGGATCTCCCTCTAAGTCTTTATCCGGGTGCTCCCAAGCCTCTAAGACCTCCGTCCATAGTCGCGCTATTTGGCATCTCCGTTACCCCTGGGCCACCTCCCTAAGCAGCGCCCTCTCCTTACCCCCGGCCCACTGAGTAACATCTTTCATCCAAGTTCCCACTACCTGGCCCACCATAGATTTCCAGGCCATTGCTATTCACCTCTTGGCTAACACCAGGGCCAGATCTCAGAATCCAGGCCCACTTGGTCTTGGGAACAATTCCAGCAAGCAGATGTCTGAGATAGGGGTATAGAATAATCTAATGTATATCCAGTATTGGGGTATCTTTCATAGATTCACATGCTTGAATCCTTCCCAGTCGTCGAAATGGCAGTCCAACAGTAAAATAATCAAGCAGTAATTAACAACTATAATAGGCTTAATTGGCCCTAAGCCATGTAATATATAGCCTATCTGTCCATTTTAAAAAGGACCAAATGTTGAACACAGCCAATCAGCTGTCAGCACCCTCTAGAACACTCCCAGCAGAGGCAGATTCCCTCAGATTTTCACCGCACGTCGTGTGGAAGGGAGTCTCCCTGAGTGCTATTCAGTTTCTTTCTACAACTTCTGGAATTTCTACAGTCTGGACACCATGCCTGACAAAATTAGGCCTTTCCCGCCCATGTACAACCTGGGGCAGGAAAAGGGTCCATGTGGATGATCCGCATAAGGAGTGTATAAACTGCCTCCATCCTAAGCATGAGGTGAGGGAATGCAAGATCTGCCATACCTTTTCCTCAAAAACCCTCAAATATAGAGAAGGAAGGTTGTTGCTTTGGCACCAGACCACTAAGCACCAAACAGTTTAATCAAATGAAGAGAGTGAGAAATCCTCTACATATCACAAAAAGGCCAGGTCGAGGGACAGTTCCTCTGGAGAAGGTAGAAAACACCATAAACCTACTCATGGCTCCAAGGGCTCTAAGAAGGAGAAAGGAGTGGAGCACTCCTCATAGCCTACATTGTCTGTGCCCTGCACGCCGTCCAGAACTGACAAAGACTGTCCAAGAGCTGTCTCCTCAAACTGTATGAGGCTGAAATCTGGCAAAACATCATTGCCAATGACATTACCACACTCATCGACAATGATAAGTGTGACAACGTTGGCACTGTCGTCGACAGCAACTGTGACGACTACTACAATCTTGGTTCCTATATCATCTATGAGAGTCTTGCTCTCTAAGAGCCTGTCAATGTTGAGATCTCCATCTTCATCGAAGACCGTTGACGAAGATATCGTCGATGAGGATACCATCGACAAAGATACCGCAGACGAAGATTCCGTCTGCGAGGGATTCATCGATGAGTGCCCCGTTGATGACCACCACTTTAAAGACACTACTGTCGTGTCGATGACAATACTGTTGATAAATACACCGACAACTATGACACTGTCGACACCGACGATGATGACACCGTCGATAAAGCAATCTGCCCTTCCGGCTATGTCTGCTCAAGTGACGCCACAATCGACAACGGTTATTCAGATCACAAAGGTAACCAAGACTTTTTTACACCCAACCATTTCTGAATATAGTAAGGGGTCCCCTTTACTGCCATCACAACTCTTGGACATGCAGTACTGTGTTCATGATGGTGCTTATGGTGTAGCTCATAGTCCATCAGAGCTGCACGGTAAATGTCGAGACGAGGAGGATGAGGATTACCAGGATGAAACTCAATACTATCAGCAGAGCTATATGACTCCACCTCATCACTACCATCCATAAGGTTTTCAACCAAAACCGCGTCTCAGATACACGGCCCATCTACTGTTGTCTCTTATCCAAGATTTACAGGTGATGTTGGCGGATTACAAGCAACTGTTTCCGCCACAAGGGGATCAACAAGAGAGACCATTACTTCAAGCAGATCCACCGGGTACGCCAGTTTTAGAGCCTACAATTACTCGTCGCCCGTTATCAACAAACCCTGCCGCACGGGAAACGTCTGCTTCAGACAAAGAGAGAGAAGAGGGTGAGCTATTGGATCCTATCTCTGCACTAGATCCTTGGGAGGACTATATTATTCCAAAGCCCTCCCCTCCTCTGCACCTACCATCAGACTCTCCCCCAGAGGACATTGGAGGATTTCATAATTTGATGGAGAGAGCATCTACCAGGTTTCACTTTCCAATGACGGTCAAGCAGACCGACTGCTTCCTATTTGATTTCAAGGAGGACACTAGGAAGTTGGTGCGCTCCATACCCATTATTGATTACATATAGCAAGAGGACATCAAAATTATTGAACACCGACGACCATACCTCCGGTACACCCTCATATAGAGAAGAAGTATAGGGCTACAGAGGATTCTCCATCTTGCCTCATAGGACACCCCGAGCCAGATTCAATCTCCCAAGCGGCACAAAGAAGATCCAAGAAACCTGCCACTCGAAATCACTACTCCACCTGATAAGGAGGGGCTCAGGATGGACATCTCAGAAAGCGCTACGCCACTATGGCCACAGTCACGATAAGGCCGGCGAATGCATTGGCCGTCATCGGCCGCTATGACCGCCAGATGTGATTAGATATGGGAGCTTTAGTAGATCTCATACCAGAGGACAGAAGGCAGAAAGTAAGGAAGATCCTGTTAGAAGGAGAACGCGCAGTATTGGAAACCATCGACTGCGCTCTTGACGTAGCCAACACAGGCTTTTGACAATTGGCGGGTGCCCACGATGCTCAGGAGACACTGGTGGCTGAAGGCGACCACCTTTAGACCAGAGGTGCACACAAAGATCTTGGATATGGCTTTCAACGGATATTCCCTGTTTGGAAAGCTTATTGACTAGGCACTTTTCGCGATCAAGACTGATATGGACACTGCAAAATCGTTGGGCTCGTAACAATATCGAAAAGTGCCATCCCGACGGGCTAGAGAACGAGGTTTTACCTTATACAAAGGAGGTCCCCAGAGAGCCAAACAGTATCAGCCTAATCAGCCTCAATACCAGCAAAGTTATTACCCTCCAGCTTACTGCCAGTCTTCCACAGCCAAGGGGGCTGCAAAAGAACACCTTCACAAGGTCACGGCTCTAACAGGAAACAATTATCACGTCCGGGTACTAGCTTCCCTCTCCTCCCAACCTGTGGGTGCGAAGATTTCCAACCCTGTGCAAAAATGGCACAATATAACAACATATCAGTGGGTGTTAGACTTTGTCACCTTTGAACACACCCTAGAATTCACTCAGCGCTCACTGAATACTCCATCCAGAGAAGCCCTCCCCCTCGTCTTCACTTACTGAGCAAGGAAGCTCAGGTCAAAGGAGCGATAGAAGAGGTCCCTTTATCTCAAAGGGGAAGAGGTTTCTATTCTGTTTTTTTGCTTGATAAAGAAGAAATCAGGGGAATGGAGACCAATACTGGACCTCAGGAATCTCATCAAGTTTCTCAGAAAACAGACGTTCAGGATGGTAACACTCTCTGAGATTCTACGTCGTCTCAACAAAGGAGACTTCATGCCCCCGCTCGACATGGAAGACGCATTCACATCCCTATCCATCAGAAACATCAGAAAGATTTAAGAATTATGGTAGCTGGTACCCACTACCAATTCAAAGTACTTCCGTTTGGCCTCAAATCAGTGCCAAGAATCTTTACCAAGTGTCTTGCCCGGTAACAGCAGCCCTACAATCTCAAAGTCTCCAGGTATTGCCATAACTGGGCGCTTTGCTGCTAAAAGCACTCACAGCACAGAAGGCAAGTCAAACTACGAAAGCCTGCCTTCAGTTGTTGCGGACCTTAGGCCTCACTGTAAACAAGGCAAAATCTACACTCCTTTCCAGTCAAGTCATATAGTTTCTGGGAGCTACGATAGATACCATCCTCTGCAGAGCTATCCTATCACAAGAGAGGCAAATACAATTGCGACGACTGGCAACGACTACGTAAAAAAAGCATGTCACCCACACCCGGAGTCTCTTCATTTGCATGCATGGCTCCTGAGTTCTGGGAGTTCAGAGACATGAATATCTCACAGGAGTGCAGGGATATCATTGCGAAATCCAGATCTGAAAGCACTAATAAGATGTACCGCCTAAAGTGAAAGCAGTTCTACTGCTGATGCCAAAGTAACAACTTACTTCCGTGGCAAGCGTCCCCGAAACTGATTTTGCCATATCTCCTCTCTTTAGCAAAATCAGGTCTCACATTCTCTTCAGTGAAGATGCACCTCGCCTCGATTTCCCAATACAGATGATATCCTCAAGTTCCGTCTCTCGGTGCCGCGAATCCTGTAAAGCAATCATGAAGGGGCTCTTCCATGTCTTCCCTCCGGTACAAGCACCACCTCTGGAATGGAAGCTTAACTTGGTCCTCAAGCAATTGTTGAAACAGCCCTTTGAACCAATTCACAAAGATGAGCTGAAATTTCTAACTTGGAAAGTTGCTCTCCTGGCTCTCACTTCCACAAGGAGAGTTAGCGAAATCAAGGCTTTTACTGTCAAGGAACCATTTCTTCATTTCAAAGAAAACTACGTGGCTCTGCGGACAAACCCAAATCTTCTTCGAAAGGTTCTGACACAGTTCCACTTTAATGAACCAGTAATACTTCAGGCTTTCTTCCCAAATCCATCTACTCCTGCAAAGCAAGTGTTGCACAAACTAGATGTTAAAAGATGTCTCAAATTTTACCTGCACAAGACTAAAGACATAAGAAAGACTGATCAGCTACTGGTAGCTTATGACAGGGCCGGGAAGGAACAGCAATTACTAAGGCCATTATCACCAGATGGGTTTCTTCAGCAATCCAATTCTGCCATGACAAGGCTAACAAGCCCTTAACTAGAAAGTCGAAGGCACATTCCACCAGGGCAGTGTCCACGTCGGCAGCTTTTTTCGCTGGAAAACATTTCCTGTGCTGCAACATGGAAAAGTGGCCACACTTTCACACATCACTACTGCCTGCAATCTACGCAGTGCGAAGATGCAGCGGTGGTTCAAGCACTGCCGCGTCATCTCTTTAATTAAGGTGAGCCTCTTTCTAGTAAAGAAGTTTTTTATACTTTATACTTTCTTGAAATTGCCTAATGTTATTTGTTAAAGTTATTTCTAACAAGTTTGAGATAGAAAGGAAGTAGCTTAATTTTCTTTCACTATTGCTAAACATTCCATTGAATGCCTCATACTCATAGCATGATATAGGTGCTTCATATCTTATTGTATACATATGATAACGTTTCTGGGATTGGAAGGGTGTTTGCATACATACAAATGTCTATGTTGATGCACTGATTTTATGTATTTATGATTGGCATCCTCTACAGACAGTACGATTATAGGGTACTGCTTGCCATTCTGATTCAAGCATGTGAAAGATACCCCAATACTAGCTAGGAAAATAAGATACTTACCTGTAACTGTGGTTATCCAGTATTGGTATTATTCAGAGGCGCAACTAGAGCCAAATTTCGGGGGGGGGGGCTAAGAAAATGATTTGGGGGTGGCTGAATCTTTTAAGCCATAGGCAGAGTGGAGCTGCAGGGGCTCTTAGAAGGGGTGAAACAACAGCGAGGCCTCATTAACATGCAAATGGTCTTTTTAAAGACCTGTGAAGTGCTCAGGCGCGGCTTTGTGTCTGCTCGGGAAGCGGTCTCATCCCGGGCTGCCACACGCGACGGGGGGGCTGAAGCCCTGTGAGTCCAATGGGTGTTGCGCGCCTGGTATTATTCATAGATTCACTTGCAACCCACCTTCCTCTCCGTAGAGGCTTCTATCTTTGACTTTATGGGATTCTTACATCCCACTTTTGCTTAGATAATCTGAAGAACTCTGCCTCTGCTGGGAGTGTGCTAGAGGATGCTGACAGTTGATTGGCTGTGTTCAACATTTTGTTTGTTTTAAAAGGACATAGATAGGCTATATGCTACATGGCCTAGGGACATTAAGCCTATTATATTTGTTCATTACAGCTTGATTATTTTACCGTCTGACTCCCATCTCGTCTACGGGGAAAGATTCAAGCATGTGAATCTATGAAAGATACCAATACTGGATAACTGCAATGACAGGTAGGTAACTTATTTACTTAGTGTTCAGGGTGTCCACTACAGTGCCCCAGAAGGGGTGTAGCCCAGAGCAACTCCAAGTCATGTGTACAAAGTCTGCGTCTAAGTGCTTACACCTAGGGCAGCTACACAGTTCTCTGCCATAAAACACTTGGATTCTGTGAGGGATCATATATGGCATATGGACATAATTAAACTACGTGTATTTCAGCCTCATGTTATGGGAGACATTTTTGGGATATGCCATTATCTTGCGCCACTCTGAGTCTGTAATTTCCCTTTCCAGTATCTCTCCCCACCGTCGTCATAGTGTCAACAACAGTTTACGGACCATCTCAGATAGCGACCTATAAAAATACGTAACCAGGTATCTCATGGGGCACAAGGACACTAATAATTTCAGCACTGCGTGTGTTGCTGGCTTCTCATGTCCCCCAGCCCACAGGTCCCTGGAAGTATGAATCAAAGCTTCATATACAAGGAACTGCCCCGGGGGTAAATCATAATTGGTCACGAGATCTTTTAGGGGAAGTGTGGCACCTTGCTGGTAGAAATCGCCCATTGTCACCAGCCCTGCATCTATCCAGGCTGGCAACTGCCCAGCTGTGCAGTAGTATAGGGGGTCACCATGTGGGAGACCCACCAGGGGTAGCACAGGGGCATAGGGGGTGTTCCCGCTGTCTTCCGCACGCAGTGTTTCCAGCACTTCAGTGCCACTGCCAGCAACACTCCGGGCATGGGATCACCACTGTGGGGCAAAGTAACTTAGCCACCAAAGCGCCCAAGTGAGTGAAAAACCCCACCGGGCCCAGTTCCTCCTGGTGGGTCTCATCAAGCCATTGCACAATCCATTGGAGCTGCAAACCTATATAGTATAATTCTAAATCAGGGGCACCAAGCCCCCCCCCATTCGGAGGGCGTTGGAGTGTCCCTAGAGAGGGATACCATATGGCAGCCCCCATCCCATATGACCTCCTGCAGTAGGGTGTTCAGCTGCCAAAACCAAGAGACTGGCACCCCAACCGGGAGATGAAGTAAGCTATAGAGTAATCTTGGTAGCATGACCATCTTGGATGCAGAGATCCGGACCATGATTGGCAGTTTAAGAGAGCGACAAAAGGGAGCACAGGTTCAAAGGGACCAGAGGGTTTTTCCCAGATTACCCTCTTGCAGGTCCTTCAACGAGTAGAACACCAGTATGCCCAGGTATTGAAAGGATGTTGTGGGTTCCACGTCAGGTCCAATGGGAGATCTGGGGGCCGCTGGGCATCTGGCAACATGGGAAACATGTGTGTTTTGTTCGTATTGACCTGGAGACCTGAAACAATCTCAAATTCCCCCAGGAGGCGCAGCACTGTTACCGAGCCCGCAGGCCCATTCGCTAGGTAAAGTAGGAGGTCGTTAGCATATAGGGAGATAATGTGCTCTCGACCCTCAACTACTATGCTCGCATTAAACACGTCTACTCTAGGAAAGAGCTGATGTTGATTGGAAGTCGCCCCCTCCACTTCTCCTTCCAATGTCACAGCAAAGGCCCATTCTCTCCCCAAGTCCTGGAAGGATTCTTCTCCTGCCCTCACTGCAGATTCCAAAGCATGCAATTCGCTGCAACACTTTGTGACAGTTGCCCTCCTATCCCCCTGCTCACTGCATATCACAAGGAGGACATGAGGGGGAAACCTGCCCCCAAACCTCCACAAAAAGCCCCTCAACCCCAGCTAAACTGGAAAGGCTTCTTGGAAATGTAAGATCCCTCCCGAAGCATGCAATAGAGTTATGGGACCTACTGGATACCAACTCACCCGATATCGGCCTCATTACCAAGACCTGGCTAAAACCTTCTAACACTCCAGCAATCGCCATTGCCCTACCTGAAGGGTATAAAATTCTCAGACTTGACAGGCAGCCCAAAACCGGAGAAGGGATTGCTATAATTTACAACGACAGGGCAAAAGTGTCCATCCTGGAACAATGCTCAAATGACCTGATTGAGATCATGATATTTAGGCTCGACCTCTCTCCCCAAGTAAACTGGAAAGGGGCACTGGTATACCGCCCTCCGGGCCCCCTAGCCAACTTTTCTCTCTCATTAATGGAATTAATAGCCCCCCACGTGATCTCCTCCAATAAGTTCATGCTAATGGGAGACTTCAACATTCACAGCGAAAATCTAGACAAGGCGGAAACCACATCCTTCCTCAATGACCTCACCGCCCTAAATTTAAATAAAATAAACAATGGCCCAACTCATTCAGCAGGACACACATTAGACATTGTCTTCTCTAACTCCTCCCTCCTCACATGCAACGCCCCGAAACCAATCAATTGGTCTGATCATGCCATCATCGATTTCCAACTACAGGGACACATAGGAACACATTGGACTACCGCACAAAAACTATCCCCATACAGACAATGGTATAAAATCAATCCTGACACTTGTGCATCCGCCTTTACAATCCCCATAAATTCTCCTCACAGCTAGACAGACTAGCGCATTTCAATCAATCCGACCTAGCTGTCATCGACCTGATCGCCCCGGTAAAAAAGGGCTCCTCCAAACCCAGATCCACTAAGGCAGTGTGGTTTTCCTTAGAACTCCATAAAGAAAAAAACAGGTGCAAAAACCTTCAAAGGAAATGGCGCCGCACCAACCTTGCAGCCAACAAAGAGAAGTACAAAGCCGCCCTCTCCCTCTATCACAAAAATATTAAAGGTACTCGCAAATCTCATATAGCCCTTCAACTTAGCTCAGCTAAAAACACCCCCAAAGCTATGTATCAGATTCTAAAAACCTTCACCCATCCCATAGCCTGCGAGACAGTAGAAGTTACCTCCCGAACACTGTGCGATAAAAAAGTAACCTCTTCATACAGAAAATTGACACTACTTACAACAAAATCATCGCCTCAGAGCATCCCCCCTCTTCAGATACTGTCTCAGACACTCCTCGCAACTGCCCACCTCACCATACCATCCTACAGAATTTTCCCCCTCTTAGACAGGAGGACACCGAATCCATAATGATTAAAATAAAATCCGGCTCCCCTTTGGATTCTATACCGGCCAAGATCATGGCTACTCTAGCAAAACAACTTTCCCTTCCAGTCTGCTCCATACTAAACCAATCACTGGAGGAAGGGTACTTACCCCTCTCCTGGAAGGCCGCTCAGATCATCCCCATCCGGAAAAAAACAAACCTCCCACGGAAATTCTCTCGAACCCCCGCCCCATCTCCCTCCTCCCTTACCTGAGCAAAGTCCTGGAAAAACACGTTAACAAACACCTCTCCGTCCATATCGAAGCAACTGGCTGCCTGGACCCGGCCCAATCGGGGTTTCGTCCAAAATATAGCACGGAATCAGCCTTTGTGGCCGTCACCGATAACATCAGGTGTACCTTAGACCAGAACCAGTCTAACCTTATTGTGCTATTAGACCTCTCTGCTGCGTTCGATGCGGTCGACCACCAGACTTTGCTCACGAGAATTAGGGAGGCAGGAATCGGGGGGACGGCCCTGAAGTGGATGACCAGCTTCCTCTCCAAGCGCTCCCAGACTATCAACCTCGGCCCTTTCTGGTCTAAACCTCAAGACCTCACCAAGGGGGTGCCACAGGGTTCATGTTTAAGCCAGACAATGTTTAACATCTACATAGCTCCCCTGGCCACCTTACTCAGACACTACGGATTTGTCCCAATATCCTACGCGGACGATACACAGCTTACATTCTCTTTTAACAAAACCTCTCCGAAAGCTCAATCCACATTCTCCCTGGCATGCTGGCTATATCTCACTGGATGGAAAGCAATTTCCTCCAGCTGAATGCCGGAAAGACGGAAGTTTTGCTCTTCAGAGATGCCTCTCTCCTGTAGACTCCTCAATGGTGGCCCCAGAACTAGGCACCCCCCCCCCCCACCCCGGCGACCACTGTCAAGAACCTCGGCGTTCACCTCGAACAGACCCTCTCTATGAAGAAACACGTCTCACACACAGTGGGCTCATGCTTCCATTTCCTGGGCCTTCTAAGGAAAGCATTTCCCTATCTCCCCGACTCCACTAGAAAGACCCTGACCCAGACCCTGGTACTGAGTAAGCTAGATTACTGCAATGCCCTCCTGATCGCAGCCAATGAGTCCTCATTGGACCGCTTGTAGGTGATACAGAACACCGCCGCTCGCCTGGTCCTAAATGCGCCCTACAGATCAGCCTCTCTCCCTCTCCTTCATCAACTACACTGGCACCCAGATTGACTCCTGAGGCGGAAGCCGGGAGTTTGCTTTTTTAATATATTGCCTTGCGAGAATACTGTGTAATACTTTCTTTTAAAACTTGTACTTGCACTCACCTTGGGCTCCTCACGCAGCGCTCACTGTCCTGCCTCCTTGTCGGATCTTGCATCACTCGTCGCGGTGTTCTTGAGACGGGGGCAGACGCCTACGCTAACTTTGGCAGCCATATTGGGTGAGGGACCCGGACAGCGTTGTAGACGCACTCACGCCGGGGGGATAAATTGCGGATGCATTTGTGCACGCGCTGCACCCAGTGTCAAGAATTCCTGTCATACAAGGGAAACACGCCCTTATGTAAACAGGAGAGCTGTTACATAACTCAAGGGAAACACGCCCTTATGTAAACAGGAGAGCTGTTACATAACTCAAGGGAAACACGCCCTTATGTAAACAGGAGAGCTGTTACATAACTCAAGGAAAACACGCCCTATAAAGGGAGGAACCGGGAGGTACAAGGCTGTCGGATATTGTGTTTACACCGACGTACCTGCTTCGTGAAGAGCAGTGTTCCGGAGTGGTGCTCCAGTAAGGCAAGAACGGAGGTAGGTCGAGTCGTTACTCCCTGGGCCGTGTCTTGCCCCATCGTCACCTGTGAAGGACCCGGAAGCTCTACCGGTCAACCATTGAGCTTCGCTTTTTGACTCGGCTGAGTCCAAGCGCAGTGGAGCTTTTGCTGGTTGGAGTCGTAACTCCCAGCCCGACCAGAGACACAGGGACTGCCAGCTGTAACGCACACCAGGAGGTGTTTGCCGCGTTACAGACTCGGAAGTCCACAGGATCGATCGAGCGGCTGCTCTCGGTTCAGTCTTCTTGCTTGTGATTGGGGTATCGGTGACGCATCACCAGGAGGTGACTCCGCGTCCCGGTGCAGTCTGAGGAAGAGGTTGAGCGGCTGCTCCCTTCAGGTAGAGACCCCGGCTGGGTGTTTCCCTGACTCCTCGATTCTCCCCAACACTCTTCGTGCCCCTCACAGCCTACCGATTGGCATTGTCGGCCATTTCATTTCTGCCCTCTGTTGGCATACGCCGGGATCAGCGTATATGCAGAGGACGGTTAGGACCATCCGTGCTGTGGGCTGGTAACGTACTTAGCCTGGAGGATTCCAGTGACTATAACTTTTGTTTGTTCTTTGTATTTTATTTGCCTTCATTAAAAGAACTAACCCTTCACAAGTGGTTGCGTCCTCATTGTCGTGTCTGTTAAACGATCCTGAGACGTTCAGGGCGTTACAAAATATCCGACCTTAATAACACTAACTGTCTCCCGGTCGATAACAGACATGGCAACACTTGATGATGTGCTGGCTGCTTTAGCGGCCATGCAAGTTGAAGTGGCTGCCTCTAGGCAAGAAACAGCCGATGTAAAAGCCAGACTGGATGCTATCCAATTGGACCCGCTCACGCCCAGCACCTCCCTCACGAACCAGACCCCTGCGGTAGTAGTGGAAATGCCGGTAGCCATCCCCTTGGCAACACCAGAGAGGTACAGTGGGGATCCTAACACAGTGCAGGTATTCCTCACACAAGTGGCGCTACATTTATCGTGCAAACCAAAGGCGTTCCCCACGAGTCAGGCTCGTGTGGCTTTCCTTATATCCTATTTGGCTGGAAACGCGGCACAATGGGCCGTACCTCTGGTGAGCAGGGACGACCCCCTCTTATGTGATTGGGGTGCTTTTCGCGAGGAATTCCTGAAGGTATTCGACAGAAGGGCTGACTCGTACACGGCGGACCGTGAAATGCTTGAGTTGAGACAGGGATCCAACGACCTGGTGCAGTATCTCAACGCGTTCCGAAGGCTGGTTGCGGAAACCAAGTGGCCTGTTGCTAAACAGACGGCGCTCTTCCATCAAGGGCTGTGCGATGAGCTCAAGGACGCCGTGGCTCATATTGACCCTCAACCCAAGACATGTGAGGGCCTTATCAACCTGGTATTACGGCTGGAACATAGGCTAAGTGAAAGAAAGGGGGATCATGGGAGAAAAGGAAAATCCCTTCCATCCTATGTGACGGTGGGAAGTCCTGAAACTTCCACCGCATCCAAGGGAGAACCCATGGACATCAGCGCAATACGAGCGAGCCTCACAGCCACGGAGAAAGAGTCACGCCGTAAACAAGGATTGTGCCTATATTGTGGCAAAAAAGGCCACTACGTACGTGAATGCCCTGCCAAACCGAAGACGTCACGTTATCGGGCCAACCGGTCGGTAACAGCCGTGGTGGACATACCGGCGGAAAACTAGTGGACTCCAAGACCAGAGAAGGGGCATCTCGGAGTCACTCATCCATCCCTTCACTTTCCAACTCGGTCACTAAGGGACAACGACACCTGTTTATCACGGTGCACGTGGGAGTGCATGACCAGTGGATACCCGTTGTGGCCATGGTGGATTCAGGGGCCACTGGCATGTTTATGGACCACAACGAGGCATGCAGGCTAGGGCTAGTGCTTCTTCCCAAAGCAGTACCCGAAGACGTCTATGCGGTAGACGGAAGGCGATTGGTGACGGGGCCCATCGGACAGCACACGGGGGTCCTTCCGATGAGATATGGGAGGAACCATTTGGAACAAATCGATTTTAACATCATCCGAGCGCCCCAATATGGCGTCATATTGGGATTGCCGTGGCTACAGAAACACAACCCCTTTGTGAATTGGCCAACACATCGCATCGAAATGACGTCACCGTATTGCATCCTGCATTGTGGAATAAGAACGGAATCCCTTGACGCAGATGAGAGCGGGAGTCAGACGGTGGCTACAGCGGCAGAAAAAGATGTGGCTCTCCCCCAGGCTTATCACAGTTTTGAGGATGTATTTGATGAGGTGAAGGCGGAAGTGCTACCACCACATAGACAGTTTGACTGCCAGATCGACCTGGTGCCAGGGGCCAGCGTTCCCAGCGGCAGGCTGTATGCCCTGACGGAGCCTGAAAACGTGCATCTCCGGGGGTACCTGGATAAACTCCTCAAGCTAGGATTCATCCGCCCGTCCAAGTCTCCGGCCGCCTCGCCACTCTTCTTCATCCCGAAGGCTAATGGGGAGCTGAGAGCCTGTGTGGACTTTAGGGCATTGAATGCGATAACCATAAAAAATCGGTACCCCTTGCCTCTCATCAGTGTACTTCTGGAACAGGTCAAGAAAGCTCGTATCTACACCAAGTTGGATTTGAAAGGGGCATACCATCTGGTGCGCATGAGGGACGGAGACGAGTGGAAGACCGCCTTTAAGACCAGGTTCGGCCTTTTTGAGTACCTCGTCATGCCGTTCGGTCTGTGCAACGCCCCGGCAGCCTTTCAGTACTTTTTGAATGAGGTATTCAGAGAGGAGTTGGATATCTACGTGGTCGTATATATCGACGACATCCTCATCTATTCGTCCAGTGTGGAGGAGCACATACACCACGTCAAAGCTGTGCTCCAAAAGCTGAGGGAAAACATGCTGTTTTGTAAACTCAGCAAGTGTGACTTCCACGTCACATCCGTGGAATTCCTCGGAGTGATGCTGAGTCCAGAGGGACAGGAGATGGCAGAACGAAAGATCAAGGCGGTGAAAGAATGGCCGGTGCCCCAAAGCGTGAAGGACGTCCAAAGTTTCATTGGCTTCGCCAACTTTTACAGGCGGTTTATAGATGGATTTTCAGGAGTGGTGGCCCCAATCACACAGCTACTGAGGAAGTCCAAGGAGTTTGTCTGGTCCCCTGAAGCGAACAAAGCCTTTGAGGCCCTGAAAAGCGCCTTTGGTAAGGCGCCGGTGTTGGCTCACCCCGATCCGGATCTCCCCTACGTGGTGGAAGCGGACGCGTCGGATGTGGCGCTGGGGGCTATCTTGTCCCAACGCAACCACGACACAGGGGTGCTTCATCCCGTTGCGTACATGTCCCGCAAACTCAACGACGCCGAACGCAACTACCATATTGCGGAGAAGGAGCTTCTCGCAATCAAGGACGCCTTCACCGAATGGAGGCATTGGTTGATGGGGGCAAGACATGTGGTATCGGTGTACACGGACCATCGGAACCTACAGTTCATGACGGCCACTAGACACCTTTCTCCCAGGCAGCTGCGGTGGATGATCTTCTTTGCGGGGTTCAACTTCCGCATCACATATCGGCCGGGGACGGAAAACCGGAAGGCGGACGCCCTGTCCCGTCAATCTGCAGTTAAGGAACCATTGCCTGCAACCGAGCGTTCCATCATTTCCCCGAGGATGGTATTGGGGTTATCCAACCGGATACTTTCCTGAGGGGAATAAAGAGAGGGATCAGGTCATTCGCATGGCGGAGGTGGCTCCTCAGTCACAGAGAATGGCAGCTGAAGGACGGGATACCCCTGAAGGGCAGGTGCCTATTGATACCCACGCCTAGGCTAAGGAAACAAGCATTCATCTGGTGCCATGACTCTCCATGCGCAGGTCATTTGGGCTTTGAAAAAACGGTGGCTAGCATGGGACGGCATTTCTGGTGGCCAACCATGAGAGTGGATGTCAGGAGGTGGGGACAGGAGTGTCCTACGTGTGCTACCATGAAGGCCGACCATGGCCGAACCCAAGGGCTCTTACATCCACTTCCGACCCCGGATAGACCATGGGATAGCATATCACTGGACTTCGTGGTGGGCCTACCGGTAGACCAGGGGATGACGGCAATACTGGTGGTGGTGGATTACTTGACGAAAATGGGGCACTTCATCCCCTGCAAGAGAGTCCCTACGGCCGGGGAATTGGCGTCACTACTCCTAAAGAATGTGGTACGACTGCATGGATTACCTGGGGTGATCGTGTCGGACCGGGGGTCGCAGTTTACTGCGCAATTCTGGAAGACTTGGTGCACTGCGCTGCATGTTAAGACCGCCCTGTCCACCAGCTACCACCCTCAAACGGACGGCCAAACCGAGCGCCTGAACCAAACGCTCAAACAGTATCTGCGATGTTTTGTGGACCAGGGCAGGGAAGAATGGGTCGACTTGCTATGGGTTGCAGAGATAGCCTATAACAACGCCACTCACAGCTCCACACAGTCATCTCCGTTCTATAGCAACTATGGCCAACATCCCAGGTTCTTGCCATTTCTACATCCGTTCAGAGAGGACAGGATTCCCGCCACAGCGGACAGGGTGGCACACATAAAAGACACGTTGATGCGCTCAAGGGCTGTCCTAATAGAGGCCAAGAGAAGATACAAGGCTGCGGCAGATAGGAAGAGAAGGCCCGGGCCACTGTACCGCACTGGAGACTACGTCTGGATATCCACAAGAAACATGAGGTTTCGAAAGAACAGTGTGTTCCATCCCAAGTACATGGGCCCCTATCGAATTACCAAGTGTATGGGTCCCGTGAACGTGAAGGTGTGCTTGCCCCAGTCATTGCGGATACACCCTGTCTTTCATGTATCATTGCTCAAACCAGCACCCTCCAAGCCGTCTGGGACACCTAGGCCGGTATGCGTGGAGTCGGAGGTGGAGTATGAAGTGTCGGGCATACGGGCGTCCAAATGGCGCAGGGGGAAGCTGTGGTACCTGGTTGCGTGGAAAGGCTATGGCCCGGAGGAGCATTCATGGGAACCGGCTGAAGGGGTTCATGCTCCGCGCTTGGTCTCCTTGTTCCATCGGCGTTTTCCTGCCAGCGCTGGACCCGTGGGGAGCCGCTGAGAGGGAGGATGTACTGTCAAGAATTCCTGTCATACAAGGGAAACACGCCCTTATGTAAACAGGAGAGCTGTTACATAACTCAAGGGAAACACGCCCTTATGTGAACAGGAGAGCTGTTACATAACTCAAGGGAAACACGCCCTTATGTAAACAGGAGAGCTGTTACATAACTCAAGGGAAACACGCCCTTATGTAAACAGGAGAGCTGTTACATAACTCAAGGAAAACACGCCCTATAAAGGGAGGAACCGGGAGGTACAAGGCTGTCGGATATTGTGTTTACACCGACGTACCTGCTTCGTGAAGAGCAGTGTTCCGGAGTGGTGCTCCAGTAAGGCAAGAACGGAGGTAGGTCGAGTCGTTACTCCCTGGGCCGTGTCTTGCCCCATCGTCACCTGTGAAGGACCCGGAAGCTCTACCGGTCAACCATTGAGCTTCGCTTTTTGACTCGGCTGAGTCCAAGCGCAGTGGAGCTTTTGCTGGTTGGAGTCGTAACTCCCAGCCCGACCAGAGACACAGGGACTGCCAGCTGTAACGCACACCAGGAGGTGTTTGCCGCGTTACAGACTCGGAAGTCCACAGGATCGATCGAGCGGCTGCTCTCGGTTCAGTCTTCTTGCTTGTGATTGGGGTATCGGTGACGCATCACCAGGAGGTGACTCCGCGTCCCGGTGCAGTCTGAGGAAGAGGTTGAGCGGCTGCTCCCTTCAGGTAGAGACCCCGGCTGGGTGTTTCCCTGACTCCTCGATTCTCCCCAACACTCTTCGTGCCCCTCACAGCCTACCGATTGGCATTGTCGGCCATTTCATTTCTGCCCTCTGTTGGCATACGCCGGGATCGGCGTATATGCAGAGGACGGTTAGGACCATCCGTGCTGTGGGCTGGTAACGTACTTAGCCTGGAGGATTCCAGTGACTATAACTTTTGTTTGTTCTTTGTATTTTATTTGCCTTCATTAAAAGAACTAACCCTTCACAAGTGGTTGCGTCCTCATTGTCGTGTCTGTTAAACGATCCTGAGACGTTCAGGGCGTTACACCCAGATTGACTCCTGAGGCGGAAGCCGGGAGTTTGCTTTTTTAATATATTGCCTTGCGAGAATACTGTGTAATACTTTCTTTTAAAACTTGTACTTGCACTCACCTTGGGCTCCTCACGCAGCGCTCACTGTCCTGCCTCCTTGTCGGATCTTGCATCGCTCGTCGCGGTGTGCTTGAGACGGGGGCAGACGCCTACGCTAACTTTGGCAGCCATATTGGGTGAGGGACCCGGACAGCGTTGTAGACGCACTCACGCCGGGGGGATAAATTGCGGATGTATTTGCGCTCGCGCAGTGGACGCGCCCAGCGGGCGCGCCGACAGCGCGCTGAAGGCGTGCTAAAGGCAAGCCCGTCTGCGCCCGTCCGCGCCCTTCCGGACCAAGGGACCAGCCACTCCGGTCGGACCGCAACTTATTCACCTGAGACACTGAAGGCTATTGTTAGACCTGGCACCTTGGCGTGAGTCTCCCTCCCTCTTTTTGTCACTGTGCCTCATGTGTTTTTATGGTGTTGGCCGCTCAGCGCGCTGTGCCACTGCCAACCAGTGTCGCGGTGCGAGTGCTCCCTATATAAATTGTATATGTTGGTTGGATTCCATGATTGGATTGTTTGGTTTACTATCAGACCCCAGTAAAATGCGCCAGGGGCGCCAGGGCATGTAAATACGAACACCGCTGGTGGGCTTGCAGCACGGGTTGTGCCACCCACAGAAGCGGCCGGTAAAATACGTCTAAGGTCTGCCATCGCAGAACCTGCGTGCAGTCTGGTACTGACACGCCGACCGACAAGTGCCCACACTTGCCAGTCCCTAAAACCTTCCCTTAGCTGCATGTTAGTCACCCCTCTGGTAGGCCCACGGGCAGGGTGCGTTGTAAGCCTAAGGTAGGACAAGCCCGGATGCGTGGCATGTCCTAGTAGTGAATTACCGCCATCTTGTTGTTCACTACTGCAAGGCTACCCTGTTCTCATAGGCCAGTATGGGCGGCCTGGATTATTACACCCTATGATCCTAACCGACCCAGGGAACATGGTAGAAGATCGAGTTTAGTATGCCTGAACTCGGAATAATAAGGTACATCTTTTCGCAAGGTTTATTTTAATATTCCGGGTTTGCAAATGCCGCTTTTAGAAAGTCGGCCTTTGCTTGCCTAAACATTTCAGCCGCCTCTGCGTGATATGTATCTGATGTCTGGCTGGTGTGAGTGACAGGGCTGGGGGAACCCAGATGGGCAGGGCTAGGTAGCCTGGTATGAATAGGACGATCGACAGGTAGATGGGTGGGAGGAGTGCTCCTAGGTTCTGAATAGGACAGTGCTCCGCTACCTCGATGCCGGCTCCACCCCCTGTGGAGCGTCTAATGACTCTGCCCTGCACTCTGAAAGAAGAAGCCTGCATCACGTAAACAAAGTGCTCAGAAACCGGACTGAACTAGGCAAGGGCCCCCCTGGCCTGGGAGAACAAAAGATTTGTGGTATAAATGGAGGAGCCCTGCTCCTAAGAAACTAGATCCGTTTTTGACCAAGAAGAATCTCTGCCTGAGGAGGAGGCGCCGGGAAAGCTGTAGGAGGAAGACTGTCCCTATCCTGGGGGATTGGCCTGCAGTGGTGACCTCGCTGCCAAAGGAGAGAAGAGAAACTGTTGCTGAAGACTTTTACTTTACTTTTACTTTCAAGACTTGTGCTTTTCCAAAACGATCTCCAAGGGCTTGGAACTGAGCTTGCACCCTGAACTGAGCCCCAGGACCATTGGGCTCTACCTGATCTTCACTCGCCTGCTGCTGGACTGTGGTGTCCTTTCCCTCGCCGGAGCTGTGACCCTCGTGCCCCAGTCCCTCCTTGAGCCGTGACCAGGACTGCTTAGCCGCCCCCGCCTTGGGAAGAGCCTCGCTCGATCGGAGCCGCTCCCCCTACGCTGTGCTGGGCTGCCCCGTCACCTCGCTCGTTGGAGGCTCGCTGTGCACCTTCACCCTCCCGCCGGAATCGGCGTTTGTGAGCATCTCCAAGCCTCGGACGGCCCGGACGTATCTGCGTGCCCGGCTGCCCCGCTTTGCTCGCCCGCCACCTGCAACACCCCGCTCTTGCCGTGAGCCTGAAGACCAGACACCCATCGTGAAGTGTGGGAGCCCCGGACGCCGCCTCGCTCTTCTGTCGAAGAGCCGCTGAAATCCCGCACCCGCCTTTGCGTCAAGAAACAAGGTACTGTACTTACGAACTCGACCGCGAGCTCGCATCGGATCCAGGGTCCGCAACGTTCTTATTTCCCTGTCATCGGCTGTGTGCTTCCGGGGCGCTGCCTCAGCACAAAGTACGCTGAGGCCTACAGTTACCTTGTGCCCGCCTAAAGAACTTTCCGTAAAACAAAGAGAACTTTACCGTATTTCCAAGAATTGTGGCCCCATCAGTTCAACGTTACTGGGCCTTGTATTTGCATCTGCTGAATCTACATAAAAGCTTATTTTTATATACTTCCTGATTGGTGTCCGTTTGTGGTGCATGGAAGGGGTTTACTGTATGTGTAATTGCATTTGCTTAACCGTGTACGCCTGAGACTTAGCCTAGACTGCTCGCGCCACGCACCTAGAGGGTGAGCAGGGGTTATTCTGGGGAGTCATCCTTCGCCCTGACAAGAAGTAAGGGGTCCCTGCTTGTTGTGGGTTCACACCTGCGTCAACCAGAGCCCCCTCATTTCTAACAGCTATGAAGAACATGTATGGCCAACCTGCTAGTAAGGTCTCTTCTATCCTAATTGCCAACAAGTTATTCACTACACGCAATAGTTTTCCGGAACTCCGGCCTACCGTGGCTCTTAATTTGCGCCCACTTATTCAGACTACACATAGAGCAGTCCCTTTATCATTTTATTATCTTAACACCCGTTCCTTGGTGAGACATCAGCTGGACATCTTTTCACTCCTGATTATGGATAAACCTGATGTCCTGCTTTTAACTGAGACATGGCTCACCGATGATTCTGCCCCGGATATACTCGCTGCACTCCCCCCTGACTGGCGGTGTGGCGGCCATCATTCACACTGACCTCACTTTCTGCTCTCTGTCGTGCCTATCTCTTGCAGACACGGATAACATAGTGATTAAGTTAGAGTCAGCCAATGATTCCATGGCCTGTGTCCTACTGTATAGACCACCTAAACCGATGCCTTCCTTCCCATTGGCTCTTAGTGAACAGCTAGCCACGTTAGATGTCTGAACATGCTAGGGTTCTCCTGGTGGGAGACTTTAATTATTGGTATGGCGACCCTAATGAAGGTACGCATTCTGCAGAGATGTCTGACCTACTTAAAAACCTCAATTTATCTCAGTTTGTTCCATCTCCAACCCATGTCAAGGGCCGAATCTTGGACCAAATCTGGCCTACTAACCTGAATATTACCATCCCTTCTGTGCTACCTTGTATTTGGTCCAATCACCATCTATTGAAATTCCGAATCAAGCGATCTGCCCCTCCGATAATTAAAGCACGGGGAGGTGGCATGGTTAGGAAATGGAACCTTATTAATAAAGAAGAATTCCTTAATACATTAGCAGACTCCATCCCAGCCCTTCTTCATTCTGATGTTAACACTATGGAAAAGAAGGTATCTAGCTGGCTTATTGAGGCCAGTGATAAACACGCCCCCTCCAAAAAAGTCACATTACTGCGTCGGTCTGAAACCAATAGATGGTTTTCGGACGATCTCAAAGCTGAGGAACGAACCGTACGTCAATTGGAGAGACAATGGCGCCGACAATACTCTCCTGGAAAAAGATCCCAGTACATCATGGTGCACAAAGGCTACAGGAAAAACATCTTGACAGCCAAAACTGCCTTTTTTTCTGACCGCATCCTAAAGTCAAATCATAGTTCAATAATTATATTTTCTGTTATAGACGAACTCTCTAACCCCGAACGCATTCTTAGAAAGGCTGCTCCTTCCCAGAATGGCTATTTTATTGATATGATTATCCTAATCAAAAGTAGTATACCTTCTCACCCCCCCCCAGCAGAATGCCCTGGTCCACCAGTGTAACAATAGCACCCTTAACAGTTTCCCTTCGATCAGTGAAGAGACTTTTCAGTCCCTCTTAACGAATACTAAGTCAGGTTCACCCGCGGACTGCTGCCCGCCCCATATTTTGAAAGAGTGCCTTGCGATCCATCCTGGCCCGGCGCTTGCCCTATTGAACAAATCTATTACATCTGGTATAGTTCCTCTAGATTTTAAAAAAGCTACAGTGGTCCCCCTCCTGAAAAAGTTGGGAGCGGATCCGGCTATCCTCGTCAATTATCGTCCTATATCTTTGTTACCTTTCTTGGCCAAGGTCTTGGAGAGTTATGTAGCCAAATGCCTCTCCAACTTTTTGGAGATGTACAAACATCTGGACTCCCATCAGGCAGGTTTTCGTCCCGCACACTCTACCGAAGCCGTGATCCTGTCAGCTATGGATAGCCTACGGGAATTCGCTGATATGGGGTGTCCCCGTGCTTTGGTCCTGTTGGACCTGTCTGCGGCCTTTGACACGGTCGACCATGACATCCTGGTCGACCGTGTCAGGGGGATTGGAATCTCTGGTACAGCGGCTCACTGGATTTCCTCCTTTTTGAGGGACCGCTTTCAAGCAGTGCGCCTTGGCCAATTCTCATCTGACTCTCACAAAACTACTTGTGGGGTGCCTCAGGGCTCGGCCCTCTCCCGACACTTATTTAACATCTATATGTCCCCTCTGATTAAGTCATTGAAAGAAAGAAAGGTACTGGTTCTCAACTACGCTGACGATCTGCAGCTTCTCCTCAGGGTTGACGGGTCTAATGACTCCGTCTTGGAGTTCCAGAAGTCTATGTTGTTCATCCAAATTTGGATGGATATGAACCACCTGAAACTAAATCCGGGAAAAACGGAAGCGGTTCTCACTGGGGACAGCCTTAAGCACTGGGGCCCCCATTATTGGCCTCCGGCACTCGGCCCACCTCCTATCCCCTCTAGCTCCGCTAAGACTCTGGGGGTACTTCTGGATAGTGGTCTATCCTTAAAAGCCCAGGTTGGAGCAGTGGTGTCCAAGTGCTTTTACCAACTGCGAAAAATTAGAAAAATCCATCGCTTTCTCACTCATGAAGCTCTGGTCCAAGCCATGATTTCTACTGTGCTATCCCACCTAGACTATTCCAACTCGGTCTACCTGGGAATGCCCCATTACTTGTTCAAACGTCTCCAGTTGGTACAAAACCAGGCTGCCCGCCTGATCTACCACCAACCTAAATGGCAACCCGCCTCTCCTCTACTGAGGAAACTACACTGGCTCCCGGTACAACGCCGCTGTGTCTTCAAAACCGGTTGCCTTATTTTTAAGGCTTTACATGGTACCAGTCCGGAATTCATTAACAACATTATACGTAGGTACTCCCCCACTCGTTACCTAAGATCTACCCACCTTTCATTTCTTTCTAGTCCGAACTTCAAGAGAGCTCGTCTTGGAGGACGCAGGTTTGCCATTCTTGCTCCCAAGCTGTGGAATTCCCTCCCTCTTGAGCTTCGTTCATGTACTGATCTCCTCCCATTTAGGAAACTCCTGAAAACCTGGCTGTTTACTCAGAGTTAGTTTCCGCTGCCTTTGTCAAGATGTCTGCTAGCGCCATGAAGCCAACCCGGCGTACGTGCGCTCTATAAATCCTCACTAACATTAACATAACATTAACATTAACATGAACTGGCTGCCCATTCGACAACGCGTGAAATTCAAGATATGTTGCCTTACACACAAAGCGATTTGAGGTAGTGGCCCCTCCTATCTGGCGGAGAGACTCCATCATTACACCCCGCACCGGACTCTGCGCTCCAGCTCCAAATCGCTCCTAAAAATCCCCAAGATAAAAAAAGCAAGAACGGTAAGAAGATGCTTCTTTTACCAGGCTTCTCTCATCTGGAATCAACTCCCTCTCGCCTTAAGACAATGCCCTTACCACTGGAAGGTCAGGAAAATCCTGAAAACTGCCCTGTTTCTAGCCTGAAACCCCGATCAATGCTTCACTGCAAATCCAGAGCGCTGAGATACCCTCCCGAGGGTGATTCAATGCGCTATATAAACATATAAATCAAATCAAATCATATGCCCATGTCTGCACCCTCCCGGTGAAAGAGCTCAGCCAGTGCTCAATGGCTAGTGCAAATAAACGGAGTGACAGAGGGCGCCCTTATTGATGCCTCTGCACATGTCGTATTGCGGGGAAATAGCAGTGCTTCTTCTGACCTGTGCGGTCGGGACAGTATAAGTGGTTTGACCCTTTTTACCCAGTTTTCTTCGAAACCCATTCATCGCAAGACCTTGAATAGTAAGTACCAGCACACTGTGTTGAAGGCCTTTAGTGGTCCACCAACATCAGCACAGCTCACAGGCAAGACCATACCTCAGGGTGATAAATTATGTGGTAGAGCCTTCTGAAATTGAGTGAGGTGTTGCTCCCTGGTATTAAGCTGTTCTGGTAATTTTGTATTAGAGTGGGCATATGGAGAAGCAGCTGGGGGCCAGTATTTTACTGAGTATTTTGAAATCCATGTTTAGCATGGAAAGGGGACGGAACTCCAAAGTTCGAGCTATCTGGATTTTAGTCATGGGAAAAGGGACCACAACTGCATCTTGAGTAGTATCTGGTAGCACCCCCAGTCGCGAAGAATCAGCATATAGTGATTCCAGCTTGTGGGCTAGTATCCCAGCAAATGTGGAGTAAAACTCCGCAAGAAGGCCATCAGAGCCCAGGGTTTTACCTGTTGCCATTTCTCTAATCGCAAACCGGATCTCCTTGAATGTATTCCTGTACTCCTCAGTGGTGAGTCCAAAGCACTCGATTAGGGTACCCTTCATGAGGTCATAAGACTCATCATCTGCCTCATCCAGTGTCACGAGTCTATCCCTACACTTTCCTGAGAACAACTCCCAGAGCAGAGAGCCCCAGTATCTGTGGTGTAATCTCATTTTACATATGCCCTCTCAACGGCAGAAAATAATTTGTAATGTCCTCAACCTCAACAGATTTAGGGACAATCCCTTTGGGGATTTTGGGATCAAAAGTTTCTTTTTGCTCCCTATGTACTTTTCTGCCACCATTGATGGGTTCTAGACCCATCTCAGCCCTTTCTCTTTCTGTGGCCACGATATTGGCCTCAAGGGCTGCTCTTCTGGCCAGTTTCTCAAAAGCAATCTCTTCATCCTGTAGCCCGTCTCAGGAACCTGAGTTGCCTGACCTACCCTTAGTAGAGGAAGGCAATCCAGATACCGTTTTTAGGTAGATGTGTGTAGGCACAACATCACCCTGTGTAGTGAGTTTAGGGGGGCAGCCTTTTGGAGTACTGTCCCCACTGTCATGATCACTGTCGGCCTCTTCCAAGGTGTCAGGATCTTCAGTGTTGTTGGTTAAATCAAACTCTGCTGGGAGCTGTACTTTTGCATGGTTTGAACCTATTTTGGTTTTGCTGTCTGTACAGAGGTTCCTTAACTGCTTCATACTAAGATGCAGGTAAGTGTTCAGGTTGAGGTCCTGGACTATCTCCTCTAGGCCAGACATGTTTTAGAACAGCTAGGACCTTTTTAGAAATAAAAAAAAAAAATCTAATTCTAAAAAGACTTTTAAAGGCCTAACTGACTTGTATACTTTTCAAATTTAGAAAACAAAAGGACTGAGGGACTTAACACAAGGCCCTAACAGTTCAGATTAGAACATTTGGAAAAAATTCAAAATTGAAAAATTTGAAAAAATATTTTTGACTAATGTCAATTGTGAGTTTCTTTGTGGAATCACTTATTGACCAAGTGGTATCAGCAAATGCAAAGTCTTGTACCCTACTGCTGATCCACCAATGTAGGAAGATGGCGTTTTATAGTGTGCCAAAATGAGTTACACTATTTACAAAGTCCAGACCACCCTTATTGGCTTACAGGGCTTAAATTAATAATCCCAAATGCTCTCTTTGTTGTAGTGTGGTCAAGCAGAGTCAATAAATAAGAAACACACACAAGAAGAAACTCGGGAGCAATTTAGGAAAATAACAGATTTTTAGATAACTTTTGACACCAAGATTATAAGAATCAGGTAAGTACGTTAGACGATATAAAATTTTACAGTAAAAACAGTACAAAAGGACAGCTGTCAGATTTGAGGGATGAGCCTCAAACGCTTTAATGTTATCTTATGGGTGAAACCTACACTGCATAGGTACACTTACGGATGAATTACACGACTGTTCTTCGGGACTTAAGGTAAGTAGGGGCCAAGGTCCAATAAAGCACCAACATATCAAGTTTATCTGCCATGGGGTGCCCAGGTACAGAGGTGCTTTACGCGGCGGTATCCTCGAACGATACCCGTTAAAGTGAATAGCAAAAGTACCTGTAGGAAAAAGGCTGCAAGTGGAGACTGGGGGACCAGTCCGGCAGAACCATTTATGGGGTGAGGGGATACTCGGTTCTTGAGGGCCTCAGGACCACCAATGCCACTCTTGGTATGGAGCTGGCCTCTCTCAGAGTCCCTCGATGTGCAGGTAAGTTTTGGAGGCAGTGGTGTTCTGACTGAACACAAACCAGCCTTGGTGCTTGCAATTGGCTCCGGTACCTCGGGTATTAATGCTGCGTTGGTCCTGGGGATCCTGATGTCTCCAAATTTGGCTGGGGGATGGATCTGAGTTCCTGAGGCAATGAAGATCTCTTTTTGGGGTGCTGTTTGCTTGGTGGGCCTGGGGGTCGACAGAACGCTGTACAGGGCAGCTGCAGTCGGTGCCTGCTGGTGCAGGGAAGTGTCTCCTCTACTTCAAGGGAGATGCTGCTGGGTCGATGAAGTGCTGGGTAGACCTCCAAGGGTTTTGGGTGGTTGTTCCGCTTCTCAGCGAGTTGGTGCCAATGATTGTTGGGACAGCAGCAGCCAGGCAGGGTTTTGCCCCACAGTAGGTACTGGTCCACAGTTCTCATGTCTAGGGGTCTTCTTTGTCCTGCTTCTTCTTTCAGGCAGACACATCTGAGTTCCTGGTCTCAGGGGGCCACCCAAATACTAAATTTAGAGGCGTTAAGGGGAATGAAGGGTACTAGTCAATGGGCTACTTACCCCTAGTCACTACACCCCCTATATGACCACTTCTTGTGGTGAGTGGGTATAGCCCTATCCCAGAGTTCCTAATTCCACCAAAACTAGATGGTGAACCCCTTCTTTCATGAAGCACATCAAGTAGCCCACATTTGGGGTTTGACTAGCCTGGTGGTGCAACACGCCTACTTGCATTTCTAATTTCCCACCTGTCCTGGTGCTAAATGGCCCTCAGGGCAGTGGGTGGCATCTCCCAGGTCTGGGGGAAGATGGGGTCATATATCAATAGCGACAGGAGATTTGAAGCCCCTGGCCTTGATATGTTAAATCACTAACCATCTTGCTGGATGAGAACTCCTTCCTCCGGAGCAAGTATTGTTTCTGCCCTTAGAGAGGGCGGGCTCTCACCTGCAGGGGGTCAGAAACATGTCTGTGGTGGCAGGCTGGAGGATACCAGTCATCCAGCACACTAGACGCTGGTAGGTTTTTCAGGTTGCACCTCTAAGGTGCCCTATAGGTGCATGTCATAATAAATCTAGTACGGTTAACAGTACAGAATTATTAATACAAGGTGTTTGATACCAAACACCATAGGTTTCAGTGAAGCCATCATGCAGCTGCGTAACTTGTAATGACCAGTGCCTAGTACATATACTTAAAATGACTTCCCTGCTCACTTGTACCATATAGTTATTGAATTAGACAGCACAGGGGCATATCTGCTCATGCAGATATGTGCTCACATGTAATATAATTCACCGTGCCTTAGGGCTACAAGGCCTGCTACAGGGTTACTTAAATATATTATATGCAGTGACTTTGACATGGCACACATTGAGTGTGCCATGTCGTGTTTTCATTCATGGTTTGCACCATGTCATGAAGCCTGCAATGGCAGTCTGCATAAAATTTGTAGGGGGTACCTTAGAATGGTATTATCACATGCTGCAGCCCTTATGTACCCTCTTTAGTACCCATGCCCTAGGCACCAGGGGTACCATTTACTAGGGACTTATACGGGTGTTAAAGTGTGTGTCAATTGTAACAATTAGACCATTTTACCTTGTTTTTAGGGAAAGAGCACCTGCATTGGCGCCTGGTTAGCAGGGACCCAGTGTACATCAGTCGAAAATCATCAGTACCAGTGGAAAAAAGTGTCAATGGCCATGACAAAAAGGGGCACTTTCCTACACGGATAAGGACCATCAAAGTGCAGGACCAGATAAAAGAGGAAAAAGGTAGAAGTACTGAGAGGTCCCCAGTATCAAATGAAGAAGAGGGATCCAAAAGAATAGATGGAAAGGATTGTGTAGGATGGTGGGCATGGGTTAAAGAAGTCACGACAGAGAGAAGAGTTTTTCAGTTGACTGAACAGGACAACAGCCGGACTAGAGTGGAATGAGAACAAAGTTATGTTCAAGGAAGTGTATCAAGTTGTTTGTAGACAATCTCTTATAGGACCTTTAAGGTAAGGTAAAATATAAATAATATAGATGTTGGATAGTCAGGAGCAGTTGAGAGAAGTTTATTGGAATATAGGTAGAATGGTAGTACATTTAGAGAAGCATGGGAGATTTGAGAAGTAAGAGAAAGGTTAAAGGAGGTAGCAAGGTGGTGAAGAAGCTGATGATAGATAGCTATGATTAGGGAAGAAGCAAGTGGATTTAGACGGAGCAGCTGAAGGAATAGCCTTCTGAAATGGAGTGAGAAATCAGACTCAGAGATAGGTTGGAACAAAGACAATGAAGGCGGAGACAGCGCAGTTCCAGTGGGACACGAGTACTATTGACACTGACACTGTCATTTTAATCAATAAATTAATCATTCATAGAGCGCGCTACTCACCCGTGAGGGTCTCAAGACGCTAGAGGGGAGGGGGAAGAAGAAGCAGCTACTGATCGAACAGCCAGGTCTTGAGAAGTCTCCTGAAGGACAGCAGGTCCTGGGTCTGTCGCAGGTGGGTGGGGAGGTTGTTCCATGTCTTGGCGGCGAGGTGGGAGAATGATCTGCCACCGGAGGTCGTTCGGCGGATGCGTGGGACGGTGGCGAGAGCGAGGTCAGCGGAGCGACGCTGTCGTTTCGGGGTGTAGAAGGTGAGTCGTTCGTTGAGGTATGCTGGTCCGGTGTTTCGGAGTGCTTTGTGAGCATGGGTGAGGAGCTTGAAGGTGATCCTCTAGTTGAATGGAAGCCAGTGCAGGTCTCTCAGGTCGGCGGTGATGTGGCTGTGGCGTGGAATTCCAAGGATGAGGCGTGCGGAGGCGTTTTGTATGCGTTGAAGTCTTTTACAGAGTTTGGCCGTGGTTCTCGCGTAGAGGGCGTTGCCGTAGTCCAGTCTGCTGCTGACAAGGGCTTGGATGACCGTCCTTCTGGTTTCGGTGGGGATCCATCTGTAGATCGTGCGGGGCATGCAGAGGGTGTTGAAGCAGGAGGAGGAGACAGCATTGACTTGGGTCATAGAGAGTGTTGAGTCCAGGATGAACCCCAGGTTGCCAGCGTGGTTGGTGGGTGTAGGGGCAGATCCCAGCAAGGCCAGCCACCAGGAGTCATCCCATGCAGAGGGAGTGGAGCTGAGGATGAGGACCTCCGTCTTAACAGAGTTCAGTTTCAGGCGGCTGGTCTTCATCCACTCTGTGACGGCCTTCATCCCCACGTGGAGGTTGGATTTGGCGGTGGCCGGGTCCTTGGTGAGGGAGAAGATCAACTGGGTGTTGTCGGCGTATGAGATGATGTTGAGGTGGTGCGCTCGGACGATGTTGGCGAGAGGTGCTATGTAGATTTTGAAAAGGGTCGGACTGAGGAAGGATCCTTGGGGTACGCCGCAGGTGATCGTGGTGGATTCGAATCGGAATGGGGGAGGCGGACTCTCTAGGTTCTGCTGGTGAGGAAGGAGGTGATTCAGTTCAGGGTTTTGTCACGGATCCCTGCGTCGTGGCGGCATGTGCGCGGACGGTGTCGAAGGCGGCCGAGAGGTCCAGGAGGATGAGGGCCGTGGTTTCGCCATTGTCCAGCAGGGCCCTTATGTCGTCTGTGGCGGCGATGAGGGTGGTTTCGGTGCTGTGATTGCTTCAGAAGCCGGATTGGGAGGGGTCCAGGATGTTGTTCTCTTCAAGGAAGTGGGTCAGTTGTCTGTTGGCAGTCTTCTCAATGACTTTCACTGGGAACGGGAGCAGGGAGATGGGTCGAAAGTTCTTGAGGTCCTTTGGGTCCACCTTGGGTTTCTTGAGTAGGGCGTGGATCTCTGCGTGTTTCCAGCTCTCCAGGAAGGTAGCGGTCTCGAAGGAGCTGTTGATGATCTTCTGGAGGTGGGGTGCGATGATGGAGTTTGCTTTGTTGAAGATGTAGTGGGAGCAGGGGTCGGAAGGTGAGCCGAAGTGGATGGTGTTCATGATTTTGATGGTGTTTTCGTCGTTGATGCTGTTTCAGGAGAGCAGGAGGTCGGTGTGTTTGGTGGTCGTTGAGTCGGAGGGGATGTCTGCGTCTGTCGTCGGTGTTTGGGTGTCGAAGCTGTCGTGGATGTCTGCGATCTTGCGGTGGAAGGTGGCCAGGGAGTCGCAGAGTTCTTGCGACGGCAGAATGTCATTGTGAGCTGGAGCAGGGGGTGGCGAGATCTTTCACAATGTTGAAGAGCTCTTTGCTGTTGTTTGCATTGTTGTCAATGCTTTCCTTGAAAGTGGTCCTTTTGGCGGATCGGATGAGTTGGTGGTGCTTGCATCTGGCGTTCTTGAGGGCTGCGTGGTTGCCTGGTGTCTGGTCGTGGCACCACTGCTTCTCGAGTCTTTGGCAGGTTTGTTTGGAAGTCTGGAGGTTGGCGTTGAACCAGATGGCTCTTGTGTCGGTGCGCCTGTTTGAGGGTTTCCTGATCGGGGCGTGGGTGTTGGCGCAGTCGTCGATCCATTGTCTGAAGTTGTGGGCCACTGCGTTGGTGTCAGAGGGTTTGGATGAGGGGCCTCGGGCGAGGGTGGTGATAAGCTGGTCTTCGGTGACTTTGTTCCAGCTGTGGTGTGGGATTTGTTGCGGTGGTTGTGCCCGGTGTGTTTCTCGAAGGAGAAGTGGATGCAGTGGTGGTCGGTCCAATAGAGTTCGGTGGTGTGCCTGAAGGTGACGTGATTGCTGGCGGAGAAGATAGGGTCGAGGGTGTGTCCGGCAGAGTGGGTGGGTGTCGTGATGAGCTGTTTGAGTCCGAGGTTGGTGAAGTTGTCGATCAAGGTTGTGGAGTTGCTGTTGTTTGCGTTCTTGAGGTGGAAGTTCAGGTCTCCGAGGAGGATGTAGTCCGTGGATGCGAGGGCGTGTGTGCTGATGAGGTCGGTGATGGAGTCGCTGAACGGTGGTCGGGGTCCCGGGGTCTGTAGACGAGGGTTCTTCTGAGGGTGGTGTTGTGATTGACGTGGATCTGGAATTGTAGGTGTTCGGCCATGCTGAGGAATGCTTTGGTGTTGGTCGAAATTCTGATGGTGTTCCTGTGGACGATGGTGATTCCTCCTCCTGGTTTGTTGTTTTGGTCCCTGCGGGTGATCTTGTAGCCATCCTAGATGGCTATGGCTATGTCCGGCGCTGAGGAGGCGTTCATTCAGGTCTCCGTCAGGGGAGGATGACTCGAGTAGGTCCCAGAGTTCGACGGCGTGCTTGTGGACTGAGCGGGTGTTGCGCTGGCTGGTGAGCTGCAGTTTCGGCAGGTGAAAGGTCCGTGGGTGAGCTTCTGGGTGGCCTGGAAGCAGGTGGAGGATCGGCCGGCGTTGAGTGCGTGGAGGGTGTTGGCGTCATAGCGGCGTCTGGAGTTGTGGCGCTCACGAGGGCCAGGGGGTCTGGCGCTGGGCGCGGTCCAGGGTCGGACGGGCGCAG